>NC_090301.1:75697142-77044285 GCF_039906515.1 Pseudorca crassidens
CAAAATAATCAAAAACGGCGTTAAGAGAACAGTCTCTCAAGAGAAAGATAGGGGTGGGAGGTTGATTAGATAATGTAATAGAGCTGTCACATCTTTAAATGTCCATGATTCTAAAATTCTATATGACTTTTAGACAGTTTGATCACCCAGTAGAGACTTTAATTTCATTTTTTATGGCATATTTAATAGGTGAACTGCAGTGATCATGCAAGCTTGGCCTGGCTTGCTCTCTGGGGCTTGGACTTCTGGCACTGCAATAACTACAGCTCTAACATAAACCTCAATGAAACCAATAATTACTAAGTAATCCCTGTGCAGAATTTCCATCAGACATCTAAGGCTCATATCAGCACTGTTAATGTAGAATTATTGAAATTTAAATCAGAAGTGTTTATCCAACAGTGTGATGAGACAAAGTGACTTGAGACTGCTTATCATGATTAAGGCTGCAGATTGCAGGTTATTATTAGGATGATAAAGGAACATGAAACAAATGGGAAGAAAAACAAACGTGGGTTCTTATTATCTGGGGGAAGAAGAAGATTGTATCTTGAATGCAATTAATGCACTAAAATGATTGTGGCGTCCTCTTGTTTTCTCACATTAGTCACTTCTATAACTGAGGACCTGCATGGATATGACATAATGCCTCAGGGCCAAATGACTTGCCAGGAGAACAAAAACAAAGTCCTGAGCTGTTTAAAACCTCTCACAAGGCTTTGTCTTTTAGATATGAAACTATTATTAGTGACGAAAGTAAAAGTCAATGAGAAATTGCAATAAGGATAAAGGACTAACTCACTTTAAATCCATATTTCAGAATATATCTATAGAATAATTATCCACACTTATATGAAAACGTCATCCTATGGAAATTTGTTTTTCCAAGACTTCCATAAACTGAAAGTTTAATGGTAAGTTATTTACTATAACAATTGCTGATGTATTCATAATTTTCTATTACTTTATAACCCAAAGTTATGAAGAATACTGCTGCTGGTCAATCAATACATACCTATTTATATTTATTAACTAGCACACATATAACTTATTACAGTCAATTTTTAGTTCTTTTATATTCTCAACAGTTCACATATCTTTAATAATATTTGTGGATGTGCTTTGTTTCCCCAACTCGAATATGACTTCCTTTGGCTTAGGAATCTCATTTATCCAAACACCACCTTGTGTGATTAGATAGATAGATAGGTAGACAGACAGATGGATATAGAGGTATAGAGGCATAAATATATGTATATGTAAGTATGTATCTATAGTTGTATCTATATCTACATATAGATAGCAGGCTTCAAAATGTAACACACATGAAAAGTTAAAAACGAGTCAAAACCAAAAGCAACTACGATTTCTTTTCTTTTGAGTCAGTGATAATCATACTGTAGTGTGAAAAATTTTTTAAATGTACAACTTTTTAAAACCTTTGATTAAGTCCCACAATCAAGAGTCCGTTTTGCATAGCATTATGTACAGCAATTTTTTCTCATTTACTGTAGTTTTTATATCTTTTTGTTTGATTATGTTAACTAATTTACTCCCTTACATTAAAAATATTCTGAATTTCTCCTAAAGGATTCCTTAATTATTTCAATTATAAACAACTTCGAGAATCTACTATGTGCCAGGCAAAGGAACACCCTCATGAAATACATATTCTAATGGGAAGAGAGACAAAAGATAAATAATTGAATAACATCATGCTAGGCAATGATAAGCTCTTTGAGGAATAATAAAGCAGTGTGATAGAGTATGCATCCATATGTCGGGTGTCAAGAAACACCTTCCCTGATGGACAGATGTATAAATAAAGTGAGCAAAGGGAACCAGCAAAATATCTGGCAGAACAGGGGTTTAACAAAAGGACAGCAAATGCAAAGGCCCTGGGTGGGTGTAAAGTTGGCAAGTATAAACAACAGTAAGGGGTTCTGTATGACTGAAGGGCAGAGTGTGAGGCTGTGAATGTTAAGAGTGAAGTCAGGGAGTCTGCTCATGTGGACCTTGTAGAATGAAGGGAGGAGACCAGGATATGAGGAAGACAGGAAGGGGATCTGTCCCCAGTCAAACCACATGAGTGCTTCAAATATGCCTACATGTAAGTACACATAAGGTCAAAACTGGGTTGACTTATACATTTTCCACCTATTCAGCATTGACTCTTTCTGGTGAACAAGGGCATGTATAATAAACCTATAAATCAATTACAAAGAAGGACACTGTTGAAAGCTGACTCTACAATCAATATTAATGTCTAATGCAGTTTTAGAAAGCAAAAAGAGGACATAAAGAACTGAATAAAATGCAGGAGAACCTATTTGCTATTCAATTATTAATACAGGTCTTTGGAACAGAATTAGCTGTTGATATTTTAAAAATTCCTGAGTACTCTCTATAGCAGAATTAATAACCATATATGTTTACCTTATTAGGACTGAGTTTATTTCAAAACATATATTGAAGAAGCTAAGAAGAACTTCTTCCTTAAGGAGAAAAAAGAAGGATACAGAAAACTAATTATATTGAAATATAGCTTTAAAGGAAATGTTTATATTGAATACAAGTCAAACAAATTAGGCAACTCTACTCTCCTATCTGCCTAACTCCTGGGGGCCACAGCAGCTATTCCTGCACTTTCAACATGCCATAAATACACCAGCCTTGCTTCTGTAGAAGTCATGGTGCTTACTTCAACTGTCTTACCTATTTATGGCTGTGATCTTTTCCAGAATTGCTTTCTGGCTCTAAAAGTATTTTGTTAAATTGCCAGTTTACAATAAATCCTTTTGTTACCACTGTATTCCTAGGATTTACAACGATCTTAAAATGGTCCTGGGTGGTCACCTTTCACAATAATGCACCTAACATCACTGATTGTATATTTTCACCCAAAGGCCCTGGAAGGCATTTCTACTGAAATAATTATAAAAGAAATAGACCGAAAAGTGAGCAAAAATAATTTTATCAGCTTACTATATTGATTTCCTCCTTTAACATACTTTATTTTTATATTCTACAAATCACCATGGCTTACACAATTATTACCCCTGTACATTATATTAAGCATGATATATTCGAAAGCTTTGTAATTCATAAAATGACATTTGTCCCCTAGGAATGGAGCTATGTCATCTATGTCAAAAGTCACACAATTAAGTAAAAACCAAGAGAAATCACTCAATTTAGTTAAAAAAGAAAAGCTACTCTTTAAAAAATGTGTGCATCAGGTAATAATATTGGCAGATGTTTTGAGGAAGTAATGACAGGATAGAAGAGAATGTGTGAAGACTGGAATCAGTGACACCATTTAGTTAAAGAGAAATGTAGTAACTGCACAGTGAGTGGCAACTGTGTAGACAGCACAACCAGTTGATCAGTATACACATCTTTAAAGCTACAAGTTGTGACTATTTATCTGGGGCATGTAAACCCAATTTTGAAACACACTATTATAAGGATAATGCATTTGTCTCTGACACAGTCGGGGTATAATGCGTAGTTCTTTATACGTGAGGAAGATACCAGTTGACACCATCAGAGTTTGTAATTCAAAATCTCCTCCACTCTTAACATTTTGTCCTTAGGGCAAAAAGGTTGCATTTATAAGATCAATCACAAGAGTTATGCATTTCAGTTTCTATAGTGAAATTTGTTTCAACTCACTGGATGATGTCAACATCTAATACATGTTATTTCATATTTTGCTGAGAAAATTATAAAACTGACCCCAAATAATAACAAATGTATCTTCAACAGTGGCATATTACCATATCTATCTAAAGTTATGCTTTATCAGAATTCACCAAAGTAAGCAAACACATGTAAGAAAAAGGGGAAAAAAATGACTTAAATTCAGATCCTAATAGAAGTAAATTCTGGCAAATAGACTGTGGAAAGAATCAGACAATGGAAAGGTGACTCTGATTCATGATTCCAGAAACAAGTGGAGCCGCTCTTAGAGGACCATGAATACCATGCTCTCCAAGAAGAAACTTCATGGGAAACTTCATGTCAGCTACTCTTCAAGTAAGGCTTGTGGTTTGCACTTGGAAAAGACCGCTGTGCCAGGCAGAGAGAAACTGGGGCATGGCTGAAAGCTGGTTACTAATGAGGGCACATAGGCTAGTAAAAACACAAAACAAAAAACATGGGACAGCAGCCCCTGCTGATGACTAAGTATACAAAAGAAACTCTAGCCATCTGAAACAATGCTTAGGGGTGTGAAATCCAGCTACTTGCTCTCTGTGTAACCTGGGTTAGTAAGTTAACTTCAATTCCTTACTAATGTCAATTCCTGCATCTGAAAAACAGGAATGTCGGTAATAATATTTAGCTTGTGGATACTGCCCGAATTAACGGAG
The DNA here is from genome assembly GCF_039906515.1 of Pseudorca crassidens. Lineage (NCBI taxonomy): Eukaryota > Metazoa > Chordata > Mammalia > Artiodactyla > Delphinidae > Pseudorca > Pseudorca crassidens. The sequence goes on from NC_090301.1 coordinate 75,701,516, forward strand.
ACATTGAGTGAAAAGCAGTAACATATATGAGATACACAGGAAGTGCTCAGTAAATGTTAGTTTTGATCATTATTATTGATAATGTCCATAATATGTGTAATGAAGCTTTTATTGCCCCTTTTCCAGCTTCATTCACTGACTATGTCATATGTTAGGTAATCTGACATATGACATAGCGAAATAAAGTGTAGACAAGCTAATGTCTCTTCACCTGGGTTTGGGAGAACCAAATTAATCAAAACAAACTTTTGTAGAGCCCACATCAACTCCCAGAATTGTACTGTGCCTATAAGAACGAGAAAATAGAAAGATCTGTCAATGTTTAAAAAGATTCTTTAGTCTGAAAAAAGGGGGTTACCCTGGAGACTCAGAATCACTGTCTTACCATGAAACCAATATCCTACAAGAAATATGAAACAGCTTTAGAAAGTTTCTAATTTTCCTTAACAGAACTCAAAATATTCTGCAGCTTTTACAATAGAATGGTCATAATACACTAGGAAAGCTTGGATCGAGATTTTTTTTTAAGATTTCTTTAAAATTAAAAAAATACATATGCATATATAGAAAATATTTGCAAACAATGCGACTGACAAGGGATTAATCTCCAAAATGTATGTACAAATATATACAAATAGCTCATACAGCTCAATATCAAACAAACAAAAAAGGAAGAAAGAAAAAAGAAAAAAGTCAGCCCAATCAAAAAGCTGGGCAGAAGATCTAAATAGACATTTCTCCAAAGAAGACATACAGTTGGCCAAAAGGCACATGAAAAGATGCTCAACTTCGCTAATTATGAGAGAAATTCAAATCAAACTACAATGATGTATCACCTCACACAGGTCAGAATGCCCATCATCAAAAAGTCCACAACCTATCATTTAACACCTGCCATGTCTCCTATCTTTCTTTTGACCATGAATTTCAGATTTAGGTGTCCCCAAAAGACCCTTTGTCTTTCCCCATGGCCTTTCCCCACTCAGGTCCCTCACCTGAATCCAGGTGTCAATCAGAGTATACCTGGGTTTAAGTGAGTCTTTTACACTGTGCTTAGAGTACTGCTTGGAACATAGTAAATATACAGTTAAATTAATAAATACATAAAGGTTGAAAGGAAGTTATCCAGGCTTTATTCCACACAGGAAAAAACCTAGTCATCCTATTTCTGCTCTGGACAAGAGAATGCAAGAGACATCATAATAATAAACTCTAAAATAAGCTTTAACTTGGAATAGCGGAAGGACCACACATGACGACTGGCAAATAAAATGCCTTTATTCTGATAAAATTTTATAAGAGAGTGAGTACCAGAGCACTTGCCAGGAAAGTAAGTTTTATGTATTTATCTATTATAGTTTCTTTTTACAGATCTAATTAATAGCTTACTCACAACTGAGCTCAAATTAATATTTAAATTACATTTCCATCTAGTTAATTTTGGTTTGATTTTTATTTTTTTCTTCACGTGAACTTTATATTTTTGAACATTTTTCAAATAGTAAACCAACTGTTACAGTACCATTTAATGGTTTTTTAAAAATAAATATTGATTTGAAATGCTAAGTTTAAGATATGCTGAATCTATTTCTGGGTCTTCTGCTCTGATTAACTTTTCTTTCTGTTCCTATGATAGTGTTATTTTAAGAACATAATCTCTTAATTTCATAAATTGCTTTAATAATTAGCCCTTAATTTGGCCTATCCAGTAGGACATGTTTTTAAATGTGCTCTTGTCTTGCCAGTTTTTCTTACTCTTTAACCTTAATGTAGAGAACAAGTCTTAATCACCTTTAACCATATTTAGTGCCCTGTACATATATATGTGGTACGGAACTAAATTTTGGAAAAATATAAGTAAATAACATAAAAATGTAAGTTAAATAAATATGCATATATATAATACACATTTTTTCAATGATGTGAAATTTCATATTCATTATGTGAAATAGGTAATGTTATTTCTTTATGAAGAGTCATACAAAGGTATAAAAACTTGTATAAACTAGGTATGTAATACTAGTTCTTTGAATATCAGGTAAAGATAAAAATATTTTATTCTAGGAAGTATGTTTATTATTGATCTATATTAGCACACAGTCAAGAAGGCTATGGGTTTCAGTTTAAAGTTAATTTTTAAAAAAGACAGTGGGGGACTTTCAAGATGGCGGAGGAGTAAGACGTGGAGATCACCTTCCTCCCCACAAATACATCAAAACTACATCTACATGTGGAACAACTCTTACAGAACATCTACTGAATGCTGGCAGAAGACCTCAGACTTCCCAAAAGGCAAGAAACTCCCCACGTACCTGGGTAGGGCAAAAGAAAAAACAGAGACAAAAGAATAGGGATGGAACCTGCACCTCTGGGAGGGAGCTGTGAAGGAGGAAAAGTTTGTACACACTAGGGAGCCCCTTCACTGGTGGAGACAGGGGTGGGAGGTGGGGGGAAGCTTTGGAGCTGCGGAGGAGAGCACAGCAACAGGGGTGCAGAGGGCAAAGCAGAGAGATTCCTGCACAGAGGATCAGGGCCGACCAGCACTCACCAGCCCGAGAGGCTTCTCTGCTCACCCGCCGGGGCAGGCGGGAGCTGGGAGCTGAGGCTCGGGCTTTGGGGGTCAGACCCCAGGGAGAGGACTGGGGTTGGCTGCGTGAACACAGGCTGAAGGGGGCTAGTGTGCCAGAGCTAGCCAGGAGGGAGTCTGGGGAAAAGTCTGGAGCTGCCGAAGAGGCAAGAGACCAATGTTTCGTGAGGAGAGGATTCAGAGCACCACCTAAACGAGCTCCAGAGACGCGCATGAGCCGCGGCTATCAGTGCGGGAGACCAGAGAGTGGCATGAAACACTAAGACTGCTGCTGCAGCCACCAAGAGGCCTGTGTGCAAGTACAGGTCACTATCCACACCTCCTCACCCAGGAGTCTGTGCAGCCCACCACTGCCAGTGTCCCGTGATCCAGGGACAACTTCCCTGGGAGAACACATGGCACACCTCAGGCTGTTGCAACGTCACGCCGGCCTCTGCCTCTGCAGGCTCGCCCCACATTCCGTACCCATCACTCCCCGCGACCTGAGCCAGAGCCCCCTAATCAGCCGCTTCTTTAAACCCCTCCTGTCTGAGTGAACAACAGATGCCAGAGGGCGACCTACATGTAGAGGCAGGGCTAACACCAAAGCAGAACCCCAGGAGCTGTGCAAACAAAGAAAGAAAGGGATATTTCTCCCAGCAGCCTCAGGAGCAGCAGATTAAATCTCCACAATCAACTTGATGTACCCTGCATCTGTGGAATACCTGAATATACAACAAATCATCCCAAAAATGAGGCGGTGGACTTTGGGAGCAACTGTAGAATTGGGGTTTGCTTTCTGTATCTAATTTGTTTCTGGTATTATGTTTATCATAGTTTAGTATTTAGAGCTTATTGTCATTGGTTGAATTGTTTGATTTGGTTGCTCTCTTCCTCTATTTTTAATATATATATATATTTTTTCCTTTTTCTCTTTTTGTGAGTGTGTATGTGTATGCTTCTTTGTGTGATTTTGTCTGTATAGGTTTGCTTTTACCACTTGTCCTAGGTTTCTGTCTGCCCGCTTTTATTTTATTTTATTTTATTTATTTTCTTAGTATAGTTTTTAGTAATTGATATTATCGCTGGATTTGTTTATTCGTTTCCTTGCTCTCTTATTTCCTTTCTTTTTTATTACTTTTTAAATTTTAATAATTTTTTTAATTTTTCATTTAAAAACTTTATTTTATTTTATTTTATTTATTCTTTCTTTCTTTTTCTCCCTTTTCTTCTGAGTCATGTGGCTGACAGGGTCTTGGTGCTCTGGCCGGGTGTTAGGCCTGAGCCTCTGAGGTGGGAGAGCTGAGTTCAGGACAGTGGACCACCAGAGACCTCCCAACCCCACATAATATCAATCGGTGAGAGTTCTCCCAGAGATCTCTGTCTCAACACTAAGACCCAGCTACATTCAATGACCAGTGGGCTCCAGTGCTGGACAACCCATGCCAAACAGCTAGCAAGACAGGGACACAGCCACACCAATTAGCAGAGGGGCTGCCTAAAATCATAATAAGTTCACAGACACCGCAAAACACACTGCCAGACATGGTCCTGCAACCAAAAAGAGAATATCCAGCCTCATCCACCAGAACACAGGCACCAGTCCCTTCCACCAGGAAGCCTACGCAACCCACTGAACCAACCTTACCCACTGGGGACAAAAACAATTCCCAAAAACAATGGGAATACGAACCTGCAGCCTGTGAAAAGGAAATTCCAAACACAGTAAGTTAAGCAAAATGAGAAGACAGAGAAATACACTGCAAATGAAGGAGCAAGGTAAAAACCCACCAGACCAAACGAATGAAGAGGAAATAGGCAGTCTACCTGAAAAAGAATTCAGAGTAACGATAGAAGAGATGATCCAAAATCTTGGAAATAGAATGGGGAAAATACAAGAAACGTTTAACAAGGACCTGGAAGAACTAGAGAGCAAACAAACAATGATGAACAACAAAATAAATGAAATGTAAATTTCTCAAGAAGGAATCAATAGCACAATAACTGAGGCACAAGAACAGATAAGTGACCTGGAAGATAAAATAGTGGAAATAACTACTGCAGAGCAGAATAAAGAAAAAAGAATGAAAAGACTTGAGGACAGTCTCAGAGAGCTCTGGGAAAACATTAAACGCACCAACATTCGAATTATACGGGTCCCAGAAGAAGAGAAAAAGAAAGGGTCTGAGAAAATATTTGAAGAGATTATAGTTGAAAACTCCCCTATTATGGGAAAGGAAATAGTCAAGTCCAGGAAGCGCAGAGAGTCCAATACAGAATAAATCCAAGGAGAAACATGCCAAGACATATATTAATCAAACAATCAAAAATTAAATACAAAGAAAAAATATTAAAAGCAACAAAGGAAAAGCAACAAATAACACACAGGGGCATCCCCATAAGGATAAGAGCTGATCTTTCAGCAGAAACTCTGCAAGCCAGAAGGGACTGGCAGGACATATTTAAAGTGATGAAAGGGAAAAACCTACAACCAAGATTACTCTACCCAACAACGATCTCATTCAGATTCGACAGAGAAATTAAAACCTTTACAGACAAGCAAAAGCTAAGAGAATTCAGAACCAACAAACCAGCTTTACAACCAATACTAAAGGAACTTCTCTAGGTAGGAAACATAAGAGAAGGAAAAGACCTACAATAACAAACCCAAAACAATTAAGAAAATTATAATAGGAATATACATATTGATAATTATCTTAAACATAAATGGATTAAATGCTCCAAACAAAAGACATAGACTGGCTGAGTGGATACAAAAACAAGATCCATATATATGATGTCTACAAGAGACCCACTTCAGACTTAGGGACACATACAGACTGAAAGTGAGGGGATGGAAAAAGATATTCCATGCAAATGGAAATCAAAAGAAAGCTGGAGTAGCAATTCTCATATCAGACAAAATAGACTTTAAAATACACTATTACAACAGACGAAGAAGGACACTATATAATGATCAAGGGATCAATTCAAGAAGAAGATATAATAACTGTAAATATTTATGCACCCAACATAGGAGCACCTCAATACATAAGGCCAATGCTAACAGCTATAAAAGGGGAAACTGACAGTAACACAATAATAGTAGGAGACTTTAACACCCCATGTTCACCAATGGCTATATCATCCAAAATGAAAATAAATAAGGAAACACGAGCTTTAAATGACACATTAAACAAGATGAACTTAATTGATTTTTATAGCACATTCCATCCAAAAACAACAGAATACACTTTCTTCTGAAGTGCTCATGGAACATTCTCCAGGATAGAACATATCTTCAGTCATGAAACAAGCCTTGGTAAATTTAAGAAAATTGAAATCATATCAAGTGTCTTTTCCAACTACAACATTATGAGACTAGATATCAATTTCAGGAGGAAAAAAATCTGTAAAAAACACAAACACATGGAGACTAAACAATATGTTACTAAATAATCAAGAGATGACTGAAGAAATCAAAAGGAAAATCAAAAAACACTTAGATCAAATAGCAATGAAAACACAACAACCCAAAACCTATGGGATGCAGCAAAAGCCGGTCTAAGAGGGAAGTTAGAGCAATACAATCCTACCTCAAGAAACAAGAAACACCTCAAATAAGCAACCTAATCTTACACCTAAAACAATTAGAGAAAGAAGAAAAAAAAAAAAACACAAGTTAACAGAAGGAAAGAAGTCATAAAGATCAGATCAGGAATAAATGACAAAGACATGAAGAAAATGATAGCAAAGATCAATAAAATTAAAAGCTGGTTCTTTGAGAAGGTAAACAAAATTGATAAACCATAATCCAGACTCATCATGATAAAAAGGGAGAAGACTCAAATCAATAGAATTAGAAATGAAAAAGGAGAAGTAACAACTGACACTGCAGAAATACAAAGGATCATGAGAGATTACTACAAGCAACTATATGTCAATAACATGGACAACCTGGAAGAAATGGAGAAATTCTTAGAAAAGCATAACCTTCCAAGACTGAACCAGGAAGAAATAGAAAATTTGAACAGACCAATAACAAGCACTGAAATTGAAACTGTGATTAAAAATCTTCCAACAAACAAAAGCCTAGGCAGATGGTTTCACAGGCAAATTCTCTCAAACATTTAGAGAAGAGCTAACACCTATCCTTCTCAAACTCTTCTAAAATAGAGCAGAGGGAGGAACACTCCCAAACTCAATCTATGAGACCACCATCACCCTGATACCAAAACCAGACAGACATGACACAAAAAAAGAAAACTACAGGCCAACGTCACTGATGAACATAGATGCAAAAATCCTCAACAAAATACTAGCAAACAGAATCCAATGGCACATTAAAAGGAGCATACACCATGATCAAGTGGGGTTTATCCCAGGAATGCAAGGATTCTTCAATCTATCCAAATCAATCAATGTGATACACCATATTAACAAATTGAAGAATAAAAACCATATGATCATCTCAATCGATGCAGAAAAAGCTTTCAATAAAATTCAACACCCATTTATGATAAAAACTATCCAGAAAGTAGGCATAGAGGGAACCTACCTAAACATAGCAAAGGCCATATATGACAAGCCCACAGCCAACATCATTCTCAATGGTGAAAAACTGAAACCATTTCCACTAATATCAAAAACAAGACAAGGTTGCCAACTCTCACCACTATTATTCAACATAGTTTTGGAATTTTAGCCACAGCAATTACAGAAGAAAAAGAAATAAAAGGAATCCAAGACGGAAAAGAAGAAGTAAAACTGTCAGTGTTTGTAGATGACATGATACTATACATAGAGAATCCTAAAGATCCTACCAGAAAACTACTAGGCTAATCAATGAATTTGATAAAGTAGCAGGATACAAAGTTAATGCACAGAAATCTCTTGTATTCCTATACACTAATTATGAAAAATCTGTAATAGAAATTAAGGAAGCACTCCCATTTACCATTGCAACAAAAAAAATAAAATACCTAGGAATAAACCTACCTAAGGACACAAAAGACCTGTATGCAGAAAACTATAAGACACTGATGAAAGAAATGAAAGATGACACAAACAGATGGAGAGATATACCATGTTCTTGGATTGGAAGAATCAACCTTGTGAAAATGACTATACTACCCAATGCAATCTACAGGTTCAATTCAATCCCTATCAAACTACCAATGACATTTTTCACAGAACTAGAACAAAAATTTTCACTATTTGTATGGAAACACAAAAGACCCCAAATACCCAAAGCCATCATGAGAAAGGAAAACAGAGCTAGAGGAATCAGGCTCCCTGATTTTAGACTATACTAAAGCTACAGTAATGAAGACAGTACGGTACTGGCAAAAAAACAGAAATGTAGATCAATGGAACAGGATAGGAAGCCCATAGATAAACCCACACACATCTGGTCACCTTATCTTTGATAAAGGAGGCAAGAATATACAATGGAGAAAAGACAGCCTCTTCAGTAAGTGGTGCTGGGAAAACTGGAAAGCTACTGTAGAAGAATGAAACTTGAACACTCCCTAACACCATGCAAATAAATAAACTCAAAATGGATTAAAGACCTAAATGTAAGGCCAGGCACTATATTACTCTTAGAGGAAAACATAGGCAGAACACTCTATGACATAAATCACAACAAGATCCTTTTTGACCCACCTCTTGGAGAAATGGAAATAAAAACAAACAAATGGGACCTAATGAAACTAACAGTTTTGCACAGCAAAAGAAACCATAAATAAGACGAAAAGCCAACCCTTAGAATGGGAGAAAATATTCACAAACGAAGCAACTGACAAAGGATTATCTCCAAAATATACAAGCAGCTCATGCAGCTCGATATCAAAAGAACAAACAACCCAATCCAAAAATGGGCAGAAGACCTAAATAGACATTTCCCCAAAGAAGATATACAGATTGCCAAGAAACACATGAAAGGATGCTCAACATCACTAATATTAGGGAAATGCAAATCAAAACTGCAATGAGGTATCACCTCACACAGGTCAGAATGGCCATCATCAAAAAATCTACAAACAGTAAATGTTGGAGAGGGTGTGGAGAAAAGGGAACCTTCTTGCACTGTTGGTGGGAATATAAATTGATACAGCCACTATGGAGAACAGTACGGAGGTTCCTTAAAAACTAAAAATAGAACTACCATATGACCCACCAATTCCACTACTGAACATATACCCTGAGAAAACCATAATTCAAAAAGAGTCATGTACCACAGTGTTCATTGCAGCTCTATTTACAATAGCCAGGACACGGAAGCAACCTAAGTGTCCATCAACAGATGAATGGATAAAGAAGCTGTGGCACATATATACAATGGAATATTACTCAGCCATAAAAAGAAACGAAATTGAGTTATTTGTAGTGAGGTGGATGGACCTAGAATCTGTCATACAGAGTGAAGTAAGTCAGAAAGAGAAAAACAAATACTGTATGCTAACATATATATATGGAATCTAAAAAAAAAAGGTTCTGAAGAACCTGGGGGCAGGACAGGAATAAAGACACAGAGGTAGCGAGTGGACTTGAGGACACAGGGAGGGGGAAGGGTAAGCTGGGACAAAGTGAGAGAGTGGCATTGACATATATACACTACCAAATGTAAAATAGATAGCTAGTGGGAAGCAGCCGCATAGCACAGGGAGATCAGCTCGGTGCTCTGTGACCACCTAGAGGGCTGGGATAGGGAGGGTGGGAGGGAGACGCAAGAGAGAGGATATATGGGGATGTATGTATACATATAGCTGATTCACTTTGTTATACAGCAGAAATTAACACAGTATTGTAAAGCAATTATACTCCAATAAAGATTTAAAAGAAAAAAAAGAAAGACACCATTGACCTCTCTGCTTCTGACAGAAAAGTGGCGAATAAAAGAAAAACCCCAAGCCAAAGCTTTCTATGGTAGATGTTGCTGAAACAAAAACCTGAGTACTCTGTCGATCCAATGTTACTTATTCTCAGCCTTGTATGCATGTTTCTGATAATTGCTTTTGTAGACAATTCACTTTGCCTCTCAATTTGGCAATTAACCTGATTATCTTATGTAATTTGCTTACTGTGTAGTCTAGCGCTGTTTAGGCGATATCATTCCCCCCTTTTCCCAGTTTTCTGCCTATTGAAATGAAGTCCTCATCGATCTGAGATATTGGGGAAATCCCTCTCACCCGGTCTTACTTATCTGACCGGGAAGATCAGAAGAAAGAACCGGGTGACTTATCAGGAGTTGAAGGTTTTCGTCCTGCTGCCCTTCCTCTGCTATGTGGTAAGATGCCCACTCTGGGCAGGGTTACCTGCAGTGCCTAGAGATGGTGAAATAAGCTGATGGGGGAGCATGAAGCAACTACTATTCCAATCTGCTTAGACAACCCCAGCTACATCACTGTGACCTATGAAACTAAACTGTGTCATGTGTTTAGCTTTCCAGACAACTTATCTACCTACTTCTGACAATGATACAACATTTGCCACAAAAACTGCCCAGCATTAAGCCAGCAGTCCAGGTATTTGGTGGACATTTCACGCTTCTCGTCATCCTTAAATGCTATTGTCATTAAGAAGTGGCGTGGATTTTGAAAAACTACTCTGAAAAAGGTTGTTTTTTTTTTTTTGTTTTTTCTTTTTTTGCGGTACGCGGGCCTCTCACTGCTGTGGCCTCTCCCGTTGTGGAGCACAGGCTCCGGACGTGCAGGCTCAGTGGCCATGGCTCACGGGCCCAGCCGCTCCACGGCATGTGGTATCTTCCCGGACCGGGGCACGAGCCCGTGTCCCCTGCATCGGCAGGCGGACTCTCAACCACTGCACCACCACGGAAGCCCCTGAAAAAGATTTTTGATTGCATCTCCCTCACCTTCTTCTGATCCACACACCTTAGTAAAGGCAGTTTACTAAATATGGCAGTTTTCCCAAATAGTTCATCTTTTCTTGGTCATCTCTTGGGTAACGATGAGGACCACAGGGTTGAGGAGTTATATAGACCTCTTTTTGAAATTTTCAGATCCCGTCGTACCATTCCTGCCCACAGTGCTTCTTTTTCTCCTCTAATAACAGCCTCAGGCCAGCTTGGCAGGTAATTTCTGAGTGGCAGCCTGGCCAAAATGTGGCCTATGGAATTCAAACTTAATTCTGGTTCAGCCACCTGAATTCTATTGTTGGGTTGCTATGGTCCTCAGGTCATAAAGATAATAATCACTAGGTTGAATACACTGATGTCTGAGTCCATGACAGAGACCCAAGTGAGGCAAGGGGGGGTGTTATTAATGCATCTGAAACCCTCTTCCATCTGACACTCTGGATGAAAGGTCTGGATGCATGGAGAGGATGGTTAGAGGAAAGGTGAATTTATAGTTACTGGAACAAGATATGCTGATTTTATAGGAGTACAGGGAGAGTAACAATGCCAACATCTGGGGAGGGATCACGTTAGAACTCAGGAGGTTCAGAGCAGGGAGGGACATTAATGATCTTTCGCCTTTACAAGCCATTCTGGAGCCTTCGTCACAAAAAAAGAAAAACAGCCTTACACTCTCCCAAAGGGTAGTAAACTGCTTACATGTAAATGACTCCTAGATCTGCCATTCCCCATGAAATGGTGGTGACCCTGACTTGATCTCCAGGTTCTATAACTTTAGAGAGAAGTCAATCAGAAGCATGAGAAGGTGGTCCCAGCTCCTGCAGCTCCCAGGCAAAATGCCTTTCAGCACCTCTAAGTGTCTCCCCACCTCCATTCCCATCTCTCTCACTAGGTTATTCCACGGGATGGATGAGTGCCACCTACCTGGTATGTGGTTTAGAAAAATACTATAGGTCAGACTGACTGCCTTCAGACAATCCTTCTGAAGACACAGGCTGAACTAGAATTGGGGAACTTAAGATTTACCAGCTGGCCAGGAGGCCACGTTGGAAATACTGTTACCCTGTGTCCCCTGACTGACGTAGATCATACTTGGGGTGAACAAGCATTGCAATTAACACCTTCCTTCCAGGGGCACCATGTTTGCCTCTGGGACTGTACTAGTTCTGTGGAAGCCAGACATTAACTTGTCTGTAAATTGCTTTGACTTGTACCTTAGGAGTGGTCATAAGAGCCCTTCAAGTGTTTAAGGAAACACTACCAGTGGATCACGTAGTTCTCAGATGACTGTGGAGATTTATTGGGAATGGGACACCCTTAGTTACATGGGAAGCTCCCAGGAGGGATGAATGACTGACATCTGGTATATTTACTCATTGGGTAGTTATCCCTACAATAGGAGCCATCCAATTAGGAAAAGTGGTAAGAAATGTGTCCCTAACTTTAGATGAAGTCATCAATGATACTACTTTGAACATAGAAGGTATTTAGGTCAGTTTCAACTCACTGGCCAAGACTGTTACGGAAGATTGTTCTACAAATCCTTCTTTCAGACCAAGGTGGAACGGGTGAAATCCTTAATACACCTCTGTACCTGGAGTAATTCCTCTGAAAAAAAGAAAGGTTAATGCAGAGACTTAAAGAGAAAGTTGTGTGCCTTTCTAAAGTATATATATACTCTGGTTTTTATGGAATTTGTTCAGCTGGCTGAGTCTGGGACGACCCTGGGGGTCAGGTTTGAGGTCAATACTGCAGGTTGGCTCCATGCCGCTGCTTGGAGTCCTGGCTTTAATTAAATGTTCTATGAGACAAATGGAACTAATATAGGTCTAGTCTCTTGATCAGATTAACCAGAGTGGCCCACAGGGTGAAATATTCATGTAAAAATTTGAATACAGATAAGAAAGTGTAGGGTTAAAGGGTATTTTGAGGGGAGAGGCAGTGTGCCAGGACTCTGAGCATCCCTGCATGTTCTTGCTGAGTGTGCCAAATGCAGAATTTATCCATCTCCTGATACGGTGCAGTTTTTCTAGTTAGTCAACTAAGTAGGCCAAGTCCACCAGACTGTGACAACCACGTAGCTGCTTGCTCTCCAGTGGAAGAGGGATCTGCTTTTCTTCCATGTGCTGTGATATTTTCTGCTTGCTCAAAAAGTACTTGTCCCTGGGTTCCTCAGCTGTGAAACAAACCCACTGCATGTGCAGCATCTCTCTGGGCCCATTGCATGGCCCTAATGGGACTTGGGAGGCATGGGGGACAGACAAATATGCTGATGCTCATGCTGCTTTCTGTGCCATGTGTAATAAGGTCCATTGTCTCCAATTGAGGAGTCTTGTGCCTTCTGCCAGCATGCATGTAATGGTGGTCAGCTGGCTTGTTAGCTTGCAAATAGGGTAAAATCAAGTTTCAGAACCTTCACAGTTCTTGAGAGAAACAACATTATTTTGAATGGGATATAACTGTATTCTATTTAAACATCTCTTCATTGTCTTCCAAAAAAATAACCTGAATACGTCCTTATAATTCATAAAAGGCACACTAGCTATAAGGTAGCTGGACTAGAATTTGAGCCACAAATATGGACACAGAACACATTTTTAACTACTTTCCTGTATTTCCTTGTATGTTAATGTAGTTTAAAAACATTGGAATATTTTGCATTTTATTTAGTAAATTTCCCATGTCTGCATTATGTAATCCTGTTTATAGCTCATTAAACATCAACTTTTTCAAAGTCCTATTTTCTAAACTGGTAATCACTTTATTTAAATTTGACAAATATTATCATCATTCTCTTTAATTTGTATATGATATATAAACTTTTTTAAAACACACTATGTAACTGCAACATGCCCATGTTTCATATCACATTCTGTCATTTGAATAAAGCAAACAGTTAAAAGGAGTTTGATTCACTATTAAAAATATTTATATTACAGTCCTTTCATTGTAAAGCTCCGGAAATCTAGATACCAAGAGTTTACAAAGTAAAAATACACTCTTTCAGTTACTTCTTACAATTTGTAATTCATAGGATGAGGCCACTTTGAAATTATCCCTGTACTACCATTGACAAATTAATCAAGAAGAGAAAAAGACAAATTTAAAATCATTTCAAAGTGTTATTGATATGTTTTCTGAAGCAGAAAAAGAAAAAAATACAGATACTTACAGATACCCTATTTTGAGTACAAAATAAGTCATCTTCATAAGACTTCTACTTCATCTTAGCCCAAGGTTCTTCTAATCCTTCCAGGTTTCTGCTCCTATCCAGCCACTTACACCATTTCAACAACAGAGCCACCACAGACTGATGGCACCACCTCAGGAACGCAGGAGGAAATTATTTTGCCCCAAATGTCCATCACTTCCTTTCAGTCCTCTCTTTAGTCTGTTATGTCAGGGTTTGTACAAAATACTGAACATTCAGCCCTATATTTAAAAGTCTTTTCCCAGGTATTAAACCCATCTCTTTTGTACACATACCTATAGATTATGACTTTTCACATGCATGCATATTCCAATTGCTGAAGGGACTTCCTAGGAAAATTGTTTGTTCTTCTCAGGATTCCTTTCATTAGTACTTCAAAAAAGGTCCCGCTTTGGGGCTTCCCTGGCGGCGCAGTGGTTGAGAGTCCAGCTGCTGATGCAGGGGATGCGGGTTCATGCCCCGGTCCGGGAAGATCCCACATGCCGCGGAGCAGCTGGGCCCGTGAGCCATGGCCACTGAGCCTGCGCATCTGGAGCCTGTGCTCTGCAACAGGAGAGGCCACAACAGTGAGAGGCCCGCGTACCACAAAAAAAAAAAAAAAAGTCCCTCTTTGGAGTTTTATATAGCTCCATCTAACTCTTTATTTCCTCTGTCAATAGTTGCTTTTTGTCAAATTTAAATAAAAGTTATTTCTTATCCTCATGTTTTGAAGTCTGATTTGGAAATGAACTTTTGGAAGAGAATCCATTTGCAATTTGGGAACTGCCTAAAATTTTATATTAAAATATAGAAAAACTCAAATGATGTAATAATGGAAAACTGATAATGCGTGATTATTTTTTATTATAGCCTATTTATGCTTAATGTTAAAACAGGTTAGGCCAGGACCAGATGGCTTCACAGGCAAATTTGATCAAACATTTAAAGAAGAGCTAACACCTATCCTTCTCAAACTCTTCCAAAATATTGTAGAGGAAGGAACACTCCCAATTTCATTCTACAAGGCCACCATCACCCTGATACCAAAACCAGACAAAGATATCACAAAAAATTACAGGCCAATATCACTGATGAATATAGATGCAAAAATCCTAAACAAAATACTAGCAAATAGGATCCAACAACACATTAAAAGGATCATACACCATGATCAAGGAATGCAAGGATTCTTCAATCTATCCAAACCAATCAATGTGATACACCATATTAACAAACTGAAGAATAAAAAACATATGATCATCTCAATAGATGCAGAAAAAGTTTTTTGATGAAATTCAACACCCACTTATAAAAACTCTCCAGAAAGTGGGCATAGAGGGAACCTACCCCAACATGATAAAGACCATGTATGACAAACCCACAGAAAACATCATTCTCAATGGTGAAAAACTGAAAGCATTTCCTCTAAGATCAGGAACAAGACAAGGATGTCCCCTCTTGCCACTATTATTCAACATAGTTTTGGAAGTCCTAGCCAAAGCAATTGGAGAAGAAAAAGAAATAAAAGGAATCCAAAGTAGAAAAGAAGTAAAATGTCACTGTTTGCATGTGACATGATACTATACATAGAAAATCCTAAAGATGTTCCCAGAAAACTCTAGAGCTCATCAAAGAATTTGGTAAAGTTGCAGGATGCAAAGTTAATGCACAGAAATCTCTTGTATTCTTCTACACTAGCAACGAAAGATCTGTAAGAGAAATTAAGGAAACAATCCCATTTACCATCGCAACAAAAAGAATAAAATACCTAGGAATAAACCTACCTAAGGAGGCAAAAGACCTGTACTCAGAAAACTATGATACTGATGAAAGAACTGAAAGATGACACAAACATATGGAGAGATATAGCATGTTCTTGGATTGGAAGAATCAATATTGTGAAAATGACTATACTACCCAAAGCAATCTACATATTCAATGCAATCCCTATCAAATTACCAATGGCATTTTTCACAGAACTAGAACAAAAAATTTTACAATTTGTATGGAAACACAAAAGATCCTGAATAGCCAAAGCAGTCTTGAGGGAAAAAAATGGAGCTGGAGGAATCAGACTCCCTGACTTCAGACTATACTACAAAGGTACAGTCATCAAAACAGTATGGTACTGGCACCAAAACAGAAATATAGATCAATGGAACAAGATAGAAAGTCCAGAGATAAGCCCATGCACCTGTAGCCACCTAATCTATGACAAAGGAGGCAAGAATACACAATGGAGAAAAGACAGTCTCTTCAATATGTGGTGCTAGGGAAACTGGACAGCTACACGTAAAAGAATGAAATTAGAACACTCTCTAACACCGTACACAAAAACAAACTCAAAATGGATTAAAGACCTAAATATAAGGCTGGATACTATAAAATTGTTAGAGGAAAACATAGGCAGAACACTCTATAACATAAATTATAGCAGGATTTTTTTGATCCACCTCCTAGAGTAATGAAAATAAAAACGAACATAAACAAATGGGATTAACTAAACTTAAAAGCTTTTGCATGGCAAAGGAAACCATAAACAAAACAAAAAGACAACCCTCAGAATGGGAGAAAATATTTGCAAATGAAGCAACTGACAAGGGATTAATCTCCAAAATATACAAGCAGCTCATGCAGCTCAATATCAAAAAAACAAACAACCCAATCAAAAAATGGGCAGAAGACCTAAATAGACATTTCTCCAAAGAAGACATACAGATGGCCAACAAACACATGAAAAGATGCTCAACATCACTAATTATTAGAGAAATGCAAATCAAAACTACAATAAGGTATCACCTCACACCGGTCAAAATGGCCATCATCAAAAAATCTAGAAACAATAAATGCTGGAGAGGGAGTGGAGAAAAGGGAACCTCAAACATTTAAATTGGTACCACCACTATGGAGAACAGTATGGAGCATTCTTTAAAAAGTTAAAAATAGAGCTACCATATGACCTAGCAATCCCACTCCTTGGCATATACCTGGAGAAAACCAAAATTTGAAAAGATACATGCACCCCAATATTCATTTCAGCACTATTTAAAATACCCAGGACATGGAAGCAACCTAAATATCCATCAACAGAGGAATGGGTAAAGAAGATGTGGTACATATATACAATAGAATATTATTCAGCCATAAAAAGAACAAAATAATGCCATTTATAGCAACATGGATGGACCTAGAGATTGTCATACTGAGTGAAGTAAGTCAGACACAGAAAGGCAAATATCATGATATCGCTTTTATGTGGAATCTACAAAAAGGGTACAAATGAACTTGTTTACAAAACAGAAATAGAGTCACAGATGTAGAAGACAAACTTATGGTTACCAGGGAATAAGGGGGGGGGGAGGGATAAATTAGGATATTGGGATTGACATATATACACTACTATATATAAAGTATATAACTAATAAGAAGCTACTGTACAGTACAGGGAACTCTACTCAATACTCTGTAATGACCTATATGGGAAAATAATCTACAAAAAGAGTGGATATAGGTATATGTATAACTGATTCACCTTGCTGTACACCTGAAACTAACACACCATTATAAATCAACTATACTCCAATAAAAAAAAACAACAACACGTTAAGAACATGTCAAACGTTGGCAAGCATTCCTCCAATTGGGAACATGGTTTTGAGTGTAACTTATCCAGATTTCAACCTCAACACCATTGTTGTTTAGTATGTGCACATGGATAAACTCTTCCATTCTCTCCCTCTGGAATTATTCATCAGTAAAATGTGGATAACATCTACTTTACAGGGTTGGATGCTACGTAAATAGCACCTTGCATGGTACCTGGCACTTACTCGTCACAGCGGAGTATATTTGAGCTATTATTATCTCATGAGAAATTCAGCATAAAATTTATCATGAGAATATGGTGGGATATGATTTCTCCTTCATCCTCAGTTACTTGATCACTTCTCTACGTTACAATAATGTGAAATATCTGCTAGAAAATCTGGAAATACAGAATTTTTGCAAATAAGGACAATGGAGGAAATAAAGAAAGGCCTGTGTGACTGACGAGCAAAGCACATGACATGATATCAGAAATAGCTCTGCAGTAAATTTACTGATTAGATTTTTAGCTAAAACTTGCACTTGTCTGTTAAGTTGAAACCCTTATAACTATTTTCTTAAAGGTATCCCACAAGCCTGTATACAGTCAGAATCAAATTTAATGTTCACTATCTTTAGTGCCACATGATGTGTTGTGCTATTTTTCATGTATCATCGTTCACTGCATCTGAAAAACTACTCTTTGGAGTAGGTATTATTTTCATTATTTTATAAATAAAACCAATGCTCAAAAAATAAAATGTTTTGAGAAAAATCCTAGCTAATAAAATTCTAGCCCTCTAAATTTTTAAATAGCCCTAATAACCCTGAAATAAATCTTTCTTAGAAATATAAAAGCTTTAAAAAATACTTTAATATAGAATGCATTGAAATACTAAGATACTATCACAACTTTTAGATTTTGTAATCTTTCTTGTGTTCTTTTTAATTTTTCCTGCAATTCAAAAATAATATTTAAAATAGAATAATTTTCATAATAAGAACAGCATTATTATTCATCTACAAGGTAATCAGCATTATTTACTAATTTTGTATTATACTTCAGCTCAAATGTCACTATTAATTTGACTACATTTCCTTTTCATGCCACAATACATCTGTTTCTATAGGCATCTTGTTAACGAGATGCTCTAATTAACTATTTTCACTCTGATTTCAAATACATGACAGAGGATAAAAAAATGTCAGCACACCCCCATGTGAAAGTACGCATTTTAGTAGCCAGAATTTAAATCCTAGGTTTTTGAAGTTATGATTAAGGAGATACAATAATTTAGTTCAAGAATGAAGGATAAAATCATGATTAAGAACCTGTGATCCAGATCTTCTAAGTTTTCCTCTGAAGCTCTCTGTTCAAAAACACTTTGGAGATACACAGCTCCAAACTGGCAATAGTAACTGAAAGTATGTATGAGATAACAGAACCAAGTCACAGCAGGGACCAGAACACCAGGCAGCACAACTCTGCTCCCTCCCCCCGGCCATACTGAATCATGCCTCCCCACATGGCGACTCTTCTTCTGTCCCCACCAGAACTTTCTATAGACAAAAAGACTACAGGCACAGTACAGCTGAAGAGTTGTTGTCAAAAACAAAAAACAAAACCCCTTTTAAAACCCTGATAACATCACATAATGGGTAGCAGGTTCTTTCTTCAAAGACACATATAAACATTTACACATTGGCCCTGACTGAAATACAGTCAGAATCAAATAGTCAGAGCAGGATCAAATTCCAAAGCAGCAGCATACACATCCAAACCACATTCATACATACTAAGAAGATGGGGCTAAGTTTAATTTTCGAGGTTCTGCTTTGTTTTAATTCTAGGTATAATACGAAAGGGGGAATATTGCAGGAGCCTGGGAAAACTGAGATAGGTAAACACAAAAGCTAACAACTGATATATGTGTTGTTCTCTTTTAAAGCTGAGTAAACAGAAACAATAAGTAAAAACTCTGTTATCTATACATAATCGTTAAAATTAAGAATAAATTTGCTAACACTTAGAGTTAGTGTTCCTCTTACTAAATTCTCACTATGTGCTAATTATTCTTTAAAATATTTAACATATATCCATTCATTTAATCCTAACGACAACCCTCTATAGTCAGTGGCATTCTATTTCTATCTTATAGATCAGGATAATGAAGCCAAGTAAGTTACCAAGTTAAGGTAAGTGACCTGTCCTTGGTCATGCAGTGAACACAAGTGGGCAAAAGTGGGATTTAAACTCAGGCATGTGGCAGAGTACACAGGCTTAACATTCACTTTATCTTCTACATCTGAGGCTTTAAAGAAAGTGAGAATGTCTACAACAGATTCTAAAAACACTACTGGCTGCCTCCTCCAAGTCATGTGGGATACAGATAGGCAGGAGGCTCTTGGGGACAGGAAGGTCATGGGAGCTTGCTCCTCTGACGGGGATGATACCAAGTGTCCTGCTTTGCACAGCCATCTTTTAATTAGGCTTTTATATTTTTTTAAACTTAAAACATAATCTACACAACAAGCCAAAACTTCCTCTAAAGGCACTATGGAAAAGCACTACAGTAAAACAAAAAAATAGTTTTTAAATAGGATTCAAATATACTTTTGAAAATAATTGTTTGGTATTATCAAAGAGCATCAAGCTCTATGAAACAAGAAAATGGGCCACAAGGAGAAGACAAGCTAAGTTGAGCAAGATATTATAAAAGAAGTTGGCAGAAATAAGGGGAAAATGCAAAATATCCTAAATACTAAAGCTCAATTAAAATCCATATCGAAGGCAATAAAAAGCAGAATTAGGAGAACCTACTGTATAGCACAGGGAACTCTACTCAGTGCTCTGCGGTGACCTAATGGGAAGGAAATTCAAAAAAGAGGGGATATATGTATACGTATATTTGATTCACTTTCATATACAGCAGAAACTAACACAACATTGTAAAGCAATTATACTCCAATAAAGCTGTTTAAAAAATTAATTTTAAAAATAAAAACAAATTTAAAAAAACCTAAATTTTTAAAAAGAGCAGAAATAAAAACTGAAAATTAGTGATGTAGAGGAAAAACATAAGTATGCTGAACATAAAGAAGAAAGTCACTGAAAAAAAAGCTATAGTAAATATAATAGATATGAGGGAAGTAGAATGGTGGCGGGGGGGCCAACCTGAACCTATAGATCAAAATAAGTCACTGAACACTAGACAAACATAACACAAATGAAGGAATATGTATATATTTTCTTGACCTGTTTTTGAGTTTCAATGAAAGCAAGCTTTTTACTGTAGAGCCCAGATATTTGCACTGCTAATCCCCCTGCCACTTTCAAGACTTGGTACAAATGTCACCTTTTTGTTGACTCTGTCTTGACTATCCTATTGAAAATTACAACCTACTTCCTACATGATCCCACTCTGCTCTGTTTTTATTTATGCTTAGTGCTTAGCACATACTAATGTACAATATAATTTCTTATATATTATGACTAGAATATAGGCTTCATGAGGGATTGGAATTTTTTGTGCTATTCAGTGATAAGTCCCAAGAACAGAGAACAGTGCCTGACACATATTATGTATCAGTTAAGTGTTAGCTTTATTAAGGAGTAAAATGCCCAGGAAGGGGTCAGAGGGCAGGACACATACACAGAAATATCAGGTTCCAAGAACCTACACTTGGAGAAGAACCAGAAAAGTGGCTGGCATGGTAGATGGGAGTCAAATAATGAGGAAGAGGATTTTATTCTAAGAATTCTGGAGACAGTTCTAGAGACAATAGGATTTACATGTTGAGTTGTCCAAGGTAAAAGAAGAGTGGATGTTTGAATCCAACAAGCAGAGCCTGGGAAACATCTAGGACCTGACCACATTATTGGCTTCTCTATCCATCCCCTTCTTCTATGCCACCCTCCCACAAATTTGTAAAATCATACATAGAATCCTCAAAGACGCCAATCTTATGTATTCAGCCCTCTTTTTTTCCCAGCCCAGCGTACACTTATGCATGCACACACGCATTCACCACACACACAGTCTGTTTCTCAGCCACAGCAATCCTGCTCACCACACACCAAATTTAAGACACATGGTTAAACTTTGAAGGTTCCTAGACAAAAGTTCCAACACTTTAATTATGTGAACTCTTCCCAAATACATCTAAAATTCAGGGCAATCTCAACAAGGTTTTTTTTGTTTTTGTGGGTTTTTTTTTTTCTTTTTTGTAGAACTTTTCAAGTTGATTCTAAAGTCCATCTGGAAGAAAAAACTGTGTAAGAACAGCCAAGATATTTCTGGAAAAAGTAGAGTAATAAGGAAGGCTAGCCTTTCTTGATATCAAAACATACAAAAGGTTGCAGTGACTAATATAGTGTGGTTTCAGTGCAGAAATAAGTCAATGAAAAACAATAAAGCCCATGAATATTGGAAGCTGAGCATTAACATAAATGAACTATGACATTTGTTGCAACTTCATTTAATGTTAAAAAAAAGTAGAGACAACCTAAATGTTCAACCTAAGGGAGATGGTTAAATAAATCATCATACATACCATAAAATATGGTATATAGGGAAGAATGCCCACAATATATCTTTCAGGAAAAAAAAGCAAGTTATAGTATGATATTAATGGACATGTATATATGTATGCATGTGCATATATATATATACATAGATACATACATATAAAATATGTTCCCATTTTTATAAAATAGTAACACTAAAACAGGAACAATAACAAAAATAAATGTATTTGCATTGTATGCATGGACATGGCTAAAAACACCAGAGAACACACTAAACTGTGAACAATGAGGTTTGGGAAAGAGCGACTTCACTTTTTATTTTACAGAGTTCTGTGTTACTGGAAATTTTAAACAAAGGACATATTTCATGTTTTACTTTTGTAATTAAATGTATATCTGTACATGTATCATGGTATCAAATTTCAGGCTTTTTGAAGAATATCCATTATCTAATTTAAGTCTCACATCAACTTTGTGAAACACAATCACACATGTTAATATTCAATTTTACAAAACGAGTGAAGAAGTCAGAAGATGCTCCTAGGGTGTAATGGGAATGCTTAGGCACCGGAAAGGTGACAGCTGCCTGTATATGCCAAGCAGCTAGAACATTAGGTGATGCATAGTATGTCTCAGTAGGTGCTCAATGACACAAATAAGAGACAGATTATATTTATAGGCCAGTAGTCTAAACATCTAGTTTGAGGCTTTAGATGAGGCTTTTCCTTCTCCTACACCCTGAGCAGGTGAGCCCTTTCTAGACACTCCAGAACAGGCTATGTGCCTTTTGGTCATCAGTGTAAATCTGGTTCGAGAATGGGTCTAGAGTAGACTCAGCCAGCTATAGCCACAGATCCTGAAGAAGTATTCTGAAAAGACTTTTCTATCTTTTTTTTTTTTTTTTTTTTTTTTTTTTTTTTTGCGGTACGCGGGCCTCTCAACGTTGTGGCCCCTCCCGTTGCAGAGCACAGGCTCCGGACGCGCAGGCTCAGCGGCCATGGCTCACGGGCCCAGCTGCTCCACGGCATGTGGGATCCTCCCGGACTGGGGCACGAACCCGTGTCCCCTGCATCGGCAGGCAGACTCTCAACCACTGCGCCACCAGGGAAGCCCAAGACTTTTCTATCTTTAAAGGAATAGTTTACACAATTGAATTTATTGTTCCTCCTAATAAATATATTTGATGACTCTTAAGTACCCTTCCAAATTTTAAGTAGTAACAGCAAAAAAACTAACAAAGTATTCAGTTGATAACCCAGGTAACCTACTTTAAATGGTGTCTGCACAGAGCCATTCAACTCTGCTATATAGTATCTTTTTTCATAATTACTATCACAAATTATTATTTCATAATTATTATTATAATCTTTTAACACATGATTTTAATTCAGTGACTCAAAAATGAGTGAGCAACACAGACTTCCATATTAGCTTTTCAAATATTAAATACTTTGCCTGCATTTGATGGAAAAACACGACCCAGGAACAGCAACTGAGTAAGGACCAAAAGGTGTCACTTCATTGAACAAGGTGGCTACTGTTTAAAAGACACAAAACAAGTAATTATGTCAACGTATCAGTGAATCACTGGGAGAAAATAATAAAGGCAGCTAACTGGGATACTTAAACATTGTCTAGACAACATAATTGGAAAAATTGCATTTTTTCCCTTTTGCATGAAGATACTCTGCAGGATATTTTATATCCACAGAAATCCACAGAAGTTCTATTGAGTATCTACCTGGTTTGGCATCTTTTCTTTTCTTACTGTATATCCTGAGTGTCATTCCTAAAATGAGTCTCTTTTTTGTAAATCTTCTACCTAGAAGATAGACTTCAATTACTTCAGATAACCTCACACGATTATGTAATTCAGCACTATGTCACAATCTTTGTTCAGACACTCAGCATAGTTTGCTGTTTAATCCATAACCCATGGTATGCAAGTGATAGTAGGAGAAATGCCAATGAAAAATTCTGCAGTTTAGTAGAAAATAACAATGGTCCAGGGTTTTGTGAATTAGTCTGCAAGGATATTCCAAAGGACGCCCTTCCCCTAGAATTTGAGTTACTGACATTCACACTCCAATGGGGAAATCTAATTCCTCAAAATCCAATTTCCCAGGTAGAAATCCAATTATTTAAGTCTTTCCTTACTCTGTAATGATGCTTTGGGCTCCACACTGATTTAACAGGGAGGATAAAAAGAAAATCACCTCACAAAGAAATGCAAAAATAAAACACCAGGGTTTCTTTTATTACTCCAAAAAAAGGTCTGCTTTTCAAGAGTCTAAAGAACAAAAATACCAATCATAACCTATTTCATCTAGACAGGTAGCAAATCAATATTATAAAGCACTTAAAAGAAAGACTTTTAGCCTACTAGATTGGCTCTGGAATACTAAATAAAAATGCCCCTAAGAAGCTAAAAGACTTGAAAATTTTTAAATAGGAAAAAAGTTATACATGAAGATAATAAAAAAAAGAAACAAACTGAGTTTTGGCATTTAAAGTTTCTGAAACATTTATAAAAAGAAGTATAATAAAGAATATTATTATATTAGAATAGTGAAATAGCCATAGGGAATTAATTTTAAGTGTTGATTGCCCACTAAACGAGAAGCAATACATATATATATATATATATATATATATACACACATACACACATACACACATACACATACACACACATACACACATACTCACTATACACACACTCACTATACACATACATGTATATATGAACACCTAGTATGTAATATTCATATATACAATAGGCAGTAAAATATAATTTCAGCTTCAAAGAGACAGTTTGACTTGATTTTTATTTTCCTAATTTGAGATGATAGATTTATGATCTCCAATTTTATAAAACACTCATTTTCCTCTAAAACTGTAGAAAATATATAATTGTACACCAAGCCAATTAAAGGAGGAACGAGAAAGTCAACATAATAGGCTTCCTTAGGCATAGAACATGTGAAGAAAAAAATTAACAAAATTGAAACAGGTTATGCATAGATGAAATCAGCATATATTTTTCAATATTATAAATCTGAATATAATCTAGTAAAGTTACACGATGTCAACCAAAGTTACTTACTGTAGAGCATTGATTTGTGACAAGGGACATGCATGTTTCTGTTCAACTATGCATACTCATTTGCTAAAGTTAAAATATAGGCTTCATAGAGAAAAGAAAATTATGGTTGTTCGAAAAGTAGATTCTTCAAAATGGTAGTTTCAATCAGATTATTCCCAAATACTTGCAAATGTTACTAAAATGATAGCCTTCCTTGATGAAGTGTCCTGTGTAACATTTCTCCCTTAGTATTACAGACCTGTATCCCTGGCTTACTGTGAGTTTCCTGATGGCTGCAACATTGTTTTATACTCATTTTTATATCCCATTACACAGTGGCTAGCATGCAGTTTGGGAATTAGGAAAGAAAACAATACATTGCAATCATTCTTTGATAGGGAAAGTGCTAGGCTTTTTAAAATGGATATCAACACTGCATCATTCATTTATATTTCCTGAACATCTACTACATGCTGAGTATTGTTTACAAATTTATGTCAACAGAACTAGGCACAAAATTACCTTTGATTGAAAAGAATGAGAATTCAGAAGATTTATTTATTATTCAACAATATTTAGTGCTTCACATAAGTGGAAATATTCATCAAAAGTAATGATTACACTTGTTCATAAATGAGATCCAGTATGACTTTGAGGGCAAGATGCCACTTGGCAGGTTAATCCCCTTTGCTGGGGAAATGAAAAAAGAGAATGTAGCTGTGAGTGCTCTTCTAGATATATTTATTCCTGGATCACTTTTTTTCCTCCACTTAGTTGTACTGCAACATATTGCACACTGCTTTAACTTGGAACAAGCACCAACTTCAAAATTCAATTTGGAGAACCTTAAAAATAGACTGAACATATCATGACAAATCAAACGTTTTGAAATAACACTGTTGGCAAGGTGGCTTTTACTTAAAATTGAAAATGTTAACATTTTGCAAGAAGGTGAATTATTTTTCTTGGCAGATATGTTTTAAAGAACATTGAAAGGAAATACTGAATAAGAACAAAAGTTTCTAAAGTAAAATCAGTTCTCTTAAAGGAAATAAAAACATCAAAGAGAAATGACAAAAACAACTCAATCTGAACAATAGCTTCCTATCAATAAAGCAACAGAAGTTCTTACTTAGTGGCCCAAGATATAAATTTATATATAATCTGATTCTCCCAGTTAGATTTGAACTGTCAGCTCCCAATTCAGCAAAACCAAACTTTCCTCATAGATAAGCTTGGAGGCATTTCCAGACACCTCCACCTTACACTGCTGGAAGAGAACACACAACAGTCCCTGAAAATAGCAAGGCACTTGCTTCATGAAAAAAAAAAAAAAGAAAGAATTACCATAATGTCAAGGCTCAGAATCTGCAGTATGAGTGCCTAGAGGCATTAAATCCAATTACCTATGTTCAAATCATGGCCATTTCTTGTGGTACTATTCACTCATTTATTCATTCAACCAACAAATATTTGTTAAATGCCAGGCTCCTTGTACTAGCTGCTGAGCTTACAGACATATGTACTAAAGGTTAGTCACCAGTTTCTGGAAACTTAAATCCCAGCCCAGTTTCTGTGTGTGTGTGTGTGTGTGTGTGTGTGTGTGTGTGTGTGTGTGTATTTAAAAGAACTATCCAATAGCCAATACTTGGCAAACCTAAAATTTGAGAAGCTTAAGATGATAAATATTGTATGATGCAATGTTCTCATTCAGAAGATTTCTGTTTATAGGTTTTAAATGACACATACTGCTTTTTGAAATAACTTTAGAAAACTTTATGCATGTAAGGATTATAATAAAGATTGAGGATCGTGTAGTCATGGTAAAGTCTCGCAATCACATTTTTCTGAATTTTTGTGGTATAGTATAGTCCTAGAAATCACGATTTTAAAAAGATGTGAAAAGGCAGAGCACTCGAGCACCGCAGTGTTCCTCTTTTTCATCTGCTCAGATATATGCGTACGGTTTCCAGCTTTCACCATAAATTGATGAGCGTGTGCCTGGAAGGCACAATCCTGATGGATTTTATGCAGTTGCCTTTGATTACTCAAAACGATTCAATGTCATCAGTGGATGTTTTCCACGGAGCAAAAAGAAGTGGTGAAAAGCAGACTGCAGGTATTGAACTGCCTCAAAGAGAGGGGAAAACACAACGCAAGCTCACCAATATAATTCTTATGATGTGACTTGCATTTTTCATTAGCTCACTTATTTCCCCAAGAACTTGCAGTCTTTTACTTTCAACAGCCATGATATGAATCCTTAGAAACTATACTATATTCTGAGGAAAGAAAAAATTGAGTCAGCCCGGTGCCTAAGTTTAAACTGACCATTTTAAGAAGCACTTTCCAATGCTCTATTTAGTACAACTCCGGGTTTTCATTTCCAATAAAATTTCATTTTATTTTTAATTCCCTTCTGAAAAATTATGCTAGGAGTTTGTGATAAAGAGTTCCTTTATCTTTTTCCTATTCCGTGATTTTGTTTAAAATCATAAATGGCAACTTTGTTCAGAAGACCTTTCTCTATTCAAATGGGTTGAAGTATGGTTGACAGCACGATAAACTAAGTTAATATTTTAAGATAGAACAGTCATGTCTAAAAACACACAAATAACTAAAGGAGAAATAAGTAAACAAGGTCAATCATTCTGTGAGGCCACAAGACCTCTATCTTTGCCCTCGGCTATGATCAAAATACAGAATGGTTTTTCAGGCCAATACAATCACTTATCTGTGATAGACTGATTTAAACAAAATCTGCATTGCTCCAAATAGAATTTTACACTACTTAAATAAGTGTGATTAAGTGCTAGAAGCAGGAGAATTCACATTGAAATAACTATATGAGCTCATAAGTTAGCCTGTCACAGCTCCATGGATTCTCACAGAAGACACAGGACTCCTGGATCGAGGACAATTAACTTTATTACTCACAGCAAAATCAGTAGCCAAAGTTTGACCATCGGTGCTCTAGTTCCCTGAGCCCTAAATTCCACAAGGTAACCGAAAGGTCTATGTGGAGTTGTAAGTGCAGTGGGACATGCCATCAGAGAGGAACTCTGAGCTCAGGGAATCCTCTGCTCTTACATGCAAGCAGGAGGTGAGTTTCTGCTCTGCCCACAGGGAGACCAAGTCTAGTTCAGGACTAAGTGGTGCACTGCTAGGATGCATTTCCCTACTTTTCAGAATCAGCAGCTGCATAAACAATCCTGAGAAGGGGCATAGGTAAAGGATGGTTTGGCACATTCTGCAACACATGTAAGACGTCAAGTGGACCACAGTGGACTGCTGTGCAACAGATCTGAAAATTGATTTGTATGTACCTACAGTTGGGAAACCCTATAAACTAAAAATGAAAAACAAACAAACTCATAGAAAAAGAGGTTACGAAAGGTGGGGGGTGAAGGGAGGGGAAGTGGAGAAAGGTAATCAAAAGGTACAAACTTCTAGCTATAAGATAAATAAGTACTAGGGATGTAATGTGTAACATGGTAAATATTATTAACACTGCTGTATGTTATACATGAAAGTTGTGAAGGGAGGAAATCCTAAGAGTTCTCATCACAAGGAAAAAAGGGTTTTCTATTTTTTTATTTTGTATCTATACAAGATGATGTTCTCTAAACTCACTGTAAAAAATCACTTCATGAAGTTTTGTAAATCAAATCATTATGCTGCACACCTTACACTTATAGAGTGCCAAATGTCAAATACACCTCAATAAAATAGAGGAAAAAGAAAGAAAATATCTTAGATTGAGAAATCTAAAATACATAACAAGCCAATACCAAAAAAAAAAGTTCAAGAAAAACCTGTCCACTTCTAATTCCACTTTGCCTTCTGAAGAAGCTGCATAAGGACTGGAGCTTTTATTTGCTTTTTAGATTAATTTAATCTCAGGGAGTAACACAGAACCTGGCCCGTAATTGCAGGTTTAGATATTTTTAATGTATTTTTCTCGAATGAATAAATAAATTCTGTTTGCCAGTGCATTTGTCCCATTCTATTAGGCATCTTGCTGATTAACCATTTTGATCTGGTGTACTTTCGGCTTGAATCACCATCCTTGGCTGTGAAAAAATGTGACTTGTTCTTGTCAAATAATACTAAAGGCTTTCTGGTCTCTGCTTGGATGCCCTGGTTCCCAGACCCCTGCTTTAACTCTCCTGCCTTTATCTCCCTCAGAGCTTTTAGATCAGGAGTTTATTTCTGTTCTCTACAGTTGTACTTCCTTACTTCCTATTCTACCAGCTCTGACACCTGTCCATATTGGTTAAAAGAGCAGATTTCTTGGTCAGAGTCTAGTTTCAAAATCTGATTTAGTTAATCACTAGCTGTATGAACTCAGACAGGTCTTGTAATCTCTCCTCGACTCACATTATTTAAAATAATAATAATATAATCCACCTCATGAAAATTAAATGAGGTAAAGCATGTGTCAACAGTTCGCTGAACAGGATGGACTCAGAAAGTTCAACGAGCAATAAGAAACTTTATGTTTTTAACATTATAGCTTTCCAAAATGAACTTTGTATGCCCCTTTCCTCCTCTTCCCTGGACAGAAATTGGGGCACATACTTTTGATTTTTAACCACTTTCAGAAGTTAATTAACAAGCAGTTCTTATATTACATATTTTAAACTACTAAAACTTTAATCTTAACCAATTGAAACTGCAATACTGCCCTAGATCAGGCACAACTAATAATTTCCAGAGGCTGACAGTGGAGGCGGGACTTCCCTTTTTTTTTGGTATTCTTCCCTGTTTTCCCCTCCTCCTTTAAGTTCCACCTCCTCCTAGCCTCTTATCACTTGACATCTTCTGACTCCCCAGACTGAAGAAGGTGAGGAGAAACAAGAGGATAAGTTCAAAGTCTTATTTAACTAAGGCTGTCAAAATCCAAATACTAGTCATCTCTATTGGGGTACTTTTCTGATTTATTCAAAGATCACCCTCTTACCTTGCTGGGGTCCTCCCACTATCCCATTCCTAGGCAGAAGGAGCAAAAACTCCCTAGCAGAACCCTCCGGGCTCTTACTCAACTCCTGCTGTACATTCCAGAGAGCTTTTCTCTGCTAGGACCACCACCTTTGGAGGCATATAGATTTGAAAACATATGCCTTCTAATTGGAAACTCATCCCCTCAAACCCCAGAATCTTAGTAATCAAAAAGAAGGAAACACTCTTAAATTTTATGATTACCCTTATAAAGCTGTTTGAGTTTTTTGAAGGGGGGGCAACTTTCTGCAAAGTACATAACCTCACAACAAAATTACAGTGAGAAATGAAAGACAAACGAAATAGCTAAATGTTAGTGTATCTATCATCCTGCCTCGCTAATCATTCATTTGGGAAGCCTCAGAGTAATTTAAGAGTGTCCATTTCAGGACGAGTATTAACAGGAATAATGAAAGCAAGTGGAGGAGATAATTGAAGTTCATCCAACAATATAATTAGGAAAACATCAAAAGTGTCAGAAGAAGGTACAAGTTATGTTTGGTGTCTGTTGCTCTATTTCCCTAGTAAGTGGAGGAGATAATTGAAGTTCATGCAACAATATAATTAGGAAAACATTAAAAGTGTCAGAAGAAGGTACAAGTTATGTTTGGTGTCTGTTGCTCTATTTCCCTAGTAATTTGGTTGTCAAAGTTAGATTCACTAAAGTTCAGGTTTGTTCCATACATGACTGTATTGCCTGTGAAGGCAAAATAGGATATCTTTTTAGTTCTTTGTATTACTTTGTGTGATTGGTCAACCTGTCTTGAAAGTTGTGCTATTTTTGGACTTTTGTCAGAATACTATCTGGTATCTATCTGTTCATGAAAGGGAGCCAAGATCATGCCCCATGATATCAGTGGTATTTATGAAACAGATCAGTTGCCTTCCCTTTTTCCTACATATAGTAAAACAGCTGCTTGTTATTGAACAGACTGGATGGAACTTGATTTCTCTGAATTTCTAAAATATTAGGATGTATTATTAATAATATTCTTACTAGAGAATTCTGATCACATTAGTATTCATTTTATTTACTTAAATTTTGCTTCAAATGCTCTCTGTCACAAATCTTTATTCTCTCCATCACACTGCCTTTAAACTTTTTTCTTCTATCTACCTATTTATTTTGAATATCCAAAGCCTTTCCTGTTTGGGCTCTTCAATGTCAAAATTACACATTTCTGCACAGAATGTCAACAAAGATATTAGATTCTAGAGGACAATGTGGAATACCTGGGTAAATATACATATCCATAATGCTGAGAACAGAGGATAAAGAAAATTATTTTCTCTATGTATGTTTTATGGCTAATTCTTCATTTTGTCAGGAAGAGTTTATGTTTTAATAAAATAATGATATCTAACCTTTGAATGGTGTTTTGTATATTTCAAGGCTTTTTTGAATGCATTATCTCAACAGTCAGAGCAGACTTCTATCCCTATTCAAGTCTATTACGATCATAACACATAGAGTTAGTATTTTCCAAAGAAAGTAATTCTAATTTCCAAGATCCCTTTGCTCCTCTTTTCCAATAAAGGCTTTCGTGAAGCAAACTCACACAATTCAGATTCCTAGATAAAGTAAATATGTATCCTTAGTGTTTTTCTCATATAAGAGCCCCATGATATTCCAACAAACAAAGTAAATTCAAAGAAATAGTGGGTTTAATTTCCTCTGGGGCCAATGAGTTCTTCACTTTAGCCTGATTACTATTAGGCCCTAGGTACACGGTAACTTCTGGGCTTGCTGGTTAGAAATAAATCTAATACTCAGAAATCCTTGTGCTTTTTCTTATTGCAATATTATACAACTAAGAAAAAGTCTCAAGCTGTTTATGTCAAAGCTAAAGCTAGAAGTCCCAGCAGTGAGATTTTAACAATTTTGTTTTCATTTTTTATATTGTTCTATTTTACTTTTTAAGTAAATTTTAAAAATCATGCTTGAAAAAAGAATTGGTGTTTGAGGAGGTAAGCAACAGTTGTCTTGAAAATTTATGTATGCACAAATCCTTATTCTCTAACAATGTTGAAATGAATAATGATGTGCTTAAAGTATAAAGATTTCAAGAATATAGCAGGTTACCTTCTCCAAAATTATTTATCACTTTCACACTTGAGAGAATCACTTCAACTGAAGAATGCTCCTAGCATGTCTTAACTTGCTGTTTTTACTCATAGAGAGTATACTTCCCAGTCTGATTTTATCAGAGTTAAGGGTATTTGAGTGTATCTACTCCAGGAGATAGTCTGAAATTGTATCTTTGCATTTCCTAGAGCTGCAAACACAGTACTTTTCACACAATGAGTACTTAATAAACATTTTAAAAACTGAATTGAAACCAAAGACAAAAAATGTACCATTTTCCACATAAGTAATATATTTTACAAAATGTAAAATAATCTCTAAGCCTTCAGCTAATTAAGGGTTATGAAAACAATATAACACAGGACAACCAATAATAGCAAAAGTTAACATTCACATCAACAAATATTTGACGAATCACGAATCACTCTAAATCAAGAGACGATAACATAGTTTTGTTTAAAACCCTCTTATTCACACCAAGGCAAATTTTGGATAACATGTTTTCTCCAGGATTTCCCCATTTTTCACGGAGCATGCCACCTCACTTTTTGAAAATTATCCTTTCAAATATGTTTGACTAGTTGTTCTCCTACTTGAGTTAAAAAATATCTCAAACTCATCTAGAGATATCTTTTCCTCAATCTTACAGACTATAGCAATACTAATATCAGAAAACATAAATATATTTTAAATTAATATTTTAAAAATAAGAAGAACATGTAGCCATGCAAAACACCTGTCTATTATAAATGTCACCAGCCTCCTCAAATTTTCCCATCAATATTTATATAAAAGACTACATTTGCTAGCAGACAAGCTGTGGTATCAAAGGAATAAGAGAAAATGGCAAAACATCCATTTAGATGCAAGAAGAATTTATACAGTACATTGCTTCTTCTGTAAAATGAGAAGACTGCCATTTTTCTCAATAGTAGCAGTACAGCACCACAATTCAAATTCTAGAATACCAGCAGTCTGTGGTGTACACCAGGACCACTCATGAGTTCATATTTAAGTAACCCCTATCCACCCAAAAGCAACTGAATACAATAATTTGTAGTTTCTTTATTATATCTTCTCAATATTTCTGTTCTGCCTGGTACACATTTTGTATGAACTATATTCATGTAGATTGTACTTACCTTATTTATCAGTAAAGAATATAGATATGTGATATGTGTGTGTTTCTTCTTACTCTCTCTGATTGGCCTCCTTTACTGTATCTTAAATATTGGTTATCTTCAAGGCTCTTCTCATCTCATTTTTCATGCACTTCATGGCAATATCAGCCACTCTCTTTTTTAAATTTCTTAACTTTCCAAACTGAAGAAATGGTGTGGACAAATGCCTAAGTCTTTTCCTGAACATTCTTCCCTCTACTCAAGGAGTTTTTTGACCAATTAACACAAGTATACTTTGGATTATATTACAAGGAAGGGTAAGATTACAGTCATGAACATCTTTGAATCTCATTTAGTTGGAAAGCACCATGGAATGATAGTTGGAATACTTGAGATGACCACCAAAGGATATATGGCTTCTCAAAAGGCAGATAGAAGAAGTTGTTTTCCACTTAGAGGGAAAATCATGGGGAAAAAAATATGAATGCAGAAGGACACAGTGTAAGTTCAAGGAACCTGAGAAATACAGGTTGAATAGTGGGGAAACTATGCCACACTTATCTACATCTAAATCCACCCAGATACGGCTTTTGTATCTATTAAATTGCTCGTCATGAGAATTGGACTTGGGGAAGTTTGAGAAAACTGAAAGAATAAGAAGAGGTAAATAGGGACTTCCCTGGTGGCAAAATGGTTAAGAATCAGCCTGCCAATGCAGGGGACATGGGTTCGATCCCTGGTCCGGGAAGGTCCCACGTGCCGCGGAGCAACTAAGCTCATGTGCCGCAACTACTGAGCTGGTGCTCTAGAGCCCCTGAGCCACAATTACTGAGGCTGCATGCCACAACTACTGAAGCCTGTGCGCCTAGAGCCCGTGCTACGCAACAAGAGAAGCCACTGCAATGAGAAGCCCGCGCACCTCAAGGGAGAGTAGCCCCCGTTCACCACAACTAGAGAAAGCCTGTGCACAGAAACGAAGACCCAACGCAGCCAAAAATAAATAAAATAAAACAAATAAATTTATATATAAAAAAAAGAAGAGGTAAATAAACACCTCTGTAATGCTTGGAGCAGTCACATTCATATCTTGCTCCTAGTTCCCTAGGGTTTCTAAGCAGCATCCAATGGTTGCTGTGGTGGGGAAAGGGGAAAGGCAAAAGGAGAGAAGAACAAACAAGGTTGACTCAATCCCTGGTGCGGAGCAGTTCCATAAAGATATGTTGAAATTCTACTGAAGTTTTATTCAAAAAGACAGTGAAAAGGGCAAATAAGAGAAAAA
This sequence comes from Pseudorca crassidens, assembly GCF_039906515.1. Lineage (NCBI taxonomy): Eukaryota > Metazoa > Chordata > Mammalia > Artiodactyla > Delphinidae > Pseudorca > Pseudorca crassidens. Next base: position 75,735,836 of record NC_090301.1, read on the forward strand.
AGTATTTTGAAAATCAATTTTTTTTCAGAAAGAATGCTGGGAGAAAGAGCCATTAGTGAATGGAGGAGTTGGAAAAACAACAAGAGGAAGACAATGCAATGTCAGCAATATTTCATGTTACAGAAAATGCAAGGAGAATGAAATGGAACCTTAATTCCAAAACAGAATACAAAAAAATGTTTCCTTCATGTTCCAAGTACGGAAATTTTTTTCATCTCAATATATTTTTTAACTGTTTTTAAATTGACATACATTCTCTAGAGTGGCAGAAAAGACATTTATTTGAAGACTCAAAAAAAAAAAAAGCCAAGCAATATCACCAGTTGTTCCCACTTGATATCTCGAGTCCTCTAAGTTGTATAGTAAACTAAATTTGAAAATAACAAATGAATATTCTCTGGTTTATATTTGCAAACATAACTATTAAATCTTCTGCTTCCCTTGTAACATACGCATTATACTGATATAACATGGCTAATTCATCCTTGGTTTGCTCTTCATTAAAAATAATACACTTTCCCACCAGCAGTGCAAAAGAATGGACTTGAGGATATGGGGAGGGGGAAGGGTAAGCTGGGACAAAGTGAGAGAGTGGCACGGACATATATACACCACCAAACGTAAGGTAGATAGCTAGTGGGAAGCAGCCGCACAGCACAGGGAGATCAGCTCGCTGCTTTGTGACCGCCTGGAGGGCTGGGATAGGGAGGGTGGGAGGGAGACGCAAGAGGAAAGAGATATGGGAACATATGTATATGTATGACTGACTCACTTTGTTGTAAAGCAGAAACTAACACACCATTGTAAAGCAATTATACTCCAATAAAGATGTAAATAATAATAATAATACACTTTATAATTCAGCTTTTAGAAAATACTGTGCTAAACAAAGGAGTATATATATTTTCCCGTTTTATTCACTTGACTAAAATGAAACTCTTTTTATGATAATACCTTTATTAATGATGCACAGCAATCTTGATGCCATCAGAAAAGGTTTTGATTTGTTTTGTTTGGGCCGGTGTGATAAATAACAGAGGAATCTTGAAAATATATCTGCACCTCAATGGTACAAAATACAATAGCATTGAGTACGAAGAAACAATTTGACTGACTGGAAGTAACACGGGGAATGACATTTCATTCCTCATATAAATGGTGTCCAATAACCAATTGTTAGTTTTGTAGCTTTGGTGGATAACATCATTGATCCAAAAAACATTCCTCATGTCTATTGTCTAATACCCCATAAATGAGTAAAATATCTATAACTTTGAGTAATTTTTTTTCAGAAAGGGCCTTTAGTGTCCCTAAGTTCCCAAGGGTCTATAGAAGGAAAATTTTATAACTTTCTCACATCAGTTCTTAAAGTGAGGGGATAAAAAGTAAACACAATTTTCTAACTAGTGGTCATTTCAGTTCTAAATATATGGAGTCAAAACTCTATTTCAAAAGTTTCCATCATATTTTTAAAATAAGTTCATTCTGAGTGAGCACAGCGATTATATTATAGTCAATCCATTTCCTTAGAAGATGACATTCATATCACAACAGGTAATCCTAAAAGACAGATACCCATCAATTTCAAGATTGAAACTTTGAAAGGAGATGGTGACATTTCAAAGTTGGTCCAGACATTTAGTCATTAGTCTTAAATTCATTCGCCCTACATATGACTCTTAAAGGCTGAATTGCATTTTTTTATATAAATAATTCATGTGCTGAAGCCCTAACTCCCAGTACCTCAGGATGTGACTACATATGGAGATAGGCACTTTAAATACGTAATTAAGTAAAATGAGGCCATTAGGGTGGGCCCTACTCCAATCCGACTGAAGAGGAAATTCAGACACAGAGACCAAGGATGAGCACAGACAGATGAAATACTATGTGAGGACACAGTGAGAAAGTGGCCATCTGCAAACCAAGGAGAAAGACCTCAGAAGAAGCTAAACCTGCCAACAGCTGGATCTTGGACGTCTAGTCTACAGAACGGTTAGAAAATAAATTCCTTTTGTTTAAGCTACCCAGTCTGTGGTATTTTGTTATGGCAGCCGTAGTAAACGAATACAATGATTTTACCACACATCTTTACCATTTACATGAAACGGCACATTTTATTTAATCATCAAATATTCTCTATGAGAGAACAGTTGATAGCAACATTTGGAGTAGGTTTCACTTACATAACGTTGACTTGTATTATCTGCTCTTAGCACACTTGGGTCACAGTCCAGGAAAGCTCTCCCACACCTAGTCCTCCTCTTCTCCCTCCTCCCCACCACCAGCAACTATTCCAACGGCAACAAAATCTCACTAGTATGTTGTAGGCACTATTCTAAATGCTTTACATACTGAATCACTTCATTCTTGTGGTTCCACAGTTACTGTGATCATTTTATTAACTGGGAAATGGACACAGGGAGGTAGGTAACTTGGTCAAAGGCACAAATCCAGGCAGCCCAACTGGGACTTTTTTTTGTTTTTTTTTTTTGCGGTATGCGGGCCTCTCACTGTTGTGGCCTCTCCCTCGGCGGAGTACAGGCCCCGGACCCGCAGGCTCAGCGGCCATGGCTCACCGGCCCAGCTGCTCCGCGGCATGTGGGATCTTCCCGGACCAGGGCACGAACCCGCGTCCCCTGCATTGGCAGGCGGACTCTCAACCACTGTGCCGCCAGGGAAGCCCGACTGGGACTATTTTTGACACCATAGGGTTTAAAAATAGCACTCTGCCTTTTAGAAAGTGAAGCTGTCTTCCATTTTGGCTTTATTATAAAAGCCAAATCTTTTATAAAAGTCATATCTGTTTTCTACTCAAAAGTTCTTTTTTTTCTTTTATATAATGTCAATAACTTTTTGGTTCAGATAGATAAGCTAAATATAAATTTTGTCCAGTTTAGAAGTGGTCATAAATAATATTTGTGTGATAAGTGAGAACTTGTAAATATTAATCATTGTTTGAAAATCCTTGGTAACATTACCAATTGGAAAACCAAATTACCCTTGCCACAGTTATTGCTATATGATTAAAGTAATACCTTAAAATTTAATGAGGTATATTATGAACTTCCAACTTTATCTCCCATAAAGAAAAAAATTTTAAAAAATGGATTTTAATTTAAAGTTTATAAAATGGAAAGAGTACCAAACTCTTCCATCATTTGTTCATATATCCAAGTTGAATTTCATTATGATATGTGTTTGAGAAATAGTTTACTGCACCAAATCCAATAAAAGAGTAGTAATCCAAATACACTCCCAGGCTGTAGCATACATAGAATTTAAACTAGGCATTTAAAAAATAGAATAATTGAAATAGTTACTAATGAGTTTCTTGTATGGAAAAGAAACACTGTGTCTTATAGTTCAGAAACCTAGAGTAGGGGCTTCCCTGGTGGCACAGTGGTTGACAGTCTGCCTGCCGATGCAGGGGACACGGGTTCGTGCCCCGGTCCGGGAAGATCCCACATGCCGCGGAGCGGCTGGGCCCGTGAGCCATGGCCGCTGAGCTTGCGGGTCCAGAGCCTGTGCTCCACAAAGGGAGAGGCCACAACAGTGAGAGGCCCACGTACCGCAAAAAAAAAAAAAAAAAAGAAAAGAAAAGAAACCTAGAGTATAAGCTTACCTGAGTTCAAATATGACTCCACCACTTTGTAGCTGTGAGATCCTGGGCAAGTTATTTAACCTCTTTGTGCCTCATTTTCCTCTGCTCTATAGGGATAATCTAGTGTCTACAGAGTTTTTATGATGATTTAACAAGTTAACATTTATAAGTCACTTAAAACTGTGATTTAGTCATGGTATCTTCATATGTTTTTTAAAGACATAGAAATATTATAATTTGTGGTTAATCCAGGAAGTTAGTGGTGGCAGAAACACATGTACTGAGGAGCTGTTCTCTTACTGTGTCATGAAAAACCGTATTCCTATGTTTCCTTGTTTCTGTCTGATTCCAAGTGAAACAAAAAGTCCAAAAAACAAGGAACAGATCTGTGAACATTACTTAAAAAAAATCCTGAAATCATGCAAAATGCACTGGGGGATGCAGATAAAAATCTTTTAACGTCTGTGCCTATTCCAACGCTCTTGAAATCCAAGCCATTTTTGTTGCTCCAAAGTCGCCTCCGAGTGTTTCTTCACCAAAACATGCTAAAAGTACTCTTTCATGATTTAAATGTGGAGCTCTTCATTCAAAAGGCATATGAAATTTTGGCTGAAGTAATGTAAGTTTAACCCTTATTCTCATTTTGTATTTTCACACACCCTGGTCAACTGAGAAAGGAAACAAAATAAACGGAAATACCTTGTAGATGACTGATCTGAGTAGAAGACTGTAAGAAACTACCTCTCTTCCAAATCTTTCACTGAGGCAGATTGCAAGGGAACATTTTATTAGTTCCCATGCATGGCACCAGACAGGCAGTTGGGGACATAGTTTTATTAGCAGATAGTTTATCATGTCATTTTGCCTCCATTTTCAGATCTGTAAAATGCATGCTGGAGGTGAAAGTGTGTGTGTGTGTGTGTGTGTGTGTGTGTGGTGTGTGTGCACAGGCTTTGTAGACATATGAATACTTATGCTATGTTTCACAACAGTTTAAAATGGATGTTTCACCCATTTTCAATCGCATGGAGAGTAAATAATTATGGCTAACATTTGCCTAGCACTTACCATGAGCCAATCACTGTCCTGAGTATCTTAAATATATTAATTCATTTAATCCTTTCAACATCCTTCTCAGATAAGCACTGTTACTATCGCTATTTTACACATAAGGAAACTGAGGCATAGAAAGGATAAGGAACTTGCCCAGAATTACATGGTAAGCAGATAGCAGAACCACATTTAACCAGGTATTCTGGCCCCATAGTTCTTCTTCTCAAGCACTATGGTGCTTCTTTAAACTACCTCATCAGATAACACTAACCAATAATCACTATGCACATGAGCAAGAAGAAGCTCCTAAGATATCACAAATTAAACAATAATTTGCTTAATTCAATTTCACTGACAGGCCAAATAATCACAAGAACAGCTTAAAAGGCACAAAGAATTATGTATCCATTTGAGAACATTTCACAGAACTCAAAACCACTGAACGTTCTGCCCAGCAGTACACACCGGTTCACCATTGTGAGCCTGACCCAATACAACACTGAATAAAAGCAATTGAATTCATTACGTCTCTACTGAGCTCCCACTAAGTATAAGGTAGGCAAAGTGGGAGAAATAAACAGTCACAGATGAGTTGCACACTTAGATCATTCATCTCTATATGTAGATATAGCTACAGTAAATAAATTATGATACAGTTCAGATAAGTAAGAAGTATCCAAATATCTATTTTTTCCTTTAAGATCTATTTTTATCTTATTATATCTTCAGTAGCCAAGAAGCAAGCCAATCAGAAGCCAAGACCTTGAATGCTATGGAATTCTATCATTTCAGTAGTTAAAATGCATATTACTTAAGTACAAATTTCTAAACAGAGTCCTCGTGGCTAATTCTTGCATCTGTATCTTTGTTTTATTATTGTGTTGCTTCTTTTTTTCTCTAGACTGTTTTTACTGTCAACAAAAGACTAAAATTCAAAGGTTTTTGATGTTTTACTACTAAGGTAACACTTGTAATCTGCATGTAAATAACTGAGCACAAGATTGTAGGGAAAAAGTTACAGTCATAAGGCTCATTGATTTTCCAGGGTGAATTAATTTCTTAGTGCTGCTATAACAATTTACCACAAATTTAGTAGTCTAAAACAAATTTATTACCTTACAGTTATATAAACCAGAAATCTGAAATGGGTCTCTCTGGGATAAAATCAAGGTATCGTCTGGGCTGCATGCCTTTCTGGAAGCCGTAGAGGAAATTAATTTCCTTGATTTTTTCCATCTTCTAAAAACTACCTTAATTCCTGGGCTCATGGTCCCCTTCCGTCTTCAAAGCCAGCAATGGTTATTTGAGTCCTTCTCACATTTCATCACCCTGACACTGACTCTTCTGATTTTCTTCTCCACATTTAAGGACCTCTGTGAATACACTGGACCGCCTCAAATAACTCAAGATACTCTCCCTAATTTATTTATTTATTTGGGGGGAGGGTAAAAGGAAGGATAGCTTTATTGAGGAAGCCGGCAATCCTGGGGATAGCTTCTAAATAGATGTGCATAACATATATGAATAATACTTATGGATAAATCAAGAACATCACAACCACAAACCTCCTGTAGCCCACACCTGAGAGACTGTGCAAGCTGGAACTCAGGTGTCTCTCACTGGACCCATCCCCTCTCCCTCCAGCTAACCCACTTCAGCAATAATCAGGTTCTTCTACTCCGTCCCCACTTCTGTTGCCTTGATCTGAAGCCCATCTTCTTTTTGCTCTCCCTGTTCACTATTACCAGTCTTTTCCTCTTCTAACATCCTTCCCACTGATGACAGTCAGTTCCTATGACGTTAATCCTATTACATCCCCTCTGACTAAAATAGTTCTCCATCACCTACGGGATAAAACTAAGTCATTTGAGAAAGTAATCTGCCTCAGTATCCAGCAGTCAAATCACTTGACACACAACCCTCTCTCTCACAACATATACACATACACATGTGCACATGCGCACATACACACGCGCGCACGTGCACACACCTTTCCATATTGAAATATTTATTGTGCACATTTGCCAGACCGTCTCCTACCTTTGTACCTTTTTTCCCTTTCATAAAAATCCCTTCTTTGTGTGCCTCAAAAACTCCTTTTAGTAATTCGGTTCAAATATTTCCTCGTGAGTAAATTCCTCCCTGGCCTTTCCAAGTAGGATTTTCCTTTTCTGTATCCCCTTATATAACAGCATATATTACTCTATTAGTGAGATTATCACATTACGCTGGAATATGTGTTCCCACATTTCTCTCTCTCTCTCTCTCTCACACACACACACACACATGCACACACACGCACTCCTCTTGCCTTTTCTCCTCTCTTCCCCTCTCTCTCATTTCTCTTCCTCTCTGGAATTTGATCCCTTCAAGAGCAAGAATGGTACAACTATCACTTTTCAATCTATTCAACATGTAACTGGAGCTTTTGGTGGCACTTAATAAATATTGATGAAATAAAAGTAACATTATAATAATAACTATCACTTTCCAACATCCTTCACCATGCAGAGCTATAAAAAGTATCAGGTCACTGGCAGTGAATGGGAAAGTGGGGCATAGTGAAATAGAAACAAAAGATAAAGAGAATTTGTCAAAGTGACAGAAAAGAGGAAGATAACTTATGACTTTCACAGGATTGTTGACAGTTGTCTGGCTTGCACTGGGTCAGTAATTTTTGACGGCAGACAAAGTCAACTCATGCCCCAACTGCATCTTCCCAATTTGATGATGATGATGGTGCTTGTGTGTGTGTGTGTGTGTGTGTGTGTGTGAAAACTGGTTGAAAAGACTTCTGGAAAAATTTCTTTGGAACATTTAGAAACTGAGTGATTGGTATGTGTGATGTCATTTTAAAATAAAACATCAGAACATAATTCCACTCTTCTGAAAATCTAATTTTTTTAATGTGGAAGGATTTTTTCCTATTTATTGCCAATGGATTACTACAAAACAAAAATATACAAGACATAAAATAATAAAAGTTTAATAATCTTGTGGAACATTGTTAAACATTTAGTACTGTCATCTCTTTCCAGTATTATCAGCATTGAACTATATCTTCAGTGAGACTAGGATATTAATTCAATATAATCAAGAATAATTTTGTAAAGTACTTATCTGTCCTTACTGAATCATATTGTAGAGATATGATCACGTAATTGAAAGAATGTTTCCTGTATTAGGTACGGAAAAAACATGTTTCACCAAATATTATGGTTGAAAATTACCATGAAATGTCTGAAATCTTCAGTTTCAAATACACTAAATTTAATTAAATAGTTTATAAATTAATTCCTTAATTATATGTATGTCAATATATTCTGTGCACTTCTTTATCATGACCAACAGTGAGCAACTGCTTTTATTCAAGTTCCTTCCCCATCTATTCTCTAAACTTCCAGGCAGAGAGGGAGGATGAGAAAGAAAAACATGAGAGAGTTGAAGGGAAGAAGGCCTAAGAATTCCTTTCTCCTGTTCCATTTAAAAATGCTCATAGAAATTTTTTTTCAGTTTGCAGTTTGCTATGAACTGCAAAACAAAATAAGAAAAAAGCAAGCTCAGCATTTTGAAGAGAATTTTCGTCTATCTCATAGACAAGTCAAGTGTACCTAAACTCCATTGTCTCCCTCCCTCCTGGTACTTTTCCCATCTCCCCAGGTTGCCCTGGTTTAAAGTCTTCTCCTTTCAATGCTATGCAATTACTTATGCCCAGTCATTTAGCAGAAAAGTTCTATACAATTCCAAAGGGACACATACTGAATTCCCTTGATTCTAAAATGAATGTTGTGTTACATAACGACATTAATAAAATGTATTTTAATTCAATTAGTATATTTAATAAAATCTTATTATGTGATTATTTTTAATGTTTACTTATAAAATATGCTATAAATTCAATCTTGAATTTTTTAGCAGTAGTAACTTTTAGGAAAGAAAAAAAATGAAGAATTTATGTATTTAGGAAACATCCAACATAGAAAAAGATAGACACCCAATTCTGTGAAGCAAACAGCCCTGTAATACAGGAATATGATACAAATAACATAGATGAGTGGTTTAGCAAAAACTCTTCTACAAAATACTGGTTCCTGAATAACAAAATAAACTGACCAAGCTTTTTTGAAATTATTTTTTAAAATTTCACCCAACAGGAAAGACACTGTTCTGTGATATTCAATAAGTATTATAAAGAAGGCAATTCTTTTATCTTAGAAGAAATAAAATTTAGCAAAAATAAAATTCAATGAGAGAGGTTAAAAAAGAGTAATAGCTGCATGGGATGTTCATTTGAATTTAATAACAAAAAAGTGCCTGATTATTATATTGTCATTATAAATGCTAAAAATAAGTGACATCCTTAAAAGCTAATCATGGTTTCGAAAAATTACTTTGCATTTGCTTTTGCTAACATGTTTAGAATTCTAAGTTCTAATTACAGAATTGCTTCAACACATTACTTATAAAATTGGTAATTTTAATCAGGGTACTTGGTTTCCATCAACTGTTAATTATAGTGTTCCCACCTGATTTCACCATTTCATCAAAATATTTGCCCCTTTATTACTACAGTTAGTTTTTTATAATAATGGAAGCACATAATGCTTTAAAAAATAAATATTTCTCCATGAATGATTAATTTAAATAATTAAATCCTAAAATAAGTCAAAGATGTTGCAGGGAGTTATAATATTAGTCATTTGTGAATATAAAACTCTAAACCAATCAATTCTCTTACTTTGTATGTTTATATTATTGGGGTATAATAATGATTGTACTGTATATAAATATTTGATACAAAATATTAAATTTACTCATCTGACCATAAACTACTTCAAGTTAAAACACTGAAGAAATGCAAATGGATAAGTATAGCCTTCTTTATCCAAGTGCTGTTAAGTCAGTGTTGGAGATGAAATGAAGCAGAGTTTACAGACGTGGATATTAGTTTCCATCTGAGGGAACTAGTTATACTCTAAAACATTTCCTTTAAAGCATTTGTCCTGGACCAGTGAGTTTTTTTTGGTTTTTTTGAGGATATGTGTCATTCCAGAAATTATGTGCTTGAAAGCAAATTATGATTGGCAAATGATAGAAGGTATACTTGGAAATAATTAGAATATTAAAGTTTAGTGTCCAAAATTTTTTAATTTAATAAAATCGGAGACCAATATCCATCCTTGGCCAACTTAATGTGACAAAACAACATTTGATGACGTTTTTTGCAGCTCACTGGGATGCCATAATTGGAAATATGAACTCTTAGGAAAGGACAGAGTTAAAGAAAACCCTCTAGCAATTATGCATTGGTGGTATTAACAGTTGTATAGTAAGTATAAAAATAGCTGAAGACTAATGAATTTGTATCTAAAAATTATTCTCTGACAAAGTATTAAAGAAATAATGTAACATCTCATAATGACTACACAAATGTTTTTAGCAGGCATAATTTACATATTAGGATATGCTCTCAAGTATGAATATTAGACATTCAGTCACTTTAATAACCCTTTAAAACTTTTAAAAGCGCATAAAAGAAAAATATGCAACCCCAAAGGGCAAGGTCTGAATTATTAAAATAACATGAAAATACTAGTGATACCACATCAGAAACAAAAGGTGTTAATTGAAACACGACTTCACATAACTCTTAGCTCAACAGTTCTTGACATGTGGGAGAGAAATGAATTTGGCAGCACCACGGATCTGCTCAAAACCAAAAAGTATTCCAAAGAAACTCTGGAGCACAAAATCTCTCCCCAAACTCTAGGTACCTAATATTCTAATGCTTCCATTAGACTACTCCCGAATTCCTATTTTAAGAATCACACTTAAGCTAACTACCTAGTACAATGGCCCATGGTCCAAAAATATGCCAGATTTAACAACCATCCCTCAGACACACTCTTAAAATTCATCTTTTGGTGCTAATCTCAGCAGTTATCAAAACAGAAAGCAATCCCATGGTGTCATGCTTAGAAGAAATTCAGTAAATTATTCAAGGAGGTGCTTATGTATTGAAAGCAAAGACTACATTAAAATAAGTATAAATCAATTAATATAAATTAAAAGTTAATTGCAATTGTTGAAATATGTCATTTACCCCATATTGAATATAACTTTGAACCCAGAACCTCTTAGTCCCCATGTTTACTTCACTTTACTGCTTTGTCCCAATCTGTTCACTGGAATTTGCCACCGGACTTCCTAAAGGCCGATGATCTGTACATCAAAAAGCACTAACTATCCAATGATTTTCACAGGAATGATAATAAAGTAAATTTAAACTTGGAAATATTATTTTAACACAATACTGAGTTAGTATAAGTGTTTTCGAAAAAGAAATTTCAACACATTTGGTTAACTGCACAGTCGAATAATTATAACTTTCTGAGCTTTTTTAGACACCGAGATTGGTAAAGGCAAGAAGGCTTGAAAAGACTGCCACTGCCATTTCTGATCCGAACTACAAGAAATGGCCTCTGAAAACAGAAATCTAAGGATAATAATTCAGAATGATTCTCAGCTTTCGCATTGCTCTGATTTTCTGAGGTAAAGTTTAAAATCAATCAAATATTTTAGACGTGTTTTTACTTGCCAAAGTACACTTTCTTTTCCACCAATTAAGGGAAAGTAACAAGGAAAGTAAAAGGTTAAGATTACCATTCATCATCATACCGTCAAAAACCATATTTCAAGAACAAAAGCAACTGTTAACGTAGATTTTATATTACCGTGTTTCAACCATTCCAAATTCCATGATGCATTTTTAATACCCATGAATTGTACTTTACAGTTTTCTTTATTCCAGGAGTATGCAACAAATTAAAAAATAACTGAGATAAGAAAGAAATTGTTACCATAGTCATTCTCAGCTTTTATCTCTGTTCTCTCTCTTTTTTCGATGTACTATCCCAGGGAGAAAATAAATGTAAGGAGATGGGGATAGGGGATAGGGGAATGAGACTGATCCACTGAGTATATTATTTGGTATATAAAATACGAAAACATTCCTGCATCTTTGCAAACAATTTTAAAATCCTTTATCTCTGTTTAGATTTCTCCCTAAATTCAAGTTTTCATTACAGACGATTGGTTAATGTCAATGTTGGCTTATGACCTCACTCAAAACCAGTCATCTTTCTCAGTGTCAGTTTATGTATTTCCAGCATCCTGACACAGATTTTCTTTCATTTCCATCTTGGTATCTGTTTCCCAGCACACATGGGCTAAATGTCCACGACCCTATGTGGTTTCTCTTATTAATCCCAAACATAAACAAAAGTCATTCAAACTAGCATATTATTCCTGATACTTTGTAACAAGTCACCCTTTGTGTGAAGCCACCACTAATTTTGTGCTCCAAGTTCTTTATTTCGTAACTTGTATAACCCACCTTGCTAGTATCAATTTATCCCGTAATGATTAGAGGAATCCACCACCTGACCTCAGTGTAAGGCTATGGTCTTGCCATCAATCAATGGCATTGTCTAGTACCTAGAGTCTACTTTCCTCTTGAAAAGTGTTTGTTTCTTTTCCACTGGACTCTCAGAACACTGTGACCATGATGGATACAGCTGACACCAACTGTAATGGAGAACAACGGCTTGATAAATGGCCCAAGGTATAACGGGTTCTACCTTTTGGAATACACTACCTCTCAATTCCCAAAGTTAGGTCTGTCCTATTCTGCCTCCTTACCTTTATCTTTCCAGCTATCTGACCCCAGTAACTTTAAACTTTCATATAGATTCCTTCTTATTGCTATCAAGTTAGCTTTCCACAGCCTCATTCCACATTCATCAAGCAATCTCTCAATATTTTTATCTAGTACTTTCATAACTTCATTTCTTATATTTGATATGTTTGCAATTCACCTCATGTATGTGAGCTATAGATTCAAATTTATTTTTTTTCCAGACGACCATTTACTTGTCCCAGCATCATTTATCAAAAGCCCTGTATCATTTATTAAAAAGCCCTGTTTGTGTGTGTGTGTGTGTAATAGACTAAACGCTTTTTTTTTCTTTTTTCATCTTCTGAACAAATTACTTTTAACGAATAACTTTTAAAATTTATCTTCATGAGGCTTATTGTTTATGAAAGGAAATTTAACATTTATTTTATCACAAATTTATCACATCAACTAAATTCTGCTGACACCTTCAAAAGTATGGTTTCAGTATTTTGCTCTAAGGGAGCTGTCATCCAGAGACTAGAGTAGGGAAAAGCAAAACTCCTTCTAATAAACTAGATAATGAAAATTACAGGATCTTTATGATTCCTAACCTAACCCTAATTAACTACCTCCCCAATATTTCAAAACAATAACAAGAACAATATTTTAAAATTAATCAGTCGTGAAATGAATAAAGTAACAAAACACAACCCCCTTAAGTCAGAAAATCATCTAATTAGAAATGGTACAAAATAATCACGATACAATAATTCATCCTTAAAACACTGCAGGCAAGAAAGAGATAAAGAAAAAAAATTTAAAAACAAGGCAAAAAAAATCCTATTTCTCAGTTCCTTCAATCTGCTATATACACTGCTTCCAGTTTCCAAGAGCTGTGCTGGAGCAGAATATAGGACTAGGAAGATTTCACCAACATGAATTCTACTCATCTTTCCAAGAAGTCTCAGTGACACAAATTCTTAACTAATTTGTTTGGTGCACAATATCTAGAATTTCAAAGAAGACTGTTGAAACAGCTGTGAAATGCAAAGATATGAACTAATGGAAAGTACATGAGAAAGCGTAAAAATATTATATTTTTGTAAATATGTTTAATACTGAGAATTGTAAATTATTGAATTTCCTCGAAGTATGGAACTCAATTCAAAATTTCATCTCTCATTGTAGTACATTTCCAGAGCTAGTGATAATACAAGTCTGTAGACATAATCACAATTAAAAATTTCTTTTAAAAGACTTCAATTTATTACTGAAAATTTATATATTATTATTTCATATTATTCCTCTATTGGCATTAAAACTACCAATAGAGGAATAATATGACTAAGCAAAGTTTATTAATAGTTTCAGGATTCATAAAGCTTCCCTTCCACCCATATCTGCAGTAATTCATATAACCACAGAATGTTGGGGTTGGTATATAGAATCTATTACAAATGGAAAGAATGTCCAAGCAATTAAATAGGATTTGGATTTTCAGCTAAAATAAATTTGCTTTAATTATAATGGCATTTATGCAATCTATGGCACAATTTAGTAAAAGTTATTGAAAAAGCAAAAGCAAGGAGATTTGGAGTTTAATTAAAAGTGACAGTTAAGGCCCATTCCAAATAACTTCCTACAAGAACCTTACCTAGTACAGCCAAGATATTAATAACCTATGAGCAGCTTAGTAACCCTCTGGTAGATACAATGATAAGGTCTAACACATACTTAAGATAATAGCTCAGTTTCAGCATTAACAGACACTCCCTATGAAAATGAAAACTACAAATAAGAATGGATTATTTTCACTAAAATTTCTACTTTGAGTAACTTAGAAAATCCTCTAAAACCAATCTCATTTTCTTTGAGGATTGAGCTTTAGCATAATGGCAGAAGAAAATTTGCAGTTCATATCCATCTTAAGTTTCTTACCACATATTCTTTTACAAGTCATAATGATGTATCATGTCAGAAATATATTATAGTCTGACCCTTTAGAGTACGTTACTGTTTATATAAGGAACTAGAAACTGGTGTCAATTTTTTAAAAAAGTGTTTAGAATGAAAATGGTTAAATTGGCAAATGCAGAGATTTCCACACTTTCTTTCTTCATTGTTCCCTTCCTGTTTCAGTAATTTTTCCATTACCCTTTTATCCAAAAGAAATATCTACTTATGCTGTTCATTAAATAGTTAAATACAAACAACTTACTCATTATTTACGTCCTTAATAACTTGGTAGGCATTTGAAAAACTAGTAACATAAATCAAAAGAAAAATAGCATTTTATTTCATTCCTAAATAACCACAGGTACTTACTCTTGGCACGTGCACACCTGTTTGGCACCATATCTCAAATCCTGTGATCACTTTGAACATCACTACCTCCATTTTCTGTTCCACACTAACCTTCCTTCTGGTAATAGCTTTATATCACAGCACTGTCGAAAACCTACCCTTCACAAAGATATGACATCATCAAAAGTAATGTAATGCAGTCTAATGTTAAAACTGAACTAAGCTGAGCTAGTCGTTTGCAGGGTTTATGGCAAATGTTACTGTATTTTCCTTGAAAATGTAAAATATTCCACAGCCCCTGTGAGTTCAGTGGGGTACCTTGGCACATGGTTTGGGGAACCACAGGGCTAAGGATGAATATAATCACAATAACAAAACTCAATGTTGGCACTCTAGGGATCACAAAGAATCATTCATTTCAGGGGATTCCCTGGAGGTCCAGTGGTTAAGATTTCGCACTTTCACTGCCATGGGCCCGGGGTTCAATCCCCGGTCGGGGAACTAATATCCTATAAGCCATGCGGCCCAAAAAAAAAAACAACACTGAAAACAAACAAACAACAAAAAAAGAATCATTCATTTAAAAACTATTAATTTTATGCAGTAAGAAATGAACATCAAAGATCATTAAGGTGACAAATGCATATTGAGTGCCTGCCATATGTGGGCAGCAGCATGAGGCACTAGGAATATGGTGCAGAACCAGGCAGAAAAAGTCACTTCCTTCCTGGAGTTTACATTCTAGCAAAAACAACTAATGCAAAATATCTAAATAAATATTCATGATGTCATTTTATTTGTGGTAAGTGCTACAAAGGAAACTGACAAATAGCATAGGCTGATTTGAGAATAGATAAGGGTGGAGGGAGTCATGTTACTTTAAGGGGTCCAAGAAGTCCTCCTTAAAAGAAGTAACAGTTGCAGTAAGCACTAAAGCAGTGAGTCTCAACGGAACGTGAGTTTGCTCCCCATGGGACATCTGGCAAAGCTTGAAAACATTTTGGTTGTCATGACTGGGAGGGACGCTGCAGGCGCTCTAGTGGGTAGATGCCAGAGATGCCGCAAACATCCTACAATGCATAGCACAGCCTGCATGCACCACCACCCTGACAAAGAATTATCTGACCCAAAATGTTCACGATGCTGAGAAGCTTTTAAATAGGTATGTATGTGGGTGTGTGTTTGGGGTCAGCGGGGATCAGTGGGCATCCCAGGAAAAGGGAACAGCACGTGCAGGCTCCTAAATAGTAAGAATATAGTGCATCCACTGAACCAAAAGAGGGCTCATATAGATGGAGGCTAGTGTAAACAATTGCAAATTCTCAAAATTCGCTCAAGAAAGGTAGGGGAAAATGTGATCAAAAAGGCTATTCTGTCTGAATAATCCTTAGGGTAAAAGGAAGAAGAGATTAGTGGCTGTAATTTTAATTATTCAAGGAAATGCCAGGCTGTATGTAGTATTCAACTTTTCCTTCTGCTGTAAAATGTGACACAGCGAGGAAAATAAGTTATCTACACAAAGGCCTACACAGTGATTAAATGGCTGTATCACGGCTTGTGTTGGTCTCTGAGCAGCTGTGAGATTCTACAGTTGATCAAGCATAACTTGGTCAAACCAAAAAACCTAAAGGGACAAAGAAAGGAGGGCATTTTATGATCAGAAATGCTTTCACCCTTTAGCTTCCATTTTAAATGATTACTTTCATTACTTTTAACACTGGTATTTCTTTTATCCCAGAATATAATTGATATAGTTACAGTATTTTCATACTTAATTTGGTGATGTAGTAAGCTGACAACAGAAACTGATGCCACAACTGAGTACAGAGAGACTCGTTGTTTAAACGACAGCTTTGGATAATCCAGGTGGGATCCCCATACACCAGCTATAAACCGTCAGACAGAGGCTATGATAAGCAGAATACACTCTTTAAAAAGTCCTCCTAATACGAGCAGCTGCACAACAGCGAAGAGAAAGAGAAAGGATGTGGTTTTCTATTAAACATCTAGTTTGTATGTGATAGGTTTAGAGCTAAATCTTCTCACTTGTTTATATTCAGCTTCTCAAATATCCTCATGTTAAGGCAGAGAAAACTGAGGCCATACAAGAAGTCACCTGTCCAAATCAGACTAGATTCATTCTGGTCATGGCATAAAAAAGAAATTAGAAAGGCACTGTATAACATATTTAACCTTTTAATAACCAGGTGAAAATCTCACAAAATTGATTGCCAGAAGTGTAAATCCCAAAGTTACTAATATAAATGTACTGGACTAGGTATTTTCATTACTTTATTTTATCATCACAACAGTTTTGGAAAGCTTTGGAATTGTCCTCGTGTTACAGATGAAGAAACTGAGGCTTGGAGAATTAAATAACCTGCCTGAGCAGATAATTCAAGGTAGAATGGGGAATTCTCTGCACTTTCAGCAGACCATCTGCAGGGAACCCTTTCCCACCCCTCCCCAACCCATTTCCTCCAAAGTTTCCCAGCCTTCTCAATAACCAGTGGAGGTTACCTACAATATTTTTCAAGTCAATATGAAGTTTAATATGACAGCCACAGTTAGAAAGGATCTCATCCATTTTGATTTTCAATTTGTTTTCTCTTTTTGATACTATTTCCCAATGTGCAGGCCTCCAGGATTAGAGACCCTCTTACCATATCCCTCTGTGTTATCTCTTGACTGTTTATATACAAAATCCTATTCGTTTCTGCCAACAACCCTTGGAAATAGGAAATATTATCAATCCTGCTGCACAAAAAAATGGAAACCAAGTTCCCAGGAGGTGAACTGGTTTTGCTGGGGACACTTTTGTAAATAAATAACTGTCAGGTCTTCAAACATCTAGTCCGGATCTCACTTACAACAAGTAACTGCTTCCCTCATCTTCAACCAGTCTTAAAATGCTGGCCCACTCTCTGGGGGGCATGTGGATACATCACCTATATACACTTGGTAAGACTGAATGAACCTCTAGATCAATCTCACCAAAATAAAAAACTTTTTTTTTTGCGGTACGCGGGCCTCTCACTGCTGTGGCCTCTCCCGTTGCGGAGCACAGGCTCCAGATGCGCAGGCTCAGCGGCCATGGCTCACGGGCCCAGCCGCTCCGCGGCATGTGGGATCTTCCCAGACCGGGGCACGAACCTGTGTCCTCTGCATCGGCAGGCAGACTCTCAGTCACTGCGCCACCAGGGAAGCCCAATAAAAAACTTTCAAAAGTAGATACAGCATTTGTTACTTGATACATAATATTAAAGGTATTTTCTTCCTCACACTGAATCAGATCAGAGTCTTGCAAAGCAGTTTCTTCAGAAGGCATATGTGTTTCCTATTTCTGCTGTAACAAATTACCACTAACTTAGTGGTTTAAACACAAATTTATTATGCTACATGTCTGGAGGTCAGAAATATAAAACCAAGGAATTGGTAGGACTGAGTTCCTTCTAGAGGCTCTAGGAGAGAATCCATTCTTTGCCTTTTCCAGCCTCCAGAAGCTGCCCACATGCCTTGGTTTGTGGCCACATCAACCTAGTCTCCTTCCGTCAGTACAACTCTTTCTCTACCTCCTACCTTCCTCTTTAAACTATAAGAACCCTTGAAGTGACATTGGGTCCATCTGGCTAATCCACGATCATCTCCCCATCTCAAAATCCTTAATTTATACATCTGCAAAGCCCCTTTTGATGTGTAAGGTAATATATTCACATGTTTGGGGGATTATGACATGGACATATTTGAGGGGCCACTTTTCTGCCTACCACAAAAGGTAAATTTTAGAAAGCAAGTATAGTAAATAACCACATTTTACATAATTCTCACAAGCTCTGAGGCAGTTATTTTAAGAAGTTTAGAAAAACCTAATCTGATTCATATTTAATGGTAAAATCTAGAAGCACTCCTTTCAAAGTACAGAATAGTAATAAAGTCAAAGGATATCATCTATTTTATTCAGTATACATGAGTGTCCTAAAAAGCACAATAAAACAAGAAAAAATATTGAAAACATATAAGGATGAGAATATTATGAAGATTATGAGTCTCTCCAAATAAATATTATGAAAATTTCAAATATCCCCAAATAAATCTAAAAGTTCAATGAAATTCCAATCAGCATTCCAGAGAGTCTTTTTTCCAGAAACTGATAAGCTGATGTAAGTTTTCAACACATACAGTGAAGCTAAAAAAAAAAGCAAGTAGCAAATTTACTTGCATTTTAAATATCAACAGAATAATCAAAATTTGTTTTTATGGATGCATACAGATATGATGAAAATAAAAACCTGTGCATGGTATTGATATATGTCATTTCAGAATAGTAATTTCCTTGGGGAAAGGAAAATGTGGAAAGAAAAATGTAGTTAGGTCTTAGCGATTTGTGTTTTTAAAACACAAAATTTCAAACAAACATTTCAAAATGTAAACAATTGTTAAGATTGGATAGTGGACACACAAATGTTTCTTCTTACCCATATGTTTGAAATATTTTATAAATAAAATTAAATTGAAATAGAACCAATATGAAGAAGGCCCTTAAAGTATATTGCAAAAGGAACCAGCTCAAATGGCAAATCAATGGACTTTTAGAACCACACTGATATCAGAAGTGCAACATCCTTCTGGTACCTCTGAAAGTCAGTCATCTTAGTCCAAACACTAGACTGGGGTGCAGTTCAACTGTACAAAGAACTAAAATTGACATTAGTGTCCCAGCACTGTGAGTTTGTTCCAAAATTCAGCCTAATTCCACACAAACCTGGGCTTTACAGCCACGAGACTCACTCTGGGTTGGCTACAGACAAGAATGTTATAAAAGAGCATTTAATGGAACGATGAGGAGCACCATCTGTTCGTGAGTCAGCAAAATCAGGGAATTTCCATCATCTATTTTAATTCTTTGCTTATGAGCCTTGTTTTTCTGCTGTCAGAGGCCTCTAGACAAACTCGAGTCCAATCAACAGTGTAAGCTGCAAACTTAAAATCACTTAGCATAATGCCCTGAAGAAAAGGCTAAAAAAAGAGCTGTCAAGACAATCTAGAAGTACCCTTTTCTTTAAAACTGGATTTTTGAGCAGTTAAAATGTCCTCTTATATATTCAGCTTATTATTTAATCCAATTAAGAGAATCGGCATTTGTTTCATGGCAAAAAAGAAGCTTTTCCCTTTGTCACATCTCATCTGTTGTCCAAGATTGAAATCCCTCCAGGGACACCCAACAGTACTAAGCAAATGTACTTGGTTAGAAATAGCTCGGACATCACTACCTTGTGTGTTTTATGTCTTTAATTTGTATTCAATTGCATTTCAAATACTACCACTTCTCTGGAAGTCAAACTTGATATAAATTCTGAACAATGTTGCTGACCAAGTGCCATCCTCCCCACACTAAAATAATTCTGAAATTCTGAAGGATTCCCCACCAACATCCCTGCAAAAGCACTCTACTTAGATGTAGGGAATAACTGTCAAAAGATTCTCTATTGTCAAGAGATTTACAAAAATGCCTCAAATTAAGGAAACTTACTTAGTCAAGATTATATTCAATAAGCTTGAAATGTTGAGCATTTCTCCAACTTTAAGGGGAGAATTTTTAAGGATACCATCAAAATTGGAGATTAAAACTAAGCTTGCAAAATAGAGTGAAGTATCCAAATCTTTCTTCTATTTCATACTACTTAATAAGATCTCATGTGAAGAGGGAAAAAAAAGCCAAAATGTGCACATTTGTAAGTTGGGAGATACAGAGACGAATATAAGAAGAGAAAAAGGGCAGAGTTTACTTGGTTGGGTGAAAATTGTATTTTAAGCTCCTATTCCTACTTTTGATAGTTTAGAGGCACTATTTCTGATAAAGGAACAGCCTGAACCAGATGTCGCAATACTAAACCTTCTTCCCTCAAAATATTCACTTCACTTATTATACCGCTCTGCTGCTCACAAATACAAAATCAGCAGCTTTCCTTAGTTGCTCATCCAGAAAGTAAGAGCCAAAAAGAAAAAAAAATGAGGAATGGAAAGAACATTCTGTTGCATTCAAATATGTTGACTTATATTCTTCATTTGTAATATTTTATCTATTAATATGTTGTATTTCACTCTAAAAAAACTCATACTTGCTGTGAAAATATTTATATAATGCCTTGTCATTTAAAAGTACCTTTTAAATTCATTATTAATGTGTTTCTAGTGGCCGATGAAGTCATCATCATTTTTCTTTTTACTTATTTAATTTTCAAGGATAGAGAAGCCTAGAATTGTTAAGTTTTATAACTTTTCCAAGATCATATAGTTCCCCAGTAAATCTCAGAGAAAATCCTCTCACATATATCTTGGGCTCTTTCTACTATAAATTTCTTAGAATTTACAAATTTTAACAAATTCTTTTGTCCTAAATATTAAATTAAAATGAAAATAAAGGTATCTGTTCTCTTATACCACATAGCATATTTAATAAAAAATGGCACTATGAACATAGAACCTTCTATAGAAGCAGTTTTATAGAAATCTAATGTATGGATTTCTAATACATAAAAATATGAATTTATTCAATATTCACTGAATTTTCAAACATGAGTCACAACTACACTAGAGGATATCAGCTCTTGAGTACACAGTACAGTGTTGTTTTGACAAATAAAATAACATGAATATAAAATGCTTAAGATAGAACTTTAAATATAGGAGGTGACTAAAATATATGATAATTGCTACAATCACCATCATTATTATTTATATTCATAGATAATAGCTAACTCCCTTTGGTACTGGTATCAAGTCCCATTGTATGTACACAAAATGAAGAATATAAGAAACTTGTAGAACAGAGGCACCGTCTATATCTAAACATGAAATTCTCATTGACCTGAAGTGAGGAAGACAGAGATTAGATTCTAGGATTGATCAAATACTGATAATAAGGAGGCATGTACCATGTATGCTATTTATATAAAGATATAAACTGTCTGGAAATCCAGGAACCATAATGTAAAACTGCTGAAGACCATCAGAATAAAAGTAAAAAGTGAAGGTCCTCAAAGTGACATCTTTAGAGGCAGATGGTGTAGAAGAACAATAGCACACTTAAAACATAACAGAATTGGTGACAGAATCTTCCAGATATCTATAGCTATATTAATTATCCCCAATTCACAGATGAAGAAACTCTAGGAAAGTTTAATTAACTTATCTGATATCAAAAAGCTAGTAGAAGCCAGAGGCAAACTCCAAACCCAAACTGTCCAATCTATCTCACTAACCTTTAGATTAAATTATGTTATATTTTTTACATTTCTTTTGTGTAATTTCATTTCTATGTAAACTTAAAAGCAATAAAGAACATGTTAGTCTGGATTCAATACCAAACTATAAGGGAAAGCAGTTTTCTGTGGAAAAATAACACAAGTGAGAACATTAGGATGAAATGACTACCTCTGCCTTCAGGTTTTATGAACATAAAATGTTGACTACGGAGAGAAATAATCGAATATACTCCACCAAAAATCAAAATTATTTGAATTTGAGTAATTTTTGTGGCCACAAATATTCACAGGGAGTCTTAATCTTTTTTGGTATGAATTGCTTAGGCAGAATAATGTTTGTAAATGCATAAAATATCAGATTAAATAAAATATTCAAATAATATTTAGCATCAAAACTCTAAAAAGAAAACCTATGTGACAAAATTTGTCATACAAAAACTAGGTAACATTTTGAATTAAATGAAAAATCCAGAATCAATAATCTAAGCTTTCATCTCAAAAAGCTAGGAAAATATGGTAACCCAACTCAACAAGAAATAGAAAAAAGGAAAAAAGAATGTTAATAAGAAGTCAATGACAAAAGTGGCAAATGTTAATAAGAAGTCAATGACAAAAGTGGCAGACCTTTATTGAGGGAACCTCAATAAAGTCAAAAGTTTATCTTTTGAAAATCTTTTAAAGGGTTGATAAATCTCATGCAAGACTGATGAATTAAAAATGGAGAAAATACATATTACCAGTTATAGGAATGAAAAGAGAGGCATCATTATAGATGTTGCAGATATTACAAAGATAATGCTTGTAATACTTGCATCAATAAATTTGACAACTTAGAATAAATAAACAAATAATTGACAAAACTGATACAAGAAAAAGTAGAAAGTCTGCATAGTGCTATACCTGATAAAGAAATTACACTTGCAACCTAAGTTTCCTTCAATGGATAAAGGGATTAAGAAAATGTGGTAGATAGATAGATAGATAGATATCGAGAGAGAGAGAGAGAGAGAGAGAGAGAGAGAGATGGGAAGAAAGAAATGATGCAACCAACAAGGGCTTAATTTCCAAAATATACAAACAGCTCATACAACTCAACAACAAAAAAACAAGCAACCCGATCGAAAAATGGGCAGAAGATCTAAATAGAACTTTTTCCAAAGAAGACATACAGATCACCAAAAAGCACATGAAAAGATGCTCAACATCGCTAACTATTAGAGAAATGCAAATCAAAACTACAGTGAGGTACCATCTCACACTAGTCAGAATGGCCATCATTAAAAAATCTACAAATAACAAATGCTGGAGAGGGTGTGGAGAAAAGGGAACACTCCCTACACTGTTGGTGGAAATGTAAGTTGGTGCAGCCACTATGGAAAACAGTATGGAGGTTCCTCAGAAAACTAAAAATAGAATTACCATATGATCCAGCAATCCCACTCCTAGACATATATCCAGACAAAACGATAATTCAAGAAGATACATGCACCACTATATTCATAGCAGCACTATTCACGATAGCCAAGACATGGAAACAACCTAAATGTCCATTGACAGATGAATGGATAAAGAAGATGTGGTACCTATATACAATGGAATACTACTCAGTCATAAAAAAGAATGAAATAATGCCATTTGCAGCAACATAGATACAATTAGAGATAATCATACTAAGTGAAGTTAGAAAGAGAAAGACAAATACCGTATGATATCACTTATATGTGGAATCTAAAATATGGCACAAATGAACGTATCTACAAAGCAGAAACAGACTCACAGACATAGAGGACAAGACTTATGGTTGCCAAGAGAGAGGAGAGGTGGGGAAGGACAGACTGGGAGTTTGGGGTTAGTAGATGCAAACTATTACATATAGAATGGATAAACAACAAAGTCCTACTGCATAGCACAGGGAACTATTGAATATATTCAATATCCTGGGATAAACCATAATGGAAAAGAATAATTAAAAAATGTATATATGTGTATAACTGAGCCACTTTACTGTACAGAAAAAATTAACACAATATTTTAAATCAATAATACTTCAATAAAAAATAAATTAAAAAAAGAAAAGGAAGGGCTTCCCTGGTGGCGCAGTGGTTGAGAGTCCACCTGCTGATGGAGGGGACACAGGTTCGTGCCCCGGTCTGGGAAGATCCCACATGCCGCGGAGCAGCTAGGCCCATGAGCCATGGCCACTGAGAAAAAGATATAATGGAATACTAGTCAGCTTTAAAAAAGAAAACCCTGCCATTTGCAACAACATGAATGAACCTGGAGGGCATTATGCTGAATGAAATAAGCTGATTTTACAGAAACAGAGAAGGGGCTGGAGAAGGAGGAAATAGGGTGATATAGGTCAAAGGGTATAATTTTTAATTACAAGAGGAATAAATCCTGAGGATCTAATGTACAGCATGGTGACCATAGTTAATAATATGGTATTGTACACCTGAGAGTTTCTGAGAGTAGATCTTAAGCATTCCAACCATGAAAAAAAGGTTAATAACTATGTTAACTATGTGAGGTGATGGGTGTGTTAATTATCTTGGTCCTGGTAAACATTCTACAATGTATACATATATCAAATCAACACAGTGTACAATTTAAATACATCCAATTATATTTGTGAATTATTCCTCAAAACATTAAGATAGCAACACTGCTTCAATAAAAACTCCAGACCCAGATAACTTCACTAGTGAATTATATTGAACGTTTAAGGCAGAAATAATATCAATGTTAAACAAATTCTTTCAGATAGAGAAAAGGTCTTCCCAACTGGTTTCATAAAGCTGGTATAACCCCATAACCAACTTGCCAAGGGATGGATGGATATTAAATACATACATATATATATATATATATATATATATATACTATATATATACATGAAAAGTCCTAAGTAAATTCTAAATCAAATTTGTCATTATATAAAAAGGATAGTATATCACATATTGAAGTATTTATTGAAGGAAAGTTTTATTCAAGGTTTACTGAAGGAATGCTAGGTTGATTAAACACCCAATAATCAATGTGACTTAGACATCAATGGAGTAAATGAAAACAATGACTATTCAGTAGATGCAGAAATAGTATTTGATAGAAGTCAACACTTATTCTTGACACAAACTAGAAATAGAAGGAAACTTTGCAATTTTTCTATTAATCTAACACTATTCTAAAATAAAAAGTTTGTTTAAAAAATATATTAGTAGAAAGACTAGTAAAATTCAAATTAGGTATGTAGTAAGGAATTATTGAGTTAATGTTTTTTCTGGTTCTCACAATTATACTATAGTTATAAAAGATATTAACATAAAGAGAAGCTAGATGATGTGTAAGTGGGAATTCCCTATATTATTTATGCAACTTTTCTGTAAATATAAAATTATCTCAAAATAATGTTTCTTAAAATAAAGGATAAAACAAATTTCATGGATAAATAAGCAGCTATGTATCATAGTACTGACATAAATATATTAAAATTTTTTTCAAAATATCATCTGAACGATGTTTAAAATCTGTCAATATATTAATGCCAAAATTTTTCCTCTCCCCCACCCCACCCTTTCAGTAGCCTCTGGAAGCCTTTTCCACCTCCATTTTTTCAAGGTTTTCAGATACACTATGTTTTCAAAATGCCATTTTAAAATTGTGAGTAAAAGGCATTCACATGGTTAAAACAAAACAAAGGAAAAAAAATGTCTCCCTGGAAATTAAAATTTGGGTGGAGGACAAGGTATTTATGCTCCAGTGCTGAGATCCAGAACTAATACTACAATGAAGATGATATCTTACCATCCTAAATCCAAGTAAAGGCAACAATAAATAAAGAAATAACAAATGAAATAAAGGAGACATTTTCACTAATGTTAGTGTCAACAAAATTTTAATAAGCCAGCTTGCTATTTCTAAGTGGCTTCAAGTCAATCAGAAATTCTGCTATTAATAAACATTACATAAATAAACATTTATGGGGCAGTATAACTAATATAACCTGTATTGAAAGCATGGGGAGCTGTCATATTATTGGCCTTCGACCTCAAAATTATAGTTTTAGCAGACCATTACAAAGAATATTTCAATAGCTCAAAAAGGCTTGCTACAAAAACAATGGTCATTATATTATAATTCACTAGACAAAATTTGTGTGCAATAAGACAGGATTAAGGACTTCATCTGAGGTCAATAATAGTACTAATCAAATAGGATTGCTGTTTTAGGACAATAACTGGTACATAAGAACTGTTTAATATTACTTCTATTAAACTGTCTCATATACTGATTAGTTACATCTATTAAATGTTTTAGACATTACAATTTGTCATATTTCATGTATGTTTTCTTTACGACTGCCATTCATCTTTTAACTCTATTCATGATGTTTTTTGTTACAAAAGTTTTAATATGCATCTAGTCACATTTACAACAGCTTCCTTTACTTATTACACTTCTATATCCTTACATCCAATAGTTTCAATAGAATCCCAAACTTCCTAACACTTCATGTCTTACTAGAACAATTAGTATCCCAATTTTACAGTTGAGGAGACCAAGGTATTTAGAGGTACAAAGGTTTATACAGGATCTTACAAAGAGTAACTATTTCAGAAATGTTTGGACCTAACAAGCAATATGTGTTTGAAGAACTTTAGGAACTTACAAAGAGTAAGTATTCAGGAAAGGCTGCTGGTTAGCCATTACCATGATCACCATTATTATCATCAAATGAAGTTTCATAATATTTCCTATTCCTGCAGTTAAGGATACACCAAATAGATAATTTTTAGTAAACTAATATTTTACGTCATAGAGTTTAGTTTTAACTAGAAACATGTCTCTCCATTTCTTTAAGTTTTTTATATCTTTCTATAAAGCTTCATACTTTTTGTGTACCTTCCACCTTTCTTAAATTTATTCATATGTATTTTGTAGTGTGTGTGGTAGTTTATATTGTTATTATGAATGGATTTGATTTTCCATCACATTTCTTAATTGGTCATTGGTGTTGTAAAGGAAAACTACGTTTTTTGTTGTATTAATTTTTTAATGATAATAGTATATTTTAAAAGAAAAGTAATCTCAGATTGAGTTGTTGTTTCTGTATTCAAGATTGTATGTTGAATGTTGTATTGTAGATTGTGTTGTGTAGATTGTGTTGTATTGTAGATTGTATTCAAGATTATATTTTATTCTGCACTCAAGATAACACCATGCAATTTTGTTTGCATGGATAGTTATAAGAAGGAATTAATTGAAATGAAAGAAACTGTATTTCTTTAAATGTATTAAAAGCAATTTTAATAGATGTTACAGGCTGAACTGTGTCCCCCCAAAATTCATACGTTGAAGCCCTAATTAACTCCCAACACTTCAGAATGTGACTATATTTTCAGATAGCTTTTAAATGAGTAATTACATTGAAAAGAGATCACATATGGGCCCTGCTCCAATATGACTTATGTCATAGAAAGAAGAGATACTAGAGGCAGACACGGAAGGAAACCATGTAAAGACACAGGGAGAAGATGCCCATCTACAAGCCAAGGTCTAACCCAGCTGAGACCTTGATCTTGGTCTTCTAGCCACTAGAAGTGTGAGAAAATAAATTTCTGTTGTTTCAGCCACCCAGTCTACGGTACTTTCTGAGGCAGCTCTAGCAAACTAATGAAATAGAAGCAAACAATTAAGTCTTTTATTTTTTTCTGGAAAATATAATTCTATGATTTTATTACATATTATGAGAACTCATTTTAGTCTTTCAACCTTTTACAGTGAAATGTAACAAATACATAGAAAGGAGTACACAATAAAGATGTACAGTAAGTACCCTACATACGAACGGGTTCCATTCTGAGAGCACACTCGTTAAATCCAATTTGTTCGTAAGTCCAACAAAGTTAGCTTAGGTACCCAACTAACACAATCGATTATGTAGTACTGTACTGTAATAGGTTTATAATACTTTTCACACAAATAATACATAAAAAACAAACACAAAAATAAAGAAAACATTTTTAATCTTACTGTACAGTACCTTGAAAAGTACAGTAGGACAGTACAACAGCTGGCATACAGGGGCTGGCATCGAGTGAACAGGCAAGAAGAATTACTGACTGGAGGGAAAGGAGGTGGGAGACAGTAGAGTTGAAGGATCGTCAGCAATAGGAGACCGGAGGGCAAGCTGCACGTAACAATGTACGCCAGACACCTGAACACCTGAACACCTGCACGTAACAATGTACGCCAGACACACCTGGACATGTGAACGCATGTTCACATCTTTGAAAGTTAGCAACTTGAAGGTTCATATGTAGGGGACTTACTGTACACTGTAGCTCAATGGATGCAAATCACATAAGGTATGCTCTTTGTATGGAAAGCAATTAAGATAGATATTAATAACAAAGTTTAAATTGAAATGCCACATATTTGGGAAATTTTGAAATGAATTCTAAATACCCTAGCTTAAAAATGGTTAGAAAATATTTTTATATTTAATGAAAAACTACCTTATCCAAATTTGTGAAATAAAGCTAAAGCTTTCCTTAGAGAGGAATTTGTATCTTAGAGGGAAAGGTGTAACATATATCTCAAAAGAAAAATGACTGGAAGTCAGCAGGCTAAACTTCTATCTCAAAAAAATAGAAAAATAAAAATTCATCAGAGTCTTATAATTTTAAAGCAATATGGATGGTAAAGAGTTTGTGCCATTATAATGATCGTATATCAAGCTCAATTTGCCAAGTTCCAAATACGAATTTTCAAAGTTTATTTGAAGAAAAATAATTCCTTATCACTGAAGGCAAAAGTGAAAAACACTCATTTCTCGCTAGAAAATATAGGCAATTATGAAGATTTTTTTGTCATTCTAGCTACACAGCTTATATATCTTAGCATTCTACTCATGATCTATGAAGAGTTGCAATGAAGAGGAAACTAGCAAAGGCCTATGACTAATAACAAATCCACAAAGGTAAATCAAAGCCATGTCTTTAATTAGTTCTATCTTGTGATAAAGTTGTATAAGAGGCAGAAGCATCCACGGGATTGAGGATAAATTGATAATGTAGTGTTTTCACCATTGTTGCTTACGTGTTTGTTTGTCTATTTATTTATGTCAGGCTGACATGAAACAATGGAATTAGACCACAGTTCAGAACCTATTCCAATAAATGGTATAATTTCAAGGTAAGAATTCCCAGAACGTCACATATAAGGAATTCTAATCAGTTTTGGAATATGTCACCATTGTATTAAGTGAAAACAAAAGGTTAAGTTTTTTAAAGTTCCATAATTTACACATTTGTTTTGTCTGAAAGTTTGTTCAGTATAGATATTTTAATTATATTAGCAATAATTTGTATTACAATACTATTATGAATTAGCAAAGCTTATAACCAAACCCTATAGATATTGAAGCTAAGAGGCTTTGTTAATTAATCACCTGATTAATTATAGCAGCATAATATAATTGTGCTCAAATAAAATATAAAGAAGGTCTTTACATGGCTCTTTTCCATTTATATGCTGAACATATTTATATAGGTCTACTGTTAAACATTATTCAAAGGGAGAAATATGAGAAAAAGATAACTTCTGAAAATGTAGCATCTTAATTGGATGTTAAGAGTTTTGAGTCTATAAAAAGGTAGTTGAGTGAATTTAGTGGCTAACGTATACTCATCACCGTACTCTCAGAAATAATCTGTTCCCATTTTAGATGAGAGAAATAAGTATTAGAGAAGTTATGTTTCTTTACCACGATCATAACACTAAGCAAAAAAACCAAAAACAAACAAACAAAAACAGTACTCAACGACAGTTTAAAATACAGAAAAGCAAATGATAAAATATCTCGGGTTACAACCCTCTGAGATGAGTTACATTCTTGTAGAGTTCAACAGTTTGGGGTTATGTTTATGCAACATTATGACAATCAGATGCAACCAAAGATTATTTTACTTGTTTGTCCACAGCATACTCGCAGAACATTGACACTGACAGAAAACTGGGGAACCATCCTGAGAGTTGGCAAGCTAACTACCTTCATGAACCATGATAAAGCAGATCTCCTGAAACTTTTGAGCAAGTCCAACTTTTCCATGGACGTACAAATGAGTCTGCTACAAACGTAGATATCTGAGAAAACTTTAATTTTGGGGGGGTCATTTGGTATCAACTAAACGGATTTAAAAGGTCTTTTACTTGTCGGTGAATCTGTTATTTAGTGGTGAGTGGCTAAATTCCTAAACGATAATTTATACAAAATTAATAGCTTCTATAAGAACAGATTGACTTGTATGTTGACACGAATTCATCCCACCATTGCCCATTCCAACCCAAAATAAAAGCAGTGATTCCCTTTATGTAGTGCATCTGGTAACTTTTAAAAATGAAATGAAAATGACTCCTGCTAATGTTGGATAATGAAAATATTAATAGTTCTCCTTGCAATGAGTCTGGTTAGCTGAAACCTGTGCAGTGCTTTGCAAGCTACTTCATTTTTCAACACTGAGCTACGGAAAAGTCAAGCAGCTAACAGAGAATTGTTAATACGTCCATATCTGTAGTATACTTACCAAATGTCTAATCTCCTAAAATCATATGAAACAATTTGTGTTTCCCAGTATATCAGTCTTCTCACTGAAAGTTATAGTTAAAAGAAAAATTTGAATTTGATCACTGCTTCCTGAGCACGTAAATCATTACTTATTCTATTTTCATTTGAATAAAGAAAAGTATAGGTTTCTAAGAAATTTGTTAATCAATGTAGTTTTCAATGTACTCATATTTCTTCTAAACTAGATCTTACAACTGAATGAGTTTGGTTCCAATATATAAGACAAAGGGCACCAGTCATCCTAGAAATGTCACATAGAATTGCTTCCTCACTTGCTCTCACTGGATAATATCATACACCTCAACAATTGGAAAGGAAAAACCAGCCTCTACCATAGAACCCACGTATAATTTTCAACTTTTCAGTTCTTAAAGGGGACTATCAAGGTGAGTTATCACACCTCTAAGATGCCAACACATTTTTAATTTTTACAGAAGTTTAATTTGAAAGGCTACCGTATCTCTAGCACATGAAAGAGAAAAAAGAAAAAGAAAACAGGCAATCAATCAATTTTAATTTGATTTTAAAATAGAAGTCACTTTTTAAAAAATATTGTTTAAATAGGGGTATGTGCAATAGGTGTGAATTTGGTTCATGAACTCAAGTGGAAGAAAAGTCAAGATATTATTTTTTTAAATCAAAACAATCTTATATGGTTTATTTCTTCTTGTCACAAGAGTGACAGAAAATTCTAACTTACTTCTGTATTATATTTTGGGGTGGGACGTGGTAGAGGCAAGGACCCTTAATGATCTCTAGGGATTTACTAGAGTCCCAGGGAGGCATATTTTATCCAGAAAACTTGAAGAAGAACTTTAAGTTTAGTGTGAACTGGTCACTGTGGGGATGTTCCCTGACCAAGCCCGTGTGTTCATTGAAGATGAGCTGCTTTCCTACCTTGGGCACTGGAATCTCTCACCTTATTTCCCAAAGTCACAGTCCTTGGTATTTGGCTCCCAGTAGCCAAATATCACTCCATCAAACATCTGGCCTTCCTCTGGGGTTCCATAGGGTTCTGGGCTCAATCAAAGTTTTACCATTTCTAAGACCTATAGCTTTAAGCCCATTTCTCTTGAGAAATTACCTTCATGTTGGGTTATTTATCCTTTTCAAATTCAAGCAACAGTCTCTTCTATCTTGTATCTGGAACAGGCATGAGATTGCAAGACTGTTTACTTGTAGTGAGGGTAGATGGGGGGTAATGTAAGGAGAGCTCAGACTTTTAAGAACATTAATGTGGTGACTTACCACCCCACTTTACCCCCCTACTTCACCCCCCACTTTCCCACAATAGGGATAGAAAACAGATTAGATTAATTCTTCCCTAATGGGACCACAGCAACAACAATAAAAAAATCCTGGACACTAATTTTCTTCTCATGAATATACCTTGTTGCATAAATTTTATTTAAAAAAATCAGAAAGATAAAAAGTGAAGTAGAACACTAATTGAATTTTCTCAATTTCCCCCTCAATAATTCTTTAGCCTTACAACTCTTCTATTTTGCAAATCATTCTAAAAGAACTAGAGAATATAGCCTTAATCACAATGATAAATGAGTAAAAGGAATAATTGTTAACAGCTCAAAAGGTATACATTTTATGACAAGTATAATACTGACTTCTCAAGAGAGGTATTTTTTAAAAATTTATTTATTTTATTAATTTATTTTTGGCTGCATTGGGTCTTCGTTGCTGTGTGCGGACTTTCTCTAGTTGCAGCGAGCAGCGGCTACTCTTTGTTGCAGTGTGTGGGCTTCTCACTGCGGTGGCTTCTCCTGTTGCAGAGCACGGACTCTAGGAACGTGGACTCAGTAGCTGTGGCTTGCAGGCTCTAGAGCACAGGCTCAGTAGTTGTGGCGCACGGGCTTAGTTGCTCCACAGCATGTGGAATCTTCCTGGATCAGGGCTCAAACCCATGTCCCCTGCGTTGGCAGGCAGATTCTTAACCACTGTGCCACCAGGGAAGCCCAAGAGAGGCATTATTTTCAATTCACTTCTTACTTAATAGACTATAAAGTACAACTCTAAAGTGGTTTATGCAATGAAAAAGTACTGCAAGTTTGGTATGTACCGCCTGCTGCACAAGAGTAATGTTCTGGGGCTTCCCTGATCTTTCAATAGCAACAGCCGGAAGTAGTTTCCTTGCTAGAAGCTCTTACTGTCATTTTACAACAGGCAGACTAGATTTTATTTCTATGATCTGAGTAGTGTGCTGTTATTCTCATTTAGATAAAAACACTGTCCAGGGCTTCCCTGGTGGCGCAGTGGTTGAGAGTCCGCCTGCCGATGCAGGGGACACGGGTTCGTGCCCTGGTCCGGGAAGATCCCACATGCCGCGGAGCAGCTAGGCCCGTGAGCCATGGCCGCTGAGCCTGCGCATCCAGAGCCTGTGCTCCGCAACGGGAGAGGCCATAATGGTGAGAGGCCCAGGTACCGCAAAAAAAAAAAAAAAAAAAAAAAACACTGTCCATATAATTATGATGTAATAAGTTAGGAAATACATTTCACAAATGATTTTCCAGGAAGTTATAACAAGAAATATCTGAGAGAAGAGTTTGGTGCTTATGAATTTCCTGTATCACTTCAGCCATCTTTATGAACTTTTTGTGCTCACTGTCATTCCTTTTCAAAATAAATAAATTTCAAATAAATATATATTATATGTGTGTATGTATATCCTTACCACCAGTATGATAATGAGGATAATATCATTACATGTTTTTATAATTTTAGTATATGTTTGTCTAAGAATCAAAAATTTCATAAATTTCTCTAGGAGGGAACCAGCTAATAGATTATATGATATACATTTTATAAATAAAGTAATTAAATTTCAGAGGGACTTCCACTTCCGGGAAGATATAGTGAATATACTTATCCCTGTTTCTCCAGTTAAGTACAAGTAAACTCCATGGACATTATATATAAAGCAAACACAAGACAACTGAAAAAGAAAAAGGCAAAATGGCAGTGGATCTCAGGGCCCAAGGAAAGACAAGGTAATTAATTCACTGGGTTTCCTTTTTACTTCATATATATCCCAGACTTGGAACAAAAGAACTCACAACCAAGAAACACCAATGGGCACAGATATGAAAAGCCCCAACAAAAGCTTGCTCCCTCTAGCCAAAGGAAAAGAAAAAGGATAGCCCAGCAAGATGGAAAGCTGTTAGGCAATAATCTTACTCCAGTCAAACACCACAGAAAAAACTTTAGCGCTACCTTCACCCCTGTTCTGTCAGTGGAGACCACATGGGAGCCTGGACTTCTATACCCAGCTGGCAGTAACAAAGTATCCCCCTCACCCCCATGCTGTTATGGTAGTGTAAGAGGAGGCCTATTAGAGAGACAGAACTTTTACCAGTAACCATGTCACACCCCTCCACCTATACAGTCAGTGGAGGCCACCTGGGGAGAAGTAAGGTGGCTTTGCTGCACCTCCCAGCCTGCAAGGTATCAGTGGAGGCCTAGTAGGGGGCCAGAATTCCCACTCCTGCCCATCAGTAATGAGGAGACTCCAATGTCAATGGAGGCTTAGTGAGAACCTAGATTTCTACTCATACTTTACCTTCCCCCATCCAAGCAGTGTCAGAGGAAGCCACCTAAACTAGAGGTTCAGAGATCCGTAAAATGTCTATTAGTCACTACAAGAAACAGAAAGGTCTCAAACTGAATGACAAAAGGCAACCAATAGATATCAAACCAAGAAGACAAAGATGTTGGAATTATCTGAGAAAACACTGAGAGCAGACATCCTAAAAATGCTTTAGTGAGCAAGTGTAAAGACACTTGAAACAAATTGAAAAGACAGTCTCAGCAAACAAGTAGAAGACATAAAGATGAACAAAATGGAAATTTTAGAAGTATAAAATACAATAACTGAAATGAAAATTACCAGGGACAGAGAAGGACATTAATTAATGATAAAAGAACCAATCCACCAAGAAGTTATAACAACCCTAAATGTGTATGTACCCAAACAGCATAGATGAAAAATATGTGAAACAAAATTTGACAGAAATGAAAGGAGAAGTACACAAATTGGCAACTATAGTTGGAAACTCAAAAGTCCCTTTTTGTACCATTGATAGAACAATTACACAGAAAACTAGAAAGGATATAGAACAAGTTGAGACATCAGCCACCAACAGGAGCTAATCAACATTTATAAGATATTCCACTAATGAACAACAGAATATTCATTCATTTCCAGTACACACTGAACCTGTAACAAGATATGTCCAAACACTTGACAACCAAACAACACACTTCTAAATAATTCATGGGTCAAGAAGAAATCTCAGGGGAAATCAAAAAAGCACACTGAACTGCATGAAAACGAAAATACAACATATCTAAATTAGCTCAATACAGACAAAGCAACACTAGCGGGAAATGTATAGCACTAAATGCATACATTAGCATAGAGGAAAGGCCTCCAATGAATACTCTAAAACCTTACCTCAAGAATCTAGAAAAAGAAAAGCAAAATAAGTGCAAAGAAGCCAAAAGGAAGGAAATACTAAAGATAAGAGCATAAACAATGAAAATAAAAACAGCTAAAAAAAATCAATGTTGCAAACAGCTGTTTTTTTGAAACAATCAACAAAATCAACAAACCTTTATCAAAGGTCTAACAAAAAAAGAAGGAAGGTAAACATAAACATCAGTAATGAAACAAGAGCTATCACTACAGACCCTGTAGACATTAGAAGTTTAATAAGAAAATATTATGAACAATTCTACACACAAAAGTTTGACAACTTGGATAAAATGAACTAATTCCTTAAAAAAACACAAACTAGCAAAATACAGTATGAAATGGAAAATATGAATAGCCTTGTAACTATGAAGAATTTAATTCCTAATTAAAAATTCTCAAAATAGAAATCTTCAGGCTGGTTTCACTGGAGAATTCTACCAAACATTTAAGAGGAATTAACACCAATTCTACATAATCCCTTCCAAAAAAATAGAAGCGGAAGGAAGGACTCTCAAATTCATTTTATGAAGCAAATATTACTCTATACCAAAACAAAAACAGTACAAAAAATAAAAGCCACAGGTCAATATCCCTCATGAACATAGATGCCAAAATCTCTAACAAATATAAGCAAATAGAGTTCAGCAACATATAAAAATAATTATAAACCATGACCAAGTGAGGTTTATTCCAGCGATGCATAACTGGTTCAATATTTAAAAATCAGTTAATAAAATCTACCACATTAGCCCATTAAAAGAGAAGAATCACTGCATCATATCAATTGATGCCGAAAAATACTTGACAAAGTTTAACACTCATTCATAATAAAAACACTCAGAAAATAGGAATTAAAGGGGGAAATTCTTCAACTTTATAAAGAATATCTGCAAAAATTATAGATAATACTATATTTAATGTTAATAACTGAATGCTGCTCTTTAAAATAGAGAATATGGCAAGAATGTCCATACCAATAACTCATAATCAACATAGCGCTGGAAGTTCAAGCCTGTGCAATTATACAAGAAAAGAAAATAAATGGCATTCACATCAGAAAGAAATTTATAAATAAAACTGTGCTTTTTCATAGATGACATGATTTTCTATGTAGAAAATTTCAGAAACTCTACAAAAAACATATCAATAAAAATTCTCCTAGAATTAATAAGTGA
The DNA here is from genome assembly GCF_039906515.1 of Pseudorca crassidens. NCBI lineage: Eukaryota > Metazoa > Chordata > Mammalia > Artiodactyla > Delphinidae > Pseudorca > Pseudorca crassidens. Next base: position 75,772,030 of record NC_090301.1, read on the forward strand.
GTTCACAAGGTTATAGGTATGTCTTAGTCCATTCAGGCTGCTATAACAGAATTATCTTAGAATGGGTGGCTTATAAACAAACAGTTCTAGAAGCTGGGAAGTCCAAGATTAAGGCACCAGCAAATTTGTTGTCTGGTGAGTGTCGTCTTCCTGGCTCAAAGATGGCCATTTTACCTGTGTCTTCACAAGGGAGCTCTCTAGGGTCTCTTTTATATGAACACGATTTCTGTTCATGAAGGTTCCACCTTCATAACTGAATCAAATCAAAGGCTCTCTCTCCAAATACCATCACACTGAGGATTAGATTTCGATATATGAGTTGAGGGGGAGGGGGAGGACATCAAATATTCAGTCTATATCAAGGTAGAATATAAATATTTTAAAAATCTATTTTATTTCTATATACTAGAAATGAACACATAGACACAATTTAAAAAGTATAATGCCATTCACAATCAATAAAAAAGAAAATACTTAGGAGTAAATCTAACAAAACACATACAGGATTTGTGTCCTGAAAAGCTATAAAATGCTGAGTGTATAAATCAAAGAATATCTACATAATGGGGAGACATATATTGTTCCTGAGTTGGCAGATAGTAAAGATGCCAATTCTCCCCAAATTGATCTATAGGTTTAAAGCAATTTGTATCAAAATCTCAGCAAGATGTTTTATAGACATAAGATTACTCTAAAATTTATATGGAAAGGCAAAGGAACTAGAATAGCTAAGCAACTTTGAAAAAGAATAGGATGGGAAGAATCTATCTACCTGATTTTGTGACTTATTATAAAGCTATAGAAGTAAGACTATTTGGTTTTGTCAAAGGAATAGACACATATATCACCGGAATTGATTAGAGAATCAAAAAACAGATCCACACAAGTATGCCTAACTGATTTTTTTTAACATCTTTATTGGAGTATAATTGCTTTACAATGTTGTGTTAGTTTCTGCTGTATAACAAAGTGAATCAGCTATATGTATACATATATCCCCATATCCCGTCCTTCTTGCGCCTCCCTCCCAACCTCCCTATCCTATCCCTCTAGGTTTTTGATAAAGGTACAAAAGCAATTAAATGGAGGAAAGATGGCACTTGCAACAAATAGTGCTAGAGCAATTCAACATTCATTGGCATACATGGAAAAATGAACCTTGATCTTACACCTTATATAAAAATTAACTCGAAATTGATCACAGACTTACATGTAAAATGTAAAATTAAAAACTATTAGAAAAAAATAGGAGACATTCTTTGGGACCTAGGGCCGGGGAAAGAGTTCTTATACTTCACTCCAAAAGCACAGTTCTTAAAGGGGAAAGTTGATAAGTTGGACCTCATTCAAATTAAAAATTTTTTCCCTCTGAAAGATCCTGTGAAAATGATAAAAAGTCTACAGACTGGGTGAGAATTTTTGCAAACCACATAATTAACAAAAGACTAACGTCTAGAATATATAAAGAACTTTCAAAATTCAACATGAGCAATCCATGTAGTAGTGATGGAAATATTCTGTATCTTGACTGTTCCAATGTCACTATCTTGGTTGTGATACTGTACTGTAGTTTTACAAAAGGCTACCATTAGGGGAAATGAGGTAAAATGGTACATGGGATCTGTGTTACTTCTTAACAAGTACATGTGAATCTACAATGATCTCAAAATAAAAAGTTTAATTTAAAAAATTAAGGCTCAAAAATGTTAACTGGTTCTGAAATTGGCAAGAAAGATGCCCTAGCTGTTTCTTCTGAGTCACTCTGCCTGAGTTAATCAGACTTAGAATATAGTCATTCCTCAGTATCCACAGGTAATTGGTTCCAGGACCTCTGTAGATACCAAAATCTGAGAGGTTTCTCAATTCCCTTTTATAAAATGGGTAGTATTTGCATATAACTTACCTACATCCTCCCATATACTTTAAATCATCTCTAGAGTACCTATAATACCTGATACAGTGTAAATGTTATGTAAATAGTTATAAATACAATGTAAATGCCATGGAAATAGTTGCCAGTGAGTGGCAACATTTTGCTTTTTGGAACTTTCTGAAATTTTCTTTTAATATTTTCAATCCATGGTTGAATCTGTACATGTGGAACCTGTGGATATGGTGGGCCAACTGTATAGCACAGAACCTAAACAAAAGCTTGAAATGAGAGAAGTAATCAGGAAGAAGGGCTGATGGTTCTAAAACCGGCAGATCAATCAAGAGAAAAAGTCAAGGCAGAAGCAAGATCAAGAATAGGAGATCTCAGTCAAAAAGTAAAAGCAAAATGTTGTTTCCTGCCTAGACTATGGGAAAGCCAGAAAGCAGAACATTTGGAAACAGAAAATTGCCTGGGAGTTTCAAATACTTGGCTACCTTGCTCTTGATGGTACATAACTTACTTCACTTTTCACTGGTTCAAAGGTTAATTCCTACGTAACAACTACCTCTCTCCCTCCAGGGACCAGTCTGTTGAGAAATCAATTAAGAGGGACTTCCCTGGTGGCGTAGTGGTTAAGAATCCACCTGCCAATGCAGGGGACACGGGTTTGAGCCCTGATCCAGGAAGATCCCACATGCCGCAGAGCAACTAAGCCCATGTGCCACAACCACTGAGCCTGTGCTCTACAGCCTGCAAGCCACAACTACAAAAGCCTGTGCACCCAGAGCCCATGCTCCGCAACAAAGAGAAGCCACCATAATGAGAAGCCCACACACTGCAACAAAGAGTAGCCCCCGCTCACCACAACTAGAGAAAGGCTGCAGGCAGCAACGAAGACCCAATGTAGCCAAAAAAAAAAAAAAAAAAAAAAAATCAATTAATGAACATTTATGCAGAGCCTACCAGAAATATTTAGCACTTGGGAAAGTCATTGCATAAAATCTGTCCTGAAGGATTTAAAAATGTAATAACAATACAAGTGCAAAATAGTTTATTATAAGTAATACCATTAATGAACATTAAGTTCAAGAGTAAATAGGTTTGCAGGATAGCACATTGAGTTGTTCCACCACTTATGAGCTATGTACCTTTGCACAAACTTTTGAATTTCTTTGAGGTTCTCAGCTTCTCCATTAATAAAATTAGAATATTTTAAATATACAGTGGTTTTATAAGGATCAAATGAGGTGACAGACGTTGATTACTTGTACAAAAGTCAATAAAAATCAAGTCTACATGTAAATCTCATGTCCCAAGTCTACATTATAGAAGGAAAAGATCATCAGGTTAGAAGATATTTGACTAAAGCTTATCTTCTTGTATTCTGCAATTTAAATTGCCTTACAATCTTAAAAAATAAACAACTACATTCATCACATTTCCATCTTAAAATATAATGGTGTGCTTTTTGAAACCAGTAAATCTGCTTTCTTTTTTTTCTGTACCTATGAAAGGCAGGAGTTTGCCCAGATCCACATCTTTTAGACTCATCCTGATTGAACCTGAAATATATACTGGACTTCCTAATGGAAATATCAAATAGAACTCCATTACAAATTTGAACAAGAAATTTATGGAGAAAATGATCCTTATGAGGCATGTCATAATTGTAGGGCAATTGACTGAGTCCTTGATTTTTCCTAACTCTAAGCTCAATACTATAAAGAACCAAAGAGGTATTCATGTTAATTTCTAAGCCCTTTTATTGGCACACTTACTCTATTATATATTTATTTATGGTATTTAGATTCATTGTTAAAAAGTCAAGATACTTTTATTGTCATATACAAAAGCCTATATTTGTAGATATATACATTTTATAGATCACTTTAGCAAAAGTGAAACTATTCTAAAAATATATATATAAATAACTGTTAAGTGGCAGCCTGGATGGGAAGGGAGTCTGGGACAGAATGGATACATGCATATGTATTGCTGTGCACCTGAAACTATAACAACATTGTTAATCAGCTATACTCCAATATAAAATAAAAAGTTAAAAAAACCCTGTAAGGTATAATTATAAATATTTAGTGCACACAGAAAGTTTGTTTCATGACAAAACAATACAAATAAAATATTCCAATCTGTAATGTGAATATAATCAGATACTTTTCATCAAAGCAAGGTTATTTTAGAAAACATAAGACATCTAAATACACTATCTTGCAATATATACGTAGATGTCTTTATTTTTTCCTTAGAAACCTACATAATCTGAAATCAGTAATTCAAAGCCAGCCTTTTGTGATTTTAATTTTAAAAAACTTTAAAGTAAGTTAAATAGAACCCACAGGTGACATATATGCAGCATGTCTTATGAGTAGCAAATCTCAATTCCACAATTATATTATGTATTCATCTTTATTTTATTTGTTGTTGATATCAAGATAGCTATTCACCATTATTCTCAAAGAGTCATTTGCATAGCATGTTATCTCCCTCCCATCCCTCACTCTGTCTCTCTCTGTCTCTCTACTGTGCCAATTATTTGTCAGTTTTCTTGGCCATTTAAACAATCAGGTTGGGGGTTCAGTGTTCTCTTCTACTTTGGGACTGGAGAGGTTTAATTAACAAATTTCTGTTTTACTCTCTAACCATTTGATTTACCTCTGTAGCTTTATTTCATTGTTCTTTTCTTTTTTTTTTTTTTTCCTGGGGTGTGTGGGCCTCTCACTGTTGTGGCCTCTCGCGCTGCGGTGCACAGGTTCCTGACGCGCAGACCCAGCAGCCATGGCTCACGGGCCCAGCCGCTCCGCAGCACGTGGGATCCTCCCACACCGGGGCACGAACCAGTGTCCCCTGAATTGGCAGGCGGACTCTCAACCACTGCGCCACCAGGAAAGCCCTGTTCTTTTCTATTTTAAGTTGAATTCATTATGCCTTTTTTTATTTGCTAATAGGTACTATTAAGACTATAAATTTGCACACCACACAGGATTTAATTTGTGGAATTCTTGGTCATTTTGAATCAAATAGTCTGTAAATTTAGCTTGAATTATTTGAACTCAAATTTCATAAAGTAAATTGTTGCTTGTTTGATTTTTACATTTTCTAAACTTTTTAAATTTCCTGAGCTATAGATTGGGGTTAGTCAGGTAAAGAATATATCTTTTGCTATGAATTTTTATTTTTATTTCATGGTAGCAAGAAATGTGGCCAAATGAGCATCAATTTTGGAAATATTTTGCAACTTTCTCCATAGCCTAATGTATGTTTAATGTTTGCAAATATTCTATAAATCTATAAAAGTTATTCTCTTGGGCTTCCCTGGTGGCGCAGTGGTTGAGAGTACGCCTGCCGATGCAGGGGACACGGGTTCGTGCTCCGGTCCGGGAAGATCCCACATGCCACGGAGCGGCTAGGCCCGTCAGCCATGGCCGCTGAGGCTGCGTGTCCGGAGCCTGGGCTCTGCAATGGGAGAGGCCACAACAGTGAGAGGCCCGCGTACCGCAAAAAAAAAAAAATAAAAGTTATTCTCAGTAGGGTACCGTGGTCACTTTACAATACATATAATAAACTGAATTTGCTAATCTTCTTGAATAATATCTTCTATATATTACTTAGTTTTGCTGTTGTTTGATGTATTACTTTTGACAGAAATATGGTATCATTGTAGATTTGTCAAATTGCCCTTGTATTTTATAATTCATTTTTATTATTTTGTATTTGTTTTTGAGTCTCTTATATGTATTACCCAAAAGGTTTAAGCCCTATCTTCTGATGGACTGCTACGTTTAACAATTGTTTTTCTATTTGGTGCCTTAGTCTCTAAATAACATATTACTTGATTTTTTAAAAATCATTGAGTTCATTTTACCTGGTACATCTTTGTCTATTCATTTGCTATAATAGCTTCATCTCCCTAACTGACTTCTCTTTGTCATTTTAAGCGTCTCAGAGCTGTGTCATCTAAATTTAAGAGCCCCTTTCAAACAGGAAAAGCACCTCTGGTTTAGCAGTGTCGAGTCCTGAGGCTTCGATGGGCTTTGTCTGGCTCTTCTCTCAGTCCATACCCGTATCATCTTTCCCTCAGCCCCACAGGAGAAAATTCTCACTTAATCTAAACAACTGTTCTCCCAGATTTATTGAGGTTACAAACACTGAAGCCAAGCAGAGGGGCAGAGGGGCCCACATGGACCACCTCTTCAGCAAACCGTCTTCAAGTATCCCTGTCTATCAGCCTCCCTAAGGGGAAGATTTTTGTGAGGTCCATAGGCAGCAATGTCTCTTTGCTCTGAAACAAATTTCAGTTTCGATATTTCTGTTCTGAATTTCTCTCCTCTGATTCCTCCCTTACTCCATTTCATTTGTTTTACGCACTTTAGAAATACATCAAAATGGCTTATTTACTGATTGTATCCTTTCCTGCTTCCCAGGATTCTTATATGGACTCACTTTTTTGCACATACATTTTTCTGTCATTTCCATGAAATTTGGACTAAACTCATGTTAAACCTGCCATCTGAAACCTCAAGTCAATATTCTAAGTTTTGTTTCCAGCTATGATTTTCCACATAGATATTGGGAATATTTTTTGCTCCAATTTTCATCCAGTTCTACCTGCTTCCACAGATTTGAATGAAGAAATGAGCATGTCCCAATATCAATAAAACAATTCTTATAATTTGTAACACAATCAATTCCTTGTCACCCATTTAAAGAAGACCAAAAAAAAAAAAAAGTCTAAGGTTGTAGGTGAGCAAAACTTTCCATTAAAATACAATACTGAACAATGTTATAGCAAAGCTAAACAGAATATATTTTTATTTCTATACAGGATAGTTTGAATTAAACTTATCAAACAAATGTGGCACAAAAGGGGTTTATACAGTAACCTGGAGATAATTAAGCAGTGCAGCATACTGGTCACCAGCATATGGTCTAGAGGCAGACCGCAAGGGCTCCTATCTCAAAGGCACCATTGGTTAGCTGTGTGGCTTTAGGGTTAACCTCTCTGACAATTACTTTCATAATCTGTAAAATGTGAAAACAGTGTCTCCCTAATAAGATAAGAGGTTTAAATAATATATGAAACACGTAAAATAAGAACTAGGCTATAATAAGTGCTCAATAAATATTTCTTAAGATTATTAAAATATGTTTCTCAAAAAGTATAGAGGTAGCACTGACCAGAAATACAGACCATATATCCTCTCAACTTTAATTATTCCAGTTATAAGATTCTCTGGAAAGCTATGTCATAGTGAGTAAAATATTGTTATTAGGTACTCAGTACAAAAGCTCAAGAAAAATGACTGAACTCTTTGTCTTGGTCTTATTTGCAATTTGTCTTACTTTCTGTCTGGTAAAAAGCAGAGCCAGAACTGATAGATTTGGTCAGTTCAAAATTTGTTGTTGATTTCATATCTTATGCCACAGTAAAATGATTTTATACTGATTTTATATGAGAAACTTCTCAGTTTTTGATTACATAAAACTTAAACCAAAAAAAAAAAAAAAAAACTATGAAGGAGATTAAAGAGTCAGTGCTAAAGCAGACTCAAGCAAAAACTCACCATCTGTAGCAGGAGGACTTCTTAAAACCCAGGGGTGTCTTCTTACCCAACTGTCAACACCAGGAATTACGCCAAGGGGACAGATGCTAAAATTGGAAAGTCTCATCTAGGGCATGACATCAGAGCTCTACAATTTCTCTCTAAAAAAGCATCAGTAATCACAACGGCATCAAAGTATTAAGGAGAAAACAAAAGCACCCTCCCTAATGAAGAATGGCTTCCATTAAATAGTTATACTACTAAAATTCTATTAACAAAAATGAACATATTGGTTTGTGGGATGGGAAGTAAAATCTGTATTGAACTAGTTTCCAAGAGACCAGGAGGTATTTTTTTAATCATTGGCAACAACAGGGAACATATGATCAATCAGGAAAATAATAATAGCAGAAGCCATGCTAAAAATAGTTTCCAGTGACAGTGCAGAGTTGAAGAAAAACAATAAAGAAATCTCTCCTGCTGTTTTAACAATACAGAGACAGAGACCTGATAATGAGAACTGATAACTCAAAGACAGCAGTCAGAATTAAAAATGAAAAACAATCTATAATTAATACCATTACATGGGGAATTTATGATCCAGAAACACAGAAAGCCTTCAGTAAAACCTATTTCAAGCTTACTCAAGTATTGTTGAACCTGGATTTTTACTCCCTTTAGATTTTCACTTCTATCAGAGGAGGAATTTGGCTTTTAAGATTTCATAATCTTCAGCTGTTTGACAACCAGGCTGAATCTGAAACTGTACTTGCTGACTGGGGCTTTAGTTTCTAAAGCAGAGCTCGCAAACTCAAAGAGTGTCAAGCAGGTAACACGAATGAGTGAGGTCAACAGTCGGAGGACTGTGGGAAACTGGAGAGAGAGTGACCCAGGGACAGAGAATGGCTGCTATTCAGCTTGGCACAATAAAGCAAGCCTGGTATTGTTGAATCTCATTTTTCAAGAAAAATTTTGAAAATCCATACTTCTATTTGAATCTCCAAGTTATATAAGTGTTCTTTTAAAAAAAAAAAAAAAAGAAATATCAAGCATTATTTTAAAACTATGGGCATCATATACATCAATAAACTAAATCCAGCACACAGATTGCCAGATGGTAATCTCTAGAAAGGTCTCCATTTTAAGTAAACCTCATAAATGTAAAGAAAACTGTTTTGTTTGTTTTGCTTTGTTTGGGAAGTATGACGATATAGCCATGCAAGCTGAAAATCATATGACTTTTTACATGAAGATAAAGCCCTGTGATTTGCAAATTCTGTTCAGTTTTTGTAAGTAAAAGATCTAAACTGGGTAAGAAAAACTGGATTATAAAGCTTTATTCAGCACCCCAATATCAGAAGTAATTCTAGATTCTCTAGAAATGAAAGGAAAAATGACAAAAATCTAGCTCTTATTTTATTTCTAAAAGGTAAAAGAACAATATAAATTTCTACTTGTGTTTTAGGTGACAAGAAGCACTAAAGTAACCCAGACCGGTTATTAGCTTATTCAGTGTTTCAGAGGAAAATAAAATCATTAATAAGGACTGTGTTTTAAGGAGATAGGAGCTACTAAAGACAGCTCTATAAAAGACTCAAATAAATAAATCCTCTTTTCTCTTTAAATATATGAGTAAAAACAAACACCACCAATAAAAATAATCCAAAGAAAAGAGTTAATAAAAGAAGTACCATAGGTGAACATTTTGTCAACTTCAAATTTTACTTCCCTCCAGGAAACCCTTAGTATCCACTTTTATTTCATTTCATTCTAAGGCAAATTGATAAGGAGATTTTCTTCCCATCAGTCAGTCTTTCCATTTCTACACTTCACTGCTTCTCATTTCTATTTACAGAGAAGAAAACTCACATACATGCCTATAAGACACAATACCATATTAGTCAGTTGCCAAACGCAAATGAAAATACTGAATTATTTCCCCAATGTCAAGATAAAGGCAGAAAGAACATATTTGTCAAAGGATACATTGAAGATTATATCTTGAAGTATTAGCCTGAGTACTCTTCAGTATATTTTTATGCGCATTCTCCCCTAAGACTGAAATACGAGGTCCCGTGAATTAAGAGGTTTTCCACTCTGGCCGGTGAGAACAAGAACTCTCCCTGGCCATTTGTGATTTCTGGTTACTGGTCCCTCTAATCTTTTTCAGTGGTTCTTTCCCTCACCTGGGGTAGTTTCCCCATGCACATGAGCCTGAAGACTGTAGACCTCAGCAGATCTCCAAAGGTCTGTCTCTGTGCAGCTCTCTCCTCTGGAATATTCTTCCACTTTCATCTGTCTGGGCTCCCAGTTCCTTCCCTTCCCTCAGGGAAACCCCCAGGCCCCACCTGGTGCCCTCTCCCTGCACTGCAGTCTGGAAGCTGTGCAGGCATTAAGCAGGGGCAGTCGTGGGCTCACCTCATTTGTTTTTTGTCTCTCAGGGATCACTGCCTTTCCTTGTCTGATATCCAATGTCCTGACAACTGTTGTCTAATACAGTGCATTCCCTTTTTAGATGATTCAGGCAGGATAGTATACTTTGTCTCTGTCACTCTGTTTGCATAGAAATTTTGGGGGTTTTTTCTTTCACATGTATAATTTTAAGAGTAAGAGTCTGATCTTTCCTCCCCACATTCATTACTCTTTACAGTTTCTATTCCCTTGTTAAATACACGCATTGTAAACCCTCAGAATTAGTAAGTGGTACTAGCATAAGTTAAACAAGCATGGCTACAAGCAGAATCCAATGTTAGGTCTTTCTGTTTTGTTCTGTTGCTTTTTTTTTTTTTTTTTTTTTTTGCTGTACACGGGCCTCTCACTGCTGTGGCCCCTCCCGTTGCAGAGCACAGGCTCCGGACGCACAGGCTAAGCGTCCATGGCTCACGGGCCCAGCCGCTCCACGGCATGTGGGATCTTCCCAGACCAGGGCACGAACCCGTGTCCCCTGCATCGGCAGGCGGACTCTCAACCACTGCGCCACCAGGGAAGCCCTGTTTTGTTGCTTTTTACTTAGGACCAGTGACTCCCTGCCACTTTCTCCCACTCTAAAAAGGCAAGATACGCTGGCAGGAAGGTAATGGCTTTGAGTGTCTCTTAGTTTTGAAACAGGCTCTGGTTCTAGACATTAAAATGACCTGCATCAAGAGCTGCAATAATTAACTTTATGAGTTATTATACCAACAAATGAATGACAAGTTCAGGAAAACTCTATATAGTTTACAGCAACAAGAGAGAAAGAGAAAGGCACATAGGAAAGAGAAACTGCAAGAATGATTCAGAAGACACTGCAAATTTCCAAAAAATAATGCCATGTACATTGTACACACTGCCCTAGGACATTTATGGGGACACAGTAGCCTTCTCCTAACAGTCAAGAATTATAACTTAAAATTCATAATTGAGCTTATTATATATTTTATTGTATCAAATTAAAAGGATAGAGCTAAAATTCTAACCAGAATACCCTTCTGTGAAACAGTCCAGGAACTGTCACTCAAAATCAAAATTTCTCAGTTTTCTTTTGCTTCTCTTAAAAGATATTATGGAGGAAAATGTGAAAGATACACAAACAGTGACTTTTTTCAGAAAGTTTGACTATTCTGAAGGAAATAAATATTAAAATGATAAATAAATGAAGCCATCTATGATAATATATAAAGACAAACTAAATTCTCAGAGCAATTAGCAATGTGTCTACATATGCCAAGTTCTGCTTTTAAAATGGATTTCTTAACATTCAAAGATATTTTGTACTTACATCAATAATTCAAGCAAATTTAATTAACTATATCCCCGATGGAAACAAAATAATGTAGGATTTTACTAAGCATATTTCCAGGGTTTCCCTTCATGCTTGGAGAAAAGCTGCCACATAATTATGTCTCCTCTTACCCTGTAAGGCTGATTGCCTTACAGTCTCTGGTGGTTTGTGTCAATAGGAACACAGATTAAGATATTCATTCCCGTGACCTGGAGACAGGCCCACAATGGGGTGCAAAGTCCGGAGAGCTAAAGCCAATGCTATTACTTGACTGAACATAAACGGAACCTGCTTATTGAACAACGTGAATTTGATGTGAACAGGAGAAAAAAGCTTCCTTTTTCTCTATTTTCTGCCTTTTAGTTCACTCTGTTGGATCCTGATTCTTCAAAGAATGACAACATCTCAACTTTCAGGGAGAGAACAGTCCCTTTATTGATCATTACAATTCACTTTTACTACTAAATGGCTCAGTCTTGTCTAAAATCAAACTTCAATGTCAAATTTAATTTTTGTTACTCCAAATCAGCAGGGGCATGTGGTCTGGTCCTTCACTCTCTCCATCGCCTCCCTCACCCTCTTTCCATCCGCTGGTTCTGCAAAATTGGAAAGGCCAGTGGGAGTAGTGATTAGAAGCAGAGGACTGAAACACTGACACCTCTCTAGCTCCGTCTCGTTTAACACAAGCTGGTTGTCCTGTTCTCCATTCTAGCAATCATTAGTTGCTGGTTCTTTCATAGGAGGGGTGTGTGTGTGTGTGTGTGTGTGTGTGTGTGTGTGTGTGTGTGTGTGTGTGTGTGTGTGTGTGTAGGCACTTCACAATTTCTTATAATTGGTGTTTCACTAATTCACACTGCCTTTGTGTGGGGTCAGGGGCGGTGAAGGGGACTGTAATTCCAGACCATGGGGAATCAATCATCCCAGATTTTCTTAACTCCCTCCAGCAAAAAGCCCTCTTGGGCAGGATTCCCTCAGGGGAGATGAAGCCCAGCCACTTCCTTTGGTATGCAGTGAGCTTTTGGCAAACTAAGGCATGCTTGCCAGGCAAAATTCAAGATACATTAGCCTTTTTCAGTCATGCAGAACTCTGTCATCTCAAGCATCGCCAGTAAATTTTCATGAATTTCCATGAATTTAGAAAATGGGAAGCAAATATTAGTTTATATAAGAGGTGGATTTATCATAAACATAAGGTAGTTTAAGCTCAGGGCCCTTTGGATGGGATCCTTCCAAATCTCTGAAAAGGGCTTTAGCAATATAGTCATGTAGTCAAATAGTTTGTAAATTTTGCAAAAGTAAATTTGCACAAAATTTTGATCTTCTCCAAGCACTCTCTGTGTTCACTTATGCTCACCAAACTTGAAGACAAACTCACGTCAGCTTCTAATAGGAACTCTCACTAGGATCTCTCCTCTAATCTTCTATGCCATAGGGATGAAGAAGCGCCGCAGGACAAAAAACTCTCCAGTAGACTGACATACTCTACATTAACACATCTCAACAATAGCCTACCAAATGAAAGTTGGGAATAAGGGTTAATAGTCACCAATTTTGCTATCTTTTTAAAAGTCCTACATAAGCATATCTAGCACTACCTTATAATGTAAGGCACTTATCACTTAGGAATTTCAGCTTTGGAACTTTGGCCTTAAAATGCAAAGGCAATATGGAAATTTCATGTAATTCTCTATTATTGTAAGCATGTACCTGAGACAATGCAGGCTTGCATTGCATCCCTTACTCAGGCTGTTTCTGTCATCCAAAAGACAGTCTCAACTTAAAACTGGTGAAAATATTCAGGAGGACACATTTAGTTTCTATTTTATTTTATTTTCCTGGGGGGGACGACATTTTTTTCTCTGTAAGGGAAAATGGAAAGAAAGCTGACCCTTCACTGAAATGTTTAGCATATCTCAATGAAAAGCAGAATACTGAAGATTAATTTTATAGAAGGTAAGAATCTATGCTTTTTAAATTTAAATGTATAATTAATATAGAGTAAGAAAGAATCATTTGAGAATTAGGTTTAAGCATACACAGCCAATTCAGTGACAGTTATACTACAGTAACTTAAAAAAAGGTAAAAAAAATGGAATCTGCTAGGGTCAGAATCTGTTTCAATACTCAGTGGGTTCTTACCATAGGTTAACTGGCTGGTTTAGTCTCTAAGTCTGTGTAAGGAAAGTAGATTTTGAGAAACAAAATGTCTACATATCAATAGGTTAAACCAAAAATCAATACTAAAGCTTTTATTTGTTTGCTTTTTCTAATGTTGTGGCGGGCAGACTTAGCCTCTGTTTCCTAGAAATGCACTAAACATCTGAATTATTTTCCACTTTAAAAAAAAATCACTGATAAAAGCTAAATGTGATTCTGTACTTTCCATCCTTGATTAACCCCTGGTACTTTCAAGTGATCTGTAAATAATACATGCTTTTGAATGATATCTGGCCAGACTGTTCTTAGCAGGCTCAGAGCTACACACTGAATTTTGATGGGAGTTAGTGAAATAATGCAAAGGAGGCAGAAACGAACAGCTAATGAGCTACTTGAGTTGCCAGACTGGCACTGCGTCCAAGGAAAACTTCAAACCAAGTGGTGATACAAAAGGGAAAAAAATGATTAGAGCCACAAATCTTTGTGAATCCTGTTCCAAAATATGACCCTGTAAGATGCTTTTATGTTTCTAAAGAGTCCACTGAAGTCTGCAATTGTCTTTCATTTATCTAAACACCAGTGGCTAAGAAATGTATGGCCTGCCATGAAGAAAAGGAAGTAAGGGTTGAGAAAGAGAAAGTCCATAAATACTATGTTAATTCGGAAACAATGACAAATTCCATAGCAACAAAATTGTCCTGGGATATCTAGGACATTTCAAAATTTCAAATACAAACAAATGCAGAATAAGACACGGCAGAAAAATTCACTTTCTACCAAGCAGTCTCATGATGGCAGGAAAAAAAATAAACACAAAGTGCAGTACTAGCACCTTTTAACCTATTAAGTAGGTATCTTGGCTCACCTCACAGGGTTTAAGTGGAGACTTTGACATGTAAAGGGCAAGATTTTCATTCTAACTTTTAAAAATTTATTTCATCGAAGAAATTATGCACTGCTCAAAATATTCAATTTCTAAAATTCTTCCAGTTGGGACAAGAGAGTTGGAGGAGGTTTTGACCAATGTGGAGAGAGAATCTCCCAGGAAATGTCTTTTCCTAAAAACAATGTAAAAGTTTCTCTAGGAGAAAGCTCTGTTATCCTTCCCTCTTCCCTCCTCTTTCTGCTTTTAACGCTGAAATAATGTCTAAAAAATGAGGCAGCCAGGAGATTGGTTCAAGATGGCAGAGTAGAAGGACGTGGGCTCACTCCCTCTTGCAAGAGCACCAGAATCACAACTAACTGCCGAAAAGTCATTGACAGGAAGACACTGGAACACACCAGAAAATATACCCCACATGCAAAGACAAAGGAGAAGCCTCAGTGAGATGGTAGGAGGGGCACAATCACAATAAAATCAAATCCCATAAGCTCTGGGTGGGTGGCTAACAAACTGGAGAACACTTATACCACAGAAGTCCACCCACTGGAGTGAAGGTTCTGAGCCCCACGTCAGGCTTCCCAACCTGGGGATCTGGCAATGGGAGGAGGAATTCCCAGAGAATGAGACTTTGAAGCCTAGTAGGATTTGATTGCAGGACTTCTACAGGACTGGGGGAAATAGAGACTCCACTCTTGGAGGGCACATACAAAGTAGTGTGTGCATCACCACCCGGGGGAAGGAGCAGTGACCCCACAGGAGACTGAACCGGACCTACCTGCTAGTGATGGGGGGGGTCTCCTGCAGAGGCAGGGGGTGGCTGTGGCTCACCACATGGACGGGGACACTGGCAGCGGGGGTTCTGGAGGGTGCTCTTTGGATTCTCTGGGTTATCCTTCCCAGAGTCTGCCATTGGCCCCACCAGGGAGCCTGTGGCCTCCAGTGCTGAGTTGCCTCAGGCCAAACAACCAACAGGGAGGGAATTCAGCCCCACCCATCAGCAGACAAGCGGATTAAAGTGTTACTGAGCTCTGCCCACAAGAGCAACACCCAGCTCTAACTACCACCAGTCTCTCCCATCAGAAAACTTGCACAAGCCTCTTAGAAAGCCTCATCCACCAGAGGGCAGACAGCAGAAGCAAGAAGAACTACAATCTTGCAGAGTGTGGAATAAAAACCACATTCACAGAAAGACAGACAAAATGAAAAGACAGAGGACTATGTACCAGATGAAGGAACAAGATAAAACCCCAGAAAAACAACTAAATGAAGTGGAGATAGGCAACCTTCCAGAAAAATAATTCAGAATAATGATAGTGAAGATGATCCAGGATCTCAGAAAAAGAATGGAGGCAAAGATGGAGAAGATGCAAGAAATGTTTAACAAAGACCTAGAAGAATTAAAGAACAAAACCTAGAAGAACTAAAGGACAAACAAACAGAGATGAACAATACAATAACTGAAATAAAAAGTACACTAGAAGGAATCAATAGCAGAATAACTGAGGCAGAAGAACGGATAAGTGACCTGGAACACAGAATGGTGAAATTCACTGTCACAAAACAGAATAAAGAATGAAAAGAAATGAAGACAGCCTAAGAGGCCTCTGGGACAACATTAAATGCACCAAAAACTCACGTTATAGGGGTCCCAGAAGGAGAAGAGAGAGAAAAAGGACCTGAGAAAATATCTGAAGAGATTATACTCAAGAACTTCCCTAACATGGGAAAGGAAATATCTACCCAAGTCCAGGGAATCAGAGAGTCCCAGGCAAGATAAACCCAAGGAGAAACACACCAAGACACATAATAATCAAACTGACAAAAATTAAAGACAAAGAAAAATTATTGAAAGCAGCAAGGGAAAAATGACAAATAACCTACAAGAGAACTCCCATAAGGTTAAGAGCTGATTTCTCAGCAGAAATTCTACAAGCCAGAAGGGAGTGGCATGATATACTTAAAGTGATGAAAGGGAAGAACCAACAACCAAGATTACTCTACCTGGCAAGGATCTCATTCAGATTTGATGGAGAAATCAAAAGCTTTACAGACAAGCAAAAGCTAAGAGAATTCAACACCACCAAACCAGCTCTACAAAAAATGCTAAAGGAACTTCTCTAAGTGGGAAACACAAGAGAAGAAAAGGACCTACAAAAACAAACCCAAAACAATTAAGAAAATGGTCACAGGAACATACATACCGATAATTACCTTAAACGTGAATGGATTAAATGCTCCAATCAAAAGACACAGGCTCGCTGAATGGATACAAGAACAAGACCCATATATATGCTGTCTACAAGAGACCAACTTCAGATCTAGGGACACATACAGACTGAAAGTGAGGGGATGGAAAAAGATATTTCATGCAAATGGAAATCAAAAGAAAGCTAGAGGAGCAATACTCATATCAGATAAAATAGACTTTAAAATAAAGAATGTTACAAGAGACAAGGAAGGACAGTACAAAATGATCAAGGGATCAATCCACGAAGAAGTTATAACAATTATAAATATATATGCACCCAATGTAGGAGCACCACAATGCATAAGGTAACTGCTAACAGCTATAAAAGAGGAAATCGACAAAACACAATAATACTGGGGGACGTTAACACCTCACTTACACCAATGGACAGATCATCCAAAATGAAAATAAATAAGGAAACACAAGCTTTAAAAGACACAACAGACCAGATAGATTTAATTGATATTTATAGGACATTCCATCCAAAAACAGCAGATTACACTTTCTTCTCAAGTGCACATGGAACATTCTTCAGGATAGATCATATCTTGGGTCACAAGTCAAGCCTCAGTAAATTTAAGAAAATTAAAATCATATCAAGCATCTTTTTTGACCACAACACTAGGAGATTAGAAATCAATTACAGGTAAAAAAAAAAAAAACATGAACACATGGAGGCTAAACAATACGTTACTAAAAAACGAAGAGATCACTTAAAAAATCAAAGAGGAAATCAAAACATACCTAGAGACAAATGACAATGAAAACACGATGATCCAAAACCTATGGGATGCAGCAAAAGCAATTCTAAGAGGGAAGTTTATAGCTATACAAGCCTACCTCAAGAAACAAGAAAAATCTCAAATAAACAATCTAACCTTACACCTAAAGGAAGTAGAGGAAGAAGAAAAAACAAAACCCAAAGTTAGCAGAAGGAAAGAAATCATAAAGATCAGAGCAGAGATAAATGAAATAGAAACAAAGAAAGCAATAGCAAAGATCATAAAACTAAAAGCTGGATCTTTGAGAAGATAAACAAAATTGATAAACCATTAGACAGACTCATCAAGAAAAAGAGGGAGAAGACTCAAATCAATAAAATTAGAAATGAAAAAGAACAATGGACACCTCAGAAATACAAAGCATCCTAAGAGACTACTACAAGCAATTCTATGCCAATAAAATGGACAACCTGGAAGAAATGGACAAGTTCTTAGAAAAATATAACCTCCCAAGACTGAACCACGAAGAAATAGAAAATATGAACAGACCATTCACAAGTAATGAAATTGAAACTATGATTAAAAATCTTCCAACAAACAAAAGTCCAGGACCAGATGGCTTCACATGTTTGAATGTTTGAATTGTATCAAACATTTAGAGAAGAGCTAACACCCATCCTTCTCAAACTCTTCCAAAATATTTAGGAGGAAGGAACACTCCCAAACTCAATCTATGAGGCCACCATCACCCTGATACCAAAGCCAGACAAAGATACTACAGAAAAAGACAATTACAGACCAATATCACTGATGAATACAGATGCAAAAATTCTCAACAAAACACTAGCAAACAGAATCCAACAAGGCATTAAAAGGATCATACACCATGATCAAGTGGGGTTTATCCCAGGGATGCAAGGATTTTTCAATATACACAAATCAATCAATGTGATACACCATATTAACAAATTGAAGAAGAAAAACCATATGATCATCTCAATAGATACAGAAAAAGCTTTTGACAAAATTCAACACCCATTTATGATAAAAACTCTCTGGAAAGTGGGCATAGAGGGAACCTACCTCAACATAGTAAACGCCATATATGACAAACCCTCAGCAAACATCATTCTCAATGGTGAAAAACTGAAGGCATTTGCTCTAACATCAGGAAAAAGACAAGGATGTCCACTCTTACTCTATCATTCAACAGAGTTTTAGAAGTCCTAGCCACGGCAATCAGAGAAGAAAAAGAAATAAAATGAATACAAATT
The DNA here is from genome assembly GCF_039906515.1 of Pseudorca crassidens. Lineage (NCBI taxonomy): Eukaryota > Metazoa > Chordata > Mammalia > Artiodactyla > Delphinidae > Pseudorca > Pseudorca crassidens. Next base: position 75,790,505 of record NC_090301.1, read on the forward strand.
GTAAAAGAAGAAGTAAAACTGTCACTGTTTGCAGACGACATGATATTATACATAGAGAATCCTAAAGATGCTACCAGAAAACTACTAGAGCTAATCAATGAATTTGGTAAAGTTGCAGGATACAAAATTAATGCACAGAAATCTCTTGCATTCCTATACACTAATGATGAAAAATCTGAAAGATAAATTAAGGAAACACTCCCATTTATCATTGCAACAAAAAGAATAAATTACCTAGGAATAAACCTACCTAGGGAGAAAAAAGACCTGTGTGCAGAAAACTATAAGACACTGGTGAAAGAAATTAAAGATGATACTAACAGATGGAGAGATATACCATGTTCTTGGATTGGAAGAATCAATATTGTGAAAATGACTATACTACCCAAAGCAATCTACAGATTCAATGCAATCCCTACCAAATTACCAATGGCATTTTTTACAGAACTAGAACAAAAAATCTTAAAATTTGTATGGAGACACAAAAGATCCTGAATAGCCAAAGCAGTCTTGAGGAAAAAAAGTGGAGCTGGAGGAATCAGGCTCCCTGACTTCAGACTATACTACAAAGCTACAGTAATCAAGACAATATGGTACTGGCACAAGAACAGAAATATAGATCAATGGAACAAGATAGAAAGCCCAGAGATAAACCCATTCACCGATGGTCAGCTAATCTATGACAAAGGAGGCAAGGATATACAATGGAGAAAAAGTCTCTTCAATAAGTAGTGCTGGGAAAACTGGACAGCTACATGTAAAAGAATGAAATTAGAACACTCCCTAACACCATACACAAAAGTAAACTCAAAATGGATTAGAGACCTAAATGTAAGACCAGACACTATAAACTTCTTAGAGGAAAACATAGGAAGAACATTCTTTGACATAAATCACAGCAAGGTATTTTTTGATCCACCTCCTAGAGTAATGCAAATAAAAACAAAAATAAACAAATAGGACCTAATGAAACTTCAAAGCTTTTGCACAGCAAAGGAAACCATACACAAGATGAAAACACAACCCTCAGAATGGGAGAAAATATTTGCAAACTAATCAGTGGACAAAGGATTAATCTCCAAAATATATAAACAGCTCATACAGCTCAATATTAAAAAATCAAACAACCCAATCCAAAACTGGGCAGAAGAGCTAAATAGACATTTCTCCAAGGAAGACATACAGATGGCCAAGAAGCACATGAAAAGCTGCTCAACATCACTAATTATTAGAGAAATGCAAATCAATACTACCATGAGGTATCACCTCACACCAGTTAGAATGGGCATCGTCAGAAAATCTACAAACAACAAATGTTGGAGAGGGTTTGGAGAAAAGGGAACCCTCTTGTACTGTTGGTGAGAATGTAAATTGATACAGCCACTATGGAGAACAGTATGGAGGTTCTTTAAAAAGCTAAAAATAGAATTACCATATGATCCAGCAATCCCACTACTGGACATATAACCAGAAAAAAAACATAATTCAAAAAGACACATGTGCCCCAATGTTCATTGCAGCACTATTTACAATAGCCAGGTCATGGAAGCAACCTAAATGCCCATCGACAGATGAATGGATAAAGAAGATATGGTATATACATACAATGGAATATTACTCAGCCATAAAAAGGAACGAAATTGGGTCATTTGTTGAGACATGGATGGACCTAGAGACTGTCATACAGAGTGAAGTAAGTCAGAAAGAGAAAAACAAATATCGTATATTAACGCATATACGTGGAACCTAGAAAAATGGTACAGATGAACCAGTTTGCAGGGCAGAAATTGAGACACAGATGTAGAGAACAAACGTATGGACACCAAGGGAGGAAAGTGGCGTGGGGTGGTGGTGGTGGTGTGATGAATTGGGAGACTGGGATTGACATGTATACACTGATGTGTATAAAATTGACGACTAATAAGAACCTGCTGTATAAAACAATTAATTAAATAAAATTCAAAAAAACCACAGTAAAAATCTTAAAGATTTCATTTTTTAAAAAATCAAAAGGCTTTAGTTGATATTATCAGTGAAGTTTTATTTCTTGAAGGAGATTTTTTGAATGTCTAAGAAAATTATTTTTGGAATATGAACCATTAAGTTGCAGGATAATCTCCCAAGGGAAACACTGAAAGTCCAGATGAGTCATAAAAACTCTTTCAGAGTTAAGTAATACTTCTTCACATCTCAGCTCTACATTAAAGGTAGATATGTAGGATAAAAATAAAATGTAACATTTTACTTTACAAATAATGTAAAGTGAAACATTACATTTATAACACTAGAATAGAATTTACTTTCACCCATTACATCAGACTTTATTCGCCCAGACAGTTAAGATCATTTTCCAATTTGAAACTACACTGTATTGAGGCATGGCAAAGTTACCACGTACAGGCAAAAACCCATTCCTAGGGCACATGACTGCTGGTACAATTCCAAGAAATGAAAGGTGTCAGTGAAGGCATTTTTCAACAGGTTATTTTCTACTCTCACTTTTGCTTGCAGAGTAAAAACCACTGCATAAGCAGGAAATGTATAACAACTTGAAGTTCAGTGTGGCAACACAATGAAAGAAAATCCTTGACCCCAAGGAAAAATGGACTTATCTATACCTATTTTCCCTTAGATCAATTTAAAATGTATTTTACTCAAAAAATAGGGCAGAATTTATCTATACCTAGCACTCACTGAACTAAGTTATCCTTATAATAGCAAAGATCAAAATATAATAATAATAATAGCAGCTTTTGGTTAATATTAAGTGTTCTCATCAGAAAGCACATTTATACAAACACACACATCAACATTTTGTAAGTTCAGGTACTCATAGTATCTTCTTAGTTACATATTGTCACTAATAGACTAATCTCCATAACTACAAAAATTGTCATTTTTATCTTCACACAAAGCTTTCATCTAATTTTAACATATATCAAATTTCTGAGATTTTATTTTTCTTCACAGAGTCATAATTTTATTTCTTAAGGAATTCTGAAAGACAGTTGGGGTGTTATTCAAAAGCACTCTCTAGAACTTAATTTTAAATTATAGAGTACAAATATATAACTGAATGAATTCAATATCTTCACAGATTTCTTCTAAAAAAGGTTTTTAAATTCCAATTCTAATTTGACACTTTATTTTTTATACCACACTGTATTGGATCTTTAAAAGATCATGTTGAAGACAAACTCATTCTATGTATCTAAATTTTTTTAAAGAATAAATTTTTGCAACAAATTTTGATTGAAAATAATAATTTAGGACCGTTTATTTTAACTAAAGTATTGAGCATATCTCATCTGATTTACAAAATTTACATATCGTATTGATGTAAAGCATTTTTCAAAAGCTAAAGAAATCCAAACCATATCCATTTTACTTATCTTTCTTCTCCCAGGAGGTACAAAATGAACATAGAAAACAATGAAATGAGAAAGACAATGTTATATACACTACTGTTATTTATTTTACACACTATTATCCAGAGACCTTAGGTACAAATCTGATCATAGCGCTCTCCTGCTCTAAAACCTGTTATACCTTCTTTTTTGCCCAATAAATTGAAGCTCTGTCCCTCAGGCCTATCCACGATCTCCCAATACATTTCCAGCCTTACCTTTTGGGCTTATTCCGCTTCGTACATCTCACTCTTTAGTCAAAATCTGAATTTAGAAACTCTTCTGCTATATAGTCCCTGCATTCTGCACCCCCAGGTCTGCAGCTGCTTCATCTTGTGTCTTCTCCTTCATCTTCAGGCATCAAATTTCATCAAGGGCAACATGAAATTTTACATACTTCAAGTTTTCAACAAATCTTTTCCAATATCCTAGCCAAAAGTGGATGCTTCTTCAAACTTCCCCTAGCAACAGATTATCACTTTTCATCTGAATTACTGCTCTAACACCCTAATTGATCAACCCATCTCTAGTTTTTCCTGTTTAATATTTTTTATAAGGTCAGCCAGAGTGATTTATTTTTCCTTAAAATGCAGTTATGATCATGTCATCCTTCTGCTTAAAAGTCATCTGTGGCTCCTCATTACTCATAACAATTCAGTGCAAAAACATAAATGACTAAAACCGCTACATTTTCCAGCCTTTATTCTTCCGCTACTATCTCCTGAAACTCCTTTATTTCTCCATTACCCTACATATATTCTATCTCTAACCATGTGAATATCATTCAGTACCTTAAACAAAGCAAGTTTTCTGTTTCTGTTACACTTGAGGTCTCTTCCAACTTTGTTCACTCTTCCAATAATACTCTTTCCACCCCTCTTGGCCTAGCTAACTCCCTTATCCTTTCTAACCATAGATTGTGGTCTTTACACATCTCCCACTAACATGATTTATTTCCCAATTTACATTACTCCCACTGCCTGGGTAAGTGTTATCTCTCACTGGATCATGAGTTTTGCTGGCTGCGGCCGTCAGACTTTCTTATTCATCACTGTGTACCCAGTGCCTGGAACACTGCTTGAAATACAGAGGTTGCTTAATATATAGTTGTCGAAAAATATGATGATCTCAATAACTACCAGTTGTATCGTATTTAGCCAAAAAAAGGACTTTGCAATGTTGTTCAAGACCAGGCCTATTTATAAGGCATATCTCTCTTTTTTTTTTTTTTTTTTTTTTTTTTTGCGGTACGCGGGCCTCTCACTGTTGTGGCCTCTCCCGTTGCGGAGCACAGGCTCCGGACGCGCAGGCTCAGCGGCCATGGCTCACGGGCCCAGCCGCTCTGCGGCATGTGGGATCTTCCCGGACCGGGGCACGAACCCATGTACCCTGCATCGGCAGGCGGACTCTCAACCACTGCGCCACCAGGGAAGCCCAGGCATGTATCTCTTGACTGGCCTTCCCCTCTACTCAGCTAGGCAACTAGCTGATCTGATCTAAAATTTAAACTCTGGTAATAGGGAGAAAATCCTTGACATGTTTCAAAAAAATATAATCTCCATCATTATAAATTATTTTGAAGAAGGTAAGCAAGAATTGCATTTAGATAAGTGAATCATTGTTGGTGATGAGAAGAATGCCACAGTGAGTCAAAGTGCAAAAATATATTCCAGACTCTTCCACCAACTGGTTCTGAAAAGATGGGCAAGTTGTTTTACCTCACTGAATCAGAGTTTCCATTTCCGATTTAACTAGATTATCACTAAGGTGCACTTTATCTTTATAATACTATCATTCCAATTCTACTATTTAATTAGGTGACAGCTAAGTTTTAAAAATCATAAATGTGCCTTTTTTTTCTTCCTCTCAACTTTCTCTGGTTCTGATAATATTATGGCTTCTTGTGTAAAGAAAAGGAAGAAATATGTTTCTTTGAAGCTGAAAATAGCATATTAGATTTAACCAAGCATATCCAAGCCAGGGAAGACATCATATTGGGCAGATATGATTAAATGATCAGTTCAAATAAGGTACAGTATTTTAACTGATATCTGTAGTACTGGTCTAGTAGAACCTGGAGTATAGGAGGGCACTCTGTAAATGTTAGGTCCCTTCTTTAGTAAGGTTTTAGACACATTTAAAAGATAAGCAAAATTCAGCTTGTTAGACTGAATTTAAACAATAGTAAATAACTGAATAAAAAGCAATAGACCATCAGTGCATTGCATAAGAGAGACATTGAAAGTTCAAGACCAAAGTCTGTCCTCGATTTTAGCAAATTGGCCTTAAAAACTTAAGGCTCTGAAACGTTTTGATAAGGGATTATGGTGAGTCACTACCATTTTGTAATTTACAGGCTATAAAATGTTAAACCCTTAACTAAATGAAGAGAATAATCCAAATAAGCTTAACAAACCTTTGCATTTAATGTATACAAATTAAAATGGAGGGTAATGAAGCATATTTGAAAAGAGCCACTGGGAGAAATGTAGTGCAAAGCAAAACCAGAAAGAAACAGATAACACATGTTAAAACATTTTTGGAACCGATAATGCTAATCTGAATAAATACACACATACAAAGAGGCTACATCATTTTCTCTCTGTATTCTCTAAGTAGTGCTGCCAAATACGGAAGGATTGGAGCCATTTCTGGGGAACTGCTGAATCAGGAGCATGAGTCAGAAAGTAAACCCTTAGCACCGAAAAAGTACTAAAAAAAAGTGCTGGGAGCTTATACACAGACATACACTCAGTTCCTAAGGTCGAAACGTTCTATAATCATCAAAGCACCCTGCGCTCTTCACTTCCCAAAGTTATCCCCTCATATTATGTGTATTTGGAAGAAAGTTCTCCTCTCATGGACTCGGATTTTACCTGTATCTAAATGTTGAGATATGCTACAGAGTTGGTACTACATGTGCCTAAATAGGGCTTTGAAAACTAACATCAGGACATTTTCCAACTTAAATGACAAGAAATCTAAAATAAAAATAAAATTAAACAAAATAAAATAAAAGGCCTAAATTAAATTAAAAATTATTTACAGGTGTACGAAAAGTTTGCTTGACAGTAATTTAGGAAGACTAAGATGCTCTTTCGTCAAAAGCCTTTAAGATCTTAATCATCCCTCTGAAATAGTCTAGACATCACTCTTCTTTGAACTAGGCAGCAGGAATGATCATAACTAGAGCTACTTTCAGGCTCATGAGTATATTTTTGGCACAAGACATTCAGCAAATACACCCCACCTATAACCAACACAATGTAGGTTACAAAGGTAAGTCATCCTTGGACAACAAAGAATTAATCGTCTTCCTTCCTCCCCTGCCCCATGCTGAGAGCGTCTCAATCTTGTAATGGCACTTTGTTACCATCATTAATAAATATTAAAATGCCACAGTTTATAAAATAACTTCATATATTTTTATTTTATTCAACATTCATTTTCAACTGCAACAATAACAATGGCAGCCATGACTTCCCACTTGAATTGCAGTTCTGAGCTCTCCTCTATGAGCTGAATGGGTCACTGATCTTAGCTCTTTTTCAAATAGAGCCTAGAACAAAGTAGTAACTAATCAAAGTGAAGCAATGCAAAGTGGGTCTAGAATCCTTACTTGTCAAGATAAACTCACTCTATCTGGATCTCAAATCTTACTCATTATCCATTTCCTATTAAAAGCATATTTCTCTTTAATCTCTGCAATCTCCACAATATTTACCCCAGAAAACAAAGCCCTCAAATAGTTTAGCTTTACTGACTAATAGCCAGCATCAGTCTTAGTGTAAAATTATGAAAAAAATTGTCCTTCTGAACTTTGCAGTAAGCATAATGATAATCCCGCTATGAAACGGTAAATACATGCATGCAGTGTTCTGGTCAAATCCATGTGTAGTGATTTCAATGATCAGAATTCTCTCCAGCAGTGAGTGGCACTAACATCCTTGTTTGGTATTTATATTACATCTTCACACAATGTTCCACAATAGCTATCACATCTTGTTCTTCCTTATCATGATGAATAGCAATGCATTTTAATCCATACTCTTGATTTTCACCGTTTTCCACCCACATTAATTTGCATTTGGCTACATTGATCAGCACAGTCTGAATCGACACAAAGCTTTATCTCTTTAACAGTTAAATCAGTGAATTTGGGGTAAAGCAGATTGCTCTCCATAATGTGGGTGGGCTTCATCCACTCATTCGAAGCCTGACTAGAACAAAAGAGTGTCCTTACTGAACAACAGAGAATTCTCCAGAAGAATGCTTTCGGACTTCATCTGCACCATCAGCTCTCCTGCGTATCAAGCCTGCTGGCCCACACTATAGATTTTGGACTCACCAGCCTCCATAATTGTATAGGCCAATTATTTATAATATATACACATTCTAAAAAATAAAACAAGCTTCATCTCTGAAGACTTCAGAAATTTAAAGAGCTATGTTCTCTTTCATTTTTACCACATGCCAATATGCTAAATTGGTCCAAAATATTTCTGCTGAGTAGTTAATTCAATAAATATTAGTGGCTTCACTAGCTGAAATTGAGTAGTTCTCAAACTTTAATGTTCTTAATAAGAATCATCTGGGTGCCTATCACAAATGCAAATTTCCTGATTCACAAACATCAGATATTTGAACACTGTAAGTCTAGGCAAAGGCTCCAAAGTCAGCATTTTAATAAGCTTCCCATGGGATTCCAATGCAGGTAGTACCAGAACTTCACCTTGAAAATCTCTGAAAATTACTTAGTTAATGTCTAAACTATGAAGTTCTGTGTCACTGGACCATGCCACATCTTAACCAAAACTGCTTTCCCCAATTACAATCCCACTTGCTTACATTTAACAATTAGCTTGATTATCTACAAGGTTTGCTGACTTCTTTTATCATATCTGCCATAGGCAAGATTGTGACAAATATAGTGTCAACCCTCCTCAACTCACCTCATCCCCAGTAATTTACCCATACCACCCTCCGGCACAACAAATGAGAAACTTCATTCTAAAATGCTAAGGACTGTATTAATTAAATATTCTATACAAGACAGCAGTGAAAATAATAGAGAAAATAACATGTGAAAATATTCTTTTTATGTATTTTTGAGGCTTCAATGTTGAATGTGGAAAGTGGAAAACAGTGGAGTAACTCCAATCATAAGTTTGAAAAGACCTATTCCATTACCAATGAAGCAAACTTCTCCATTAAATTGAAGTAGATATCTAGGAAGGCTTAACTAACATTCCTGACTGCTAAATTGGGTGACTAACCATCCCAGTTTGCTCAGAGTTCCTGGTTTAACACTGAAAGACTCATGCCCCAGAAAACCTTTCAGTTTCAGGTCAATGGAGATAGTTGGTCATCCTACTTCATGCCTCAATATTTAGGCATTCATTTTTTAAAGTCCCTGGAAAAACGTCTATAACAGCTATCAAAAGAAAATGATAAACTAGGATTTTATTTAGGAATTGTTCATTAAAAATTGCCTTATATAGAAAAACTATGTTTCTCAAAAATTTGAGTTTTATTTTGACTCAAATTATTGAAAAGGTATCTCTAAAAGAGAAAAGAAAACACAATTAAGAAATAATAAATATTTAAAAATATATATAATCATAGAAGTTACTTGGAGGAGGGTAGTTTGGGTTCCAATATATAGTGATCCACGGGTCATGGATTTTACTTGATAAGGTAAGTTTTCTGAAACACCAGCAATTACTTTAAAAGGTAATAGCAATCTGGGCAGGAATAGGGAAACCAGAGAAGTAAACAAGACATCCCTGATTTAGGTCCTGACTACAACAGATACAAGGAGCTCACAGGCTAATGATTCAGAACCTGCAATAAGGAAGGATGAATAAAATTTCCAATGGTCAGGAGAGAGCTAGCTCATTTGCAGTAACACTAGGGGTTTGCCAGATCACTATCTTCTGAAGGATCATTAAAGTGTAATGATTAATTACAGCTCATAAAGCCAAATATTGTAGAATCATTCATAGAGGAAAATTGTAGGCACATCTCAATTATTCACAAGCTGAGCTTCTGCTCTGTGATTTACTCATTAGGAAATTTCCAACTGTTTTTTTCACTAGTCAGGAGAAGAGTTAGTGGCTTGTTCGTGCTGTTTTATTTATTTTTCCCAATTTATCTTTTTGTTTCTCTGGGTGTCTCAGCTTCTTCTAAGTAGGGAGCGGAACTTCAATGGGAAGGATCTCGGAGCACTTTTCCCATTCTTGTTTAATTATAAGCAACTATTTTGGAACCAGAGGCCTTTTTCATTATTTTCAACAGTCACATAGTTGCCTGAGTCAGACGATTTCATGCAGGACCCAATTATCTCTGGTCTGGCCTACCGTAACAGCTAACACCTGGTCTGTCTCCAGTCTCAGCCCCACTCAATCCATCCTCCACCTGCAGCCAGAGGGATCTCTGAATCTTACAAATACAATCATGGCATTCTCCTGCTTCAAGTCCTTCAAGGGCTTTATCGCTTATAGGATTAGGTTCAAACCATGCCTCAAGGATAGGCTCATCTCCAGCCAATTCCCCTCCGCCTGTCCTCTACTCAGACCATACCAAATGGTTTGACTCCTCTAACAAAATGAATTCTCATTTGCTGTTCCTTGGGCCAGAATGCCCAGCTCTCCTTACCCTCTGTATGACCTTCTCCTTCACCTTCCTGTCTCACCTCATGCTGTGTCCTCTGCCGGGGGGCAGGGGGCTTTCGCAGACTCCTTAAGAACAAATCCATCCGGGACCACTACTCTAGGCCTATACTGTAGCGTGACATAACATCTGTTTGACCACATATTGCTAACACTCAGTTTAGCTCAACTTCTTTCTCCCTTTGGACTGTGGACTTCCTCCTTAATCATCTTTGTACTACCTTACACCTACTATAATATGGATAATCAACAAGCATTTGTTGATCAATTTCCTATAAGAAAACAATTTATGACTCAGAAATCAAGCTTATAAAAAGAGAGCAACTCTATTAAAATCAGTTAAAAATAACAACAAACAGATCAGAAGTGTTTACTGGTATCTACTACTTTCTGCAACCTAGGATATACATTAGAAAAAAAATACAGCCTCAAAACAAAGTCCTCAGTCAATCTTGGCAGTTTACAGTTTATCTGGAGATGTAATAAAGCACATAAGAGATGAATGTGAAAAAATTATACATGTATATATAAAGAAATTATTTTAATAATAGTAGACAGACTACTAGGGACAGGATTTTTCAAAATAGTGTGCTAATTATACAAGCAATTTATGCAAGCAATAAATTGGAAGCAAAATGAGCACTAGTGACTGAGAATTCATGAAATAAAATTCATAGCCAATAGATACCATAATTTCAACCTTGCTAGTAATCAAAAAGAATAAAATAATGTCAAATAGACAAAAATGAAACCAATTATAATATCCATTGTTGGCAAGGGTATGAGGAAATAGGCACCTTCATAGCCAGTTGTAAATTGGTACCAACTTTCTGTATAACAACCCTGAAATAGATATTAAAAACCAACAGATGTATATGTCCCTTTACCTAGGAATTCCATCTTTAGGAATTTATATAAAATAGTAAAGTTGGTGGTAAATAAATTAAAACTATGGACTATAGAGTATTTATCTCATTAAAAAGGAAATGCCTAAAAATTCCAGACAGGAGATAGGTAATAAAAATTAAGATAGATACATAATTGGCATACAATAAAGCCATTAAGATGAATGGTGTAGAACTGTAATTTGACATGAAAGATGTTAAAACATATTATACAATAATGCAAGTTATAAAACAGTACGTGTAGCATAATATAACAATATATCTGAATACAGACACCTGAAAGGTTAATGACCAATACATTAACTGTATAGTAGCTGAAAATAAGAGTAAGGTTTTTATTTTGCATATTTGTATTTTTTCTATAATAAGCATGTATTTAATAGCCCCTTCATAGTAAAACACAGTATTTTAAATAAGTGATTAAAGGAAAGCACATGGACTAAAGTGCCCTGGGAAGACTGAACAAATATGGCAGTTCTTATGCCATGTAAGAGAAGACAGAAATGCTATCCTAGGCAGTGAATCCTAGGTAGTGAAAATGGTATTATTGCAGACATGGGAATCAACAGTGAGCACGAGTGTATGGACATTACAGTAAGCAGGGCAACCTAATTGTCTCAGGAAGGAACACATGCATTTTGACTGGCAGTCATTAGGGATTTTTGAGCACAGGTATATCATGAGAGTAGTGTTGTAAGCACATTCACCAGGCAAACATTCAATAGTGCACAATCTGCATGTAAGCAGATACTAAATCCATTCCTGAGACAACTACTGTGATTTAGAAGTACTATTATGTGAACTCTCAGAGGAAGAGTTGAATTACAGAGACACCACTAACAGAGAGCAGAAGCCAGGTACCTGCTCCCTTGGAGCATTTACAATTGCTCAACCTCTACCTGAAATCCCCTTCAAAGCAAAGGGATTTGTTTTACTCAAGATACTGTGCTTGGGCTTAAATGTCACCTTCTCATTGCAGCCTACTCTGACTTCCCTACACTCCCAAACCCTCTTGCCTTGCTTTACTTTTTTTCCATAGCACTTATTTTCTAACACTCTAAATGAGGCACTTCGTCATTTTGCTGTCTGATTTCCATATATGATTATAAATACCCACAAGAACAGGAATTGTGTCTTGTTAACTAATGTGTCCCCAGGGTCTAGAATACTGTTTAGCCTGTAATAGGTGCTCAACAAATATTGTGGAATGAACAACTTAATTGGGTATAAAAAAGAAAGGAAAGGGGAGGAGGCCTTCGACAAAAGAGCCATGATTAATAGGGACAAACGTTCCAGATGAGGATGTAATTTGAGGGTAAGATGATTACTTGGTATTTACACAAGTTGACTCTGAATTAAAATAGTGACATCCGAGTGGACAAATGTCCTGGAAATTGATGGCATATATAAAGCCACAGCAGGTGAGAGATTTCATAGCTTGAGATAAAAGAAATAATGAACTTGTGCATACTTTGTGGGTTCATTTTTTAAAATCGAGTATCTAGATTCAAGAAGAAAGAAGTCAAGGGCAGAGATCCAGGAAAAATTTATAAGAAGAGGGAGCCATGCAGGGTATAAGGAACACCTGGAAAATAAAAATTAGAAGAAACAGAAAAAGAGGGAGAGGGAAAATGTGGTGTCTCTGAACCCCAGAATGAACCTTGAGTATAAAGGAATAAATAACCGGATTACGTTTTTCATGAAGAAAGACCTGGACACGTTTGAGAACAAAGAGAGTCAAAGAGATTTTAGGTATTAGGTATAGTAAGTATTGGCGCTTGACTCACAGGTAATAAACATGACGATAAAGCAGGTGCATTTGGAGAAGAATAAAGACATTTTCCTCACAGACACCAGCAAAGAAAAAGGGGATATAACCATGAGAAAAGGATAAGGAGAGTAAAAAAAATGTATACAAATTGAAGTGTCACATTCTTTTCGATAAACTAGGTGGAGAGCAGTAGGCCTAGGAAGGGATAGGACAGCTGGGACTGGGGGCATGGAAGGAGAGAAAAGGTCTAAAATAGATCCCATGGGGAGAGAGCCTGGGAGTGCAGAAAAGACAATTAAGAAGACTGCCAAATAGCAGCAGAGAGCAGATTGAAGTTTGAAAGCATCGGGTTCTAATGAGCCAAATCTGCAATGCTGTTTGCCTCTAGCAGTGTTCTCCCTCCCGGGAGAATCAGCAAAGAGAGCAACAGTTAGAGGTAACCTATGTTTAGAAATTTGCTACGTGAGCCGAGAAGCAAAGGTTATTCATGAAGAGGCAAATGTTGTGTTCCTTGTTAGAAGTGAAAGTCCAACTCATTGGAAGCAAAGAAGGCAACAATCCCTGAACGTGATCACTGAGGAGTATTTCCAAGGAAGTGGGGAAAGTAATTATTGTGAGTCCTGAGCTGGAAGCTGAAACTTTCAAGGAAATGAGAAATCTTCTAATTTTTCATCTCTCTCCTCACCACCACTACCACTCCTGCTGAGACTACAGGAAGGGAAGAAGCAAAAACTAAATGAGATCAGAAGATTCTCATCAGAGGACCGCAGCAAAGTGAGCAATTATGTGCCTGTCTTGGGGGCTGGGGACTGTGTAGGTAGTACTGTTAATAACGGAAAAGTGGTAACGGTCTAAAGTTTTATGCATTCCCTAGGCATTGGGGTCACTGGGTTTTAAATAAACTACATGCAATCCACTAGGGGAAAAAAATGTGTGTTTTATTTTGTTATATAGAGTCTGAGATTACTAAATTATTACTCTAGCATTTAAATGCAGGCTTTGCTTTTGAATCGAATCCCAGCACTCGCTGTTGACGCGATGCAATCATCTGTAGTGCAGAGGTGCACCCACACCCCACCCCCGACCTCTCAGACTTCTCCTCACCCCACTCTCCACATTGTTCACTCTGCTCTAACCACCACCACCTTCTTTTAGTTCCTGGAATCAATCAGGCTGGTTCCTGACTCAGGACCCTTGTACCAGCTGTTTCTCAGCCTCTGCTGTGTTCTCCCTCCAGACAGGCCCAGGAGGTCCTTCTTGACAGGCAGGTCTCTGCTTAGGTGTCACCTTCTCAGAGAGACCTTTCCTAACCGTCAACCTAACCCTGGGATGCACTCTTTTTTCCATAACCTTGTTTTGTTTTGGTTTTTATTCCTGACACATTACTATGTGATAATACCTTGCTTATTTATTTTTTTGTTTTGTTTCGCAGTCTTCCTCCTCCAGTTAGAATATAACTTTCATAAGGAAAGGGATTCTGCCTGTCTTGGTCACCACTATATTGCCAGTATTTCAAATATTTCCAAGCACACAGCATACATTCAGTTATTTGTCTAGTGAATGAATAAATGATTTAAAAACTTGGTGTTTTAATGTTAAATATGATGGAAAGTTACATTGTTAACATTTAGTCACAAGCCTGTATAACAAAAAACACTGGAGCCAAAATAGTATTATTGATGTCTCAAAACATCACAAAAGATCATATTTGTCTTATTCCAAGCAATAAATATTGTGAGAAAGTATTGTGAATGGGAGGATAAAGGAGGAAACATCCTGAAAAATGAATCTAAATAAATCTCAGTATAACTTTAAATGATCATATGGACATAAGAATGTTTATGTTATTTTTACCAGACTCAGGGAGGTCTGAAAATATAGACAGATTTTTCAGAGTTTGAATAATGTGTGATTTAATCAGTTAGGGCATATACACAAACAAAATGTCAGATACATTTTCCACAAAATAAATTCTAAAAATTATTCATAATGTTTTTGCTGTTATTCTTGCTATACTAAATCTAGAAAACAGGCTTAGTTAAGAGGTTAAGAGGAGGCAGGCTTTAATCTTTTCTCCATAAAAGGCAATCTCTAAATAAGAAATTCAGTCTCCAGTCAAGTTTTCACATTTTCTGTGGAAAGTAGTCTCTGCCAGTTCATAATTTAAAAAAAAAAAAAAAAAAAAGGGAGAGGGCAGAAAATGGTAAAATGAAATCTACAGTCCTAATGAATAATTTAATGTTACGAAACTCCAAATGACTTTATGTAGAATATCATTTACTAACCATGATCCTCTGAAATCTGATGAAGACACATCAATTAAGTCAAGAATACATAGGTGTATTTTAAAAACAACCTGATTCAATATTCCCTTAAGATGCCTATGTAGAAGTCAAAAATCAACAAAATATATAATGAATAAGGAAGCCTCAGACAAATCCAAATTGAGAGACATTCTACAAAATACCTGGCCTGTACTCTTCAAGTACATCAAGGTCAAGAACACAAAGTAAGGTTGAGGAACTATTTCATCATGAGACTGAGAAGACAAGTAAACAAATCAGGGCATAATCCTAAAACTGATGTTGAACCAGGAAAAAAGGGCTATGATGGAAATTACTGAGAATACAAGTAAACAAATGAGGGCATAATCCTTAAATTGATGAGCCAGGGAAAAAGGGCTATGATGGAAACTACTAGGACAACTGATAAAATGAGAAGGTAGACTATGAGCTAAATAATAGTACTGTATCATTGTTTAATATCCTGATTTTTTTCTTAATTGCACTGTGATTTTGTAGAAAAATTTTCTCATTCTTAAGAAATACACACTAACCAGAGATAAGTAGGAAAAATGGTTGGATGGATAGATAGATAGATAGATAGATAGATAGAACTAGTGAAAGATTTCTAAGACTGTCAAGTGAAACAGAAACTTTACTCATGACAGTGATTAGAATAATAATAAGCAATTAATAAACTATAACCAGCTGTGTCAAAGATAGAACCATATGCTTTAAAAATAAATCAGTAAAAAATCTGCTGTTTAAGCTCTAACAATGTATTTTTACTTCAATAAACGAGACAAATAAAAACTAAAATTTAAATGTAAAGATTTCTTGAACTAGAAGCCTTTATAAATTGGTTTCATTATTTATCAATATATGATATTTTAGAAATATACTATGACATCAATTCAATTTTAAGTTCAAAAACTGGAGAATTTAAACCATGAAATTGTCCACAGAAATCAAATCCCAGATACAGATTGATGAATTAAGTCTTTACTCACTGTTCTCAAAAACCTTAAATTTAAACTGAAGCACTAATGATAATAAAATAATAGTAATACAACAGGTCGCTTCAAAGTGATTATTATATCATTCTCCTTTTAGAGAGATGAGAAAAAAAGTTTACGGAGATTAAGTATCTTGCCCAAATTTCAAATCGGTGTTAGGTAACAGATGTATAAGATTACAGTGGCTTGCCTCCCCCTGCCCCTTGGACAAAGCTTTATATCAAGATGGGAGATTCTTTCATTATGTAATGTCTCCCACCTTGATATAAGGCTTGAATGTATCCATGCTATTGCCGATGTTACTTTCAATGCTATAGTTTATACATAATAACTAGCACTTTAAGATTATTAGAATGATATTGGTAGAAAAAAATTAAAAGCTACATTATTTCTTGCTCTCTCACTACTTGTAGCAAGGGTAAAACTCAAGATAGATAGATATAATTATGTAAATATTCCATTATTAGTCTCAAGCATCCAGCAGGTTCCAAACCAACTGGCAATGCTTAGGCCCCAAATAATATACTCTGATTTATTGTTTCTTTCCTTTGCCAACCTTATTCTCCTCAGACAGTAGCAAACTGTGGGTATTGCAGCATAGCAACGCTATATCACATCTTAAGAAGTAACATACAGCACATAGCTATACCAAAGCCGAAAAGGAAAATTTCTTTTCAAAAAATTTTTGGTCAAGGTTCAGCTGGGGAAATCTACTGACCCACTTTGAAATTAAAATGTTACTTTAGTGTGGTTCGCGCCCACCCGCGGGCGCGCGCGCGCGCACACACACACACACGGAATTTTCCACTGAGGTTGCATATAGTAGCATATTTAAGCTCTGTCAATGACACCCGAATCACCATCCCTAAGGCAAGAATACGCCATGCTGAGTTCAGGTTGCTCACTAATTACCCTGAATTTATTTTAACCTTAAATCTTCTAAAAAATATATGATTATAGGAAATCCAAGTCTGCAGTTAAACTAGAACATCATAATCATTTCTAGGAGTCATCTCAGTTTCCTTTTCTTTCTTTTTTTGCAGTAAGTATTTCTGAGTTAACGTTACAAATGCAATCATCACAACAGTAAATCTTCATTTTCAAAGCAGTATCAACTTAATGTTACAAAGAAATAACAGACAAGTCATTACTTTCATTATTGCGAGCTGAGACGTTTAGCCCAAACCATGATAGGTATTGTGCATATAATATAATGTTATTATGGAATAAAGAAACGTCATGATATATCTATGTTTTTACTCACCAGTTGTTTCCACAATGCCTTCTAGGATGACGACAATCTCGAACTGTTCAGTTTGCATGCTTCGCTGGGATAGGTCATAAAAGGGGCTTTTGGCATCAATCACGTGGCAAATCGTGAGGGGGGAAACAAGAAAAAGTTGATCTGCCCCTGTACTAAAACCTACATCCAGTTCAAGTTGATCAAGGGGAAGGAACTCACCCTCAGGTGTCTGCCGAGACTAGACAAGCACACAGAAAAAGAGAAGAAATCACCACTTGTACTGAAATTTGCAAGGCAGCCCAACAGTAATTTACATCATTGCCAACATTCTGCACTATCAATCATCTGCAACAAAATCCAAACAAATCATTATGCAGCTATGTTCTAGCAAATGGGCCGAAATCCCACATAGCTCATGCGGAACATACATGCATTATTTATAATACACGACTTACTATAATTACCAGTCCCTAACTCATGAGCTTTGGAGAAATGCCTGGTCCAACAATGGCTGTTAACACAAACTGTGGAACTAAGTGTATATGTGCTACTGCTTGACATAAATCACTAAATGATAATGCACTACACGCCAGATGTTTTTTCCTCCCAAAGCAAATAAGTAGGCAATTCTTACGGAGTTTGTTAAAGCTAAAAAAGGTTGATCATAATTTAAAAACAGATTTATTGCATTATTACAAAGCAAACATAATAATTTATTTTTCCAGGACCTTTGAAAAGTAACAAACAGATAGAAACTAGAATAGAATAGTGAAGATGTTATCATATTGAATAATGTTATGTACACAACAGCTCACATAATAAAAATAAAGGCAGATGCTGTTAACTAGTGGCTTTTGAACTACTAGTAATAAACTGCATTAAAGTTATTTCTCTATTTATTTTATAAATTGTAAAATTAGTCAAACTTTGTGCTCAACTGAATTTCTTTAAATCAAAATGCAGTTTAAAAACTCTGTATTAGACAAACTTGTAGTTTACTAAAACTTTCACATGGCAGTGGCACTCAGTATCAGTATAAATCACTGTAAAGCTTAATTCAACAAACTGCTTGCATGCTAAAAAAAATTAAATACGATTATTAACAATTAGCAAACCGTGAAAATAAACTTATCTTTCTTTTCTATTCATTTTTCATATATGTTGCTTATAAGGATCATGATAAGCAAATATTTATATGATGATGCTGATAAAAAAATCAGGGTGGAGGGAGGCTTGCTGCTGGTTGAATGGGGTTTGGAAGAATCCAATATATTTTAAGAGACTCTTTGCAAAGCAAATTTAATAAACAAAACAGACTCTGCAACACTGGTCTGTCCAATGAATCGGTAGACTGAAGACAAAATCCTTACTTTCAGAGTTCCCGGAAAGACACTGGCTTTGTAAACGAGCCTGAAAATACTGAAAAATATGGTTTAGTAAGCTGTTCTCCACAGCAAAACAAAACCAGGAGTTCCAAGTTGGTGGCAAATTGTTACCACAGCAATTGCAGAGTCTCAAAAGCAGAACTAGTCAATTAGAGAGGTTACTTTGTAATTAGTGATACTCAGGAGTTTTATTTGTGTAGAAAAAAAGTCCAATGAAAATATTGAGACTATTTTTCTTCTCTGCCTTATGACTAGTTGATTAAAAATTTAAAAAGAAGAAGAAAATGATTACTGACAAGAAAAAAAAAACATGGAAAAACCTGATGGTGCAAAAATAAAAACAGCAGCTCTAACAACCAATGTTGGAGAAAACTAGTCATTTCTAAGCCAGTAGAATTCATTTAGCTTTCTATATATATTCTCAAATTGCTAAAATACAGATGAGACCAGCATCTTTGCAAATACACAGTTGTATAACATGTATTGATTAATGTAACAAAATAAAAGTCAAACACAAAACAAAAATAAATAAAAACAAAAAATCCTGGGTCATTGTTCTCTCACCTACTAAGAAACAGGTGCTATATAAACACAAGGTGGTATTCTGACATTTATAATTAATGATCAGAATTTGGGTCATTTTACCAACTATTCTAAGCTCTGCTTTTTCTGCATGAAATAAAAATATTCACAAACATAATTTTTAAACTCAGTTTCCCATTTATTTTAAAATAATTTCCCCCAAAGAAGATATATTTTTCTAATTTTTATATACGTACGCCAAGGCTAAAATTCATCTCCCTTACTTATATATTTGTTATTTATACTTGCACCTCATTCTTAGAGTAGCCATTAGCTTCTATATTCTCTGCTCATTCAATAACCCATGAAAAAGAAGTGGCCTAGAAACAGATAGGCTATCAGGAGAATGCCAACCTAGAATAAGAAATATTTTATTTTTAGCAAAGCAGTTAATTCATATGTAGGTAATTGAGACTTAAATATGCATGAATCTGTTCCATTAACGTCCATAACGTTCCAGATTCCACGTTATCTTTCGATTTTAAAAATGTGTTCCATATACTCAAAATTATGCCTATACCCCTTCCCAAATGCTTTATATCCTATCCAAGTCTTGGCAGAAACAAAGTTGACAACTGCACCTATTTTGTGATACTATGGGGAAAATAATACTTCATTTCTTTGAAAGATGTTTTCCACACTTACATCTTTTTTCCGATAAGTGAAATTCCCTACTTATTCACTAAAAATTATTTTCCAGTGGATAAATTTAATCTTACTTTAAATGACACTGAGGTACTACATACATCCACAATTTTATCTTTCACGTCTTCTTCCTTTTTGTTAGGCCAACAGATATTTCAACTATCAATATGCTTACCTCCCTGATTTTTGTTTGCTTCTCTGACTCTGTAATAGACTGGGAAGCCTATTACTCACTGTGAATTAAAGAGAAAGCTTTTCTGTTTAGAGGAGGAAAGGGTGTTTGGCAGGTGCCTGGAGCACTGGAATTGTTTGAAGTCTGAGCTCCTGGGCAGAGCAAGGTTATCTTATCAATACTCAGGCAAATAGGATGTCCCAGAACCTGACATATCTCTACCAAATACATTTGCAGAAGCATGCACATTCTACTCTAGGTTTACAAGGAATTCTAATCTAGGCTTTTCTAATTCTGGGGCAATTCCAGAGATTTTTCTGGAGCAAGGGGGGAAAAGAAGCATATGTAAGTTATACTCTCTCAACTGGTATAAGTGGAGTTAGAGAACTTTTGTTCAAGGAACTGTAACACATACATAAAAGATACAAAGGAAAAAGAGGAGTTATGGATGTGCCTTTATAAAATTAAACTGTGATCTGTACCTTGAGTATGTAATAAATCAGTAGCAATGATATTTCATCCATTTCTAGTTCTCTTATTTAGATACCAATTACCATATTTCACCCAGAAATTTTGATAATAGGCATAAAAAATGTAGGTAAAAACCAATTTAACCTTTATTTATTATGTCATCTTAAGAATTATGATAAAAGAAGAAATCTTTCATTAGTAGAGCAGTTTGTCCCTGGTCTACATTATCTCCTCTTGTTCTATAAGCCTCCTAATTCCAAAAGGGAACACAGAACCATGACCTTTTCCTGGATAATATGTAAATAGATACAGTCGAGATCAACAACAATTCTAAACAATTGCTTAAGGTGAAGAGTGATACAATAAATTATTAAAATTTCTAAGGTTGACTTTACTTGATGAAATAATCATTTAAAATCTTGAAACTATTGAATAAATAAGTGGGGAAAAGGTGGAAGGGAAAACAGTTCATGGAAAATTGGTAATTCTTAAAAATTTAGAACATAATTTGAAAACACTAGCACTTGAGAATAACTTAACATACAACTTTTATTATCAATTGTATGAAATATTTTGGGGAAGGAAATAAAGATTTTTCTGCCATTTTAAAGACTTTCTGGTTGGTTGCATTATAGGAAATTCTGAGAGTTAAGACAAAACTCAAGGAACTCTAAGGCATAAAGTTTGTTTAAATTTAGTGTCCAAAAACATTATAAGTAGAACCTCCTGGATTTTTTGAAATGATTGTGTGCAATTTAGATTTTGGCAATAATTTCTAAGTTATTCTTTGTAATAAAAATATTGCTATTGAAAGGTAGTATTTCTATTACACACACTTTAATTATATGCCACATGGATATATGTCTAGAACTTAAGGTTTGTGACTCATTTTATAGTTACATGTACTAATTTCAAAGAAGCAGCTAATGTCAAATGACTTTGAACTCCCTGAGAGTCCAAAAAGGCCTGCAAGATAATAAATTACAACTTCTGACTACAGGTGGAAAGGGAATCAAAAGTCACAGATGCCTAGAAGGGATTATTATCATCATGTACTTTACAGACAGACAGCTTTCTTATTACAGATAAAGGACTGTAGCGTATGTATCCAAAGACAAAGACACATACACACACACACACACACACACACACACACACACACACACCCCGCTCTGGATATACATTTAGAACTGCCCTTGGCATAAGGAGATCCACATTTCGCCATCCTCCTTCTGGGATATTTGTGATCAGTTGCCCACATTCATTCAGCAGGGACACACTTCACCAATACAATCAATCTCTTTGCTGCCTTTCTCCCATCTCTCCAACCCATTATTGTGTTCTAATTATAGCCACTGTGCTCTTTCCTAGCTCGGAGGGAAGCTAGGGGAATTTTAAAAAAAAAAAATTTAATCTCTAACATCTGACTCTTGAGATGTACTTCTATAATATTCTAAGGCTTGATCCACCCCCCCCCCACCACCACCACTTTTCACACGTACCTACTGGAAAAGGTAATGAGGGCCAGTGGTCCAGAAAGGAAAACATAGTTGAAGACAGAGAGGGCAGCCCTTCTTGCCTACCACCTCCCCACCATTTTATCTGTAATGTCACTTTTCCTCTTTAAATGTGCAGTGTGTGTGTGTGTGTGTGTGTGTGTGTGTGTGTGTGTTGAATATATGCTGAAGTCAGAAATAAAATTACATGCAATGAGGTCAGAGTACTACGTGGAATCTAAAATTTGGAAATGAGCCAAAAGCAGGTACCAGTATAAAGAACAACAATGCCTTGTGACTCAAAGCATTTCTGGCAATGATTTTGGGACTCAGACCAAAATTAAAGTCAGGTAGAAGAAAGTGTGGACCTAGAATTTCATCTGGACTGTCTACAGTTGTACATTTCTTTTGACTTCTTATAAATTTATTTATTTTATTTATTTATTTTTGGCTGCTTTGGGTCTTCGTTGCTGTACACGGGCTTTCTCTAGTTGCGGCGAGCGGGGGCTACTCCTCGGTGCGGTGCGTGGGCTTCTCGTTGCAGTGGCTTCTCTTGTTGCAGAGCATGAGCTCTAGACACGCAGGCTTCAGTAGTTGTGGCACGCGGGCTCAGTAATTGTGGCTCATGGGCTCTAGAGTGCAGGCTCAGTAGTTGTGGTGCATGGGCTTAGTTGCTCTACGGCATGTGGGATCGTCCTGGACCAGGGCTTGAACCTGTGTCCCCTGCATTGGCAGGAGGATTCTTAACCACTGCGCCACCAGGGAACTCCCCTCTTTTGACTCCTTAAGTTTGAAATTCCATCAATACACAGGTGGAAAAAAATATGACCAACATCAAGGCTAAAATAAAGATTTTTAATGCTAAGCCAATTATCCCATAAAAATATGTTCACTTTTATGAAAAGAAAGTAACTTATAGATGGAATGTAATTTATCCTGTAATAAATTTTGTGAGGCTTCTATACTATTTAAATGAAAGAACAGCTTTATAATTCCTTGAGGACTTTTTATGGAATTTATAATAATAACTGTGGACAGGATTTGTAACCCTACTTGCACATTCCCCTCCTACTCAGCAAACAAACACCCTCAAATCCATCAAGTGCTTTTTCCTGCTTCTCTTCATCATTTGTTCTTACCTACTACTGTTTATTTTTGGGTCTTTATGTCCCTATTTCTGTTCACACTGTATTCCCCTGAGCACAAGCCACCCTGTCCTTTACAGGAACCATATTAAAAATAAAAAAACAACATATTACTACTATTTAAAAGAAGAATAGTAATTATAGTCTTTAAAAAGAACCCAAGTTCTATACCTATTACAGAATTACTGTACTTGTGTCAGAGAAGGCAAAGCTAGACTCCGTAGAAACTGTACTTTCTTTTTTAAAGACATAATAAACCCACCTAAAAACACTCACTGACCATTATAAGATCTAGCCCCAAGAGTTCTGGGGTACTCAGTCTTAGACTCCTTGAATCTTTTTACTAACCACTTGTACGATGTTCAGAAGAAGAGTTTTTTAATAGATATTCACTTGTGAATTAATTTTTTAAAGGAGATAACTAATGATCTCAAGATTAAAACTAAAGTGCAAATTGACCAAGACCAATTGGAGAAAAGAGTCAGTCATACAGAATAGGGTCATATAGAGTCAAAACCATAATTGCATTAAAGTGCAAGGTATGGAATGAAGGCAAACTAATAAATATATGAAAAAAATCAGGAATCAAGTGGTCCAGGAATCACTGTGGTTAAAAGATTAACAAAATATTAAGATATATGAAAAAAATGATGAGCTTGTTAGTTTTGCAGATGCAATTTTGTTTTTTATTGCATCTGCACTGGATCACATTCATATGAGGAAACTAGATAGCATTCAATTCTGAGTATCCATATAAATGGAGAATAGAAAAGATGAGTATAAAAATAATGTATGTGATATATTAGAAGATAACTGGGCATCATTACCTTTCATTAGGTGAAAGTTAAGGGTTGCATAGCTGACATCCTAGGAAAGGAAGATGATGACTATATGCCATGAATAAAAATATGAAGATATAAAATTATACTTCCATGAGAAAAATTTAACCTTACCTCTTAATTTCAAAATATATGTCTAACAATAACTGATTTTATGTTTACTTTATGTAAATAAGGTTTGACTGAGTGTCTACATATATATATACACACACATATGTATACATGTAACTGGGATGGTTTTTGGATAATAAGTGTGCAAATTCTTGAATAATGCATCAAAAAGTTTAAATCTTTCCCTAATAAGATGGAAGTCTAGGCCAGTCAACCATTAGTATTAGATTTGTAGGAAAGAGTGAGATTTCCAAATCCTTTAAACCCAACACTGAATTACAGGGTCCAATGTATCAACCATTAGTCTCAACTCCTTAATCCAAGCATTTTTATTAAAATTTTAAACTGGATGTCATATTAACTTAACATGACCTTGCTATTCATTAGTTCCTATATTTTAGGTTAAAAAAATTAAATTCAAATAAAACGTCTTCATGGGGATGAAAAGAGGAAAAGAGAAAGAACATTCATCTTAAAAGAGCTTTCTAGAGCTATATTCATAATAACATTATAAATTTTAAAGAATAACTTCCAATTATATTCTTAAATTTTTATTTAATCTGCTTTCTTTTTTTCTAAGTTAAAAAAGGACTGATTGCTCCAAGCATAAAGTTGGAAGATCTATAATTAAATATTGAAATAAATTTCAGTATTTGCAAGCTTGGAAGATGGGAATAGAGTTGAAATAAAATTTGCTTTCATATAAGTTAACAACAATTAAAAATTAGAGAAGTTATAAGAGAAAAACTTCCATCAAGACACAGAATTCAAAAAAAAAAAAATGCACAGAAAACTTCACAGTAGCCAGGATTAGAAAGTCATATGCATGTTCTTATTTTTCTATTCTTTACAAGAATAGAAGTGCTTTAAATCATCAAATATAATTCTTATAGTAATACTGATAAATAAGCTTTTAGTCAGCAAATAAGAAAACAGCAATAGAAAAATATAAATGAAATTAAATTAGGTAATAGGAAGAACTCATATAGACTGTAATTACTATTATTAAATATTATGGTTTTGTTGCCTTAAAATTCTATGTATTTCTCTGTATTAAAGATACATAAATTTTACATTTAAAATGTCAAACATGAGTTAAGAGAAGAAACTGAATATGTGTAATAATATTTAGTAAGGATGTATAAGACCAATATCAAAATATTACTACTTTAAGATCTTGGTATAGCTTCTCTTTAAAAATATAACTGGCTGTTTTGGATCACTTCATCTCAGTCCCTAAAAGAAAATGAGAGTCACTTATTAAAGGCAAATCTTCCCTCTGATTTTGCCGAATGTTATGAGTTTCCTAATAAAACATGGCTCCTTTTAAATGAAGTCTAAGGAAATGACAAGAGCTATGAGAATTCATTTTAATCACCATGGCTACAGGACAAATCAACTTCAAGCAAACTACAGTAACTGGTTGGATGAAGAGCTGCCACTGATCAACCCTCTCCCCTCACAAAAAAAGCAGGACAGAATTTCACCATAATTTTGTTTAAATATAAATTGACTCCACATGCCAATTATTTTTACTTTTAGCACTGACATCTTCCCAACAAATCAAAAGTAAAAAATTTTATAAGAACATTATACATATTGTTTTAATTAGATGTTTTTATCACCTTGTGTTAATATAGCACCTTGCTCCAAGTTTGCCAACAGTAGAAGTCTTTTTTTTTGTTTGATCAGGACACTCCTTGTGGTATATGTGATACTTGCATAAAAATCACTATCAGTGTCCTGAACCACTGTAGACACTGGGTGCTTCAGATTCACTACAACTTTGTAAAAAAACAAAAACAAAAACAAGAACCTACTGTGTAGATTAGTTCTAATTATTTCTGATTTTGTTAAAATAAAATTTGATAGTCTAAAAACATCTAAATATGTTTCCTCAAAAAGATATTTGTTTTAATAAACGTATTTATATGTTTGAAAAACTAGAGAACAGCAATAACTGACCTTTAAAGTCTAATTTTAAGTTTCCAATACACCAATCAAGATGATAAACTACTCTTCAGTAACAATCTCAAAGTGACACATGAACATGGATTCCACGACAAGAGACTTTTGCACTACATTTACAAAGTGTTGCTGGTAGGCCTAACCTAAAAAGAGAGTTATATATCTTGTTCTATTCATAGAAATAGGCACATACAACAAACACCCCTGCAACAAACATGTCTACAACATGTTTAGCCTGATCCAAACAACTCAGTTCAAATGTGGTCCATAGCATGATACTAAGTTAAATTTAAAAAAAATTACATGCAGCCCATTGGAGTTAATTATAAAGAATATGATCTACTCAAATTATGTATTCACCATTATCTTAATTAACATATACAGCAGAACCAGGTTGAAAATTTTCCAGTAAGCTATACACAATTAGTTTGTTTACTGTCTGTAGCATAGTAAATATGCATATGATGTGGAGTGACAGGACAACTGAGCTGCTTTAAGTCCAACACTATACTGAGCAAGATGGTCAAGAATAATTAGGGTAAGACCTTGTAAATGAGTAATGAAAATGACACAAGAGACCAATTTTTTTTAAAGCACATTGGACCACTTTTAACTACCATATAAACTGAGGCTGTGTAAAACGATAGAGGACCTGTAGAGTAAAATTGAAATCTCAAAGGCAAAATCTCAACTTAAATATTTCAGGTTTTCATTTTATTAATGCTAAGTTCTGAATGGGGCTATGGTTCTTCCATGCAATCTCAGATAAATTTTTAAGACTGTATTGAGGTCATCTTTTCAATTTATGAACATTTGAAAACTAAGGCAAATCGCTCAAAAAGATGGATTGTAAAGAACACATAGAGAACTGGGCTCATATCCCTCATTCCTAGACTCTAATTGGATGAGTGATTAGAGTGGGCTTCTCTTCTTGTTTGTAGTGGTGCCCTCTAACGACTAGATGGACCTTGCTTTAATAATCACTCCATGAGCAATTTCTTTTAGCATTTACACTGCTGATGGTAGGAAGCAATCTTATTTAATGGATGCTGAAAAGCTTCAAGTGAAATCTGTAATTGACAAAGGCTTCATACAAACAGGCAATTAAGAATAAAATTAATAAGAGACTCTACAGGAAAAGCACTCACGCTTTCACAGAATATTTCTCTAGGAAAATATTTGGTAAAAATAAAACTTGAAAACAACCAGGTGTTGTTTTTCCACTTTATAAACTGCTTCTCTGGTCTGTGTACTTGTTAAAAAAGATGACCACAGATAGAGTTAGAATAAATGTTCTTGGGTCTGAAGGAATAATCCACCTGCTAAATACTACTAGGGGGAAAAAAAGAAATTAAAAAAAAAAGAAAGAAAGAAAAGCCCTAAGTGAAAATTAAAGCAATTTCAGCACCTTTTTCTTCAAACTAAAAGCTGTTCAGTTTTAATACTTCAAGTTTACTGGAGTAGCCTATTGACAACAACTCAAAAGCTCTCCAAAGAGCAAAGCAGCAAGGGTAGGAAGGAGAATAGGGCACTCGTGTACCTCAGAGGTCCAGGAGCCAACACCACTCCGCTGGCGTTACTAGTCCAGAAAGTGACACAAATACATCCGACGAATATAAATAAGAATAAAATAAAATAAATAAGAGCACGAGAGTGGGTGGGAAAAGAACAGAACTGTCAGTTGTACTCTCTTTGCCCAGTCCTCCACGCCCTCCCCAGCTCCCAAACAAGGAAGTTTACCTGTGGCTTTAGGCAAGCCTAGGAGCCTGAGGGTGGCTCTCAGGTGAGTTAATTCCCAGGTTTGAGGGCTGGCGGTCGCCAGGTGGGGAGGGGGCGGGTAGCACTTACTTTGAGCAGCTTACAGCGTATCTGCGCGGAGACCATATGGCTGTTGCGCAGGTTGCCCACTCGGAACATGAGCGTGAGTTTTCCGTCCCTCATAGAGATCACCGCGTGCTCGCTAAACATCAGGGTCTCCGCGCGCTTCTTGGGCTGGGACATCTTGATGAACATGCAGCCTATGAGGAAGGCGTCCACGATGGAGCCGAGAATGGACTGGAAGAGGAAGAGGATGATGCCCTCGGGGCACTTGTCGGTGATGTAGCGGTAGCCATAGCCGATGGTGGCCTCGGTCTCGATGAAGAAGAGGAAGGCCGAAGGGAAGTTATAGACGTTGGCCACGCAGGGCGTGTAGTTGCCGACGTGGGCTTTGTTCAGGTCGCCCCGAGTGTAGGCAATCACCCACCACATGGACGCCATGAAGAGCCAGGCCACGGTGTAGGTGAGAATGAAGATGAAGAGGTTCCAGCGCCACTTGAGGTCCACCAGGGTGGTGAAGAGGTCCGAGAGGTATCGGCTCGTCTCACTGCCCAGGTTGCCGTGCTGGACATTGCACCGGCCGTTCTTGTCCACGAACCGCTGTCGCTTCTTCTTGGGCACAAGCTGCTGCTGCGGGCCCTGGCCCGGCCCCTGGGGCTGCAAGCCCGAGCCGCTGGACGAGGTGGTCACTACCTGGTAATCGTCCCCAAATTTCCTTCGGAGTGCAGACATAATACGGAGGGGCGAGCCAGATTCAAACGCGAAGCGAAGGCGCAGGAGCCGAGCGCTGCAAACCAGCACCAATGAGGAGGTGGGAGCGGGAGAGAAAGGGGGGACGAACGCCTGCGTGCCCGGGGCGGGGGGCGCACCCGGCAGGTAGCTGCGGTCTCTGCCCCCCGCAGACGCCTCTCCTCCCCTGGGACGGAGGCTTTCTCTCCACGCTGAGTCTTAAAACAAAAAAAGTGTTCTCCCACACTCAAGGCAGGAGGGCTGCAAGGACCAGGAACCCGAGCGCAAATGTGCCCCCAAGCTTTTCGAGGCCTCTCTTTTCTTCCCTCACCACCGGCATCCCGGGGGCCCCCTCTTGCCTTCCCACAGCCCTCCTGACTCTCCTGCAGCGCTCCCAAACTGACAGTTTTAAGACTGATGGCCAACTCGCCGGGCTGCCGAAGCGGCGCTACCTGCTCGGACCAGACCCTCCCCCCCTCCCCGCCGCTTCCCGATCGCCCGCCCTGCGGGACGGCTCCCGGCTCCCTCCGGCGCTCCCGCCTCCTATCTTTTGGCCCAAATCCCGCCCAAAGGCATGTCTGCCGGGCACCGGTACAGCAGCCCCTACCCACGCCCTCCGGGCTCAGAGTCCCCGCTCCGGACTCCGGAGACGCGTCCGCCTGCCGTCCGCGGGCCGCTGAGTTTCCGCGGGCGCCACCGGGGCCCTCAGGCCGCCCCCGAGCGCTGCAGAGACGCGGCGGTGCGCTAAAGCCGAGCACTCACCCAAGGCGAGAGCGCAGGAGGCGGCGCGGCCGGCGGCAGCGGCAGCCTGGCCTCGCACTCTGCCCTGAAGGCGGTTTTCCTCGCCCCTACTTTTCCTGGGGCACCACGACGGGCGCCAACGCCGGTCCCCCAAGCTCCGCACCTTCCTGAGGGCACCGCGCTGCCCCCCACCAGAAGGATCCTGGCGCGCCGGGCACAGAACGACTTGGGAGCGGGACTCGGGGGTTCCTTGGCGCCGTGCTCTCCCAGCAGGCGACAACGGTGCAGCTGTAGGGGGTTTGAGCCTCGGGATGCGGGTCAGACTCTCAGGTGAAATACCAGCTCCGCTCCAGCTTTTCCTCTGCTTCACGGTTCCTGCCTTGTCCTCTCCCCTCCTCGGTCCCCCGCTCCCTGTCCGCGTCTCTGTGGCCCCGGTTAGATGAAGCGAGGCTCGAGCAGGGGGCGGCGGGAGAGCGGTGTGTGTGTTGGTGCTTGTGATCCGCTGCAGAGCCGCGCTAGCCCCGCCTGTCCCTGCCTTCCTCCACTGTTTCACCAGCCTGAATTGCACCTCCGCGCCTCAGTTGAGCCTGCAGTGTCTGGCAGCTCAGGAAAAAGCGAGCCCCTCCAATGAGAAGCGACTCTAAATTTGCTCCCAAAGGAACTCTCCTTCCTCGCCCCCCTGCCTCAGGCAGAAAGCCCCCAGCAAGCAGCAAATGTGCTCTTTGAAAGGAGAGAAGTACGATATGCCTCTCTAACTAGGGCTCTCGTGTAAACGGATGCCTGGGTTTGAGGATGCATCATAAACAGGGATCCCGACTGGCTTCGAGATAAGCCTGTTCAGAACTCAGAGTTGCAAGTAGCAGAGGGGGCTCAAGATGGGAACAGAAAGGAGGGGAGGCACTCCTAGGAAAGCTCACGGTCCTCCCTGAAAATGGCTATTGGAAAGACTTGGAATGTCCGGAGTTAATGTGTGGCTGTAATTGAGGGAACAAGGCTGGATTGTAATGGCCCAGGCCTGGCAGTTAACTTAATGGAGGGGCAAAGTGCAGAAACAGCTAATACAGTGCCCATGCGTAAACATCAGTGTATTTACCACATTTCATGTTTGTTCTAAGATGCTATGGTCTCTTATGGCATATTCCATTCAGTCCAAACACATAAAACTGAATTTGTTGGAAAATTATCAAATCATGGGGTTATGAAAGCAAGGGGCTGCTGTAGGACTCCCAGGCAAAGGAAAATAAGTACATAATCATTCTGCCAATTCGCTGCCAATAGGTGCTCCCTTCTAATTCTCTATCTCTAAACCTTAGTGCAGGTAAGCCCTGTACCTTGTCAGCCATAAATAGAGGACTCTTTCACTTTGGTTAAAACGCCTATCCTGGGTTACAGACATCTCCTGCGGGCTCTCTGATAAGAGGTCAGTGACTGTGATTCTTTAGGATTACATAAGAAGGGAAAGTGACACTGTGGGAAGCAGAAACTGCTCTGGGCCTGGATCATAAGACCTGGTTGAGTTCTGGCCCTGCCATTTACAAACTGTGTGACCCTGAGCAAGTTGCTAAACATCTTTGACCCCCAGCTTTCTACTCTGAAAAATTGGGAGTTTGAACATTTTGCCAAAGTTGGTACATGAAAAAGAGAATGAATGTGGTTTTATTAACTCCTTTTGCTGCAAAGGATGTCATAGACTGGGCTGTAAAATTGCAACAAGGCCAAGAGATGAGGAATGAGTGTTTGGAGTTGGCCCCAAGTTGGGAACTAACACATATTCTCCTCTTATCTCTGACTACTCTCCCCCTAATCATGATGCCTTTGTCAGGCTGGCTTCTTTTAATTCCTGAAACCCACTGAGGCATACTCGCCATCCTTGGACCTTTGCCTATCTGTGTTCTCTTTCTGGAACGTTCTTGCCCTGGCACTCCACGTTGCTGGCTTCTTCAGTCATTCAGCTCAGCCTGAATGCGTCCTCCTAAAGGAGCCCCTTCACTAGCTTTCCAGGTACCCCCTACCATATCATCTTAGTTCATCTTCATGACACTTCTTTTTCTAGCCACTATTTTCTTCAACAGAGTCCTGGAATATAAGAGCAAGGACCTTGTCTCCAACACCTAGAACACTACCTGTCACATACCAGGTCCACAATAAGTATTTGCTGGATCAATCACACATACCCATATACATATGTCACTAGAAACTCCACATGCATTGAGTAATGCAGAATTAAAAGTCATCACTAAATCAGGTCACTTAAATAATTTAATATAAAAGAGCATATAAATTAAAACAAAGTAATCCTTCCTGTGCTTGTTAGCTTTAGAACTGATATTCTATCAGGTGCCAAATCCTTTTGACTGCCCCACTGCAATATCTCTCTTTTAAAAATGGTACTAACTTTCTTCAAATCCCCATTTCATTTTAGACCCAAAGTCAGATGATGTTCTTGCGTTTAGTCTTCTACTCCTTCAAACTGTCCTAGGTAGTATTACTAGATCTGTCTCCTTAGAATCGTATATGTTTAGCAGTGGCATGGAAACTGAAGAGCTCTCTGATAGTTTCATTTAATTATTTCATTTCCAAGCTTTTAAACATTCCCACTTTTTAAAAAAACACTTTTCTATTGAAAACCTTTGCCATTTTCCAACAACTAAATTTATAAACAAATAATTTTATACTTCAAGAGACATGGTCTGGTCTAGAGGCTAGAAGGGGGAAATAACTTGCTGACTGTCACAGACTTAATAAGTGGAAACTCTGAGATTTGAACCCAAAATAATGAATCTCCAGAACCTAGTTGTTCTGCTATCTCTTCCCAGGTGCCTAGAAAGGAGTCTAGGATTCTTGCTCCGTAGCCAGGGTCTCCCTCCACTCCACCACGTTTCTCATACAGGTTGAGATCTAAGGTCCACCAGAATATAGCCTAACCTATCTTTCCAAAATTATCTCCTACCTTCCCTTTAATGTGGGCTCTGATCCAGCCAACTTTGATTGTTAACAATTCCCCAAACATTAACTGCATTTGCTCGACTGCAGTCCTGTCACTTAAGGATTCTTTCTCTATCCCTACAAAGTCCAAATTACCATCTCTAATGTACACACAAGAGAAGGGAAAAATTCCTTCAGCTTTTACTTCAAGTGCTATCTCCCCCACCTTTACCTTATCCTCCCACTAGCCGTAATCCATCCCTTCTCTGAATTCTCATCCCCTAGATTTGCAATGTGGTTTTTACTTTCTAGCCTGTATTTGAGCTCAGAATTTACCAAGATTTCCCCTATAAAATAGTAAGCACCCTGAGCATCCACCTATTACTATTTTGATACCATCTAGCACTCCAGCTACCCAACCTTGCCTTGCACATGATAAATATTTAATACGTTTTTAGAGAGAACTAAAATTTACTGAGCCTACTTTAACGTGCCAGGCAACTTACTTGGAGCTTTGCAGTTAGTATTTCCATGACATAGCTAGCAAGATGGTAGAGCAGGGATTCCAAAACATGTCTGCCCATTTTCAAGGTCTCTGTTCTTTGAGAGAAAGAGTATTGCCTGATAAAAGATTTTTCAGGATGCCCTCATGTCACACTTTAAACGTGACTGAGCCTTTGGCCTATTTGTGACCTTGAGTCCAACTCCTTGAAAATGTTTAAAGATGAACCAAACGCATCTTCCTCTGTCAGGACAGCTGCTTCCATGATGAGGTTCTGGATGGCAGCCAGCCCCATGGTGCTGAGGCCAGGCGGGATGTGTAGGGAATGGATGACAGAAGGCCACCTAATCAGGTGCTGTCTGATGAACTGAAGTGAAACACTGTGAAGAGAATGGGTCAAAGGGAGGAGAGGCACACAATTTCAGCCAAGGCCACAAAGCCAGAACAACCTGGAAAATAGAACTACAGAATACACAATACACATTTGGAGTCCAACATTTAAAGATAGGGTGGTAGATTGTAAACAAACTACCAAGCAGTTCTTGGCTGGGGTGGTGGCAGGGTGGAGGGGAGATCAAAGCTATATTTAACTACAAACTCAGTTCTAAACAAGCTGCATATTTATTCTTCCCAGAAATGTTTCTGGCAATGTCTTATTTGCTGTGTCCAAAATTAGTAATAACACAAATAACTGTAACTTTAAAAATGAAGGATATGATTCTGTGTTTTAATACTGAAAAAGCATGACTTTGCACATACACTCACCCTATTATATAACAGAACAGTGTGCAGAAAAGAGTAGACTTAATGTAAAAGAAAAAAACCTCTGCCCCTGAGAAGTCCAAATTCTAAAAATGACTTAATCTGCCAACAGTGAAAAAAGCAAACCTTTGAACATCTCAGCATACCTGGAGTCCATCTCCTCGTCATTCACTTATTGCCACTGTGACTCCCACCATGAAATAGTCCACATGGCCAGAAATATTAATTACTCCCGGGTGAAAATGGTATTATATTTAATACTCCTTTACTCCTAATCCTACCATTCTCCAAAGTCCGGTGAAGAGATGGGCAGGCTTGGGATCTGAAGGTCTTACGCTTCAAAAGGTGACACATTCCCATTACCACCATAAGCTCTGCTATATCTGGGAAGAGGTCACTCTTTGAAATTCTGTATGCAATTTTGGGCAATAGAATGGTGTTCCTTTTTTTTTTTCAACCCTCCTAAAAAAAGATACCGAAGTTATTTTCTCTCTTGCCAAAAAAAGAAGGAAAAGAAATGAAAGGGAGAAATCAGTTTGAGATTTGATTGCGCAGATTTGAGAACAGAGGCATTGCCATACCATAGCAGATGACTCATCCAGCCCTTCATCTTGGCTCCAAACTCTGGCCTCCGCCCGAGGATTCAGAGAAAGGCAAAATGCCATTGTCACTTGGAGACCATTTATTTAGCAAGGTTTTCCTGACTTAAACCCTCTCTTTACTCCAAAGCTATACATGGGAATACTCTGGTTTATGAAAGAATAAGGACTTTAAAAAAGTCCTCCAGAACTCGAGGTCTGTTAGAAAAGAAGTAATTGTTTAACAGACTCAAAGATTTGTTGGAAGGGTGTGAAGGAAAAAATAATTTCCTTTCTTTATTGTGTCAGTTGAAGTTATATCAATACTTCTGAGGATTTCTCCCCTGAGAATACGGATGAAGTCCCAGATGTCAAAATATGTACAAGAATCCTACTTAGTTCAACACAATACACATTTAATGTGCATAAACCATGTGCCTAGTGCCATGCCAAGGGTTGTGCAGGTCAGAAATGATGACAACATAATGCCAACAAATATGTTAACAACAACAGTAATAATAAGTAATACAATGTGGTAAGCATCTAAAGGAAGAAGATTGTTTTATTAACGTTCAGAAGAACAAGTCTCTTTAAGAAGTATTGTTCCAGCGAAGGTGAATTTTCCAAACCTATCAAACTGGAATCACTTAACATTTTTAAAGCATTAAATTCCCTCTGTCCAAATGACTTTATTTTAGAAATCTGAAGATAGAATTTTAATAAGATTTCTAGGAGGTAACATTTCTACATAATTGGAATAAGATAAGAAATAAATTATATTCATAGAAAGTTACAAACACTAAAATATTGTAAGAAAAAATACAAACAGTAGCATTTTGAAGGTGATAGAGTAAATTTTTCACACGAACCTTCTGTGCTAGTGGATACAAAAAAGATTTTAATTATTTTTCACTACTGGAAAATAAAAATGCAACTTTTGTAATTTTCATTAAAATGTTAGAATGACAGATTGTGCCAGTACAGTTTATCTGGGACGCAGATACCAAGACAAAGCTAGGAAGGCAGAAGGTTTCTTAGGGGTAACACCTAAGATAAAACGGGAAGGGACAGGATGAAGCAGAAGGAGCCTTTAGGCTGTGATGCTGATCTGACACTAATGAAAAGAAAGGAGAGAAAACAGAATTGAATAGAGAGACACTCAGACTTTATGCAAATTTGCCAATGGGGAGCAAAAGTTGGCCATTGGAACAGTACAGTGTTGAGCATAGCTGGCTGTGTCCTCCTAGGCTTGCTGCGCTGTCATTGGCTGAGGGCTGCCCTCAGGAAAACATGACTTTGGCTGAAATCTGTATCAGACTGGGAAAGGTGCCGTAGCTGGAGGCCAACCCATGCCATGCACTCCTTCCAGCCGAAGGCAGGTTTTTCTTGAAGGGAGATCAAATGGCAAACATCCAAGGCTGCCAGTCAGAGAAGTGGACTTTATCAGGGTCTTTTCAGAAGTTTTGTTACAAATATCCAGAAATACTAGTATAATCTAACTAACTGTGTGCGTAAATCTTCAGTTTTGTCCTGGTACAATGACACGAATCTCTCTTTTTTGCGGGGGCAGGGGGTGGGTAGTAATAGCCCATGGCCATGTTGATCTTGGCTTCATTTATAGTCTTCTAAAGGGTAGAAATATATATATATATGTGTGTGTGTATATATATACATATAAAACTTCTTTTAGCATCTTCCAAGACTGAGGCGGCTTGACAGAGAGAGAGAGAGAGAGACAGGAGTCATGGAACAGTTGGGCATAGGACAGGAGAAGAGAGTAAAAGAGAAGTTATGAAAGATCCTAGATGATCAAGAGATTGAGAACAGAAATCAAGCAACTTTTCACAGCAGGAGTCCCAGGTTAGAAAGAAGAGTAGAACAACATACAGAATTTTCTGAACTCCGATTGTCCTGTTTATAGCTTTTCAGTTGTGCATTAGAATCACCTCGGGACTCCACCCCCATAATTTTATCAGATTCTCTGGGCATAGGGCCCAGGCATCAGTATTTTTCAAAAACTCCCTTAGTGGTTCTGACAACACAGCTAGGATTGGGAAACACTAATTTTGGGAACTGCATACCTATTAGTGCAGGAGCGTCCCTGGGAAATGTCACGCATGTAAGTATCATCAATCTTTCTCCCCCACTCAGAGGCCCCATTCTTTGGCACCAAAGAGAGACAGTTGAGATTAGGACCCCCTTGTCCCCTGTACTCTCACAAATCTCCAGAGCCCAACACGTGTAGATCTGAATGCAAGCAGACAGGAGGATCTTGCCCTCCTTGGAAAAGCACCTGGGCAAAGCAGGATGCAGTGTGGGTTGACTGCGGTTTCATCCAATCCTACCACCCACACTCATAAATAATGAACATGAATGGAAGGGTCTGGGGCCAAATGGTCTTAAGCCCATTAATGTTTTAAGTTTTTTCATTAATAATGTTTCTACAGCTTTCTGCGAATGTGGGTGTGAATGTAAAAATTCTGTCTTTAAAATCTTCCTTCGCCACTATTTATCATACTTTCATGAATTAAAAATGAAACTGGGAAAGGGAGGGAGGGAGGAAGAAAGAAAAGGAGGGAAGAAGAAAGAGCACAAAAATTAAAACTCTCACAAAGATTACTGATTAACCAGTGGCAGAGCACATCACCCATGAACCTGTGTGGCCACGTCGGCTGACAGCCAAGCTGGGATAGGCAGAGCTGGACATCTGCTTTATATTATGTGATTATTTGGAGAGAAGCGAGTGAAGAAGAATTACAGAAATAAAGACAACAACCGCTAGAAACTAGAATGTCCTTTTTATACACACTTATTTCTAGAATCCCTCCCAGTTTCTACTCAGGGAAAACTCTCAATACTTTTCATTTAGCTTTGTGTTCACTCAATAAAATGACAGCATAAACTCACCCATGTTAGTGATGACCCAGTCTTGCAGAGATCATCTTCATATTCCCCATAAGATAACAGAAGAGGCCCTGGGGATTAGTAAAGTCCAGGGGTAGATTAGGGTTGCATTAAAACTCTCCATTTCCCTGTTATGTGGTTCCTCTTTCAACTTACAAAGTGGGTGCTTCAGCAATTCAAATTTCCGGTTAAGGTAGCAATTATTGTTCAAAACTGATCTGAAAGTAAAAGTTGTACCTAATTTATTCATAGAGAGCTGCTACCTATTTATTGTGAACTCACAGATTATACTGTGGCTCTAGAAACATCTTGGCATTGAAGTAATAATTAAATGTAATGATTCACCAAAGCTACTCTTTTTTCCCCTCTCTCATCTCTAGCTGCTAATTGGAAAGTCTCTTCTCCAAAAAAAGAGCTTAGGTGATTGACAAAATTTTTTAATTAGTAGATTTCTCTATAGGGAGAGTGGATGGGTATTAGCAATCTATTGTGCATATAATATAAAGAAGATGCCTGCTGTTCAACAGTTACATCTCTGTATTGTTTTTGGTTTGCATCAAGGTGAAAAATCAAAGAAAGAAATTAAACATGCTGTGAAATGACCAAATAATGAATTAACTTCCCATGCACATAGAAATAAAGTTCTTTCAGCAGTAGTTTTTAGCAAAATCAAATAATAAGGATTAACAATTAGAGAAGGGGAGAAAGAGAAGATGGAAGAGGGAGGTCACAGCCCAGTTCTAGCCATCAGTAAAGTGCATATTATTTTTTGCATTCTGTGAGGCTAAAGTTGCTGCTGATGAAATGTCCTCACATATTCTGTCAATGTCAGTATGCAAACATCACTAAATAAACCCTTGTGTCAAAATGTCACATAGTGATTATTTATGCTTCTTGACAATACCAATGAATGACAAGGCTGCCTCTATAGCTGTGAAAGTTTGCATACCAGCTGTTAGAGGTAACATAGATGAAGGACAATGTAGTCAGCAGAATTCATTTAAACTGTGCCATTAAATTAGCTATGTTACCAGTGGCCAACACAGCACACACTACTGTGATTCTCCTGAAAGAAAAATATCGACTAAACATCTTAATGCAAAGCATTTAATAATTAAAATGCCTTTCTGAACCCCTACTATCAAGTAGATAGTCATACTGAAAGAGAAGTGTCATTTTATTTTTCTCCTTTATTTGCACATTGTTTCAAAATGTTTCTTCTTCTGAAATTGAATATGAAGCCCACATATTTAGAGGAGACTGCAATCACTAATGAAGTTTGGATAACACAAAACAAACCCAAATGACACAGTGATAAAGTCTTTGCAATATATACACAAAGTGACTAAGATATCCAGCCCCTTTGTTCCTGAATCCCCATATTGTCTCCTGTTCCAACTCTACTCAGCGAGATAAAAGGTAGATCAGTGGGACAAAAACATATACTGTGAAAATATTTTATTAAATCAATCAGTAGGTGATTATAAATCTGTCATCATACATTTTAAATATTAAAAAATAATTAAAAGGTATTGTTTTATTAGGGATACCAAACTACTAACGTTTCCCTCTATTAAGCATCCTGATACTTACTGATACATTGGATGCTCAAAAGACAATTCAAAGTTACCTAAATCGCTAGGCTTTTCAGGGTCCTGACTAAGACCTCTGCCCTTGCTCCTAATTGTTGGAATATGAATCTTCACTTTGAAATTTCTGGCTTTGTGACCTTGGCAAGTTACTAACCTCCCTGTTCTTGGCTTTTCTCATTGTTAAAATGAAATAGATATAGCTTCTACCTCACTGAGGTACTGTGATGTGAGAATTAAATGACAATCTACATAAAGCAAAGAGTCTAATATCTGGCACAAAATATTTTCAAATTCAGTGAAAAACAAATTCAAAGATTGTCTTTAAATGAAAAAAAAATCGACATGGAGAACTTCTAATTTGCTATTAGCTTACAGATGATTTTACAGCCCTTCCCTGGTGGCTCAGTGGTTAAGAATCTGCTTGCCAATGTAGGGGACATGGGTTCAAGCCCTGGTCCGGGAAGATTCCACATGCTGCGGAGCAACTAAGCCTGTGCACCACAACTACTGAACCTGTGCTCTAGAGCCCACGAGCCACCACTGAGGCCGCGTGCCACAACAGAAATATTATGAAATTAAAGCAATAACTAAACTCAAAAGATTTCTAATATATTGACCCTCCTTTATAATAACATTGTGGGTCACAAGTTACAAACTCTGTTTTCTCAACTCAACAAAAATGAGTGTGCCTACTTTCATTCCCTACTCGCTCCCATTTTCTTGCTTCTCTGTCAATGTTGGCTGTATCTGAAGTTACCCTACACTGGCTCTGCTATTTGTGTTCTAACAGGTGCTTTCATTCACTCTTATTCAGGATACCTTTGCCTACTGATGGGAGGAAAAATCCACCGACCATCTCATTCCACCACCACCACTTCCCAAGTCCTTGCCTCTATATAAGAAAAGAATTGGCTTCTTAACAATCCAACAAAAATATAGCCCCCACTCACTCTCCACAACAACAAAACTCCTGCTGGAAGCAAAGCAAATGAAAACCTTCCTTAAATTATTCCTGTAACAAAATGGTGAAAGAATTATTCACCAGAACACTTTTTGTGAAGTGAAAGTGTTTGAGCAGCCTGTGAGACATGTGAAAGTAGATGGAACGGTTTCAAGGTCAGGCCTCAAGAGGTGGTTGTTAGTCCTGAGAGGCAGGAAGGAGGACAAGAGAAAGAAAGAAAGAGTTGAGAGAGGCCTCAGCACTGGGATGGGGGACCTGTCACTCTAGGAGGTATCATTCCTCCCCATGACAGTCTTCAAACTTCACAAAGTTCACCGGGATGATGATAGTTTTTGAAGCCAATGAAGTGCCTGGAATTCATACTCCCCTTGATATAAGGCAAAACCAAGGTGGTCCTTGCAATTGCAAGAGCTGAAAGGTGAAAAGATGCAGGAAGAAACAACCCCGAAAATCAGAGAAATCTCTTTGAGGGCTTTGGATTGGGTAAAACCATAAGGTTCAAATCAAGTTGGAATAGTTCTGTGAAGGGTAACGAGGCTCCAAAATGACCCTCGGTTTATAATCCTGATTTTGTTTTTCAGGTTTATTGAAAACATTTTCCTCACTAAGTCAAAGAGATCGACGGCTGCACCAAATCAGCTTTATCACCATTAACCTTTCATTGTGTTCTGTGTGGGTTACAAAATGACACAAGTGAAAAGAGAGCATTTTGAAATTCAGATATTGGAGCTGGGTGGGGGGGCTAGGCTATTAAAATAATTGTGCAGGGGCTTCCCTGGTGGTGCAGTGGTTAAGAATCCTCCTGCCAATGAAGGGGACACAGATTCGAGCCCTGGTCCGGGAAGATCCCACATGCCATGGAGTAGCTAAGCCTGTGTGCCACAACTACTGGGCCTGCGCTCTAGAGCCTGCGAGCCACAACTACTGAGCTCGCGTGCCACAACTACTGAAGCCCGCGCACCTAGAGCCCATGCTCTGCAACAAGAGAAGCCACCGCAATGAGAAGCCCACGCATCTCAAGGAAGAGTAGCCTCCCCTTGCCTCAACTAGAGAAAACCCGCGCGCAGCAACAAAGACCCAATGCGGCCAAAAATAAATAAATCCTTAAAAAATAAATAAGTAAATAAAATAACTGAAAATATCTAGAAACGCTAGCAGAGTATTTCAAATAATGACTTTAGAAAGTAAACCCACCCAACGTAAGAATGAACAAATTGGTGCTATTTAAAGGCAAAATAGCTGTACTATAAAAAGTGACACTGATACTTCAATTCTACATGTCTTTCAAACAGTATGAAAAGCTGTAACTTCAGGGTCTACCCCAAAGAAAAGCAAAAACTTGTAGCAGTGATTAAAATATATATATATACGATTTCCTAAGAAACATCTTAATACAGACATTATAACGCAAGGGAATTTTATTTTCAAAAGCCAGGACACCTGTAAGTAATAAATTAGTTTCATGAAACTGTCACAATGAGTTTGTGGAAAGAAGAAAAATTTATATTGTTTTCTAAAATTGCATAGTATTCATCATCTATTTGCAATAAGGTATGATTGGCTGCACTAACACCACAGTTACTTTGAATAGTTTCTAATGCTAAATAACTCATGACCCTATGTACCGTCTAGAACTGTAATTGAAGGTGGGGAAGAATAAAAGTCTTAGAACTCCTTCTTAAAAGAAAACTTACGAGGAAGGAAAAATAAAAGAGGTAAAAGCAGAGCTACTCCTGTTGAAGCTGGGTCGGGGCACAGAATCTCATCAACACGGACCTTTCCTCCTTTCTCATGGTGGTCCGCAGGAAAGCTGAGAAACTACAGCACTCTGAGAGGTGTAGTCCATCCTCCTTGACTCTGGAATTTAAGAGACGGAATAGAAGGGAGGCAAGGGGAAGGAGAGATGCCAACTTCACCCCAAGCTGTGTCCACTTCTGGGATTCTCTGACGTTTTTGGAATAAGGAGGCTGAGCTGATGAAAGTGAATTCCTTGAAGGACTTAAAAGCCTCATGAAAGGAAGTTCTTTCCTTCCAGGGGAAGAAGGAATGAGGCTGAGAAGCTAGTACTGTAACAAAGCCTTAGTCATAGTGGGATGAGCAATTCTGCTGTAGGTTATCTGTCACACAAAATATCTCTTATCCAGGCACTAATGGTCTAATATAATGCATGAGTCTTACAAATATGCAGGTGTGGGGAAGGACTGATGGGATTCTAAATTTAAAAGAATAAGCTGTTTCATTAAGAACTCTGTGGGGAAAAAAAAATGTTGAGTATAAACAGCATGTTTTGGTACCCTTGTGGAACAGTCTTAACACTGCAGGAGAGAGTTAATATGAAAAAGCTTGGTTTCTGAACATTAGGGTATCCAAAAAATGCCTAGCCTGGCTGCTGTGAGATGGAGTAATCTTGCTCTCAGTTTCAGAATAGAGGTTGTCACAGCTGGAGAGTAAAATGCCCAATAGAGGCAGCTCCATGTGCCATTCCTCAGGCGGGACCCAAGAAGTGACAAGTTGATAGCACACACAGGTTCCTCCTCTGTATGGAACCTTCCATTTCCTGAGAGGAGACAGAGCAGGAAAAATAAAACAAAAATAAGCCTATATTACTTGACCAGACCTAGACTTATACCTCAACAACAGCAAGTGACCACCAGAAGATTCCCATCAAAAATGTGATGGATGGTGGAAGTTGCATTAGTTGGAAAAGAAAATGCTAGGATCAAGTAGCAACAAAAAAGAGGTTATCTACAGACAAGGAGATTGCATAACCTTTACTCTTTCAAGTTTTAAGAAAATAATTGGTCAAATTCTTTCTCTGCTCGTTTATACACCCTGTCTTTGCCCCTCCTGGAGTATTCCAGTCATTCTGATTGGAATATTCCAATCATTGTGCTAAGTAGAGCTCAGCGGCCCTCTGGAGCTCACATGTAATAGGTACATTTCAGTGTGATTGCCTTACAAGAGATCAGACGTGTGGATTTCCCTTCTTTCTTCTTTAGTGTGAAAAGCCAGTGCTACATTACAAGACAGGAAGTTACTGTGGCATCACTGAGGATAACGTTGCTGAGAAAGGTAACCCATCTTGGAATCACTGGGAATTGCTTTCCTTATGCACAGAGGAAGCCATAGCCTTAGTTTGGTAAAGACTGTGGTCCCATGTGGTTGAGAGATAATGTAACAGAAGCCACGCCTTCTGTGTCCACGAGGTGGCAGGAAGCTGATTTCTACCCTGATCCAGTGCTCATGGGACTACAGATTTGTCTTCCTCAGAGGTAGACAGATATAGGATTAGAAAATCTTAGTCACCAGAACTGGAACCTTGGGTAGAGAAAACAGTCTCCTAGGTGTGCTCCAGAGGCAACTCTCAGGTGCTGGTTCAGGCAGGCAGTGCCTCACCTTGAGCCACCTTGGTCCCCCTCAGCAGCTCTAAGGTGCCCTACTACTGGCATCCACCACAGTCTGAGCCTCACTGTCTTGTTCATGAAGTGACAGAGAACTAAAAGGGCTTGAACCTCAGGCCATTAGCCTCTTTGATTGAAGACGTCCTCTTTTAAAGATGTTCTGAGTGTTCCTTTTGAGAATCTTCAGAATTTCCCTGCTGATGCCCCCCGATTGCAGATGGACTGTGCTGGCTGCCTTGAGTTCCTTCCTCAGCTTCCTGCCTCGGGAGTACCTCTCTTTTCTCTTTTGCTTTCCAAGCAGGAGCACCCTTAGGAGACTTTTCAAAATGGTCCACAGCCAGTTCCACTCCCCACAGATACTTTGCAGCTCGCTCCCAGGGAGAGGCCTCTTACCTCGTTGCCTCAGCTGCCTTATCCAAGCAAAGCTGTTCGTTCCACTTTCCAGATGTGACTCGGGTTCTTGTTCCAGGGTCCCTCAAGCTCCAGGGAATCTATGTCAAGCTTTACAAAATATTCTCTTGAAAATCCTACCATCTGGCTTTATCTTTTACTTTTTTCCCTCATGGGAAATTGTGAGGAGGACACACAATAATCTGTCAACTCTTTAAAAAGCTGTCTCGCTACAGCCCTTTAAACGGCAGGTGAAATACTGTTGACTGAACCAGTTTCATAATCTCTGAGCATGTCTCAAAGAGGTCTGGCACTTTATTTCAGAAATGTAGGGACCTGGTAACTACTGCGTTGT
Organism: Pseudorca crassidens; assembly: GCF_039906515.1. NCBI lineage: Eukaryota > Metazoa > Chordata > Mammalia > Artiodactyla > Delphinidae > Pseudorca > Pseudorca crassidens. The sequence continues at coordinate 75,834,272 of NC_090301.1, forward strand.
TCATGACTTTCCAGGCTCCTGACAAATGATGCACAGCTGTAACTTTGATAACATTTCACACGGATCACATGGCACAGTGATCACATTATACACTGATAACATTAGGCATCAATGGAAAGAAGTAAAAACATTTGGAAAATAAAGGATACTGTGAAGATAACTGGTAAATCTCATACCAAAATACGCTACATAACTATAATAAATAAGCTAAAGAGACACCAACTGGACACATTATATACCCAGAAGCCACCTAAAAATCTATTATATCATAAAAGAATTCCAAACCAGCGAAGCAGCAACGGGCTCTTGTTGTTGTTATTGCTGAGGAATGTCTTAGCTCAGGGTCAGTGGAAAGTAGATTCAGAGGCAAAGGCTTATGCGATACCCCTACATAAGGGAATCTAATCCCAGATAGCAAGAGTGAAGGAAAGGAGGATGAGGCCAGGAAGGGGGAAAGCCAATAGAGGATGCAAGGATGAGTTGACTGACTGCTCCACCTTTAAAGCCCATTTTCTAAGAGGCAGTATGGACAATGGCTTCTCATGAGGCAGAAAAATTGATCTCTAGCTGCCCCCTCCTCCCATCCATTATTGGTTAGTCAAGGATGTGCCCCAAAGAGATTAATTACTCCTGTTCCCCCAACATGCCCACATGTGTGCGCGTGCACGCACACACACACACAGCCTGTTTACACATATTTTGACATCAAATAGAAATGCCTCTACATCACTACTCTTCAATAAGGAAGTCTTAGGGCAAGAGGCAGAAGGCCTGTGTTGTGAAGTTGGTCATAGTCTACCCCCAGTTAGTCCTGGCTATAGATACTGGGGCTGGAACAAGTGAAACAGGTGAGACAGAAAGGTTGAGGCAGAACTATTTTGATGTAGTGCATACCTGAAACCAAAAAAAAATTACTTTTGTGTGGAAGGCAGGTATCAACTTACACCTATATGCCACATTTTACCCCAAAATAAATGCCAGTAGATTGAAGAATATAGAAAATGAAAATATCAAATAGAAGGTGATGTTGATGCATATTCATCTCTAAAGAAGAGCTTCTTAGCACACTGGGAATGGAGGAGGCTGCAAAGAAAAGAATGTTAAGGGAAGTCCAAATTCTGTGCAGCACTGAGGGATGCACTGATGTATTTTTCAAAGCCCTTTCCTTCCCTGTAATTCAAAATACTACCCATTCCTTGTTCTCCTTCAGTGTCATTGAATTGCATTCTCTTGGTCTTCTCTGAGAGCTTTCACCCATTAGTTTGTACTATACATGTTAGGTGTGCCAGATCCCTGTCTTGTTTCTGTTTCTCCCTCACTCTGTGCTCTCTGAATGTTCTTGTCGACATTCTCAAATGCAATTATCTGTAGGTCGATGACTACTCTGTCAACCCTGATCTCTTTTGAGTTCCATATGAATACTTCTGCCACGTTGTTGCTTTACAAGTACATCAAACTTTGTGGGTTCAAATCTGAAATCAGTACCCCTTTCCCAGGATGCATCAGTGCTCCTTCTTCTGTTTTGAGTACCATCCCTGCCATGCCCTAAGATGGAAATCTTAGAGTCATCATTGACTCCTTTCTTCCCCATATTCAACACATCAGCTTCTCTTGTCAGTTCTTTCTCAGAATGTCTCTTGGGTCTGGCTTGTCTTGTCTAATTCCACTGCAACTGCCTTAATTCAGAAATTTAGAATCACTCATCTGAAATATTGCAATAGCTTCCCATCTGTTCTTTCTCTCACTAGGCTCTCTTACTATAGTACCTCCACCAAACTCCTGCCAAGTGATCTTCCTGAAAGCATTTTTAATTGATCATGTCCCTATCCTGTTTTAAAACCTCCCTTGTTCCCACTTCTCACAGAAGGATTATGTTTTTTTAAAACAATATTTTTAACCTCGTTTACCTAGAAGACAAATATATAATCCTCAACTCCTTGCACCTCACTGTTCAGGCATCTATTAAACATCTACATCATAGTTTTGCAATTTATCCATTTATGTTTCTGGAAATTCTAAAATGTGCCTTCCCTCAGAATAAGAACTCGATATCATTCATATTTGTATGCCCTAGAGCATAAGCTATTGCCTAGAACAGAGTAGGATCTCAAAAATGGTTATTATTGAATGAATACTTAAAGACAGGAACTGATAAATTAGCATCTTCCAAAATATGTTTCAGAAGTATGTTAAATACTGTTATATAAAAATATGCTTTTGTAGATAAACCAGTTTGGGACATTTTAGAAAAACAAATGAAATAATTTTTTAACTGGACTGGTTCTCACAATCACTAATATTCTTTAATGTACATAATAAATCTTAAAAAGCAATGTAGTATAAAAATATTCACTGCACTTTTTGCTACCAAACCAATTTTTGAAATGAGTTGCCTTCTAAGGAAATTATTTTGAAAATGCTTTTATAGGCAGGTTCACTAATTCATTGTAAGAATATAATAAAGACAGGTTCATCTCATGTACATCGTTATTCATTGGAAGAATATATAGTATGACCCAAAGCTTATACAGTTTTCTTTAAATTTAAACTATTCTGCAAGGCAGGTAAAAGCAACTTAGGGCAAGGTTACTTTTCCAATGCCATTCCAAGCAAATATTATGTATGATTTCCTATTCCTGAGAACAACAACGGTAATAAAGTCACATTTTTTTCTTGGATTGTATTCATATCCTTCACAAAAATGTTGGCTCAGGCCCTTGAGAGCTCAGGGTAATGCTGACAGTGGAAAGCAAGCACATTGGTCATTACTGTGTACATAGCAAAGCAAACAATCCAAGGAAATAGTAAGAAATACTTTTTGATTAGGGTATTACAGAAGAAACACAAATTATTCTCAAATTTTACTAGGTAGAAAATGATTTGCTGAGTTAGTAAAAGAGGCAACTTCCGACTCCATCAACCTGTACTGGCACTCAGGAATCTGCCCTTTAACAAGTTTTCCTCGTAATTCTCATGCAAATAGTCCAGAATTAACAGATAACACTTTTACATACCCTGCCTTCACTTATAACAATCTATGAAAAGGCTACACAAAAGAAAGTGAACAAACAGGGTGTGATGGTTAGTTTTATGGGTCAAATTGGCTGGGCCACGGTGCCCAGATAGTTGGTCCAACATTTTTCTGAATGTTTCTGTGAGGATGTTTCTGACTGAGATTTACATTTAAATCAGTGGACTCTAAGTAAAGCAGATTGCCTGCTATAATGTGGGTGACCTTATCCAATCAGCTGATGACTTGCCTAGAACAAAAGTCTGACCTCCCCACTCCCAACTGAGCAAGAGGAAATCCTCCAGCACACTGCCTTCAGACTTCATCTGCAACAACACCTCTTCCTGGGTCACCAGAAGGCTGCCTTTGGACTTGAACTACAGGTCTCCTTGGTCTTTAACCTGCTAGCCTCTCCCATCAAATTTTGGACTTAAGTCTCCACAATTACAGTAGATAGCTGAGATAGCTCCGATAGATAGATAGATAGATAGATAGATAGATAGATAGATAGATCCAATCCTATTGGTTCTGTTTTTCAGAAGAACTCTGACTAATACACAGGGGAAACCATGTCAGCATTTGTCCAATAACTCTACTCCCAACATTTCCCAAGCTGGGTGATAGAATTCCTGTTGATTGGTTTGCCAGAACTCTGTAATCTTCTGGGAACTTCCACCCCATTTATTCCTCTACCTGTCTACTCCAGCCAGCATGTCTGGTTAAACCAACCGAACTCTGTCCCTAGGACATCAGAAATAAAATTGAGAGAGTGAAATCAATCTCCCTAGGGGTACCTGAAATATTCTAAAAGAATCCGTCCCAGATATTTATAATATGAAGCCAGGACTGAGAACCACTGATATAAGTCTTATGTGCAATGTCAAGGCCAGTGGTTTTATTTGTTTTTCATTCTAGGAGTCATGGAAGCCACTCAATGCTTTTAAATAAGAGGGTGTCCTTATCAGGTTTGAGCGTTTTTTCTTTATACACTCATGCTGACAGCTGGGACAGAATGAATTGGGTAGGGAGGGAAAAGTGTGAATGTAAGAAGATTAAGTGACTTGGGTGAGGAAAATACCAGTGAAGAATAAAAAGTTGATGGATTCAAGGTACATTAAGAGATAAAACTGACAGGAAATTATCAATTGATTGTCTGGGTGTGGGTGAAGAGTGAGGGAGTGAGGGGTGACTCCTGGGTTTCTACAGGCAATAGATGGCAACAAGATTCTGCCATTTACTAAATAGGAAACAATGTAAGAGGATCAAGTTTTTAATTCCATCTTGGGCATTTGAGTTTTAAATGCAAAAAGTTGAGTATGTATATCTAGAATAGAGAAATAAATTTGGGAATAATTGTCATACTGACAAGCTCAGCACTCTCTCTTTTTTGACAACACATTGGTTCTAGGGACTATGAATTATTACAGAGATGAGAAAGGGGCTGAATTAAAAAGAAAGTATAAAAGTTTGCAGTAAGAATTTTTTAAACTTATTTAAAGTATGGTCAATATGTGCTTCTTTTAACTATGCTTAAGATACTGCATTGCCTGTTTAGAGAAGGAGAAAAAAAAAAAGAGACCAATAGTTTCCAAATGATCCTTTAAAGCAGTTTTATTTTTCTGTTCTCTGGCTTAGAACTTAAGGGAAGACTCAGTTAAGAAGCAGTTTCTAGTAGCAGTTAAAGTCAATGGAAATCCAGTTCTAATCATTTCAATAAATCTTTCTTTGATTTTTATTTTAGCTATTAACAGATCTACATATGCCAATATTATTTATTCTTGATGTTAGAGAAATATGTCTAAATGTTGTCTGACCTACAAAGGGGATTGATTTTCTTGGTTCCAGGGTTTTACTTCCACGGTGAATCTGAAAACAGTGACTATGGCCTCAGGAAACTATAGGTGACTAGAGAAAAGTACTTACTAAAATTTTTCCAGAAGTTACCAGCAGTGCCTCTCTGAGAAAAATTGAGTTTTCTAACAAAATGATCCTTCTCTTAAGGCTTGGCAGATCTCAAGTGTGGGCCCTGTAATTACTCATCTCTAAAACTGGCAGAGCTGTGAATGCAGACAAACAATTGGTGGATGGCAGTCAAAGACATGATGGGTTTTTTTCAGCAAACATTCTCGCAAACGATGAAAGATAATTGACAGATCATTGACATTGAAGCAACAGATGAAAAATAAAATAAGTTGGTTATATAGGTATAGGAGAAATAATTTATAATTAGTAGATGGATTTATTTGTTCTTCGTGATGATAAAGCTTAAGTGTGTTTGATAAACCATCTATTTAAAAAACAGCAACTTATACTTACTGATTGTAGTAGAAAAGTTCAGACCAATAGTGAAAGACCAGCAGTGAAGGAGATGGAAGAGACCTCACACTCACAAATAGCAAGCCGTTTGACATCCGTTTTACCGCTAGAGTTGCATGGTTTAAATAACAAATCTTTCTTAAATCTTAAAAATCCACTGCAACTACTCAAGGGTTCCCTGCGGAAGAAGCTAATCAGGCTGTCATTTAACCAGGACTCACAGGTTAGGGACAGTAGGTGGCAGCCCATCTTATCAGCTGGGGGTGCAGTGATTGGCAGAAGCCCATGACATAGCATTTGTTAAATATTTTGACTACCTCTCCTGGGCCTACCTGAAGCCACTATTTGCTAAAACCTGGAGGAATAGCTACACCTAATCAAAGAGACATGGTTAATCCAAAATGATATGTGGTGTGAAAAGCATTCCTATTTGGCTTTGAAATGTATTTTTGTACTAACATTTGAATGTGTCTCTGATGTTCTGAGAAATGACTTCAAAGAGATTAATGAAGCCATACTGTGAAGACCTGACTCAAGAGAGCCGGGAAATGGTCCAGCTTTCTCTTCATTCTGCTTCCCTGCCGAATTCCTCTTTGACTCCCACTCTCTGACACCACAAGGAATAGCTCAAATGTCGGTTAGAATCATGTCAGTCCATATAGAAAGGAGAGATGAGCGTGTGAGTACCACAGACTTTTTTTTGCAGCAGGTAATGCAGATTTAAAAAAAAAATAACTATATTTGTGGATTATGTCTTCAGTATGCATTTTCTTTTTATCCTAATTCTTTCCAACAGTCTCTGGTTCTTACTTAGAGATCCCAGTGTTTCCAGGGAAATTGGCTCCCCTCCCAGCTTCAGGTATGGGTAATGGGACCTGGGCATCCTCCAAGCTTCAGGCGCGGAAATGTGACCTTGACACAGTACATCCCATTCTCTTCGCCACAGTCATGGGGTTCAGACCTGAATATTCATTCTAAACTGACACAATAATGGTAAACCTCAGGATTGTTGAAGTGTTGCAACTGGGCTCCCTTCCTTAGATGATTTCGTGTATAGATGTGAGGCCTAAATCTGCTGCAGTCATTTTAATAAAGTCATCATGAGGAAAAACCAATATATAAAGATGGACAGAGCTGAAAGACACAGAGCTGGATCCCTCATGACATTACAAACCTCAGGATAAAGCCAATCCTGAGCCTGCCCTTCCCCTTCCAGCAATAAATCTACTCAACTAAAATGTTCCTTTATTTATTAAGCCAATTAAAGTGGAGTTTTCTGTTATTTGCAATTCCAGGCCTTCTAATTAAAACAGTAAGTCAACAAACAGGTAATTAAGCTGATTAGGAACTGTCAATTATGTTAAAATATAAATGTTGCCAATGAATCTAAAGCAGAATTCCACCACAGATAATCACAAGTCGATACACACATTCACTTCTCTCTCCACACACGCACACACACACACATGCCACCAATCTATGTTATCTGCTATATTTTAATTCATTCGAGCTGTATATTTTCACAGAATACATGACAAGAAGACAAAACTAACGTCTATGTTATGAGTTAAGATTCACTTGATCCTGGGAGGACAGCCTGTATGAAAGCGGAAATATCTCAGATATTGGGATATTCAGCCTCAAAAGTTCTAGTAACTTATGCTTTTGTGCTTAAGAGGTAAATTAAATCTTTTTGTACAAAGAAGTATACAAATTTTGATTAGAAGAAAGATAGCCACAAACGGCATTATCAATGAATGAAAATAAATCAAATGCCATAAATGAGACTTATCTTTATATAATCGTATTACTCAAAATGGCAAGCCATCGTTGTCAATATTTTGAAATATTCAGAAGGGGCTTATGTCCTTTATAGGTATTTCTTTGTTATATTCTTTAAGTAATAACCATTTTCTTGTATATGTTAGAACGAAGGGCAAAAAGAAGTCAGCAGTCAGCAAAATTAATGAAGTGAAAAAAAATGCTGTCATTTTTTTGGAATATGATGGTAAGTATAAATATATAATGAATCTTTCCTCCCAAATTTTGCTACAACAGTTTCTTTGACCTATGACCCAGGGGTTGCAGAAAGACACATTCACCAGATAAAATGTTGCCAATATTACTGGGTATCTGCATAGAAGTAATTAAAATATTAATAAAGAGAGTGTCATGATGGAAGGTCGTGTTGCTGTTATTCAGAGCCCACATCGAGGTAATTGCTTTCGCTACAAAAATTCTCGGAGCTGCTTCATTAGCCTTGCCTTGTAGTCAGAACAACTGCAGCGAGGCTGTTCCTAAAAGTGCTCACACGTGCTGCCAGAGTAATGGCTTACGCCAAGCACTGTGCATTCTGCTGAGATGTGTGGGTCCGACGGACAGGCTCATCCTTGACAGCAACTGGGAAACAGGAATTATGACACAATAGAAAGATAAATCCATCGCAGCCACAGGAGCCAAAGAGAAAGGCAGAAAGACAAAGGTCAGTGACGGTTCAGGCGATTTGGGTGACTTCAGTGGCAGACATATAAAATTGAGTTATCAACTGAATTCTGAAATTCAGCAGAATCTGAGAGATTTCAAAGACAGTCAAGAACAAATTCGAAATCGGTGCTGGGTATGAAAGAGTTCTAAAGAAAGAAGTTGTGCTTACTCTATAACTAAGCAAGGGAATAAATGGTCTTACCTATACTGTCCTGACTTCCTATAATTTAAAAAAAAATAGGAACTTATTACACCATATTTTATACTATCATGTCAATTGTATATTGACAATCAAAGAAATTGTATAATATTCACGGGGGGTTTTTAGTACATGGGAATGAGGTATCTCCCTCTTCATCCTAGCCACGTATTTATAAATAAAAAAAACACACAAAAGATTGTGATTATTGAGTTAAACTATAGATGCAATTTATAGAGGACTAAAGCAGAAAAACACAAAGCAGTTTTACGTCATCATTTTAGCTTCAACATCATCATCATCAGGATCAGCACTGTCATCATCATAAGACAAAATGACTATCAGACGCTGAACTAGATTCTGTAACTTGTAAATATTAACATACCTAATGTGAGACAATGTTATCAAGAGGTAGATTTCTTTGCTGTGAAGGTAGAGGAAAAATAAGCCAAATGGGCAACTGTTGACATGCCAACAATGCTCCATAATAGGATCACAGGTTCTATATAACAGATACATCCAAGAGGAGGGAAGGCTGTATTCTATTCCTGGCTTGATAACACTGGCCATAGATACTGCAACTAACTCTCTGTTTTCTAACTTCATGGTCACCCAGTAATTTTTTATAATAATTTGGCCTCATGTAAAATTTCTTGAGCAGTAGATAAAATTATTGTTATCATTGATTATTAGTCATTTGACATTCAGGTTTTTATGCATCAGCTCCTTTTAGCGTATTTAACAGGAAACTGTCCCCCACAATCCTGTGATCTCTAAATTTAATTTAATTTCTAATCCTGAGAGAAGGAGGAACAGACCTTGCAATGAGGAGACTCATCTAGCATCAAGACATCCTTCCCAAGTAGCATCCCATTCTCTTCCTCTGTGCCTTTGGTTTTCTGACTTTCTTTACTCTTCCCTCCCATTTACCAAAGGAAAAATGATCATTAAGGATGGTTTTGTCATATTTGCTAATTCACAATAACTAAAGAAAATTATTATTTTCTAGCAAGATGTGAGTAAGCAGCAAAGGAGACTAGGAAAGTGCAGATAATAATTCAAAGGAAGATATTTGATAAGTAAAAATTTCCACAGTTATAATAGTAATTTGAAATACTAGAAAAATTCACAAAACATATGTTAATACAAATCTTTTGAAAACCGATCTATGAGTAGATTTCAAGTATCTTAAGGGTGTCTGCAGACTTTAAACTGGAAGTTCAGTTACTCAGATAGCATTCCAAGGAGTAATTCTGCAGCAGAAACAAGGTTCATATACAAACATGTTCATTGCTTATACTGCTTACAACCTAACAAAACTGGTCAAACCCAGTGACCTAAAATAAGAAATATCTAAGTAAAAAATGGTGTATCTATTGGATGGACTATGTTCACTAAGATATTGGAATGACACAAAATATTTACATTAGTTTTGTTGTTGAGTAAAAGGACGAAAAATATACTAAAATATTAATAACACTGGTCTTTGGATAATACAATTATGGGTGTTTTTAACGTTTATTTTTCCTTTTCATATTTTCAAAATTTTTATTAATAAACTTGATGGCTTCATAATGAAAAATTGCTTCCGATTGATTCAATATTTAAAATCACTTGTTGGTAGAAGAAATGGAAATTGTCACTACAGACAAATCGACTTATGTATAAGAACAACATCTCTCTCAGATTTATTTGAAGCATTTTTAATCTTTGAGTCCAACACAGCTCTTTCATTTTTTTATTCACTTATCCACTGAATATTTATAGAGCACTTACTGTATATCTGGTGCAAAGATGTGCTCTGGGAATGCAATGAAAACTAGACCTTATTCTTATCCTCAAGATGTTTCTAGTTTGTATCACAGATGCTACTGTAATAGTCAATTAAAATAGAGTGCAGTATGGACTTGATAACATGGAAAAACATGGAGGGCAGCTACCCCAGTCAGGAACAGTTCCCCAGAGGAGGAGACCCTATGCTAAATCTTGATAACTAAAACTTATTGAAGGCTTATAATGAGTCAAATAATGTTCTCTTTTCATATATTAACTTATTAAGTATAACAATCCTAGGATGTTAATGTTGATATGAATTTTATCATGCAGATACATACAGATGAGAAAACTAAAGCAGAGACAGGTCATACAGGTAATTAGTGACAGAACTGGGATTTGAACGTACAAAGTCTAACATCAGAGTCCCTCATCTTAGCCACTACACTCATTTGTCAAACATGGTGTGGTTAAGAAAGAGTAAACAAAGAGAGAAGCAGGTGAAATGACAAACAGGTGAGAAAACCCAGGAACACAGCAGGTTGGGGAGCTGGACTGCAGAGCACTAGTTGAGGGCGATGGGAGGGAGGTTGAAAAGGCAGCAGTCATCAAGTTACCATAGACCCTTTGCGCCATGCTCAAGAGATTGAAATTTATCTTGAATGGATGGGAGAACAGTTCAAAAGTGTTTTCCCAAAAATGCCACGATCAAATGCATTTCGGAAAGGTCACCCTTTTGAGTGAGAATAATGGATTCGAGGAAATATAGAAGCAGAGAGGGGGTGAGATAGAAGGATTTATGATCCAAACTATTTAGATTGACTCATTATCAGGTAATTGTCTTCTAATGTTTGATGATTTGTCATGATTAGAGTTTGGAATCTAACTAATGTCATATCATTTAGATAATAAGTAATTGAGTATAGTGATTATGATGATTACCCTCTCTAAAACTGGACAGAAAAATAATAATAAAATATTCATTTCATAGATTCAGAGCATTTTTTAAATTGGCTATCTTTCCATAGTGCTTAAACAGTTGTAAGTGACTGAGTGAGGAAAAGAAGAGGTAAGCTGTCAATTTGCTCTGTCCAAATGAATTCTGTTCTTATCCCATGTCCAGACGTATTTATTCACATTCTCTTTTTTTAATCCAAAAACTAAGGAAAGGGTAGTATTGGAACTTTGGAAAACAGGAATGATGAAGTCATACCAAAATCTAAAATTATTATTTTTATTCTTTTGGTTCGTGTGTCTTTCCTTAATGTAAGAGCAGCCCCAATGTTTCCTATAGGTTAAAAAAGATTGTCTTCAATGCAACATTTATAGATAAGTACCAGAAAAGTCCTCTTTCAAAAAATATCTATTCTTCAATCCTGTTTTGTTATTTTCCTGAAATTTTCACATTAAAAGATTCACCTGTTGATGTCAAGTATTGATCTAGCTTTTTTTTTCTAACATCTTTATTGGAGTATAATGGCTTTATATTGTTCTGTTAGTTTCTGCTGTACAACAAAGTGAATCACCTGTACATACACTTATATCCCTATATCTCCTCTCTCTTGCGTCTCCCTTCCACCCTCCCTCTTGGTGGTTACAAAGCACCGAGCTGATCTCCCTGTGCTATGAGGCTGCTTCCCACTAGCTATCTATTTTACATTTGGTAGTGTGTATATGTCCATGCCACTCTCTCACTTCGTCCCAGCTTACCCTTCCTCCTCCCCATGTCCTCAAGTCCATTCTCTATGTCTGCGTCTTTATTCCTGTCCTGCCCCTAGGTTTTTAGAATCAGTTTTTTTTTTTTTTAAGATTCCATTATATATGTGTTAGCATACGGTATTTGTTTTTTGCTTTCTGACATACTGCATTCTGTATGACACACTCTAGGTCCATCCACCACACTACAAATAACTCAATTTCATTTCTTTTTATGGCTGAGAAATATTCCATTGTATATATGTGCCACATCTTTATCCATTCATCTGTTAATGGACACTGAGGTTGCTTCCATGTCCTGGCTATTGTAAATAGTGCTGCAATGAACATTGTGGTACATGACCCTTTTTGAATTATGGTTTTCTCAGGGTATATGCCCAGTAGTGGGAATGCTGAGTCGTATGGTAGTTCTATTTTTAGATTTTTAAGGAACTGGCATACTGTTCTCCATAGTGGCTGTATCAATTTACATTCCCACCAACAGTGCAAGAGGGTACCCTTTTCTCCACACCCTTTCCAGCATTTAATCTTTGTAGATTTTTTGATGATGGCCATTCTGACTGGTGTGAGGTGATACCTCATTGTAGTTTTGATTTGAATTTCTCTCATGATTAGTGATGTTGAGCATCCTTTCATGTGTTTGTTGGCTATCTGTATATCTTCTTTGGAGAAATGTCTATTTAGGTCTTACGCCCACTTTTGGATTGGGTTGTTTGTTTTTTGATATTGAGCTGCATGAGCTGCTTGTAAATCTTGCAGATTAATCCTTTGTCAGTTGCTTCATTTGCAAATATTTTCTCCCATTCTGAGGGTTGTCTTTTCGTCTTGTTTATGGTTTCCTTTGCTGTGCAAAAGCTTTTAAGATTCATTAGGTCCCATTTGTTTACTTTTGTTTTTATTTCCATTTCTCTAGGAGGTTGATCAAAAAGGATCTTGATGTGATTTATGTCAGTGTCATGCCTATGTTTTCCTCTGAGAGTAATATAGTGCCTGGTCTTACATTTAGGTCTTTAATCCATTTTGAGTTTATTTTTTTGCATGGTGTTATGGAGTGTTCAAATTTCATTCTTTTCCATGTAGCTGTCCAGTTTTCCCAGCACCACTAATTGAAGAGGCTGCCTTTTCTCCATTGCATATTTCTCCATTGCATATTTATATGATAAAAACCCTCCCGAAAGTACGTATAGAGGGATCTTACCTCAATATAATAAGGGCCATATATGTTCTCAATGGTGAAAAACTGAAACCAGTTTCACTAAGATCAGGAACAAGACAAGGTTGCCCACTCTCACCACTATTATTCAACAGAGTTGGAATGAGAACATGACCATATGTGTGTGGGTTTATCTCTGGGCTTTCTAGCCTGTTCCATTGACTTACATTTCTATTTTTGTGCCAGTACCACACTGTCTTCATTACTGTAGCTTTGTAGTATAGTCTGAAGTCAGGGAGCCTGATTCCGCCAGCTCCGTTTTTCTTTCTCAAGATTGCTTTGGCTATTTGGGGTCTTTTGTGTTTCCATACAAATTGTGAAATATTTTGTTCTAGTTCTGTGAAAATGCCTTGGTACTTTGATAGGGATTGCATTGAATCTGTAGATTGCTTTGGGTAGTATTGTCATTTTCACAATGTTGATTCTTCCAATCCAGGAACATGGTATATCTCCATCTGTTTGTATCATCTTTAATTTCTTTAATCAGGGTCTTATAGTTTTCTGCATACAGATCTTTTGTCTCCTTAGGTAGGTTTATTCCTAGCTATATTATTCTTTTCCTTGCAATGATAAATGGAAGTGCTTCCTGAATTTCTCTTTCAGATTTTTCATCATTGGTGTATAGGAATGCAATCGATTTCTGTGCATTAATTTTGTATCCTGATACTTTAGCACATTCATTGATTACTCCTAGTAGTTTTCTGGTAGCATCTGTAGGATTCTCTATGTATAGTATCATGTCATCTGCAAACAGTGACCGTTTCACTTCTTCTTTTCCAATTTGGATTCCTTTTATTTCTTTTTCTTCTCTGACTGATGTGGCTAAAACTTCCAAAACTCTGTTGAAAATAGTGGTGAGAGTGGGCAACCTTGTCTTGTTCCTGATCTTAGTGAAACTGGTTTCAGTTTTTCACCATTGAGAACAACGTTGGCTGTGGGTTTCTCATATATGGCCCTTATTATATTGAGGTGAGATCCCTCTATACCTACTTTCGGGAGGGTTTTTATCATAAATTGGTGTTGAATTGTGGTGAAACCTTTTCCTGCAACTATTGAGATGATCAAATGGTTTTTCTCCTTCAGTTTGTTAATATGGTTATCACATTGATTGATTTGCCTATATTGAAGAACTCTTGCATTCCTGGGATAAACCACAGTTGATCATGGTGCATGATACTTTTAATATGCTGTTGGATTTAGCTTGCTAGTATTTTGTCGAGGATTTTTGCATCTATGTTCATCAGTGATATTGGCCTGTAGTTTTCTTTCTTTGTGACATCCTTGTCTGGTTTTGGTATCAGGGTGATGGTGGCCTCATAGAATGATTTTGGCAGTGTTCCTCCCTCTGCTATATTTTGGAAGAGTTTGAGAAGGATAGGTTTTAGCTCTTCTCTAAATGTTTGATAAAATTCGCCTGTGAAGCCATCTGGTTCTGGGCTTTTGCTTGTTGGAAGATTTGTAATCACAGTCTCAATTTTAGTGCTTGTGATTGTTTATATTTTCTATTTCTTTCTGGTTCAGTCTTGGCAGGTTGTGCATTTTTAAGAATTTTTCCATTTCTTCCAGGCAGTCCATTTTATTGGCATATAGCTGCTTGTGCTAATCTCTCATGATCCTTTGTATTTCTGTGGTGTCAGTTGTTACTTCTCCTTTTTCATTTCTAATTTTACTGATTTGGGTCTTCTCCCTTTTTTTCTTCATGACTTTGGCTAATGGTTTACCAAATTTTTTTATCTTCTCAAAGAACCAGCTTTTAGTTTTATTGATCTTTGGTGTTGTTTCCTTCATTTATTTTTCATTTATTTTTCATTTGATCTTTATGATTTCTTTCCTTCTGCTAGCTTTAGGGTTTTTTTGTTCTTCTTTCTCTAATTGCTTTAGGTGTAAGGTTAGGTTGTTTATTTGAGATTTCTTGTTTCTTGAGATAGGACTGTATTGCTATAAACTTCCCTCTTAGAACTGCTTTTGCTGCATCCTATAGGTTTTGTGTTGTCATGTTTTCATTGTCATTTGTTTCTAGGTATTTTTTGATTTCTTCAGTGATCTCTTGGTTATTTAGTAGTGTATTTTTTAGGCTGCATTTGTTTGTATTTTTTACAAAATTTTTCCTGCAATTGATAGCTAGTCTCATAGCATTGTGGCCAGAAAAGATACTTGATACGATTCAAATTTTCTTAAATTTACCAAAGCTTGATTTGTGACCCAAGATATGATCTATCCTGGGAAATGTTCCATGAGCACTTGAGAAGAAAGTGTATGCTGTTGTTTCTGGATGGAATGTCCTATAAATATCAATTCAGTCCATCTTGTGTAATGTATCATTTAATGTTTGTGTTCCCTTATTAATTTTCCTTTTGGATGATCTGTCTGTTGGTGAAAGTGGGGTATTAAAGTCGCCTATTATGATTGTATTACTGTCGATTTCCCCTTTTATGGCTGTAAGTATTTGCCTTATATATTGAGGTGCTCCTATGTTAGGTGTATAAATATTTACAATTATTATATCTTCTCCTTGGATTGATCCCTTGATCATTATGTAGTGTCCTTCTTTGCCTCTTGTAACATTCTTTATGTTAAAGTCTATTGTGTCTGATATGAGAATTGCAACTCCAGCTTTCTTTTGATTTCCATTTGCATGGAATATCTTTTTCCATCCCCTCACTTTCAGTCTGTATGTGTCCCTTGGTCTGAAGTGGGTCTCTTGTAGACAGCATATATATGGGTCTTGTTTTTGTATCCATTCAGCCAGTCTATGTCTTTTGGTTGGAGTATTTAATCCATTTACATTTAAGGTAGTTATCGATATGTATATTCCTATTACCATTTTCTTAATTGTTTTGGGTTTGTTATTGTAGGTCTTTTCCTTCTCTTGTGTTTCCTGCCTAGAGAAGTTCCTTTAGCATTTCTGGTAAAGCTGGTTTGGTGGTGCTGAAGTCTCGTAGCTTTTGCTTGTCTTTAAATATTTTAATTTCTCTGTTTAATCTGAATGAGATCCTTGCTGAGTAGAGTAATCTTGGGTGTACGTTGTTCCCTTTCATCACTTTAGATATGTCCTGCCACTTCCTTCTGGCTTGCACAGTTTCTGTTGAAAGATCGACTGTTAACCTTATGGGGATTCCCTTGTATGTTATTTGTTGTTTTTCCCTTCTTGCTTTTAATATTTTTTTCTTTGTATTTAATTTTTGATAGTTTGATTAATATGTGTCTTGGCATGCTTCTCCTTGGATTTATCCTGTATGGGACTCTCTGGTCTTCCTGGACTTGATTGACTCTTTCCTTTCACATATTAGGGAAGTTTTCAACTATAATTTTTTCAAATGTTCTCTCAGTCCCTTTCTTTTTCTCTTCCTCTTCTGGGAGCCCTATAATTCGAATGTTGCTGTGTTTAATGTTGTCCCAGAGGTCTCTGAGGCTGTCCTCAATTCTTTTCATTCTTTTTTCTTTATTCTGCTCTGCAGTAGTTATGTCCACTATTTATCTTCCAGGCCACTTATCCATTCTTCTGCCTCATTTATACTGTTATTGATTCCTTCTAGGGAATTTTTAATTTCATTTATTATATTGTTCATCATTTTTTTGTTTGCTCTTTAGGTCTTCTAGGTCCTTGTTAAACATTTGCTATATTTTCTCCATTCTATTTCCAAGATTTTGGATCATCTTTACTGTCATACTCTGAATTCTTTTTCAGTTAGACTGCCTATTTCCTCTTCATTTGTTTGTTCTGGTGGGTTTTTACCTTGTTCCTTCATCTGCATTGTGTTTCTCTGTCTTCTTATTTTGCTTAACTTACTGTGTTTGGGGTCTCTTTTTTGCAGGCTGCAGGTTCGTTGTTCCCATTGTTTTTGGTGTCTGCCCCCAGTGGCTAAGGTTGGTTCACTGGCTTTTGTGGGCTTCCTGTTGGAGGGGACTGGTGCCTGTGTTCTGGTGGATGAGGCTGGATCTTGTCTTTCTGGTGGGCAGGACCACGTCTGGTGGTGTGTTTTGAGGTGTCTGTGACCTTATTATGATTTTAGGCAGCCTCTCTGCTAATGGGTGGGGACTGTGTTCCTGTCTTTCTAGTTGTTTGGCATAGGGTGTCCAGCACTGTAGTGTGCTGGCCGTTTAGTGGAGCTGGGTCTTAGTGTTGAGATGGAGATCTCTGGGAGGGCTTTCACCGTTTGGTATTACGTTTGATATTACTGATTTTTTTAGTAATATCAGTAAATTTTTTAGTAATATCATTATTACTAATTTTTAAGTAATAAATATTTAGTTTGATATTACTAATTTGATATTACTAGTCCACCGGGAGGCCTCTGGTGGACCAGTGTCCTGAACTCTGCTCTTCCACCTCAGAGGCACAGGGCTGACACCCGGCTGGATCACCAAGACCCTGTCAGCCACATGGCTCAGAAGTAAAGGGAGAAAAAAAGAAAGAGAGAAAGAATAAAATAAAATAAATGTATTAAAAATAAAAAAGTTATTAAAAATTCAAAAATTAAAAAGTAATTTAAAAAAAGAAAGAAGAGAGCAACCAAACCAAAAAAAAAAAATCCACCAATGATAACAAGCACTAAAAACTATACAAATAAATTTTTTTTTTAAAAAACGGACAGACAGAGCCCTAGGACAAATGGTAAAATAAACGCTATACAGACAAAATCATATAAATCCACTGCCTCAATTTTGGGATGATTCCTTATCTATTCAGGTATCCCAGAGATGCAGGG
This sequence comes from Pseudorca crassidens, assembly GCF_039906515.1. Lineage (NCBI taxonomy): Eukaryota > Metazoa > Chordata > Mammalia > Artiodactyla > Delphinidae > Pseudorca > Pseudorca crassidens. Next base: position 75,851,692 of record NC_090301.1, read on the forward strand.
TACATCACGTTGATTGTGGAGATTTAATCCCCTGCTCCTGAGGCTGCTGGGAGAGATTTCCCTTTCTCTTCTTTGTTCGCACAGCTCCTGGTTTTCAGCTTTGGATTTGGCCCCGCCTCTGAGTGTAGGTCATCTGAGGGCGTCTGTTCTTCGCTCAGATAGAACAGGGTTAAAGGAGCAGCTTCTTACAGGGCTATGGCTCACTCAGGCCAGGGGAAGGGAGGGGCACGGAGTGCAGGGTGAGCCTGCGGCGGCAGAGGCCGGCGGGACGTTGCACCAGCCTGAGGCGCGCCATGCATTCTCCCGGGGAAGTTGTCCCTGGATCACGGGACCCTGGCAGTGGCGGGCTGCACAGGCTCCCCGGAAGGGAGGTGTGGATAGTGACATGTGCTCGCACACAGGCTTCTTGGTGGCGGCAGCAGCAGCCTTAGCGTCTCATGCCCATCTCTAGGGTCCGCGCTGATAGCTGTGGCTCGCGCCCATCTCTGGAGCTCATTTAGGCCGTGCTCTGAATCCCCTCTCCTCACGCACCCAGAAACAATGGTCTCTTGACTCTTAGGCAGTTCCAGACTTTTTCCTGGACTCCCTCCTGGCTAGCTGTGGCACACTAGCCCCTTCAGGCTGTGTTCACGCAGCCAACTCCAGTCTTCTCCTTGGGATCGGACCTCCGAAGCCTGAGCCTCAGCTCCCAGCTCCCACCCGTCCCAGCGGGTGAGCAGACAAGCCTCTCGGGCTGGTGAGTGCTGGTCGGCACCGATCCTCTGTGCAGGAATCTCTTCACTTTGCCCTCTGCACCCCTTTTGCTGTGCTCTCCTCTGTGGCTCCGAAGCTTCCCCCTTCCGCCACATGCAGTCTCCGCCCGCGAAGGGCCTTCCTAGTGTGTAGAAACTTTTCCTCCTTCACAGCTCCCTCCCAGAGGGGCAGGTGCCGTCCCTATTCTTTTGTCTCTGTTTTTTCTTTTCTCTTTTGCCCTACCCAGGTATGTGGGGAGTTTCTTGCCTTTTGGGAAGTCTGAGGTCTTCTGCCAGCATTCAGTAGGTGTTCTGTAGGAGTTGTTCCACATGTAGATGTATTTCTGATGTATCTGTGGGGAGGAAGGTGATCTCTGCGTCTTACTCCTCCACCATCTTGAAGGTCCTCTCTGATCTAGCTATTTTACAATAAAATATTCTTACAAAAGTAGGTTTCAAACCTTTCTCTTTGGTAGCTCAGTGCATTATTAAAACAAGCATTAATGGCATTTGAAATACAAAAGTAAAAACAGAGTTATGCTTGTTGAAGCAGCCTCAGGGAACGAGGAACCCAGAACACTAAGCTAAAATAGCAAATTTAGTATACTATTGTCTTAAAGAATGTAATGTTTTCCAGTGAATAAGTTCAGCAATTCATTTTCTGCAAAGGTTACAAAAATGCTAAGTGTAGCTGAATTAGAAAGGCAACAGAAAATGAGATGTCTTTGGAACAGAGGCTAGTACTAATTGGCCCTTTCTGAATCTTTTTTCCTGAGAATGCTTTTTTTTCCTATGGCTCAGCTACGGTTATAGTAAGTATATTAACAGAACTTATTTATTTTCCCACTTTTCTGCTTTTCCTAGAATCATTTTATCAATGTTCCCAGTTTTTCACCCAACCATGTGACGGTTTATCTCCAAGAAGTACATTTTCACACACAGACTTATTTAAAATTATATAATATTATATCTTGCACAAATAAATGTTTCAAATGGATCTAGTGCTTGTTAAATGCCTAGGTGGCACTGGAGTATGTACTTACACTAAGAAATTAACAGCCACCACTTCATTGACTGATTTGGAAATTATCTACTCAATTATGTCATGCAGCCATTCCCAGATGTTCGTTAGTTATTGCTTATTCAGAGGATTGGCTATATTGGTGTTCATATATTTTTAGGTTTATTAGAGTGTGAACATATACTGTAATTACACGATGCAGATGAACCACCATCTGCAGATATTTCTCCTCCTCTCAAGGACTTTCAGATCAAACTGAGTCATATTCCACTGATGAGTTTCCCCTGGATTAAAGCTTTACAGCACTGTAAATGACAATAATTATGGAGCTGAAAATATAATGTTTCTTTGGACTAGAAACTTCCTTTTCTGTCCTTTCATGCTTTTAAAATAGCTTCTAAAATAAACCACGTCTTGTGTGATATGTTAATAAGCCCTTTGGGGCAACATTATTAAATATGTTTTAAATAGACTATCATTGATAAATAAGCAATTTACTTTTAGGTCGCAATTTAGAGACCAAAATAGCAACTTAAATATTCAATGATGATTCTTAAACATGTATCTTTATCCAATTAGTCACCTTGTCTTCCTCATCCTATCTCAGTTGTGGTATGCATATTTATGGATATTTTGAGAAAATACTTATTGGAAAAGTCTACAGTTAGAGGGGTTCTCTAGAAGCTGTCCAGGTATTCCTACCACAGCCTAACATCACAAATTGGACATTCAAATCCTATCAGCAAATTTTGCTTGTAAAAAATGAATTTACAGGATTATTTGAAATAGAGGTATTTTTTAAAATTGTGTTTTCCTTTTTCTGTGGATTATCCACTCAGAAATATATTATTTTAATACTATGGAGCAAAAGATTATGACTTTGTACAGTCTCTTGGAGAATACTAGCTTTGTTTTTGAATTATAACAAATGAATAGGCTTTGGGAAGTTCATTCACAGACCTGTAAAACCAGTATATCCTGTTTGAAAGATCTCTCCTCAATCTCAATGTTACATTATTCAACACATATTTATTGCATGTCTAAAATGGGCAGAACTCTATTGTATATTTGATAGATCCAGATAAAAACAACAACATGGTTTTGATGTCCTTCTTATTAACTAATGGGAGCAGATAGATGTAAAACTATCCAACTCTAGTAATAAGAATGAAGTTGATACCAGAATATAGGCTCAAGCAATGTTCTGGAGGAAAAACAATGAGTAGAAAGGATTAATTCTGGTTGGGATTTCTCAGCTATCTGTCTGCCAAGTATTTCCCTTCTTGTCTTCTAGATCGGCTCTCTAAATATTTATATTCTTTTCTATCATTTTTTTTTTATTGGGGTAGAGTTGTTTTATAATTCTGTGTTAGTTTCTACTGTACAGCGAGGTGAAGTAGAGTTCCCTGTGCTACACAGCAGGTTCTTATAAGATGTAAGTTGTAGAAGACCCCAGTCTTGAAATCAGTAGGCCAACAAATAAATGACAAGCTACTCAGCATGTGCACAGAGATGCAAATTAAAGCAAAAATAATATGGCATAAAGAAATAGAAAAAAAGATTGATAAGTTTTGATGAAGGTGTGGAGAGTGAGTATATGTTCTCATGTGAATATCCAATGATTTAACACATCAAGAACACTGCATTTTCATAAATCAGGTAATTGCACATGAGGGTGTCTTTTTAGATTCTATTTTGTTCCATTGGCCATTTGTCCCCATCCCCCTACACACACACACACACACACACACACACACACACACACACACACTTGCACCAAAACCACATTTACTTAATTACTGTAACTTTATAGTATGTCTTTCATCCTAGTTGTATAAGTCTTCCAGTTTTGTTGTTCTTTTTAAGAATTGCATTAGCTATTCTTGACTTTTGGATTTCCATATTAATTTTAGAATTTCCAGCCAACTCTAGAAGAAGTTAGCATTGAGCTTCTAAAGGTCCCCTGAGTGGGATTTTGTACAAAGTTCTTGCAAGGAATGTGGAAGGAGGGAAATGCTTTGATTAGGGGAGATGGACAAGGTAGATCATGGAGAGAATGAGCACTTCCCCAAGACTGGGCAGAAAAGCAAATGGAATGGCTGTAGGCCCACAGTCCTTGTTGGCAAGGAGGGCTGCTGTCAGGGGTGTTTCTAACCCTTCTATAGGAAAGTGTCCAAGAAACAAGGGTAGACTGCAGGGCTGAACCTCAGCATGAAGTGGCAGAGAAGTGACATTATAGGTAAAAAGTAAATGGAGCAGGGACCCAGCAAATATCTTTGATTTCTGCCTCACAGAGGCCCAGAAGTCCTGGGTGATCATAGAGGGATGGAAACAAGCACAAGAGGTGAAGAAGTTGAATTTCCAGCCTCCCGACTGGGGAGCAGAGTAAATCTGTCTCACAGGGAAAGAAAAAAAAAAAAAAAAAAAGACATGTGATGTTGTAAAATTAATTATTTATATAACTTAATTGCAATAAAAATAAAATCCTTATGTTCCAAGTGTGGAATTAGGTTGACTATCAAAGTCTGCCTAGGATGTACTTTGCCAAAGCAGTTTAGGATTAGATGTAAATGACTCTATTCTCCCAGAAAGGGAGAAAAGAAATCGGTAGCTAGAAGAAAACATGAAAACTGTTTCAGAGTTCAAGTTATTTAGATAAGTTTCTTGAATTCTTCAGTCACATATTTAGCCTAATTCCTAATCACTTCAAACATCATCTACTGTAATAGCCTGGCCTCGCATGTGAATGTAGTTCCTGCTAAATGTCCCTAAATATGTGCACACATATATACCTGGAAATCTTTACTCTGCAGAACTTTCCCAATCACCTCTCAAATGAAATCAATCCTACCTGCTACCTTCAAGACTCATCATTTTTTGGTTACCTTTCCAAAAGTATTTATCTCCCACCACAATCCTTTTCATCCTTTTTTGGGAATGCTGGAATATTCAGAGATATCACTGAGTTGTATATATCATCACTTTTAGGAGGAGAGAATGAAAGTGGAAGAGGGAGGTGGTAGGCTGCTGAGGTTGGGAAGAGCAGTGGGTTGCTGAGAATGACAAACAAGTAGGATTTGACACAAGAGTGGTTTTTTATCCTCCAATTTTGGTTACATGGGGTTATCAGGAAAAAAAAATGCAATGGGACCAGCAACATTATCACAGATACAGTGTTTAATAGATCAAAAGAGGAAAAATGTTCTTAGGGTGAACATGGGCAAAGAATAAAGGACAGGAGTCAAAGTCTCAGTTTCAGTATTCAATTACACATAAGAATAGGGCAAAGGCAGAAGTAGAACAAAGGGACTTCAGCAATAAACAGATCTGTGATCCTCAGAGCTTGTTTTTAGTCAGAGTGGTACCATGTTGTGTAATTGTGTTTTTCATTTATAAGCATTAGAATGCATCGTCAGTACCTTGATCTTGGATTTGCCTTCCACTGGTTCTTCCTCACTGTAGAAATCTTCAGAGAAGACGGGGCCAAATTCAGAGGGGTATCTGGTTAGCAAGCCCAAAATTCCTACTCCACTCACACAATTGATATCCTTATTGTCTGCTTAAGACATTGCTGTTCTTTTTCTCCCAATTAGCCTATTAGACCTTTGAGACTAAAGGTCCCCCCAAAATTCTAAAGTATCATTTCACTGTAAAAAATTTTTTAGATAATTTCCTTTGTCTTCTTCCATTTGTTGATGAGCCTGAAACCTTGAAATCCTATAGCACAAATCAGAGTCTGACTTCTGCTCCTTGATTTGATTCACTCTGTTAGTAAATCTAAGGTTTATTCAAGCCAGTAATTTTTTCCTTTTTTCCTACTCTCGCCCATCTTGGTAATTTCTTAGCAATATTTATATTAATATTCATGAGAAGGTGCATAGAATTTGAAATTCAGATCAAATATATGTGTCGAATTGTAGCAGAGCTAGTAAAGTTTATGCATAAAAGAAGGTTTTTACATGACTGAAATAAAGGCATTGGATTTTCCAGAGTGTATTTTGTCATTTGTTATAATTTTGTCCCATTTTACCAAAGATATTCAAATGTAAAACTCATGACATTAATATTTGCTAAGCTTTTCTCTTAAACTCATTAGTCTTCATATTTGCATTCTCATTATGATGAATGCAATGTATTGAATGTAGTAGGAGCCCATTAAATATTTGTTAATCTAATGAGTGACAAATGAATGTGTATTCAAATTGAATCTGCCTCAGAACAAGACTACAAGTCTACCAACATTCTAAAATACTAACTGGTTAATTCACTTAGGATGACTCTAACTGAAAATAATGCCCCCTGATTTAATATCTGTTTTATCCTCTCTGACAAACTTTATAGCCACTGTTTTATCCAAGACCACTGTCTCAGTGCATTTGGGCTGCTATAACAAAACACCATAAACTGGACAGATTATACACAATAGAAATTTATTTCTTGCCGTTCTGGAGGCTAGGAAGTCCAATATCAAGGTACCTGCTGATTCAGTGTCTGGTGACAGCCTGCTTCCTAGAGTTTTCTCACCATGTACTGACATGGTAGAAGGGGTGAAGGAGCTCTCTAGGGCCTCTTTTATAAAGAAACTAATTCCAGTCATGAGGACTCTGCTCTCATGACCTAATCACCTCCCAAAGACTCTACCTCCTAATACTATCACCTTGGGAGTTAAGATTTCAACATAATAATTTTGGTGGGGGATATAAACATGCAGTCAATAACAACCACCATGTTATGCTCATTTAAATTTAATATGTAGCATTTAAAATGGGGAATAGTATACATTCCTAGCAACAAAGAGTTTGTATCTGGAAGATTCGTGGTCTGGTAAAACCTTAATTCTATGGCAGCCAGGAGGCAAAGCCTTAGAACCCTCAAAAATCTCTGAAGTAAATACAAAGGTAGCAAATGCTTAAGGATCTTCTAGGAATGACCCAGAAATAAGGTAGATTATTGAACAGATTCCCTGATTCATCCCATCCACGCTTTTTTTATCTTGGGAACTGGAACAAAATGTTGTTAGCCAGAGTGGTAGGAAGATAAAACATTATTTATCCAAGTTTAAATTTTAATGGTTAAGTGCATATGCTCTGGAATATGGCAGAGAGGAATCTGGAGTCCTAGATCTGCTACTTACTAGCATGTAAACTTGTTTGGTCTATAACAAAATACCACCAAAGGGGTGGCTTAAATAACAGAGTTATAGTTCTCACAGTTCTGGAGACTGGAAGTCCAAGGTCAAAGTGTCTGAAGATTTGGAGTCACGGAGGGGCTCTTTCCCTGGATTGCAGGTGGCTGCCTTCTCACAGTGTCCTCACATGGTTTCTCCCCAGTGTGTGCTCCTAGAGAGAGAGATCTTGTGTCTCTTCCTTTTCTTATAAGAACACTAATCTCATCATGAGCTTCCCAACCTCAAACTTTATTTAAACCTAACTACCCCCCAAAGGTCCCACCTCCAATACCATCACTTTGGGGATTAGAGTTTTAACATATTATTTTGGGGGTACACAAGCATTCAGTTCATAATAAAACTTGAGCAGCATAGTTAATCTTTCTATGTTTTAGTTGTCTTATCTGAAAATCAGGACAATGGTAGTAACTATCATATGACTTTTATATTAAATAAGATAATGTATATAAAGTATGTATCATCTCCATACATTTTGGCATAATCTACATATTAACTATTAAAACTATTATTTATTAATCATTTACTAGCTTGTCTTTTACCTTCTGTGAGACCACTGTTCAGCTGGTATCCTTTTAATGTTATCTGCAGCTGTAGTAAATGGTTTTATTTTAACTATTTGTAAAATAAGAAAGTATCTCTCTGTACCTATTCCTGTTCATTTCTCTAGATAGGTAGATGATACATGGATAGATAAATAGACAGAATTTCTCTATTGAAAAATCCATATTTATAATGCCATTTAACATCCACATGTAAGATGTCATTCTTTTATTTTTATTCCAACATTAAAAAACTACCAAGTACCAAGAAAAATTTCTGTGCATCGTAGTTTGAACACTGTCTTCGGATAGTCTTTTTATTTGCACTTCTTGACACCAAAAGATAGCTTTTGCCTCACTTTTTAATCTCAAAAGAATATTCTGCTCCCAGAATATTAAGAATGGGTAAGGGAACAACAGTGAGTGGCAAGTGCTTGCTTGTATATAATTTTAAAAGTCAATAAGGCAATCTGAATTTTTTATGTCTGCTATAATTACATGATGGGCTCAGTGTATCAGAATAATCTAAGTTCTATACCTTCCTGGATGAAAACGTGAGGTTCACTAGCCCAGAGGTAAGCCACACTAAAACTTATATTTGGAATACAGAGGCATTTTAGGGAATGACTGAATCAAGTAAAAGGTTGGATTGCTCAATCATGTCTATAAGGGGAGGCTATTTGATGAGAAATCATATTCAGAAAAATAGTCCTTAGAGGAAGAAAGGGAAATTTCAAAAATTATGCCTAAGGCACAGTTGTCATTTTACATTCCAGTTTTCTTGTGAAGGTGAAAGAAAACTTTTTTAAGTGTTACCAGTTTTGTTTCATGGCTCTTGGACCTGTTGGCCTAAACATCCTTCACTGTCAAATATTATGTCAGCATCACATTGTGGCAAAAGTGGCCAAATGCAGAACAATATTGAAAAAAAAAGAACAATCAAACAATGTTATAACTACTCAAGCCACAATAGCTCTCAGCACTTTTTTTGTATTTTTATATAAAAAAATTAATCAATGGTGAATTACTTCCTCTTTAATTGCTTTAGAAAAATCATAATGAATTTTTCAAAGTTATACAAATTGAAGATTGAAATATCAACTAAAAAAAATAGGCGCGTTAAATTTGCTTCTATTCCTTCCTAGTTTAAATTATAACTTCTGAGGAAGAAATTCTACAAATCTCCTATAGAGCCTTACCACAAAATTTATTGAGTACCGAGTCTGGTACCATGTCCTAATTCAAGTTACAAAGTCAAAAAACCAAAACAAACAGAAAACTGTGTGTGAGAGAGAGAAATTCTCAGTCTGCATTTGTGAGGGCGAATGGTGGTTATGCAGAATGGTCTAGGGCCTTTAAACAGGGAAAGGGATGGGGGAGGGAAGCTTTGAGAGTTTCTTACACTTTTCTTTCTATAGCTATAACTCTAAGCCTTCTTTGAATCCACTTCCTTATCTATTAATTATGTGGTCAGTACATAACCATCCCACCTAATTCACTGAATTATTGTGGTAATCAATTTATGTGCAAAAGTATTTTGTGTCAATATAATACATTCAATATTACATCATACTATAACTGTTTAAAAGAGTGTTAGGTTGAGAATATAGAGTTTCCAAAGGTTTTACATCAGGAATGTCTCATATGAATTCTGGTTTCGTATATAACTAAGTTGATCATCTGGTATCTTGTTTTTGTAGCAGCAGCACAGTAACATGGGAAATGCCACAACTATGGAAGAATTAAGACTTACTTATTTTAAAATTGCAACTTCAACGCATTATATGACTCCAGGCAAATTATATAATTCTTTAGCCTTAGTTTCTTTATCCAAATAATAGAAATAACAGCATTCACCCATAGGGTTAAATATACTCAAGGAAATGCCTAGTTTACCGCAAAGCTGTTGCTAATAAATACTGGTTGTAACCAATGATCTATTGAATAAAGCCTTAGTTACTTTGTGAAAACACATAAAAGTCTCTTTCTTGGCTAATATGCTCATTCTTCTTCCAAATTCTAAATAAGGGAGCAAATTGGAAAAAGAAAAACTTAGAGAAAATAAACACTTCACACCTGATAATTCTAACATGAGGTTGAAAATAATGGCCTTTTATTCTGTCACCTCAACGGTGAAATAAAGGCTTATACCTTAAAATACTGTTACGGAATACAGTTTTAGAACTCTACCTTTTCCCCACTCTGTTTTATCTTCACATGTTTGAGGAAGGAAAAATAATCTTAAATCTCTAAGTATGACTTAAGGGTCATAGAATCTTGGCAAGAAGTAAAATCACCATGCTGAGTACCATTTTGTATATACTCCAGTTAATTAACTCTAAATTTTAAGAACTATAAAAATGAGTAACTAAATAAAGGGCCCTCTTTTTGAAATGATCAATACACTAAAACTCTAAATTTTGAAAACTATAAAACACTGTATTTATAGAATAAGTATTTTAAGTTAAAATAGTGTTTTATTTTATGATACTCCAAAATAAAAATTAGGTTAAAGATAAACTACCAAAAAATAGAAGAGAATTACTTCAGATCCACATTTATGACCACTTTTTTGTAATTTAGTAATCTTTGGAACTCTGTATAACAGTGTTTGGGAAAGAAAACCCTACCAGAAAGATAACTATGATTACTAAGCTGTGTTTTCTATTATTCAGAGCTCTCCAAAAATTCTCCTGCTGGAATGACATTTGCACGGTTACTGTACCCAAAAGCATTTCTCCTTTCAAAAGCTCAACAAATATATAAACATATATATATATTTTTAAAAATCCAAAAAATAAAAAACCTCATTGCCTATAAATTGTAAGCTTATAATATATATCCTAATATGAACATCATACATAGTTAATAATAGGAAATGCTTTTAAAATATTTCAGCTGTATATCTCAGTTTTGAATTTAAACTCAGTTTTAAAACAGAGCAATGTATTTTACCAATAGCAATCGCTGAAATAACTTATTTATGTAATTAATATTATAAATCACATTAAAATTAGAATACTAAAATAAAAAGTAGCTGTAAAATTTATATAAATGCTCTATTATTTACTCAAGATTAAGCTCAGAATAAATCAGATGTGTACATTCATAAACGTGTTGTTTGATTAGGCTCGTTTTAAATTCCCTCTCACAAGAATGAAGGGATATTTTCCTGAAAATATGTTAGAGTTACAGGTTGAGCTTCAGAAGGCAGAACGGGAATCAACTGGTATCCATAACTGGGAGACAGCTTTAAGCTCAGTAGGAGACAGTTTCTAACAATTAGAACTCTTTGCCCTAGGATGTAGTGACTTGGGAGAATTCACCAGGAGACTGAACTATCTTTTAAGGATGATCAATTGAGATCAGTGTAGGTAATAGTGCCAGTCCTCTAAAAGGATTTTTCTGTGCACATTTTCACTGACCAAACTGAAAACAAAGTTGGGCTAGACTAATTGTCAGGAGAGGAAGATTAGTTTAAAAGCAATAAGAGACTCTTTTTTTAATTAAAATAATAATCTATCAAAAATAATATTATTAGGAAAAAATTCATGAAAATGCAACTATTTTGGATATTGCAAATAGCTGTATAATCCTTTCCTACCTGCTAACATTTTATAGAGATGCATTAAGTATACTTTATTTTGATTTTCTCGGTTAATGTATTACAAATATATTTGTAAGATTTTATCTACTCTTTACAAAAGCTGATGTGCAATGAAAATAAAAAAGTATTATGAAGATGGGGAGGATGAGTGAATCTATCAGTTGAGTGCTTCTTACATGTCAGGCACTATTGGAAGTCTTATGGGGTAGTTATCTTATTTAATCCTCACAATCCATTTATAACAGGGTTATTTAGGCAAAGAGAGTTTAAATATTTTCTCAAGCATAGAGCTATTATGTGATGTAACCAGGTCTTACCGGCTGTTATACAGTAATTTTCTAAATAATGATAACTTAATTATAGAGACCTAATAGAGGCAATTATCCATTAGAATCTTAATGTAGACATTTCTGTGTAAGAATAGGAATGTAGACATTTCTATATAACCCTATACTCTTTCAAATAGAAGTAAAAGACAGTAATCTTCTTTCTCTTTTGATCTTCAACTTGACATGTAGGAATTAGTAGTTTGGTATTCCTAGGAAAACCTCTAGAGCCAAGTTCTAAGAGTGCCTAAATGGACCTAGAACTTTCCCAGAGTGGAAGGAATAGTATTACGTGTCATAAAATTTCAAAATTTCACAAGAATATAGCAAGATTCTGTACTGAAAACTACAAGGGTAAATATCCCTGAAGGGGCAAAATGAGGTGCAATGGAGAACTTAGTTCTTATTTGTCTCCAGATGGTACAAATTACAAGTTACAGGCTGGTTTTGTTTTATTATTATGATAGCGAAAAGGAACTAAACTAGAACAACAGTTTCCAGATGTTGCAATGGAAGAATTTTTCAGAATGTATAGAAGTCTCAGCATTTTCTCCAATGTAGCTGTCAAGCTTCTTGGAGATAATATCTGCAATGTTTTTCTTTATCTTCAATAGGATATACTTGGAATTCCATGGACCAAAAGTACAGAAGAGGATTCTTCCTAATTAGTTGGCTTGTTAAAAGAGTAAGAAAGAAAAAGGAAATTTGTTTGCAAACAATTAGGACCACTATAATTTTACTTAAGTCTGTTCATTATCTTCCTAATGCATTTAAACTATTCATATTATGGAGTAATGCCTGGAAGATTTCCGTAATTTGCTTCCACAGAAAAAGAAAGTGTCTGGAAAGCTTTCTTTCTGAGGCCAGAATTCCTCCAGTTTCAAGGTTTCTTTTCTTTACTATCTCCTTTCATAGCATTTGGCCTCACAACTGGCCGTGAATTAAATCCACAACTCCAAAATTTATTCCCAGCTTCTGGGTTGTGGACAATTCCTTTGACTTGTTCTGACCCACACTCCTGTGGATTCCTGCCTTGCCTTGAGAAGAAAGCACAAGACTGGAAGAGGTCGTGAAGAGAGTGAGTGTAGATAGAAGAGAGGCTGCTGAACTCTTATACAGTAGAGTCTTGGTCTGGGAGATGAGGAAGGAGCAAAGCAGACTGTTAAAAGTCAAGAAGGGGTTCTAGAGAAACAAAGGAGATACTGGTCTCAGGTTAAAACATTTATTAATAATGACAAGATCTAGATGAGACATACCCATGAGAGTAAGCAGTGGATTCATAATGGACATCATCACTAGTGGGAACGAGATGAAGTGTCTAGGAGGTCAGTGTAATGGAAGAACCATGTATATGAATTTTGAAGTATAAGAATTAATGACAATAAGCTAAGAACTTTTCAAAGAATGAGAGAAACTGACCACAGACAACTACAAGTAAAGTATAGGAGTAACAGTTTCAGTAACAAAAGAGTAGATAATATGGACAAACTCTACCACTGAGAAGATCTACAAGAGCTGTTCAATGTATTTTGTAAAAAGTATTTAGAAATACTAGAGAACTACCAAAGGAGTGGAGATTTTTGAGCCATGACCAGAGATAGGCAGGAAAACCAAAGAGGAGATGGGATTGCATGTTTCTATAGACCAGAGGTCAGGAAACTATAGCCTATGGGTCAAATCTGGCCTGCTACCTGTTTTTGTAAATTAACTAAAGTTACTTTCATTAGAAAACAGCACATTCATTTGTTTTTATATTGTCAATGGCTGTTTTCTTGTTCCAGTGACAGAGTGGAGTAGTTGTAACAGAGGCCACATGGCCCTCAAAGCCTAAAACATTTGCTATCTGTATCTGTACAGAAAAAAATTTGCCAATCCCTGCTCTAGATACAGGTTTCATGCCAGGAAATAACTGAAATCCTCTTTAGAGGAATATAACATCATTCTCACTTTTAACTTTTTCCTATAATTTTTAAAACACAACTAACTCTCAATCAAAATGAAGAAAATACAAAGGGAGAAAAAAAGCTATGTGAAATGAGTTGTTCCTAGAAGTAGACTCTGAGAAAGTTGAGTAAAAATATTTTTGAAGGGATATGACTCCAGATAACTTTTTCAGAGGAGTGGAGATATAAGAAAGGGAAAAGAAGAAAACTAATAAAGGATGCATTATTGAGCTAATTACCTCTGAGGATAACTGAAGTTCAATCTCCCTAGAGAACTTAAGGAGATATTGTAAAACATGCCTGAGAGTTATCCCAAGCAAAGGATGAGGAAGCTGGAGTTTTTATCCATCAACTTCTAAACAATCATTACATGAATGCTACTTCTGCAGATGTTATCTCTTCAACTTTTCCAGCCTGCACTTTGCTTAGGCCAAGCATGCTCCCATAAGCAAAATTAAACTGAAATGGCAGGGAGGAAGAGATATTGGCAAAAGAGTGCTTGGATCTGAAGAGATAAATGCCTACGACATATGGGCAGGGCACTAACAGGATTTGTTACCTAAGAAGCACATATATTGGTGTTAACAGTCCAATGGATTTAAATATAGCTGTATTTAATATGCTGAGGAAACAAAAGACAAGACTTAGAGGTCTGGCAGAAACTTGACCATAAAACATAACCAAATGCAAAGTCCATAACTAACTGAAAAACACATAGCTGAACAATCTCAGAGTATTGGTTTAATACAAAATTAGATACAGCTGAAAAGAGATTTAGTGGACTCGAATGTAGGTCAGAAGGAAATATCCATATTGATAACTGATGTAACAAAAGAATGGAGAATGCAGAAAAAATATATAAGCTATGAGACTTAATGAAAATGTCTAAATGTAACTAGAGTTTTAGACAGAGAGGAGACATATCACAAGGCTGGAGAAATAAAAAAAAAAGATAAAGCTTATAATTTCTTCAAACTGATGAAAGACATGAAGCCAATAGACTTAAAAAGCAATGAAAACCAGAAGTACAATAAATACAAAGAAAATCAAAATAGTAAGATAATAGTAAAATATCTGAAAACAAATCCAAAGAGAGAATCTTAAAAACAACTGAATAAAAAAGAGACATTGTTTTCAAAGGAGCAACCACAAAAGTGACAGCTGAATTGTCAGCAGATAAAATGGAAGCTAGGATATATGGATTTTCTTAAAACACTGATAGGAAAGAACTTTCAACCTGAAATTCTGCACTCAGAAAATGTATCTTTCAAAAATGAAGACAAATTCTCCATAAGGGAGTAACGGAACTAGAATTTACAACCCTGCTGTAAACCAAAAAAAAAAAAAAAAAAAAAAAAAGGCAAATACATAAATAACTATGTTCAAACATTGGACAACAGACAACAAGCAGTGTGGAAATGTGATCCCTGCTGTAAGGAAAACAAACATAGTGAGCCCTATATTTGCTTCGGCTATCTATATGGAGGCAACTTCTAGAATGCAGAATAGGCAAGGAGAGCCAAAATATAGCTAAGCAATCTTAGCTTGATGCCTTGCAAGGACATATATTGGAGTTTGGAGTACCTGAGGTAGCTAGAATTTGCAGGGCAGAAAACCAGAAAGGAAGTAGCTATGCAAAGAGCTCCAGAAATTTACATTAGGATATTTGGTTTCTATGCTACATAATACATTACCACAAAACTACTGGGTTAAAACTATATGCAATCATTTTCTCACAGCTTCTGTACATAGGACGCTCAGACAAAACTTAGCCAGGTTCTCTGCTTCATTCAGTCACCAGCTGCAATCCAGGTGTCTACTGGCAAAATCCAGAGTCTCAACTGGCGAAAGATCTGCTTTAAATCTTCCTCAGCTTGTCGAATTTCTCTCCTTTTGGCTATAGAACTGAGGGCCCTAGCTTCTTAATGGACATTGGTTAGACGTTGCCCTTTTGTCCTAGAAGCCACCTTCAATTCCTGCCACATGGCATATTTTTAAAAGCAATTCACAGCATGGCTTTTTCCTTCTTTAAGACCAGTAGAAGAGTGAGTTTCTCCTGTAGTCTGCTCAGAGGGTATCTTGTATAATGTAAAATTGATAGAAGTGAAACCCCAGCATCTTTACCATATTCTAGTGGGGCTAAAAGCAGGTCACATATCCTGCCCACCCTCAAGGAGAGGGAATTATATATGGCATACCACCAAGTGGTAGAGATCAAGGGGGCCACAGTGTGTTCTAGAGTATATGAATAAACATTAATTTGCACATGTATAGAGTGAAAGCTCACAAAGCAGAGTAAACTTGAAAAGAATGGGAAATTATCATGCTACATTTTGTCAAATAATTTCAAGAGATCATATAGTCAGGAGTCATTGAGTCCCCAGAAGTCAGAATAGAGACACATGTTGAACATAAGGGACATTCAGTAGAGATCCAATGCAGGTCACACCTCGATTGTGGATTGAAACCAGCCTTAGAGTAAGGGCTATCCCAGACCCCATTTTAAAAGCTTAAAAGCAAGCCTTAAAAGCATAAGAAGAAATCCAATCAGAAAGGCCATATACGTGACTGGACTCAGGTCCTTCCATGGCTTGCTCCAGCATTTTAAAGTTTGCTTGGGTAATAATAATGACATATTGATTTTTCTCTCAGCATGTTTGCTTCATTTTAAATAATTAACTAGCATTAATTACCAGGATCTGCTGGAAATTAGTACTTAGTTGAAGAGTACACCGTTGGGATGAGAGTACCAAAATAGGAGTGATACAAGCAAGGCTCAAGAAATCACTTAATAAATGTAAATGATTCTGTTAAGCATGAGGAAAATGAATTGCTTCTGTGTTTCAACTGAATTAAAAAAGCAGTGAAGGGCTTCCCTGGTGGTGCAGTGGTTAAGAGTCCACCTGCCGATGCAGGGGACACAGGTTCGTGCCCCGGTCTGAGAGGATCCCACATGCTGCTGAGCTGCTGGGCCCGTGAGCCATGGCCGCTGGGCCTGCGCGTCTGGAGCCTGTGCTCCGCAACGGGAGAAGCCACAACAGGGAGAGGTCCGTGTACCACAAAAAAAAAAAAAAAAAAAAGGCCGTGAACATTATCATCAAATCATCTTCCCTCTACTAACACCAATTTGCCATGTTCTTTTACCTTTCTTTCCTATTCCTTATTCTCCTCTGCAAACACAAAATTCTATCAGATGCTTCTCTAAAATAAAAACTTAAAATGGAAGTCTAGGAAGTGACAAAAATTTAGGAGAAAAATGTAATGAGACACTATCATTTACCAATGAAATGTTAAAGGCACAGAGAATTCTCTGGATGTAAATAATTAAATAATCATTATAAGAGGGAATTTTCAGAAATTTGTATATGTGTGACATTGCTCTTTATATTGATTATCTCTGATATTATTAAATGTATACCTTCATGTGTTCTAAAACAAACTTTTGAGAGTTCAGAAACACATTGAATGCATATACCCTTTGACCCAGCAATACCAAACCTGGGAATTTACAGAAATATACATATATTCTCACATATATGTGAAATGACTTGATGCATTACCTATAATAGTAAAATATTAGAAATAACCTGATTTCTTAAATAATTTATGTGCGGTTATTAATGGAATACTACGCAGCAATATTAGAAACCTATATAGTAATTTTAGAAGACTTCCATACAACAACCCTAAATACTAATATTACTCCTATTATACTGGGAAGGAAACAGGCATACAGAAACTAAGCAACATATTCAGAGAGGTTATAGCATTGATATGAGTTGGAGTAGAATTTCGGCAGAGGTATTCTTTGAAAATACCTCTGCCAACTAGGGTAAATGTATGTCCCAGTTTACCTGTAGTACTGATCATTATTACTAGCACTCCTACTCATACTCAAATGTGTCCTGATTTTCATGACAATTTTATGATAACCCTGTATGACATGGTATCTCTCCCTATAAGACAAGAAATGACAAAAATGTATATTCTGCAGATATGTTGTACTGCTTTCCATTTCAATAACTCTAATTTTTCTCATTATTACACTTCTGCCATACTAAAATTATACTTTCATTTTCCACCATTATACTTCAATAACCATCCATTTATTCTCATCTGCTAGAGAACATTTTAGATTCTCCACATTTACCAAATTTGGAAGATTTGGCTCATAACAATTACCTCCTGTGTGTTTAAAATCCATTTCTAGGTATTAGTGTGCCCCTTCCCTTCTGCTAATAGCTGCACTGAACTTAATACTCTAAAAAAGAACTTTTAGAAATGTGCATCTTCATAAATATGCTACCAGAAAACTACTAGAGCTAATCAATGAATTTGGTAAAGTAGCAGGATACAAAATTAATGCATTCTTATACAATAATGATGAAAAATCTGAAAGAGAAATTAAGGAAACACTCCCATTTACCATTGCAACAAAAAGAATAAAATACCTAGGAATAAACCTACCTAAGGAGACAAAAGACCTATATGCAGAAAACTATAAGACGCTGATGAAAGAAATTAAAGATGATTCAAATAAATGGAGAGATATACCATGTTCTCGGATCGGAAGAATCAACATTGTGAAAATGACTCTACTACCCAAAGCAATCTACAGACTCAATGCAATCCCTATCAAACTACCAATGGCATTTTTCACAGAACTAGAACAAAAAATTTCACATTTGTATGGAAACACAAAAGACCTCGAATAGCCAAAGCGATCTTGAGAAAGAAAAATGGAGCTAGAGGAATCAGGCTTCCAGACTTCAGACTATACTACAAAACTACAGTAATCAAGACAGTATGGTACTGGCACAAAAACAGAAATGTAGATAAATGAACAAGATAGAAAGCCCAGAGATAAACCCACGCACATATGGTCACCTTATTTTTGATAAAGGAGGCAAGAATATACAATGGAGAAAAGACAGCCTCTTCAATAAGTGGTGCTGGGAAAACTGGACAGCTACATGGAAAAGAATGAAATTAGAACACTCCTTAACACTATACACAAAAATAAACTCAAAATGGATTAAAGACCTAAATGTAAGGCCAGACACTATAAAACTCTTAGAGGAAAACATAGCAGAACACTCTATGACATAAATCACAGCAAGATCCTTTTTGACCCACCTCCTAGAGAAATGGAAATAAAAACAAAAATAAACAAATGGGACCTAATGAAACTTAAAAGCTTTTGCACAGCAAAGGAAACCATAAACAAGACGAAAAGAGAACCCTCCAAATGGGAGAAAATATTTGCAAATGAAGCAACTGACAAAGGATTAACCTGCAAAATTTACAAGCAGCTCAGCCAGCTCAATATCAAAAAAAAAAAAAAATCCAATCCAAAAATGGGCAGAAGACCTAAATAGACATTTCTCCAAAGAAGATATACAGATTGCCACAAACACATGAAAGGATGCTCAACATCACTAATCATTAGAGAAATGCAAATCAAAAGTACAATGAGGTATCACCTCACACCAGTCAGAATGGCCATCATCAAAAAATCTACAAACAGGGCTTCCCTGGTGGCGCAGTGGTTGACAGTCCGCCTGCCGATGCAGGGGACATGGGTTCCTGCCCCGGACCGGGAAGATCCCACATGCTGCGGAGTGGCTGGGCCCGTGGGCCATGGTCGCTGAGCCTGCGCGTCCAGAGCCTGTGCTCCACAACGGGAGAGGCCACAGTGGTGAGAGGCCCGCATACCACACACACACACAAAAATCTACAAACAATAAATGCTGGAGAGGGTGTGGAGAAAAGGCAACCCTCTTGCACTGTTGGTGGGAATGTAAATTGATACAACCACTATGGAGAACAGTATGGAGGTTCCTTAAAAAACTAAAAATAGAACTACCATATGACTCAGCAAACCCACTACTGGGCATATACCCTGAGAAAACCATAACTCAAAAAGAGTCATGTACCACAATGTTCATTGCAGCACTATTTACAATAGCCAGGACATGGAAGCAACCTAAGTGTCCAATGACAGATGAATGGATAAAGAAGATGTGGCACATATATACAATGGAATATTACTCAGCCATAAAAAAATGCAATTGGGTTATTTTTAGTGAGGTGGATGGACCTAGAGTCTGTCATACAGAATGAAGTATGTCAGAAAGAGGAAAACAAATACTGTATGCTAACACATATATATGGAATCTAAAGGAAAAAAAAGTTTCTGAAGAACCTAGGGGCAGGACAGGAATAAAGACGCAGACTTAGAGAATAGACTTGAGGACACAGGGAGGGGGACGGGTAAGCTGGGACGAAGTGAGAGAGTGGCATGGACTTATATATACTGCCAAATGTAAAACAGATAGCTAGTGGGAAGCAGCTGCATAGCACAGGAAGCTCAGCTCAGGGCTTTGTATCTACCTAGAGGGGTGAGACAGGAAGGTTGGGAAGGAGACACAAGAGGAAGGGGATATGGGGATATATATATATATGTATAGCTGATTCACTTTGTTATAAAGCAGAAACTAACACACCATTGTAAAGCAATCATACTCCAATAAATGTTAAAAAATGTGCATCTTTCATGAAACATGATGAAAAGCTAAATTCATTAATTTGGCCTTTAGATATTATTCTGACATCTAGAGTTAGTCTCTTCTGATGTATACATTGTGACTTTTAGAAATGTTCTTCTTAGGGATACTGTATCCTGATATAGAACAGATATTAACCATA
The DNA here is from genome assembly GCF_039906515.1 of Pseudorca crassidens. Classification (NCBI taxonomy): domain Eukaryota; kingdom Metazoa; phylum Chordata; class Mammalia; order Artiodactyla; family Delphinidae; genus Pseudorca; species Pseudorca crassidens. The sequence goes on from NC_090301.1 coordinate 75,871,755, forward strand.
TTTTGTAACTACATGCATGTTATTACATGAATGTAAACATTCGGTAAAATAATTTTAAGATATTCGATGCTGAGACATTGGGTCATTCAAAGACTAAATCTAGATATTAGTTTTCTTTTAAGGAACACATCAAAGACTAAAGCATATATGATAATTGGAGTTATATTGTAATGTTGAAGTTGATTCAAGAACATCTTCTCTCTTGCCTCTCATACTATTATCCGTGTGTTTTAACTATTATACCAAAACACTGATTTCTGAAATCCAGTGCATCACTTAGTTATATGAAATAACTTGTATGAAAATTAGTAATTTTGAGACATGCTTATTAATCAAGACTTCTTTATAAATCATAGTACATTGTATATACTTCTCTTCTGCATTTTAATAACAAATTTGATTTTCCTCAGTTATTCTTGCATTGCTAACTTTCAACATTTTTCATCTACATTATGTCTGTGGCAGACAAACTATTGATCTATGTGATACGAAATAATGCAATTTTCCTATTTTCTGTTATTTAAATCCATGTTAAAATACACCTTTTGCATCAGAACTTTTATTGAGAAATGTCATATTTAAGACCTCCTAGATGTATCTACATAGGGTGAAAAAGTGCTAATTTATGAGAACATCTCAAAAAGTATTTATTACTTTTTATAACTTCTCTATTTTCTTTATTCTTGCCATTTGTAACATATTCAAAACTAGAATAAAATAATGCTGTAATTAACCTACCTTGTCTGCCAAATCAGAAAGATAAACATTTGTTTAATATCTTCTAACAGTGGTCAAGAAATGTAACAACTTTCACTTTTATTTTATTTTAACATGATATAATCATTATTAATAATAAATATCTGAAAAGCAAAAATACACATATATATATATATATATATATATATATATATATATATACACACTCCATATATATAATGAATAATTGAAGAGTCGATGCCCAGATCCCCAGGTAGCAAATTATAAGACTCTGAGAGGGATAAATTAATAACCTTGATGTTGTAAGACTTCTTTCTCACAGCTTTAAGGAAAAGAAGGAACACATGGTAAAACCCATGTCACTCATGGAAGACAACACGCAAAAGAAGGATCTTGGAAGAATTAGACCACAAAATTGATGTGTGCCTTGTGAAATGAAGGAGTCCTATTGAACATGTTTAATGATATTCACATTTCCTCTTTTCAGATTGTTTTGACAACATATTCCTATATATCTAACTTACTGAGTAATGTATTTTTTAAAGTGTTTGATTTCTTTTTCAACCACCTTCTATATAATGGGGAGCTGGGAGAGGAAAAGCATTAAAAGTAGTCAGTTTCAGACATTTACCTGGTTTAAAAGAGAGGAACATAAACCAAGTACAATCAATTGCATGAACAATGTCCCAATTTTATATAAGTACTATTTCTCTAAAATGTTTCACAAAATTGGCCTCCTGATAGTATCAAAATCCCAGAAGAGCTGGTTATTGCAGCCTGAGCTCCTATCAAGCCAGAAGTAATATAGATGAATTTGTACCAAATTAGTGACATCAATTCAGATTGACAGATTGAAAATATAAAAGTAATTTGGGGAAAGGTATCTTTTTCTTTATAACCCACAGAGGGATTCTAGAGTTTGTAGTTTGCCTTGGTTTTAAGATTTCTTAACTGATAGTTGTCAATAGTCACGATTTTTCAATAGTACAAGCTAGGCTGAATTTGTATTAACTGCAAATTGCATAAGTAGTTCATTTTCAATCACATAAATTATAGGCTGAGTGCAAGGTCGGAATTCCTTTCCAGAATTATCACAGTATATTTTCTGGATTTGACTGAAAAGTCAATTACATTTTATGCTAATAAATAAATAAGATATGAAGCCATTAATACATATCAAATAATATGTTTTTTTTAAATCGGTGATATATAAACTTTTTGGATTATATTTTTTTTAGCTTCCACTGAAAACTACAGAGGAAGTGGAGTTGAGAGTGGTACATGTTCTCACTCAGTGTCCATCTGTGAGGCAGGGCAGTTTATTTATTGTCAGATATCTCTGGGTCAATTGCCCACTGGGGTAGGACGACTACCTGAAATATTCAACACAGAGGTGAGCTGTTTGGTAACTCCATTCACTATTCAGACCCAGGGCAAGTTGAACTAGTAGGAGTCAGGGTTCAATTTCTTGAGGAGAATAATTAGTGAGACCAGGAAGAATTCTGCTCTGAAAGACAGATTGAGGAACACTGCAAGTTTAGGGAACAGAACCTCAAAATAGGGTCTGAACCCTATATGCAGGAAAATTCAGGCTCAGGAACATGAGGGGCTGGCAGAAAACTATCAGAAGAGGCTCTCTCTGAAGGTAGTGGAGCTCAGGAAACGATGTGGGACTTCACAGAGAGCATGAGAATATGAAACTCCAAGTCAAAACTTCATCAAAATGAAACCTGTCTTACATACACTATGCCATAGAGATAATACTGGTAGATGAAATATTAAAGTCTTACCAAAAGCAAGAGAGTTAAGAGGCTAAGAAATCATAAACAGTCAGTGCTTTAAAAGATTTGGTTTGGGAACTGGTAAGAGTTCAAGCCTGTTTGGTGAGGTTTTAGCAAACTTCCTCTATAGGAGAGGGTGAATGCTGATGACTGTCAATTAGCCAGTGTTGGAGATGCTTGGCAGCTAGCGAATGAGCAGTATTACCAAAACCCACCTTTCCTACACCTTCTCAATCACAGGCATTTATGTTCTTTACACAAAAATTCTGTACAAGTCTTTAAGCCAATCCAACTCAAACAGGAACTTTTATCCCTCGACAGAAGATTTAGCATTAGTCTTGGCAGCCATGGGTCTCAAATAAGGGGCTAAGCCATGGAACCTTTGTGCCTAACAAGCAATATCCTTCTCCTAACCTCAGCCTTCTCGGCTTCTTCCTGTTTTGTCAGCTAGAGTTCAGTCCAAACTATCTGAACTCCAGCTCAATCGTTAGAGTACCTGACAACTCCCATAGCTTTCAAACCCCCGTTTCGTTTGCCCTTGCCGGATGGGGGTGGTGTGTGATGACAGGAGTGTCAGAGGTGGAAATAGACCCTGATGTTTTGATCTGTGGAATTTTAAGGACTGAGTTTGAGCACTGATTCCACCATATACTACTGATGTGATCCTGTGCAGGGTTGACTATTTCACTGAAGTATTGATAGGGTTAATTGAGACAACCCATACAAAGAATCCAGCAAACTACCTAGGATTAACAAGTAACTGAATCGCTTTGATGCACAGCAGAAATTAACACAACATTGTGAATCAACCATACTTCAATTAAAAAAATTTTTAAGTATTTAGCAAATGTTAGATATCAAGTGCTGCCTGAGATTCTACTCTCAGAAAACTAACCCAATGCTATGATGCTGTTGCCCCACAGATTGTCCTATTTCCTTTCTGTCCTAAAACAGCAACAAAAATAATCATTCCTTAGGAAACATATCTGATCACATATATAAAGTGCACACCAACATGCCTGAATTTTAGTAATTGTCAGTAAGTGTAAATTGCCACATTTTGTCTTTTTGAATACCAGTGTGGTAGAGACTGTTGTTTATCTAGAAACCATTCTCTTTATTTCTCCTTCCTCATATAACCACCATTTTGTTCAGACCCCTCCCAACTCACTCAAGGGAAGCTGACAGCATGTTCAGCTCCAGAGGGGGTCATATTCAGTAGGTCTTAATTATTCCCAGCCAATTATAGGATCCTATACCTCATGTGGGTGAGCCAAAATGGCCTTTCCTGAGTGATTGTTATTTGACCAGAGATGGGCACAGGCTTTACTTGTTTCTATCAATCTGAAGGGAACAGCTTTTAGTTCCATGGTTAAGAGAGTATTTTTAGTCTCTCTCTCTTCCCAAGCATACAACCTAAACTGCTTCTAGCAGCCATTTGGTGCTGATGAGTGAAGCCAGCCTGAGGAAGAGTTTAAAGTTGAAAAGTCATCTGACCATATTTGTAAAGTCCAGGAAATGGAATTCTCCCATTTGAGATCATTCTTCGCCTTATTAAGCCAGCCCAAATAAGATTCATTCATTCACTGCAACCAAAAGCATCTCAAATGACAAAAACCATTCTCTGCATTTCTTTTTTTTTTTCTTTTCTAATCATTTGAGCAGATCTGATCAGATCAGATCATTCTGATCACAGTCATTTTTCTTTTGTGATCTCCATGCTTCCTTGGTTGATTTCATCCATTGCCAGTGGTTCTAATGACCCTCTATGTATTGATATATTCAAGTCAGAACTCACTACTGAGTGCCAAAATCATATTTCCAAATATCATTAGTTTTCTCCTCCTGAGTCACCCACAAGTTTCTCCAAATTAGCATCCTAATCTTATAATTCCCATCTATGTTAGTATGACCTCTTCCTCTACGCATATTCTCATCATTTGTTGTATTGTCATCCACTTAACTTGAAACTTCAAGACTTCATTCTCATTTTCTCTTTCTAGCACCTATCCCAACAGCAGTGCATATTTGTCTTTTCTACTTCCGAAAGTAGCCCTGAATTTATTTCCTCTTTGCCATCATTGTGTAACTCTGTAGGCAAAGTTCTCCCTCATCTCTCATATGGGGTGTTGCAATCTCCTCTTGTTTGAACTCCCAGCCATGAATTTCTCCTCCTTCCATCTATCCTCAAGATACAAAGTATTATGTTTCTAAATCAAAAAGTGATTTCCTCCTTTTTTCTACAGGAAAATCAAACTGTTCAGCATATCTTCCACAGCTCTTCATGACCAGACCCCACTCCACCTCTCTGGGTTGATTTTCTTCTAGACTTTCTTTCACACATTTCCAGGCTCCAACCTAGAAATGTCTGATGAGGATGTCTCACTTTTCTCCAAGCATGCCATGTTTCCTCTTGATACCGCATAGTTATAAGTGTTTCTTCCTCTGCTTCAAATGTCCTGACCTCATTTCTCTGCCTGGAAAACTATTATTTATTCTCTAACATTCATCTCAGTAATCTCCTAAATATTTATCCTTAGCAGCAACCTAAGCTCTCAGCCCGAATTAATCTCTCCTTGCCCTGTATTCAAAGCATGGTATACAGAACTTCTCATATAGTATTCTCCACATGATGGCATTATTTGTAGCTTGTGAGTCTAGATCTGCTCTTAAACCATTAGCACTTTAATAAAGGGAGAGTGCATGATTCACCTGGGAACCTCTCAGACTAGTTAACACAGTGTCTGGCATATAATAATGTTTTAATAAAAGTCTATGAAAGGAAAAACAGCAGGATCTCTCAGGGCACCACTCGATGGAGAATGCATGTTTTCTCAGGAAAGGTTAGATTTTGTATCAGTTGTGGTTTGTGCTAACTACACTCATACTCTGTCATCTATCACCTGGCAATTCTGCTTCACTTTCCAGGTTATCCTCAAGGACAAATAACTTGGAAACTCCTCTTTCAGCCAAAAGCTGAAAAATACATAGCTCATGTCCTAGATCTAAATGGAAGAATAAAGATAATCATGAATTCATTTCTAATAAACAACCCATCACAGCCTAAAGCTCTTAGAAGTGAAAAATTCATGATATCCACATCTACAAAATGCAATGAGGTTTGAATAAAATCAATAGAGAGGCATAAATTGATATAATGCTTTTTATGTCTTCTGTTACAGCCGTATTGGGGTTTTTTTTTTTTTGCCCCGAGTAAAGCGGTTGTTTTAAGGTAAAGGGAATGTTTTGCCAGAGCAGGGCAGAGGATGCAGAGCCAAACTTATTTCGACCCAACCACGGATCACTACTCAGGAGCCTTCCTAAAGAACAGTTCACCATATGTGCTGTAACACCTTGTGGGACACAGTGGTACTCTGTTTCCAAGCTTCCTGACATAGATGATGGCCTGCAGCCAAGTATTATGTGCTGTATTTCCAAGTAGCTTTGCAATGGTGCTACATTCTTCTAAAGTGTTGCTTTGCCCTTTCTTCTGTGAAGGTCTTGGCACATGAATCAGGAGGCTTTGCAGGGTTTATGGGAATGTAATTTCTCAGTTTCATGGAGGTCTGGCACATTCATGAATCTGATGAAATTCATTAGATTGAAATGGAATCCAAATTGTCATCATGAGACGATTCTGAATAAAACACATGTTCCCTGATGAATCTATGCTGGAAAAAAGCTGTAAAACAACAGTTTATGTGTGGCATATTTCTGTATTGTAATCACATTTTAAACTTTTTTAGTGAGAAAATCAATTGAGAAAATCTAGAATAAATAGTGCTGGGTTCATCATCATCATCATCATCATCATCATCATCATTTCTTGAGTGCTTCCTATGTGTTTGAAGGTATTAGTGTATTTAACTATCCCAAGAATCTTATGAAGCAAGGCACTGCTATTACACTCATTTTCGAGAAATTGAATTATGGAGTCTTGGTGTACACAGAGGACCAGGAGGCACCAAAGAAAGAGGTAGACCACTCCAGATTGGTAGGCGGCAGGTTTAATTAGCAAAGGAACTTACATACAAGTCTTGTTTTGGGCAGCCATAAAACAAGTAGATCTCTGCACCTGCCCACCAGAATCTTAAAAGTTTATATAGAGATCTTAACTGGGCTGCCATGTGTATCATCCAGATGGTCTCACCAACATCTTATTCTCTCAAGGCTGCGTCCTTGAAAATGGCTCCTACTGTGGAAATGGTGGGCAAAGCATACATCCCAAAGACAGGGACAGGGATAAGTAGCCTCCAACTGCCCTGCCCAGATCCAGCTCGAGGGTCAACTGGTGGTCACATCCTCCAGATTTCTTCCTCAAACAGGTATAAAAGTAACTTTTCCAGAGGTGCACGGGCAGGAAGTAGCAGAACTAGAAATGGAATCCAGATTGTCTTCACAGCCTACATATTTTATCACTATGCAAATTGCCTCTGTTTTAGTATTATCCAAAGAGAAAAATTGACCTTGTGAAAAAGGTGAAAATTGGACTTACACATCCCTGAGGTCAAGATATAGTGCCAATTATAAAATTTACTTTATTTTACCCTTTGATCATGCCATTAGCACTTGTGCATGACCTTGTCTTGAATACTCAGGAGTCATTTACGTGTAAATTACCTTTATCTAACTTTTGTTAATTTAACATGATTTAATCTCTGAATTGTGTATTTGAAAGTAATCCAGAAAATACACAAGAGCAAACATAGCCTGGAAGTTTTAAACAGCTAATTTGAATACTTCCAAAAAATAATAAACAAGTTGTTTAAAGTTATTTTGAAATCCGACAAAAAGCCAACTTAATCAATGTCATGGTCAGATGGACAATATTTCAAGGTACAAATGAAACTGCAAAGAGTAGCTTTCAGAAGAGAGAGGAGTGGGCTATACAGTCACCCCAAAATGGAGTCTGCAACCTCTTAGGTGCAGTAAAGTCATCCAATTAAAATTACAGTTAATGGATTGCAATGACCAACTTGACCCTATTATTACAAGCTGTGAAAAAAGAACTCTGAAAAATAGATTTTCAGCTTAGAAGATATGAATTAAAACACTGCTAGAATATATTCATATCAAGTTGAGAGACCCTTGCTGACTATGAGAGGAAATGCTATCCAATTTTCAACTTCCTACAGGAGCTGAGAAGTAAAACATGTTCAGAAAGTAGAATGAAATCAATATCGTAGCAACCAAATTAATCTTTCATTAGCAAATAAAAACCATGTATCCTCATCAAATCTCAAAGGCTAAATGGTAAAAATCCCAGGAGCTTAAGATAGAAAACATACCATTAAAGCTTGAAAATCCCATTTATCAGTAAAAACAAGCTTATCTTTAATGCTATCCTTTCATAATTTATCAAGTACAACTTCCACCTTCGGTTAATACATTGGGTAAGCAAAAGCTCTTTATATGAATCACTCTGAGGAGGAAAATGAAATGTTTATAGAGTAGAAGGCTCAATGCAAGGAGGAGAGATTAGAAATGGAATTTCCATGTCAACACTGCGTGGAAGGGGAGAAGGCACTCTGGCACAGAAACTCAGCTAGTTCCAGAGAAGACTGAAGGAAATAAAGACAAATTTCAGACCCTAATTCTCTCCCTTTGCTTTAGCTAAACCACAAAAGGAAGCAATCTGGGCTTCTTCCAAAGGAGAGAAAAGGGAAAGAAAAAAATAGATATAGATATTGATAGTATACAGGTACACAGTATATATACATAATATAAATAATGTGTACAAAATAAACATAAATACACATGTATAGAGTCTTAACTGGCATTTTGGATTTCATGTAAAGACTGCCAAATTCTTCAGCAATCATTTTCAAATTTTATAGGTCCATCGTCATAAATGCAAAATTCAACGTTAAATAGGTTTACACAATAAGAGAAGGCAGTAGAACCCTCTCTGCTGTGATAGCTTGCAGAGGGTAGGAGTCAAGTGTGATGTACTAAACAAGTTCTGTGCCCTGACGTCTTAGAAGTTTGATTATGTTGTTAATCAACTTTTCAATGGTATTGTTCGTCATTTTCTTTTTTTTAACATCTTTATTGGATTAAAATTGCTTTACATGGTATGTTAGTTTCTGCTGTATAACAAAGTGAATCAGCTATACATACACATATATCACCATATCTCCTCCCTCTTGCATCTCCCTCCCACTCTCCCTGTCCAACCTCCCTAGGTGGACACAAAGCGCTGAGCTGATCTCCCTGTGCTATGAGGCTGCTTCCAACTAGGTATCTATTTTACATATGGTAGTGTATATATGTCCATGGCACTCTCTCACTTTGTTCCAGCTTATGCTTCCCTTTCCCCACGTCCTCAAGTGCATTCTCTACTTCTGTGTCTTTATTCTTGTCCTGCCCCTGGGTTCTTCAGAACCTTTTCTTTTTTGATTCTTCTATATGTGTTAGCATATGGTATTTGTTTTTCTCTTTCTGACTTACTTCACTCTGTATGACAGACTCTAGGTCCACCCACCTCACTACAAATAATTCAATTTCATTTCTTTTCATGGCTGAGTAATATTCCATTGTATATATGTGCCACATCTTCTTTATCCATTCATCTGTCGATGGACACTTAGGTTTCTTCCATGTCCTGGCTATTGTAAATAGTGCTACAATGAACACTGTGGTGCATGACACTTTTTTGAATTATGGTTTTCTCGGGGTACATGCCCAGTAGTGGGATTGCTGGGTCATATGGTAGTCCTACTTTTAGTTTTTTAAGGAACCACCATATTATTCTCCATAGTGGCTGTATCAGTTTACATTACCTCCAAAAGTGAGAGAAGGTTCCCTTTTCTTCAAACTCTCTCCAGCATTGATTGTTTGTAGATTTTTTGATGATGGCCATTCTGACCAGTGTGAGGTGATATCTCATTGAAGTTTTGATTTGCATTTCTCTAATGACTAGTGATGTTGAGCATTCTTTCATGTGTTTGTTGGCAATCTGTATATCTTCTTTAGAGAAATGTGTATTTAGGTCTTCTGCCCATTTTTGGATTGGGTTTTTTGCTTTTTTGATATTGAACTGCATGAGCTGCTTGTATATTTTGGAGATTAATCCTTTGTCAGTTGCTTCATTTGCAAATATTTTCTCCCATTCTGAAGGTTGTCTTTCCATCTTGTTTATGGTTTCCTTTGCTGTGCAAAAGCTTTTAAGTTTCATTAGGTCCCATTTGTTTATTTTTGTTTTTATTTCCATTTCTCTAGGAGGTGGGTCAAAAAGGATCTTGCTGTGATTTATGTCATAGAGTGTGCTGCCTATGTTTTCCTCTAAGAGTTTTATAGTGTCTGGCCTTACATTTAGGTCTTTAATCCATTTAGAGTTTATTTTCATGTATGGTGTTAGGGAGTATTCTAATTTCATTCTTTTCCATGTAGCTGTCCAGTTTTCCCAGCACCACTTATTGAAGAGGCTGTCTTTTCTCCATTGTATATTCTTGCCTCCTTTATCAAAGATAAGGTGACCATATGTGTGTGGGTTTATCTCTGGGCTTTCTCTCCTGTTCCATTGATCTATATTTCTGTGTTTGTGCCAGTATCATACTGTCCTGATTACTGTAGCTTTGTGGTATAGTCTGAAGTCCGGGAGCCTGATTCCTCCAGCTGCTTTCTTTTCTCAAGATTGCTTTGGCTATTCGAGGTCTTTTGTGTTTCCATACAAATTGTGAAATTTTTTGTTCTAGTTCTGTGAAAAATGCCAGTGGTAGTTTGATAAGGATTGCATTGAAACTGTAGATTGTTTTGGGTAGTATAGTCATTTTCACAGTGTTGATTCTTCCAATGGAAGAACATGGTATATCTCTCCATCTGTTTGTATCATCTTTAACTTTTTTCATCAGTGTCTTATAGTTTTCTGCATACAGGTCTTTTGTCTCCTTAGGGAGGTTTATTTCTAGATATCTTATTCTTTTTGTTGCAATGGTAAATGGGAGTGTTTCTTTAATTTCTCTTTGAGATTTTTCATCATTCGTGTATAGGAATGCAAGAGATTGCTGTACATTAATTTTGTATCCTGCTACTCTACCACATTCATTGATTAGCTCTAGTAGTTTTCTGGTAGCATCTTTAGGATTCTCTATGTATAGTATCATGTCATCTGCAAACAGTGACAGTTTTACTTATTCTTTTTTGATTTGGATTCCTTTTATTATTTTTCTTCTCTGATTGCTGTGGCTAAAACTTCCAAAGCTCTGTTAAATAACAGTGCTGAGAGTGGGCAACCTTGTCTTGTTCCTGATCTTAGTGGAACTGGTTTCAGTTTTTCACCATTGAGAATGATGTTGGCTGTGGGTTTCTCATATGTGGCCCTTATAATGGTGAGGTAAGTTCCCTCTATACCTACTTCCGGGAGGGTTTTTATCATAAATCAGTGTTGAATTGTGTTGAAAGCTTTTTCTGCATCTATTGAGATGATCATATGGTTTTCCTCCTTCAATTTGTTAATATGGTTTATCAAATTGATTTGCATATATTGAAGAACCCTTGCATTTCTGGGATAAACCCCACTTGATCATGGTGCATTATCCTTTTAATGTGCTGTTGGATTCTGTCTGCTAGTATTTTGTTGAGGATTTTTGCACCTATGTTCATCAGTGATGTTGGTCTGTTGTTTTCTATTTTTGTGACATCTTTGTCTGATTTTGGTATCAGGGTGATGGTGGCCTCGTAGAATGAGTTTGGGAGTGTTCCTCCCTCTGCTATATTTTGGAAGAGTTTGAGAAGGATAGGTGTTAGCTCTTCTCTAAATGTTTGATAGAATTCGCCTGGGAAGCCATCTGGTCCTGGGCTTTTGTTTGTTGGAAGATATTTAATCACAGTTTCAATTTCAGTGCTTGTGATTGGTCTGTTTATATTTTCTATTTCTTCCTGTTTCAGTCACAGTAGGCTATGCTTTTCTAAGAATTTGTCCATGTCTTCCAGGTTGTCCAATTTACTGGCATATGGTTGCTTGTAGTAATCTCTCATGATCCTTTGTATTTCTGCAGTGTCAGTTGTTACTTCCCCTTTTTCATTTCTAATTCTATTGATTTGAGTGTTCTCCCTTTTTTTCTTCATGCCTCTGGCTAATGGTTTATCAATTTTGTTTATCTGCTCAAAGAAGCAGCTTTTAGTTTTATTGATCTTTGATACCATTTCCTTCATTTTTTTTCATTTATTTGTCATCTCATCTTTATGATTTCTTTCCTTCTGCTAACTTTGGGGGATTTTTGTTCTTCTTTCTCTAATTGCTTTAGGTGTAAGATTATGCTGTTTATTTGATATGTTTCTTGTTTCTTGAGGTAGGGTTGTATTGCTATCAACTTCCATCTTAGAACTGCTTGTGCTGCATCCCATAGGTTTTGAGTCATTGTGTTTTCATTGTCATTTGTTTCTAGGTTTTTTTTTATTTCCTCTTTGATTTCTTCAATGATCTCTTGGTTATTTAGTGGCATATTGTTTAGCCCCCATGTGTTTGTATTTTTTACAGATTTTTTTTCTGTAATGAAATCTAGTCTCATAGCATTGTGGTTGGAAAATATACTTGATATGATTTCAATTTTCTTAAATTTACCAAGGCTTGATTTGTGACCCAAGACATGATCTATCCTGGAGAATGTTCTATGAGCACTTGAGAAGAAAGTGTGTTCTGATGTTTTTGGATGGAATGTCCTATGAATATCAATTAAGTCCATCTTGTTTAATGTATCATTTAAAGCCTGTGTTTCCTTATTTATTTTCATTTTGGATGATCTGTCCATTGGTGAAGGTGCGGTGTTAAAGTCCCCTACTATTATTGTGTTACTGTCGATTTCCCCTTTTATGGCTGTTAGCATTTGCCTTATGTATTGGGGTGCTCCTATGTTAGGTGCATAAATATTTACAATTATTCTTTCTTCTTCTTGGATTAATCCCTTGATAATTATGTAGTGTCCTTCTTTGTCTCTTGTAACATTTGTTTTTTTAAAGTCTATTTTTTCTGATATGAGAATTGCTACTCTAGCTTTCTTTTGATTTCCTTTTGCATGGAATATCTTTTCCATCCCCACTTTCAATCCATATGTGTCCCTAGGTCTGAAGTGGGTCTCTTGTAGACAGCATACATATGGGTCTTTTTTTTGTATCCCTTAAGCCAGTCTATGTCTTTTGGTTGGAGGATTTAATACATTTACATTTAAGGTAGTTATCCATATATATGTTGCTACTACCATTTTCTAAATTGTTTTGGGTTTGTTATTGTAGGTCTTTTCTTCTCTTGTGTTTCCTGTCTAGAGAAGGTCCTTTAGCATTTCTGGTAAAGCTGGTTTGGTGCTGCTGAATTCTCTCAGCTTTTGCTTATCTGAAAAGCTTTTGATTTCTCCATTGAATCTGAATGAGATCCTTGCTGGGTAGAGTAATCTTGGTTGCAGGTTTTTCCCTTTTATCACTTTAAATATGTCCTGCCACTCCCTTCTGGCTTGCAGAGTTTCTGCTGAAAGATCAGCTGCTAACCTTATGGGGATTCCCTTGTATGTTATTTGTTGCTTCTCCCTTCCTGCTTTTAATATTTTTTCTTTGTATTTAATTTTTGATAGTTTGATCAATATGTGTCTTGTCATGTTTCTGCTTGGATTTATCCTGTATGGGACTCTCTGTCCTTCCTGGACTTGATTATTTCCTTTCCCATATTATGGAAGTTTTCAACTATAATCTCTTCAAATATTTTCTCAGTTCCCCCTTTTTTTTTTCTCTTCTTCTTCTGGGACCCCTATAATTTGAATGTTGCTGTGTTTAATGTTGTCCCAGAGACCTCTGGGACTGCCCTCAATTCTTTTCATTCTTTTTTCTTTATTCTGCTCTGTGGTAGTTAATTCAACTATTTTATCTTCCAGGTCACTTATCCATTCTTCTGCCTCAGTTATTCTGCTATTGATTCTTTCTAGAGAATTTTTTTTTCTTTTTTCTTTTTTTGCAGTACGCGGGTCTCTCACTGTTGTGGCCTATCCCATTGCAGAGCACAGGCTCCGGACGCACAGGCTCAGCGAGTGGTTTCCTCATAACCACTTCTGTATTAGACTTGTATAGATCAAATGCATTAAAAGATATCTGCAGGGAGTAATGTCAGTATCATGGTAGAATGAGACACTCCCTTTGTCTCTCCCCTTCAATCTGCAACCAGTGAATCATCCACAACTCAACAAAGGTGCCTATACTCAATACACCAGGACACTGGAGAATTCCACACATCTGTACATCTAAAGGTGGGTAGACTGAAACACATAGAGAAAGTAGAACCAGGGTACAGGGGAACGAGTGATGTTGCAATCCCAGATCCTTAGCTGTGGTGGCTGAACCTACTGCTCCAGAGAACACAGTAGCATCAGGGTAGGCAGCACACAATTCCAACCTCTCAGCCATAGTGATGTCTGTGGCCACAGGGAATGAAGCAGCAGTGGCAGTGGAGCCAGTGACCCTGTCCCTCCAGTGATGGAGGTGCTCATGACTCTTACCACCCTTCTTGTCCACAGCAGTGGCACCCACAAATCCAACAATCCCAGACATGACAGAGGCACCCGCTAACCTGGCTCCTCCCTCACTTCACCCTCCTCTCACGGCAGCAGAGCTTGCAACACAAGAGACCCCAGATATGGCAGAAGGGCTTGCCATCCTTGTACCCCAGGTAGGGATGCCACTGACACTAGCAGCAGAAAGGTACCAATGACCCCAGAGGCACAAGCAGGGACCACAAGGGCACCAGGCAACACCTCTGAGAGAGGTGGTAGAGGGTAGAAAGTGCCAACTCTCGAATATAACCAGGGGTAGCTCAGGTAAGAGAAACCAAAAACTTGTACTGTAGCGCCACCTACTGGAAACCAATAGAAAGCCCTTTAGTTCTAACTCCCTGAATAGAATGAAGTGGGAAAAAAGAAAAAAGAAAGATAAAAGGCTTTACCTAAGAAGATGTTTGCTACTTCAAATGCACTGGCAGAAGAGCAACTCATCAAACACTATGAAGAATCACTATAACACAGTATCACAAAAATAAAATGGCAATTCTCTAGAAACTAAACTTAAAGTCAATCTAACGAGAATTCAAAATCACTATCATGAAGAACCTCAGTGAGCTACAAGAAAAGTCAAAAAGGCAGTTCAATGAGATCTGGAATAAAATTCGTGAACAGAAGGAATACTTGACCAGAGATTTAAACTCTAGAAAAGAACCAAACAGAAATTATGGAGCTAAAGAATTCAATAAATGAGATAAAGAATGTGCCAAAAAGCATTTTAAAAAGAGCAGACCATATGGAAGAGAGAATTTGCAAACTTGAAGATAGAAATCTAGAAGTGATACAGGTAGGAGAGGAGAGAAAATTAAGATCTCAAAAAATGACAAAATTCTGTAAGAACTATTGAACTCTTTTAGGAAGGGAAACTTTAGGAAAATGAATATCCCAGAAGGAGAAGGGGTGGGGGGAGAAGGGAGCAGAGAGTTTATTTAAAGAAATAATAGCCCTTCTTATTAGATTGATTGAAATTCTTTACCCGTGCCATGAAGAAAAGGAACATGTTAATGTGAATTTCAGTGTGAATAAAGAAAAAGGGGAAATTACATAGGAAGGAAAGTCTATGGAGGAGATAAATGATGGGTATCAAACTTTGGAGGTGGCCTAATGTGTCCACTAGAATTAGGCACCTGAGAACTGCCATAGGAAGGGAGGAAAGGAAGGAGAGGTCCCCAAAAGAAGCAAGGCAGGGGTGATATTTAAGCCAAGCACTGCCTTCTTTATATACTTAACTGGCTTGATTCTGCCAGGTACTTCTTTCACTAGGACCAAAATGTTCAAGACAAAAATGAAATACCTAAACTCAATGCGTAACTATGTTCAAGTCAATTTTTCTTTAGAATGTAAAAAGCACAAAAATATTGGTAAAGATGTGGACACTGGGCCAAAAATGCAGCTGGGAATAAAGGTGATGAGCATCCTTTTTGGGTGTGGCAATCTCACATGAGCTCTGTGTGTTCCCCTGCTCATGCCTTAAAGATGATCTTCGTGTCCATGCTCCTTGCCAGTCTTTCAGGAGCAACACCTCTCTGTTTTAGGTTTTCCGGAGGTATATTCTGAGTTATATGAGATGAGACGAGATGACAAACGCTAAAATAATCTGCACATTCTCACGGTTTACTGCTTTCCCTTTTCTCCTTTTCTCTTGGATTTCTTCTTTTTCCAAGAAATAAGAGTCCAACGTATTTCACCTGTATTTCTTCTCCCCCTCCCCCTCCCCAGCCCCCTGGTTCTGTGCATGTATATTGAAGAGGCATTGCTGTGGCAACCTTCTGTGAGGAAGCTTTCAAGCTGCTCTATTACTATATATTAAAGAAGATCATACCAGAGGGAACCATTTTTAAGGTAGAAGAAATTTAACCAAATTTATATCTCAAAATTAAGAGGCACCAGGACTCAGAGTGTAAAAATATTCTGTGAGTTCCTCATTTACAAATATTATTAGTGTTATTACTCTTTGTATTCATTTTTACCTTGGGTTTGGAAAACCATTTCCATTTTCCCCCTAGAACATACTGCAGATTGGCATCTGGTACAGTTGTTCTTAAGTGTATTCCTCAGTGTGTGCTATAATAAGTGTCTCTCTCTTTAGTCTCTTCGGTTTTCCGTAAATATCAACTCGTAATTTTCCTCTTCCTCCTCTGAAGTCCTATCTATGAAAACAAAACTACCATCTATAGAAGATGGATTGGCTCCTGTTAGATGAATCTGTCCTGTCCAAGAGCGTCATGAACTCAGCACGTTATGAAAACCTATGATTTCTAAATGTGACTCTCAGGTGGGTGTCAAGAGGTAAGGAATATTGGAAGTAAAGTCTAGCCTTCTGTTGTGTCCTTCTTTCCTTCCTTCCTAGCTCAGTTCTCAGGTTTCTAATTCCAATGGACACATTGGGCAGCCTCCAAAATTCGATACCCATCATTTATCTCCTCCCTAGAATTTCCTTTCTATGTAATTTCCCCTTTTTCTTAATTCACACTGAAATTCACATTAACATGTCCCTTTTCCTCAGGGCCCTGGTAAATAATTTCAATCAATCTAATAAAAAGGGCTAATGTTCACTAGGATACTATTGGCCTGTTTATGCTAAGCCCTTCATAAACATTATCTCAGTCAATACTCACAGCCGTACTATGAAGTGGATACTATCATTTTTTGTTTTTAAGGTGAAGAATTTGAATGTTAAAAGCCTTCCATCCCTTGCATAACAACACACAAATAATATGTGAAAGAGCCAGATTGAACCTGGTTCCCCTGGAGTGTGAGCTCAAGCTTCACGCTCTGGACCATCTCATCCATTGCTTCCAGCTAACTAACCCTGGTGAAGACGTCTGTGACCTGTAATGCCCTAGAGTGTCTTTCTCTTCTTCTGAAAGTTATTTTCTTTTTACAGAGGAATCTGTAATGCATCAGTAAAAGAACAGATTATGAAAGAGATTTAAGCTTGAGAAATGTTTGGCACAATCTCTCAAATTCTACCAAAGTGACTGTCCTTTCCATTTTCACTAGCGTTGCTGTTTGAGCCTCTGCTCTGTTTCTTCCAGGGATAACCTCATATAGAAATGCGAGAATCCGTCTACCTCAGAGTCCAATACTCAGGTACGTAGGTGGCTGAGGCTTCTCTGGGTGACACACTGCTCCCTCCACTGGACTGTGGGAGAAGGAGAAAAACATGCTCAAATCTGAAAGTTTGACATGGTACCTAATTTCTTATGTAATTTTCTTTATTGACACGATACCTAATTTTATTTACATTTATTGAGAAACTAGGAGAGACAACATCACAAAAAACTCAGGGACGTGATGGTCCCACAAAGCTGAGAAATAATAAGGGATTCCAATGAAGCTTGTCCCTAGCACAGCTGTGCCTTCTGTGACTAGGTTTTATTTTTTATTTAGGAGGCACAGCAAAGATGTGTTTTTCACACCAACAGGAGAAGCTTACAATTGTCATCGTGATCTGTTTTAAAGATAGAGCTGGCATCATTATCCTAAATTTCTATTTGAGAACTATAGTCTGTAGACTGCACATGCTTTATCTTTCTGGAAATATTTTACAATCTAGAAAAATATCAATATGGAAAAATATAGACCGAGAAGGTGAAGCAATTTTAACAAAGACAATCTAAGTTTACTACATTCTACACGATTCTGAATTCCATGTAGTGCAAAAATATGGGCAGAGCAGTCATTGAGCCATTCCAAACCTTAAAAATAAATCCAATAACATGGCAAGATTCATGGTTTATTAACCTTACTTATTTATTCATCCATTCATTCAAGAGTCACTTATAAAGTTCTTACTATGTGATGGACTCAGAGTTAGATGCAAGGAAAAATTTTTTATTCTCCCCCAAAAAGCAAGTTCTGAGACTAAGGTTTGGCTTTAAGTTGTTTCTTTGGGAAGCGATCTCAGGAAGCACATGGGTCAGGCAGGAAAGAAGTAAGACAGAAGGGACAGCAGCCGATGAAGTGTGTATAATTAAGTGAGTTACTACTCTGGGTCACTAGAATTTAATCCTGCTGGCCAACTCTGCAAGGCAGTGTAGAGCATGCGCCTAATATTTTTCCCACTTGTGGGGCAAGAGGGTTGGACTATTTATATACTAGCTTTCTTTTTTTTTTTTTTTTTTTTGCGGTATGCAGGCCTCTCACTGTTGTAGCCTCTCCCGTTGTGGAGCGCAGGCTCAGTGGCCATGGCTCACGGGCCCAGCCACTCTGCGGCATGTGGGATCTTCCCGGACCGGGGCACGAACCCGTGTCCCCTGCCTCGGCAGGCGGACTCTCAACCACTGCGCCACCAGGGAAGCCCTATACTAGTTTTCTTAAGTCATCAGTTGAGGGCTGAGGCCAGGTCAGGGAAAGGGGTGATTAATTCTCTAGGACCTCCATATGAAATGCATGTGAGCATAGCAGCACTGCCAATGGAGAAAGCCCAGGCAAAGAGATGTAGGGGTTAGTGAATTAAAATAGTAAGGCCCAGGGGACATGAGCAGGCCACCTGTAAGTCTGCTACAGAACATGAAAGTTGTATGAAGTGCAGTGAAGAGCTCACAGTGAGACATGGAGGTCAGGCATACATGCGGTTGATCTGGGTTAACCTTTGGACTGACCTGAGAAAAGAGCAACATCTTGTATCATTTGTGATTAGAGGCAAGGACATAAAGTTGAGAAACATAAATTTGCCATTAGAAGTGGAAGCTGTTGATGAATTAAAGAATAAAGGCCTCATCTTCTGATTAAGTAGGGTGTAGATAATCCCCAAGAGTCAAGGAGAGAGAGTTCAGTGAGAGATATTCAAGGAATTGGAAAAGGAGACAATCAAGGACATTATGCTTTAATCATACATAAGGTCAAAAGATAGAAGAGAACAGAAAAGCAGTTTATAAATATTTTCATCGCCAAACAAGTTTTGGAGTCTCTCAGACCACATGTGTGGAAGTAGGGAGATATTTAATGAAGAGAAAATCATGGATGCACTTTGTGCCTTTCCTAATGTCCTATCAGTTTTGTCTTATGCTCAGCTGATCTCTAAAGAATCTGATTTTACTATCAGTCAGCACTGAGAACACTGATATTACTAATCCACATCAAATCACCCAGTCTCAAAATCTCAACTTATGGAAGTAATATTCATGGGAAGTTGTTTAAGCAAAATGCTTTCCATTCTTTATCCACTTCTATAAGTATTATTTAGACCGCTAGAAAAATGCATGTGTGGATCACATTTTCTTAGGGCTTCTTAGGATAACTTTCACTGAATTATGAATACTTACTGTATCTTAAGATCGTTAAAGATCTGAAATAGTCATCGAAAATTTGCTTCTATATTTGTCAAGAATTTATCAATAAATTGTCTATTTTATCATCAAATGTCTGTTTTGAAGGCCCATCTGAAAATTTTTCTTACTTCAACTGAAGAAATGATATGTATCTAATCCTATGATGATAAAATGCTGTAACTTGTTTTACAAATATTACCCTGGCTAAAAGGAACTTGGATACAAACATGAGGCCTGAATTATTTTTATTTTTTTGCATTTACCATATTGGCCATTTGCTGTATTATTCAGTTATGATTTTCTAACTCTATTTTTATTATCATTTTCATTGGGATTTTTGTGTATGTGGCTGAAAGTCTCATTACAGAAAAGTAAGTATAAATAAATTTTAAAGTGAAAATAATTTTGGGAGCTATGTAATTTTTTTAAAAATCACAAAATATGATTATGCAAAGGGCATAGGACTATATATAGAATAAAGCCACTAATCTTATTTATGTTAACCCCAGGCCATCAAAATCACTGCTCTGTCTTTGCCATCACGTCTTTTTATGCTGATGTGATTTCAGTCTACAGGGAGTCTACAACATAAATATATCTGCATTACAGCATCACAAAATAGCACATTTTCCACATCTACACACCTAGAAAAGGGACCCAGATTTAGTGAGATTCAATTTGTCACTTTAAGATTATTAATGTACCACGGTTTCAGAAAAATATTGTGAGGGAGAACCCCAATTCATACAGGCTAAGTAAACTTGCTAGTAACAGAAGGGGTCAATATTCAAACATAGGTCTGTTTGAATTTAGAATATCCTTTCTACCAAAACACTTTATTTTGACTTATATCTTCCAACTATACAGATAATAATATGTAAAGAAGGAAATAGATGTATTGTGTTAATATCTATTCAATGCCTGGTGGCTATAAGAGTATGAAAAGCCTTGCTATGGCAGTTCTAGTACAGACCATTAATTGCATCACATCACTGACTAGTTTTGTCATATGACATTTTATTCTTATGTGTTTTTAAAGAATAGTTTATACATTTCTACAGGGCTTTTTAAAAGCCATGTATTGGTGCATCATTAAACTTGTGCATGTCTATTTTTTATGGTGATGGCTCCAATAGCAAGGCTGAGGCACCTGAGGAGGAGGGTAACTGAACTGACTCTGCTGGCAGAACTCAAGGCAGAAAGCTGGATGACAATAAAACATACACAATGTTAATATTAAGTGGTCTCAGCAAATTAGCCATGAAAGAAATAGAGTCAATGCACCTCTCCTCTGAAACTTGAGTGTAAAATGATGCTAGCTTTTGGTCTTCTCTAATTTGCACATCTGATGTGAGTGAATCAGTACACTGTCATTTATGCTGAGATTAAAAGTACAGCCACTGACAGATTATCTCATCATAAAAAAATGCTGGTGGCTAAAAGTAAGGGGTTTTGGGCTTCCCTGGTGGCGCAGGGGTTCAGAGTCCGCCTGCCGATGCAGGGGACACGGGTTCGTGCCCCGGTCCAGGAGGATCCCACATGCCGCGGAGCGGCTGGGCCCGTGAGCCATGGCCGCTGAGCCTGCGCGTCCGGAGCCTGTGCTCCGCAACGGGAGAGGCCGTAACAGTTGAGAGGCCCGCGTACCGCAAAAAAAAAAAAAAAAAAAAAAAAAAGTAAGAGGTTTCTCCTTTCCATGTTCACTTGATTTCCTCCATCTTTTCACTGACAGTAATAGCAGTTTCACAGGTCATGGGTAGTGCAAAGAAGCATCACTTAAAGTACTTGTCTGTCATTGTTTAGGCAAAGATGCCTAAGGAGAATGCTACCTGCTATTACAGTCAAAACCTTGTTAACAAGGTGGATTTTTGCCAAGAGTGAGGCTGAAGTGAGAACTACATCTCAGGTAAGCGGTCACCCACCCAATTATAATTACCAATGGAGTTGTAAAAAATCAAGAAAAATGTCTGATATAGGTACTGTTCTCCAATTTGGTGCTTGAGTTTCTGCACCAGAATGTCCTAATGTTGTCTTTTTTTTAATCTAACAAATCAGAATCTCTGGAAGTGACACCCAGAAATCTGCATTTATAACAAGGAAATCAAATATATTAATATTGAAGTTGACTACTATTTCCTCTAGTTATATATCAATATGCCTACTCCAGTTTGACGGGAAAAAATGACTTTTTCCTTATTATTTATCATCAAGTAAAATTGTCACAATGATAAGGATTGTGTATAATGAATGCTTCATTTTCATTTTAGGTAGTCAAAAATTTGAAAAATTCTGAAGTCCAGATCTCAGACCATAAGCTAATTCTCTTTTATTTTCATATTTAAAATACAAGAATTCAAGTAGTTCACATCAAAGTGATAATTACAGAATAATTTTTTAAATTATTACAAACATTTTAGAAAACATAATGACTAAGTCTCTACATTTTTCAAGCTAGGGCTAATATTTTAACAAATTAGCCTTGCCTCTCTTTATAACAAAGAGGGTTTTGGTCATTTTTGTGACTGGTTTATCAGAAGACTAACAAGAAAATTCTGCCAACTGATTAACATGGTTATGAATAAACCATATCCTTTAACTGTGGTTTCCTGGATGGCCAATCCTGTCACTTGTTATTTGTAAAGCTCATATAAAAAGAAAACAACCATATACTAAACAACCTAATTTTTTTATGAGATTCAGAGTAAATGATAGTTCTATGAGGTACACTTGATTATTGTCAGCTCCATTTTTGAGGTAAGCAAAATTATGGCATAGAAAAGTTAAGGACTTTGCCCAGGGTCACAAAGATGGTAAGTCAGCAAGTAGCAGGATTCAGACTCAGTCTAAAGCCCATGCTC
The DNA here is from genome assembly GCF_039906515.1 of Pseudorca crassidens. NCBI lineage: Eukaryota > Metazoa > Chordata > Mammalia > Artiodactyla > Delphinidae > Pseudorca > Pseudorca crassidens. The sequence goes on from NC_090301.1 coordinate 75,893,921, forward strand.
TTAACGGCTGTCTCAGACTCTTACCTCTGTTAAGAGGTAACAATATAATCATATTTCTAAACCGTTTTATTGTTATGCAGTTTAGTCTATATCTATCTTTTAATCTGGAAATATTATAGACCTTTTGGAACACATTCCTACCTACTACAATGACGTTATGACACTTGCATAAACTGTCAAAAAAAACTCTCCCCTTTTTTAACGTTTCCAGAAATAAATTATAGTTTTTATTTGATAATTTATATTTTATCTTTTTCTATAAAGTATCTTCATTGGTGAGTATAGATAGTAATAACTATACTTATAACACATTTATAGAAATCACAGTAGAATTTATAGCAGTCTACAGCTAAATAATATACTGTGATGATTATTCTGAATAATTTTCAAGATAAAGATCAGAGAAATTAAATGTTTTGTGTTTGTTTGTTTGCTATGTGATGGACATTAATTAATTTTTGTCTGTGAGGATCCTTGCCTCCTTCCTCATAGCACCTAAATTTCCTGTTAAGGAATTACTTCTGCCCCATTTTGGTCATCTTGCAGGGAGTGAACAGTTGACATTGTGGCTGTCAAAGGTGCCACATCTTGCCTTATGTTGGCCAACAACACCTGGGCTCCACATATGTCACAATCCTGGTCTCCCTTCAAAGGCATTGAATCTTGAGCATATGAGGCAAGAGTGGGAGAATATTTAGAGGTGATTTATCCCAGTGGGACAAGGGGGCAGTAGCTGCTTATGTCTTTTGTCTTATACCTGCAGCTGTCTCAGATTTGAAACAGTTTCTGTTTTTCTTGCTTTCTAGCCCTTTAGAACAGGTATTAGTTCCAGCCTATTCTTTTCAGTCCCCAAACCTTACCCAGATCCTTGCAATAAATCAAATTTCACTTTATTAGCTAGAGTTGCTACTTTCTGTTACTTACAACCATGAATCCTAACATACACATCTTGTCTATTCTTTTGTCCCAGGTCACCCAAATAGTAAATGGCTGAAAAACAACTTGAGTGAACCTGACTCTCCTTACTTGAATTCTCATACCCTTTTCAGTAAGTAATTCTGCTTCCTCAAGTATACATAGTACCTTCCACATCCTTCACATTCAAATCTTGCTGTCTGCACTCTTGATATCCAAAATCCTAGAACCAAATAAAGTTACTGATATCTCTTTCTATCCAAATTGTTTATCTAAGTGGTTGTTATTTAAAATAAAAAGACAGGGCTTCCCTGGTGGCGCAGTGGTTCAGAGTCCGCCTGCCGATGTAGGGGACACAGGTTCGTGCCCCCGTCCGGGAAGATCCCACATGCCGCAGAGCAGCTGGGCCCGTGAGCCATGACTGCTGAGCCTGCACGTCCGGAGCCTGTGCTCCGCAACGGGAGAGGCCACAACAGTGAGAGGCCCGCGTACCGCAAAAAATAAAATAAAATAAAAAGACAAATTGATTTGGATAGAAAGGGATACATTGTGGGCAATGAACCTGTTCTACAGCATTAACCAGATTGGGTAGCAAATGGACAGTTACCAAATACATTTTCTGTATGAGGAGCAAAAATCTTATATTAAGACTCAGACTGCAATTGTAGAATTAAAGACTGAAAAATGGAGTGGAAATATAGGGCAATATCCTTTCAAATAGATTTCCTTTCTTTAAGATGTAATCAATATTCTCTAATAAACATTGTACGCAGCTGCCCCTGCCCTAAACTCTCCTGGGAAATTTTCTGATTCATTATGGAAAACTGCCTAAAATATCTGTACCCTCTGATAAGACTCTCCTGAACTATAATTACAAATTGTGCTTTAGAAGTTGTTTTCAGGAAAGAAGAACATCAAAATTTTATTTCCTACATATTAAGATAAAATAATATAACCTAAAAGAGATACCTATTATATGAACAATCAGAGACTGTTTTGACCTGAAAGGGATTGTAGTGACCATCTACCTCAAAATTCCATATTTATAAATGTGGAAACAGAGGGTCAGGAGGATAAAGTGACTTGTATAAGATGATAGAGGTTCAGGGCAGGCTAAACATTCACTATATTAAGATCATGCATGTGTCCCCAGACCTAGTTCTTTTCTTAGGTCTGGTTGTATAAATGCTGGTGATAAACAAAGTCTGATTTATATGATGCATCTTATGTGGGAAATGTCTGTGACTCTAGGTATCCGATCAAACTTGAGAAATGACAGCACTGTTAGTGTAATAACTTTTGAAGATAACCATTGCTAATTTGATGATTACCAGTTGCCATTAAATGAATTTAAAAATTATTGTGTTTTTTTTCTAGAAAAAAAAAATTAGATGAGAAAGGTTGTTAGTGATCTTTTCTGACTCCCGAGCTAGTGTTTGTCCTATCACACTCTACCTATGATTGACAAATGAAAAGTTTTATTTTGTTCTTGGTCAGTTCTTGGTCATTATAATGTTTCCTTCTCAAACTACATTTGCTAAATTTTACACTTTATAATTCACAATCACATTTTTATTAGGCTCTCTACACTGTCTGTTATTAAATTGTCATGTTTTCAGATGCTTAGGGCTTTGGAATGTCCTATTACACTGGGTAACAAGGCCAAAATACAAAGAAGTACTGTGGGCTAATGGAGTCATGGAGCAAAAAAGCCTGAGGTAAGGAGCAATGCAGAAGCAAAGTAAAATAGAAAAGTACTCCAAGCAAAAAACAACTTATCAGGCTTAAGCCTAAAAGAGAATAATGTGGGTTTCTATTTGACAGCGAGAGGCAATGCTTAATGGAAAACATTAAAAGGAAATGGTTTACGGTACTTCGCTTGAGTCTTTACACATAAAAGATGTCACTTGTGTTCAGACAAGTGGAGAAGCCCACGAAGTGGGGAGAAGAGCAGAAAGTCATTCTGAAATAGGGAAGAATAAAATGCCTGGATAAACATTTTATACCTGCAGTAGCTATATTTTAATAATTTAAATCATTTTTCAAGACCCTATTAAGTTAAAATAAATTATTTTTGGCATTCAGAGAAGAAAGATAGATATGAAATCTGGAAAAACTGAAGGAGGAAAAAAAGATTAAAGAAATGGAAGCTCTTTAACTCCCCTCTTCTATCATCAAAACCTTTCAAATAAAGGTCGTTGTTTTAAATACTCAGGACATTGAAGACCCACTTTCTGTATATAGATTGTAAAGCCATACATTTATTACACCAGTGTGAGACTCATCAGAATTTCCTTATGCCTCTACATATATACAGAGCTGGTGATCTCTAGTTGTTTTAATGCTATGTTTCTGTATAAAGAGTTGACATTTGGCATAATCATTATAATATTTATTTTCTGACTGGTGTCACTATACCATAGCTGCTCATCAATTATAGAAATTAAAGAGATTTTTTCTTTAGGTAGCTGGACATCAAACATTACTAGCTTGTAAAGTAGTTACTCCTTGGCTTCCCAGAGATTTCTGACACCATTACCTGTCAGAGTTTCCATTCTTTGCTTCTGTTGAAAACTGAAACTGAAACTACTGCTTCCTGGAGCACCAATCATCATGGTCCTGGGCTCTCAGATTGTACCTTTTGCCCCAGGTCCCAAGAAGAATTCCTTAGTGGCAGATGAGGCAGCACCTCACAATGACAGCACCCTCTTAAACATATTGTTTCACCTGGTCCTTAAAGAGAAGGAGGTAGGAATGTTTAATTTTGAGATGTGGTATAACCAGTGCACGGTCAAATATCAAATGCCAAGTAGGCAGCAGACTAGAAGATTCTTTTCCAATGAGTGTCCTCTTTGGAATAATCTCTAGAATCTCCATACCTTTGTCAAAATACACTTCTGTCATTTGAGAGATTCCTCTAAAAAAAATCTACTAGTTCCAGTGGATACAAAGATAAAGTTTAGTTTCTTAGATTAATCAGAAATGGTTCAGAAGATATGACAGGTACACTTTGATGAAAGAGAAGCTTGAAAAATAAATCTACTAATTGGAGGAGCTTCCCTGGTGGTGCAGTGGTTGAGAGTCCGCCTGCTGATGCAGGGGACACGGGTTCGTGCCCCGGTCCGGGAGGATCCCACATGCCATGGAGCCACTGAGCCTGCGCGCTCAGAGCCCGTGCTCTGCAACGGGAGAGGCCACAACAATGAGAGGCCCACATACCACAAAAAAATCTACTAATTGGAGAAAATACTTAGATGAGGAAAAAAAAATCTGAGCAGTCACAGAACAGCATGAATTCAACAAATTCTAATAGCAAAATGGTTGGCATTGAAAAAGGCGTTGAGCAAGGACCAATATTGAAATTTTCCAATGTTCAGTTCAAATTCCTGAGACTATGTTCCAATAGGTAGCAACCTTGATATCTGGTCCTCTTCACTTTCTCCAAATGAGTGACCAATAGATACTGGAAACTCCAAGGTTCAGGCAGGTATTAAGGGAGTGTTATCTACCCAGAGATCATACTATGTAATTAACAAATGTCAAAATACTCCAGAAGAAACATCCTTCAGGAATGCTGCAGTGGTGAATACTGTTGGTTGCCTACCTGTAAGACCATCCTTCATGCTCCTCCATCCTTGCAGACAGAACCCTGATTTTGTTCAGGGTTCTGTGTTTCTGAGGAAGATAAGGTCATGTGTTTTTGAGGAAGATAAGTCTAAGCCAATCATGGTGGTCTCATCACTTTTGCCATTATACTCGATTGGCTTAGACAGAGCAAGTATTTCAATTCTGGCCAACGAGATGTGACAGGAAGTCTGGCTGGTGGCACCTAGTAAAGTTTCTCAACTCTTATAAAGGAACACAATACTAGAACCACCAGTTTTTCTGGATGTCTGGAACTGAGAATCTTCTTGAGGCCATGAGTGTAGCCAGTCTAAAAAGACAACTCAGTATGATGAGAATGGCAGTGCAAAAAGATTGAAAGAAGCTGTATTCTTGATGTTTAGCCTCTCAATCAACCTAGTAGTTGCTCTATATTCTGGATTTATGAGATAAATATCTCTCCTTTTAAAAAATAGCGGTGTTGAGTTTTTGTTATTTGTAGCTGAGTACATCTTAATTTTATGTAGTAGCCAATTTATAGTACTGGTATAGAATTGCAACTCCATACCTTCTTTAGATTGGAATAATTGAAGTAGATGGAAGATAACTAAATTCATGAGTAGAAAATATGAATCAGCAGTAAGTAAAATCTACAGCTGCTTTATGAAGCAGAACCTAAAACAACATGTGAATCTATTGCCTATTAGGAGCAAGGGCTCAGTCAAAATGAATTCACCTTTGAAGGAGACAACAAACATTAAATACACTGACGAAACTAATACGTGGGAGACATGTTTCCAACTCAAAGAGCAAAGCATACTGCACCTTGCTTAAAAAGAGTCCACATTCATGAGGCAAATGGAAAGTCAGTATGATTATAAGAGGATGTGGAGGAATTTCTAGTCTACTAAGTATCAAGAATCAAGATTTTCAATTTCATTTCCTACCATTGCCAGTGACATAGAAATGTTCACATTTTCTAATGAAGTCTTGGGCTTTTCCTTTTATTTTTAAAATCAAATGTATTCATACTTACATGCATTACTTCATAATGCTTTCCTATTATAATTTAAGGATAATTTCATATTCAAGTTTTCTCTGCCTAGAACTTCTTCAAGTCATCTTTAGGTCTTGCTCAAATGCCATGTCCTCTACGAAATCTTCCCTAACATCCTCAAGTCAGGAATATTCTCTCCTTCTTTTTGTCCTTGTTGTAATGTGTCTACACTAAGGTATAGCTCTTTTCAGAGTATCTCTTGCAATGATTTTGGCTATAAATGTGACTGTCAGCTCGCTGAGGTCACAAATCATACATCTTTAAATTTGCACCTTGTCATTTGGGATTGGTTTTGGAGGAAGAGAAGAGTTTACTAGACACGTGGACCAACTGGTCTCTGTGTCACTGAGTGGAGGCTCTTCCCTGTTCAGGCCAGAAAGGTCAGAAAACAATGAAAAGACACCTTAGTAAAGTGTGGCTATAAGGAACAAACTTAGAAGCTTCTGACTGAAACTTTTCTTTAAACTTTAATATGAAAGATTCTGCAAAGAATCATGCTACACACAATGTAGCACATTGTCTTTTAAACAGAAGCAGTGGTAGGACAGATGCACCTGTGTGTGAGCCTGTCCCTCTCCATATGGTTTAATTAGAGCCCATTCTTCATCCCTGATCTTTTAAAAGTATGAATCAGATCTTATATTTCCCATAAGAAAAATCCTCACTATAATATTATTAGAAAAACAAAACAAACACAAACAAAAAACCCCTCCTTCCTTCCACAGCCTAAGTGATTCCTGTCAATCTGGCTGCTGCTGCAGCAGCTTCATTACCTCAGCCTCTTACCTCACACTGCATTCATCAGGCGCCAAAATTCAGCCTTTTTGCAGCTCCTCATTAAGTTCATGCCAGCCTCATGGGTTTAGTTTTTAGAGTTTCCTCTGCCTGGAGTCTTCTTACACCAGCCATTTTCTCACTCACGTCTCAGCTTAAACACGTCCTTGACATGGTCTTACCAAATCATCGTGACTAATATAGCACGTAGGATTTTATTTTACTAAAATTATTTTAATTACTAATTTATTTTTATGCTTGCTGTGGGTTTCCCTGATTAAAATTAAACTTCTTGAGGGCAAGACAGACTTTGTCTTTCCTGTTTACTGCTATATCCCCAGCAAAGAACATAAAACACAGTTGGAGATCAATACATATTTGTTGAAAAATGAAAGCATGAATGAATGGACAATATCTTCAAAAAGATTTTTGGAAAATGGCTAGGAGAAATGGACCTCAGCATTCCAGTGCAAGTGCAGGGCAGAGCATGTACGAGACAACTGTGATGTGCTGGCCTTTCCAAACAACCTCCTGAATTAGGAAAATGCTAACTGAGGGTAGCTTAGATACAAAGGGTAAATATGGTGAGTAGATTTTTCCTTTTGGTTTTAGAGAGAATCAAGTGCACTCTTTAAAAATTATTCTTATATTATTATTATATTATAATTATTATAACTATATTATTATTAATTATTATATTATATTATTATATTATATTATTATATATTAAAATTATTATTTAATCTGGCATCTTATTATAAGCTATCTGAGGGTAAGACCATTAAAATTCTCTAAAAAAAAACCTCCAGCTTTTGTTTTTTATCTGCAATAATTATCTATAAGGTAAACTATATGCTTGTTTTGTCTTAAAAGACTTTCTTTTGGCTTTTAAGTTGGAAATAACGTAAGTAGGACAAAAACTTAAGAAATAAAAAATGTTAGAATTTTCAATGCTTTCACAGAGAATGGCAGCCACATTTAACATGGAATAATAGTCCTTTATTCTTAAAAATAAAGCAGATATTTTATAATCATCAGTTTTATTTATTTCTGAGCTGCTAGGTTTTGTTTTTCCCCATATTTTTTGTTCTTTCAGCTGTTGTCACAAATCTCCTCCATCTAATGAGTTCCCAAATAAACCTGATTTGAGCAGCAACCAGCTTTTTAAATTATGTTTTTATGGGAAGGAAGATGCTCTGGCAGGAAGTTATGAACGTGAGGAGTCGAAGGTTTGGCTCGCCAAGCCCTCCAGTTCTTAAAGCAGCTGCATGGGGCTCATGAAGACATGCTGCTTGTAACAGGTAAAGCAGATCTTGGTTTTACTGAAAAACGTGATAGGCCCACATCAAAGCAAAAGGTTAAAAAAGTAAAATAAAAACATAGTTTTCATCCTGTTAAATTCAAAACTACTCCCCTTTCCCTCTTTAAATATGCTGACTCAGATGACAAGAACATAACTGGGTTTCTGAATTATTTGAATACTTAAAGCTATCGTTACTATGTTTTATTTAAATCCAGATTTATCTACGTATTTATTTTGTTTTTCACATAAAACAACTGGACTTTATTTTTTCAGTTATGAAAATTTTCAAACACAAAGGTTAAGAGATTCATGTAATGAACCGCCAAAATCAATATAGCTTTTTTTTTTTAACCTATGTGTAAGGCCAACTGGCCCGAGGCAGGGGAACACAATCAGATTCACAGGTTGCATCAGACCGAAATTCTCCGGACCACCCAGTTCCAGAAACTGCCCTGGAGACATTCCGGACCACCCAGTTCCAGGAACTGACCTGGGGACTTTGAACCCAGCCCAGCCTTCCCGCCTTTCGAGGGGCGGGACTAACGGTCCCCCAGGACACCCGAAAAGACCACCAAATAAGGAATACCCTGCGCCCTCCCAGATTCACCACACCCCTTTCCCTTCTTCCCGTATAAAATCTTGCCCAACTCTCGCCCGGGTGCGACTTCTCTGGCCCCTTTCTCTCGGACCAGTGAACCTCGCCCGGGAGCGCTCCCTAATGAAGCTCACTTGAAGCTTTCCTGTTTCGTGGTGCCGTTTGTTAAGATCCGACCTTACATTTGGTGCCGAAACCTGGGAGGGGTACCAAGCCCCGCGGGTTACCGCGCGGGCCACTCCTCCCCTCCCCCAGGAGACAACCAGGGAACCTCTACTCATCCACCCAATCCGGCAGAAAACGGGGTAAGTCCCCCTCCCTTGTTCCCTCCGACCCTCAGAGTCCCTGCCCACCCAACTCCCTGTCCTTAATCACGGCCGCGTCAGGGATTCCTCCGTCCTCTCTCCGGGCCTCGGGCAACTGTGGAGACGTCCCAATTGCCTGACCGCTCTCCGACCCGCCGGGCCTCAGGTGACTGTGGAGACGTCCCAATCGCCTGACCGCCCTCCGACCTGCCGTGAATTGGAGACTGAGACCAGGGACGCCTCTCTCCCTCTCCATTCACTCAGGGACAGACTGGGGGTCATGGGAACCTCACAATCGAAACCAGATCCGAAGACGCCCCTGGGGTGTCTCCTAGCCAATTTTACAGCCCTCGGTTTCTCCCAAGATCTCCGTCGCCGACGGCTTATTTTCTATTCCACTGTGGCCTGGCCACAATATCCTCTAGACAATTAGTTCTGAAGGGACTTTCGATTGTAACATCCTCCGTGATCTAGATAATTACTGCCGCAGGACGGGCAAATGGTCTGAGGTCCCCTATGTCCAGGTTTTTTGGTATTTGCGCTCCCGCCCCTCCCTTTGTGTCAATTGTTCTACCTCTCAAAATCCTCCTTGCCAAACATCTCCTCCATCCAAAACCTCAGTCCCCTTGGATTCCTCCCCACTAACCGACCCTCCCGAATCTCTTACCACTCCCCCCTTCAGAACTCCTCTCCAACCTCCACCCTACCCTGAAGCGGTCCCTCCTCCTCCCGTTCCCGCTCCGGCCCCTCCAACAGCTCCCCCGCCTCCCTCAACGGTTTCTCCTCCCACGCCCCTTGCTTACACGCTCTCACGACTCCCAGGATCCAAATCTCCTCTGCTCTCTAAGGGAGGTAGCAGGAGCGGAAGGACTGGTCAGAGTCCATGTCCCTTTTTCTCTCCAAGATCTCTCTCATAGAAAAGCGATTAGGCTCCTTTTCTGCCGACTCTTCCCGCTACATCAAAGAATTTCGCTCTCTCTCTCAAGCTTACGATCTAACCTGGCACGATATCTTTGTGATCCTATCTTCTACTCTGACCCCTGACGAGAGGGAAAGAATTCAAACTGCTGCCCGAAACCACGCAGATCAGGTTCACCTTACCGACAACTCCATGCCTGTCGGAGCCACTGCTGTATCTGGCACCGATCCAGGCTGGACTTATCAGGATGGCCAAGATGGCCATCGTAAACGCGACCTCATGATCCAATGCCTCCTGGCTGGCATGCAGGCTGCCGCTCATAAGGTAGTCAATTTTGAAAAACTAAAAGAGATAACCCAAGAACCTAACGAAAATCCAGCTATCTTTCTCAATCGCCTTACAGAGGCCTTAACGCTCTACACCCGGCTGGATCCCGACACCCCGGCAGGGGCAGCGGTCCTAGCCACCCATTTTATCACCCAATCAGCCCCGGACATCCGAAAGAAAATTAAAACGGGCAGAGGACGGCCCTCAAACCTCTATTCGAGATCTGGTAAAAATGACCTTTAAAGTCTATAATGGCCGTGAGGATTTGGCAGAATCCAGCCGACAGGCTCGGATGCACCAGAAGGTGGCCCTCCAAACCCAAGCTCTTGTAGCCGCCCTAAGGCCGGCCATCTCCCATGGGTCACAGCATCCACGGGGTCCACAAAAAGCAACCCCGCCGGGGGCCTTCTTCAAATGCGGAAAAGAAAGCCACTGGGCTCGCCAATGTCCCAATCCCCGACCTCCTCCTAAGCCCTGTCCCAGATGCGGGCTAATGGGCCACTGGAAGAGTGACTGCCCTACGACTGGCCCTCCCTCAGTGTCTCCACGCGGGGGGCAGGCCGACCCAAGGGCATTACCACTCGAACTGCTGGTATTGGCTGAGGACTGACGGCGCCCGGACTCGAAGACCCCCATCACCCTCGCCGAGCCCAGGGTATTGCTACAGGTAGCGGGTAAGTCCATCTCATTTCTGGTGGACACGGGGGCGACCTATTCGGTCCTGCCTACTTATTCCGGGCCAGTTTCTCCTTCCCAGATCTCAGTCATGGGTATTGATGGCAAACCATCCTTCCCACTGCAGACCGGTCCACTCCCATGTCATATCGAAGGACTCCCTTTTACTCATTCCTTCTTAGTCATACCATCCTGCCCAGTTCCCTTGCTAGGCCGAGATATCCTTTTCCACTTAGGGGCCTCCCTCCAGCTGGTTAGACTAGGTCCCCTCCTCCCAACTCCTGCTTCCTCTTCTCGGCCTGTCTCTAGAACCCTCCCCCTCCTATTCCCCTCTTCCAATCACACCGAACCCAATCAATCCCCAAGTCTGGGATACTTCTAAGCCCATAATAGCAACACACCATTCCCCCGTTCTCATCCGCCTAAAGGACCCCTCCAAATTTCCATCAAGGCCCCAATTTCCCATCTCTGAGACTCACCTTAGGGGCCTACAACCTATTATCACCAGACTCCTAAACCAGGGACTCCTTATCCCCACTGACTCTCCCTGCAACACCCCCATCCTGCCTGTCCGCAAGGCCTCTGGGGATTATCGCCTGGTCCAGGACCTCCGAATAATCAATGAGGCCATAATTCCTCTCCACCCAGTAGTACCAAACCCATACACCTTGCTCTCCCATATCCCCCCATCCACAACCCATTTTACGGTTCTGGATCTCAAAGATGCCTTTTATCCCCCTACATCCCGACTGCTATTTCCTCTTCGCCTTTACCTGGACGGGTCCGGATACTCATACTTCCAGTCAGCTCACCTGGACAGTTCTTCCCCAGGGCTTCCGCGACAGTCCTCACCTCTTCGGTCGCTGGCACGGGACCTCACTTCCTGCTTCCTTACCCCCAGCACACTCCTTCAATATGTAGATGACCTCCTCCTTTGTAGCCCATCTCTCAGCCTCTCAAGACAACATACTGCAGATCTCCTCAATTACCTTGGCTCTCGCGGTTATCGGGTCTCCCCAGCCAAGGCTCAGTTATCTGTATCTTCTATAACCTACCTGGGGCTCCACCTTACCCCTACCACAAAAGGTCTAACAGCCGACCGCACCCGGATTATCCGTGAACTCCAGCCTCCGGAAACAGCAGAACAAATTCTCTCCTTTTTGGGCCTTATAAGATTTTTCCAACACTGGATCCCTAACTTTGCTCTCCTCGCTAAACCCTTATATCTAGCCGCTAAAAAAAACCCTCAAGGACCCCTCACCTCTCCTTCCGCCGTTGACAGGCCTTTCTCACCCTCCGTAACGCTCTGATATCTTCTCCTCCCCTTTCTCTGCCCAACCCAAACAGACCTTTTCACCTTTTTGTGGATGAACGGGCCGGAATAGCCACTGGACTCCTTGCCCAGCCTGTAGGGCCTTCCTACCGCCCCGTGGCTGACCTCTCCAAACAGCTAGACCCAACCATTCGGGGATGGCAACCATGCCTTCGGGCCCTAGCAGCGCAGCCGAACTGACCAAACAAACACTCAAACTGACTCTGGCCCACCCACTAACCGTGTTTTCCTCCCACCGGCTGGTCGACCTCCTAGGCCACAAGTCTCTCTCCCTCCTGGGCCCCTCCCGCATCCAGGAGTTCCACCTACTGTTCATTGAAAACCCTGCTATCTCCCTAGACCTCTTCCCCCGCCTAAACCCGGCCTCCCTCTTGCCTACCTCCGATATCGGGGCCTCCCCTTCCCACTCCTGCTCCCAAGTCGTAGAGGCCCTCAGCCCGCCGAGAGAGGGACTCTTTGACACCCCTCTTTAAAATCCGGACCGCACCCTCTTTGTGGACGGTAGTCTGATACTCAGTCCTGACGGACGCCGACGGGCAGCCTACGCGGTGGTAACTATCTCAACTATTATCGAGGCTAACAGCCTCCCAGAAGGAATGGCCTCCCAAAAGGCTGAACTAATCGCACTTACACGAACCCTTAACCTTTCCACAGACCAAAGGGTTAACATCTACACAGACTCTAAATATGCCTTTCTCCTTGCACACAGCCAGTCAGCACATCAATTGAAGCACCACCAGGCATGTTTTTGTGGTGCAATGGTTCCCTCACAAGAGATCAATTCTTCCTCCCCCTTCCCATGTATCCCCATTACTCTCGTCCCTATAGCCAAGCCGAATTTTCCTCACTAATCATGCCGCCCTTTACCCGATGAAAAAGAGCTATCTTTCTTCCTCTGGTCGCAGGCATCTCTCTCACCTCCTCCCTGGTCGCTGCGGGCATCGGGGGAGGAGCCCTAACACACAGTGTCTGAACATCCCGTGACCTAGAACAGAAACTCCAGCTAGCCATCGAGGCTTCTGCCGGCTGCATCACCTCCCTCCAGCGCCAGATCACCTCAGTAGCCCGAGACGAGCCCTGGATCTCCTGACGGCCGACAAAGGAGGTACCTGCCTCTTCCTACAGGAGGAATGCTGCTATTACATCAATGAAACAGGACTCGTCGAAGACAACATAAAAGCCCTCCATCGCTTAAGAGAAGAACTCCAACGCAAACACCAACAGTCCGCCTCCCCAATTCCCGATTGGTGGCGATCCACCCTCTATACCTGGCTAACACCAATCTCAGGCCCCTTAATTCTCATCTGTATCTTGCTCACGTTTGCTCCCTGTTTTCTTAGGTTCCTTCATAGGCACATGGAGGAAGTCTCTCGGGTGGCCACAAACCAAATGCTCCTCGGCCCTTACACCTTGCTTCCTACAGAACCCCCCACTGGCCTCCCCTAAGCCTTGGACCTCTGGTCGCCCGACTCCCCTTTCGACGCCCCCATTCAGCATGAAGTAGCCAGAGATCAGAACGCCGCCCCATTACACCAAAGATGTCGGGATGTAAGGCCAACTGGCCCGAGGCAGGGGAACACAATCAGATTCACAGGTTGCATCAGACCGTTCCAGAAACTGCCCTGGAGACATTCCGGACCACCCAGTTCCAGGAACTGACCTGGGGACTTTGAACCCAGCCCAGCCTTCCCGCCTTTCGAGGGGCGGGACTAACGGTCCCCCAGGATACCCGGAAAGACCACCAAATAAGGAATACCCTGCGCCCTCCCAGATTCACCACACCCCTTTCCCTTCTTCCCGTATAAAATCTTGCCCAACCCTCGCCCGGGTGCGACTTCTCTGGCCCCTTTCTCTCGGACCAGTGAACCTCGCCCGCGAGCGCTCCCTAATAAAGCTCGCTTGAAGCTTTCCCCTGTTTCGCGGTGCCCTTTGTTAAGATCTGACCTTACACTATGTATTTAAAAGCTGATTTTTTTCTTAGAAAAAGGAGGCTAGCCATCATTTTAGGTAAGTCAAATTACAGCACAATTTGTGGGAGCCGTCAAGAGACTGCTTGAAGTCACAGTTCCCATACCTAGGCAAATATATAAACTCAAGGGGACAAAAGTGAGATGCTAAAGAATTATTTAATTGCCTGGCCACTGGAACCAAGCAATTTATTGATTTATTTTTCAAGAATCATTTGGATCTACCAAGTGCCTATTTTGACATCATGTTGCTTAAGGACAAAGAATGAAGGTCTACGGTCATATAAACATTTCTGGGTGAGGGGTAGAGGTGCTAAAGTGGCCACATTGAGCAGACATTGGCAATCCCATCAGTGACACTTGACTATTGCAACTCATGAATGTAGCATAAGATACAATTCACTTGGAAAAGATAGGAAAATAAATTACTTGTAAATTAAACAAACAAACTTTAGAGGGTTCTAACGTTCCTGAGATGGATAAAGATGGGTGGAAAAGGAGTTAAAGGAAAAATATGGGGTTGCCAAACTTTTGTTTCCTTAACTCTGAAAAATGATTTAAAGATAGAATTTGATTGAATTTATTTCATTACAACCAGAATGTATTGGGAGGAATAAAAAACTTGATGAAAATACTATGGAAGTTTTCGATGCAGTAAAGATCAAATATCAAGTAGACACTTGACATAGATTTATGTCTTAGGAAATAAAGAAGGAAATATAAAGTCTCTGCCCTTCCTAACTTTACGTTGGCTTATGCTTTCTAATTTTCTTAGAGCTGTCAGTGGAACCATTTTTGAGAACAGAGTCGCTCCCTTTCTTAATGATTTATATTTACAAGTAAGGTGGCAGTGAAGGCTTTAATGAGAGCTACTTATTTATGTCTGCTAGACACACAGGAGAATTTGGGCAGCAGGGTTGTCTACGTAGCATCCGAATTTGGAGTGTGTTGATCAGACTGGGGAAATTTCGCACGACTTTGGGAAAACTGAAGTAGAAGTAGAAAAGAAGAAACGCAAATACCAAAATGCTTTAAAAATATTATTATAGTAGGAGTTCTCGGGTCACCTAGTGGTTAGGATTCCAGGCTTTGACTGCTGAGGCCTGGGTTCAATCACTGGTCAGGGAACTGAGATCCTGCAAGCTGTGCAGTACGGCCAAAAAATAAATAAATACATAAATAAAATAAGCATTACAATATTATTATGGTAAAGATGAAACAAACGATGAAGAAAGTTTGAAGAGGCACACATACACAGTCTTCTGAAAATAGCACCATTCATTTCCAAAGAGTCTTAGGATGCCCAAGACATCAGGAAATAAAAAGAAAAGCCAAAGTATTTCACTACTTAGTTTCCATCAGCATTTCTGGGGCCCTGGACATGGGTGATGATATTTGGTGCTGAAAATGTTCTCAGCAGATACTGTGTTAGAAGCAATCTCTCTTTAAATGAAATGTAAAATTTTCAAACTTGACAAAATGAATCAAGTCCTGTCAAATCTCTACTTATATTGATATCAATGTGTATTTACAAACATATATTCGATGAAAAGCAATTCATGGACACTGGCAAATTTTTTAAAAAGTTATCCTCTATTATTATATATGTATATATAATAATATTATATATAATATTATATTATATATATATTATATAATAATATAATATATTAATATTATAATATGTGTATATAATAATATATATATATTATTATATATGATTATCATATGATTCCCACCAATTTAAATACTAGCAACCTGATAAAATTTGTTGCCAGTAATCTGTTTTAACTTTTATATCTGGTCCCAGGGATTGGTGCTTAATACATGTCTATTCATGAATAAATAGAAAAAAAAAAGAGAATGAGTGTGTAAGTGAATAACCAAGTAAATACTAAACCCTTCATTTTTTGCCATAGAAACAGTATTATTTTAGTTTCAAATATTCTCTAAAAATTGTCTAACAAAGCCTAGTAATTTGTTTAGCCAAATCTCAATATATTTTCATTAAGTCAAGATTCAGTTTTCTAGTTGCTGCTGTTGTTATTTTGGAACAAATATTCTATGCCTGCAGTCTGCAAGCCCAAGGTTTATTCTTACTCTTTGTCTCTCTTTTTAAGTGACAATTGGTTAAGAAATCAGTTTCCTCCTGTGATATGTTAATATCAGATGTAACACAGCCTACTGAATTTTAAAATTGTAATCTGCTCAAGCTCACAAAGGAAATTGTGCAACTGAAATTCATTTCAGTTTAAGCTAGTTTAGTTAAATATCAGATTGCCAGTCAACAGGGAAATAGTGGAGGCATCTATGGATAATGATCATTTACTACTTTAGGAAAGACTCTGAATCACCATTTCATACATACTAACAAGTGTCATCATATTGACATCTACACAATGAAATAAATATATAGGGGGCTTCCCTGGAGGAGCAGTGGTTGAGAGTCCGCCTGCCGATGCAGGGGACGCGGGTTCGTGCCCCGGTCCAGGAAGATCCCACATACCGCGGAGCGGCTGGGCCCGTGAGCCATGGCCGCTGAGCCTGCGCGTCCGGAGCCTGTGCTCCGCAACGGGAGAGGCCACAATAGTGAGAGGCCCGCGTACCGAAATAAATAAATAAATAAATATAAATAAATATATATATATATAGCTTTCTGTTCGACTTTTACCATTTGCAAGATTTACTTGATTATACATACTGTAGCCTGGTAAAGCATTTCCACTTTGCTAAATTCTTGATGTATTCTGGTACCATGTCATTTCATTAATAACTATATAACTTGTTTTATCTTCTAGGGCTTAATTTACAATCTCTGCAAGTGTATGTGGCATTGAAGGAGACAATTAGTCCACTGAAGAAATGGAAATGCACTTTCAAGTAGACTGACACCAGTTTTGCTAGAAATGCCATGGTTATGAAAAGGCAGGATGCAAGTCTGAGGGTGAGTTGTAACCCTGCACTTGAGAGAAATAAATAGTGAGACAGAACATGAGTGAACACATTGCCTGGGTTTATTTGTTTGAAAACCTGCACCTACTCTGACAGCTGTAATATAAATAGATATAGAGTGCAGAAAAAAATTATTGAATAAGGCATACACAGACTGTTTTCTACTCTCATCAATAATTTTGATACTGACAAAAGTTTTGCCTTCTGCTATTTCATCAGTCTTTTCTCTCAATTAAAAACTCCGTGAACTTTACCCTATATAACAAAAGTGTCTCTTTCCCTTCCTGCCACCTCTTTTAACGCAGATGTCACTCGGAAGGTAGACTCTAGAAATACAAATCTCACCTTTCTGCTGCTAGTTTTCCTTCTTATTACATAGAATGCAGTGGCAGCTTTTTAGATATTTTATTTGCTTTGGAATTTTCCCATTTAAAATATGAAGTGCTAAGCTAAGCAATGGTAAAACAAATGGTATAAGAGAAAGTTTTCCCTCTCTCTGACACAGACAGTAATCAATACTGAGCTTTGCCTCTCGAATTCTGCAAGTGCCGTTGCTGCCCCAAGTTATGCCTACGGTTCTACAAGCAACCAGGATGAGAATAATTTCGTAGGGGAGGAAAATATCTTTTTCTTCTCCCCTTCTAAATTCTTGACTGGTGTTCCTGTAGCAAAAGAGAGATGAACAAGAGAAAATATACAGATTTATTTAATATAAGTTTTAAGCCACACGGGACCTTCATAAGGGAATGAAGACTAAATGAAACCTGAGTGTTTTTCTGCTAGTTTGATGAAGAATGAGAAGTGGTTGAAAGATGTGATAGGACAAAGGTGAGGCAAGGCCTGTACAGATTCTTCTCTGTGTCTCTTTATTTTTGGAGATAAGGATGCTCCTTTCTTCGGATATAGAGAAGGCATCCCTCACATAGGAATCTTATGACCTGCTTCAGGGGACGGTCAGAAAGTTCTTCCTGCACATACCATTTCTCAAATTCCTTCAGCTTGAAATACACAATATGCCAAGATGCCATCTTTGGGGGTAGTGTGTCCTGAACCACATAGACTTCCATCAAGCTATTTTTGAATTAAGAATGAAACTAAACAGCACAAATAATATACAGTAAAATCTCAAAACAGACATTCCCAGGCACAGGGCTGGTGGGATGACATGGAGAGATAAACATTGGCCAGCCAAGGCTGGACTTACTATGGATTTACTAATCTCATCTCCTGCTGTCTCTCAGGTTTGCAAGGACTTGAGTGGGGCTGGGAAGAACCAATCAAGTTAGAAGGCAAGTAGTGCTTTTTAGTCAAGGTTTTGGTCTTGCTACTGTGAGAAGCCTGCTATTCTGAGACACAGATATGGGGAATTTGCACATCAATGGTTTTGCTACCCTTCCTGCTGAGCTGGTTTGGCCACCTAAGAGGGAAACACCTAGGAATTCAACCCACAAATAGGTTTGTTTCTCTGTTTTAAGATTTCGAGTTCTCCTCAGTGGTTGATAGTTCCTCAGGCCTTAACCTGTATCCATATTTTCACAGCTATTTACCCCAGATGGTTTTCCCCTCTCTCACTTCAGTGCCTTACACAACACAAGAAAAGTTCAGGGATGAAGGTCCCAGGAGCGCTCAGAGAGATGTACTTTGTCTCCGGGAGAAGGTGCAGAGTAAGACTCTTAGAAGGCACTAAGTAAGGTGGCAACCGTGATCTCAAGTAAAATAGCCCATTGGAATTCTTATCTCTGCATTTCTCTCACTGTAACTCTAGAAGACCACTGGCTGTACGATTGGGAAAATAATGTCTAATTCACAGGGCTGTTATGAACATTCAGTAAAATACTGTACATGAAGTACCTAGTCCAAAACTTGGCAAATACTGTGGGCTAAATATGTGTATTTCCTTCATCTCTAAATGTCCAACCTCCCTCCACATCTCAACTTACTTCACCAAATCCGAATTCTACCTAAATAAATCTTCGGGTTTAGGAGAGCAAATGAGTCTCCATGACACTCCTCGAAATTGTATGGTTAGTCAGGATTGAATCTTCAGGTAGTATCTAAACCACACCGTATCTCATAGCCACCTTTGAAAGAACACTTGAGTAATATCTCTGTATGTGATTGGAAAAGATGTCATTTTACTTAAGAGAATAGATGCAGTTTGAAACTGAATGACAATCTTGGAGTGTTTTCATTTTCAGTTTAGCAATTTGCTAAGGAATTTTGATGACCTTGAGGATTTTAAGAAGCTCAAATGAACAAAAGTACTCTGCATGACCCCCATCACCAATAGAATAAAAAATAATTACAGGTAAACTTTTGTTTTATTTTACACAATCTCAAATAATGATGCTAAAAAAAGACTTGTAACCTAGTACCTAATTGTTTTTTTAGCTCTCTGGAAAACATGTACGGATTAATCACACATAGTTTACTGGCATGAGCAATAAAGAAAGACAATTACTACTTTCCAAAGCAAAAAAAATATAATAATAATCCACAATTTAGATCTTTAGAAATCTTCCACTGAAGGAAGACTTATTACAACAGCCTTTGAAGAAATAGTTCAGATCACCACAATCATATTTAAATACGGGAAATAAAATTAAACACATTTAGAATTCTACACTGTTCTTCTAACATGTCTTTAACTAAATAGGTGATTAATAAATATTTATTGTTAGGTACACATGCTTTGACTTTTGAAAATATTGTAGAACATACATTTAATTTCCTGAGTTTCAAACATAATGCTTGAGCATAACTCTGAATACAGTTATGTTTCTGGGAGATAGTAGCCTGGAAAAGAAGGAAAGACTGTGATAAATTATTCCTCAAAAAACATTCTTTTTGAAGGCACAATGACCCAGGTAACAGCACCACAACTTTTATCATATTATATAGAATTTTCCCCCCAGAAAACCTATCAGATTTGTAAGCATGGCTATAAGAAAGAAAATGCCTTAGAGATAATGTAGTTACAAACCCATCTAAGTTCTGTATTTGTTTTGAGAAAAGATTGGCCCTGTCTGCAACCTATAGTGGGGAACTTTTGGTGTTGTCTCATCCTCCACGGTGGGTGAACTCATCCCTTTCCACTGTTCGGACACAGCAGAATGTTTATTCACAAACAGCACATTTATTCCTAGGATATCAACAAAAAGAAATCCAACATAGACCTTCACTTTTGTCTTCTCTTTCTCAAAACCTCTCTGAATTATATCTGCTCTTCACTGATGATAATCTCCCTGGTAAATCAAGCTCTTGTGACAATGAATGTTATTGAGTTACTAATTAACCTTCCTATTTTTGATATTTCTGGAGATTCTACGTTTTTGAAAATTATTTTGGTTGGAAGAATATCAGGAACATAAAATATTGCATCTGAGCAGACACGTTTCCTTTAACCTTTCCAGTAAAAGCTCACCTCAGTACCTGGTGAGTTTACTGTAATCAAATTTGTAGCTGAAAGAATAGATATTTTCTGATTTTCCCTGAGAAGCTGGTTTGCAGCTTGGCTATATAAGCTGAGAGTAAAAAAGTAAAAAGATTCAATACCAACTGTGGCTCAGGGTCAATTTATAACAATTTTTACCAAAAAATAAAGGAAAATCGAATTAAAGTAAATTTAAAAAAAACTTCTTGGGAAATTTTACAACTGCCCTCAGAACCCTTAAAATGTTCACATTCTACATTGTCTAAAATTACTCCTGTTTTCTTCGTCTTCAATAATTATATTAAAGACTAAGCAGAATATATAAAGCCAAAGGAGATTTAGCTTCAAGATATTAAGCAATGCTATTTACTATTGGAGAATAACTAAAATACGTTTTTAATAATGACAGACTAGAAAGATTTTAATCTTGGTTTATTGCCACACACAAATATGTTTAACAATTTTTATAATCTATATGTTGCTGAAAATGTATTTTGGTATGCATGTTAAGTAAATTAACATTAGCTACTGTATTATATAAACCCTGAAATCTCCACTACTTCATATTATTGAAGTTTATTTGTTGCTTATTTAAAATTCATCTAGAGGCAAGGAGGGAGTATGCAGTATTTAGTGATTCAGGAACTCAGATTGATAGAAGGTCTGCATTTAGAATGCATGTCCCACAAGGCCACCTTAAACATTGACATCCACCCAATATACACAGCAAAATAAAGCCTGAAGGGTAAAATGAGAGATTTTTATAGGCCAGTGCTGGTAGTCATATACATCACTGCCATGCACATCTTATTGGCCATAACTCAGTCGCAATAAAGGTAGGCTTTGAAATAGTCTGAGAAGAAAAGAAAAAACAGGGAAGTCTTTATGGTAGATAGTTAACCAGTGTCTTTTGTAGGCCTTTAATTCTATTAATATCCCCTTAATTCACAATACAATTTCAATATGTGTTCCTTTCAAAATGTTTGATACCCAGATATAATTTTTAAGCCCACATAAGAAATCAAAGAACATTCTTCTAAAAATTATGTGTACTTGCAGACTAGTGAATTTCTTATGACTCATTCTAAACAATAAAATATTATATATTCTAAGAAATCATGATTAATAATGACATAGGTATTTGTTATAAACATTGGTTCACGTAAAAGAGAGCTCTCAAGGGAATAAAGATGTGACACATGAAGGTGGCCCCTAACCACATCCACCAGAATCCTTTGTACTTATTCAATATGCCCATCCCTCAACAGCCACAAGTGTTGCTCAAGGTTCACACCTGTAACTTCTCCAGTAACTTCTGAGTCTTGCCTGGGTAACTGAAACCATCTCTCCGGGGGTTGCCTTGAGGTTATACAACCAGATGTATATTCAATGAAAGACTGGTGGGGGGATTACAAAAGTTTTTGCTTTCTTGCCCAAAATTGAAACAGAATCTGCATTTCAGTATAAGCTCCAGAGTTCCTTGAGGAATAGGGTGAGGCTGGACTTCACCTGACAACAGGAAGTTGTATTACTACTTCTATCCTATCTAGCATCCCTAACTCCCTTATAGCTTTTGCCCTTAGCAAGTCTCTTTCATGTACACAAATACTCATTTCAATCTGTTTCTAGGGAACCTGACTCAATACAGGAGATAAATCATTTAAAATATCTTTTAAAGTCCCTGGCATCTCTAGACATATTTCGTGCAGGTAGTGAAGTTGCAAAGACTCTGAATTAACATTTTACATTCTGGAAAATATGTCTGCAATATCTCTTTACAAATCAGGCTTTTCTTGTTTTACAACTATGCTGAGCGTCTTTGCTTTCCTTTATACTCATCAGGAGCACCCATGAAGTACTAGGAATAAATATAAATGAAAAAGATATAGCTAGAGAACCAAGATCCAAGGAAGAAAGTTGGCCTCAGCAAGTTAGTGAATAGAAAAGATGACAACACAAGCAAATTGATTACCAGCAGAAACTATTTCAAGTTAACATTGAATCAGTAAGTGCATATGTAACTGGAGTCAGGTATATTTAATATTCTAAAACTAATTGGGCATACACTAAATGATTCTGACCTATACAAGTTTAGTTTACTTTAACAGAATTTTTTTTAAATAGATGTATTTGCTTAGAAAATTTAAATGTACCTTCTAAATCCATGGAATAATTGAAGAGAAAAATATAAAGGTGTTACATTTTGCCAAATTAATTTATAGATGTTTTACAATCAAAAGAAAATTTCAGTAGGTGTGTGTACATGTGGAAATTGCCAACTCGATAATCATTAAGATGTAAATGTAAAGGGCAAAGAATAACAGATAATATTGAAGAAGAACAATTTTTATACTTATTCTACAGGATAACAAGATCTATTATATACAGTAAATAAGACAGTATGATAGAGGAATAGGTGAATGAAACAAAATGGAGTTAATGCACCAAATAATGCCACCACCCCAAATATGTCCATATCCTAATCCCTGTGAATGTTACCTTAAGAAAGGGACTTCATAGTTGTGATTTAGGCACAAACCATCCAAGAGATAAATAATGGAAAGATTTCTTTATAATAAGAATAGGGGGATTAAGAATCAAGAGAAACAAAATGGATATATAAGAAAATTTACCATTTAGATATGTTAGAAATCTAAAATATTTTTATTTTAAATTAGCAAAGGAGAAAAACAATCTCCGTGAAGACTCTAAATAGACCAGATCCCAAGTTTCAGTTAACCGGAAAGATATAACTATGTTAAATTTATCTGTACCTAATAAAACAGCTTCAAAATAAATGAAATAAATGTATATAGTAATACCAGGCTAAATAAATATTATATGTTACATATAAACTTATATATGTTACATACAAAGTTATATAAATGATGGAGTTTTATAAGGCTACAGTTATAGAAGTCTAAAGATAAATCCACAAATCTGGAGAATAAAAACACACACATATAAATCCGTGAGTATCCAAATGTCAACCATAGAAAGAGTAAACTGTTTTTTATATTTACATGGTGGAATACTATTCATTAGAAGTTCTTTGAACACAATGAAATTAAGCTAGAAAACAATAAGAAAATATGACTAGGAAATTCCCTGGTGGTGCAGTGGTTAAGAATCGCCTGCCAATGCAGGGGACATGGGTTCGATCCCTTGTCCTGGAAGATCCCACATGCTGCAGATCAACTAAGCCTGTGTGCCACAACTACTGAGCCCACATGCCACAACTACTGAAGCCCACATGCCTGTGGTCCGCAACGAGAAACCACCACAATGAGAAGCCCACGCACTGCAACAAAGAGTAGCCTCTGCTCAACACAACTAGAGAAAGCCCATGCACAGCAACGAAAACCCAATGTAACCAAAAATAAATAAATTAATTAAAATAAATTAAAATTTAAAAAAGAAAATGACTAGAAAAATCCCATGTTTGTAAATGTACAATACAAATGCAAATACACTTGGCCCTCCTAATCTGTGAGTTCTGTATCCACAGATTCAACCAACTGCAGATCAAATATATATCTCCCCCAAATTCCAGAAAGTTCCAAAAAACAAAACTTGAATTTGCTGCACACTGACAACTATTTACATAGCATTCACATTATATTTGCAACTATTTACATAGCATTTACATCATATTAGGTATTATAAGTAGTCTAGAGATGATTTAAAGTATATGGGAAATTGTAGAATTATAATGAAAATTACACCATTTTATATAAGAGATTTGAGAATCCCCGATTTGCAAGGGGTCCTGGAACCAGTCTCCCATGATACTGAGGGTCAATTGTAACAAATGGACCAACAAATAAATTATAATTAGAATTATAAAATATTTTAAACTGGATCATATAAAAATACAAAGGATACAGCTAAAAGATTACTTTGAAGAAAATTTATCAAGCTTAATGTAAGTATTAAAAGAATAAGAACTTTTAAATTAATAAAATATTCATTCTAAGAGCTGGGGTGAAAAGAAAAAACACAAAATCAGCAAATAAACCCAAAGAAAGTAAAAGGAAGGAAATAATAAACACCAAAGTAGAAAATAATGAAATGGAAACAAACGTATAATAAAAGATTCACAAAGCTAAAAGTTAATTCTTTGACAATATAAATAAAATTTACACACCTGTGGTGAAACTGATTAAGAAAGAAAGACACCATAAAACAATTTCAGGAATGGAAAGGGTGGAGTACTACAGAACCTTCAACATCACAAATATATCAAAATATGACTATGCACAACATTACACCAAGAAATCTGAAAATGTATATAGATGAAATAGACAAATTCCTAGAAAATTCCAACTTATAAAAACTAAGTCAACAAGAAACAGAAACGTTGATGGAATCCAGAATTTACAGAACCATAACTAGTCACAATTCCAGTTATTGAACACATGTAGATGCAGTACCAGTGAAAGGTTGTTTCTTTTGGTTAAATGTGATTCTTATTAGTCTGCTTTGACAATTTAATCCTTTATGTAAGCACAGTTTTATTCTTCT
The DNA here is from genome assembly GCF_039906515.1 of Pseudorca crassidens. Lineage (NCBI taxonomy): Eukaryota > Metazoa > Chordata > Mammalia > Artiodactyla > Delphinidae > Pseudorca > Pseudorca crassidens. The sequence goes on from NC_090301.1 coordinate 75,918,603, forward strand.
AAAAAAATACTGGAGTTAAATTTCACCGAATATTAATAATTAGGTTTTGGGGGATGGTGCTATATTTGTTATATTGTTTGGGGATCTTATTTAGTATTTTAGGTTACAAAATAAAATTTTAAAACAATATTTTATGAAATGTAAGGTACTGACACTTGATACACTCCATTTTTAGTTCAAACATACTTAAAATTTATATAATAGAACTAATACTATATAAAATTATTTAGCAACTTATGTATTGTTTAGCAACTTGGAAATGTGACAACTTTTTATGCAGCAAGTTGTTATAAATAATTCTAAAAACCTGAAAGTAAGAGTATATTATAGAAACATTTATTCATAGCTGGTACTTCTAAAATGTAAAGTGGTTTTCAAGGGAAATCAACAACATATTTAGAAAGCCACTATTACATGTATTCACTATACAGTGTCAACTGGTCTTTAGTGTTATAATATTAGTCAACTACCACAACTAGAGAATTATCTTTTGCATAAATGAGTCAATTTTCTAAGGCCAGGAGCTACTTTGGGCTTTAAAAATCATTTTAGTTTCATTGAAAAACCTTCTCATCTCCCATTTTATTTAATTGTTGTTTCATCCTCCATTCCCAGGAAATTTGAAAGAAAGTCTCTTTATGAAATAATATATGTATATAAAGATATAAATATAGAAGTTAGGTCAATTTAAAGATTGTCATTTTAATGAACAGCAATAAATTTATTTTCCTGTATCTGAGTAATAACTGTGAGCACTATCTCTAGTTTGTTCAATATAACTTGATTTTTATCTCTCTGCTGCTTGAGGGACAAGTTAAACTGCAGTAAAATATAATAAAATAAAAAATAATTCAAACACAGTCTTCATATCAAAATACTCTCTAATCATCAGGGGATTGCAAACCAAAATCCCCATGAGATATCACTTCATACCTATCAGAATGGCTATCATCAAAAAGACCACAAATAACAAATGTTGGTGAAGATGTGGTAAAAAGGGAACCTTTGTGCACTGTTGGTAGGAATGTGAATTGGTGCAGCCACTATGGAGAACAGTATGGAGGTTCCTCAAAACATCAAAAATATAACTGCCATATTATCCAGCAATTCCACTTCTAGTTATTTTCCCAAAGAAAACAAAAACACAAATTTGAAAAGATATAAGTGCCCCTATGTTCACTGCAGCATTATTTAGAATAGTCAAGATATGGAAGCAAACTAAGTGTCCATAGATAAATGAATGGATATTAAAAAAATGGATAAAATGGAATGTGATATAAACACACACACACACACACACACACACACACACACACACACACAACGGAATATCACTCCGCCATAAAAAAGACTGAAATGTTGATTTGTGACAACATGGATGGACCTTGAATGTATTACGCTAAGAGAAATAAGTCAGACAGGGAAAGACAAATACCATATGATTTCACTTATTCGTGGAATCTTTGGGATTGAACCCAGGCTACAGCAGTGAAAGCCCAGAATCCTAACAACTAGGCCACCAGGGGACTCCCACTTATTCATGGAATCTTAAAAAGAAAACAAATACAGAAAGAGACTCATAGATACAAAGAACAAACTGGTGGTTGCCAAAGGGGAAGGACTTGGGGGGGGATGGGTAAAATAGGTCAGGGAGATTAAGAGGTACAAACTTTTAGTTATAAACTAAGTCACAGGATGTAATATACAGCATAGGAAATGTAGTAAATAATATTGTGGTAAATTTGTATGGTGAAAGATGGGAACTAGACGTATTGTCGTGATCACTTTGTACTGTATAAAAATATCTAATTACTATGTTGTGTACCTGAAACTAATGTAATATTGTAAATCAATTATACCTGAATAAATAAGGGGTGTGGAGAGAGAAATACAACCAAATTTTTTAAAAATTTCTTAAGATAGACTGAGAATGTTGGTGGCATGGGGAGAAACCCTCCTCCTTCACTTGCTTATGTTTGTATATATTGGCATAAGCCTTTTGAAGGGAAAGTTAGCAGTGTCTGTGATATTTAACATGGGCATAGTTTTTACCTCCAGAAACATCATTATTTAAGATTCTATACAGCCATGTGTACACAATAATACAAAAGTGTTCATCATCACATTGCTTCTAGTAGCAAAATTATAGTAATAGCCTAAAAGTTTGTTAATAGGAGAATGGCATTAGATCATAATACTGTGAAATATTACCCAGCCATTCAATAAAAAAGGTAAATATCTTTGTATAGGAATGAAAATATAGCTTAAATACATTGTTATGCTTAAAAACCCTCTTTATCTTTCACAATCATGCATATTGGGGAAGTAGTTTCACACACTGGTAGTGTAAAAAGAATAGAAAATTATAAGAAGACAATGCTAATAAAAGAACAGAAAATTGTATCAAGCTTTCATTTTAAGTGAAGAAACATCTACCCTTGAAGAAACTGCTTCAGACAAAACATTTCTTACTTTTAACTATTTTCTCTCTAAGTCATTTAGGAAAAGGACTGTGCCCTGGTGAACTGCTTGATTTCCCACTACTGTAAATTATATTGCAGAGGAATCTCACACCTATTCTATAAGCTGCTGTTGCTTGTATTCATAATTGCTCTCATCACAGTCAAGGTGTTTTATCAGTCTTCTGATGGGTCCCCTGCAGCTAAGCACTACTATAATTGACCTGTTAATATAAACTGAGGAATTGAGATAAAATCTACCTCATGCAAGTGAGTTGATCAAAACAAATTTGTCATATTTCTTAAATGAAAAAATATAACACATAGTATAGAGGACATACTCAATCTGAAGCATCTGAATAAAAAGATTAATATTAATCTCATTTTGAAAGTCATCCCCATTTATGGTCTTCAGAACATTTCTATTCAGATAATGTCAAAAGTCAGTTCTTCCCATTAGCTGGTTGTGACACTAAAAAAAAGTGCACCTCCCCAAGTTTCTTTTTTACTACAAAGTAATATCCATACAGATATTTCACTTCATGGGAAGTTGAAGGGGCTGGAATAAGAAGTTTAGGCAGATATTTATAATATATCCATATCTATCTTAGGCCTCAAAATTTCAAACATGAACAATACAATTTCTAATCTCTTCAATTCACAGGTGCCTCTGTTGACAATTTTCAACTCTCTTGAATATCCAAACCCTCAATCATGTAAAAATAATTCAATGTTTCTTAAATCACTCATATAATCAAGATTAGATGATGCATGATTAGTCATTGTTATAATGAAAGGGGAAGATATAAGTAAATATTTATAAATGATAGTCAAGATGGGATCACTCTGATGAAATTCATTTTTCCACAAAAGCTGATGAAATAATCATTTCAGTGTTGACAACCTCTTTTGGATAAAAGACAATTCAAAGTAAATATTGAGCTATCAAGATTGCAATTTATTCATCTTATGAGCTTAAATTGTTGCCCATAGTACAAAAATTGTTCATGTAACGACCTTCATTTTAAGATGCTGTAGGGTTTTTAAAAATAAAACAAAACAAATCTTTCATCTGTATGACGTTATTAAATCCTCACAAAAATCTCTTAATGTACATTAATCTTCATATTAGAGATGAAGAATCTAAAGTTCAGGCAGAACAGGATGCTTGCACAAGTTCTATAGCACAAATTAATAAAGTATGGACTTGAGAACTAGACACTGGGTTCAAATTCTTCTCTACTTTTCATTTATTGGATGACTTCGTGGAAGCTACTCGCACTCTCTGTGCTTCAGTTTCCTCATCCATAAAGTGGAGTGATGGAAATGACAGTACCTTTTTCAAATCCTTATTATGATAAACAAATGAGTTTAAATGCTCCTAAACAGTTCTTGGCACATAGAAAGTACAACATAAGTATTGGATATTATTATTTTAAAACTGCAGTTGATGGAGTCTAGACTTGAACTTAAATCTTCTGATGTCAAATTTAGACTTTGGAGCAAGACAAACTTGGATTTCATTCTTACTCAACTATGCAAAAGCAGTGTGAGTTTTGGGAGAGCAATTTTCTTCATATATAGAATAGGAATAAAAATATACTTGCACACTTAATAGACTTCTTGTGAGGATTATACTTGTCAACATAGTACAAAAGCTACATAGTGTCTTATGGAGACCAGCATCACAGTAGATGATAATTCCATTTTCAACTCCTGTGAAAGTAACTTAATGCTTCTACTTACATATGATATGCTGATCAATTCATATTTATTGAAAATTTAATGCACACACAAGCACTGCTGGGTTTACTGGCTCACTTCTCAAAGTAAGCCATAAGGCATCATCCTCATTTTACAGATGAGGAAACGAAGGCAGAGAAAAGTTAGGCAATGTATCGAAGATGAAAAAATTAAGTGATGGGATCAGAATGAGAAACCGAGCAGCTTGGTACCTGACACTACATTCTGTTGCTTCTGAGCATTTCCATAGTTAGGTGCAGTTCCTAATGTGATTACTTTTTTAAACAGAACACATAAGACTGGTATCTATTTTGGTAACCTAGGAGTCAACATTACCTAAAAATGCTTCCTACTACCAAATATCTAGAAATACTGGAATAAATACAACAAACATTCTCCCAAATTAACCGATATGCCCAGGGTCAAAAATGACAAGTGAGTGGAAACAACAGTTTTAATCAGTTGTCAGGGGTATGCCAATCTCCATGGCTAAGAAACATCTGACTTAACAGGTGCACTATGAACAGGAGACAACATTCTGAAAGCAAGCAAGGTTGGGGAGTTGGCATACCCCACAAAAATCAGATCCTTAAAATAGAGGCTAAAGACCATTTATTGCCCAAGGAAGGGAATGGACTGGGACTACATCTATCCTGGCCAAGGCTCTGAGTGCAAGAAAACGTCTCCGAGAATTCATAATCACTGGACTGACATTCAGTGTTTTGTCATGCAGTTGAACATCAGCTCACAATTCACACCAATATGGAATGAGTGTTATGAATGAGAATTTGCAAAAACAACACACTTTAGTCCCACGAGGGTGTTGTACATTTAAATTATAAGATGTGGAATACAAAATAGTATATTAAATAGAAATTTAATAGTATATTAAAGAAAAAGAAAGACAGGATTTTTAAAGTAAACTGATTAATTAAAATGATGAAATAAATGCTTAAATTACTAATAAGAGAAATAAGAACTTCATCAAGGAGCATTGGTTCTTTATACAGGATACAATCTTAAAACTCTAGGCAGATTTGAAAGGAAATTAGAGTGCATTTAAGGAAACGAATGCAATCTTTAAAATAAAATATAACTCCAAGGACAGGTTAAACAGCACACTTTACACTACTGAAGATGAAATTAATGACATAGAAATATGAATCTGAAGGTACAACCCAAAATGTACAAGATACGAAATAAAAAGAGCTCATGCAATGTGAAAAAGTGGAAACGTCTTCCAGAGGTCTAATTTGAGTTGCAACAGTCTGATTCAGAATGTATATTGATGCAGACTTCTTAATAACAGCAGAAGACAAAAGAGAGGGAAAGATGTTTTCAAGATGCTTCAAGAAAGCCAGAGTTAAAACATATTCAGTTAAATTCTTATTGAAAAACATGGATGAAATAAAGACATTCATTGTGATGCAAGGGTAAAATTAAGACACTTTCAGACAAATGAAACAGTTTACCATCAATAGACTTTCACTAAAGGAATTTCTAAAGGATGTACTTCAGGAATAAGGAAAATGTGCAAATGATCCTGTAGAAATATCTAACATTCAACACAGCAATGTGAACAAAGAAATGAGAAAGTAATTACTAAGGTGTAATCAAAGAGTAATTGAATTAAAAAAATAATAGTATAACAACATCTATTGGGGGAATAAAAGTTGGGAAGAACTGAAACACTGGACAACAATAACATGTAAGTCAGGACTGACAGGAAAGATATAAGAAAGTTTTAAGATTTTTATTATTTAGAAAGAAGGTAGAGATTGGTTTGATTTAAACTTTGTAAGTACAGAAAAAATTTAAGTAACCATGAGAGGAATACAAATGCAGTATTTAATATCCAAACAGTTGTAGAAAACTAAGCAATACAAAGAAGACAGGAAAGGAGGTTAATAAATAGCGAAAGCAGGTCGTACAGAAGGCACAATAATGTGTTAGAAATAAATCCAAATATATCAGTAATCACAACAAATGTGCATAGAATAAGAATGTTTGGTGATAAAGATTTTTCTGGATACAAAAGAAAATTCACTTGCATATTGTTTTATAGTTACATTAAAAACACAGCTTGGCTTCCGGAAAGATGGCGGAAGAGTAAAACGCGGAGATCACCTTCCTCCCCACAGATACACCAGAAATACATCTACATGTGGAACAACTCCTACAGAACACCTACTGAACGCTGGCAGAAGACCTCTGACCTCCCAAAAGGCAAGAACCCCCCCACCACCACGTACCTGGGTAGGGCAAAAGAAAAAAGAATAAACAGAGATAAAAGAACAGGGACGGAACCTGCATCAGTGGGCGGGAGCTGTGAAGGAGGAACGCTTTCCACACACTAGGAAGCCCCTTCACGGGCGGAGGCTGCGGGTGGCAGAGGGGGAAAGCTTCGGAGCCGCAGAGGAAAGCACAGCAACAGGGGTGCTGAGGCAGAGCGGAGAGATTCCCGCACAGAGGCTCAGGGCCGACCGGCACTCACCTCACAAGTCCGAGAGGCTTGTCTGCTCACCCGCCGGGGCGTGTGGGGCTGCGAGCTGAGGCTCGGGCTTCGGTCGGAGCGCAGGGAGAGGACTAGGGTTGGTGGCGTGAACACTGCCTGCAGGGAGTTAGTGTGCCACGGCTAGCCGGGAGGGAGTCCGGGGAAAAGTCTGGACCTGCCGAAGAGGCAAGAGACTTTTTCTTACCTCTTTGTTTCCTGGTGCGCGAGGAGAGGGGATTAAGAGCGCTGCTTAAAGGAGCTACGGAGATGGGCGCGAGCCGCGGCTAAAAGCACGGACCCCAGAGGCGGGCATGAGACGCTAAGGCAGCTGCTGCCGCCACCAAGAAGCCTGTGTGCGGGTACAGGTCACTATCCACACCCCTCTTCTAGGGAGCCTGTGCAGCCCGCCACTGCCAGTGTCCCGGGATCCAGGGTCAACTCCTCCGGGAGAACGCACGGCGTGCCTCAGGCTGGTGCAACGTCACGCCGGCCTCTGCCGCCGCAGGCCCGCCCCGCACTCCGTGCCCCTCCCTCCCCCCGGCCTGAGTGAGCCACAGCCCCCGAATCAGCGGCTCCTTTAACCCCGTCCTGTCTGAGCGAAAAACAGACGCCCTCCGGCGACCTACACGCAGAGGCAGAGCCAAATCCAAAGCTGAGCCCCTGGGAGCTGTGAGAACAAAGAAGAGAAACGGAAATCGTTCCCAGCAGCCTCAGAAGCAGCGGATTAAAGCTCCACAATCAACTTGATGTACCCTGCATCTGTGGAATACATGAATAGACAACCATCATCCCAAATTAAGGAGGTGGACTTTGAGAGCAAGATATATTATTTTTTCCCCTTTTCCTCTTTTTGTGAGTGTGTATGTGTATACTTCTGTGTGAGATTTTGTCTGTATAGCTTTGCTTACACCATTTGTCCTAGGGTACTATCCGTCCGTTTTATTTTTGTTTTTTTAATTTTTTTTTCTTTTTTTTCCTCTTAATATTTTTTATTTTAATAACTTTATTATATTTTATCTTACTTTATTTTTTTCACTTTATCTCCTTTCTTTTTTTCCTTCCTTCCCTCCTTCCTTCCTTCCTCCCTCCCTCCCTCCTTTCTTTCTTTCTTTCTCTCTTTCTACTTCTACAAATTCTTTCTTTCTACTTTTTCTCCCTTTTATCCTGAGCCGTGTGGAAGAAAGGCTTGTGGTGCTGCAGCCAGGAGTCAGTGCTGTGCCTCTGAGGAGGGAGAGCCAACTTCAGGACACTGGTCCACAAGAGACCTCCCAGCTCCACATAATATCAAACGGCAAAAATCTCCCAGAGGTTTCCATCTCACCACCAGCACCCAGCTTCACTCAACGACCAGCAAGCTACAGTGCTGGACATCCTATGCCAAACAACTCCCAAGACAGGAACACAACCCCACCCATTAGCAGAAGGGCTGCCTAAAATCATAATAAGTCCACAGACACCCCAAAACACACCACCAAATGTGGACCTGCCCACCAGAAAGACAAGATCCAGCCTCACCCACCAGAACACAGGCACTAGTCCCCTCCACCAGGAAGCCTCCAAAACCCACTGAACCAACCTTAGCCACTGGGGACAGACACCATAAACAACGGGAACTACGAACCTGCAGCCTGAAAAAAGGAGACCCCAAACAAAGTAAGATAAGCAAAATGGGAAGACAGAAAAACACATAGCAGATGAAGGAGCAAGATTAAAACCCACCAGACCTAACAAATGAAGAGGAAATAGGCAGTCTACCTGAAAAAGAATTCAGAATAATGATAGTAAAGATGATCCAAAATCTTGGAAATAGAATAGACAAAATGCAAGAAACATCTAACAAGGACCTAGAAGAACTAAAGATGAAACAAACAACGATGAACAACACAATAAACGAAATTAAAAATACTCTAGATGGGATCAATAGCAGAATAACTGAGGCAGAAGAACCGATAAGTGACCTGGAAGATAAAATAGTGGAAATAACTACTGCAGAGCAGAATAAAGAAAAAAGAATGAAAAGAACTGAGGACAGTCTCAGAGACCTCTGGAACAACATCAAATGCACCAACATTTGAATAATAGGGGTTCCAGAAGAAGAAGAGAAAAAGAAAGGGACTGATAAACTATTTGAAGAGATTATAGTTTAAAACTTCCCTAATATGGGAAAGGAAATAGTTAATCAAGTCCAGCAAGCACAGAGAGTCCCATACAGGATAAATCCAAGGAGAAATACGCCAAGACACATATTAATCAAACTGTCAAAAATTAAATACAAAGAAAACCTATTAAAAGCAACAAGGGAAAAATAACACACAAGGGAATCCCCATAAGGTTAACAGCTGATCTTTCAGCAGAAACTCTGCAAGCCAGAAGGGACTGGCAGGACATATTTAAAGTGATGAAGGAGAAAAACCTGCAACCAAGATGACTCTACCCAGCAAGGATCTCATTCAGATTTGATGGAGAAATTAAAACCTTTACAGACAAGCAAAAGCTGAGAGAGTTCAGCACCACCAAACCAGCTTTACAACAAATGCTAAAGGAATTTCTCTAGGCGAGAAACACAAGAGAAGGAAAAGACCTACAATAACGAACCCAAAACAATTAAGAAAATGGGAATAGGAACATACATATCGATAATTACCTTAAATGTAAATGGACTAAATGCTCCCACCAAAAGACACAGATTGGCTGAATGGATACAAAAACAAGACCAATATATTTGCTGTCTACAAGAGACCCACCTCAGACCTAGAGACACATACAGACTGAAAGTGAGTGGATGGAAAAAGATATTTCATGCAAATGGAAACCAAAAGAAAGCTGGAGTAGGAATTCTCATATCAGACAAAATAAACTTTAAAATAAAGCCTATTAGAAGAGACAAAGAAGGACACTACATAATGATCAAGGGATCGATCCAAGAAGAAGATATAACAATTGTAAATATTTATGCACCCAACATAGGAGCACCTCAATACATAAGGCAAATACTAACAGCCATAAAAGGGGAAATTGACCGTAACACATTCATAGTAAAGGACTTTAACACCCCACTTTCACCAATGGACAGATCATCCAAAATGAAAATAAATAAGGAGACCCAAGCTTTAAATGATACATTAAACAAGATGGACCTACTAGAGAATGGACTTGAGGATATGGGGAGGGGGAAGGGTAAGCTGTGACAAAGCAAGAGAGAGGCATGGACATATATACACTACCAAACGTAAGGTAGATAGCTAGTGGGAAGCAGCTGCATAGTACAGGGAGATCAGCTCGGTGTTTTGTGACCACCTGGAGAGGTGGGAAAGGGAGGGTGGGAGGGAGGGAGACGCAAGAGGGAAGAGATATGGGAACATATGTATATGTATAACTGATTCACTTTGTTATAAAGCAGAAACTAACACACCATTGTAAAGCAATTATACTCCAATAAAGATGTAAAAAATATGTATATTAAAAAAAACCATAGCTTGAAAGTCAAAAAGAAAAAGAAAGGATACCTAGTCAAATATAAGCAAAAGAATGTTGCTGTTGCTATATTAATATTAGGCTATTCTTTAAGAAACAAAGCACTGTCAGGGAGCAAGAGGGTCACTACTAAAGGACAAAAGGTTCATTTTATCAGAAGTATTGTTCTGTTCTAAACTTGAAAGCTTATTAACACAGCCTCATAATGCAAACATTCACCATCTAAGATTTTTAACTTTCTTACTAAATTAATAGATTAAGCTGACACAAATTTATAGAAACTATTTTAGCAATACAATTTATCAGCTTGATTTCTCTACCTCCCAAGTTACAGAATGCATATTTATCAAGTTTATATTAATAAATAAAGCATCACATTTTAAGCCATAAAATCTCAAAAGTAGTTTATAATTGATTCATATAAATTACAATGCTACTAGAAATAGATATCAGAAAATTAGAGTCATCAGAAAGAACCCATATACCTCAAAGTACAACTAACATACAACCTCAAAATATCTCACTGAACAAAAACCAAAACCAAAACAAGGACCATGATGGTGTAAATTGAAAAAGACAAAGAACTGAATGATTAAGAAATACTACAAATCAAAATGTGATGCATACAGCTACCAGGAATTTAAAGAAAAATTTATTTTCTGAAAGTTTTTATATTAGAAGAGAACAAAAAGAAATTAATGAGCTAAGCTTTCAATGTAAGACATTAGATAACAAACAGAATAATTAAAATATGAGCAGAAATTAATAAAAGGAAAACAAAAAAATGTCAAGCAAGTAAAAAGCCGTTTTTTGTTGTTGTTGTTTTGTTTTTGCGGTACGCGGTCCTCTCACTGTTGTGGCCTCTCCCAGTGCGGAGCACAGGCTCCGGATGCGCAGGCTCAGCAGCCATGGCTTACGGGCCTAGCTGCTCCACGGCATGTGGGATCTTCCCAGACTGGGGCACGAACCCATGTCCCCTTCATCAGCAGGCGGACTCTCAACCACTGCACCAACAGGGAAGCCCAAAAGCCGTGTTTTTTTAAGTCAGCTAGACAAATAAAACAGCCCAAACCTCTGATTGCCATACAAAAAGCCAACAATTATAGGTACAGTATGGGTGAAAGAGAATTTTAAAATTGCTTTCATGCCAAAACATAGGTGAAAAGGAAAGTTTTCAAGAAAAATAAACTTAGTAAAACTGACCCCCAAAAGTAGAATACTTAAGTGTAACTATTTAAGAAATTAAATCAATAGATGTTAACCTACACATCCACACCCTAAAACAAAAAACAGACCAGAATCAAAACACAAGAATATATGGAGTTTTCAGGCAAGTTCACTAAACATTATCCAACGAATGGATAATTTCACCTGCCTTCAAGTTCTCTCAGGAAATACTAAATTGCCAACTCATTTCATGACAAATTCAGCAAAAAATTACAAGAAAGATAAATTAAAGTTCAATATGATGAACATAGTATAAAAATTCTAGGGCTTCTCTGGTGGCGCAGTGGTTGAGAGTCCGTCTACTTATGTAGGGGACACGGGTTCGTGCCCCAATCCGGGAGGATACCACATTCCGGGGAGCGGCTGGACCTGTGAACCATGGCCGCTGAGGCTGCACGTCCAGAGCCTGTGCTCCGCAACGGGAGAGGCCACAGCACTGAGAGGCCCGCGTACCGCAAAAAAAAAAAAAAAAAAAAATTCTAAACAAGATACTAGTGATCTGTGTCCTTCAACATATAAAAATAGAGTAGATCATGAGAAAGTTGGGTTTTTACCACTAATACTAGGTTGATTGAACAATCAAATATAATTTATCACATTGACATATAAAAGACAAAACACATATGAACAGCTCAATAATCACTGGGAAATTTTTTTTTTTTTTTGCGGTACGTGAGCCTCTCACTGTTGTGGCCTCTCCCGTTGCGGAGCACAGGCTCCAGACGCGCAGGCCCAGCGGCCATGGCCCACGGGCCCAGCCGCTCTGCAGCACATGAGACCCTCCCGGACCGGGGCACGAACCCGCGTCCCCTGCATCGGCAGGCGGACTCTCAGCAACTGCGCCACCAGGGAAGCCCGGGGAAATATTTTTATAAAATGAAACGCCCACCCATAAGAATTATTAGTACATTAATATTTTATTTCATATGTGATAAAATGTATTGGTGATAGAGGCAGTATGCTGATCAAATGTTCCATGTTCCCCTATATTTCCCATACCCAGTCAGAGCCATATAACTACTTACACACAACAGATTATGAGTGGTCTATGGACAATTTTCCATTTTTCTTTCCCCAACATGGTCATAAAGGTGCCACAAATTCAAAGCAACTTAAATCCTTAAAGAGTTGCCTAGACATCAAGCAGAATTTGTGTCATGCTAGAAACAAACTGTTGATATAATTCATAGAGATTTTGTCTACCCTGTCATCAGTAATACAGACAAAGAATTCATAACCAGAATTAATAATAAACTGCTTTACAACTCAATAGGAAAACTATAAACTATGCAGTAGAAAAAAATAGGCAAGAGACATGAACAGACATCACAGAAGGTGAAACTGGGAGAACTGAAAATGAAATAACCATCAAAGATCCTCAACACCACTATTTTTTTTTTAACATCTTTATTGGAGTATAATTGCTTTACAATGTTGTGTTAGTTTCTGCTGAAAAACAAAGTGAATCAGCTATATGTATAAATACATCCCCATATCCCCTTCCTCTTGCATCTCTCTCCCACCGTCCCTATCCCACCCCTCTAGGTGTGTCACAAAGCACCGAGCTAATCACCCTGTGTTATGCATTGCTTCCCACTAGCTATCTATTTTACATTTGGTAGTGTGTATATATCAATGCTACTCTCTCACTTTGTCCCAGCTTACACTTCGACCTCCCCATGTCCTCAAGTCCATTCTCTACATCTATGTCTTTATTCCTGTCCTGCCCCTAGGTTCATCAGAACCATTATTTTTTAGATTCCATATATACGTGTTAGCATATGGTATTTGTTTTTCTCTTTCCAACTTACTTCACTCTGTGTGACAGAATCTAGGTCCATCCACCTCACTACAAATAACTCTGTTTTGTTTCTTTTCATGGCTGAGTAATATTCCATTGTATATATGTGCCACATCTTCTTTATCCATTCATCTGTCGCTGGACAGTTAGGTTGCTTCCATGACCTGGCTATTGTAAATAGTGCTACAATGAATATTGTGGTACATGACTCTTTTTGAATTATGGTTTTCTCAGGGTATATGCGCAGTAGTGGGATAGCTGAGTCATATGGTAGTTCTATTTTTGGTTTTTTAAGGAACCTCCATAATGTTCTCCATAGTGGTTGTATCAATTTACATTCCCACCAACAGTGCAAGAGGGTTCCCTTTTCTTTACACCCTCTCCAGCATTTATTGTTTGTAGATTTCTTGATGATGGCCATTCTGACTGGTGTGAGGTGATACCTCATTATAGTTTTGATTTGCATTTCTCTAATGATTAGTGATGTTGAGCATCTTTTCATGTGTGTATTGGCAATCTGTATATCTTCTTTGGAGAAATGTCTATTTAGGTCTTCCTCCCGTTTCTGGATTGAGTTGCTTGTTTTCTTGATATTGAGTTTCATGAGCTGCTAGTATATTTTGGAGATTAATTTGTCAGTTGCTTCATTTGCAAATGTTTTCTCCCATTCTGAGGGTTGTCTTTTCTTCTTGTTTATTGTTTCCTTGGCTATTCAAAAGCTTCTAAGTTTTATTAGGTCCCATTTGTTTATTTTTGTTTTTATTTCCATTTCTCTAGGAGGTGGGTCTAAAAGGATCTTGCTGTGATTAATTTCATAGAGTGTTCTGCCTATGTTTTCCTCTAAGAGTTTTACAGTGTCTGGCCTTACATTTATGTCTTTAATCCAATTTGAGTTTATTTTTGTGTATGGTTTTAAGAAGTGTTCTAATTTCATTCCTTTACATGTGGCTGTCCAGTTTTCCCAGCACCACTTATTGAAGATGCTGTCTTTTCTCCACTGTATATTCTTGCCTCCTTTATCAAAGATAAGGTGACCATATGTGCATGGGTTTATCTCTGGGCTTTCTATCCTGTTCCATTGATCTATATTTCTGTGTTTGTGCCAGTACCATACAGAAGTCAGGGAGCATGATTCCTCTAGCTCCGATATTTCTTTCTAAAGATTGCTTTGGCTATTCGGGGTTTTGTGTTTCCATACAAATTGTGAAATTTTTTGTTCTACTTCTGTGAAAAATGCCATTGGTAGATTGGTAGGGATTGCACTGAATCTGTTGACTGCTTTGGGTAGTATAGTCATTTTCACAATGTTGATTCTTCCAATACAAGCACATGGTATATCTCTCCATTGTTTGTACCATCTTTAATTTCTTTCACCAGTGTCTTAGAGTTTTCTGCATAAAGGTCTTTTGTCTCCTTAGGTAAGTTTATTCCTCAGTATTTTATTCTTTTTGTTGCAGTGGTAAATGGGAATGCTCCCTTAATTTCTCTTTCAGATTTTTCATCATTAGTGTATAGGAATGAAAGAGATTTCTGTGAATTAACTTTATATCCTGCTACTCTACCAAGTTCATTGATTAGCTCTAGTAGTTTTCTGTTAGCATGTTTAGGATTTCCCATGTATAGTATCATGTAATCTGCAAACAGTGACAATTTTACTTCTTCTTTTCCAATTTGGATTCCTTTTATTTCTTTTTCTTCTCTGATTGCTATGGCTAAAACTTCCAAAACTAAGTTGAATAATAGTGGTGAGAGTGGAAAACGTTGTCCTGTTCCTGATCTTAGTGGAAATCGTTTCAGTTTTTTACCACTGAAAACGATGTTGGCTGTGTGTTTGTCATATATAGCTTTTATTTTGTTGAGGTAGGTTCCCTCTATGCCTCCTTTCTGGAGAGTTTTTAGCAAAATGGGCATTGAATTTTTTTTTTTTTTTTTTTAGCGGTACGCGGACCTCTCACTGCTGTGGTCTCTCCCATTGTAGAGCACAGGCTCCGGACGCGCAGGCTCAGCGGCCATGGCTCACGGGCCCAGCTGCTCCGAGGCACGTGGGATCTTCCCAGACTGGGGCATGAACCCATGTCCCCTGCATCGGCAGGCGGACTCTCAACCACTGAGCCACCAGGGAAGCCCTGGGTATTGAATTTTGTTGAAAGCTTTTTCTGCACCTATTGAGATGATCATTTGGTTTTTCTCCTTCAATTTGTTAATATGGTGTATCACATAGATTGGTTTGCATTCATTAAAGAACACTTCCATTCCTGGGATAAACCCCACTTGGTCATGGTGTATGATCCTTTTAATGTGCTGTTGGATTCTGTTT
The DNA here is from genome assembly GCF_039906515.1 of Pseudorca crassidens. Classification (NCBI taxonomy): domain Eukaryota; kingdom Metazoa; phylum Chordata; class Mammalia; order Artiodactyla; family Delphinidae; genus Pseudorca; species Pseudorca crassidens. The sequence goes on from NC_090301.1 coordinate 75,934,118, forward strand.
GCTAGTATTTTGTTGAGGATTTTTGCATCTATGTTCATCAGTGATATTAGCCTGTAGTTTTCTTTTTTTGTGGCATCTTTCTTTGGTTTTAGTATCAGAGTGATGGTGGCCTCATAGAAAGAGCTTGGGAGTGTTCCTCCCTCTGCTATATTTTGGAAGAGTTTGAGAAGGATAGGTGTTAGCTCTTCTCTAAATGTTTGATAGAATTCACCTGTGAAGCCATCTGGTCCTGGGCTTTTGTTTGTTGGAAGATTTTTAATCACAGTTTCAATTTCAGTGCTTGTGATTGGTCTGTTCATATTTTCTATTTCTTCCTGTTTCAGCCTCAGTAGGCTGTGCTTTTCTAAGAATTTGTCCATGTCTTCCAGGTTGTCCATTTTATTGGCATATAGTTGCTTGTAGTGGTCTCTCATGATCCATTGTATTTCTGCAGTGTCAGTGGTTACTTCCACATTCTTATTTCTAATTCTATTGATTTGAGTGTTCTCCCTTTCTTTCTTAATGAGTCTGGCTAATGGGTTATCAATTTTGTTTATCTTATCAAAGAAGCAGCTTTTGGTTTTTTTGATCTTTGCTATTGTTTCCTTCATTTCTTTTTCATGTATTTCTGATCTGATCTTATAATTTCTTTCCTTCTGCTAATTTTGTTTTTGTTTTTTTTTCTTCTTCTCTCTCTGACTGCTTAAGTGTAAGGTTAGGTTGTTTTTTTCACATTTTTCTTGTTTCTTGAGGTAGGATTGTATTGCTATAAACTTCCCTCTTAGAACTGCTTTGACTGCATCCCATAGGTTTTGGGTTGTCATGTTTTCATTGTCATTTGTTTGTAGGTATTTTTTGATTAACTCTTTGATTTCTTCAGTGATCTCTTGGTTATTTAGTAACATATTGTTTAGCCTCCATATGTTTGTATTTTTTTACAGTTTTTTTTTTCCTGTAATTGATTATTTTCATAGTGTTGTGGTCTGAAAAGATACTTGATACAATTTCAATTTTCTTAAATTTACCGAGGCTTGATTTGTGACCCAAGATATGTTCTATCTTGAAGAATGTTCCATGGACACTTGAGAAGAAAGTGTATTCTGTTGTTTTTGGATGGCTGTCCTATAAATATCAATTAAGTCCATCTTGCTTAATGTGTCATTTAAAGCTTCTGTTTCCTTATTTTCATTTTGGATGATCTGTCTGTTGGTTAAAGTGGGGTGTTAAATTCCCCTAGTATTATTGTATTACTGTTGATTTCCCCTTTCCTGGCTGTTAGCATTTGCCTTATGTATTGAGGTGCCCCTATGTTGGGTGCATAAATATTTACAGTTGTTATATTTTCTTCTTGGATTGATCCCTTCATCATTATGTAGTGTCCTTCTTTGTCTCTTGTAATAGTCTTTATTTTAAAGTCTATTTCGTCTGATATGAGAATTGCTATTCCAGCTTTCTTTTGATTTCCATTTGCATGGAATATCTTTTTCCATCCCCTCACTTTCAATCTGTATGTGTCCCTAAGTCGGAAGTGGGTCTCTTGTAGGCAGCTTATATATGGGTCTTGTTTTTGTACCCATTCAACCAGTCTATGTTTTTTGGTTGGGGCATTTAATCCACTTACATTTAAGGTATTTATTGATATTTATGTTTCTACTACTATTTTCTAAATTGTTTTGGGTTTGTTATTGTAGGTCTTTTCCTTCTCTTGTGTTTCCTGTCTAGAGAAGTTCCTTTAGCATTTGTTGTAAAGCTGGTTTGGTGATGCTGAATTCTCTTAACTTTTGTTTGTCTGTATACATTTTAATTTCTCCAGCAAATCTGAATGGGTAATCAGATTTACTCTCCCCTTGTTGGGTAGAGTAATCTTGGTTGTAGGTTTTTCCCTTTCATCACTTTAAATATGTCCTGCCACTTCCTTGTGGCCTGCAGGATTTCTGCTGAAAGATAAGCTGTTAAACTAATGGACATTCCCTTGTGTGTTATTTGTTGCTTTTCCCTTGCTGCTTTTAATATTTTTCTTTGTATTTAATTTTTGATAGTTTGATTAATATGTGTCTTGGCATGTGTCTCCTTGGATTTATCCTGTATGGGACTCTGCGCTTCCTGGACTTGATTGACTATTTCCTTTACCATGTTAGGGAAGTTTTCAACTATAATCTCTTCAAATATTTTCTCAGTCTGTTTTTTTTCTCTTCTCCTAGGACACCTATAATTCAAATGTTGGCGCATTTAATGTTGTCCCAGAGGTCTCTGAGACTGTCCGCAATTGTTTTCATTCTTTTTTCTTTATTCTGCTCTGTGATAGCTACTTCTACTATTTTGTCTTCCAAGTCACTTATCCGTTCTTCTGTCTCAGTTATTCTGCTATTGATTCCTTCTAGAGAATTTTTAATTTCATTTACTGTGGTGTTCATCATTGTTTGTTTGCTCTCTAGTTCTTCTAGGTCCTTGTTAAAAGTTTCTTTATTTTCTCCATTCTACTTCCAAGATTTTGGATCATCTTTACTGTTATTACTCTGAATTCTTTTTCAGGTAGACTGCCTATTTCCTTTTCACTTGTTTGGTCTGGTGGTTTTTTACCTTACTCCTTCATCTGCTGCATTTTTCTCATTTTGCTTAACTTACTGTGTTTAGGGTCTGCTTTTCGCAGGCTGCAGGTTCGTAGTTTCCATTGTTTTTGGTGTCTGCTCCCAGTGGGTGACGTTGGTTCAGTGGCTTGTGTAGGCTTCCTGGTGGAGGGGACTGGTGTCTGTGTTCTGGTGGATAGGGCTGGATCTTGTCTTTCTGGTGGGCAGGGCCACATCCGGTGGTGTGTTTTGGGGTGTGAGTGAACTTAGTATGATTTTAGGCAGCCTCTCTGCTAATGGGTAGGGTTGTGTTCCTGTCTTGCTAGTTGTTTGGCATGGGGTGTCCAGCACTGGAGTTTGCTGGCTGTTGGGTGGAGCTGGGTCTTAGCTTTGAGTCAGAGATCTCTGAAGAACTCTCACTGATTGATATTACATGGGACAGAGAGGTCTCTGGTGGTCCAATGTCCTGAACTTGGCTCTCCCACCTCAGAGGCTCAGGCCTGACACCAGGCTGGAGCACCAATACCCTGTCAGCTACTCAGCTCTGAAGAAAAAACAAGAGAAGATAAGTAAAAAATAAAAATAACTAAAAAAAGAAAAAATTATTTTAAAAAGCATCATTAAAAACAAAAGAAGAGAGAAAAAAACCAATAAACAAATCCAGCAATGATAACAAGCGCTAAACACTAAACTAAGATAAACATAAAAATCAGAAACAAATCAGTCACAGACAGCAAACCCCAAGTCTACAGTTGCACCCAAAGTCCACCACCTCAATTTTGGGATAAGTCGTTGTCTATTCAGGTATTCCACAGATGCAGGGTACATAAGGTTGACTGTGGGGAATTAATCTGCTGCTCCTCAGGCTGCACGGAGATATTTCCCTTTCTCTTCTTTGTTTGCCCAGCTCCTTGGGTTCAGCTTTGGTTTAGGCCCCACCTGTGTGTAGGTCGCCTTCAGGAATCTGTTCACTGCCCAAACAGGAGGGGGTTAAAGCAGTGGCTGATTAAAGGGCTCTTGCTCATTCAGGTCAGGGGGAGGGAGGGGTACAGTACTTATAATTGGAATACAGGGAGAGACTGAGGTGGCAGAGGCCGGCATGATGTTGCAACAAACTGGGGCACACCATGTGTTCTCCCAAGGAAGTAGTCCCTGGATCACAGGACCCTGGTAGTGGTGGGCTGCACAGGCTCCTGGGAGGGGAGGTATGGATAGGTATGGCCCTGTGCTTGCACACAAGCCTCTTGGTGGCTGCAGCAGCAGCCTTAACATTTCATGGCCGTCTCTGGTGTCTGCGCTGATAGCCGCGGCTCACACCTGTCTCTGGAGGTCGTTTAGGAGGTGCTCTGAATCTCTTCTCCTTTTGCACCCTGAAACAATGGTCTCTTGCCCCTTAGGCAGATCCAGACTTTTTCCAAGAGTCCTTCCTGGCTAGCTCTGGTGCAATAGCCCTTCATGCTGTGTTCATGCAGCCAACCCCAGTCCTCTCCCTGGAATCTGACCTCCAAAGCCTGAGCCTCAGCTCCCAGCCCCCACCCGCCCCAGCAGTTGAGCAGACAAGCCTCTCAGACTGGTGAGTGCTGGTCAGCACCGATCCTCTGTGCGGGTACCTCTCTGCTTTGCCCTCTGCACTCCTGTTGCTGCGCTCTCCTCTGTGGCACTGAAGCTTCCCCCACCCACCCACACCCCATCTCCACCAGTGAAGGGGCTTCCTAGTGTGTGGACACTTTTCCTCCTTCACAGCTCACACCCAGAAGTGCAGGTCCCATCCTTATTCTTTTGTCTCTGTTTTTTTTTTTTTCTTTTGCCCTACCCGGGTATGTGGGAGAGTTTCTTGCCTTTTGGGAAGTCTGAGGTCTTCTGCCAGAGTTCAGTAGGTGTTCTGTAGTTGTTCCACATGTAGATGTATTTCTGATGTATTTGTGGGAGGAAGGTGATCTCCACGTATTATTCCTCCACCATCTTGAAGGTCCCCCCTCAACCCCACTATTAAATGGAAAAATGCAAAATAAAACCATATGTTTTATAATTTCATACCTATCCTATTGGCAAAACTTTAAATGTCTGACAATGTTAACTGCTGGCTAGAAAGTGGAGCAGCAGGAACCAATATATGGCTGGTGGGTGTGGATTGAGACAACCACTTTAGCAAGCAACCTGATAAAATTTTGCAAAGTTGAAAGTGCTCTAACTTCAACTTATGCTCAAATGCTATGACTTCTATATTCCTTTCTCTGACTCTCCAAACAGTCTGAGGCAAATCTCATATTTGTGCTAAATTACATGAACTTTCATTAGAGTTACAGCAGACATTAGTTACCTCAGTGCTTCCCAGAATCCAAACACACTTACCCTCTTTGGGGAAATACAAGACGTTAACCAGAGGTTTTGTTATTTGTAAGCAACAGCCTCGATTCCTCATTAACGTATACAGGTTAAAGCAATGATCTTTTCATACCTGTGTGCTCAGCCTCTAGTAGAAGACCTGGCTCTAGTGAGCCCTCAAATAAGAGAGATCAATTTCAAAGTACTGAGTAGTTCCCAGGTACAAATTAGATTCTTTGCAATGTGGTTTATGAAGACATTATTTGTAATATCAGAATAGCAGCTTAATAAACATCATTCAAAGAAAGCTCCTCAAAGATAAATTCATTCAGTGTGCAAGATTTGGCCTATTTTATATAACCTTTAATTTCTTCTCAATTTACATTTTATTTTCAAGGTACTATTTTTCTCTTCCAGGAACAAATTACTTGAAGAACCCAAAGTAACTCTTAGGGTGTTGTACTTTAGATGTGTTAGAAATCTATTTAACTAGAAAAAATGCAATAATTCACATATATATGAAATGTTTTTCCACTTTACAAACATATATGACTCTTTCCCTATCACAAGCTTCCTGTGATCAAATGTCCATGAAACATATGAGCATAATGAGACCTAATAACTTCCTGAACTGGAAAAACACAATGATTTAGCAAAACCAGGGGGACTTAGCTTTTTTTTCTCTTTTGTATTCTTGAAGTAAGTATTCCATGGCCTATTCAGGGAGATCAATATAGCTTTAGCTCTGTTTTATATAGCTGGGCAGTCATGATGGTAACTGAAAGTTCATCTGGGTTTTAATTGAATGTGTTCCTAGAGATGCACCAAAACAGATCAGAACGACTTGCTTTTAATTTCCTTTGGGCAAGTTGCTGGTGTGGGCAATGTTGAATTACCATTTTGCCTCTTTTGCCTTTTTCTCTTCTTTTTGAGTCTGTCCCTTTGAGCAACACTGCAATAGCTGCTGGCTATGCAATTAGGCATCTCTGTCTGCCTCCCCTTCAATATTTTTCTCCTTATTAAGCTAGTAGGAAAATGTTAAGCCCCTAGGCATCTGCATCTATTAATAGGAAGAGGAGATTAACTGTCACCATTGCATAGATTCATGATGAGTAGACTGCTGGCAGAGTTCTCTTTTATTTCCTTCTTTTTAGTAACAAGAAAGCCATGGGCATCTTTGCAACATCAATAAAGTGGCTCAGCAGTAGGGCCTCTAATCTGGTCTCTGATGAGATGTTGTTGGCCCTCCATCTTGAATTGTCCATCCACAGGATTAGGACAAAGGAAACAATTACACTTAGTCCAAGACTCTCCTTTTACAGATGAAGCAATAGAGGTCATGTGATGAGTCAGAGGGTGGGCGGGTAATTAGTGACTAAGCAGAAACAAGTAGAGTATCTAGATGAAACCCAGAAATGGGCTCCTGTGCCAGCATCACAGAAAGCCATACTCTGACAGTGGGTATTTGTAACAAAGTGTTTATTGCAGAACACCAAGCAAGGGAGTGGGAGACAAGTTTCAGATCCACCCCAACTTGTTCTTTGACTTAGGGGTCTTTTAAAAGGGAAGAACAAAGAAGCTGAGGTTAATCATGGTCGTGTGACATTTCTTGATAATAGTTTTGGGAGTCAGAATGTCTATGGTTGGACTTCCCTGGTGGCACAGTGGTTAAGAATCCACCTGCCAATGCAGGGGACATGGGTTTGATCCCTGGTCTGGGAAGATCCCACATGCGGCGAAGCAACTAAGCCCGTGTGTCACAAATACTGGGCCTGCATGCTACAACTACTGAAGCCTGCATGCTTAGAGCCTGTGCTCTGCAACAAGAGAAGCCACCACAATGAGAAATCCGTGCACCACAACGAAGAGTAGCCCCCCACTCGTTGCAACTAGAGAAAGCCGGCACACAGCAACAAAGGCCCAACACAGCCAAAAATAAATAAATGATAAAATTAAAAATAAAAAAAAAAGAATGTCTATGGCTTACAAGTCTCTAGTCTGGTTGTCCCTGACCCAGGGGTGTGTAAGCTCATCCTGCCTTGGAGAAACAACCTGAGTTTATACGTTAACGATTCTATAGACAACAGCAATTTTAGACATCTGACTCTGGTTGATTATTGTTTAGTTAGCACAGGATTAAAGTCAGAGGGGGACAAGAAAGGGAACAGCACAAAAGAATAAAGCTTTGAATAGGGAGGGGTCAATCATAAGCTTGGCAGGGGAACTCAGTTTTAGGGGAACTTGGTTTCATGGGTATCCTACCACTACTATAAAATTTCTGAAATTTTTTATATCTCTTATTTTGGGACCAAGATTTAATATCTTTCAGAAGTGAAACACTTAGAAAATTGACTTTTCTGGGATAATAAAAAATTTGTCAACAAAATTGTCTGAACAGAATTAATGGAAAAGTGTTAATTGAAAGGAAAGATGGTAAGTGTGTATTTGGTATGAGACATTCCAAAAGAGTTTTCACTTAATTCAAAAATGCTATTTTCAAACCATCCGAGGATTCTCAATTCAGACAATTCATAAGGGTCTAGGGTTTTTTGTTCCTACAAAAAAACAATTTAAAAACATAATTAGGTAAGCTAAAAATTAGCAAACACAGAGAGGTAGTTTGAAATCACATAATGAAATGATTCTCCAAGTGTGATGCCTGTAAAATGAAGAAGGCTACGTTAATACTACTTACATCATAGTGTTGTTAAGATTTAATGAGTTGGTATAGATAAAGTGCTTAGAACAGTGCCTGGCATATTATAAGCATTATGTATATTATGTACTCTTACCATTAACCTATTGTCACACTACAAGTAATCTACTGGATTAACTGATTAGAATTTAGCTTCAGGAATGGTCTTGAAGAACAAGACTATTAGAAATAAAAGATATAAAGAAGATTTTTTTAAGTTCCTATGGGGAAGATAAACTTGAGTTGAGGGCCTCACTGGGGTACCTGAGAATTAACGTTACTTATGAACTTTGCATTCTCTAAGATATTAAGAAGCATTTGCCACAAAAATGCAATAGAAAACAAACCTCATTGCTTCACGTTTCATTATGAGTTTTCTAAAGGTATACATACCTTCTGTGGATAACGGGGCTTTATTTTCCACAAAAACAATTTTCAGTTGTTTCTCTGGATCTTTGAGACAACCAATATGTTTCACCTGTTCCTGGCCTAGTGTCACTTCATAGGAATCTGTAAAGAGATCTGTAAAAGAAGAAAATACTGAGACATCCTTTGACTAGGAAACAAAAGAATGAAGCCTGTCATCTTTTATTCTTCCTTCCTCTTTGACCAGTGCTTTTCAAACTTGAATGGGCAGACAAATCGCCTGGGGAATTTGTTCAAATGCAGATTTTGATTCACTGGGTCTCCCCTGGGGCCTGTGAGTCTACATTTCTAACAAGCTTCTGAGATGCCAATATTGCTGGCTCAGTCTTCACACTTTATGTAGCAAGGATTTCTATCACATCTGATTATTAAATTCTGTTGATTCTTTCTCCATGGACCCTTGGATGGCACTTCTTCTGTAGTCTTCCTGGTTCACACACTTAACCTTCCAACCACACCTCTGATTTTTAGTCTTCCTCACTCCAATTCACGTCTCACCACTGCCAAAGTCATCTTTTCCAAATAGTGATTTGATCTCACTCACCCTGTGCTAAAAAACTTGCAGTAGATCACCTGCCGATGATTCATTTACTGGGCATCAACTATGTGATGAGGGCTCCGCTACATCCTCAGAATAAAAAGAGGGAAAAAACACAGGTTCTAGCTTGGAAAGCTCAAACATAACTATTTTAAAACAATATATATATAAAAGGGCAATTGTATAGATATAAGGTCACATCAGAAAAATTAGAAAACTTTGGTTGTTATGATTAAGGTTTGTCATTATCCACAGCCTTTTATGCCAGATTAGCCCCACATTTAGGATGTATGATTCTAGAGTTTCAGGGATTCAAGATTTATTATTATAGACCATAAGTGTCTTTAGAACTTTTTGGTGTCCATGTTGGTTATTCAAACCACATTTCTGCTGTCCTGAGAGTGAGTCCTTGGAGGGCTAAGGGATGAACAAGATGATTGTCCCTGAATCTTCTATCATAAGGTCTGGTATAAGAGCCTTATATCAGGATTTCTGTGCTCAGAATCATCTTCCTTTTTCTCAAACTTCTCATATTTGAAGCTACTAACTCATGCTATATACTAAAAGTCTGATCAGAAGATGAGCCCCTGATAATGACTTTAGCATGCCCTCTCCCTTTCTGAAAGAAAATAGATTTCTTCCTCTGAAAAATACATTTCTTATATCCTTCAAGGTCCAGCTTTAAACCACCTTCTCCCTAAAGCCTTCTCTATTTATATTAAGTGACCTCTGATTCTTCTTAATTCGCAGGAATCTTCATGGCTAGATACTCGGTGGGGATTTATCACATGCTTCATATTTTCTAATTGTTTTATAAAATTTTTAGAACTTAAAAGTCAGAACACTGTCTGGTATTTCTATGTACTGTACTCCACAAACCACTCTATATGGTAGTCATGTTAGTATTTTCATAGGCACTTGATAGTGAAGATGGTGATAATTGGGTTTGGCACTGGGATAATGGTCCTGTCTTTGGGGTCCACATCCAAATGGAAGATCTCTTTCTGAAAGGATAATCAAGGTGTTGGAGGAGCCAGAAGTGTATATACTTCACCTGGAGAAAATGTGTATATTCATCAGGACATTTCTGGGTGACTTGATGACTGTTTCCAAATATTGAACAACCCTCATGGGAGACTGGGATTGGATTATTATTTGTGACAGAATATTCTGTGCCGTATTAGTATTATAACTTCCACTTCAGGCTAAGCCTGAAGACATCATGGCACTTGGGTTACCTAGGCCAGTTTGGAAAGAGGAGGAAGCCAGTGCATGTGAGAATCAAATCTACAGGACTTGACTTGCTGTCTAGCTATGCCCAAGGATGAATAACTTGCATTTCACCTTGTCCAGACCAAAAGACTAATACATAACGGTTAGCTCAGAAAGAAGGCAGGACTAAATCTGGCACTTAACAGCCTCAGTGCCTATGGCCTATGGCTGAAAAGGGCTAGAGTAGGCAAGGCATAATATGGAAGAAAGTGACAGAAAAAACATTTCATTTCAATATTTTTGAAAATGTGCTTTATCACTATTTAAAAAAAAATGTTCTTTGCTTTTTGAGAATGGATGGGAATTATATCATTAAATGATTTTTCTAATAAAACAAGACATGCTTTCAATAGGAAACAAGTACTAAAGGAGTTTTCCAAATTGTTCAGTCCTCTCTACCCAAGTGACAAACAAGGAAACACAGACCAATAAAGGTAAAGAGAACATCTGAGTACAGAGCAAAGTTTATATACATTTAATAGTAAGCTAAGGTGCAGTCTACAACAAAGACTTGTAAACATAGCTGTTTGGAAAATGTTGAGATTGATATCGGATACCTTTGATATCTTTTTTAAAATAAACTATTTTTAGAGTAGTTTTTGGTTTACAGAAAAATTAAAAGGATAATACGGAGAGTTTCCATAAGCCTACACTTAGTTTCCCTATCCTTAACATCTTATCTTAGCATACATATTTGGTATAATTAAAGACTAACATTGATACATATTAACTAAAGCCCATACTTTAATCAGAGTTCCTTAATTTTTACCTAATGTCCTTTTCAGTTCCAAAATCCCTTCTAGGACACCACATGGCATTTAGTCACCATGTCTCCTTAGGCTCCTTTAGGCTGTTAAGAGTTTCTCAGACTTTCGTGTTTTTAATGATCTTGACAATTTTGAGGAATATTGATCAGATAGATTGTAGAATGTCCCTCACCTGAGATTTGTCTGATGTTTTACTCATAATTAGTCTGAGGTTATAGGTTTTGAAAGGAAAAACACAGAAGTAATGTGCCATTTGTATCACACATCAAGGATCCATACCATCAAAATGACTATAGGAATTTTTCTAGGTGTTTTTTATCAACTTAAGCAAATACCCCTCTATTCCTAATTTGCTGTGACTTTTTTGAAATCATAAATGGTTATTGGATTTTGTCAAATATTTTTCTGCCTCGATTGATATGATCGTATGATTTTCCTTTTTAACCTGCTGATATAATAATTATATTGGCTGATTAGTTTCAAATATTTAATCAGCCTTGCACACCTGAAAAAAATCCTACTTGGTAGTGGTGTGTGCTTTATGGTGTATAACCTATACATTATTGGATTTGATTTGCTAATATTTTTGAAGATTTTTACATCTATGTTCATGAGAGATACTGATCTATAGTTTTCTTTTCTAGTAATGTCTTTACCTGGTTTTGGTATTGGGGTAATGCTGGTCACATGAAATGAGTTAGAATGGGTTTCCTCTCCTTCTATTTACGGGAAGAGATTGTAGAGAATTGATGTCATTTATTCCTTAAATGTAAGGTAAAATTCAGCAGTAAAAAAATCTGAGCCTCTTGCTTTCTTTTTTGGAATATAGTTGACTCTTTAACAACATGGGTTTGAACTCTGAAGATCCACTTATACAGGGAATCTTTTCAATAAATATGTACTACAGTACCACATGATCTGTAGTTGGTTGAATCCAAGGATATGGAACCTTGGATGTGGATCCATGGATATGAAGGATCGACTGTAAAGTTATATGTAAATTTTTTACTGCATGGGGGTCGCACCCCTAACCCCCATGTTGTTCAAGGGTCAACTGTATATTAATATCTAGTTCAATTTCTTTAATAGATATAAGAGCCTAGGAAAGCAGGTGGTTGTGTGTGTGTGCTCTAAATTGGTTGGTTTGCATTTGAAAAGCACAGCTGCGGGGCAGGTGGCTCATCATCTCTAGGAATCAGCTAACCTTGAGTGGGGGAGTCCCTCCAGAGTCAGCAAGACCCCAGATGTCAAGACATCAGAATATATAAAATAGAAGGCTCCAGAGACTTCTGCTCCAGGTAAGCAAATCTCAACCTGTAGCTCCATGCATTTAGTTGTCTCTCCAGATTTCAGGGTGGCAATTTTCCTTACAGCCACAGTTCTCTGATGGGTCTAAGAAAAGTTATTGATTTTCAATGTGTTCAGCTTTTTCTTGTTGTAAGGAAGGAAGTGATGACTTCTAACCTCATTACATGTCAGGATTGAAACCAGATGTCCCCAACCAATTTTTTTTTTTTTTTTTTTTTGCGGTACGCGGACCTCTCACTGTTGTGGTCTCTCCCCTTGCGGAGCACAGGCTCCGGACGCGCAGGCTCAGAGGCCATGGCTCACGGGCCCAGCCGCTCCGCGGCATGTGGGATCTTCCCGGACCGGGGCACGAACCTGTGTCCCCTGCATCGGCAGGCGGACTCTCAACCACTGCGCCACCAGGGAAGCCCCCCAACCAATTTCTGATTGTTCTGCTGACTTTAGTTTCATGCCAAGCTTAACATATTCGCAGTAGCTTCCAGATTCAATGGAATTACACTGAGAAGTTTCTTTTTATAGACAATTTTGCTCAGCCTAGGAGTGGGATGACAGGCAGTTCATTCATACAGTACCATGTGTTTTTATTTTGCTTTAAAATGTAAGATAAAAAGATATAAAAATATTATCTCAGGTTTTTTAGGAAACTGGCAAGAAATTATTTAAGTTAGTTATTCAACATTATTTAAAGCAGCTAAGAAATAAATAACATGAAACTATGATAATTTCTTTCTTTTGTTATCTGCTGAAAAAAGGAGTGGATTAGAAATCCTGACCCAAGTTTAAATACTGATTATTAATTACCAGCTGGGTATCCTTACAAATAATTGACTCCTAAATTTCTCAGTTTGTGAATTTGGATAATGTTACTTACCGGTCTAATTTAAGGTATAGTTAAGAGCATAAAAGGCATGTGAAAGCTTTAAATTTGCATTACAAAGAGCTACAGAAATGTAGGAAAGTAATATCCTTGTTAACAACTCTCGTGCACATTCTCCCAAGTGTAGGTTTTAAAGGGGGCAGAGAGTTTCTAACTCTGGTTTAAAGAAAGCACAGCCTCAGGACACACGCATGTTAAGAAGGAGTAAACTGAGGATCCAAACAGAATACCGATGGATGGGAGACATGGGTTCTGTATTTTTAAATCATCCTCACTCAGTGACAGAGGCTAAAAGACTCTGAGATGAGAAGGAATAAGTGAGCATAAGAAAATGAAGGATAACAAATAAGACTCGTCAAAGTAAACAACCAAGTACATGATTTCTCAAAAAAGTTAACTAGCTCAGAAATTTAAATCACTTCTGTGACAGAGAATACTCCTGTTAGGGGCTGATGAAACCAAGTGGGGATCCCAGCACATATTACCATGTCTGCTGGAAAGACCAACAAACGGCTTATGCTCCTGGCTTGACAATATGTCTTTTTCTTTAGTAGTAAATTCAACTCAAGTGACAAACTACAGACAGAAAATGATCATAGATTGTGCTGTGGGTAATAACGTTGGTCAGAGAACTTTATTGCCCACTAAACTTTTGTCCCAGGTGTATCATAAAGCACTGAGGTGAGTGCAAAAATTGCCCTTATTGTCTGTTTTCTACAATTGTGTTCCTATTTTTTAACACTGATAGTGAAGTTTTATATCACTCACTGTTTGTCTGTATCTAAGTTCCATAGCAAATGCAACACATCTGGCAAAAGTCTAAATGAATTTACTTCCTCAGGATATTTAACATTAGGAAAGAGTGAGGAAAGGAGTCAGCATTTCTTGAGCACCTACTGTATACCTAGCTCTGTGGAAGCTGATATGTGTTAAAGGAATTAGGTGGCAAGCCAAGCTAAGTTGGCTTTGGATCCTTGTTTACATAAGCTGGGTGACTTCAGGTCACGTGTTTACTCTCACAGAGCCTCGGTCTTTTTTTCTCCCATCCTTTTTAGAGTTGAGATAATAATACAATCTGCCATAAAGGATTTTGGAGATTTGGTATATGGAAAGTACGTATTGCTATCCTAGCACAAAGATGTCAAGTATTTTTTATTTGCAAGTATTATCTCAGACCATCCTAAAAAGCTCTGTAAATTAGGTATCTTTCTGCCCCATTTTACAGAAAAGAAAGTGGAAAAAGTTAAGAAATTTGCCCAAGTGAGAAATATGGCAGGATTTGAAGCATACTTTTTCTGGCTTTCATATCTCCCAGATCTTAGCTCTTTCTATTCTATTATAGAATTGTGGAAAACACATTTTAATATGTAATATTAGCATATTATTTATGTTATATGCCATAAGTATTACATAACACCCATTCCATCTTCTCTTTAACCTAAAATACTAACTTTGCTTATGTCTTTCTTAGAGCCCAAGGTTTTGAATTTTGAAGTAAAGTTGTAATATATCTCTCAATCACATTTCTTTTTATCTTTTTTTTTTGCAGTACGCGGGCCTCTCACTGTTGTGGCCTCTCCTGTTGCGGAGCACAGGCTCCGGACGCGCAGGCTCTGCAGCCATGGCTCACGGACCCAGCCGCTCCGCGGCATGTGGGATCTTCCCGGACAGGGGCACGAACCCGTGTCCCCTGCATCGGCAGGTGGACTCTCAACCACTGCGCCACTAGGGAAGCCCCTCAATCACATTTCTTTGTGAGAAAAATTCAGGCCATTTTCACACTGTGAGGAAGGGTAAAAAGTTTAGAGACTCCCAATTTGGTTTCTGTGTTCAGAAATCATATGGATCATTGTGTTATATGAATTGTAAGGTGAATGCTTGGAATAGAATTGCAAAATATATAGCAAAATAATAAGAAACGTACATTTTGCAAGTATTATTTGGAAAAATTTTTGCAAAATTAGCAATGATTTCTATAAAATTTAATTTATAAATTCATATTTATAAATTAAGCTTATGATTGTTTTGTCTTTATTTCCTGTATGGCAAAATTGTAACTAGTTCTGAATATCAATTAATTTTCAAATACAAAAAAAAATGGATTAGGCAAATTAAATTCATTATAGAAATAGCATACAAAATTTTATTAAAAAAATGGAAAATGTTCAAAAATATATCCATTATACCTGGGTCCTTGTGCTTCCTTAACTGGTAAAAGAACTGTGATTTCTTTAAAGACCTAATTTTTTAAAATTGAAAAGAAATGTTTTTTAATTTTTAAAATTTGATGGCAGATAAGGTAGACTATCATATCAATTTTATTTAATTCCCATGATATGTTTGAGAGATAAAAATGTAAATGAAGTGTGCATGGAATGCTGCCATGTTTTGACTATTAAATTAAAATTTTAATGTAGCTTTATTAAGCAATTTTCTCAATGCTAATGTTTAACAGAGTAAGACTAATTTTCTTTTTCTTGTTTTGACTAATTGGTGCTACTTTTATAGAATTTTTTAAAGGCTCTCACTTAAATTTTAATGAAGTCAGTTAGTCCCCAAAGAGACTAATAAGACATTGGTTGCTGAAAGGTAAATAAGATGTCTAATTATTTAAAACACGGCATTTCTCACACATATGCACTGAATAATGGAAAACCATATTTTGAGAGTGGGGTGGCAAGATGAGTTAAAGTGTAGAAAACATTTTGAAGGTAGTGATGAAAATAAAACCAGAATCATAAATACTGTAAATTTACCTACTCTGAGTTAATGCAATAAAAGTAAGAGCAATAATTAATACGTTCATTTACATTTGGTTTTAGAAAACAACTTCTAGTAAAGTCCAAGGTTTCAGAAATAATTAACTCAAACTACAATGTTGTATGAAAAAGGAAATTACAGGATAACTTATGAGAATCTAACCTTGATCCTGAAATTGCTTATTAAAAGAAGCTCCTGAAATAAGCAACATACCTAGAGAGATTTTGCTGGACACTATCATGGAATTTTGTTCCATGTGCTATTTTACTTGAGCAATGCAAATGGAAAAACTATGAAGTTCATTACTGGAGTCAAAATTTTAGTGTATTACAATCTAACATAGCTAATTGATTAGCAAAGCGCATTTGGTATACAAGACATAAGGTTTTCACTATGTAAGTTAAACACGTGGGACATTTAGTGTGTATTCATAGAATATGAAGGTACTCTTTTAAAAGTTATATTTCGAGGAATCAGTCTCCTGGACTTCAGACTATACTACAAAGCTACGGTAATCAAGACAGTATGGTACTGGCACAAAAACAGAAATATAGATCAATGGAACAGGATAGAAAGCCCAGGGATAAACCCACACAAATATGGTCACCTTATCTTTGATAAAGGAGGCAAGAATATAAAATGGAGACAAGACAGCCTCTTCAATAAGTGGTGCTGGGAAAACTGGACAGCTACATGTAAAAGAATGAAATTAGAACACTCCATAACACCATGCAAAAAAATAAACTCAAAATGGATTAAAGACCTAAATGTAAGGCCAGACACTATAAAACTCTTAGAGGAAAGCATAGGCAAAACACTCTATGACATTAATCACAGCAAGATCCTTTTTGACCCACATCCTAGAGAAATGGAAATAAAAACAAAAATAAACAAATGGGACCTAATGAAACTTAAAAGCTTTTGTACAGCAAAGGAAACCATAAGCAAGATGGAAAGACAACCCTCAGAATGGGAGAAAATATTTGCAAATGAAGCAATTGACAAAGGATTAATCTCCAAAATATATAAGCAGCTCAATATCAAAAAAACAAACAACCCTATCCAAAAATGGGCAGAAGACCTAAACAGACATTTCTCCAAAGAAGATATACAGATTGCCAGCAAATACATGAAAGGATGTTCAACATCACTAATCACTAGAGAAATGCAAATCAAAACTACAATGAGGGGCTTCCCTGGTGGCGCAGTGGTTGAGGGTCCGCCTGCCGATGCAGGGGACACGGGTTCGTGCCCCGGTCCGGGAACATCCCACGTGCCGCGGAGCGGCTGGGCCCGTGAGCCATGGCCGCTGAGCCTGCGCGTCTGGAGCCTGTGCTCCGCAACGGGAGAGGCCACAGCAGTGAGAGGCCCACGTACCGCAAAAAAAAAAAAAAAAAACTACAATGAGGTATCACCTCACACCGGTCAGAATGGCCATCATCAAAATATCTACAAACAATAAATGCTGGAGAGGGTTTGGAGAAAAGGGAACCCTCTTGCTCTGTTGGTGGGAATGTAAATTGATACAGCCACTATGGAGAACAGTATGGAGGTTCCTTAAAAAACTAAAAATAGAACTACCATATGACCCAGCATTCCCACTACTGGGCATATACCCTGAGAAAACCATAATTCAAAAAGAGTCATGTACCACAATGTTCATTGCAGCCCTATATACAATGGGATATTATTCAGCCATAAAAAGAAATGAAACTGAGTTATTTGTAGTGAGGTGGATGGACCTAGCGTCTGTCATACACAGTGAAGTAAGTCAGAAATAGAAAAACAAATACCGCATGCTAACACATATATATGGAATCTAAAAAAAAAAGGTTCTGAAGAACCTAGGGGCAGGACAGAAATAAAGATGCAGGCGTAGAGAATGGACTTGAGGACCCAGGGAGGGGGAAGGGTAAGCTGGGATGAAGTGGGAGAGTGGCATGGACATATATACACTACCAAATGTAAAATAGATAGCTAGTGGGAAGCTGCTGCATAGCACAGGGAGACCAGCTCGGTGCTTTGTGACCACCTAGAGGGTGGGAAACGGAGGTTGGGAGGGAGACACAAGAGGGAGGAGATATGGGGATATACGTGTATGTATAGCTGATTCACTTTGTTATAAAGCAGAAACCAACACACCATTGTAAAGCAATTATACTCCAATAAAGATGTTAAAAATAAATAAAGTTATATTTCTATTTTAAAAAGTAATTATATCTTTTTCTTCACTTTTTTATAAACCATGAAGCTTCTCAAAAGAGTAGTCTGTGCACACACAATACTCCAAAATTGGAATTAAAAATAAAAAATTAACCCTGCATTTTTATAAGGCACTGGAGTTCACCACAGTGGATGATCAAAGTCTTATCATTAGGTAATAATGCCAGCTAATAATGAAAAAGTGACAGAATTAGAAAAATCACAATTTTGCCACCCCCAATGAAATAACTGATTCATACAAATATCATTAATAAATGATAAGCCATGAGATGGAAGCCTTATCAGAAGCAAATATTTGCACATTACCTCTTAGATTACTTTTAAACGTAACAGAAAATCCTTTCCAAAGAAAATATCTGGCTGTCACTACCGCAGCCAAGTGATCAAAACTAAAACCACTAATAATGGTACCACCTAAAATCAAATGCTTTCTGTTATGATCCAATATAAAATATAGAGCATTATCAATGAAATATTCTTGCCAAAAGTTTATTAAAAAATCATTCAAGCCTTTAGTACTAACTCAGAGCATTCCTCAGTCATTTTATTATCACATTGACATTAGTAATCTATAAATGTTTCTATCTCTCCACATCCTCTCTAACAGTTAAGGTTCTTTTTTCACACTTATGAATATCTGAATATGGAATAATTTTCAACAATGCTTTAATTTTCATTTCTCTGAATACTACTTAACTGGAATACATTTTTACACAATTATGTCACTGTATGGCCATCCCTATTTCCTATTCTCTGAATTATGAGCATGTAGAGTCCATTTTTCTATTTGTAGCAGGTATTTCACAGAGATTGTACATACTTTGTTAAGCACAGGAAAACCTCAAAGATATTGTGGGTTCTGTTTCAAACCACTGCAATAAAGTTAGTCACACAAATTTTTTGGTTTTCCAGTGCATATAAAAATTACGTTTACACTATACTGTAGTATATTAAGTGTGCAAACGCATTATGTCTAAAAAAATGCATATACCTTAATTTTAAAATATTTTATTGCTAAAAAATGCTAACCATCAGCAAGCCTTCAGCAAGTCATAATCTTTTTCCAATAGTAACATCAAAAATCACTGATCAGGGCTTCCCTGGTGACGCAGTGCTTAAGAATCTGCTTGCCTATGCCGGGCACACGAGTTCGAGCCCTGGTCCGGGAAGATCCCGCATGCCATGGAGCAACTAAGCCCTTGCACCGCGACTACTGAGCCTGTACTCTAGCACCTGCCAGCCACAACTACTGAGCCTGCGTGCCACAACTATTGAAGCCCGTGCACCTAGAGCCTGTGCTCCGCAACAAGAGAAGCCACCTCAGTGAGAAGCCCATGCACCACAACGAAGAGTAGCCCCTGCTCGCAGCAACTAGAAGAAAGCCTGCATGCAGCAATGAAGACCCAACACAGCCAAAAATAAATAAATAAAATAAAATAAGTAAAACATAAAAAAAAATCACTGATCACAGATCACCGTAACAAATATAATAATAATAATGAAAAACTTTGAAATAATGTGAGAATTACCAAAATATGACACAGAGACACAAAATGAGCAAATGTTATTGGAAAAATGATGGCAATAGTCTTGTTTGGTGGAAGGTTGCCCAAACCTTCAATTTATAAACGATGCATCGTCTGCAAAGCACATTAAAAACAAGGTATGTCTATATATGAAAATAACTTTTCTTAGTCAGTGGTTCTCAACCTTGATTATACAATAGAATCACCTGGGAAGCTTTAACAATATCTATGCCCAGGCTATTGATCTCATATGATGATTGAAATCTTTTTATTTGTCTTGCACAGGCCATTACTCCCCTATTTTCATAATTTCACCCTTAGTTTTGGACCTTGTCACCTGTATGGTTCTTTTGATCTCCATTATCCCACACACAACCATCAATTTTTCAGCTTTCAGTGAAGCATCTGCCCAGGTCACCCATTATTTTTTTTTTCCCATTTTTGGTGTACAGAGGTGTTTAAAATTTTCTTGGTTATTGGCTTTATTTAGCACAGTTAATCCTTTTAAAATATTGTTTATGTGCTTTATGTTTCACTGGTATTTTTTCTGTTGTTTTGAGAGGAGATGCTAAAATTAACCTACATAAGGCCATGTTGACCTGGTTCTCTTCATTTTTCAACCTGACAAGTACCTAGACCATTAAAATCAGTAATGATTTTCAAGTCTTCTCTTATTCATTATTCATTCCCTGAGGTACTAAATATATTTTATTTGCCTTCTATTTGCCATGCATTCTACTAGTTGTAGAATGATGAAAGCAGCATCTTACTGCCCCCTAAAAGAAAGAAAATAAAACCAAATAAAAAAATTCCTGTCATGTAGCTCACAATCTAGTAGAAGTGTAGCTATCAAGTAATTTGATAAAATGTAAAATTATAGCTGTGGTAAGTATTAAGAAGTGGATATCAATGAAGCTATAATAACATAACATTTACATCGTTGAATTGATCACTAAGGTTAGTAAATGTTTTCTGAGTTTTTGATGGTTGAGTTGAGGCCTAAATAATGCATAGTGCATAGAAAAGCTAAATTTTGTGCTGCTTTGAAAAAGAAAATATATTATACAAGTCATGGAAGAATTATTCCATAGTAAATATTCGATTGATGCCATTTCCTGTGATTAGATCACCAATGATGGAAATAGACTGTTACTGTTAATTTTAAAACATTTAGTGGAATCCAGACATCCCAGGATAGATTCTCTTGTTCACAAATCATCATGTTACAGCAATGAATCATAATTTTCAAGAGCATCCCAGACCTACTGCTCCAACAGATGCATCTTTCCATCTATGAGTACTTGTAAGCTATGCTTGTGAAGAAATGCTGCCTTGCTTATACCTCTAACTCTGCCTTAGCTTTTTCATATGAAACTACCTCATGCATTCTCACCTAACAGGAATGATAGACTTTTTTTTTTATAATGCTTTTCATAAGCTACCTGTTATAAGCAACTTGTTGTTAAGACTCAATGATTGAACTCTAAATAGGAAAAATTGTTTAAATGCTGAGAATTTTCTAGTGAGACTCCTTAATGAAAGTTCTCTTATAACTATACTAGAGTTAGAGATCCAATTTATTGAAAAAGTTTTAGAAAATTATATCAAAATAAGGATAAGAAAAAACAGGAAAGAATTAGAACAATAGAGAACCCCTAAAAGTAATAGAGATGATATCTCTTTTCTGTGATAAAATTTGAAATCTAAAACAAGAGGTAAGTGGTGTTGGGTTACTTCTTTTTAGTTACAATCACTTAATTCACCCATCTGTAAGGGTAAATAACAAGACTTTTAAAGTTCCATGTGCTAAGAAAATTCCAAGTTGTGTTTTTTTGGCTTTATAGGAATGTTCATTCCCAAAAGTTAAGGGTGCAAAATATAGAATATCTAATTGCACAAATACATTATTTTTCTATAGTTACATACAAAGCATTTGTAAGAAATGCTGGGAGAGTGCAACAGTCACATTTAGCACCTAAATGCTGGCAAACTGCTAATATTCTGCAGCCATGACTCTAAGTAAACTTTGTGGGGAAGCTTTCTTATTTGTACAAAAAAACTGAAAGAACTGGATAGTTAACTTGATGTGGTAATTGAATAGAATGGAAGAATGAAAATAAATCCACTGGAAAGATGTAGTGAAAATATGAGAAAATATGAAAATTATAAAGATAACTCAGTAGTCAAATATTCTAAACCTTTACTCGTTAAAGTGTAAGAGATTTTATTTCAGTGCAATTGACCCTTGAGAATACACAGAAAATATTACTCATTGGTTTCTCCTAGATACCCAGTCTACAGTGAATAAGACAAGGTACATCCACCTTTTCAGAAAAAGTCAATTTCTCTTTACATATAAACATGGATAGTTACGTAGCATTCATAAATACATAAATGTCAACAAGTCATACCTAATTTTTAATATTGTAGTCTTTTAGTTTTCTTCCTTTTTCCCTCATTGTCCAAAAGACAAAATTTGACCCATTCAACATTCCAGGATATTCCAAAGCATTAGCCCTATTGATCTTGGATGAGCAATATAAAAAAATATTCTGACCAATGAAAAATATCTTATTTTTAGTAGTCATTCAGAGCACATGCACAGAGCAGGAATTTCTTAGATTATTTATAATGGATTCATAATTTCTGTTATTTTGCTCTTCTACAAGTTAGAGATAATGACATTAATCTTTCTCTAAAGTTATTTTTAAATTATGGTGAAAGTTGAGAAATCCTGAATGCTCATCTACCTACCAAGAGGTTCATTTGCATAGTTGTTCTAAAATATATACATACATATACACATAAAAGAAAGACATCTTTACCCCGTGTTAAATGTGCCCTTCATAATCATCCATAACAATAAAACAGTACAGAAAAAGTCAACCACTCCATTAAAATAAAACTCTGTGTGTTATTATGTTAAGTAAGATTTTCTTCCCTAGCAACAGTTGCATAATTGTTTTCACTGAGTCATATCTGATTGCAGTAAACATATAGCACATTTTGCCTACTATTATTCCCTTTCACTCTTAAAAGATTCTGGGTTGGAAAATTCTTGCAAAAAATATTTTTAATTTCTAATAAAATAATAAATGCTTCTGCTAGGGAATACTTCTGTCAGGGACTTGGCAAGAGTCCCATTAAACTATAACTATAATTGCCACCTGAGTGCTTAAGCTCCTTGTGTCAAGGGACTAGCAGGCAAGAAGACTTGGGCTGCTACTACACAGCAGGAGCATTTGAGAATATGGGTAGTGCTTAAGTGACCAACTTGGGGGCCACTCTTTGCTCCCTTTGTCAATTTGCACAGTAAATAGACTGAGAAAGCCATGGTGACCAGAGGTCCAGAACCCTCAGAAATGAAGTTCAAGACATCAGGAAGACAGGTCCATTAGAATTCCATAAGAGGTGTCTCAGACTTTATTTGAAGAAATGGATCTGAGCCACACAGAGTGGCCTATAGGGGAGGCTGGCTATATCACCAGACTCTCTTCAGAATTAAAGGTCTTATTACCTCAACTGTTGAAAATGTTGCCAGCAGACATCCCTCACCTAGCAGTCCCCTTTGAGGATTGCCTTAGCTGAGATCTGCCTCACCCGAGGCCATTCTTTCTTCTTAAGGCAGAGTACAAGCAGTGCTTAATTGACATGGGTCAGACCTGGCCTTTTTGATCCAACTTTTGGGACAGCTCTGAAGGTTATCCCATTTTGAGATTCCCAGTAAAGTCAGTTGATACTTTCCTTAGACTATTTCCTTTTGCCCAATCTTACTTCCTTTCCTTACGTCCCACAGGTGTTTTCCCCAAAAGCACTCCAAAATAAATCTCTTATTAGCTGAAAAAGCAGACAAACAAACAAATCAACTATGGAAAATGACAGAGAATTTAGAGTGCATATTTCAACTCCTTGTGATTTATATTTACATTCTTCTTGTCCTACACATGTGCTCTGTGTGATCATTCAGTATCTTCATTCCCACACCTTTTATATGCTTCTACTCCCCATATGCATTTTAGCTAGAGTTCTGTGTATTATTTAGGTTTCATCAATGGTTGAAAAGCCAAGGGAGAGGTAGTTCTCCCCATGAGAAAAAGGCCATTTTCCAGTGTCTCCTTCTGCTGTTGAACAAGGCCAGAGATGTTTTAAGCCAGAAGGCCTTAAAGACTTCTGCAGATTTTCCTTGCTCATGACTAGAGTAGGGGTACCCTATTAACAGAGGTTTCTTACTGCCTGTGTCTCCTATAATCCAGAATAAAGACTCTGAATGGATTAAGCTATTACCCCCAGTTATGAGCTGTTTGGGGACTATAAATTTAGATTTCTCATAGTTCAATCAAGTTTTATTTTTATAGCGTTACTTGTGTGTATTTTTATCAACTTAAAAATTAAGAATTAAACATTAATAAGAGAGTTTGTTTTAGCTTTCAAATCAGCATCCAGAAAATAGAAGGCTGATTCCTTTTTTCCCCTCACCACAACTGGTTTGGTCCATAAGAAAGAATGCAAGACATCTTTAGAATATAAATTCCCAATCCCTGTGCCAAGCTTTTATCACTAAACTCTACAAAAATTTCCAGCAGACTTGTTATATGAAATTTTTAGAACTGAAATTAACTTGTTTCTATTTTCTGTATTAGACATTCTATTTAGAGGAACAGCACACACTTTTTTAACTTTAGATTTTAAAGTATATATTTCTTGAAAAGCTTTGTGATACATCTAACCGCTTTGAAAATAGCTCATATAACATTATTTCATCTGCCAGGAATCATTTGCTCAGTAGGACAATTCTTACACTTTAGGTTGAAGTGTATGGTTCTTTGGGTAATGTGTATAGTATTATATTTCTGTACTTATCTTACAAACACTAGGGATCTGAAATAGATCTGTATATATGAAGTACATACTTTAAAAAATAATACACAATTTCAAATAATAAGTAAGCTTTTTACTTGCAAAAACCTATGTATTTTATCACTTTTATGGCATTCATTTCACATAAAACTCCATGTTGTAATTCTTCTATTTAACCTCTTGTTAAAAAATCTTCCCCACCTCACTCCACACTCACTCCCAACCTCCTGCCCGGTAATCATGGCATCTTTTGGTTTCTGGTGTAATCCACAAATGGTAAAGACAAAGCTAGGAAACGTTAATTTTTGGCGAAAGTTAAACCTCTTCAGAATTAATGGACCCTCTGGCAGTGAATAAGGTGATGTCTGAGGCTCTCCAAGGAGTATGCTTTTATACGAGTTGATATGGTTACAAAAATAACATCACTGAAATATTTATCCTGAGTCATGTATTCTTGGTAAATATATTTCCAAGAATATTTTTCTTTCAAGAGTTAATTTTAGGATGGTGTTCTTAAAATCCTAACCTGCAAAAATTTTACATGCCAAAGGGAAACCTAGTTTCCTAATAGAGCAGTAAGGGCTATATGCAAAAACTATGCGGTAGATTACCAGAGCTGTCCTAATCCAATTCGTTAGATAACGAAAAAAACAGAAGAGCCCATATATAGTTAGACATTCCAAGTTTTATTCCTAACGCTAACAAATCCCTGTAGTTAATACTAGTTGAGAGTAATTTTTAAATGTTACTATTGTTCAGTAAACAGAATAAATAATAGCCACTACTATTTATTTAGCACTTATGCCCAAGCTCTTAACTACAACACAATATTTCATAGTTTATTCAGATTTCATATCCGTATGATCAGGCCCAATAAGATCGCTGCTCTCTTGTTCTCTGTACAATGCCTGCCCAACCTGGTCTTGCCTCATCCTTACCTTAAGGGTGTGATCACCTTCCCCTTCTAAGTTTAAAGTTTAATCAGTACCACCTGCATGATCACCCAGACCGCCCCCAGCTAATGATTTTTCTAGCCTTCCAGTACATTTGGTCATCAACAGGAAACAGCAGCCCTCGCAAAGTTTGCTAACCCAAAGAGCTGTGGGAACACGTTGTCCAGCAGTCACCCTGGCAATGAAGGAGCCCTTCTGATGCTATGCCCCCTATAAGTGATAGCCTCCTCTTCCCTTGTGTAGCCAATATTGCTTCTGAGTCCTGCCTGCTGCAGGCTGTACCTGGTGGGCTGCTGCTCCAGGACCTTTGCCTCTGCCTTGTAAGTTTCCCCATCCAATAAATCATTGATGTCTGTGTCGCTGACTCTGGGTTCTTTCTTTGATCTAGTGGCTGGGCAATGACAAGGATTGCGAGACTGTGGGGCACAGCCCAATAATATCTATATTCTGTAACCCTTTTAAGTCTTCAAATTCCTCTATATCTCATATTGTATCCATCCAGGCTGAGAAACCAAAACCACCCTAGTTATTTGAAACAGTACTTAATAGAGGAACTGGTTCTAAAAGTGTTAGAAGGGTCAGGGAATGAAAGAGAAATGAGTTTTACTCAAAGCCCATCTCTAAAGTGGGCTGCCATGCCCACAGGGCGTGCAGTGCAAATGTCACTAAGTTAGACAGGCAGGCGGCTAGGAGACCAGGCACTGAGAGTGCAAGAGCTTGGAGTCCTTTCTCTGTCTGAAGTGCTAGCCTTCCCTACTGCCAAAGCATCACCAGTAGCCTGCTATGCAGAAGCCACAGCAGAAATAATAATGACTTCTTCTCTTTTTAAATTCCAGTCTAGCACAAGTGCCTCACTTTGGCAGAACCTAACCAGTGAACAGCTGGCAAAGGAGTCTAAGAAATGTAATTTTAAGTTTCCAGCCCATAGCACAAGTTAAGTGTGAGACTGAACTCTGATAAATATTAGGCACGTTATTTATTCAACATTCCTAGAGAGACATTGAGCAATTATTAAAATAAAACCGAGTTATTTCGGAAGGACCAGCATATCATATAGGAAGTGTGGGTTGTGTTGGTGTGGTCATCAGAAGCAGGGTTCTAACATGAGTATCTGTAGGGTTGGGATGCTATTGATAGACCCTCAGACCCTTTCAACAGCTTTTATTCTGCACTGGAATAATTTACTTATTAAAAACAGCAAAGGATTGTATGAGCAAATGTGTGTCCAATAATTAGCATTCAACTGATTTTTAAGTATCTCACCACTATTAGGTTTGAAGATGCTACAGGTGGCAAATAGAACCTATATACAAACTATGGATGGTCAGGTGGTCAATCCTATTAAGGTCTTCTTTTAGAACAAGGTCTTGGAAATAGTTGTTTTTTTCTTTTGATCCCATGCTTTATTCAGTTATAAGATAGTTTCTAAAGCATATAAACAACCATTTATCTGTGTAGTTTTTGCTCTCCATCCATTTCTAATATCTGTAATTTCAGTGGTATTTTTTTTTTACTCTGAGTTACTTATAAGGGGTTTAGTTACATAGAGATAGCTTTTCTGTGCTTAATTTCTTGCTATCATTTTGTGACTAATTTCTAGAGTATTGCACTGCTTTCAAAGAACATATCCTATATTATTTCTTTGCATTTTTTTTTTTTTTTACCAGTATACTGGCCTCTCACTGTTGTGGCCTCTCCTGTTGCGGAGCACAGGCTCCAGACGTGCAGGCTCAGCAGCCATGGCTCACGGGCCTAGCCGCTCCACGGCATGTGGGATCTTCCCGGACTGGGGCGCGAACCCGTGTCCCCTGCATCAGCAGGTGGACTCTCAACCACTGTGCCACCAGGGAAGCCCCTCCTATATTATTTCTAAGGAAATAATTTTTCCTTGTAGATAAAATATGGCTTATTTTTAATTGCTCCATGGGTACATTTCTAATTTACTCATTCATTCTTTTGTTGAGCAACTATTCGTTTTTGACAGTCTCTGGAAAAGGCAGGTAATAGCACCATGAACCAGAAACAGTGTCACACGGATGGAGCTTACATTTGAATTGAAGGAGACAAATGGAAGTAAGCAGTCGAACAAAATTATTCCAAGTCATAGTCGTAATAAAGGCTCTGATTTAAAAAAAAATGAGGGCTGAGATAGAGACTAACAAAGTGTGTGTGTGTGGGGGGGGTCTACTCGAGGTAGGTTGATCATGGAAGTCTTCCCTGAAGATGATGCTATCTGGGACATCAAATTACAGAAGAGCTCACCATGAGAAGAGTTGGTTGTATGTGGGGTAGATGGAGACTCACAAGAAGCCCAAAGCCAGGGGCTGCACAAGGGAGAGGAAGGTCTGCCCCTGGGGAGCCTTCCCTCTAGTGTTGAAGGTAACTTGCCTTTTATTCTAGGAAGGATTGCTTACCTTCTGGTGGCCTCAGTAGCTGTGACACTGTTCTGCCTCTCTTGCCAAGTCTGGAAGACTCCTTGGTAATCACATCATTCTTTTTTGGAGAATTATATGCACAGATTTAATCTGAAAATCATGTAACAAACAGATAAGTCCTTCCACATGGCCTTTTCTTTTGGTCAGCTTGCATCGCCGCCTCTGACGGTGGGATTATGGTGGTTGTACCAAGGAAATTCAGCTTTTGGAGAGATTTCCACTTTGAGGTTGCAGAATCCTTAGTTCTCTTGGGTTTCTTTCTCAAACTGACAGCATTTGCTTTGTAACTTTCTGAATTCCTATCTATTCTGGCTTGTGTGTGGCACCTTTTCTTGCTGGTACTATTATGAATTTATTCTCATAATCATATTCTTTTCTGCCGTTTCAATGAGATTTGGGAAATGACTGGCAGTAAGTACACAGGGTCTATCAACTTTGTTTACGTTGGAGTCCCAGAATTTATTTCAAAAGCACCCTTTTATTTATTTTTAAATGTTTTATGGAGTTCACAAATAACTGTGAATGTGTTAGTATGTTATTTTATGTTAGTTTACGAAAACCTTTATAAAGGCATGTTACCTGTTTTTAGAATTTGACCTTTATTTCTTCCTGTTTTCTCTCATTTTTCTGTATTCCTCTCTGATATTACTACTAATTTTGTCTGCAGTACTGAATAGGTGTGATAATTGGTATTTAAGTAAATTATTTAATAAATGAATGAATAAAGCGGAATGATTTGGTACCTCCTATATATGCATAGAAATGGAATAAAAGGTAACCAACATTTATTGTGCCTTTACCAAAACCAAGGTACTTTATGTATATATTTTGTAACTGTACATTAAAGCAACTCAGTCTTACTCTAGCTCCAGTATATTCATTTAATTTCCTAAGACTCCCAGAGTTAACTTGTTTAGCCAAGATTGAAATATTTATCGATTCCAAATTCTCGCTCCTCTCAATCCCCAACAAAATCCAAAAATCCATAGCAAATGTAACAATGTTCTTGGACAGAACTATTAGGGTTAAAAAATGGTTTCTGGAAACTTTAAAATGCACTGACTTGGAAAGAATACATTATATTCAGACAAGGTTGAAATAGGGAGAAAATGGTTAACTACAGAAGGGTGTTTCTAACTAAACAAGAGTAGTTACCACTTACTGCCACTGGTATTACCCCAGAAACACAAAACCACTCTGTGACAGTTCACGGGAGAACACAATGGTTCCAGCATTTGTTGCTATGAAAACACTGATTACATTTGTTTGTTTTCTATTTTAAGCTGCAGATTTCTCACTTTACTACTTTTAATAGTCACAAAAGAATAATGTGTCCTGCTTATCACTCATCCTTCCCTTGGCACGCTTGGTCAGAATAATATTTTATAAGCTTTGTACACCACTTAATTTTTAGCAATAAATTTTGTTCAAAATATTAACATCGCATGTAGCAGAGCAATAAATATTTACATATATTTCTTAACTGAGGTAATATTTACATATAGTGAAGAGCACAGACCTTAAATAAAAATTTAATAACTCTTTTTTTTTTTTTTTTTTTTGCGGTACGCGGGCCTCTCACTGTTGTGGCCTCTCCCGTTGCGGAGCACAGGCTCCAGACGCGCAGGCTCAGTGGCCATGACACGTGCTCACGGGCCTAGCTGCTCCGCGGCATGTGGGATCTTCCCGGACCGGGGCACGAACCCGTGTCCCCTGCATTGGCAGGTGGACTCTCAACCACTGCACCACCAGGGAAGCCCCCAAACATTTAATAACTCTTGATTGATGTAATCACTCATATAATTACCAACCCATCAAGATACAGAACATTTCTATCACCCCACCAGGTTTCTTCATGCTCCTTTCAAATACTACCACTCAATAGCCAACCACTGTTCTGATTTTTTTTTTTTCATAAACTTATTTATTTATTTTTGGCTGTGTTGGGTCTTCGTTGCTGTGCACAGGCTTTCTCTAGTTGTGGTGAGCGGGGGCTACTCTTCATTGTGGTGTGCAGACTTCTCATTGCAGTGGCTTCTCTTGTTGCAGAGCACGGGCTGTAGCCATGTGGGCTCACACGTTGTGGCTCGTGGGCTCTAGAGCGCAGGCTCAGTAGTTGTGGTGCAGGGGCTTCATTGCTCCATGGCATGTGGGATCTTCCTGGCCCAGGGATCGAACCCATGTCCCCTGCATTGGCAGACGGATTCTTACCCACTGTGCCACCGGGGAAGTCCTTGGTTCTTTTTTCTTATTCTTTATCGTTGTATAAAAGGAATCATGCAATAGGGTCTCTTCTGTGTTCGCCTTTCACTCAACATATGCTTTTGAGGTTTATCTATGTTGTTTCTCTGTATCAACAGTGCACTCTTTGTTATCACATTCCCCTGTTGATTGACATATGCGCTGCTTTGAGTTTTGGGTTGTTATGACTAAAGCCACTATAAATATTCCTGTGCAAGCCTTTTTGTGGACATAGATTTTCATTTCTCTCAGGTAAATATCCAGGAGTAGAATTGCTGGATAGTAAGGTAGATACATATTTAACTTTATCAGGAAGTGCCAAAGAGTTTTCCAAAGTGATTGTACCATTTTCCAATACCTTCAACAATGTAAGGGTTCAACTGCACTGCATGCTCACCAACTTCTGACGTTTTCAGTATTTTTAGAGTTAGTCATTCTAATGTGTATATAGTGATATTTCATTGTGATTTTAATTGCAATCCCTGATCACTAATGATATGCAGACATTTTTCTTGTGATAATTGGCTATTCATACATCTTTTTTGTGACATATCCATTCAAGTTTCTTGTCCTTTTTTTTTTTTTTTACATCTTTATTGGAGTATAATTGCTTAACAATGGTGTGTTAGTTTCTGCTTTATAACAAAGTGAATCAGTTATACATATACATATGTTCCCATATCTCTTCCTTCTTGCGTCTCCCTCCCTCCCACCCTCCCTATCTCACCCCTCTAGTGGGTCACAAAGCACCAAGCTGGTCTCCCTGTGCTATGCGGCTGCTTCCCACTAGCTATCTATTTTATGTTTGGTAGTGTATATATGTCCATGCCACTCTCTCACTTTGTCACAGCTTACCCTTCTCCCTCCCCATATCCTCAAGTCCATTCTCTAGTAGGTCTGTGTCTTTATTCCTGTCTTACCCCTAGGTTCTTCATGACATTTTTTTCCCTTAAATTCCATATATATGTGTTAGCATACGGCATTTGTCTTTCTCTTTCTGACTTACTTCACTCTGTATGACAGAGTCTAGGTCCATCCACCTCATTACAAATAGCTCAATTTCGTTTCTTTTTATGGCTGAGTAATATTCCATTGTATATATGTGCCACATCTTCTTTATCCATTCATCCGACGATGGACACTTAGGTTGTTTCCATCTCCGGGCTATTATAAATAGAGCTGCAATGAACATTTTAGTACATGACACTTTTTGAATTATGGTTTTCTCAGGGTATATGCCCAGTAGTGGGATTGCTGGGTCACATGGTAGCTCTATTTGTAGTTTTATAAGGAACCTCCATACTGTTCTCCATAGTGGCTGCACCAATTCACATTCCCACCAGCAGTGCAAGAGTGTTCCCTTTTCTACACACCCTCTCCAGCATTTATTGTTTCTATATTTTTTGATGATGGCCATTCTGACTGGTGTGAGATGATATCTCATTGTAGTTTTGATTTGCATTTCTCTAATGATTAATGATGTTGAGCATTCTTTCATGTGTTTGTTGGCAGTCTGTATACCTTCTTTAAAGAAATGTCTATTTAGGTCTTCTGCCCATTTTTGGATTGTTTTTTTTTTGTTATTGAGCTGCATGAGCTGCTTGCAAATTTTGGAGATTAATTCTTTGTCAGTTGCTTCATTTGCAAATATTTTCCCCCATTCTGAGGGTTGTCTTTTGGTCTTGTTTATGGTTTCCTTTGCTGTGCAAAAGCTTTGAAGTTTCATTAGGTCCCATTTATTTATTTTTGTTTTTATTTCCATTACTCTAGGAGGTGGGTCAAAAAGGATCATAGAGTGTTCTGCCTATGTTTTCCTCTAAGATTTTGATAGTTTCTGGCCTTCTATTTAGGTCTTTAATCCATTTAGAGTTTATTTTCATGTATGGTGTTAGGGAGTATTCTAATTTCATTCTTTTACATGTAGCTGTCCAGTTTGTGGTCGGAAAAGATACTTGATACAATTTTAATTTTCTTAAATTTACCAAGGCTTGATTTGTGACCCAAGATATGATCAATCCTGGAGAATGTTCCATGAGCACTTGAGAAAAATGTGTCTTCTGTTGTTTTTGGATGGAATGTCCTATAAATATCAATTAAGTCCATCTTGTTTAATGTATCATATAAAGCTTGTGTTTCCTTATTTATTTTCATTTTGGATGATCTGTCCATTGGTGAAAGTGGGGTGTTAAAGTCCCCTACTATGATTATGTTACTGTCAATTTCCCCTTTTATGGCTGTTAGTATTTGCCTTATGTATTGAGGTGCTCCTATGTTGGGTGCATAAATATTTACAGTTGTTATATCTTCTTCTTGGATCGATCCCTTGATCATTATGTAGTGTCCTTCTTTGTCTCTTCTAATAGGCTTTATTTTAAAGTCTCTTTTGTCTGATATGAGCATTGCTATTCCAGCTTTCTTTTGGTTTCCATTTGTATGCAGTATCTTTTTCCATCCCCTTACTTTCAGTCTGTATGTGTCTCTAGGTCTGAAGGGGGTCTCTTGTAGACAGCAAATATATGGGTCTTGTTTTTGTGTCCATTCAGCCAATATGCGTTTTTTGGTGGGAGCATTTAGTCCATTTACATTTAAGGTAATTATCGATATGTATGTTCCTATTCCCATTTTCTTAATTGTTTTGGGTTCGTTATTGTAGGTCTTTTCCTTCTCTTGTGTTTCTCGCCTAGAGAAGTTCCTTTAGCAGTTGTGGTAAAGCTGGTTTGGTGGTGCTGAGCTCTCTCAGCTTTTGCTTGTCTGTAAAGGTTTTAATTTCTCCATCAAATCTGAATGAGATCCTTGCTGGGTAGAGTCATCTTGGTTGCAGGTTTTTCTCCTTCATCACTTTAAATATGTCCTGCCAGTCCCTTCTGGCTTGCAGAGTTTCTGCTGAAAGATCAGCTGTTAACCTTATGGGGATTCCCTTGTGTGTTATTTGTTGTTTTTCCCTTGCTGCTTTTAATATGTTTTCTTTGTATTTAATTTTTGACAGTTTGATTAATATATGTCTTGGCGTATTTCTCCTTGGATTTATCCTGTATGGGACTCTCTGTGCTTGCTGGACTTGATTAACTATTTCCTTTCCCATATTAGGGAAGTTTTCAACTATAATCTCTTCAAATATTTTCTCAGTCCCGTTCTTTTCCTCTTCTTCTTCTGGAACCCCTATAATTCGAATGTTGGTGCGTATAATATTGTCCCAGAGGTCTCTGAGACTGTCCTCAGTTCTTTTCATTCTTTTTTCTTTATTCTGCTCTGCAGTAGTTATTTCCACTATTTTATCTTCCAGGTCACTTATCTGTTCTTCTGCCTCAGTTATTCTATTGATCCCATCTAGAGTATTTTTAATTTCATTTATTGTGTTGTTCATCATTGCTTGTTTCATCTTTAGTTCTTCTAGGTCCTTGTTAAATGTTTCTTGCATTTTGTCTGTTCTATTTCTAAGATTTTGGATCATGTTTACTATCATTATTCTGAATTCTTTTTCAGGTAGACTGCCTACTTCCTCTTCATTTGTTAGATATGGTGGGTTTTTATCTTGCTCCTTCATCTGCTGTGTGTTTTTCTGTCTTCTCATTTTGCTTATCTTACTGTGTTTGGGGTCTCCTTTTTGCAGGCTGCAGGTTCGTAGTTCCCGTTGTTTTTGGTGTCTGTCCCCAGTGGCTAAGGTTGGTTCAGTGGGTTGTGTAGGCTTCCTTGTGGAGGGGACTAGTGCCTATGTTCTGGTGGATGAGGCTGGATCTTGTCTTTCTGGTGGGCAGGTCCATGTCTGGTGGTGTGTTTTGGGGTGTCTGTGGACTTATTATGATTTTAGGCAGCCTCTCTGCTAATGGGTGGGGTTGTGTTCCTGTCTTGGGAGTTGTTTGGCATAGGGTGTCCAGCACTGTAGCTTGCTGGTCATTGAGTGAAGCTGGGTGCTGGTGTTGAGATGGAGATCCTGGGAGATTTTCTTCCATTTGATATTATGTGGAGCTGGGAGGTCTGTTGTGGACCAGTGTCCTGAAGTTAGCTCTCCCACCTCAGAGGCACAGCACTGACTCCTGGCTGCAGCGCCAAGAGCCTTTCTTCCACACAGCTCAGGATAGAAGGGAGAAAAAGTAGAAAGAAAGAAACAAAGAAAGAAAGAAAGGAGGGAGGGAGGGAGGAAGGAAGGAAGGAAAGAAGGAGGGAAGAAAGGAAAGAAAGAAGATAAAATAAAAAGTAAATAAAATAAAGTTATTAAAATAAAAATTTATTATTAAGAAAAAAAATTTTTTTAAGAAGAAAAAAAAAATGGACTGATAGAACCCTAGAACAAATGGTGGAAGCAAAGCTATACAGACAAAATCTCACACAGAAGCATACACATACACACTCACAAAAAGAGGAAAAGGGGAAAAATCATAAATCTTGCTCTCAAAGTCCACCTCCTCAATTTGGGATGAATCGTTGTCTAGTCAGGTATTCCACAGATGCAGGGTACATCAAGTTGATTGTGGAGCTTTAATCCGCTGCTTCTGAGGCTGTTGGGAACGATTTCCCTTTCTCTTCTTTGTTCTCACAGCTCCCAGGGCTCAGCTTCGGATTCGGCCCCGCCTCTGCGTGTAGGTCGCCGGAGGGCGTCTGTTTTTCGCTCAGACAGGACGGGGTTAAAGGAGCCGCTGATTCGGGGGCTCTGGCTCACTCAGGCTGGGGGGAGGGAGGGGTACGGAGTGCAGGGCGAGCCTGAGGCGGCAGAGGCCGGCGTGACGTTGCACCAGCCTGAGGCACGCCATGCGTTTGCCCGGGGAAGTTGTCCCTGGATCCCGGGACCCTGGCAGTGGTGGGCTGCACAGGCTCCCCAGAAGAGGGGTGTGGATAGTGACCTGTGCTCGCACACAGGCTTCTTGGGGGCGGCAGCAGCTGCCCGCCTCCGGGGTCCGTGCTTTTAGCCGCGGCTCGCACCCATCTCTGGAGCTCCTTTAAGCAGCGCTCTTAAATCCCCTCTCCTCTCGCACCAGGAAACAAAAAGGTAAGAAAAAGTCTCTTGCCTCTTCGGCAGGTCCAGACTTTTCCCCGGACTCCCTCCCGGCTAGCCGTGGTGACTCACCCCCTGCAGGCTGTGTTCACATCCGCCAACCCCAGTCCTCTCCCGGCGCTCCGACCGAAGCCCGAGCCTCAGCTACCAGCCCCGCCCGCCCCGGCGGGTGAGCAGACAAGCCTCTCGGGCTGGTGAGTGCCGGTCGGCACCGATCCTCTGTGCGGAAGTCTCCCCGCTTTGCCCTCCGCACCCGTTGCTGTGCTCTCCTCCGCGGCCCCGAAGCTTTCCCCCCTCCGCCACCCGCAGTCTCCGCCCGCGAAGGGGCTTCCTAGAGTGTGGATACCTTTCCTCCTTCACAGCTCCCTGCCACTGGTGCAGGTCCCGTCCCTATCCTTTTGTCTCTGTTTATTCTTTTTTCTTTTGCCCTACCCAGGTACGTGGGGACGTTTCTTGCCTTTTGGGAGGCCTGAGGTCTTCTGCCAGCATTCAGTAGGTGTTCTGTAGGAGTTGTTCCACGTGTAGATGTATTTCTGGTGTATCTGTGGGGAGGAAGGTGATCTCCGCGTCTTACTCTTCCACCATCTTCCCCTCGTCCTTCTCTTTCCCAAGTTTTTTTTTTTTTTGTGGTACGCGGGCCTCTCACTGTTGTGGCCTCTCGCGTTGCGGAGCACAGGCTCCGGATGCGCAGGCCCAGCAGCCATGGCTCACGGGCCCAGCCGCTCCGCGGCATGTGGGATCCTCCTGGACCGGGGCATGAACCCGTGTCCCCTGCATCGGCAGGCGGACTCCCAACCACTATGCCACCAGGGAAGCCCCATCTCTTCCCCATTTTTAAATTCAGTTGTCTTTATTTTTAAAATTGATTTGAATGAGCTTACTATATATTCCGGATAAAAGTTACTTTGTCAGATATAAGGTAATGAGAATAATTTCTCCCATGGTTTAGCATGTCTATTTACTTTCTTGATAGTGCCTCTTGATGAGAAGAATGTATGTTTAATTGAAGTATTTACATATAATGATATACTCAGATCAAAATATAAAACATTTCCATCTCCCCAGGAAATTTCCTCGTGCCCTAATGTCTATTTCCTAGTCAACCTCAAACCCTTCCCAACAGAAGCAATGACTGATCTGATTTCTATCATAAGTTTGTTTTGCATATTCAAAAATTTCATATGAATGGACTCATACATTTTCTTTCAATTAGCTTAATACTTCTAAAATTATCTATGTTCTTGAATGTAGCAATATTTATTTCCTTTTTATTGCATTATACTTGTTTATTATATTACTGCTTAGCTTCCACTTTTGTCCATCCATTGATAGAAATCTGGATCTTTTCTTGTATTTGTCTATTATATTGCTATGGTAATGATACTACTATGAACATTTTAGTGTAAGGCTTTTTGTAGATATGTAGCTATGATAAATACCTATGAGTGGTATTGGTAAGTTATATTTTAACTTTCTAAGAAACTGATGAACAGTTTCCCAAGGTGGTTGTACAATTTGACACTCTCATCACCCATGGATGAGAGTTTTGGTTGTTCCACTCCCTCTATAATATTTGGATTTTGTCAATCATTTTTTTATTTTATGATTTCCTGTGGGTGTGTTGTAGTATCTCCTGGAAGTTTTCACTTATATTATCTGATATTTAATAGTTTTTCATGTACTTATTGGCCTTTCATGTTTCATTTTGTATGTTAATTTTGAGGAAGTGTCTGGGTGTGTGTTTTGCCCATTTTTTTCTTGGGTGACTTTTTATTATTGAGCTGCTGGAATTTTTTTTTCAAATATATAGTCTATATAGAAATCCTTCCGAATCTGTAGCTTTACTCTCATATTGTTTTTGTTTGTTTGTTTTTTGTTTTTGCGGTACGCGAGACTCTCACTGTTGTGGCCTCTCCCGTTGCAGAGCACAGGCTCCGGGCGCGCAGGCTCAGCGGCCATGGTTCACGGGCCCAGCCGCTTCGCGGCATGTGGGATCTTCTCGGACCGGGGCATGAACCCAATGTCCCGTGCATCGGCAGGTGGACTCTCAACCACTGCACCACCAGGTAAGCCCTACTCTCATATTGTTAATGGGACTTCCGTAGCAGTTATTTTTATAATTTTGATGTAGTCTAATTTGTAAATATGATGTTTCGTATTTTGTGATGTCTTGCTTAAAAAAAAATGAAAAATGAAAGAACAGAAGAAAAAGGAAAAGAAGTAAGGAAGGAGAAAATCTTTGCCAAGATCATGAAAATAATCTATTTTTTCTGTATTTTAGACTTTATGTTTAGGCCTATGATCCTTCTCAAACTGATTTTTTTAAATTGTCTGAGATAAGAATCAAAGTGATTTCTTTTTTTCCATAAATATATCAGTACCACTATTACAGAGATTTTTTTTTAATTGAAAGAAATTGCTTTTGAAAAAAATTGCTGTTGGAAAAAAATCATTTGACCATATACGCTTTGTGTCTATTTCTGGTTTCTATATTAAGTCCCAGTAATAGATCTATTTTTTCGCCATATCGTACTGTCTTTCTTATTATATTTAAAAAGTCAGTCTTGATTTCAGGTAAGGCAAAATCTCCAATGGTTCTTTTTAAAAATTTTGTTTGCTATTTTAGTTCTTTTCAAATACTTTTTAAAATTACCATGTCATTTCTAGAAAAAAAGACCTGTTAGGGTTTTCACTGACATTGCTTTAAATCTTTAGATTTTGTGAAAAATTGGCATTGTAACACTATTATGTCTTCCAGTTTATAAACATGGTGTATATCTCTATTTGTTTGGTTCATTATTTTCTCTGAAATATTTTATAATTTTCAGTATGTATATTTTTCACATCTTGCGTTGTTTGTCCAGAAGCATTTGATACATTTTGTAAAGTTTACATAATTCAATACTTAACACCAAACAAATTTTTCTAAGTATTTTAACAACAAAAACAACTTACTTAACCTGATAAAATGTATCATCTAGAAACTTATAGTATCTGTATTTAAATGGTAAAACATGAGAAGCGTTCTCATTAAAGAATATCCTGTAAAGTACAAATACAGCTAACATGGTAATTTAGAAAGTTATTTGGGTAAATAACCAATAAAAATCTAAAATTTTCTACACACAGATAAGACAAATTGGGACATACTTTTAAGAGTATCCCTATCATAGTAGCAACAAAATCTATAACCTACTGAAAGTTAATGTAACCCAAAATATGCTAGACTTACCTAATAGAATATATACTATTTTATTTAAGAATTTAAGAGACTTTCTATAAAACTAGAGAAAAATAATATATTTCTGCATGGGAAGACACAATATTGTAAAGATATATCATATTACTCTATAAATTGTGTGTGTGTGTATGTGTGTGTATAATGGTACTGTTACAGGAATTGAATCAATCAATGAAAATAAAGTTTAACAGTAGATGCTTTTATATGTAGACATTAGTCAGTAGTAAAGTGTTTTTCTAGCCATTTGAAAAGGAAGAATTATTCAATGTGTTGATAAATTTAGCTTTCAATTTGGGGAAAAAATTATATGTGTATGTCATACTATATATGAAAATTTACTCAAGCTCCATTAAAGACGTAAAGTTTAAAACGATACAACAAAATAAAATACTGGTATTAAAACATATAAAAACAGAGAAGCTCCCGAGTAAAGATCAGACAGATCTGACTGCACAGAAATGTAGTTTTGTGTAATGAAGGATATTGTATAAAAATTACAAGAAAATTTCTTGTAATTTATATATATATATATATATATATACGTATTCCATATGTATGATAAACCTGTTCAAGGGTGGCATCCATACTTATAATTATAAAGAGGTCTTCACTCCCCTATTTCCTCCAAAATAAAGCCACCCATGTAATACCATTTTTTGCCTATCAGATTGGCAACACACTTTTGAAAGAGAAATAATATCTGTCACTGATGAGGATATAAAGAAATTGGCACATTTATATTGACATGTCATTCATAGAATTGTAAGTGGTGACATCCTTTGGATGGCAGTTGAGCAATATTTATAAAACATGACATGTTCCTGTTTCATGATGCAGCCATTTCTCTTCCATCAGTGCTTACTCTGCAGATGAGAACACTCATTACAACACTGGTTACTCAGGGAAATAAGTTGGCAGGCACCGAACTTCTCATTAGTAGGCAAACAGACTACACACTCTTTAATTTTAATAAGGTATATTGTCATGTATTAATTTGGAAAGTATTCCATAGTACATTAAATGAATAAAAGTAACTCAATACTCTATGATAAAATATTTTTAAATCTTATATATGTATATGAACATTGATTTAAGCAGGAGTATGTATATTGATATTCTTATTATTGCACAAAAATAAATCTGTTAGTGACACTGCTTCTGGGAAACAACTGAGAATGGAGAGTAAGGAAGTAATGTGCTTCAAACCAACAGATGAAATAAGGAATAATTAAAATAAATGAGCTAAATCAAACCAAGAAGCAAGAGGGAGGAGCCCACTGAGAATGTTGTTGTTCTTTGCAAATTGCCTGCTGTGAATGGCCATGTCATATAAAACTAACTTTGCAGCTTTATGTAATGTGCTCATTTTTCCTGGTAACTCGGGCACTTTTGCCTAACATCTCTGGACACACATTAGATGAATAACTACGTAAACAAAACAAACTACCCGATGGAGACAATTTATCCAAGTTAATTCAGGAAAAAGGGAAGTTGGCACCTGCATCTACTTTATCCTTTACTTAAAAAGAGAGACTTTGAAAGATAGCTGTTGCCCTGGAATCATCTCCTAGTGAAATATGAAATTTAGGAACTTCATCTCCTTCTATTAAATCTTAGGCATTGTCAAATGCCCATATTCCTTCCTCTGCTGAAGAGAACTGGTTACTATAACAACCACTGCGGCAGTATTACTAACCACACACTCAAAAACAAAACCCACAAACTGATGAATATGTCTGTGTTCACAGTATTACCAGGTAATTTAAAAATGGATGGAAATGCAGTAAGAAAGAGTGAAAACGAAGGGGATTTGAAATTTTATATTAATCCAAAAAAGCAAGTTTAAGCATAATAGAGGACAGAAAAAACTGACCCAAAAGCTAGGGCAGCTCCCACCTCCTGCTCAGGCCATGCTGTTCTTGGCTGGATGGCAAGATGCCAGTGCTAGAGTTACTCAGAGAAGCTAGGTCGCAACCTCACTCTCCAATTCATTTTGGAGCTGTGAATGAAATAGGGAGAGCTAAGTATTGATGCCAGACAGCAATGAATATATATCCCCAGAAATGCACCCTGATTTCACAATTAAGATTACTGGGAGAGGTGAGAGCGATTGAATCAAAAGAACTACAAATTCCGAAGCTTTTATTTTTACTTGCTGTAAAATGGAGATAACATTTCTCCTCCCTTTCTTATCACTGTGAGTATAAAGTTACATAATCTTCTTAGAAAGTGATTTAAATGCTATTAAGCTTTATAAAATGTAAGTTACATTTCTTATTACTAAAATTTAAATGAGCAAATATCTGTAATTTATTGATAAGCTACTTTTTGTCATAATTTTTTTAATACTTTCATGTCTCCTTTAATAACAAAAAAGATTTACCCTATATCTGAGATTCAAACAATATCCTTCTAATACTTTTCAATAAATTTAAGACTCTGTGAGTAAAAAAAATAGAAATGAATTAAAAAGTTTATCCAAGCATGGGTGGCTGTAAGCAAATCTTGAAAAAGAGTTGAGTCTGAGACTGTCAACAAAATATTCTCTAGATCTGGAAAGAAATGCTAACTTTTGTTTAAACACTCCTAATGTATGTATAATTGGCAGTCAGTCAGCAACTTAATACTTTTTAGAATTTGACTACATTTAAAATGTCAAATTCTTGTTATGCTACTAAATATATTTCCCTTCACATAAGAGTGTGATGACCTAAAACGGTTTTACTCATTTAATGAAGCCATTTTTGTAGCTGTGAGAGAGTAAGTATAAAAATTACAATCTCATTTTAGCCCAGCTATTCTGAAACTAAGAAGTAGTCAAAATAGCTTGTTTTAAAGAGAAACAAAAAGAGGTCAAACCACCTTGTCTTGACAGAGTTCATGTACACCAAGTTCTAAACCATAACAGAATTTTTAAAGCTAACTGGTAAACCTCTAAAAACAGAGATTTATAAAAAAGAAATGTTGGTAAGCATTAACTACTGAGCTGGATTATGTTCCTACAAACACTGACCAGACTTTAAAAATCATAGATGACTGTCCTATTTGTTAAAATAGAGAATGCTAGAAAAGAATGATAGAACATGGTAGAGAGGGTGTGAGTGTGTAAGTTTAGAGGTAGTATTTGGGGTTTTTTGATCAAGTAATATCTATAATTAGTTTTATGAATCACTTACCAGGTTAACAAAGGCAGAGTCTATAGAAGACTAGGAGAGGAATGCTATATAGCCCAGAGTTCCATCTCACAGCCTACAGAATGTCAATTTCTACATCAATAATATAGCATCCTCTGTGGCCATGAAAACAATAGCATGTTTCTAGTCTTTAGATTTGATGTAGTCTTATTATGTTCATAATAGTAAAGATAATATTAGACATAAATTATTTTCTAATTATTCTATAAATAAAGTTTTGTCTTATTCTACTGAAAAATTTTCTGTCAGGAATTTTTTTGTTTATAAGTTTTATGTTTTTGTTGTTTATTTTAATATTTCCCAAGGAGCTTCAAATATCCATTCTGATTTCTTCTTTCATTGTTAAAAAAAATGGAAAGATAGATTTTACTAAACTGAGAAAAATGGGAGATTCTTATCTAACTAATGAAATTTGAGCCAAAGTTAGCTGAAAACATGGCACAATTTCAGACAACATTTTAAAGCAAATTTGATCAGAATATAAAATATTTCTTCAAAGGTCCCAAGCCTTTTATCAATTTACCATTATCTGTAAACTCTAGCTTGGCATTCAAAGTGCTCTCCCATTCATCATTGTCTCTCTCTTTCAATACATTTCCTATTATTTCTCTATACAAATCATTCCAGCAGCCACATATGTTAATTATCCCCCATCCATACCAGTTTCACTGTCTTTGTTCATTTAATTTCTCCTTGGAATACACTATTTCTTATTATGCTTATCCACACTTGATTAATCCCTCAAAGTTTAGTCAAGTCCCTTCTTCACGAAGTTTGCCTGTTCACATCAGTTTTAAGAAATTTCTCCCTCAACCCAAATCTTAGTATACCTAAAACTTACTGTTCACTTGGCATATATTATGGGCTACTGAATAGTATTTGTCACTTGTATGAAGGTCCTTTCCCTTTAACCATATTGCACTAAGGCAATAGAGAGGAGAGTAAAAGGCTTCACATAACTTTGGTAATTCCACAGGAACTGACTGATTTTCTTGAAGGCAATAATAATAGTGATGATAACCAGAAACATTTATGGGCCCACCGTTATATTTATTGTGGAGGAAAGATATAGAATCCAGTTCAAATCCAAACTCCATAATTTATTAGCTTTCATCAAATTACTTAGTATTTTTAAGACAGTATATTAAAGACTTCACCAGTGCTATCTCATTTAATGTTCAACACAACCTTGCATGACAGCTTCTATTATTAGCTCAATTTTAAGACTAAAGGAAGTGAAGCCTGGATAGTCTACTTAAGGATAGAAGCTGGTAACTAGAGGGGCCAGGATTACCCTTATTGAGAGCTAGAGCTCTGGTCTTACCCAGAGAGGTGTATTAAACATACAGAAAGACAACACATTGGTTGTATACCCACCTAGCCTTTTACCTGATAGCAAAATGGATTTCAAGGTTATTTGGGGGATGGCAAGAAGAAGTGAGCCTTCCTAATTACAAGAAAAACCAGACACATGAGATCAAAGGAATTTCTAACATTATCAAGAGGGAACTGTTAAAGGATCACTTCCTACTTGCTCTGCTGACACCAAAGCTAAAAGCCCTGCTGTTTTCCCTTACACTGGGTACAATTGGTTAATTCAGCTCTCAAGTTTTCCCAAATCAGTAAGGGCAGGTCTCTAGAGGAGGTCTGACAGTCTGCTAGCAACAGTTACAAGGGTAGCTGTCTTCAACTACGACTGGGCATTTGAAGTTGAAGCTGGTTTCCAATTAACCATTCAAAATTAAGGAAGAATGTATAAAGGAAGAACAAGAAAATAGCTCAAGCACTTTTGCTTTTTAATAGATTTGACCTTTTTTAAATTGAATTTTGTGACAGGCTACACCAAAAGAAAACCTGGAAGAAATAAAACTGCAAAGTTCTAAAATTATGAAGCACAAATTGTAATTTTAAAAAAGCTTAAGCCACAATTCAGCTCAGATGTCCTAAGTACCAATATCTCTTAATTTGATATTTAATACTCTCTAAGCCATGCAAATAGATAGTCTTTATCTGCTGTCTCTCCCTCTTTTAACCAGTTCCATTCCTCCAGGCTGCACTATCAGATCTATTTTGTCATTACTTCACTGCAAGTATTAGGTTGATACTCACTAGTTACTTTCCTCCAGGGTATAGTTAACACTAAATGCTTATTTGTGTTGATGTCTCATTTGCATTAAAGGCCAATGATCAGCAGTGTATTATGGAGGCCAATCAAGGAAGACATATCTTATATCCTGTATCTTTGCAGGAAAATACTTGTAAGACCTTGCATAAGTCCCAACCTTTTTGGATCTCAGTTCTCTCATCTACAGAACAAATAAAATTTGTTCTAGATTATAGCCAAGCATTGAAGTCTTTAATTTTATGTCTGTAAATTTACCCATCATGCATAACTTCATAATAGTACTCTCTTCTGTATCTTCTTTACCTTTATCTATCTTTATCTTCTTTTATCTATTCGTGTTTCTTTATTATTTACTAACCATCCCCTCAGCTGATTTTTAAGCTTTCTCTCCTCTTTCACTATTTTCCCTTCTATTCACTTTTCTCACTCATGAGATTTCAACTTAATTGTCAGCATTTAATCAACAATCTCTAATTTTCTTCTTTTACTGGGAAGTCTGACCT
Source organism: Pseudorca crassidens (assembly GCF_039906515.1). Taxonomy (NCBI): domain Eukaryota; kingdom Metazoa; phylum Chordata; class Mammalia; order Artiodactyla; family Delphinidae; genus Pseudorca; species Pseudorca crassidens. Next base: position 75,977,920 of record NC_090301.1, read on the forward strand.
ATCTACAACCACTCATCCTGGCTCAGCAGATCATTTGCCACTTGTGGCCGAGTGAGTGGTCCTCATGAAACATTCCATTTTTCCCCTCGTATTTTCCAGCCTCTTTGCAGTTAGGTAAGGACATGTAAGTAGTTCTGGCTAATGGGCTGAAGAATAAGTGATATGTCACTTCTGAGAAAAGCATAGAAGAGCTCAACCTTCCAACTGTCTCTTCCACTAGAAGAATGCACGTGTCAAATGGTGACATCTCCATTGGCCTGGGTCCCCTACTGATGCTATAGGGCAAATCTCCCTAGTGGCCTAAGCCAGACATATAGTGAGAGCAAAAACAAACCTTTGTGTGTTAAGCCACTGAGATTCTACTGTTTGAACCTAAAGAATACAGTCTTCAATTTTAGTCAAATGACTTTCGATAAGGGACCATTTCTTTAATTGATTTTATGGTTCTCTCCACAGTATACTGTATAGACTTCTACACAAATGTTGTCAATAAATACTTTTGACTACATGCCTTTTATTGTTTTGTGTACTTTTTCATAAGCATAATTGGTCCCAGAAAATGTAATGCGATAAAAATAAAATCAATGATAATGATCTAAAATTCTTCCTCCTAAAATTTAAAGTGCTGCATTTCAGAGATTTAAAAGATCAATTAAAAAGTTTTGTAAGGAAGAGAGTTACATGGTATATCTGTCAGGAATTATTCAGAGAAGCAGAACTCCTAGAAGTTATGTGATAAAGGATTTATTGTAAAAAATCAGACTTTACACAATTAGGGGAAACACTGGGCAAGGAAAGGTTTGAACGTGAGAGTAGGAAGATCAGAGGAGATGCCTACCAGTCAATCAATGTGAGAAGCCAGCAAGTGCAGCCACTGAGGTAGAACTCTGAAGGGTGAGCTGGTGGAGAAGTCTAAGGGAAACTGCTGCCTCTCTGGCCTTCAGCCCACAGGCTGGTGATGAGCTCTGGAACACTGTTGGTCAATAAGATCAGCAATTGGGTGGAAGCTGGACATGGAGTGGGGGAGAGCAAGGAGAAGTTGGAACCTCTTACCACCCATGGGTCTGTGTTGTCATGGCACCTAATACTCCAGACTTTCAGAGAGGAGGGAGTGCTACTTCACTTCCACTTTCCAAATGTCACACATATTTCCCAGTTGGCCAACGTAATCCAGAACCATACAAAGAAGGGGATTTGAAGGGTGGGCCTGCCAAATCAAGGGAAGTTAAGTGAGAGTCATCAGACTGAGGGCGAAGAGTGGTGAGTTAAAGATGGCCACAAATTATTCCTTCACCATCTATGGGTGGAAACTATCTTCCTTGGCAGGGTGCTAATGCAGAGGTGTAGGAATGCTTTAGCTTATAACTTTGGCTTGAGGATTCCTTATCAGCTGAGTGAAAACATTATGAGAACTGTGCTACAGTTCTACAACTGTGCTAAAATTCCTTTTACCCAGTCCTCCTTCCTTTGTTGTCCTTCACAGGGGCAAACCCTCCATGGCTTCCTTTCTGTTTACTTCGTAGGTGTTTCTCCCAAGAAATGTCTTGTGCATCTAATCCCATCTTGGTATCTGCTTCTTGGAAGACCCGAATCAATATAACCAGTTTGTTATAGAGAAATAAATCACTGAAACAGTTGACCATTCTTCCATATTTGTCTCAGATAGACTTCATGTCATGTAATTAGATGCAATAAAGATATTTTTACAAATGCTCAGTTTTGAATGGTTATTCCTTTATGAACTTTTTATATAAATCACAAATTAGAGAAACATATCCTTTGTTCAAGCTGGGTGTCCTTTTTTTTTTTAATAGTATGAAGTGTGTTTTGAAAAAAAATACCACATTCTCATAAAAATATAAAGTCTTCAGATTTCACCTCCTTACAATGAACAATCAACAAATCATTTCTGAGTGCCAGCTGTCTGAGAGGTAAAATAGCCCTGAAGAAAACAAATTGATAGGACGATTGTATCCTCAAGAAGTGTGTATTTTACAATGGAGAAAATGAATATACAACTCTTTACAAATATAACCAATGATATAGCATGATATTAACTCTACTGTCTTCACCTGTTCATTATGGGAAAAGACTGACCAGGTGTTAAGCCTGGGAAAGTCTGCATTTGGCTGGGGTTTGTAGAAAGAGTGGCATATAAAGGAAGATAAAAAACCAGCAAAGAAGGCAAAATAAAAACAAAAAATAACTAATTACAGACTCAGTAAGTATAGAATTATTCATGGAAAGGAAATAGGATATTTAATGTAAGCCAGGCCTTTTCACACTGACAGCCTAATTTGATCTTCAGAAAATATTGGCAAAGTAGAGAATATCCACTACAGGGAACTTAATGGTGGGAAAGCTTGAGAAGCTGGAACATCAGGAATCTGTACATGGTACAGCAAGGATTTCGTATCACTTCTCGTTTGTGTAAATATGGTCATTTGTTGGAATTCAGAGAATGAGAAAGGAAATTTGAAGCTGCAAAACCTAGGAAGAAAGAAAACCGAGAAAGGAATTACGTTTAGCAAGTAGGTCATTTGAAACCTTAAGAATTGCAAATTCGTAGAGTGAGAAATCCCATTTCAATGAGTATGTAACCAAGAAACCACAATAAAGCTTTTTAAAAAAATCAGACTTTAAAATTTATAGATTTTTTTCTTTATTTTACTTCTAATTCTTAGCTGATGGGAAGTGAAAAAATTCTTTAACTCTGGGCTACTTTTTTTTTTTTTTTTTTTTTGCGGTACGCGGGCCTCTCACTGTTGTGGCCTCTCCCGTTGCGGAGCACAGGCTCCGGATGCACACGCTCAGCGGCCATGGCTCACGGGCCTAGCCGCTCCGCGGCATTTGGGATCTTCCCAGACCGAGGCACGAACCCATGTCCCGTGCATCAGCAGGTGGACTCTCAACCACTGCGCCACCAGGGAAGCCCTGGGCCACTTTAAAAAGAGAAAGGACTATTAAACCAGGCAAATGAGCTCAGTGAGGTATTATACTTTAATAATATTGGCATCATTTACTGAGTAGTGTTATGTGTCAGACAATGCTTTCAAGGTACTATCTCATTTAGTCCTTCCCAGAGGATGTGGAATAAGCACTATTTTAGTCCCACTGTGTAGTCAAGGACTCTGAGCCACAAAGTGAAACTACTCAAATTCACATAGCCTACAAGCAGTGGAGCCAAGCTTCAAACCCAGGAAAAAGTCTGGTGTCCATATCCTTTATAACGTAACTAATGATTTAAAACTGTATTTGCTTATTTTTTGAAAATGTTTTATAATCACATCGTTCAATTTCTAAATGTTAGTAATCAATGTTAACAGTTTCGGATGTGTCCTAAAAGAAAAATTATAAGCATTAATAAGCAAAAACGTATATATGTGCATACATAATTGTTTCTTTTAAAACACAAACTATCACGTAATATATGTTCCTCTACAACTTGCTTTTTTTAAAGAAGTTATTAATTTTCAATATCAGCTTAGGAAAAAAACTTGTTTTTTATTATGGCTACCTAGTCTTCTTTTACATGGATGTATCATAATTTGTTAACCAGTCCACTGTTATTAGGCATTTAGATTGTTCCCAGTCATTGCTATTACAACCATTGCTATAATTAACAACCTTGTACTTCATCTTGCATTTCTCCCAAGCCCCTCAGTCTTATTGTTTTACCATGCTGCCTCTCTGAGGGACCCACATCATCCTTATTGGCAATTACAACTCTGAGATTTCTTTCTTTCTTTTTTTTTTTTTTTAAGTAAGAGCATTTTGAGATATGCCAATCTCTCACTGTTGTATTTCCTATTAGGCAAGGAGGTTAAACATAAATGCTCAGTTCAGAGCATTTGTTAAACCAATAGAATGAATGCGGACGATCTTTAAAAAAGAAATAAAGGGTGAACAGAGTTTTACGAAACTCAAGGGTGACAATCAAGAACAGCCATAAAGAGATCTTTTTAAAATAATGAATCTCCTGACATTTCAGGAAAAACATCAGTGCTATTCTTTGAAACTGACCTCCCATAAATGTATATACCAGCTAATATACTGCATGTATATTGCCAGCGAATTCTCTCACCAAACATTTGCATGATGCCTAGACATATTTTAAAGAGCTCTGGAAGCTAGACTAATTAGGCCTATAGGTTATTTTTTTCTCACGCATATTAATAACTTATTTGGAGAGTCAATTCACAAAACTGAACAGCTATCTTCAGTACATTTACTTTATTTTGAGCTCTTTGGAGAATGCTTGTTATATAAACCAACAGTAATGTTATGAATGATAGTATTCTTATTAATGACAAGGACTTTAGAAAATTTAATGTTTCTAGTTTGAAGATATTTATTAATTGTATCTATTCTGCTCTGAACATTTGTTCCTCTTGGCTCCTTCTTTCTGATTATGCCAATTCCATTCCAGTGCAATCTTATCACACACCATTAAGAGAAATAAGCTTTATTGAAGCTCTTTAAGGTCAGGTCAGTAGAGTGAAACTCTTGTATATTAAAGTCAGAAGCTTAGAGGATATTCAACAAATGCTATTGCTATGATGATAAAATGACATTTGCCCAAGAACTGACAGAGGAGACTTTAGCCTTAGATTTCTCATCACCTGTTAATTCCTGATGATCAGAGGTAGAGCAGTATCCGATTCTTCACTCAAAATATCAGTAAGAAAAGGTTCATGGTTATATGTCTGGAAAATTGGACCTCAATACGGTGAAGGTGGTTAAGGTCAGTCAAAGAAGAGGGAAATGGGGACTTCCCTGGTGGTCTAGCGGTTAAGAATCTGCCTTCCAATGCAGGGGACACGTGTTCGATCCCTGGTTGGGGAACTAAGATCCCACATGCCGTGTGGCAACTAAGCCCGCGTGCCACAACTACTGAGCCTGCATGCCACAACTAGAGAGCCTGTGTGCCGCAACTACAGAGTCCATGTGCTCTGGAGCTCGTGCGCCACAATGAAAGATCCTGCGTGCCGCAACTAAGACCAGATGCAGCCAAAAATAAATAAATAAATATAAAAGAAAAAGAAGAGGGAAATGTATGAAAAAGGCAAAAGTTATCAAACAGCCTCAGTGTTAAGGTTAGCACTCTCTGGAACTAGAAAGTAGGTTGGAAGCGAAGCTGGGTGAGTGACTAGTGTCAACAGGACTAGAGAGTCCAACAGGAGGCAATCACAGGTTGCTGAGGAGGCCAGTGTGCCCGGAACTGTAGTCCATAGAACACTGATTGGTATCAGAATGATCTGAGATGTTTGTGAAGGCAACCAAATCAGAATATTTGAATATGGGGCTGAGAATCATCATTTTTTCACAAATTCTCTAGGTATTGAAAGTTGGAAGCCCACAGTAGGAAACTATTATAGCATGAGACCGATACTTTTCAGGAAATTTTCATGCTGAGCAGCTAACTCATGTGTTCACAAATATTTCCCACCTAGAAATGGGCCAGGCTGCTGTTCGCTACCAGCACCTGTATCCATAGCCCCTCAACAACCCCTTCACAGGCCAAGCTGCAGCAGCATTTCCAGCTCATTAATTTTAGTTACTAAGATCCTTTAGCGTAGCAGGCAAATTATAACACTAGAATTTACTTGTAATTGGAAATATGTACTCAGTTTAATTTGAACATTTTGTGGGAAACTGGAGCAAAAGGAGATAGTTCATCCTAGTCAGAAACATATTTTCAGCAGTGGTGGTAAAATGCTTTAGCAAGAGAATAATTCACTGCCATCAGGATGGTCCGGATTACAGCTGGGTTTGCAAGAGTCACCTACTTTCCCTTGCAGACTTTTTCCAGTTCATTATAGAAAGCATAGAATAAAGAAAGTGCTATTTAATGAACCCCCAAGTTCATTAAATGATCATTCCTAGTAGTTAAATAGCCCTCAACAAATTGAGATTAATTTCCTATTTACATGTACATAGAGCATATTTTCCAGTAGGCCCTTTTTTTTCTTTTATGCAGGTTTGTAAAATACAACCTGATACCTTGGATAGAGAAAAGAAAATCCTGGGAGTTGGGACTTTATTACTCTATAAAAATTATTAGTGTTATTATTTTATTTAAAATGTTATAGAAAATACTGATTCTCCTCAACATTTATCAACACTGGTTCATTATTCACTCATTTATTGAAAGAATATTTATTGCCTCCTTGAAAGGTATTGGGGACTATATGATGGGCAAGAAAAAATTGTTTTATCTGCCTTCGTAGAACTCTGGGTCCAAAGGAGGGAAGAGCTATTAATCAAATAACCAACCATGAGTCTAACTTTAACTATAATAAGTGCTTTGAAGGGAAGTCACGTAATGTCATGGGAATATCAAACAGGGGAAACAAATCACATTTTTAGGGTTATGGAAAAATCCATAGAGAATGACAGTTGATTTTGAATTGTGAACTAAGGGTAAATAATTATAAATTTGGGGCATAGGGGTGGACTTTATATTTGCAGGCCGGGAAGACAAGTTTAAGGAACAATAAATGTGGGTGGGGAGGGGGACAACTTATACAAGTTGAGGATAAAGAGTTATGTAGGGGCTAGGCAACGTAAAGTCTCATAGCCATATACAGCATTTAGGTGCTTTATTCAAATAACATCACTTAGAAGAAAAGTGTATTCGCATTCACAAATTTTTATGTAAAATCTTCACAAGCCTTTACTGAGCTTGGCTTAAAAATTCCTGATATAATCAATCATTAATTTCACTAATGCTTGGTTAGGTGAGGTTTAAATGTTATGTCAAGAAAAATTTCAATAGTATTATATATTCTAGTAGAGGATTGAACCAAAAAAGGATTGATAATAGTAATAGAATAATAGGTCAATTAAGTATTAGTTTTATTGATGCAATGTACCAAAGATTTTCATTATTCAATTAAGATATGTGTCCATATGCTAATAGTCCCAGAGAGGCATATTGTGGCAGTAGATGCATACATGATATTTGCATATGGATCTACAGCTACAGCAACAAATGCGAAAGTCAGAAAACAGAGCTATTCACATTTAATCAAAAATATACAGATGGTTGAGTCATTTATGTTTTAATTTTAAAAATATACTTATCTGGACTTCCATTTTTATTTCTTCCCCTTGTATTTCAGAATTTAGAACACGCACACACAGAGGGAAAAACATAACCATGCTTTGGCATTACTCAAAGTATTTAATTAGTTAAAGGATAAACATTGTCATTTACTTTTTCAGCCCCATAGGCAAAGTTTGCATTATTTAAGGAAGAGAGAATGAATTGCTCAGCAATAAGTGGGTGATTCAGAGCTGTACAAATACACCTCCTGGAGTACTCAAACTCTTATCCTTCAACAGACTCAGGATTGAGAGTCAGAATTATATGGACCATTTCCCCATCTTGCCACTTTGCCATCTGTCCTAAAGTAATGATTATTTTTCTACAGCAATTGCATTGTGGAATCTTCATTAAGGAACAAACCACTACTTGGAACAATGAGGCTGGCATTGAGGCTGTTGGCCCAACGAAGTGCATTATTCACAAATCCCACATGCTCCACATATGTTGGTTCCATTTCAGAAAGAACTAGGAGACTATGAGACTTTGAGAGCTTAGAATTAAAGACTAGTAAATTAAGTAAATCAAGCCAAACATCAATTTTAGATAAGGAGCACAAGTCAAGATCTTAAAATCTCTTTAATTGTGGGCAGCAACTGGAGAATTAGATACTTTCACTTTACTGATGTGTTCATTGACCACAGTTCTGTCTGAAGCTTCCCATTCGATTCTTACTCTTTTCCTTTGTATTCTGCTGTCAGCATCACAGGTGTCTGTTGGAATGGCTCACAATCACTGAAATAAGTGAGAGATTTTATGTGTTTGGCAATCTAATAATGTCACACTGTGCTACTTCTCCCTAAGAATTGATATAATTTTGAATGATATGTATACTAGGTAAATGTATGAGATCAGCATTCTCTTTATTCCTTTGTTCTGTAGTATGCAGTCAATACCTGCACTAGCGTATAGGCTTATTATGAAGGGCCTTGAAGAGAAAGGGATGCTCGAGCGATTGGGAGACAGTTGTGCTTATGTATCGTTATGCAATAATAGAGAGAAACAAAATAGATTTCATCAAGCTTATTGTTGTTTTATTTTCTGGTGTATTATTTACTTCTTTTGCTTACATTCTATTTGCTTCTGTTTGGCAGTGAGTAAAAGTAGGACATGTAACAAATAAAGGTTATTTCCTGTATTTAAAATTTTCTATGAATTATTTTTCTTTAAAGACAAAATATTTAATCATAAAATTTCATGCTTCTAACTGCTAACAGAAATATCTGTGATATATTTGGCCAACTCGAAAGTAGAGAACACCAGGTCAGTATGGAAGCAATGGTGAGTTGACATATGTACGTTTGCACTACTTTATCATTTACAAATTCCTTTTTGTCTCTGCAAAAATGTAGTGTTCTTCTAAATCAAATATAATATTCTAATGGACAATATAAAGAATTAGGAAGAAAGCTTTCCATAATATATTTGTAGGGAAATGGAAATCTACTTCTCTCTTTCAATGAATAGTAATTAGTAACGTCAATTAACAAAAATAATCTACCAAATTATTATTTTATCAATAACAGTTGTCCTTCCCTGAAATGGAAACAAAAACTAACATGTCTAATAGCCATGCTTTTTCAAGCTTAAATTAAAAACACTGTCAAGAGTGGTCTAAGACGGCAGAGTAGGAAGACGCTGAGCTTACCTCCTACCATGGACACACTGAATCTATACCTACATATAGAGCAATTTCTCTTGAAGACTTGAGGGTTGATTGAACAGCTACTGCACGTGAAAGACCAAGAGAAATGGGTAAGGAAGATGGAGACACAGTATCCAGGGGAACTCCACCCCCAATGCAGTGAATTGCAATAGGGAGGGATATTGCTGAGGGTCCCAAGGGCAGAGTCTCCTGCTCTGGGACACAGCAGAAAAAATAAAAAACAAAACTCCAGAAGTTTAAAGGGCACCTAGACTCTAAGGGAAGGAAATCCATTTACTAACCTTAGAGCTCCTGCCAAACAGGCAGGGAACTGCTGGAGCTGTCTCAGGAGTCAGGGGTGCTGGCAAGAGCCATTGTTTGAGTCCTGCAGGGACTCCTCCTGGACCATGCTTGTTCTGGCTCCAGCTGGCCTGCCAAAGCCCCAGGCACGAGCAATCTACACAGGCGACACTCCCACACAAGACAACTCTTTCAAGACCAGGAGAGACAGCTGATTTGCCTAATTCATAGCAAAAAAAAATGAAAGTCAAACAAAATAAGGAGACAGAGGAATATGCTCCAGATGAAAGGAAAAAATTAATCCCCGGGGGGGGGGGGTGGATAAAAACCCCTAAAGAAACAGAGATAAGTAATTTACCTGATAAAGAGTTCAAAGAAATGGTCATAAGGATGCTCACCAACAGAATATTACTCAATCAGAAAAAAGGAATGAAATCTTGCCATTTGAGGCAACATAGATGGAGCTAAAGGGTATTATGCTAACTGAAATAAGTTAGAGACAGAAAAGCATACACCATATGATTTCACTTATATGTGGTATCTAAAAGACACAACAAAGGAACAAAGAAAACAAAAGAGAAACAGATTCATAGATACAGAGACTGGTGGTTACCAGCGGAAAGGGGATGGAGGAATGGATGAATAGGTGAAGTGGATTAAGAGGTACAAACTTCCAGCTCTAAAATACGTAAATCAGGGGATGTAATGTACACGTAGGGAATGTAGTCAATAGTACTGTAACAGCTTTGTATGGTGATGGATGGTAACTGTTTTTATTGCATTGATCATTTCATAATATACCAATATATCAAATCACTATGCTGTACACCTGAAACTAATATTGTATGTTAATTATAACTCAGTTAAAATACATTGTCAAATGTAAGTGAAATAAAGTTTCACCCATTGAGATGGCTACTATAAAAATAGAAAATAAGTGTGGGAAAGGAAATTGGAACTCTTGAGCACTGGTAGCATGAATATAAAATGGTACATCTACTTTGGAAAATGGTATAGCAATCCATCAAAAAATTAAAAACAGAATTACCATATTATCCAGCAATTCTCCTTCTGGGCATATATTCAGAAGAATTGAAAGCAGGGACTAGACCTATATTCAAAGCAGCATTAGTCACAATAGCTGAAAGGTGGAAGCAACTTAAATGTCCATGAGCGGATGAATGGATAAACAAACTGTGGTCTATACATACAAAGAAATATTACTCAGCCTCCAAAAGGAAGGAAATTCTGACAAATGCTACAACGTGGATGAACCTTGAAGACATTATGCTAGGTGAAATAAACCAGTCACAAAAGGACAAATAATATATGATTCCATTTACATGCGGTACCTAAAGTAGTCAGACTCATAGAGACAGGAAATGAAATGGTGGTCACTAGGGACTGAAGGGAGGAGAATGGGGCGTTATTGTGTAGAGTTTCAGATTTGCAAGATAAACTGAGTTCCGGGGATGGATGGTGGCGATGGCTGCACAACAGTATATGTACTGAAAGGAACCGAGCTGAACACTTGAAAATGGTTAAAATGGTAAAATATTTTATGTGTATTTTACCACTTAATAAATAAAATAATAATTTTTAAAATGGTAAAATAAGATTTAAAATAGTTGTTCTTTCTTATAAAGTACCTGTATGACTCACATGTGATTGTTGAGTTTTCTGGTTATATTAATATGTATTTACAGCTAAAGTAACATAATTGAAAATGTGGTCACCTTGCTTTTACTGGTTAAAAATTCCCTTGCACTCTCTCTGCTCCACCTGCCTGACTTTTTTCAGAGTTCAGCCAGCTACTGGAATAGCTATGGACATAACCAAAATAAGAGATCCAGCTTCCATGATGAGCAGTTTCCATGTAAAAGCCTGTGCTTGATCAGCTGAAGCAGCAGGCAGCCATATTCCTGAAAATGGAGAAATAGATTGCTATTAAAAATTAAAAATTAGAGAAACCAATCCATTTGCAAACATGGTAGTGAACGTGTTATATACATAAGGGAAAATTATCTGGAAACACAGAACAAAATGTTAATAGTAGCTATTAATTTTTGTTCTTTTTAATTATGTATATTTTCAATTTTGTCCATAACGAGCACTGCATAATGAAAAATTGAGAGAAGAAAAAAAAAGCAGAAGAAGAAAGAAAAAAGAAAAGGTAGTTGTTTTTTACATTACAAATGCTAATATCCTGATAAATATGGATTGTTTGGGAATCATATCTCAGGCATTTTATTACCTTATTTCCAACTGAGAGAGTCCTTTTTACAAAAACACTGTCCTTCATCAGAGTTAACAATGAACTTTATTTAGTACTATCTGCAGATTTAATTAACATATGTTTACTTTCGTTTTTGGGTGATTAATGTCAGAGATGGTTATTGTGGGGTCTCACACAATTTCTTTAGCATCCCACTTGATAGCTCCCCTTTATTCATTAAAAATGATCATTACCTCTAACATTTTCTTTATCCCTCAGCTAGCTTTTAATTCATTGTTCTGTTTCTTTTTTCTTTTTTTGGCCGCACTGTGTGGCACAGGCATAGCTCTGTTTCAAATGAGTATTGACAGGCCTTCTCTGAAAGACAATGAGATTATTTAACATCTTTGTAATTACTGTGCAATACCCCCTTAATCAGAAGCATGAAACACAGGCAAAACCCAGAAAATGGACATTGCTCTTCTCCTTTTACTTTCCTTGGAATGTCACAACAAACGGAGTAGAACTGCCCTTGACTGGGGCTTGATGCTGAATATTCCAGAGAATCACAGTATCTACTAAACTGGGTTTTCGAGGGTAACAGTACATGATGGATCTAAACTTGGTTTTGAAAAACTGGATTGAAGCTGCCTGTAGACATAAGACTTTTGAGAAATAAAACACTATTAAACAACTTGAATAGTGCTATTAATTACTTATATTGTTTAGTTTTCATTAGTGTAGGCAATTAGGTTTTTCCAGCATGGAAATAAATCAATCAACAATTCTATTAAATTCAGTATTTTTGAACCAAAGAATTTTTTTTAAAGAATAATTTCATATTCCAAACCCTTTTAAAAGAAACAAAATTGTACAATTGTCTTTAAGACCAAATGCCACCAGAATGATATTTATCTTTTTAATTCCCAGTATTTATATAATACTCACATGTTCAGGGCTCTCTCTGTGCTGAACTGTCAAGGATGGGAATTCATCTCCAACACCCTTCTAGTTTCTAATAGTGCTCCCCTCTCCTTTAGATAATCCCATTTACAGACTCTGCAGACTCTGATGTCATTTGCCACAAAGACCCCAGCTAGCCTCTCTACCCAGACACATCTCTGTGTTCTAGATCTTTGCCTCTTTTTTCATACTGCAATGTAAACATGCAGTTTTTGTGTGTCTCATTCTCTTAAGACCAGGTTTTAGTGAATACTAGCTAATCTGATGAACTCTAATGCTAATTCATTCATGAGACTCCATGGTAAAATGTCCTCCATCTTTGGTAAACCTAATTTAGCCTTCCTGGGTCCAATTAATCAAGCTAAAGAAATACTTAAGTGTGGGATTTCAGACACTATTTTCAGACTTTAGTCTTTATAGTTAGCTGGTTGTCAGTGTCCCTTAATGCTTTGATACTCAGTGACTCTCAGGTCCTTCCTAGACCTGGTGAATAATAATCTGAATTTTAAGAAGATTTTTATGGATTTATGTGAACACTAAAATTTCATAAGCATACTTTAAGCCCCATCATACTAATATGTATATCTTATTACTGTATATAAACAATAAGATCCAGTATTTTGAGTGTTTCTATGTGTAGGCACTGTGATAACTACTTTGCATGTGTTATTTAATTATTACAATAACTCTACGACGTAGGTACTACTATTACTACAATTTTACAGATTGGGTGCAGAGCCTGAGGGGCTTCATAGCTTGTCTCAATCTACAGAGCTGTTACGTGGAAGAGTTGGGAATTGAACTCAAACCTGTTGGATGTCTGACCATGAGAACTCAGCCATCTTCTATAAATGCAGAAGGGCTTATGCCATTTTGCTTGCTTGGTAAAACATGGAAGTGCTTAGGATAGTACCCTGGTGGGTCATTATACCTAATACTGGTGGTGGTTGCATTGTCAGGTGGCAATTGCCAGGAACAGCATTTAACCACCCAAAGTGGGTGACCAAGGCTCAAAGTCTCATAAATCTAAGAAGGAATGATAAGCACCCATGAGCTTCTCTGATATACAATAGTGTATAGTATTTTATAAAGACTTTTTCTCCAGGGTCAATTCAGCACCATTGTTAACTGTGCAAAGTAGGTATCTGGAGAGCTGATATTGCCCTGTTTCCACTGTCTACATTACCATCTTGGGGGATTCAACAGCAAAGGTTCAGGTCTTAGAAATTTCCAGGTAAAGTGGTAAGTAATCCTACTTGCCTTTTCAAAGAAGCAGTACTGGAAAAATACCTGAATGACTGGGGTATGTAGGAATGGCAATTTTCAGACAAAGAATAACAGGTAAAGCATATAGAAGTAGCACTATAAATTGGATAATAGCCAGAGAGGGATTCCAAAATTAGTTTCTTTTAAAAAAAAAAAAAATTATTTATTTACTTATGGCTGTGTTGAGTCTTCGTTTCTGTGCGAGGGCTTTGTCTAGCTGTGTCGAGCGGGGGCCACTCTTCATCGTGGTGCTCGGGCCTCTCACTGTCGCGGCCTCTCTTGTTGCGGAGCACAAGCTCCAGACGCGCAGCCTCAGTAGTTGTGGCTCACGGGCCTAGTTGCTCCACGGCATATGGGATCTTCCCAGAACAGGGGTTGAACCCATGTCCCCTGCATTGGCAGGCAGATTCTCAACCACTGTGCCACTCGGGAAGCCCCTAGTTTATTCTTAATACGGAAGTTTCTCTTTTGATATAAAACCTATAAAATAGGCTCATTTAAATAATAAAGAAGTATTTAAAACAGAAAATGAACCCCTCCCACCTTGTTCTTACAATTTCACTTTGCAGAAACAACCACTGTTAAACTAGATGGTAAGTCTTCAGGGGACTACCTATCTCCATATCTTAACTCCTTACCTCCTTATACCTTTAATTTTCTCAATTTGAGATTACATACTGTGTTTTGTAGCATGCACTTTTATTTACAATAAATTGTGAACATATCTTAGTGTCAGTATATGTAGATTTATGCCATTATTTTAATGGCTGCAGGTAATCCATTGTATGGATGATCCATTTTTTAAAAAATCAAATTTCTATGGGTAAATATTTTGTGTCATTTTATTGTGCAATTACTGTGCTTCAAAATCCTGATTCTATAGCATTGCATACTTATGTGTTAGTGTGAATATCTTTAAGGATAGCTTACTTGATATATACTTAGGGATACATTTAAGGATACTTGATATACATTGCCAAATTGTTCTTTTTTAGAAAGTGGCATCAGTTGAGACTTCTATTAGCTGTGTATGAGCCTTCATATTGGCTACAATCAGACTTTTAAAAGATTTTACCAAAGTGACAGCCGAAAAGTTATATCTTATTGGTATTTTAATTTTTATTTATTTGACTGTTAGCAAAATGGAATGTTTTCATATCATTATTGACCATTATATTTCAATTTATGTAGTTTCAAATGTAATTATTTTGCCTATTTTACATTTGAATGTTCGTATTGTTATCTGTAGGATTTATTATATATCATGATGTTAATTATTTTCCCTAAAATAAGTTATACATGTTGACCTAGCTTGTAATTTAATCAGTTTTATTAAATGTTTAAGTATTATGTAAGTATCTTTTATACAAACACTTTAAATTTTAGAAAATAAAATCTGTAAATATTTTACTTATACTGTCTTAAAACCCAACTTGCCGTATTCTACAATCCATTTTCATTTCTGGAAAGTATCATACATGTGTTTATCAACCAAAAATCAGAACTTAAGACATTAAAGCCCAATGACTTCATGAAATTTTTGGTCATCCTGAGTGCAGCTGACAAAGTTTTTATTTAAGTCTGTCCATTCTTTACTGGTGTTTAGGTCACATTAATAATGATAACTTTCTAAATTATTTTTATTAGAAGTCATCTGGAATGGAAAGTCTCCTCATCATAATCTTATTAAGACCTCAGAGTATAAAGTAAATGAATAAATGCATTGTATTCACAGACTGCTAATCTGGAGTTTACACTTACTGTTCTGCTCTTTGAAATCCAGTAACTGTGATAGATCACTACTTAAAGAAGGTTATACTTTTAAACAAACTCTGACATTCAGTAAAATTCCATGTTGCTCTTCTGAGAAGAAAAAAGGATGTGTCAGGCAAATCAACTATGATAATTAGTGGAATGGCAGATACTGGAGTCCTGTTGTCTTGCCTAGTCATAAAGAGAACACAATCCAAGAACAAGCTAGATGCAAAGAATCTTGGAATCTTGGCATTCAGACACCTCAGTTGTTATCTACTCCCAAAGTCTTTTGCTAAAATTAATTAAATTACCTAAATTTAGACAATTCTATCAGAAATGTAGTTTCTAGAAGTAGCGATCAGAGATGAGAAAGTGTTCCAAGACGGTAGAAATCACAGTTTCTGGTGAGGGTATGATAATAAAAACTAAATTGTACATAGTTTTACAAACAGAATATCTCCCCTGTGGCACTGGAACACAGAAGAGACCCACAGTGTCCCTCTGAGGATAGGGAGGATGGCAGACAGTGGACAGTGGATATTGTATGGGTCATCTGTGCAGCAAGTCAGCTTAGAATAAAATAACAACAATCCCCTCCAGAAGCAGAACTTAAGATTTGCCAACTGTCTACTCCCTTGAAAAGACCATCAAAGTAACATTTTGATCAAGCAAAGCAAAGTTTATTAAAGTTATTGCTGGGTGAACAACATCTTGACAGCCTTAATAGGATCTCAGAAGAGCAAGATCAGATAAAGATATTTATAAGGCTTTGGGTTTCGTCTCAGTAGTTTAATTAAATTTTTATTTGATAAATTATCTGTTTGCTTAGGTGAGACAATTATTTGCCTGGACAAACTGGTTCTTAGGAATTTTCTGAAGTTATTTGCAATTTTACAGCATTATTTTCCTGGGTAAGAATTTCCTGGAAAAAGTGCTTAAGTCAAGTTGACACAGGTGATCTCATGTCCAAATCCTGGCAATTAAAGTCTGGATGCAGTTGGTCTCAATTTTGACTTCTGAAGAGATTATCTGGGAACAAGTCCTTTCTGCCTTATATCTCCTTGATAATCCTAACATCACCGTCACCCTGATCTTTAAAACATTCTTGTTAATTGCTCTAGGATAATTTCAGTGATCTGCCAGCCCCTTAAAATACCTTGCATTATGCTTGAAGATGTCAACATTTCCAATTAGAAAGGCTTAAAAGACCAAGCGTTGGTAGAGTTAAGGCACTGGCTAAAACTCCTTAAAATGAATGGGTCATCAGCTTATAAATCAGCAAGTTTAAAAAGATTACCTAAATGCCTCATTGGTTTTGAAAGGATGAAGAGATAAGAAGAGAGCAAAAGCACTTTAACATCTATAATAAAATGTAGAAGGGAAGAGGAGATTGGCAATCAAAGTAGAAGCAAAAGATGGAGATAAACAAATGAAAACGAGAGGGTTAAGTATTTTGGTTTAGCTATTGCAGGCAATCCCAATTCTGCTTCATGGGGAATGTGAAGAATTACGTCCGTACATGAATAATCTAATTATTTTAAAATACACGTTTAATTACTGTTAACAACCTTCCAAAAATAAATTCTCAAGCTTCTAATTCTTTAAATTTTTTAGAAAGCATTTTAAATGATTGAGTGATTGAGTCAAATTTTACCTAACCATTCATTGCCCAAGTCAATCAAAATAATATGTAAACTACTGACACATTTTTAGTATGAGGGAACTAAGCAGTTTTAGGGTATTTGATCCAATTCTGAATCCAGATATAAAATATTTACAACCATATGTAACACCCTTTGTATTTAATATCCTGCTTGGTTCTTAGTTTTGTTTTGTTTTATATATGAAGACATTAAAATACTCCCTGTATGGAGTCAGAGCTCCTAGATGTTAATATCATGTAACTTTACTCGTCAAAAGTAAAATAAAACAAATATCCTGTTTGTGTGTAGTTTTTTTCAGCATATGTTTTATCCTCCTAGCATTACTTGTCTGACAACAAGTGGCCTCCTAAGAATACAGAATGACAGTTTCTCAGTAACTAAGCTATAAACATTTCTTCTAGGACTAGTGAAGAAAGTAAACAAGTCAGTTTTCACATTAACAGATTTGAAGAATAGCAGACAAAATTTTAACTATTATATATAAAGTGATTTTAAGTATTGTTTTTACTATGTATAATTAAGGCAGGACAACTCTTACGTTTTGAAGTATTTACACATAAATATTTTTAAATGATTATTCTGTTTGTATATATACTAATGATTTTGAGATATTGGATATAAATAATTTTTCCAATCATAGGTACATTCCCTCACGTGGAAACTCTCTGGTCATAGCACATGAAAAGGATAGGAAAGATGAATAGTCTTACTTACAATAACGGTTATCGACTTTGACATCTGCTCCCATAATTTCATGGTTTTTGAAAAGCTATACTCAGAGTAAGCAAAATTATCATTATAATTTTAACTTTGAAGAGAAGAACTCCACAGCCTAGGCTTATTCTGAAAATTAAAGCAACGGATTTATCCTTTTTTTTTTTTTTTATTAAAGACGAGCACACCAGTCAAATTAGCAATTATATGAGTACATCTCTTCCCATAATCATTACTTTCCTTCCATTTTATATTCTTGATGAGAAAACCATCACATTCTCAATAGTCCTTACAAACTATTCTGGCTTACAAATGATCAGAGTATGCAAAGACATGCTTTCTTTTTCAAAAAACGCAAAAATAATAAAAAGACATATAGTTGTATTGTTTCATTACCATGACCTAAAAATTATATCAACATACTTTCAACAGATCATTCCTTGCATAATTTTTTTTTTCTTCTCTATTCTTTAATCAAACTTTAGTCTTTTTAATAGGAGGTTAAAAAGTCTTTTCCTGTTTGGAAATTTCTGTCTAAACTAAGAACAAGCTCTGTCAAAGAACCCACACTTTCCAAAACAATGAGAGAGACCAGCGCTCTTACCACCTCAAGACTACCGAAAGGAAGGCTGAGGAACATCAGGAGGAAGAATGCACGGGGAAACTTCTTTGCGAAGACCGTCAAAGGGTTGCCTTTTTCTCGCTGTCCACCTGTTGAGAGAAAGGACAGGTTTTTCACCTTCCTTAATCGAGTTGCTCGGCGCTCACGGGAACGCCTTGGAGGCCCTCGCCCCGCCCCTTCCGGCTCCTCCTTCCCGGCAGCTTTAAGGCTGCGGCTCCGAGGCAGCAAGATGGCGATGCTGCTGCTGGCCCTCCTGTGGCGCGGAATGCCTCCTGGGCCGGTTAGAGGGGTCTGAGCAGCTGGTGCAGTTGCCCTGCTGTCGCGTCTTTTGCCCTGCATACCTGCAGGGATGTTTGAAGCCAAAGAAGCCTGTCTGTGCGGTGCTTCACAGAACTCTGGCACCTGGCATCCGAGCTGTGGGACTCAAGCAGCCGGTGGAGAGCACGGAGACTTATTGCGATGGCTGCCATAAAAATTTCTTAAAAAAAAAAAAGAACCCCTTGGAGAACTTGATACGTGTCCTTTGAAATTGGGTGGCCGCAACAACTGTGTGTGTCTCATATGTAAACAACTTCTAAAAGTCAAAGTCTGGCTGGAGCTGCTCGTGTAAAAAGAAACACGAAGTCTGCAGTAGGAACGAGTCACTCATCTACCACGGCGGCCAGAGGTGCTTGTATTTGAAGAGTCAGTCGTGGCCCCTGCAGAACTGAGCTAGAACTGAGTCCTCCTAAAAGGAACCCCACATGCAAGGCTTTAAGGGATGGTGGACTTCAACTCAGTAGAAGCCAGGAGCTGAGGGAGGAGTCGCCTATCGACTGTGGGATGTCACAGGTGAGTGGATCTTCTACGAAGTCACAAAATCACTCCATGAAAAAAATAGCATTTGGGCATGTCAGAGAGAACGCCAAAGACAAATTTAGAGAGCACCATTCGAGTTAGAATTGGTCAACCCGTGCTTGCAATTGTGGAGTTACGAGACAGGGAACCAGCAGGTGGAAAAGATGATAGCAACATTAACCTTTCACCGTCCTTCTGTCGGCGAAATCCGGCCTCTGTACCCCAGTACCAAATTGATCTTGGAGACAGCGTTTTGGGTGAGGTAGAAAAGAACAGCTTTATAGCTTTCTCTGGTAAAGGGGACCACAGCAGGCTAATGCCCTCAAAACTGTGTGTCCCGGACTTGGAGGGGGTGTTGAGTGTTATAGTAATGGTTCAAAGAGGGCATGATCAGCTGGGGGACATTCTTCTGATTGGTTGGGGGTGAGGTAAGTGGGAGTTAGCGTCATCAACCTTCTGGTTACAACTGGTCTGGGTCTACGTGCTTGTGGGCAGCATACAGTTAACTTCTCCCACCTGGTGGGTGGTTCAGTGTCTGCAAAACAGCTCAAAGATATTGTTATGAATATCCCTTGGGGAAAACCAGGACTCTGCCCCAAGGCTGCACTATTGCTTTTTAAATTTTTTTCCTGACTGCTCCTCCCTTGTTTCTACATCCCCTCCCTTCCCTGATTAGCAACTGGTTGAACCTGCCCTTTGGAATTTAGGGAAGGTCTTGGAGGCTGAATAAAGCCTATTTCCTGCTAACAAGAAAATGGGGGACACAAAGACTTTTGTGCCCAGGAACCCCACAGGGTCCTGCTCAGTTTCACTTCCTCTGCAGGCTTCCAAGCCCTCCAGGCCTGAGGTGTGAGAGAGGAGCAAGCTTTCAGTCAAATGAGAGAGTGAACATTTTACTTAGATTGAACTAATATTTTTATACTTGGAAAAATTAATTCCTGAGACTGTCTAAAAAATCTAAGGCATCTGAGAGATGACATGCAGAAAAGAGGAAAAGGATTTGACAAAAGTTATTTGAAAATAGTAATGGAAAAAAATAAATCCATTTTCTAATGTGCCCATACTGCATTTCCTTACATTGATCCACTGGTAAATTGGTTTTGTGGTTTTCGCTATTTACGTTTATGTGGTATTTCACAGCTTCTAACATGCTTTTATGTAGTTATCAAATTTGATCATCACCAAAAACCTGCAGATGCCAGAAATAGATATCATTACTGTCCTTTCTGAGATGAAGAAACTAGGTCTTAAAAAATGTCAGTTGTCTTTCCCAAAGCTGGATAACTAGTACCTGCAAAGGCAAGACTCTACATTAGCACTCTTCCCTCTGCTCTTTGCTCTCAAATGGAATCTACCAGGAAGGAGCATATTTGGGATTCACTTATTTATTTACTCATCACTGCTGACTCAAATATTTGAGTAGAAACTTAGAAGAGTTAACTTACTGCACATATAAAACTGGTGATGATCTTACTGATAATAGTAAATGTTTAATTTACATAGAATAAACTGTACACATTCATGTATGCAATTTGCTATTTTGACATATGTATACGCAAGGAATCATCACGAGGGTGAAGGTAGTTAACATATCAATCAACCCCAAAAGTTTCCCAGTGACCCATCCCTCCCTTCTGCCCATCCTTACCTTCTCCCCAAGCAACCACTAATCTACTTTCAATCTGTATAAATTAATTTGCATTTTATATAAATGGAATCATATATATAATCTTTTTTGTTTCCTTATGCATGGCATACTTGGGATATTCATTCACAGTTTTGTATTTATCAATAGTGTGTATTGCTGAGTAATATTTCATTGCAGATTGCTTATTCTGTTGATGAGCATTTGGATTATATCTAGTTTAGGGTTTTTACAAATAAGGCTTCTATGAACATTTTTGCACAAGTCTTTGTATGAATATATAATTTTCTTTGATAAATACTTAGGAGTGGAATGGCTAGGTAATATGGTAGGTGTATTTTTTTCTAGAAACTTTCAAACTGTTTTCCAAAGTGGAAAAAATAAGATGCAGCTGGACAAGCAGCTGCTGAGTCCAGAGTGACAAGAGTGGGAGGTGAAGAGGGGGATCACTCCTAAGGCCAAGCACAATATTGAAGCTGCATTAACCTCTACTTGACACTTTGTTATCAATTTTAGATTTCAAATCATAGACTGTATATTTCTTTAAAATTTTTTTTAAATAAGAGAAGAAAAAGCTGTGTAGGAAAACACAAATAATTACAATTTTTAAAGGAGGCTTATTGAAAACAAAATAAACCCACAACAAAAAACAAAAAAAGGCAAATTTTCTCTTTTTGAAGTTATTTCTCTTAGGGCAAGTACAATGTCTCAGTTTCAGTGCTTATGAATTCTGGTTAGGTAAAAAAGAGTTTGCATTTTATCTTAAGCCTATTTTTTACGATCAAAAGAAAACGTGTTTTGAAAAGGAAAAAAGAGTTCTCCTTTTATAGGTTTCAGAGGGTTAAAGAGGACATGCCAGTAAAGTCAAACCTTGAATGAAAAAGCCAGGAGAATTTGGAGGGAGGGGGGAGGGGCTACATTACAAACACCTGTGGGGTAGAAGGCCCAGCTTTTCTCTCAGACCCAGGACAAATGCAATCCTGATTGTTAAACTATTTCTGGTTTCCAAATCTAACCAAAATAAGTCTGAGAGAGACCTAAATTAGAAACCTCTTTTATTAAGGAAAAAAAATGTTTAAAAATAACCACCTTAAGACCGAGGTAAGTTAAATAGCTGGGTTTGGAGCAGATGTGCATAATAACTAATTAGTAGCCCCTGGCAGGATTAAAAACAGCTTTGGGGGGAGGAGTTAAGTATAGATTGGTGCGTTTCAGTTGAGCCAGTTAGTACTCTTCCAGTAAAAATGGCGTGCCAACAGAGTGCTGCGGGAACCAGGACTTTCTGGAAGTCTGCTCGGTAAGTCCAGCTCACAGCGAAGCCGTGTCCACTGAAGGAGGGAAATCACTGTCCAGCAAAAGTGAGTTGTAATTAATGAGAAGGCACTCTCACCAAAAGAGTACACAAAGTAAGAAACAGCGTTTTAGTCTGCTTCAAGGCAGAAATAAGCTGACAGGTTTGCTTAATCTGCTGTTTGCTAAAGACTTGTAACTGCCCCATATTTTCTGCTGCTCAGACCAGCCTTCCCATAATGACAAAAAAATAGTTGTAGGCTCCAGTGGAGTGGAAACAATGACCACACGTTTCTTTGCCTCAGAAGGAGATTGGTGCCATTGGTTTGTTGGATTTTCCATTGACTCTAAATAGGAATTTTTAGGTGAACAATTGGTCAAAAGTGAGTTTAAATTTTACTAATGAAAGAGGAAACCTGAGACTAAAAGAGAGATCCCTCACTATAATTAAAAAAGGATTCACTTTTGCGTGACCCTTTTGGTTTTAAGAATAAAATTTGTCGGGCTTCCCTGGTGGCGCAGTGGTTGAGAGTCCGCCTGCCGATGCAGGGGACACGGGTTTGTGCCCCGGTCTGGGAAGATCCCACATGCCGCAGAGCGGCTGGGCCCGTGAGCCATGGCCGCTGAGCCTGCGAGCCATGGCCGCTGAGCCTGCGCGTCCGGAGCCTGTGCTCTGCAACGGGAGAGGCCACAACAGTGAGAGGTCCGCGTACCGCAAAAAAAAAAAAAAAAAAAAAAGAATAAAATTTGTCAAAGCTACAACGGTTGAATAATTTAGGTTAAACAATAGGGCCTTGTGTGTAAGCATTGTTGTTATTGCTTTAATGGCAGAAATTAAACACCCATGGACATTTAGAAAATAAATAACCTTCCTTTTTGTGTCAACCAAGACATAACTTCAAAAGAGAGTTTCTGATGGCAGTACCAGAACGTTCTTCTACGCTTTCCTTTAAAATGGTAAATGACTTGATGAGCACCGTTTTTAGTGTAGGAAAGCGACACCTGCCGATAAGCTGTGAAGAAACCAGCACTAAACATGCGAGGTTATGCAGACGCAGAAGAACTAAACTATGAATTCCTAGCATTAAAAATTCAAACTAAGGTTTATGAGTGGAGAGCCCGTGTTTGCTCTGTGAGACTCATCTAGGTCTTATTTTCTGGTGAGTAGAGGGCACTGGTGGTCTTCTGAAGTCTAGGTCAGCACAAGATTAAATGCCAAGATTTTATGAATAATTAAGGGCTTCCTATCAAAATGTTTGTTCAGCTTAAGGACAAAGGGTTTCTGATTTCAGGTCTTAAGGAAGAATGCAAGGGTTTGATTGGCATAGAAAGGAGTGTGGGGAAAGAGCCGAGAGGAAGCCAGGAGGAAGGGCCCTCACCTCCACGGGCAAGTGCCAACACTTGATCTGGGCCAGTGCCCAGGAGCCCCAAATCTGCCTCTAGTCTGGGGAGTTTGTTAGGAAGTAGGATTGGGCCTTGAAGACAATCTTGTGTGTACCTTGTCTGCTAACAGCCTGACGATTGTTTACTAATACTCTGGCCTAAGTTATTTCACAGGGGTCGCTCCCTGCTACACAGTGTTGAAATTACATTCAGAGATTTAAAAAAAAAATTGTGTGTGTAGCAGTATTTTTCCACAAAACGAAGTGCAAAATATCTTTAACAAATAATGATGGTAGTAAGAAATATTTAACATAGTCGTGCAAAAATGCATCTCATTTTACAAAGGCTTAGACATTTGTAAACATTTACAGAATATCCCCTAGGTTTTTAGACTGTGACCCTTACAATCTTACTCATTTTTCTTTGTATTTAAATGTGGCTGTTTGTCTAAAAAACGTTAACATGCAAGTTCAGTGATCTCCAGTTCACCAAATATTCTCTCCTGCGGCACGAAGATGATAATGATGATTATAAAATACCACTGAAGAAGACTGTACAAACAGATGAGCAGGCACACTGCAGGGCTGAACAGGGTCCAGTACAGTATAGGGAGCAATTTGACCAGAAGGATCCTGAGCTCAGACTTGCAAGGTGGAATTACAGTCTGTCTCATAAAGTAAAAAGTCTTCTTCTCCCCCCAGTAGAAGAAGTGCAGCCTCTCTTCTTTCTCCTCCCACCACCTGTGGTACCAGAGTTGGAGGTCCTCCTTGGACGAGGGGAGGGTGTCTACTGGGTATCGGTGGGTGTGGAAGTGGATTTCCTTGGGAAAGTCCTTGAGGAGGAGTTGCCTCTCTGTCTGAGGAATGATATGAGGATATGCCACCGTGGTGTCATGGACGGCATCTAGGTTCTTAGTCTGCTACAAAAGTAAAGCCTGTAGTTCTTGGATGTAAGACATTTTCATATTTTTGAAGTCCATTCTTTTTAGCAAATTCATTACTTCGAGCCGTGCAATTTTCTGTGACATCAGTCCCTTCTGGGAATATGAGAGTTGAAGTGGTTCATGCATATCACAAAAATAATCAATCATGTCTTCAAAATGACTGTTGTCATCCTTCCATTTCCTGTGAGTGAAGATATAGGCAGCAGCCTGCATGGCCCAACCAAATCCAGGAATACTTTTGAGACTGGCTTTGAGGCAAATTTTTTCTAATCTGAGGTAGTTATGTCTCATCAGACAATTCCACAGAAATATTCAGTCCATTCTTGTTGGATGATTCATGATAATAACAGTTCTTTCTCCAGGAACAAATGCATCACCTGTTAATAATCACTTTTACACCAAACATGGGGTCTCCAGCAGTGCCACAGGTAGAGTGAGCCAGGTTGCCACAAGGCAGTTGTTGATCCAGTGACACCAAGATGGGTTTACAAACGTCAAAGGTGAAAAGGGACCCAACATGAAAATGCTTCCAAAGATGCTTCCCCAAAATAGAGTGAGTATAAAGTAAATCCCTCTCCAAAAATGCTTCCCCAAAATAGTGAGTATAAAGTAAATCCCTCTTCAAAAATGCTTCCTCAAAATAGAGTGAGTATAAAGTAAATTGCTCTCCAAAAATGCTTCCCCTCTCCATGATACCATGATTATCCTGGATGTGAGTCTTTGGTCAGACAGATGAATTGCAAATTTCTTCTTCCAGTCTTCTGTATTTTGCCTTTCATTCTCTCAATGGTGCCTTAGATGATTCTTCCCTTTGAGTGCCTTTCCTACAATGGGCCACATTTACACTAGACCCTGCTGACTTTGGTGATATAATTAAGTGTTCTGTAGTCTCAGAAATCAGAAGCCTAGAGGTTTCTGTAAAGCCTGGTTCTGTTATACCTTATTTGACCCAACAACCTCAGGGGGTTTACAGTTCTCCCGAAACTCAGTAACAAAGAAATCCCTGCTTTATCCTTGTTCCTAAATTAATTAGTGGTATCTCCAATCTCCAACAGTATAGTTACCAAAAAATCAAAGCAAACAAATAAAACACCTTAGTTTTCTCTTCACTTGCTCAGTAAGTGCTCCCCTCCCCCACCCCACCCCACCCCATTATTCCTCATAACCAGTCAGTCTTCCATTCTGCCTTCAAAATGTGTGTGGCAGATGTGAACTTTGCTCTGTCCCAGTTAATGCCCTGGATCACTCCCTCACCACCTCTCATGCCATCTCTCATGGTCTGGAGCATGGAAACTGCCCTTAACTGGTCTCTTCCTTACATTTCTGTCTTTAACCTTGTCACCACCAAAGTCCCCTCTCCAGAACATAAAGTTGATCATGTCACTCATCTGATTAAGATCCTTCTATATGTACCGCTGCCCACAGAATAAAGTCAGTCTCTTACCTGAGAATTCACAATCTTGCTATAACCTTCCCTGACTTCTCTCTCAGCAACACGTGCAAAACTCTGGTCTGACCCCTGGGCACTCATGCCCTCTCACTCATCCTAACTTTGCATTGCTTTCTCCTTTGGCTAGAAGCCCTTCCTTCCTTCATGCTGCAGTCAGCTCCCTTCATTTCTTGCATAGGACCACTCCAGCAGAAGCAACTGTTCCCTTGTATGTGTTCATCTAAGTATCATCTTAGTGTCATCTAAGAAATCTTTGCCTAACTCTGGTCACAAAGATTTTTCTCCTTTGTTTTCTTCTAGGAGTTTCATTGTCTTAGTTTTCAAACTTACTAAATTTTTGAATAATTTTTTGTAAAAGATGTGAACTGTGGATTGAAGTTCTTTCTTCTTTGTGTTCATCTTCTTCATCTAGAGCTGCATTTGTTGCCTCACTATTAAAAAAAAATTCTTTCTCCCCTGGATTATCTCTGCACCTTGTCAAAAATCAGTTGTCCAAATATATCTGGATTTATTTCTGGATTCCCTGCTCTGTTTCATTGATGTATTGTTGGTCCTGATAGCAACACCACACTCCAAAATTACTGTCATTTCAGAATAAGTCTTAAAATCCGATAGTGTTGGGCTTCCCTGGTGGCGCAGTGGTTGAAAGTCCACCTGCCGATGCAGGGGACACGAGTTCGTGCCCCGGTCCGGGAAGATCCCACATGCCGCGGAGCACCTGCCCCCATGAGCCATGGCCGCTGAGCCTGCGCTCCGCAACGGGAGAGGCCACAGCAGTGAGAGGCCCGCGTACTGCAAAAAAAAAAAAAAAAAAAAAGTGTTAATGCTCCAGAACTTTCTGTTCATTTTTAAAGATGTTTTGTCCTTTGAATTTCCTTAAAAATATTAGAATCCACTTGTCAATTTCTACAAAAATTCCTTCTTGGATTTAGATTGAGATTGCATTAAGTCTGAGAATGCCCTCGGAGAGAACTAATATCTTAACAATATTGAGGCTTTCGACTAATTAAAAAAAAAAAAGACCATCTTTAAAGATCTTTTAACATTTCTCCCAGCTACATTTTGTAGATTGCAGTGTGTGCACAGTCCTTGCATATTTTTTCAGATTTATCCTTATCTGGTTAAGAGATCACATGAAAGTGGAAAGTTTTCTGAGACATGAGAACTATAGACTTTACCTTGCAGGAAAAGCAAGGAGCCATACTTCAGCACACATACAACTATTTGTATACAAAATAAGTCAATAGTCTCCTGAAAAATGACTGTGGTTCATGTTGCTAGAGTTGGTAAGAGTAGGAAGGATGGGTGGCATCAGGCTTAGGGTTGGAATGACTCTCTTTTTTTTTTAATTAATTAATTTATTTTTGGCTGTGTTGGGTCTTTGTTGCTGCGTGTGGGCTTTCTCCAGTTGTGGTGAGCGGGGGCTACTCTTCGTTGCTGTGCACAGGCTTCTTATTGTGGTGGCTTCTCTTGTTGCAGAGCACAGGCTCTAGGCGCGTGGGCTTCAGTAGTTGCAGCACGCAGGCTCAGTAGCTGTGGCTTGCAGGCTGTAGAGCACAGGCTCAGTAGTTGTGGCACACGGGCTTAGTTGCTCTGCGGCATGTGGGGTCTTCCCAGACCAGGGCTTGAACGTGTGTCCCCTGCATTGGCAGGTGGATTCTTAACCACTGAGCCACCAGGGAAGTCCTGGAATGAGTCTTCTTGAGAAGGATTTAGAATGAGACTGATGGTCAAAAGAGAATAAAGTCTAGGAATCTGTTGTGCACAGAATTGTTAATTTTTCTAGTAATGAAGTTTAAATTTTTATTCTTAGGCTGGTCTAAAATGGCTCATGTCTCCTTGGCAAGTTCAGATAGATACACCATTTATTTCATATCACAGTGATTAACAGATCAGATGAAATAACTGCTTTACTCTAATGCTGATTAACACCAGGTCAGGTTCCGTTCAATGTCAGTGAAATCCCCATGTCTGGCAACCTTTAGAAATTGAATAGCTAATAATCTGTGGTGGATGGTGCAGACACTGACCTGCCTAGAGTCAAAGGGCTACATGACTACAGAGCCTCCTAAGACATCTTAGAGCTCTATGTACAATTAAATGATAATGTTAAATGAGAGTTCACATAACTTTAACAAAGGAGACCGTTTGAGTTTATGCCACCCTAAATGGATTTCCTTCTCTCTTGCACACTCTTGAATCATTCTGGCTGTGTGGAACATATTTCCTATTGAAATGCCTCGCAGCTATGTTAAGTTGCTTGAGTGGCAGTTGACAGTTCTGAAAGGCTGTGGCCTTGGAGGCTGATGGGTCTCCTACCCATCCTGAATTCGAAACAGAGAGAGTTATTTTTAACTCCATTATCAGTACACATGACTGTCCTTGCTGGGCAAGTGAGCCAAACTGATGTGATGTTTCTGTTGCTGAGGTGAGAGAGATGGAGGGCAGCTAGTAGTTTCACATGATCCTTTAAGGTAGTAGACAGCATTGAAAAAAGAATCACAATCCAAATAAAATAAATAAAACAGCCATTTTAGTGAACTAATCAGGAATACCAAATGTTTATCACTGAAGCAAAGTTACAAGGATTTTCTAGTGTGATTATTCTACCTAAACTTAATAATTCAAGTGTTTATGGGAAAATGGTGATGGTACAAAGACCAACTTATTATAAAAAGATATCTTGACATTCATTTCATAAAGTGTTTTTTGAAGACATGTTTAATCTTCCCAACATTTTTATCTCCATGAGAACTTCATGCAACTCACACGTTATCCCATTCTTCATAAATCACTCAGCTACAGACTTCAAACTTCAATTCGCTCAATTCAACACTTACTGAGCTAGCACATGCAAAGCATTAAATTAGGGCTGGAGGGGATTCCAAGATAAAGAGAACATAGCCTTTACCTTCTAGGGGATCACAGTCTAATAGGGAAGAGAGACACACACATCAATAATTTTAAAACATGGGAATCTCTGCTAAGTGTTTCTACTGTGTTGTGGAAAGAGAGATGAATCGTGGCTATGTGCAAAGATGTAAAAATAGCACTTTTCTTGTACTGATGACTTCTACAACCTCTTCATAAGTCTGTTTTTGCTCATCATGTTATGATATATCATCAGATAGAATACTTGAATTTGCAAGTACAATAATAATTAACTAACATTGGCTTAGTGAGAAAAAGAAATCTTATATACACATAAAGTAATCTGGAAGTAGGTGATTCTAAGCGACGTACAGTCACATAGTATCATTAACAACTTGGGCTCTTTTTTTAACTCTCTACTCTGCCATCTTCAGTAGTGATTTTTAATCATTTAGCTTGTTGCTTCCTGGTTGCAAGAGGGCTGCTTCAGCTCTAAGCATCACTTGCTATGCAATCCATCCAAAGTAAGAAGAAAAGGCAAGATTTCTCACTCTTTACATCAGGGAGAAAAGTCCTGCCCAGTAGCAACCCAGGACAATTTCTCTTACATCTTATTTGCCAGCACTGGGTCATGTGTACTCCTAAGCAGATGGGTAGCACTCAGCTTACTTGTCTTTGATCAATCATATCCCATTTCCGGAATCTGTGGGTGTGGGGGTCTGCTTTCCTTGCGCATGTCACTGCCCAAACAGAACTGAGACTATGTAAGCCAAAAAGGAGGGAGAAGGAGAGTTAGTTACCAGCAGCATCTGCAAGAACATATCCACGTATCTAAGCACTCAGAGCTTATGTTACCGGAAGGGGAACCCCTTCCAGGGCCCAAGAATGGGCTCTTGTCTAACACTCCGTAATGAATTGGCAGATGTGACACACATACTGACAAAGCAAAAGACTTTATTGGGAAGGGGAGGCCAGGTGGAGAGCAGTGGTGAACTTTTCACCTTGTCACGGTGAAAAGTTCAGCCTTCTGGGCTGAGGTGACTGAGGGAGGAGACCCCCTGTCCCTGGTTTCTTCTAGGCTCACTGTGGCATATCCCACTTTCTTCTCTCCTCTTTCCACTAAACTACTGACATCCTTGTACCATTCTTCTTCTGGGTCAGTTACTAGTATCTCAGATAGGTTGGGACGAGAAGAGTATAATTCATCTATAACTTGCATGCATTGGTGCTCTACGGGGGAAGTATGGGGATCTGGTATTAAGGAGGCTGGATTTAAAGTCTGACAGATGCTTAGTTTTATTTCTGGGGTATCAAGGAGGAGGGTCTTGTATTGGGTGATCCCTCCCCCACCCTCCCGCCATTCCTCTATCCTCTTTAGTCTCTAAGACTGCTTGCACCTGTTGGGGCGTGTGCACTGTGGTGGGTTGACCCAGGGCCCATTTAGAGGCCTCTTTAACCATAAGAGCGGTGGCTGCTACTGCCCAGAGGCAAGCGGGCCAGCCTTTGGCCACCTCGTCTAGTTGTTTCAAGAGCCACAGGCTGTAATACAGGCCCCACCATTTGTCCCAACATCCCCAAAGCGGTTCCCACCCGTTCAGAGACATACAACCTAAAAGGCTTTTCTAGGTTCAGGAGGCTTAAAGCTGGGGCTATAGTGACGGCCTCTTTCAGAGTATTAAAGGCCACCTTACAGGTCTTATCCCAGTCAAATGGCCCTTCTTTCCCTTTTAGTTTTTCATATAGGGGTCAGGCCAGATTCCCATAAATGGGAATCCAGATCTGGCAAACCCCAGTTATCCCTAAAAGCTGTTTTCTAGTTTGGAGACAGGGGGTATTTAAGATAAGGGATTTCCTCTGAGGGTCGAGCATTCTTTTCCCTTCTGTAATTATAAACCCAAGGTATTTTACTTGGATTAAGCTTATCTGAGCTTTCTTAGGGGACACTTGATATCCCCTTTCATAAAGAAAATTTAAGGTTTCAATAGTATCCATTTGAGAGCTAGTAAAGTCTGGGCTTGCTATGAGCAAGTCATCTGCATATTGTATTAGGTTACTGTTTGTTAAGGTTAATTCTCTTAGTTCTCTCCCCAGGGAAGTCCCGAATATATGGGGGCTGTCTCTGAAATCCTGTGGTAGCTGCGTCCAGCAAAGTTGTATGGCTTACCTTGTTTCTGGATCTTGCCACTCAAAAAGGCAAAGAGCTTTTGGGACTGAGGATGGAGGGAATGCAAAAGAAAGCATCCTTAAGGTCCAGCACTGAAAAGTACTTAGAGGTTCCCAGGACTTGGGATAGAAGGGTATATGGGTTTCGGGACTGTGGGGTGGATGGGAACCACAGTCTCGTTGACCACTCTTAGGTCGTGGACGAATTGATAAGATCCATTCAGATTCTTAACAGGCAGGATTGGGGTGTTGCAGGGAGACTCACAGGTGATCAGGATTCCAAAATCCTGGTATTTGTTAAGTAGCAGCCTAAGGCCCTCAAGAGCTTGTGGTTTCAAGGGGTATTGTCTTTTCCAGGGGTAGGGAGCAGTGAAACATTTATAGCTAGTCCTGGTCTAGAGACATCCCACACCTGGGGATTGATTTCATCCAAGAAAGGGAGGGAGTTCTTTCCTGTGTCTGACTGCAAGTGTAAAGACACCAGAAGGTTATTGGTTTCTAGCTTTCCCCAAGTCACTCTGGTCTGGAGGTGGCAAAGGAGGTCTCTCCCCAGTAGGGGAGCTGGGCACCTGGGGATATATAAGAAGGGTCCCTTGCCAGTTTCCCACCTTACAGTGGAGGGGCTTAGTAAAATTTGAGTTTTGGGGTTTTCCGTGTACCCCTGACACCGTTTTAGTCAGGGAGTTTAAAGGTTCTAGCTGGAAAGGAAAAACAGAGACGGCAGCCCCTGTATCCAAAAGGAAGTTCACATCCTTACCTTCTACTTACAGAATCACCCAAGGATTAAGAAGTGTGATTTGGATCTCACCATTCGAGGGGGCTTGTCGAGCTGCTGGGCATCTTCAGTCCTGGTCTCTCAGGACTAACACAGGGCAGGTTTACAGGTCTCCATATGCCTTCCCTTAGGGCGATGTGGATACTCCCCTTTCTAATGTCCATCCTCTTTGCAGTAGGCACACTGGGTTCATCTCAGCCACAGTGACCCCTAAGGTGTTTTTCCCTTTCTCACTTTCTCCATGGGCCTCACCCACTGGTAGGGTGAACCAAGGTCAAGACTTTAGCCTGTAGATTGGCGAAGAATCAGGTCTGTTTCTCTATCCTCCTATCTTTTCAGGCTTCTCTTTCTTCCCTCTTGGCCTCCTCCTCTTGGTCCCTATTTAGAAACACCTTTTTTTTTTTTTTTTTAAACCTCATCCACTAGCTCAGCGATGGGGTCTCTGGTCCTTTTTCTGGTTTTTGTAATTTTCTCCTTACGTCCAGGGTTGCCTGGGTTATGAAGGAATGGACCAACAGGACTGTACCTTCAACACTTTGTAGATCGATTAGGGTAAAATTTTTGAAGGCCTCCTTGAGCGTTCTCAAAGAGGGACAGATTTTCACTGTTTCTCTGGGTAACCTCTTTTATCTTATTATAATTAATGGCCTTCTGGACCCCCTGGGTCATTCCCTGCAGTAGGCTAATAATGAGGTGTCTTAGAGATTCCCTCCCTGCATTTGTGTTGGCGTCCCAATCCAGCTTTGCAGAGGGGATTGCCTCTTCTGCAGGGGCCAGGTCAGCATCCATCCACTGTAGTTCATCAGCCACTGTTCTGGCCTGATCTGGGATTCTAGCTTTTTCTTCATTACAATACCAGGTGAGAATGACCATCACGTTCCTCCATGTGAAAGAGAAGTTAAGGCTAAGATGCTCAAATTCATCACTAAATTTTGGGGGTTTTCAGAATATGAACGCATTTGTTCCCTACATTGGGTGATGTCTTGCATGGAAAAGGGAATATGAACCTGCATGGTTCTCCCTTCCCTATCTGGTACTACTCTTCATGGACAAATTTTGCCTGAGGAGGACCTTTCCTCGTGTGGAGGGTAAAGCTTATTTCCTGATTGTAGTCTCATGGGGGAAGGGGTATAAGGAGGCGGAGCTGAGGCTAGGAGACGTTCCCCAGATCTTATGGTCTCCGGGGCAGCCAGAATTTCCCTTCCCTTGCCCTCCCCGTCTGCCTTGGGGGAATCAAGAGAACGTAGAGGGTGTCTTCCGTCCCAAACTTTGCCAGAAGGACTTTGAAAGGGCATTTATCAGGGTCTCTGAGCTTACATTTTCTCCTTTTTTCGGGATCTTAGAAGAGGGCCGTAAAGGCTTGGACATAGGGAACCTCATTGTTCTTACCCTCGTGTTAAATGGTGTTAAATCCTAGTGACCCCCGAGGGGGGCCATTTTTCCTCTTACCCCAAGGAGTAAGTAGGCCAGTCCTGGGTGCAACATCTGATACGTTTTTTTCCTCTTTAATCCATCTAGCTGGTATCCCTCTCGGTGAACTAAAAGGCAACCCAGCGATGTGTCTGAAGGGAAACTAGGCTTGTTTCCCATTTTGATGGCTGTATAGTTTGTATCCTGTTGCCAGAGGACCAGTGCCAGCTTCTACAACCTCTAGAGAGGTTGTAAGTTCTCTCTTGGTCCCAGAGTGCCTGATTGTATATGTGCCAAAGGAAATGCTCAGTGGTAAGCACAATCAGAGGGACTGTAGGGCTGGTCCCAATTGGTAAGTTAACCTGTAGACATAATGTCTAAGGTGTTAACTTTCATCTAAGACCAGGTGAGACTGTATGGAACCCCGTCAACCACTTCCACTTGGAAGCGCTTGGTCAGTTAGACAACCAAATGACTGAATTTATAGAAACAGGGTGTCTGATGGAGGGCTTCTATCACCCAATTATACCCCCCAGGAACAGAAAGCACAATCGACAGGGAGGAAAGATTGTAGTGTCTCAGAAAATCTCTTATGAAGACTTAGAACTTCAGATCTGAGTACTGACAAACAGAGTAAATGGAAATATCTTGAGTCTTCAAAGATTTCCAAAGGAGGAAAGGGGGCCAGGTTGAAGGAAGAGGGGAAGGAGGAAGGACAAGACGGGTGGACTTACAGACATCTGCCACCTGCAGATGCCCAGGCATTATGGGACTTTTCTCTGGGCTTCCAGGAAGGGAAGATGGGAACTCGGGCCAATCAGAAACTAGATATGAGATAATTCGAGTTCTCTGCCCACCGGAGGTGATCAGGCTCTGGCCCTCAGATAACTGAGGCCCTTCAACCAGACTCCTGCATCCAGGACCAGGATAGAAGGAAGAAGGGTAGGATAGGTGGGTGTTGAAAAGAAGAAAGGGAGAGGGAGGGGAAGAGAAGTCAACTAAGTCTCTTGTTCCTTACCCATTTGGGGCACTCTGGCCAGGCATTCGAGTCTGGAGGAGACCAGGGGTAAAAGGGTCCTGGTTGTGGCTGCTGGGTCTAGTCTGTTGGCGGGTGAGCTGGTCCTTGAGTACCCTGAGTGGTTGGGATGTCAGTCGTAGCAAAGAAGGGGTTCCACCAGAGTCACCAGTTGTTACTGGAAGGGGGACCACTTCCAGGGCCCAAGACTGGGCTGTCGTCTAACAGTCGGAAATGAATTGTCTGAGGAGACACACGTACCGACAGCAGAAGACTATTGGGAAGGGGTGCCCAGGCGGAGAGCAGTGGGGTAAAGGAACCCAGGAGAACTGCTCTGCCACGTGGCTTGCAGTCTCAGGTTTTATGGTAATGGGGTTAATATCTGGGTTGTCTCTGGCCAATCATCTTGCTTGTGCCCATATTTGGTCTGACTCAGGGTCCTTCCTGGTGGTGCGCACATCTCTCAGCAAGATGGATTCCAACGTGAAGGTTTCTGGGAGGTAGGCAGGACATACTATGGGCTGGCGTCTCCTCCCTCCTTTCGGCCCCTCCTGAATTCTTGTGGCTGGTGGTAGCTTGTTAGTTCCGTGTTCCTTACTGGGACCTCCTGTTGTGAGATAACTCCCACAAGCACTCATTATCATGCCTGGCCAGGGTGGGTGGTTTTGGTCAATGGTTCCCTAACACTTACACCATCACTAAGACTGAAATGACTGCACCATCACCAAATCTAAAATAATCCTTTCCAGTAAAGAAATCATGGAGCAGGGAAGGTAAAATAGTGAAGGATGAGGAATATCCTCATAACTTAGTCAAGGGGTTTTGGAGTATGGGTGTTATGGGAACAGCACTATACATGTGATTCTCAAGCCACATTACAGTTGCCCGAGAAGCTTTTAAAGATATTGTTGCCCATTTTAGATACTTCATTTAAGTGGAATTATGCAGTATTTATCTTTCTGTGGCTGGCTTATTTCACTTAACCTAATGTTCTCAAGCTTCATCCATGTTGCAGCATGTGACGGGATGTCCTTCTCTTTTAAGCCTGAATAATATTTTATGTATAAAGCATATTTTCTAATGGGTTAGAGTTTCAACCATGCAAGATGTAAAAATTGTAGAAAATTGTAGAAATCTGTCCAGTAACTTGCATATAGTTAACAATACTGTATTTACACTTCAAAATTTGTTAAGAAGGTAGATTTCATGCTATACGTTCTTTACCAAAGTACAATGCATATATTGATGCCCAGGTCACTAAAGATACAGATTTAATTGGTCTCGGCTGGGGTCTGGGGATTTCTTGGTTTGGGGGTTGGTTGGTTGGTTGGTTTTCCATTTCCCGTGACAATTCTGAATTGTAACTGACCGAGGCAGTCTTAACATTCCCCTCAGCTTAAACCAGTTTCTTCTTGATCATAGGTCCCTGCCCTCCCTTTTCTTAAAGCATTTAGTTTAGAAAAATTGTGATTGTACATTTTTTCTCTGCTTCTTTGAAATGTATGTAATTCTTTTCCCAGCCTCTTGCTCTGTAAGGGTAAGAAATGACATGAAACTATTAGGATGGCCAGAAAGAAACAGAGGGACAATATTTAGACACTGAACACTAAGAAGCTCGTAATTTCCACAGAGAAGAAGTTGGGATAAGAGATGGAGAAGAGAGGGTGGCAAAAATAATATTAATTTTTTAGGGTGCCCCTGAAAATTCTTCTTATCAATACTGCTGCCTAGGTAAGAAGATCTTAAGACTAGCTAAGTCACCCTAAGCTAAGTCCCAGTTTTCTACATTCAAATCCTGCCCTCTTTGTAGCAGGAAGGGATGGAGAGCAGGAAAACAATTGATGAGATGGGAACCTGCATCGTTCTCTCTCCTTCAGTGTCAGTTTAGGGCAGTGTATCTAGCATATAATTTTCATAGAATTGCTTATCTGTGGATGGGAATTATAGGCCAGATCTTCAGGAACAGTTCCTTGGATGGTTTATGAAAGTTCAGTTCTCAGGTAGGAAGTTAGGTCTGTTACCGAAGTAGACATGAAGCCCTCCTCTTGGAGCCCTAGCTGAACCAAAGCCCCCCTTGCCTGGTCAGGGAGTTCTTTCCTGCTCAGGTTCATGCTGCCAGTAAGGAAACTGAGTTTGCTGCAAGCAAAACAGACTTTCATTCAATGGCCAGAGAATGGAGAAGGGGAACTCAGGCTCTAAAGGCACCTTCTCTCTGAAGGGTGAAAAGCGGGGGACTTTTAAGGGGTAAGGGACACGTGCAGGATCAGAAACTGGGGGAAAGGGTGGAGATTTCCAGGAATAGCCTGTGCATTGTGCAGTCCTTCAGGCACATATTGTGCCTAGCAGAGGGCAGAGATACCCCCTTTGGGCAAAGATCTTAGCATGGTAATGAAGCAAAGGTGACTTTCCGACACCTCTGGGTTTCATCTGCACAGGTGCATTCCTGTGGTCAACTCAGCCAGTTAGGGCCATTGGCCACTGTATATCTCTCAACGTAGAGCTGCAAAGCATCTCTGCCCAATGCCAGGTAATTTTGAAACAAACACAGTTAAATCAGGGCAAGGAAAGTTGTGACCTTTAGCCTACTTTGCCCGATATTTTGGATCTAGGAGGTTCAGTCTGGTTTTGTTGGGGACTTTTGTGACATCCCGTTGATAAAACACAAACAGTCTATATGATTAAAAACAGTTTCTGCAACTGCAGGCTAGGCTGCATAGCATGAATGACATGTCTAGAAGTTGGAGAGAACCTTCTTCCTCTTCTTACATGGAACTCAGCACTGTTTCCACACTTAAGCTACTGGTATGTAGAAAGAGAGAGCGTCTCTTGGCATTGGGTATAGGCATTCCCATGTATGTCATGGAAATGGCAAAATTTTCGCAACAGGGTCAGACAAGACTCAAGAGGGAGTCAAAGCAGGATGGGAAAAAACCATAGTGGTACTGAAGCTAACAAAAAAATTTGACGGTACAGGTGAGGCACCCCTTTGTAATGCCTAAAGACAACTGGAGCTCCTAGCTGTGCTCCCGAGGTCCTGAGTGAGGGGTTATAAGTCAGCAAACTTCTGGGTTAAAACTGTAATTGAATTACCAAAATAAACTAGCAAAAACAACATTCAAGAGCTCATTTTTCTTAAGAAAGGCATAGGCCAGTTGATCCTATGCTGGCTGCTACTCCCTCTCAGATATCCATGCCTGGACCAGTTATCAAGCTGTTTGCTATGGAGCTGTCCGCACAGTACCTGGGTAAGGACCAGGCTGTCTAGGGCTGGCCTTGCATACAAAACTCATGTGGCGACTTCAGGTATGACAGAAAGTTTTCACCCTTCTCTAAAAGTTCAGAACCAATCACCAACCTGACACTTGAATTTATCTGCTTATCCACTATAAGCACAAACTCAGTGACTCCTTCCACCCAAAATTAAAAAAAATCTATTTTTGGATAAAAGCCTAAAAATGTCATTGATAAGAAGTTTCATGAAAACTAAAATTTAGAACTATTGATACTACTTTCAGATAAATCTTTTATCCAAAAATGAACAGGGGGTAAATTTTTTATGACAATCCAGGGAACTGTTTCTCCACCTAATTCAAAACAAGTATTCAGTCACCAAATATTTGTTGGATGTCATTTGGTGCCCAGCACTATAATGAACTGAGAGATACTGTTGAGTAAAGGAAACACGGTCTCTGCTTTAGCTGAAACTATAGCTTAGTGCAGGTAGTTGAGCATTAATGAAATAAGCTCAGTAACAAACATGAATTACTAACAGAGAAAAGTGCCCTGCAGGACAAAACTAGTACTTATAACTAGTTACCTGGCTTTGACTGACACCCAGGCAAGAACATCCTGGGGAAGTGACAGGATGGGAGAGAGTGAAGGATTAAAGAAGGTAACCAGGTAAGAGTAACTCAAGTTTAATTGAAACACACCAGAACCTCTGCAGTTTGAAAAAAAATCCCTGCAAAGAGATGCAGTTCAGCCTCAGCCACAATCTGATCTTTAGAATCACATACAATATGAACGATCACTGTTACAAGGATAAGAAGTAAAATGTGGTTAAAGTGGCAGACACAATCTTAGAATATAGCTTATAGTCAGAATTTTTACATTAATTATGCTTGATTCCCTCCGGTAAGTTCTGTCAGGTATATGGGCTAAGCTTGGGCTCTATGAATAGAGCCCTGGTCTGGCTCATGTTCCTTGTGGTTCCCGAAGAGCAGTAACTACCGTTATCTATCATTTGTGTTGTCATTACTGTGTGATGACAGATACTACCTCATAAGTATGTAGTAAAATTTAAAATATATATATATATATATATTTTGGCTGCACTGCTCAGCTTGTGGGATCTTAGTTTCCCGACCAGGGATTGAACCCAGGCCCTCAGCAGTGAAAGCACAGAGTCCTAGCCACTGGAACACCAGAGAATTCCCTAAATATTCTTAGTCTTAAAATTTCTTAGTATTTTTAATGTGCCATTGTCAAGTAGTAGAAAGAACAATTGTCAGGCAGTAGAAAGAACAATGTAAAAACGGAAAAGCCTGGAAAAGACCCAGCCTTGACCATGGGGATTTAACACTCACGAGGCTTTTCGTTTCCATCTGCGACTAAATCATTCTATGATCCTGAGAAAGTCACTTATTCTAGTCAACTAAATATCCCCATTGATAGTAACAGGAGGGGGTTATTATTTTGCTCTTCCTATACCTTTTAAGGGTAGAATAACTCAACCTTGAATGCACCGAGGCAAGAAAACCTTCCTTCTCTACTCTGTTCTTCCTAATTTTTATCGTTTTTTTAATTAATTGATGAAGTGTTTGTTTCCTTTGCTGGTTTCATGAAACCTTATTCTCCAGGAATTTGAGACTACTACTTATTTTGTAGCTATCTGAAGAAACTTAAGATCATAAATGTGAGAACAACTTGAGTGCTATAAGAATATGATCACCAAGAAAATAATTTTTGAGCACTCCTGTGCCTGACCTTGTTATTAAGTAATAAATATAGATTATCTCATTTAACTATCCAGACAACTGTATGAAGTAGATATTATTACTGTCCCCATTTTACACGTTAAAAAAACTAAGGATTAAAAAGAGACTAACTTCTCAAGGTGGTATATTTAGTAAGTGTTAGAGCCGGTATTTTATCTTGAGTCTGGGTTCTGAATTGTCTCCTTACCTAGCACAAATTATATAACTCTTTATCTATAGCTGCATTAAAAAAAAAATGCTGAATTGGAAGGTAAATTCTCAGTGTACTCTTTTCTATTTATAAACTCAAATGTTTACATCAGGAAACTTCCCAGGTAGCATTCTCCCAGGCCCTCACCTTCCAGGTATTGTGAAGTAATTCAAGTAGCAAGTCACTGTACCCGCTCCATAGGTTTTTTGTGCAGGCTCACTATCTTAGAATCTCCAGGTGGGTATTCACACCATTCTTGGACTCTGACATGTTTCACATTCTCCCCAGAAATTCAATCCAGTAGCCTCTGGGTATGAAGACATAAATAAACCACGGAGAAAGTAATTAATAATGCCATCCTTTCCACCACTTCTTTTTTCTTTTTTTTTCTTCTGCTGTACGCGGGCCTCTCACTGTTGTGGCCTCTCCCGTTGCAGAGCACAGGCTCCGGACGCACAGGCTCAGCGGCCATGCCTCCCGGGTCTAGCCGCTCCGCAGCATGTGGGATCTTCCCGGACCAGGGCACGAACCTGAGTCCCCTGAATCGGCAGCCGGACTCTCAACCACTGCGCCACCAGGGAAGCCCTCCACCCCTTTTTTATTGTGAAAACCAAAGAGAATTTTCAGGAAGTAATAAAAATAGACCAAAGTCCACACCCACATCCCTGGCTTTGTAACAAATTTCCTCAAGGGCATTTGAAATCATAGTTTCAGCTTGTTGGGGGAAATATTAATAAACCCATGAGAATGTTCTGAAGATTAAGAAGCATTCTCTTCCCTTTTTTGTCTTTTAAAGACTGCATTCCATGTTCTCATGTAACTTTGGAACTTGCAAAACTTGGTTTCTGAGTCTGAAGATTCAAACTCAAAATTGTTTGAAGGATAGAGGATGAGAAGACACTTTTCTAATTTAATCTTTAATAAGTCACTCCTCTGTGGCTAGACTTGCAGATTCTGTAGTGAAAAAAGAAGACCCTGTTCACCATATCTTTTCAGTTGACATGAAAATAGAGACTAGAAGCAACCATGCAGCTAATGTAGGCAAAAGGGTGGTAAGGGCTGAGGGGATATTCTAATGGTACTAGCTCAGTGATACAAACCAATAAAAATATTTTAAAGATCAATGTGTTAAATGTGTTACTCATTCACTAACAAACTCATCACGTGTTAGGTGAGCTATTATGAGCCAGGCACACTGCTAATACAATTTTTCTGTCCTCTGATTTCTACAAGAGTGTTGGTGCTTACTATGCATTTTTTTTTTTTTCTACCATGGGTTTTCAGAGTAGAATAATAAAAAGGAAATGGGCTTCTGGTAAATTTTCTAGTTTAGTTTCATGCTATTTGTGTGACAGTAAACAAAATATTTAACCTGTCTGAGCTTCATTTGCCCATCTGTAACATAATAGAAAATAATACCCATTTATTGTTATAAGCATTAAATAATGTGCATCATAAAGTGTGGGAGCCCTCTCCCTATATTTCTTTGATCTTTTGCAATAACAGAGGCTTACTGACGATTTTTTCTGAAGGTTATTAAGTCTTTCTTTTTTTTAAATAAATTTATCTATTTTATTTTTGGCTGAATTGGGTCTTTGTCGCTGCTCACGGGCTTTTTCTAGTTGCGGTAGGCGGGGGCTACTCTTCGTTGCAGTGTGCGGGCTTCTCATTGCTGTGGCTTCTCTTGTTGTGGAGCACAGGCTCTAGGTGCGTAGGCTTCAGTAGTTGTGGCTTGCGGGCTCTAGAGCCCAGGCTCAGTAGTTGTGGTGCATGGGCTTAGTTGCTCCGTGGCATGTGGGATCTTCCCAGACCAGGGCTCGAACCCGTGTCCCCTACATTCACAGGCAGATTCTTAACCACTGTGCCACCAGAGGAGTCCCTAAATCTTCATTTCTGATAATTGATTGTTAGTATTGTGC
Organism: Pseudorca crassidens; assembly: GCF_039906515.1. Lineage (NCBI taxonomy): Eukaryota > Metazoa > Chordata > Mammalia > Artiodactyla > Delphinidae > Pseudorca > Pseudorca crassidens. The sequence continues at coordinate 76,019,060 of NC_090301.1, forward strand.
CAGAGCAATAATTCATAATTGACACAATTCCCATTTATATAATAACAATATCAGTGTTGTTACCTGATAGTTTCAATATATAAGGTCTACACACATAATTTTATGATTTTATGACTTTCTATCCAAGGTGCTGTACAAAGCAGTTAATTGGAGAGTTGGTCTTTGAGACCTTCTCCTCTGGATTTAATGGCCTGTGAATGACCTCCAGGTGCTCCACTCTCCTTTCAAAGGCCTAAGCTGTTCCACTTAAAAAGGGCCTTGATTTCAATTAGCTCTAATCTCATTTTGATAGGTTTCTTCTGAACTTTTGGACCAAAAGGGATTCATCCATTCATTCAACAAACACTTGCACTGCCTGCCATGTATTGTTGCTAAATGTGAAAATATTATGTATGACCCAGGCTGTGTTAGAATTTTTTTTTTTTTGTTATTAAGGCCCTTCCAGTATAAATTGAATCATAGCAAATAATTCCACCACCCTTAAGAGTTGTTTATTTTATAAAGATTAAAATAACAATGGATCAATCCAAAAGGGCTGTAAGAAACAGAGAACTTTTAAGTGTCTCAATCATTTGGGTGCTTAGAGTTTTTTTTCTTTTTAAAAAAATTTTGTTTTATATTAGAGTATAGTTGATTTACAATGTTGTGTTAGTTTCAGGTGTACAGCAAAGTGATTCAGTGATACATGTATATATATCGATTCTTTTTCAAATTATTTTCCCATTTAGGTTATTACAGAATATTGAGCAGAGTTCCCTGTGCCATACAGTAGGTCCTTGTCAGTTATCTATTTTAAATACAGTAGCATATATATGTTAATCCCAAACTCCTAATTTATCCCTTGCCACTGCCTTTCCCCTTTGGTAACCATAAATTTGTTTTCTAAGTCTGTGAGTCTGTTTCTGTTTTGTAAATAAGTTCATTTGAATCAGTTTTTTAGACTGCGCATATAAGTGATACCATATTTGTCTTTCTCTGACTTATTTCACTTAGTACGATCATCTGTAGGTCCATCCATGTTGCTGCAAATGGCATTATTTCTTTTTTTATGACTGAGTAATATTCCATTGTATATATATGCCACATCTTCTTTAGCCATTCCTTTGTTGATGGACATTTAGGTTGCTTCCATGTTTTGGCTATTGTAAATAGTGCTGCAGTGAACATTGGGGTGCGTGTATCTTTTTTTTTTTATAATTAAAAAAATATATATTTTTGACCACACTATGTGGCATGTGGGATCTTAGTTCCCTGACCTGGGATCAAATCCACACCCCCTGCATTGGAAGGACAGAGTCTTAACCACTGGACCGCCAAGGAAGTCCCCACGTATCTTTAGGAATTACAGTTTTCTCTGGATGTATGCCCAGGAGTAGGATTACTGGATCATACGGTAGCTCTATTTTTAGATTTTTAAGGAACCTCCATACTGTTCTCCATGGTGGCTGTACCAATTTACATTCCCACCAGCAGTGTAGGAGTGTTCCCTTTTCACCACACCCTCTCCATCATTTATTGTGTGTAGATTTCTTGGTGATGTCTGTTCTGACTGGTGTGAGGTGATATCTCATAGTTTTGATTTACATTTCTCAAATAATTAGCGACATTGAGCATCTTTTCATGTGCCTCTTGGCCATCTGTATGGAGAAATGTCTAGTTAGATCTTCTGCCCATTTTTCAGTTGGGTTGTTTGTTTTTTTGTTTTTGAGTTGTATGAGCTGTTTGTATATTTTGGAGATTAATCCCTTGTTGGTGGCTTTGTTTGCAAATATTTTCTCCCATTCTGAGGGTTTTCTTTTTCTTTTGTTTATGGATTCCTTGCTGTGCAAAAGCTGTGAAGTTTAATTAGGTCCCAATTGTTTATTTTTGTTTTTATTTTCATTACTCAAGAGGTGGATCAAAAAAAATCTTGCTGCAATTTATGTCAAAGAGTGTTCTGCCTATGTTTTCTTCTAAGAGTTTTATAGTGTCCGGCATTACATTTAAGTCTTTAATTCATTTTGAGTTTATTTTTTGTGTATGGTGTTAGAGAGTGTTCTAATTTCATTCTTTTACATGTAGTTGTCCAGTTTTCCCAGCACCACTTATTGAAGAGACTGTCTTTTCTCCATTATATATTCTTGTATCCTTTGTCATAGATTAGGTGACTATAGGCGCTTGGGTTTATCTCTGGATTTTCTATCCTGTTCCATGGATCTGTATTTCTGTTTTTGTGCCAGTACCATACTGTTTTGATGACTGTACCTTAGTAGTATAGTCTGAAGTAGTAGTCTTAGTATAGTCAGCCCGATTCCTCTAGCTCCGTTTTTCTTTCTCAAGATTGCTTTGGCTCTTCGGAGTCTTTTGTATTTCCATAAAAATTAAAAATGTTTTTGTTGTAGTTCTGCGAATAATGCCATTGGTAATTTGATAGGGATTGCATTGAATCTGTAGACTGCTTTGGGTAACATAGTCATTTTGACATATTGGTTCTTCCAGACGAAGAATATGTTATGTCTTTCCATTTGTTTGTGTCATCTTTGATTTCTTTCATCAACATCTTATAGTTTTTGGAAAACAGGTCTTTTACCTCCTTAGGTAGGTTTATTCCTAGGTATTTTATCTTTTTGATGTGATGGTAAATGTGATTGTTTCCTTAATTTCTCTTTCTGATGTTTGTTGTTAGTGTATAGAGTGCAACAGATTTCTGTGTATTAATTTTGTATCCCACAAATTTATTGAATTCTCAGATGAGCTCTAGTAGTTTTCTGGTAGCATCTTTAGGATTTTCTATGTATAGTATCATGTCATCTGCAAACAGTGACAGTTTTACTTATGCTTTTCCAGTTTGGATTCCTTTTATTACTTTTTCTTCTCTAATTACCAAGGTTAGGACTTCCAAAACTATGTTGAATAAAAGTGGCATGAGTGGGCATCCTTTCTTGTTCCTTATCTTAGAGGAAACGCTTTCAGCTTTTAACGAGTATGATTTTAGTTGTAAGTTTGTCATATATGGCCTTAATTATGTTGAGGTATGTCCCCTTTATGCCCACTTTCTGGAGAGTTTTTATCATAAATGGGTGTTGAATTTTGTAAAAAGCTTTTTCTGCATCTATTGAGATGATCATATGGTTTTTATCTTCAATTTATTGATGTGGTGTATCACACTGTTTGATTTGCGGTTATTGAAAAATCCTTGTATCCTTGGGATAAATCCCACTGGATCATGTTGTATGGTCCTTTTATTGTAATGTTGGATTCAGTTTGCTAGTATTTTGTTGAGGATTTTTTCATCTATGTTCATCAGTGATATTGGCCTGTAATTTTCTTTTTTTTTGGTATCTTTGTCAGGTTTTGGTATCTTTGTTGGGTTTTGGTATCAGGGTGATGGAGGCCTCATAGGATGAGTTTGGGAGTGCTCCTTCCTCTGCAATTTTTTGGAACAGTTTCAGAAGGATAGGTGTTAACTCTTCTCTAAATGTTTGGTAGAATTCACCTCTGAAGCCATCTGATCCTGGACTTTTGTCTGTTGGGAGTTTTTATCACAGTTTCAATTTCATTACTTGTGATTGTTCTGTTCATATTTTCTATTTCTTCCTGGTTCAGTCTTGGGGGAGTGTACCTTTCTAAGAGTTTGCCCATTTCTTCTGGTTGTTCATTTTATTGGAATATAGTTGGTTTTAGTAGTCTCTTATGATCCTTTGTAGTTCTGTATCCATCGTAACTTCTCCTTTTCATTTCTAATTTTATTGATTTGAGTGCTCTCCCTTTTTTTTTCTTGATGAGTCTAGCTAAAAGTTTATTAGTTTTGTTTATCTTTTCGAAGAACCAGCTTTTAGTTTCACTGATCTTTTCTATTTTTTTCTTCATCTGTTTCAATTATTTCTGTTCTGATCTTTATGACTTCTTTCCTTCTAATAAGTTTAGGTTTTTGTTGTTGTTCTTTTTCTTTCTCTAGTTGCTTTAGGTGTAAGGATAGGTTGTTTATTTGGGATTTTTTTTTTGTTTCCTGAGGTAAGATTGTATTGGTGTAAACTTCCCTCTGAGAACTTCTTTTGCTCCATCTCATAGGTTTTGGATCATTGCACTTTTGTTTTCATTTGTCTCTAGGCATTTTTTGATTTCTTCAGTGATCCCTTAGTTGTTTAGTAGCATATTGTTTAGTCTTCAGATGTTTGTGTTTTTTACAGGTTTTTTCTTATAGTTGATTTCTAATCTCATAGCATTGTGGTTGGAAAAGATGCTTGATAGGATTTCAGTTTTCTTAAATTTACTGTGACTCACTTTGTGGCCCGGCATATGCTGAATCCTGGAGAATGTTCCATGTGCACTTGAGAAGTATGTGTATTCTGCTGCTCTTGGATGGAATGCTCTGTAGATATCAATTAAGTCCTTCTGGTCTAATGTATCATTTTAGGCTTGTGTTTCCTTATTGATTTTCTGTTTGGATGATCTGTCCATTGATAAAAGAGGGATGTTAAAGTAGCCCACTATTATCATGTTACTGTTGGTTTCTCCCTTTATGGCTGTTAGTATTTGCCTTATGTATTGGGGTACTTCTATGTTGGGTGCATATATATTTACAATTGTTATATTTTCTTATTGGATTGATCCCCTGATGCTTATGTAGTGTCCTTCTTTGTCTCTTGTAAGAGTCTTTATTTTAAAGTCTATTTTGTCTGGTATGAGTGTTGCTACTTCAGCTTTCTTTTGATTTCCATTTGCATGGAAAACCTTTTTCCATCCTCTCACTTTCAGTCTGTATGTGTTGCTACATCTGAAGTGGGTCTCATGTAGACTGCGTGTATATGGATCTTGTTTTTGTATTTATTCAGCCAGTGCATGTCCTTTGGTTGGAACATTTAATCCATTTACATTTAAGGTAATTATCGATATCTATGTTCCTACTGCGATTTTCTTAATTCTTTTGGATTTGTTTTTGTAGGTCTTTTTTCTTCACTTCCTGTTTCATTATTCTCCTGTGATTCGATGACTAATTTTAGTGTTGTGTTTGGATTCCCTTTTTTTTTTTCTTTTTTTTACTTTTTAAAAAACTTTTCTAAATTTATTTTTGGCTTCACTGGGTCTTTGTTGCTGTGCACGGGCTTTCTCTAGTTGCGGTGAGCAGGGGCTACTCTTCATCACGGTGCATGTGCTTCTCATTGTGGTGGCTTCTCTTGTTGTGGACCATAGACTTTAGGCATGCAGGCTTCAGTAGTTGTAGCACGAGGGCTCAGTAGTTGTGGCTCATGGGCTCTAGAGAGCAGGCTCAGTAGTTGTGGCATACGGGCTTAATTGCTTCGCGGCATCTGGGATCTTCCTGGACCAGGACTTGAACCCGTGTCCCCTGCATTGGCAGGCAGATTCTTAACCACTGTGCCACTGGGGAAGTCCCTCCCTTTCTTTTTATGTGTGTATCTCTTGTAGGTTTTTGGGTTGTGGTTACCATGAGGATTTGACATAGCAGTCTATATAAAAACAAGATTGCTTTAAGTTGCTGGTTTTTTAATTTCAAATTCATTTCCAATATCCTTCATTTGTGCTCTCATCCTCTCACAGTTGCTGGTTTTGATGTGATTTTGTGTTCAGTTGATTTCCTACCTTTACTTTATGTTTGCCTTTACCCGTGAGGTTTTCCATTCATAATTTTCTTTTTTTCTAGTAGTGGTATTTTCTATTTTGCTTAGAGAAGTTCCTTTAGCATTTGTTGCAAAGCTGCTTATGTGGTACTGGAATCTCTTAACTTTGCTTGTCTGTAAAGCTTTTGATTTCTCGATCAAATCTGAATGATAACCTTGCTGGGTAGAGTGTTCCTTATTGTGGGCTCTTCCCTTTCATCACTAAATATTTCTTGCCACTCCCTTCTGGCCCACAGAATTTTTGCTGAGAAATCAGCAGATAACTTTATGGGAGATTCCCTTGTACATTATTTGTTGCTTTTCCCTTGTTGTTTTTAATATTGTTTCTTTGTCTTTAATTTTTGTCAGTTTGATTACTATATGTCTTGGCATGTTCCTCCTTGGGTTTATCCTGCCTGGGACTCTCTGCCCTTCCATGACTTGGGTGAATGTTGCTTTTCCCATGTTCGGGAATTTTACAGTTACTATCTCCAAATATTTTCTCAGTTCCTTTCTATCTGTCTTCTTTTTCTGGGACCCCACATAATACAAATGTTAGTATGTTTAATGTTGTCATCTCGTAGACTGTCCTCATTTCTTTTCATTCTTTTTTCTTTATTCTGTTTCATGACAGTGATTTCCATCATTCTTTCAGCTCACTTATCCTTTCTTCTGCCTCATTTATTCTTCTCATTCCTTCTAGTGTATTTTTCATTTTAGTTATTGTATTGTTCATATCTGTTTGTTTGTCCTTTAGATTATCTAGGTCTTAATTAAAGATTTCTTGTATCTTCTCATTTGTGCCTGCATTCTTTTCCTGAGATCTTGGATCATCTTTACTTTTGTTACTCTGAATTCTTTTCTGGGTAGATTGCCTATCTCCACTTCAGTTAGTTGTTCTTCTGGAGTTTTATCTTTTCCATTCGTCTGGTACATATTCCTTTGCCATCTCATTTTGTTTGTCTTCCTCTGTTTGCAGTCTCAGTTCCACAGGCTGCAGGATTGTATTTCCTGTTGCTTCTGGTGTCTGTCCCCTGGTGGGTGATGCTGGTCTAAGAGGTTTTTGCAGGCTTCCTGGTAGGAGGGACTGGTGCCTGCCTGTTGGTTGGTGGAGCTGGGTTTTGTCTCTCTGGTTGGCAGGGCCATGTCAAGTGGTGGATTTAGTGGGAAGCTGTGGGCTCAGGAAGATTTTTGGCAGCCTGTCTACTGATAGGTGGGGCTGTGTTCCTGCTCTGTTGGTTGTTTGGCCTGCAGTATCTCAGCACTGGAGCCTACTGGCTTTTTGGTGGGGCCAGGTATTGGTGAGAAAATGGTGGCCTCCAGGAGCACTCATGCCAATGAGCAGTCCTCAGAACCACTGCCATCAGTGTCTCCTCCATCCCCACAGTGAGCCACATCTGCCCCCCACCTCGCCATGAGACCCTCCAAGACCAGCAGGTAGTTCTGGCTTAGGCTCCTTTTTTTTTATTATTATTTTTTAATAAATTTATTTATTTATTTTTGGCTGTGTTGGGTCTCTGTTGTTGTGCACGGGCTTTCTCTAGTTGCGGTGAGTGGGGGCTACTCTTTGTTGTGGTGTGTGGGCTTCTCGTTGCAATGGTGTCTCTTGTTGTGGAGCACAGGCTCTACGTGTGCAGGCTTCAGTAGTTGTGGCACATGGGCTCAGTAGTTGTGGCTCCCGGGCTCTAGAGTGCAGGCTCAGTAGTTGTGGTGCACGGGCTTAGTTGCTCCACTGGATGTGGGATCTTCCCGGACCAGAGCTCGAACCCATGTCCCTTGCATTGGCAGGTGGATTCTTAACCACTGTGCCACCAGGGAAGCCCTTAGCCTCCTTTTGAAGTCACTGCTTTTCCCCTGGGTCACAGTATGCACAAGACCATGCGTGTGCTCTCCAAGGGTGGAGTTTGTTTCCCCCAGTCCTGTGGAGTTCCTGTGATCAAACTCCACAGGCCTTCAAAGCCACATGCTCTGGGGACTCCTCTTCTGCCCTCCTCCCGATGCCAGACCCCGAGGCTAGGGGGCCTGACTTGGGCCTTAACCTCTCACTCCTGTGGGAGAACCTCTGTGATATAACTATTTTTCACTTCGTGGGTTCCCCATCCAGTGGGTATGGGATTTGATTTTTATCACATTTGCACCCCTCCTACCATCTCATTGTGGCTTCTTCTTTGTCTTTGAATGTAGAATATCTTTTTTGGTAGGTTTCAATGTTTTTAATCGTTGGTTGTCTAGCATTTAGTTGTGCTTTTGGTGTTTTGGGGAGAGGAGGTGAGCTCACGTACTTCTACTTCTCCACCTTGTCTCTCCCCTCCTGTAATTCTGTGATTGCATTGTCAAGAACTCAGGTGCCACCTGTATTTCTTTGAGTTTTCACTGACAAAATATTCTAGCCCTGAGAAAGTAGAGAGTAAACCATGTGGGAGCATCAGAATAGGATGGCTCTGTGCTGCTATTTAAGAAACAAATGTCCTGGATAAGAATTGGCACAGCCCCTCCTTAGATATTGGGACCCAGACAGGAGCACTCTTTTCCTGCAGATGTGGCCACACACGAGCCCTTGTCCGAAAGCCACTGTGGTGCCTCCTCAGCTGGTCCTGAAGAAAAAAAGATCTCTTGACCTCAGGGAAGAATGACTAACAAGTATCTAGGTGCTGAGATGTAAAGCAGTTGGCAGAGACTGGAGATGATGAGGTTTTCCTTACTGCTGCACACTGGAGCAAAGATATATTTGCATATGAGTCACCCTCTTCAGCAAGCTTTAGTTTCAGAGCTAATTACATGTGTTGTCTAGAATAGCACGAAGAGAATTAACCCAGCAGATTTTTCTATATAAGACTAATGTGTTAATATGGACATACACAATCATTTTGTAAGAATATAGCCCAGAAGTCCTCAGTCAAATTTATATGAATATTACATGGATTGTTTGCTTCTAATTTTGATCAAGGGGAAGTACACTGTGTTAGAAGAATGAGATAAATAAAAATAAATCAGTGCCAAGTTCACTGCTGTTTCCCATTGTAGTGATAATAAGTTTCATTTTTCCCTTCTAATATTCTGATTTATCTTGGGAAAAAGACTAACTCACATTCCACATTGTATGTTCTGGATGGTCTTACTGTCTGTTAATCTCATTGCCATACTTAAGAAATATGGAAGAAACTTCTTTTACTGGCTGTATAGCAGAGGTTTAAAAAAAATTCCCTTGACCTTTTCTTTGTTCAGGGAAGAATAAGAAATAAAAATGGATGCTTTCTTGAGAGCTAAAGAAAGAGATGCTCTTTCTTTCCTCACTCACTGCCCCAATGAAATCTCTTTCAAGGTTATTCCTTCAAAACAGAATTTGGTATTTCCTCTACACTAATCAATATTGGAGAAAAAAGGTCTTTGACTTCAAGTGTTTTCAGTGCTCAATATTTCTTTAAAAGTCAGTCTTCGGGCTTCCCTGGTGGCACAGTGGTTGATAGTCCACCTGCCAATGCAGGGGACACGGGTTCGTGACCTGGTCCGGGAAGATCCCACATGCCGCGGAGCGGCTGGGCCCGTGAGCCATGGCTGCTGAGCCTGAAAGTCCGGAGCCTGTGCTCCGCAACGGGAGAGGCCACAACAGTGAGAGGCCCGTGTACCGCAAAAAAAAAAAAAAAAGTCAGTCTTCATGTTTCTGCTTCTAGAAGCTATCTTGTTTTCTTCTTTCTAATCATCAAGTTACCATCTCTTCTACTTTTTAAAGAGAGTTCATGAAAAATTTTAAAATCTAAAATTTAATTGGATTTTAATTTTTCATTGTTTGTCATACAACTTGTGTTCCTTACGTCTCTCTTGCTTCCCACTGTATCTCCATGCCTGATGCCTGATATGCAAAATAGATACTATTGGTTGAATAGATTGATGTTTTCTATTTCTGTAGGAATCACTTCCCATCCCCAAGACAAAGGACCTAAAAATCCTATCAGTGTTAATTTACTTTTTATGAGTTGTGATAGAACACATGCTTCTTAAAGTTGAACTTAACCAAAACGAAACTTTAAAAAATTAACTGCAAATGCAATGTTCAACGGTCGATTTGGCATAATTTTCATATTTAGCATAGAGTAATTGTCAGGAACAGGGTCTGGATTCATAAGCTTTGGATTGAAATTCTGGATCCGACACTTAACATTGCTTATATGATTTGGGTTAATCACTTGAAATGTTATGTGCTCTGCTTTCATCATCTGTGATAACCAGCTCATGGAAGGCAGGCAGCTTAAATGAGATTATTTATATAAAGGGTTTTGGAACAGTGTCTGATCCTTAGGAAGCTGTTACCTGTATTATATTTATTTCATCTTATCCTGATATGGAGTAGCCTCTGGTGCCCATGAACCTCCCAGTTGGATATAGAGGAATCAGAGTTTATTGTGAGTACAGAGAGAGCAGGTTCACCTTAAATTAATTGGTCATCCCAGACCTAAATGCTACTGCCCCAAATTGTTTTTTTTTTTTTTTTTTTTTTTTTGCGGTACACGGGCCTCTCACTGTTGTGGCCTCTTCCGCTGCGGAGCACAGGCTCCAGACGCGCAGGCTCAGCGGCCATGGCCCACGGGCCCAGCTGCTCCGAGACATGTGGGATCTTCCCGGACCGAGGCACGAACCCGTGTCCCCTGCATCGGCAGGGGGACTCTCAGCCACTGCGCCACCAGGGAAGCCCCCAAATTGTTTTTATACCATATACTTGGAAATGGCATGAAGAATAAGCATACAAAAGGAAGAATGCAAATCAGAGAGGACAGGAATGGACACCTCTCTACCCAAGTTGGAGGGCCAGAATTTTCATGCTCCTAAAGAAGGTAGTGATGCCTGCTGACCTTATTGCTTTTCCTGCCTTCCTGAGCCTCTTGTTTCCTTCTGTGAAAAAGTTAAGAAGTTATATGAAATGATCTCAGTTCATTTCAGCTCTAAAGTTGTATGATTTTACAATCATACAACTTTATGAGAAGGGAGAAGTGTGTGAGTGTGTGAGAAGTGTGTGAGTGTGTGAGTGGAGTCTCCCTTCTCACACACTCCTCAGAATGGACTACTTTGACATGATTTTCATGAATTTCAAAATTATTAAGCAAAATTTTATTTTGCTAATAATTACAATATTATACAGTAAACATTTTGTCTTAATTTATAAGCAGTAAATACCACTGACTTGTTCACAGGTAAATAACTATATTTCTCAAATGGAAGCATATTAATTCTGACCATTATGATTATTTTAATCAACATCATTACTAATGTTATTAGAATTGAAAAGAATTGGTTGCAGAGGATTTTATATTAAACGGTGTTGCTGCTATTTGGGGAAAAATGAGACTTGTGTTTAAGAATCTTAACATTGGGTGAATCTTTAGCTGCACATTTGTGAGGATTTTGATTTTCTACATTTTAGTAACTCTTTTCTAATTATTGGAAATGACCTGTGACAGGAATGAAGTTATATTGGGTTGGCCAAAAAGTTCATTCGTTTTCCCATACGATGGCTCTAGTAGTGCTTAGTTGTCTTTAACTTCATTCAAAACGATTTTGTTAGATTGTATTGTGACAGCTGTCATATCAGCATGCATTTAAAAAAACTTATCAAAATTGGTGAATTTTTATGTAGCAATTTTAAGATTGAAGATGGAAGAATAAAAGTAACGTTTTTGGCATATTATGCTTTATTATTCCAAGAAAGATAAAAACGCAACTGAAACGCAAAAAAAGATTTGTGCAGTATATGGAAAAGGTGCTGTGACTGATCGAACGTGTCAAAAGTGGTTTGTGAAGTTTTGTGCTGGAGATTTCTCGACGATGCATCACAGTTGGGTAGACCAGTTGAAGTTGATAGCGATCGAATCGAGACCTTGAGAGCAGTCAACATTATACCAAGCGGGAGATAGCCAGCATACTCAAAATATCCAAATCAAGTACTGAAAATAATTTGCACCAGCTTGGTCATGTGAATCGCTTTGATGTTTGGGTTCCACATAAGTTAAGTGAAAAAAACCTTCTTGACCATATTTCCGCATGTGATTCTCTACTGAAATGTAACGAAAACATTTCGTTTTTAAAACAAATTGTGCTGGGCGATGAAAAGTGGATACTATATAATAACGTGCAATGGAACAGATTGTGGGGCAAGCGAAATAAACCACCACCAACTACACCAAAGGCTGGTCTTCATCCAAAGAAGGTGATGTTGTGTATATGGTGGGATTGGAAGGGAGTCCTCTCTGATGAGCTCCTTCCAGAAAACCAAACAATTAATTCCATCCAACAAATACTGCTCCCAATTAGATCAACTGAAAGCAGCACTCGCCGAAAAGCACCCGGAATTAGTAAACAGAAAACGCAGTCTTCCATCAGGATAACACAAGATCACATGTTTCTTTTGATGACCAGGCAAAAACTGTTACAACTTGGCTGGGAAGTTCTGTTTCATCCACTGTATTCACCAGACATTGCACCTTTGGATTTCCATTTATTTCTTTATAAAATTCTCTTAATGGAAAAAATTTCAGTTCCTTGGAAGACTGTAAAAGGCACCTGGAATAGTTGTTTGCCCAAAAAGGTAAAAAGTTTTGGGAAGGTGGAATTATGAAGTTGCCTGAAAAATGGCAGAAGGTAGTGGAACAAAATGGTGAACAGGTGGTTCAATAAAGTTCTTGGTTAAAATGGAAAATGTGTCCCTTATGTTTACTTAAAAACTGAAGGAACTTTTTGGCCAACCCAGTATTTTTGGAAATATGCAAAATGGTTTGGGATAGGAGTTTAACAACATATATTTTAAGAACTTCAGCCCTGATTATACTGAAGGAAGGTATGTTGCTTCCTTTGGGAGTGACCATCTCTGCAGAAAATGAAGGCTGTCTTGATAATGACATGTATATAGGCTTATTGTATTTTCAGCTATCAATTTGAAAGGAAGTGTCTTAACATTTCCAGCCATCTCGTTATTTTCTTAGTTTCAAGAAGATTCCAAATGACCTTTAGAAACACTTTGTAAGATATCCCGTGTTGCAAACTTTAGGGAAAAAAAATAATTCCCTGAACATTTGGACACAGCATGCTACTATTTGCCTGCCATTAATATACCGTATGGATCTACAGCAGGAGGCAGAAGCCTAGAGGATATATTTTCCAAACTTTGCAGGGTGAAAGCTGCCCTACTCGATGGGTCTATTTGTGCAGCTGCCTTGGAAAACATTCCCTGATGGGGCTCTGGTGAGCAGCTCTTCACTTTTTCAGCAACTCTGTTAGTTGTTTAACATCTTAGAGCTGGTCAGGGCATTCTGATCTCTAATTTCTCCTACTTCATTCATTTCTTATTGTCCACCCGTTAACCATAATATTTTCAGGTGGACTGGAGAACAAAGGGCAAGCCACAAAGGCACAGTTACTGTCCTTAAAAGAAAATCATCGGGCTTCCCTGGTGGCACAGTGGTTGAGAGTCCGCCTGCCGATGCAGGGGACACGGGTTCGTGCCCTGGTCCGGAAAGATCCCACATGCCGCGGAGCGGCTAGGCCCGTGAGCCATGGCCGCTGAGCCTGCGCGTCCGCGGCCTGTGCTCTGCAACGGGAGAGGCCACAACAGTGAGAGGCCGCGTACCGCAAAAAAAAAAAAAAAAAAAAAAAAAAAAGAAAATCATCAAGATACAGTTTCTTTAGAGAAAAATGGGTTTGCAGATGACTTCTGTTGATTACTGCTGTTAGGAAGCTTGCCCCTGCCCACCCATTACCTTTTACAAGGAAACCCGAGAACTTGGAATTCTAGGGAAGAGTTTCCCAAACTCATTTAAGCTTATTATTATGCCATTGTTATATCTATGCCTATGATTCTGAGCTCATTAGATAAAACTCACTCATTGATTTAAAATGACACACACTTTCATAAATTCACTGCTAGAAGAAATTTTCAAAAAGAAGAAGTAATCAAAATCTGAACTTTGGACCCAAACAAAATTAATAGTAGTGACACACATATTCAGTAGTTTTTTACCAGTAAGATTTTTTTAAGGTTTAAAAAAGCAGAAGTCTTTCATTTTTGTAGTTTTGTTACAAAACATGAATTTAAAAACAACATTTTAAAACCAGAATAGTGTTTTATTTTCTTTTTAGTAAGTCACACATTGCACAAATATTAGAAATATTGCCAAATTTCTCACTTCAAGGGCAACATCTTATTATAATACTTTGTTTTCATTATAGAGTAACATGTATACATACCATTCTTTGTAAAATGAGAAGGAAGAAAAGTATGGAATCATACAATTTGCAGAGTTTCAAAGGACCTTAAATTAAGCTGCTCCTTAAAATGTTTCTTCACCAATATAGAGATATTTCTTTACCAGTGTTACACATAGAAATAAAGAGAATAATAAAACAAACTCCCATGTTCCTATAGCCAAGCTTCAACAATGCTAAACTTTCTGCTCTGATTAATTCATCAATGATTTTCTTTATTTTCTGTGAATAGGTAGCTAGATCTACTTGTTGAGCATCCTCTTGCATGCCATCAAGAGACACGTTTTACCTGGTTGTCTAAATTTATTGTAAAGATTCATCACTAGGTTCCCACAGTGCCATCTCTCTCTCATATATCTATCAAATTTTTAACCTAAGGATTTTAGCATCTATTAATGGTATTGCCTAGATATTTTATTTGATATTGAAAAATAGTGACTTGGTAGTTTTATCATTATCCTTGCATTTATTAGCTGTGATTCTTACATAATGATCTTTATATCCAATTTTATGACTCTGAAACTCTATTGAAGACAGGTAGGCTAGATGCTTGATTGTTCTTGCCAGTTCTCAAAATAATGATGTGGTGCCCTTGTATACTCTTAAGGAGACCAATAATTTGTGCTCTGCTTTGTCATTTAAAATTTTTGTTTTGTTTTCAGAACTCATGGATTTTAACATTTTATGATTTCAGTCCATTGCAGCCATTATTCTTTTTGATGTCCAAGCTGTCCTGTCAATGCCAGAGGTTCTTGGCTCCTCTTTCTTTGATGGATTTCTTCCTTTTTTAGTTACAAATGGGTATTTCAGGTTCATCTTTTATATTTCCTGCCCTAGACTCTGAGTCAGCCATTTGTCCAAGGAGTCCTGCTTCCTTTCATAGGAAGTTGCAGTAAGAAATGACAGTGTGAGCATTAGAGATGCTTTTTGCTTCTAGGACTTCTCAGGGCACAGAGTCAGAAAATATACAAATTTTAGGAAAACAATAAATCTTGAATTCATACTGATATTTGGAATTGGCATTGCAGAGTTTTACTTAATGTATAAAACTTGATTTTTAAAATATGTGTATTTTTTCCCTTTTTGAAAATTTTAGACATTAACATAATTATATTTGCTTTATTTTACAATAATACATATGTATATAAAATAGTTTGTATATACACAAAGTATAGTTACCTGCATTGTCATTAAAAATAAACCTGCCCGCTGAAAGCATTTTAAAATCTGTGTGGTTCTTTTCAGTCCTTAAAATATGTAATTCTGCAATTTTTATTTAAAGTATTGTGTTTTTTAGGAATTCCCTGGCAATCCAGTGGTTAAGACTCGGCACTTTCACTGCCATGGCCTGGGTTCAGTCCCTGTTCGGAGGAACTAAGATCCTGCAAGCTGTGTGGTGTGGCCAAAAAAAAAAAAAAAAAAGTATTGTGTTTTAAAAAATCATTTGAAATAACCCTTCCATATCTGGTTATTCCACCAACCTTATATACTGTTCATTTTATTTTTGTTCATTTCCATTTTAAAGGATTGCTTTGGTTTTTGTTTTTATTTAATTTTAGCTTTTAATTCATGAAAAATATTGACATAATTCCAAAGTCAAAACTATGAACCAAAATAATTTAGGTTTCCAGCTTCACCTTCTCCCCTTCTTACTCTTTCCTTCCGATGGAGTAACCATTTTTTATTACTTTCCAGATAATCCTTCCACTTTTAAAAATTGAAATACAGTTGACAATACAATATGTTTCAGGTGAAGAATATAGTATATTTAAATATATTTCAAAATGATCACCACAATGAGTCTAGTAACAATCTGTCCCCATGCAAAGTTATTAAGATATTATTGACCATATTCCCTATGCTGTATATTATGTCCCCATAACATTTATTTTATAACTGGAAGTTTGTAACTCTTAAACTCCCACCTCCCTCCCCTCTGGCAACCACAGGTTTGTTGTCTGTATCTGAGTCTGTTGTTTTGTTTTTTAGATTCTACATATAAGTGAGATCATGTGGTATTTGTCTGTCTCTGACTTATTTCCCTTAGCATGATACCCTCTAGGTCCATCTATGTTGTCAAAAATGGCAAGAGTTCATGTTCTTTATGGCTGAGTTATATTACGTTGTATATGTATACCACATCTTTATGCATTCTTCTCTCGGTGGCACTTACGTTCCTTCCATATCTTGGCTATTGTACATAATGCTGTAATGAACATTGGGGTGTATATATCTTTTCAAATTATTGTTTTTGTTTTCTTTGGGTAAATACCCAGAAGTGAAATTGCTGGATCATATGGTGCTTCTATTTTTAATTTTTTGAGCAATCTTCTTACTGTTTTCCATAGTGGGTGCACCAATTTACAATCCCGTCAACAGTGCATGAGGATTCCCTTTTCTATACATCCTCCCTAACACTTGTTATTTGTTGTCTTTTTGCTCATAGCCATTCTGACAGGTTTTAATTGCTGTCTGTATCTCACTGTAGTTTTGATTTGCATTTCTCTGATGATTAGTGATGTTAAGCATCTTTTTATATGCCTGTTGGCCATCTGTGTATCTCCTTTGGAAAAATGTCTATTCAGGTCCTCTGTCCATTTTTTAACTGGATTGTTTGTTTTTTAGATATTTAATTGTATGAGTTCTTTATATATATTGGAAATTAACCCTTTGTCAGATATATTATTTGCAAATATCTTCTCCCATTCAGTAAGATGCCTTTTTGTTTTGTTGATAGTTTCCCTCACTGTGTCCTTCCACTTTTTCTCTTAAAAAAATAAATTCAGCATACTATACAAGCTCTTCCTTATCTATCAGGATTTGGTCAATGAAGCAGAACCACTGTGAGTGATGTAAAGGATTTATTGTAAGGATTAGACATTACACAACCTGGTTTAGCTGTCTGTGTAAGCCCAGTACCCCTGGATCGGGTCTGGGCTTGAAGTCAGCAGGACTAGCAGTCAGGAAGGAATGATTCACATAAAGTTAAGAGAACAGGGGTGAATGGGTGGGGAGGGCAAACCAGAACCTATTAAGACCCACATCCATCTCTTAACCTGAACCAGCAGTGGTGTGTCAGAATCTCCAGGTCCCTGACTTTGATGGTGTGGGCAACCTGCAAAAGAACTAGGATACTTTGCCACAGCATTAGCACCCAGCATGTGTTCAGAGAAGTTGAAAGAGGAGATCCAGGGGAAGTTGAAGGAGCTGCCTGTCAAACAGCTGCCCTATGCAGATCCACCACAATGTCATAAACTGTTTGAGCTGCAACAGTGTCTGATCTCACACTGACCTGAGTGAACCTAGCAGCTGATTCTGATCAGTCTTCAAATCCTATGCCAGTTTTGCTTGTGGCCAACCCTAAACTAGAACTGTGCATGGGAGAGAATACTGGGAAACTTAGTTCCAACTAAGTTAAGTTGAAACAGTACAAAGCCACCACGGTCCGTCTTTTGTCAACTTGTCATCCAATATATATCCCTCTTCCACTACATCTACTATTTCCACTTGTCCTTGGCAAGCACCTTGATGAATGGTGGTTCTTTGCCTGGACCTAAATCTTTATTCCTGAACGTCTGGGCTACTAGAATCAGTGCCTCATTGGAGACATGGGTGTTCTCAGCAGTACCCTAGGGGATCTCCTGAATTCAGCTGTCCTCTTTCTTAGCCCCATTGTGTAGTAGCAACCCAAATTTCCCTTGATATTCAGGATCAATCCATCCAGCAAGTACCATAAATCAGTCCCTTTCTTGCCTGCTAATTCTAATTTAATTATTCATTGCTGTATGCATTGAAGGTGGAAACATTTCTCCCTTTTAATCTAAGACCTCTATACTAGCAGAGTCCAGTGTTACAGATATAGGAAGCAACTAAAATATCTCAGAGGTTACAGAGAGACTAGCCACTCCTATTTTCATCCCTTGAGTCCCAGACTCATAAATCCTACCTATGGGAGAAACCGTACACTCATCTAGAATACATACTGCATCCTGGAAAATATACACCTCTACCCCACAAAGTGTTGTAAGCCAGTTGACTCCATAAATGAGTTTTCAAAAGGCCAATCCCAACTATAAGCATGAACCTATTGTACACTTGCTGCAAATGAGTTTCTTGATCAGAAGTGATACTGTGTGGAATATCTTGAAGGCAAGTAAGGCATGTTATGAATCCAAGGATGGTAATTTTGGAAGAAGCATTGTGGAAAGGAAGGCAAATCCACATCCAGGATTAGTGCCATCCCATCCATGGTGAATGTGGTCAAAAATAACCTGGTGGCTGTAGAAGTTAATTATCTTGGAAGTGACATAATGCCACTTCCACCATACTCTATTAATTGAGACAGTCAAAAAGTCCTCCAGTTTTCAAAGGGAGGGATAAATACATGTATATTCTACCTCTTGAAGGACGAGTAGCAGAGTTCTGATGAACATGTTGGATATTTGATGAAAAATATGTTGCACAATTCCTGGAAAATATAAATGGCTATTTTTCTGCAACCTGATATTTTTATCTATTTAATTTTTATCTCAACTGAGATCATTACAGAGTCATATAGACCAGGGACCGGTTTCGTGGAAGACAGTTTTTCCATGGGGGGGTGGGGGGGGGAGGGATACGGTTCAGGCAGTAACGTGAGCGATGGTTCAGGCAGTAATGTGAGCAATGGGAATGATGGAGAGTGGCAGATGAAGCTTCGCTCGCTCACCCATCACTCACCCCCTGCTGTGCGGCCTGGTTCCTAGCAAGCCGAGGACCCGTAGCGGTCCACAGCCCAGTGGTTGGGGACCCCTTATATAGACAACCCTTGCTTATTTTCTAATAGTGTATAATATCCCATTATGTGATTATACCAAAGCTCATTCAACCTGCTCCCTAATGATGGATATATTAATTTTTTTGGTATAGAAAGCAGTTTTGCTATACAAAAATATTTTTACACAAATAATGATGTAATGCCTAGCCTTGTTTGTAGTCATTTCTTTTTTGTTTTTATTTTTTTTGTGTATCTTCAGTGTGAAAAAGTGTGCATCTGTAAATTTTTTACTTTTGCGATTCAGGTACAGTTCAAGGAACAAAAGATTCTCTTCTTTCCTTGAGATGAGCCCCTTTTATTTAAATCTTTTTATTTTAGTTATTTAAATTTATTTAAATCTTTTTATTTAAAGATTCTTAGAGAAATGCATTTGTTGGCTATTAATTAACATTATATAATATACATTGAATGATATCCCAGACTATTTTGAAATTGTAGTTCATATTACATAACAAAGAAGCAATCACTGAGTAAACTGTATTAGAATATTCATTATGCAGTATTGTGTTATCTGTACCTTGATGAAAAAGATTAATCCTTCTAGCTGCTCAAACAAGTCCACAAAAAGAAAAAGTTTTTTAAAAGTAGTACTGATTTGTTGGGAGTCAGCATGACATTTTTGACTTCATGGGATACTGCAGAAAACAATGATCCATGATGTTTCAGATCTATTTAAAAGTGGGTCCAACTAATTCTCTGGTGATCACCTAAACATCACACTACATCTTCCTCTGTGAAATGAAGATTTTCCTATGATTCAAGTACAAAACTGATTCAGCCTGTTAAATCTAAGTCTGCAAGTGCCAATTTCATTGAACTTTTCATTTAAAAATAGTATATATAACTCAGCTATAAAAACTGAAACTGATAATTTTCCTTGCTTTTTTTTTTAACACTAAGTTACTCTAAGGTGTTAAGCAATCTAAGAAGTTTACAATAACTGAAGAAGGATCTTAAGCTGATATGAAAGGAAGCTGAATAGAAACTTTTGAAACTGATGAAAATTCAAAAATTACTACAGAAATATTATTATTCAATCATATTAACTCATAAGTTCATAAAAAGTAGGGAGTGGGGGGTCTATTAAAATCATTTAAAAATATTTAGTTTTGGTCCTCAGAAAATAGGTGCTTACAAGTAGTTTAAATTATGACTATTACTTAATATTCATGTTAATCACATTACTGATATTGTTAACATTAAAATATTTTTAGTTTAATTTTTAGTTTATTTTGGAGTATAGTTGATTTACAATGTTGTTAGTTTCAGGTGTACCACAAAGTGATTCAGTTATACACATACATTCTTTTTCAAATTTTTTTCTCATGTAGGTTATTACAGAATATTGAGTAGAGTTCCCTGTGCTATATAGTAGGTCCTTGTTGGTTATCCATTTTACATATAGTAGTGTGTATATTTAATCCCAAACTCCTAATTTATCCCTCATCCCCACCTTTACCCTTTGGTAATCATGAATTTGTTTTCTAAGTCTGTTAGTCTGTTTCTGTTTGTAAATAAGTTCATTTGTGCAGTTTTTTTTAGATTCCACATGCAAGGGATATCATATGATATTTGTCTTTCTCTGTCTTACTTCACTTATCATGATAATCTCTAGGTCCATCCTTATTGCTGCAAATGGCATTATTTCATTCTTTTTTATGGCTCAGTAATATTCCATTGTAGACATGTACCACATCTTCTTTATCCAATTTTCTGTCAATGGACATTTAGGCTGCTTCCATGTATTGGCTATTAAAAGTAGTGCTGCAATGAATATTAGGGTGCATGTGTCTTTTCGAATTATGGTTTTCTCTAGATATATGCCCAGGAGTGGGATTGCTGGATCATATGGTAGCTCTATTTTTAGTTTTTTAAGGAACCTCCATACTGTTCTCCATAGTGGCTGTACCAATTTACATTTCCACCAACAGTGTAGGAAGGTTCCCTTTTCTTCACACCCTTTCCAGTATTTATTGTTTGTAGATTTTTTTGATGATGGCCATTCTGACCAGTGTGAGGTGATACCTCACTGTAGTTTTGATATGCATTTCTCTAATAATTAGTGATGTTGAGCATCTTTTCATGTGCCTCTTGGCCATCTGTATGCCTTCTTTGGAGAAATGTCTGTTTAGATCTTCTGCCCATTTTTCTGTTGGGTTTGTTTTTGTTGTTGTTTTATGAGCTGTTTGTATATTTTGGAGATGAATCCCTTGTTGGTGGCTTTGTTTCCAAGTATTTTCTTCCATTCTGCGGGTTGTCTTTTTGTTTTCTTTATGGTTTCCTCTGCTATGCAAAAGCTTTTAAGTTTAATCAGGTCCCATTTGTTTATTTTTGTTTTTATTTTCATGACTAGGAGGTGTATCCAAAAAGATGCTGCTGCAATTTATGTCAAAGAGAGTTCTGCTTATGTTTTCCTCTAGGAGTTTCATAGTATCTGGTCTTATATTGAGGTCTTTAATCTATTTTGAGTTTATTTTTGTGTATGGCGTTAGAGAGTATTCTAATTTCATTCTTTTACTTATAGCTCTCCAGTTTTTCTAGCACTACTAATTGAAGAGACTCTCTTTTCTCCATTGTATATTCTTCCCTCCTTTGTTGTAGATTAATTGACCATAGGTGTGTGGGTTTATTTCTGGGCTTCCTATCCTGTTCCATTGATCTATATTTCTGTTTTTGTGCCAGTACCATACTGTTTTGAGGACTGTAGCTTTGTAGTATATTGTGAAGTCAGGGAGCCTGATTCCTCCAGCTCCGTTTTTCTTTCTCAAGATTGCTTTGGCTATTGGGGGTCTTTTGTGTCTCCATACAAATTTTAAGATTTTTAAATTCTAATTCTGTGAAAAATGCCATTGGTAATTTGACAGGGATTGTACTGACTCTGTAGATTGCTTTGGGTAGTATAGTCATTTTGACAATGTTCTTCCAATCCAAGAACATGGTATATCTCTCCATCCGTTTGTGTCGTCTTTGATTTCTTTGATTGTGTCTTACAGTTTTTGGAGTACAGGTCTTTTGTCTCTGTAGGTAGGTTTGTTCCGAAGTATTTTCCTCTTTTTGATGCATTGGTAATGGGGTTGTTTCTTGAATTTCTCTTTCTGATCGTTTGTTTTTAGTGTATAGAAATGCCACAGATTTCTGTGTGTTAATTTTGTAACTGCAGCTTTGCCAAATTTATTGATGAATTCTAGTAGTTTTCTGATAACATCTTTAGGATTTCCTGTGTATAGTATCATGTCATCTGCAAACAGTGACAGTTTTACTTCTTCATTTCCTATTTGGATTCCTTTTATTTCTTTTTCTTCTCTGATTGCTGTGGCTAGGACTTGTAAAACTATGTTGAATGAAAGTGGCATGAGTGGTCATCCTTGTCTTCCTGATCTTAGAGGAAATACTTTCAGCTTTTCACTGTTGAGTATGATTTGAATTGTAGGTTTGTCGTATATGGCCTTTATTATGTTGAGGTATGCTCCCTCTATGCCCACTTACTTTCTGGAGAGTTTCTATCTTAAATCGGTGTTGAATTTTGTCAAAAGGTTTTTCTGATCTATTGAGATGATCATGTGGCTTTTATTTTTCAGTTTGTTGATGTGTATCACACTGATTGGTTTGCGTATATTGAAAAATCCTTGCATCCCTGGGATAAATCCCACTTGATCATGGTGTATAATCCTTTTAATGGATTGTTGGATTCGAATGCCTAGTATTTTGTTGAGGATTTTTGCATCTATGTTCATCAGTGATATTGGCCTATAATTTTTTTTTTTTTTGGGGGTGTGTGTGTGTGTGGTATCTTTGTCTGGCTTTTGTATCAGGGTGATGGGGGCCTCACAGTATGAGTCTGAGAGTGTTCCTTCCTCTATGATTTTTTGGAACGGTTTCAGAAGGGTAGGTGTTAACTCTTCTCTAAATGTTTGATAGAATTTGCCTGTGAAGCCATCTGGTTCTGGACTTTTGTTTGTTGGGTTTTTTTTTTTTTAATCACAGTTTCAATTTCAGTACTTTCAGTACTTGTGATCTGTTCGTATTTTCTGTTTCTTCCTGGTTCAGTCTTGGGAGCATGTACTTTTCTAAGAATATTTCCATTTCTAACAGGTTGTCCATTTTGTTGGCATACAGTTGGCTGTAGTAGTCTCTTATGATCCTTTGTATTTCTGTGATGTCAGTTGTAACTTCTCCTTTTTCATTTCTAATTTTATGGATTTGAATTCTCTCACTTTTTTGCTTGATGAGTCTGGCTAAGTATTTATCAATTTTGTTTATCTTTTCAAAGAACCAGCTATTAATTTCATTGATCTTTGCTCTTGTCTTCTTCATTTTTGTTTCATTTATTTCTTCTCTCATCTGTTTGATTTCTTTCCTTCTACTAACTTTAGGTTTTGTTCTTCTTTCTCTAGTTGCTGTATGTGTAAGGTTAGGTTGTTTATTTGGGATTTTGTTTGTTTCCTGAGGTAAGATTGTATTGCTGTGAACATCCCTCTTAGAGCTTCTTTTGCTGCATCTCATAGGTTTTGGATCATTGTGCTTTTATTTTCATTTGTCTCTAGGTATATTTTGATTTCCTCTTTGATTTCTTCAGAGATCCATTGGTTGTTTATTAGCATACTGTTTAGCCTCCACATGTTTGTGTTTTTCACAGTTTTTTTGTTGTAGTTGATTTCTAATTTCATAGTGTTGTGGTTGGAAAGGATGCTTGATGTGATTTCAGCTTTTTTAAATTTACTGAGGCTCACCTTAGTATTAGAACTTATTAAATATTAGGAAATATGCTAATAAGACATGGGAAAAGTTAATGGTCTAATTTTTGATCCTTGATACTAATTAATATTTTTAAGTTCAATGCTATTGGCAACTTCAGCTCTTAAAGTTAGAAATAACTTATATAACCATGCAGCAATAACCCTAATAGCATTGGATATCGTTTTAAAATATTCATCTGTGAAGGCTGGAATTTAGGATCAATAGAGCTTATCATAAGCAGAGTTTTTTATTTCAGTACAGGAGCTACTGAGAGATGGCCAAAAATGATTTCATTCTGGGCTTACTTCTGCAAATGTAAAGTGATAATTTTCAGAGAAGCTGATGTGAAGAGTTTCTTACGTAAAGTGCCTATAATCCAGAATGTGACTGCCCCAGGATGCTCTAGTTTAAACCCTACTGCACTGCCTGGGGGGCCACAAGGGGTAAGCACAGGGCTTTTAGTCCATTTATGGTACAAAACAGAAGCCAATTTTCATACATGCTGGGAAAATGAGGGAAAAGATAGATACAAAATGCCTGGACATTTTTTTTTGAATTTTTTTTTTTATACAGCAGGTTCTTATTAGTTATTCATTTTATACATATTAGTGTATATATGTCAATCCAAATCTCCCAATTTATCCCCCCCCCACTTCCCCCCTTTGTGTCCATACATTTGTTCTCTACATCTGTCTCTGTTTCTGCCCTGCAAACGGGTTCATCTGTACCATTTTTCTAGGTTCCACATATGTGTGTTAATATACGATATTTGTTTTTCTCTTTCTGACTTACTTCACTCTATATGACAGTCTCTAGATCCATCCACATCTCTACAAATGACCCAATTTCATTCCTTTTTATGGCTGAGTAATATTGCATTGTATACATGTACCACATCTTTATCCATTCATCTGTTGATGGGCATTTAGGTTGCTTCCATGACCTGACTGTTGTAAATAGTGCTGCAATGAATATTGGGGTGCATCTGTCTTATTGAAATATGCTTTTCTCTGGGTATATGCCCAGTAGTGGAATTGCTGGGTCATATGGTAATTCTATTTTTAGTTTCTTAAGGAACCTCCAGACAGTTCTCCATAGTGACTGTATCAATTTACATTTCCACCAACAGTGCAAGAGGGTTCCCTTTTCTCCACACCCTCTCCAGCATTTGTTTGTAGATTTTCTGGTGATGCCCATTCTAACTGGTGTGAGGTGATAATCTCATTGTAGCTTTGATTTGCATTTCCCTAATAATTAGTGATGTTGAGCAGCTTTTCATGTGCTTCTTGGCCATCTGTATGTCTTCTTTGGAGAAATGTCTATTTACGTCTTCTGCCCATTTTTGGATTGGCTTGTTTGTTTTTATAATATTGAGCTCATGAACTGTTTATATATTTTGGAGATTAATCCTTTGTTGATTCATTTGCAAATATTTTCTCCCATTCTGAGTGTTGTCTTTTCATCTTGTTTGAAGTTTCCTTTGCTTTGCAAAAGCTTTTAAGTTTCATTAGGTCCCATTTGTTTATTTTTGTTTTTATTTCCATACTCTAGGAGGTGGATCAAAAAAGATCTTGCTGTGATTTATGTCAAAGAGTGTTCTTCCTATATTTTCCTCTAAGTTTTATAGTGTCCGGTCTTACATTTAGGTCTCTAATCTATTTTGAGTTTATTTTTGTTTATGGTGTTAGGGAGGGTTCTAATTTCATTCTTTTCCATGTAGCTGTCCATTTTTCCCAGCACCACTTATTGAAGAGACTGTCTTTTCTCCATTGTATATCCTTGCCTCCTTTGTCATAGATTAGTTGACCATAGGTGCGTGGGTTTATCTCTGGGCTTTCTATCCTGTTCCATTGATCTATATTTCTGTTTTTGTGCCAGTACCATATTGTCTTGATTACTGTAGCTTTGTAGTATAGACTGAAGTCAGGGAGACTGATTCCTCCAGCTCCGTTTTTTCCTTCAAGACTGCTTTGGCTATTCGGGGTCTTCTGTGTCTCCATACAAATTTTAAGATTTTTTGTTCTAGTTCTATAAAAAATGCCATTGGTAATTTGATAAGGATTGCATTGAATCTGTAGATTACTTGGGTAGTGTAGTCATTTTCACAATATTGATTCTTCTAATCCAGTAACATGGTATATCGCTCCATCTGTTTTTATCATCTTAAATTTCTTTAATCAGTGTTTTACAGTTTTCTGCATACAGGTCTTTTGTCTCCTTAGGTAAGTTTATTCCTAGGTATTTTATTCTTTTTGTTGCAGTGGTAAATGGGAGTGTTTTCTTGATTTCACTTTCAGATTTTTCATCATTAGTGTATAGGAATGCATTAATTTGGTATCTTGCACCTTCACCAAATTCATTGATTAGCTCTAGTAGTTTTCTGGTGGTATCTTTAGGATTCTCTATGTATAGTATCATGTTATCTGCAAACAGTGACATTGTACTTCTTTTCCAGTCTGGATTCCTTTTATTTCTTTTTGTTCTCCGATTGCCTTGGCTAGGACTTCCAAAACTACGTTGAATAATAGTGGCAAGAGTGGACATCCTTGTCTTATTCCTGATCTTAGAGGAAATGCTTTCAGTTTTTCTCCATTGAGAATGATGTTTGCTGTGGGTTTGTTGTATATGGCCTTTATTATGTTGAGGTAGGTTCCCTCTATGCCCACTTTCTGGAGAGTTTTTAATCATAAATGGGTGTTGAATTTTGTCAAAAGCTTTTTCTGCATCTATTGCGAAGATCATATGGTTTATATTCTTCAGCTTGTTAATATGGTGTATGACATTGATTGACTTGCATATATTGAAGAATCCTTGCATCCCTGGGATAAATCCCACTTGATCATGGTGTATGATCCTTTTAATGTGTTGTTGGATTCTGTTTGCCAGTATTTTGTTGAGGAGTTTTGCATCTATATTCATCAGTGATATTGGTCTGTAAGTTTCTTTTTTTGTAGTATCTTTGTCTGGTTTTGGTATCAGGGTGATGGTGGCCTCATAGATTGAGTTTGGGAGTGTTCCTTCCTCTGCAATTTTTTGGAAGAGTTTGAGAAGGATGGGTGTTAGCTCTTCTCTAGATGTTTGATAGAATTCACCTGTGAAGCCATCTGGTCCTGCACTTTTGTTTGTTGGAAGATTTTTAATCACAGTTTCAATTTCCTTACTTGTGATTGGTCTGTTCATATTTTCTATTCCTGTTTCAGTCTTGGAAGGTTATACCTTTCTAAGAATTTGTCCATTTCTTCCATGTTTTCCATTTTATTCGCATAGAGTTGCTTGTAGTAGTCTCTTAGGATGCTTTGTATTTCTGCGGTTTCTGTTGTAACATCTCCTTTTTCATTTCTAATTTTATTGATTTGGTCCTCTCCCTCCTTTTCTTGATGAGTCTGGCTAATGGTTTATCAATTTTGTTTATCTTCTCAACAACTCAGCTTTTAGTTTTATTGATCTTTGCTATTGTTGTCTTTGTTTCTATTTCATTTATTACTGCTCTGACCTTTATGATTTCTTTCCTTCTCCTAACTTTGGGTTTTGTTTGTTCTTCTTTCTCTAGTTCTTTTAGGTGTAAGTTTAGATTGTTTATTTCAGATTTTTCTTGTTTCTTGAGGTAGGCTTGTATAGCTATAAACTTCCTTCTTAGAACTGCTTTTGCTGCATCCCATAGGTTTTGGATCATTGCGTTTTCATTGTCATTTGTCTCTAGGTATTTTTTGATTTCCTCTTTGATTTCTTCAGTGATCTCTTGGTTATTTAGTAACGTATTGTTTAGCCTCCATGTGTTTGTGTTTCTTATGTTTTTTTCCTTGCAATTGATTTCTAATCTCATAGTATTGTGGTCAGAAAAGATGCTTTATATGATTTCAATTTTCTTAAATTTATTGAAGCTTGATCTGCGATCCAAGATGTGATCTATCCTGGAGAATGTTCTCTGTGCAGTTGAGAAAAAAGTGTAATCTGCTAGTTTTTGATGTAATGTCCTCTAAATATCGATTAAATCTGTGTGGTCTGTTGTGTCATTCAAAGCTTGTTTTTCCTTATTAATTTTCTGTTTGGATGATCTGTCCATTGATGTAAGTGAGGTGTTAAAAGTCCCCCAGTATTACTGTGTTACTGTCGATTTCCTCTTTTATAGCTGTTAGCAGTTGCCTTATGTATTGAGGTGCTCCTATGTTGGGTGCATATATATTTATAATTGTTATATCTTCTTGTTGGATTGATCCCTTGATCATTACATAGCGTCCTTCCTTGTCTCTTGTAACATTGTTTATTTTAAAATGTATTTTATCTGATATGAGTATTGCTACTCCAACTTTCTTTTAATTTCCATTTGCATGGAATATCTTTTTCCATCCCCTCACTTTCAGTCTGTATGTGTCCCTAGGTCTGAAGTGGGTCCTTTGTAGACAGCATATATATGGGTCTTGTTTTTGTATCCATTCAGCGAGCCTGTGTGTTTTGTTTGGAGCATTTAATCCATTCACGTTTAAGGTAATTATCTATAAGTATGTTCCTACCATTTTCTTAATTGTTATGGGTTTGTTTTGTAGGTCCTCTTCTTCTCCTGTGTTTTAAAATGCCTGGACATTTCTTATCCATCAAAACCATCCTTTATATCAGCTTTTCTTCTAGATGGAGAATCAACACTCAACATGTCATACATACTATAAACCTGCCCTTAGGTAGCTCATATTTTTTTTCAAGAGGCACTCTAGCTGAGTCATTGTTAACTCGTTCAGGTGCCCTTCAAGGAATACCCTTAGTGGGCATGTTGACTGATAAGGACCAAGAAGCTTGCCAGCTCAGCCCGCAGAGAGATGGCAATGTAACTCACCAGGCTTTAAAATTCTTACTCTTCCCACTACACCCTAATTATAGGATTAAAATATCAGGATCTATTTCAAAGTTAAAAAAACTGACCTGAGTTGTTAACTTCACAAGAGTTGTGAAGCAAGAGTACCAGTCTACTGCTTGACTGGTAATGAAAGAGATTTCTGTTGGGTGCAATCAACGATTCTTAGGTCTTCAGAGTCTGCCACCAGCACTTCTACCTCTTGCCAAAAATGATACAGTGTTAGGGCCTCCTGGATCTGTCGGTGGTAGGTGGAATAGAAAAGAGTGTCAAGGTGGAGAGCTGATACTTCAGGTTTGAGAAACAGAAGAGGGAGAAGCCCATCTCCCTACTCAACTCCAGAGATTCGTGCACATAAATGTTGACTCTAATAAAGGTTGCTGTAGGGAGAATTTAATTATCAGTATTTTTAAAATTTGGAATTTATAAATTTATATCTTCACTTTAAATGTATATTCCTAGGAATGTGTAAGTAGTATGTATATAGTGTTTACAAATAAACCTTAGAGAGATATAACAATATATATATACAAATAAAGTTAGTCTGTGATAGCAAATGTTATTTTATGATTCAGGGGTTGATCACATCTCCAGCTGCCTTGTCATCCTAACATTTCATTATCTTATCACAAAATACCATGCTTCTGTTAGAGGGAAAGTGCCCATCTGAGTCATACCAAATTTAATTACTCTAATACTCATATAATTATGGAGTTGTCTTAAGTTCCAAATACATCCATTCCCTTAAAAATTAATAGTTTTGCAATGAAGAAAGACAGTGTAATCTTAGTAGGAGGACATTTAAAAAGTAAAGAGGAAGTTAAAATGTATCAATATAAAAAGAACAAGAAAAATATCAGTCCTTTTCTTTCTGCCTCACCCTAGGCATGGAATATAGTACACCAGTAGAAAGGAGAAAATATGGAATTCATTTGACACACAGAAAATATTTATTGGGTGCCTAGTATGTGCCATGCATTGTTCTAGATACATGCATTATCACAATGTAATTGAGATCCCTGCCCTTTGGTATTTTTTATTCAAGTAGTGGGTGCTTGGTGGGTGTGGAAGGTGGAGAAAAGGAGGCAGTAAGTGAGCATTAAAGGCAGTAAGTAAATTTTTTTATATTCTTGTTTTAAAATTTTTATTGGAATATAGTTGATTTACAATGTTATGTTAGTTTCAGGTGTACAGCAGAGTGAATCAGTTATACATACACATATATCTACTCATTTTTAGATACTTTTCCCATATAGGCCATTAGAAGGTATTGAATAGAGTTCTCTGTGCTGTACAGTAGGTCCTTATTAGTTATCTTTTTTTCCTTGCGGTACGCGGGCCTCTCACTGCTGCGGCCCCCCGCCGCCGCGGAGCACAGGCCCTGGACGCGCAGGCCCAGCGGCCATGGCTCACAGGCCCAGCCGCTCCACGGCTTGTGGGATCCTCCCAGACCGTGGCACGAACCCATGTTCCCTGCATCGGCAGTCGGACTCCCAACCACTGCGCCACCAGGGAAGCCCTAGTTATCTATTTTATATCTAGTAGTGTGCTATATGTCAATCCGAATCTCTCAAATTATCCCTCTCCCCTTCCCCCCCACCTGGTAACCATAAGTTTGTTTTCTACATCTGTGACTCGATTTCTGTTTTGTAAATAAGTTCACTTGTAACTTTTTTTTAGATTCCACATGTGAATACTATCATAAGATATTTGTCTTTCTCTGACTTACTTCACCCAGTATCACAATCTCTAGGTCCAACCATGTTGATGCAAATGGAATTATTTTTTTTCTTAATGGCTGAGTAATATTCTGTTGTTTCAATATATATGTACCACCACATCTTCTTTATTCCTCTGTTGATGGACATTTAGGTTGCTTCCATGTCCTGGGTATTGTAAATAGTGCTGCTATAAACATTGGGGTGCACTTGAAAGACAAGGTTGTGCTTTTGGACAAGAGTAACAGAAAATAATGTAGCAGAAAAAAAGGTGTAACTTGGAGTCCCACCATGTTAGAGAAAGCCAAGAAGGGACTTTTTGGGTGTAAGATATAAAATCTAGACAATATCCTTTACTCTTACTGACAATTATAGAAAAAGTTTTGGAACCAATGTGTTATTCATAATGTTTTCAAATCAATGAGCTTCTCAATCATGCAAACATAATGCAATATTTTAGTTGAGTTTTCTTCAGAATAAAATTATGAAAATAGATATTAGAATCCTCCCTCCCTCCCTCCCTCCCTTCCTTCCTCCTTCCTTCTTTCTTTTCCTTCCTCCTTCCTTCTTTCTTTTAGCTTAGCAGATGAAATGGTATTTTATTATTTTATCCCTTGATTCTATGTGTGTCTAGGAATGTAGGGCTGATCCTGGGGAATCACTTCACTGTAGTGTGGGTAGCCTCCATCTGCTCCTCCAAACTCTGACAAGACTTGTCTTCCAGGATCCCAGCACACGAATCAAGGAATTGGGTATGATGCACAGTATTCTGAAAAATAATTTTCATCATATAATAGCAAACGTTAACTTTTCTATTTGAAGTCATTTTTATAAACAGAAAAAGAAAAAAATCAAACAATTTTAAATAAATGATAAATTTAAAATATGCACATTTTAATGTTTCTATTTTATATATATTTGGTATCAAAATTGTACTGGGACCACAATATTTTTTTACTGCCAAGAGATATCAATAGGCACTTATTATTTATTTAAATAATCTACAAAATGGAACATAAGCATAAAATATTGAAATTATTTGTTTGAAATGCTGACAAAATTTTTTAAAAAGACAACATAAAGGAAGACTAAATTGGTATATTTTAATTCTACAAAAATGTATAAATATTGAAATTTATAGCAGAGGAACAATTATTTAGTAATGCTTACAACATTTAAAATGTGTAATTCTTGATGCATAGTCTACTTTTATAAATGTTAACTGTGTGCCAAGCATGAATCTAAAACAGTTTTGAAATTGTTTCTCCTTAACTGTGGCTATACTGACCAAAAAAGCAAAAGCTCCAAAAAAAAATCATAAAATCATCATGTCCTTTTTTCCCCACTTGTGCTATTTTTAGCTAAAAGTACAACTGAAACCAAGCAGCAGCTTACATTCATTTTATCCCAAATTAAAAGCATGATGAAAATTTCATTTTTTAACCATTATAGATATAGCCTTAATCATCTAATTTCCCGTCCTCATTTGTGCTCATTAAAAACAGAATATTAAGTGATTTGTTTTCCCTAGCTAAAAACAAAAGCAGAATGATAACTTTTTATAATGATGATATAAATATCATAGAAGTGGTCTTTATCTTAAAAGATAGTAAACAGAAAAGCTGCCCTGCATCACTAGTATTTCAGAAGGATTTTTTTAAACAAATACAATTAAAATTGCCTTTAGAATTTATTGAACAATATAAAACAAAAGTTGGACACAAATTTATACAAACTATTTAAAACACATTGCTGGTATTCATTCAGTACCTTAAATTCATACAATACCTTATACCTAATAGCAGTTTGACCATGGTGTAAGTCACACCAGATGTGTTTATGTGCTATATAGAAGAGTGGCTGATTTATTGATTCCATATTTTGATATATTGAGGAAAAATGGGAAAAAATGGTAGTGGCTGAATCCTGAAACACAAACTGTCTTAAGACTTAACCAGATTTTTGCTGCCTAACTGATTGGAAATTTATTCAAGATTTGTAGATATCAGCTGTGCATAAAGACAGATTGTAGATGATGACACATCTGTTAAGATCTTGAATTTCCTAAATTCTTCATATTTATTAAATCAGCATGCATTGTAACTTGAGAATGCATACAAGTTTTGCCTCTTCTGAAACTAGTTTCAGCATCTGTAAATAAGATGCCAATAAAATGGTTGTGATCAGATAAGATCATCATTTCACAAGTGGTGAAAACAATGTAGGGGGGTAGCCAAAATTTTAATTTTTACGGAACCAATTTGTACTATATTCTTAACCTCCCACCAAAAAATTAAAAAGGTAAAATCTTTCCTATTGTTTTATTGTTGTATTCTTTTCTCTCTTTACTTTTTTTCCCCTTTTTATTATTAGGCTGTTTCTAAGCACCATGGCAAAATTGAAATTGTGGGTTGTGTTTATGACAGTCTACAGAGCTCCACTGGGGCGCTTATAAGTCTCTGCCTATTACCCTGCAGTCTTTGAAGCTGCATAACCTAGAACCTACCCAATAGTCACCGTAATGGATGGTCTAATTCTGTGCAAGCTGTAGGCCAATCTTACTTTTACTTTGAACATAATTATAAGGAAAATAGAAGTGAGGGGGGAGGATGCTCTGTTAGTTACTGCGGAAGAGGCTATTGCCCAGTAATACTAGAATGTTCTGTAATCATGCTGTTTCCTGTTAATCTCTTTATTTTTTGCTGCAGGTCTTTATTTGTTGTCTATAGCAGTATTTTATAGAACTAATCTTATTTAAGCACGAAAGATAGTGAGAATTTTTATATCTCTGAATAATCAATGTACTTAACATAAAATGTTTAACAAAGACATTTTCCTCATTATTGTGCCTTTTTGTTGGAGTGCTTTTTAATTGAAGACAATATTAGGTTATATTAACAATGAAGAGTCCTGGCAACACGAATTACAGCTATATGATCTTTGGGCAAGCCACATTACACATCTGGGTCTCAGGCTTATTATCTATTAATAGGTAAACAAAGACTAGGTCATCTGTAAAGTCCTTTCAAAGATTCTGCAATTGTGTTTTTTTCATAGACTTGCTCATAGAAAATAAATTTAGTAATTGCTCCTGTGAAACCATGAAAATACATATGATTCTTAAGAGAATGGTATGTCTCCCCTCTAGAAATAAAAGTCTATGCCTTCAAATGGCCACCGAACTCAACCAAAAAATAAAAATAAAAATAATTTTATCTTAATAGAGCAACTTACATAATACAGCAGCATGTTTATAAATGTCTTGTTTCACTTCCATAAGGCAGGATATTTTATCATACAGAATAAAACATAGTCCATACATGAATGTGAAGAATATTAGTAAGAAAATTATATTTGGAGACAGTTATGCAAATCCTGTCTAAATATATTACTAGACTTTACTTTAAAATATAAAATAGTGTGCCCAAAATATGATATAGTAGCACTTAGCAAATTAACACATGTTTTTCAGTTCATTAATTCAATAAATGTTTAAAGAATATTTACCATGTGCCAAGAACTCTACCGGGAATATCACAGTGAATAAAACTAACAAAGTGCAGGTTTTTAGGAGGCTTACATTCTAGGGTATGAGATGGGGATGTTGGGGGGTGAGGAAGTAGAATGATAGACAAAATATAAAGAAGCAAATTTGTAGTTTGTCAGAGTGTACAAGGAATAGAGAGGGCAGGAGGGAGAAGGGTTTGCCTTACTGATGAGGTATTTGAACAGAGACCTAAAGAAAATGAGTGAGAGTTCTGTTGGGCAAGAGAACAAAACATTAAGACAGAAATTTGCTTGGCAGTCACAGTAGAATAAGGGGCAGTCAGAAATGTGTGTGTGTGTGTGTGTGTGTGTGTGTTTGTAGAGGGATATCATTCATGAAGGACCTTGAGGACCACTGTAAGAAGTTTGGTTGGAGAAACATGAAGTCACAGGGTTGTGAGCAGAGAAGTGAAACAATCAAATTTATGTTTATCAGAATGACTTTGGCTGTTGTATTGAAAAAAGACAATTAGGGGCAAGGATTGGGAAATTAGGAAACCAAATTATATGCATATTTCAATTTAAAAGGTTACAGGTAGTGACACAGTGGATGTGTGCCAAGTCGTTGATTCATGGTTATATTTCAGATACCGAATCAAGGGAATTTGCTGATGAATTAAAGTTGAGAGAGAAAGAGAGGAGTCAAAAGTGACTCTAGGGTTTTGATCTGAGCATCTGGAAGCCTGGAGTTGACATTAACTTCAATGGGGAAGACCTCAGATGAGGAAGATTCAAGTCATTTGAAATATTTATTAGTCTAGCTCCATAGACAAGGAGTGTATTAGATGAATGCATTGTGAATCCACTCATGATTTTAATTTTCTGTATTGAATACAGTATTTTTTTTTTTTTTTTTTGCGGGAAGCGGGCCTCTCACTGTTGTGGCCTCTCCCGTTGTGGAGCACAGGCTCTGGACACACAGGCTCAGTGGCCATGGCTCACAGGCCTAGCCACTCCACGGCATGTGGGATCTTCCCGGACCGGGGCACGAACCCGTGTCCCCTGCATCGGCAGGCAGACTCTCAACCACTGTGCCACCAGGGAAGCCCTGAATACAGCATTTTTGAAAAGAAAATTTAATTAGTCATTAGTTTTGGGTGGTTTGTAATATTTAGTATTATTTTTTTTTTGTTTGTTGGACACTAACAGCATTTGCTGAAACCATATGAGGATTCTTTGAAAATTCTTCTCTGGCATTCAAGCTCAGGCAGTTTTCATATTTCCTGTATTTTTGCTATGACCATAATGAACTTTCAGATACTTAAAATGCTTCCAAAATATGTCAAATTCAGTTTCAGTGGAGTAGCTGTATTTTTAAAAACTTGTCATTGACTCTTCACTAGATAACATATGCATTTTGATTGACAAATCCATAATAAGTGAAACAGATTGTATAAAAGAGTTCTTGAGTGTTTAAGCTTTTTAAATTTAAGGAAGAATGCCTTGCAGGGACATTTTGTCATATTTTAGTCAGGACAAGAGGAAAAGAGGGAAGAAGAGAGTTAAAATGGAAACTGTGATTGTCAAGTCAGACCTCAGTTGACTTGTGAGGCCACTGTCAATTTAAGGCAGTGGTTTACTAGCTCTTAGGAGTCACAGCTTCCTTAGAAATTTGCTGTAAGCAATGGATTCTCTCGTCAGAAAAAAATGCCCCGACATTAAAATTTTGTTTGTAATTTTAAATTTAAATAAATTTAAAACATATCAGCACAAATTTCACGGATAGATTTTTCTTCTTCCTTTTCATGTCTTCTGCTCAAGTACTTTGAATGCAAAGGGTTTTAAAGATGGAAAAAAATTCAGGTATCCTCAGAGACTTTGAGGTGAGGGATGTCTACACTTTAAGGAGTAAACCTGAAATGCTCCATGTAGTGTAATTCTTCCTTAGAGTTATACCAGTTTAAAGCCATAAAAGGAAGGAATGCTAGCTGAGAAAATCGTACAGGATATTACTAGCTTTTACAAAGTGAGCTCCGTGTGTGTGTGTGTGTGTGTGTGTGTGTGTGTGTGTGTGTGTGTGTGTGTGTGTGTGTGTGTGTGTGTGTGAGAGTGAGAGTGAGGAGAGAGAGAGAGATTGCCTGTAGCCAACCTGATCAAACTGATTAATATTTTCTATTAGAGCTTTTAAAGAAAGGATGAGAGCCAACGATATGACATTCTCTACTCTAAGAGGTCACGTCTTCCATTCCCCCACCACCGCCCCCCCAAAATTTCTCTTAGCTGCTGAGTGCATTTACAATGAATAAAATACATATGTAGAGCAAGTTTATGGGCATTTTAAATGGTGTCACAGATTTTTCTTTTTTTTTCATGTTTTCTACTTACGTAGTTTGAATACAAAGTGTTTTAAGATGGAAAAAGAACATGTGAAGGTAGCCTAATTATGACTGTGTTCCTTGAGTCATAATTTATGGCAAATGATATCTAGCATTTCAGTTAAAATAAAAGTTTAATGGATATATATTGAGTTCATTCCCCCAGTGATGAAAACTTTAGATATTCTGGCATAGCAATGAAATTCTGATAGTAATGCATTATTTTATTTAAATATAAAAATAAAGTAGTCACAGTGACTTAACTAAAATCCTAAATGCCAAAGAATTAAAAATTAGGGCTAATACTCTACCTTTCACCTACAATTCTGTGTAGCCTAAGTGACAAGTCCCAGTCTCTAGAGTGAAGAGAAAAACAACTGTATAGTTTATGAGACAACGTGGTTAAAAATTGAGTTTCCCACATCAATTCTAAGACCAAGCTGATTGTTACACTCAGCCTGTGTTAGAAGTGATTGCAACCCAAACAGAATATCTTTTTAAAATGTTTCAATTGTTTTTTAGCTTCATTTTGCTCCCCTCAATGACTAGCTAGTTTCTTCTGATTTCATGTACTT
The DNA here is from genome assembly GCF_039906515.1 of Pseudorca crassidens. NCBI lineage: Eukaryota > Metazoa > Chordata > Mammalia > Artiodactyla > Delphinidae > Pseudorca > Pseudorca crassidens. Next base: position 76,055,460 of record NC_090301.1, read on the forward strand.
TAAATTGAATTTTCAAATTCTCCTCCACTTTTTTGTTTAAATGTGATGTTTTTATAAGAACTCTATTAGATGTCAATATCCAATTTAAGTTTTTTCCTGGTACAAAATTTGGAACTGATTTTTGAGCAACAAATTCATTGCTTAGAAGTAATTCAATGTAATGGCCTTGCTGTTGACATAGAAATTCAACATGTTTCCATGAAGGTCCAGTAGAAACAGAGTTTATAAAACAGTTTATAACATTTCATAATGAAGTTATAAGGCATTTACATTGTCCCTTTTTCCACATTATAAGAAAAAAATAAAAATAGCCCCCCCCCAAACTAATCCTGTGACATGATGGCAATAATTTTTTTTTAAAAGGAAACACAATTCGTTTTTCAAGTTGTTCTGATGTTTAATAACAGTTTGCTGTTATTTATTCTATGTGCTTTTTAATCAGATACAAATTTTAGTAGGGAAATAAGCAAACATTCCTAAAAATGAATTATAAACAACTGTGTTTTAGAATACTAAAAGGATTTTAAAACTTTCAATTCAACAAAGTTAATATTTTTTCCTAATTGAAATAATGGAAAAGCATAAGTGTAGACACTTTCATGGCTTAGGGGAAATGGTCTTCATGCCCCCAGAGTCATGTTCCTTAGCAGCCATTGTTGAGATCTGCTTCCACTACAGTCCTGCATGGTAGGCACCATTTTATCTTCTTCAGAAGGTTCATCTAGACATTGATTACTGTTAACATGTCTCAAGGTGAGTCTCTGTAAAAGATAACCAATAATCAGTGCAACATATTTTATCTTAAACTTCACTAGCACATCAGATTAAATCTGCTCTTTAAAAAGTCCTTTTTTTTTTTTTTGGTATAAACATTGAGATATGTTTGTAAGAGGAACTGTGCACAGGTGGCTCTGAATTAATTATTATACAACTTTCACTGTTATGGTTTTATCATTGTCTAATGCACCTTTGTTTGCAGATGGTTAAAGAAATTGGCCGACATTTATCATGCGTTGCCAAGAATTCAGGCTCCTTTGCAAAAAGCCCATTTGTGAGTTTAGAGTTCAGTTGAGGAGTGCAAATATTAACAAGCTTTTACAGAATCTTAGTTTTCTTGGGCATGTGTTACTTAGTAACCATTTGGCAAATACGAAAAGAGATGTCACAGCTGTGACCCAGATGAACAAAACTGCTGGAGATGTTCCCTTTTCAAAATACTATACAAGCCATAGTATCTGTGACTGTGAGACATTCATTGTAGAAGAGTAATTACCATAGCAACAAAGATCTATCTTACTTGATGGTGTGCTCACCATATTTAGTTTGCATTTTTAAGGATCTTAAAAAATACCAGCATCAAATAAAAACAGATGTGATGGACATATTTTTAAAATATTATACCTACATATATTTTCATAACAACAGTATTAATAAGCATCCTTTCAGTACCCAAATGCTGAAATGTAATTCCAATAATTGCACCAGGTTAACCAGTCTTCTCTTTTGAGTTCACATTTACATTTTGAAGTCATATTTTTGGACTTTTCAGATATATATTTTAAGTCCACATGGTTTTATATACTAACTTATGCACTAATTGTATACATTATCATATACAGTTCTGCTTAGTTTCATGGGCAATGCCTAGAACCATACTACACGAAAAACTCCCCAGCCAGAAGAGACATGTTTGAATATGGGAGGTGATTTGGAGATATATCTTGAAAAAAGTATCCATATATTATACTCTTGTTGCAAATTACCAAAATTAAAGGTAGACAAATACTTTTTTTTGGGGGGGGGGGTGGGTTCTTGATATTATATTGAAAGTCAGAAGATAAAAAATGCAGGGGGCATGCAAAAAAATGGTGGTGAAACACTGCCTAGACACTTATAATTTGTTTTGGATTAGGACTACAAACACCCCGAACTGCGCTGTCCTGAGAAAAGATAGAATGGAAAATAGGCTTGTGGTAAAGGATGCTTAATAGACAACAAACAGGAAATTAAAAGAGCAAGACTATTAGATGTGAAGAAGATTTGAAGATTTAGGCCTTTGTTGTTGCTCTTTTCAATACATGGAATCAAGCCATTTATACTGAAAAATGGACAAAAGAAGAAATGGCCAAAGATAGGCAAGAAGGTAGTTGATTTATGCTAATGATGCCAGAAATTATTTTGTTCATTTATGAACCAAAAGCCAACTTGGAAAAAGATACAAAAGAAAACAAGCATTTTTTTCTAGAAAGTTCTAGTTAAAAAATCAAAGTGTTCATTTTTGTTACGTACCTGAGGTCCTCTGTGTATATATGTCCTTTTCCAAAAAAGCCACTTACCCTTGTTTGCTTCTATTAGATCCTTTTAAAAAACACGTATATGACTTTAAGGATTAGATTGAATATGTGTTGTCAATTACATATGTGATAGTTTCTAAAATATTAGTAAGTATTCTTTCTAAAAAATGCATAAATATTTTCTTTGAAGGAATTCATTAGTAGTCAAAAGCCACTGCTGTTAAGATAACCAACCAAGGAAAATACTCTCCTTTTCAGTGTAGTGGAGTAGAAAGATCAGACATTTTAGGGTTAGATAGCCCTAAGTGTGAATTTCTGCTTCCCAAGTTACTAGCCATGAAAATTTGGGCAAGCTACCAAATCATTCTGAGGACATACTTTGTCAGATGCTTAATTATACTTACTAATATGTAAAAATGCTCTTTCCCTTACTGCTTAAAAAATTTGACTTTTAGTCAGCTGTGATCACTTGCAACCTAAGGGTAAAATTGTTAACTATGTTTATAGGCATCAATGACTTACAGTAAAAATGACCTCTGATTGATTAACTGCATCTGCATCTGATAAACTGCATTATAATACCAGATAGGAAGGCAAATAGTGGGCCTCTTAAAGTGCAAAAGACTTGTAATTTTGTGAGACTAAATAGTTAAATCTGAGATGACCACTTGGTGGGCATTGCATCTACCAGGTATGGTTTCTTGGAAAACAAACTAAGATAATATATGCAAATTGCCTTGTGCAAAAGGTCCGGACTTCTTCAGCTTTCCAATGTATGTTTGGAATGCCCTGTCTCATATGTAAGTCTAATCTAAACAACATCCCTCTTCCCCCTCCTCTCCATACTTCCATTCTCAGCCTTGTCACAAGTATCCCAAGCTCAATTGTGTCCTCTACTAACAGCCTTTAACTGATTCATTTGAACCAGAATAACTCCCTGACTTCCCATGTGTTCTCATAGCAAGGTATTGGACAATATAATAGCTTTTATTTACAGGACAATAATCCCCTTAAGATCAAGAACTAGGACAGGTACTTATTGGACTTGAACTGAATAATAATTCATTTTACTGTCTACTGCGAAGATACTCACAAATCATACAAGTCAGAAAAGTACAATTTTTAAAAGCTTTTATTACTATAATTATGTCATTTAACCAGCCACAAAGAAATGCTCAGAAATAATTTACTTCATAAAGTTATTGAAAATTACATCTTAGTCTTCAATAATGCATTTGCTTTAAGTTTCAGGTTAAAATAGTAAATTTTAGAAAGGATATGTTGTATTTGCACACAAAGTATCTGAATAAAAATTAACAATTTAATAATTTCAGTGTTCCAAAAACAATTTTTGGGCTATGTTAGTTTTTTTTTTTATTGGTTTTTTCAGCTCTGTTACAAAATCTATTGTCATATAGACATGGCTATAGTTAGAGCTAATATGTCATAATATATTCCATCAGTTATACTTATGCATATGTATATTTGAAATAAAGAAAATACCTATTAATAATAAATAATACACAAATACCTATTAATAAATAATAGACAAACCTATTAATAATAGACAAACACCACTTAATATATACCTATTATACCTATTAATACCTATTAGTAGGAAAATACCTATTAATAATAGACAAACACCACTTAATATATACAGCCTCCAAATTAATGAGCAGCTAAGAAGTAAAAGAGAAAAATAACTCCAAGGAGAAATAGCACATAAAGATTTTTTAAAACCACATTTTAAAGAAATAAGTTTAGATTTCAGTACCAAAACACAAGAAAAACACTAAAATAAATTTAATAAAGTCTGCAACACAAACCTCCAAAATTATTTGAGAAAGTAATCAGTAGAATTCTTAAAAATATTTCTAAAAATTTCCTTTCTTGTATAGTTTCTTAGATGCCATTTTTGCAAAGGGTTATCATTACATATTTCCACAGTGGGCTGTTGGGAGCCATCAGCTACTTTGCTTACTGAGAGACAGGACTGGGTGAGTATGTGAAGAAGAGTGTGGGTCTGTTTGACAAAGAAAATAATGAGTAATGACAAAATCTAGTACAAAGGCAGTAATAAATCAATCATTCTCAGCAACATACAATTTCTACTGGATAAGCACTGAAAGCACATGTCACAATAATTGCATCCATGGAGCTGTGAGCCACATCCCTTTAGCTGACTTTCATGTCAACTGTATTCAGTAGGAGTAACTGAAGATAAGACTGAGAATACAGAGAAGAGCCTGAGATCAAATGATGAAACATTTGGGGCAAAAGTTTATTTTGGATAGAAAAGGTTATATTCTTAGTGTTCATTCCAGCAATAAAATGCTCTTAGCATTAAATGAGTTATTTTGTGAGTGCATATTCAAAACCGTTGATTAGTCCAGTGAGTTTTCGATTATGGTCTTTGGCTCCCTCATTCCTTTGCCCTAAACTTGAGTGGATGCCAGGGAAGAATCTAGGGGATAATTTAGCTTTAGGGCTTGGCTTTACTTTGTACAATATGGTACTCAAGTTATTTCCACTGTGTTTTCACAGGGCTAACCTGGTGGCATTAAAAGTGTTCCACATATGTATTGGTGCATTCATCTAAATGTCAATTAGAAAGTTAATGAAGGGAGGAAAAAGAAAATGATTAACTCCATTTGGGCTCTTAATTTGACATAATTCTCCTAATTAATTTGTAATTAATTTATTTGTCTGTTTCTTGTTTTCCATCTATTTCCTCCACAGGAACATAAGCTCCAGGAATGCCAGGGACCATGACTATCTACATCATGAAGTCCAGTGCCTGCTCACATGAGGTACTCTATAAGTTTGTTGATTGAAATATTTAGTGGAAGACCAATGCAGAAAATAAATTCTGATAAAATTAAACTACATCTCTTGGGCAGCTTACTGGATACAAATCATTGGATTTTTCCATTTCAAGGACTTACTTTCTACAGTCAAATGGTAATAAATGATTTACAAAGATAGGAAAGGTAACATTATCATATATAATAAATTTTATTTGTGAAATGATACTGTTCACCGTATAGTTGATTTGTTAAGGAGACTAGTTTGGGGGGCTATTTATGAAATCAGGCTTGCCTTTCCTATCTATACTGTTTTAAATTTCTGGGTTTGATAATCCTCTACCCTTAGTGATTTTTGCAATGAACATTTTTTTGGTAAATGTCATGTTAACATCAAAGACCACAGTGTTAGTGAGTATGAATTTCATGTGTTATTAAAAAGAAAAATGAATTATAAAGTTTTCCTTGGTTTAAAACAAAAACTTTATTTTACTTATACTCAGGAAATGTACCTCCAGAATATGAATACAATATAAACTTTTCCATAAAAAATATATTTGTTGAAAAAAATATATATTTGTAATATTTTCCCCCCAAATGTTTATCACATGAATGACAATGAAACAAACTCAAAGAAATTTCACTCTAGGTACTTCTGAAAAACCATAAACCAGAAGAAATTAGAAATCTGAAACAACCCCTTTGAGATAAAAAATTATTTTTCATTTTTAAAAACCCACAAAAACATTTAGTGCTTTCATTTGTTTGGGAAAAAAAAAGTATAGTTTTTTTTTTCTCCTGAGTATTCTGTTTAGAAGAGATACCAATTGTTAATATTTTATTGGTTTTCTAGTAATTTTAATCCCTTATGCAAATTTATGTAATTGAGCTCATCTAGTTAAATAGACTTCACTTTATATTGTGGGCATCATTCTTATAATTAATATTTTAAAAACCTAAAAAATAATTTCTACAAAGGAGACTTGCCAAAAATCATTTAACTTTTCCGTTGGGGTTGGGGGATAGCCAATTTGGAGCTACTATAAATAATGCTGTGATAAACATCTCTGAACATCTCTCTCCACATCTATAATCATTTCTTTAATGATTCTTAGATGTGAAATCACAAGATCAAAAGGTATGAACATTTTAATACATATTAGTAAATTAAAAAAAAATCTGTAATAATTGTTTTGCAATAATAGCAACAGCAGTTTTCTTGTGATTACTCTATTCCAAAATACTGTATTTGTGTCAGTTTCACTGCATCTGCATCAGTATTGTGTGTTGCCACTATAAACATTTCTTGACATATGGACAGGATAAATAAAGAAATGGATAAAAGAACACATATGAAATGACTTTTTTTTTTTACAGTTATTTAATGGCTTTTTAGTTATTTAAATACCTTTTTTTTCATTTTCATTGGTTAATTTATATATCTCCTATGCTGTGTTCAAGACCTTGGATATTTTTATATTGGATTTTTTTATATTGGATATTTTTATATATATATATAAATGTAAATAAATATATTGTATATTTATATTTTTTCTTTTAAATGCTCTTTTTTAAGCATACCAGCCCTTTGTCATATTTGTTACAAATGCCTCTCGCAACTGTAGGAAACTGTCATATTAACTCAGTTTTGAAGGCAATGTGACATACAGGCTGACATGCAGCATACTGCCAAATATCATTTCCTATAGCATTTTTTAAAATATTGACTAGAAAACAGGATAATGTGAACCCTATGCTGGTATTGGTTTCTCTTTATAACATAGCATTACTTAATTGTTCTCTATTGAAATATAAAGCATTAGTATTTCCTGGGATTTTACAAAATTTCAATCATACTATTTTAAGATGCATAAGAAAAAGTTAATGCTTCCTGCCTTTAAACATATTTTTGCTATCTGAAACAAGATGTGTCATGGAGTATCCTAAATCTACCCTTTATTATTATTTTTTTTTGCAGTACGCGGGCCTCTCACTGTTGTGGCCTCTCCCGTTGCAGAGCACAGGCTCCGGACGCGCAGGCTCAGCGGCCATGGCTCCCAGCCACTCCATGGCATGTGGGATCTTCCTAGACCGGGGCACGAACCTGTGTCCCCTGCATCGGCAGGCGGACTCTCAACCACTGCGCCACCAGGGAAGCCCTAAATCTACCCTTTTAAAGGTACAATTACTACTGAAAGCCAACTGGAATTAGGCTAGGGAAACAATTTTGGTGACAAAATAAGAATTATAAAATTAGGTCATACCTTTGGGTAAAAAAGCACGAAGTAAAAAAATTGATATTTTAATGAACAGATAGAAGTGACTGTATGGTTGATTGAAGAACCAGTCATACAGGTCTCAGTTTAAAAGATGCCATACGAAAAGTTTAAAATGAAACTTGGTCAATTTTATTACATATAATCATAAAGAAAGAATGAATTTGGACTGTTATAGGTATTTAATTTAATAGCAAAAACAGGATTTCCCCTATTGATCAAGTACAGAATAACAATTTAAATATTAATATAATAAAGTTCTTATTTAAAATTTTAAGTATGATCTTCTAAAAAGGTGATCTGTGCACTTGTTAGAATAGAATATGAGTATTAAAAAAAATAAGTGTACAGGTGTAGGTATTTAACAAACAAGAACTAAAAGCGTAATACTAAACTACTGAAATTCCTATTTACTAATTGTTTCTACATAAGAAATCACAGCTCTGGGTCAGTGGGACTATGGAAATATAATACTTGTCTGATATACACAGCCTTCAAAAGGTAAATCAAGCCACTATTTTTGTTAGGAATCCTACTCAGGGAAATGGCTGGGTTGGCAATTATAGATGACTTACCTTGAAATTATATTCCCATTTACCTGCTTTCTGATAAAGTGAAATAAAAGAGGAGGTATTAAGTAAAATCTAAATACAAGCTTCTGTGATTTCAGTAAATATAAATCCCATATATTTTACCTACTGAAAAAAAAATTCCTGATATTGTGTCTCTGAGAAACATTTGACACAGATGGATATCAAATTCATAACAAGCATTTTCTCAGTCAACTTGCTCAGTCACATGAAAAACAAGACTTATTTTTAGCATCATATTTTGCTTCCTTTTTTTCTTTGTTGCATAGTGTTTGTTGAGCATAAGTGTTCTGTTCTAAAATTAGATTCTCACACTGTATGTAGCCGCCTGAATGTTCAAAAAGAAATGTGATTATGTGCACTTATTGCAGGAAAATACAGATTTCAAATGGATTGGAACCCAATTGCAATGAAATAGAATAATATAAGACAACTTGAATACAAGAGAATGGATGGATGGCAGACCTTTATAACAGTAATCTTTAAAATACTTCAGTGAGATGAAATATAGGTTGTTTTTCCTTTTGTTTTAACTTTGTGGCAATGGGCTTTCACAGCACCAAAGTGTTCAAGGAATTTTTTCAAGAGATTCTAGACCAGGTGGGGATTTTCCAGTTTTGCTAATGATGCTCAGGTTGCCCCCAAAATGAACATATTTGGCCAGGTATAAAGTGATACTGAATTAAATGCATGGTTGTATTGTTTAAGAAATACTTAGTTAGGAAAGTGGGAAACTCCATATTTCAAATCAGAATTGGCCAAAGACATGTATTTATTACCAACAAGTTCTTAGTTTCATTCAAATGAAAGGTGAAACAATTAGATATTAATTAATTATATTATGAATACATGTGGCTAAAATTCGTAAGCAATCAGACCATACTGACAAAGTAGTTTTATGACTGCCTGTTTAAATAGACAAAATTTATTGCAGTACATCTTTGCAGTTATTAAGGAAAGGAGAAATTCTGTGTGAATACAATTTGGTACCACAAATAATTGATAATATTTAACCATTTCTTTCATTTGTAATACTGTACATTTAACTTATCAAATTGAGATAGGCTGGGACCTGGGACCCTTTGCTGCAGTGCTTGCACCTGGACAAACATCTGAGCTACAAATTACAAAGAAACTATATAGGACTAAAAAAACTGTGCATGCACAGGTGGGGCAAATTATGGACAAAAAGACCAAAAATACCCCCAACTGCCACTTCTGAAGAGTGGGGAGCAAAAGCAGGGTACTGTGCATGCCCCCTGTGCACAACACCACCAAAGGGGTGGGAAAAACACCTAAGCCACCCCTCTGGCCCAACCCCTGAACACAGCCCTACCCTCACCCCATGTAAGGAACAAGCTCGCACCCCCCACCCCCCACCTTGGGGGAGCGAGCAAGGGAACCTTTTCACTCCTGTGGCCTTTCCAAGGTGGGGAGTGGCACGAGCTGGTGTGTGCAGGGGGCATGGGCAGTACCCTGTCTTTGCTCCCGGCTCTTTAGAAGTGGCAGTTGGGTTTTTTGGTCTTTTTGTATTTTTTTGTCCATAATTTGCCCCAGCTGCGCATGCACACAGTTATTTTTAGTCCCTTTTAGTTTCTTTGTAATTTGTAGCTTGAGGAGACATTTGTCCAGGTGCAAGCATTGCAGCACTGCAGCAAAGGGTCCCAGGTCCTGCCTGTCTAAGGATCATCAATCATCATTTGAAAGCATCCAATTATATTTAGTTTTTCAATGACCTCAGGAGGCAAGGTAGTGTAGTGGAAAGATTGCTGGAGTTAGTGCCAGAAACGTGGGCTGTGCAGATGTAGACAAGGAATTTAAACACACTAATCACTACTTGATTGATGTGAAAAATACAAATAATAATATCTTACAGAACTGTTGTAAGAATTGCACGAGAAAACAGATAGAATTAAAGACATTCAGTAAACTTTATTTCCTTCTCTTTTCTCCCCCCACTCACTTAAGAAGTAAACAAACCAAAGCAGCTGCATAGATTCCATGTTTTGAGGCTTTATGATACCATTAGGGGAACCACTGACTGAAACTGCACCCTGGCCAGGCCCCATAGTAACTACTTGCATGAGTTATCTTAACAGCAGGAGGTCCTGGTAAGGAACATGGAACTAACAAGCCACCACCAACTGGAAGAATTCAGGAAAGGTCAAATGGAGACAGGAGACGCCAGTCCATATGTCCTTCCAGAATCCTTCTCTCTGGAATCCATCTTGGCTGAGTGATGCGCATACCACCAGGAAGAACCCTGAGTCAGAATGTTTGGCCAGAGACAACCAGAAACTAATCCCATCACTGTAAAATCTGAGACTGTGCGCCACCTGGCAGAGCAGTCCTCCTGGGTTCCCTTACCCTCCTGCTCTCCACCCAGGTGCCCCTTCTCGATAAAGTCTCTTGCTTTGTCAGCACATGTGTCTCCTCGGACAATTCATTTCCGAGTGTTAGACGAGAATCCACTCTCGGGCCCTGGAAGGGGTCACCCTTCCTGCAACAAATGGCGATTTTGGTGGGACCTCTTCTTTGCTATGACTGACATCCTGACCACTCAGGGTACGCGGGGACCAGCTCACCTGCCGAGGGACCAGACCCAGTGGCCGCAACCGGGACCCTTTTTTCCGTGGTCTCCTGACGTGGATGACTGGCCAGAGTGCCCCAACTGGGTAAGGAACAAGAGATTGTATTGACCTCTTTCCCCTTCCCTCTCTTTCCTCTTTTCAACCCCTCCTATCCTACCCTTTTTTCTTCTGTCCTGATCCTGTACGTAGGAGTCTGCTTGAAGGGCCTCAGCCTGAACTGAGGGTCGGAGCCTGATCACCTCTGGTGGGCAGAGAACTCGAATTCTGGTTCTGGTCTGGTCTCTTGTTTCTGGTAGGGTTGAGTTCCCATCCTCCCTTCCTAGAAGCCCAGGGAAAGGTCCCATGACACCTGGGTGTCTGCAGGTGGCAGGAGACATCCATAAGGCCACCCCTTTTGTCCCCCTTCCTTCCCCTCTTCCTTCAACCTGGCCTCCTTTCCTTCCTTTGAGATTTTTGAAGACCTGAGATATTTCCATTTACTCTGTTAGTACTCGGATCTGAAGTTCTGTGTCTCTATAGGAGGTTTTCTGAGAGACTGCAATCTTGTGCTTAAGCAAGTGTGTGATTAGGATGGCCAGGCCTGTGTGTGTTTAATACTTTGTGTTCTGTGTTGTGATTTGTGATGGCCATTCTGCCTTGTGAAATGGGAATATGTGTGGCCACCATATTGTTTAGACTCCAGAGAAAGTTGGTTTAGGTAAAACTCTTGAAAACTGTTTTTTTTTTGCATATACAGTTAGTCAAAGCAAGCTTGATCAAACGTCTTTTCAGAATTTTGACCCTAAGGGAACAAGTCCTACTAGGAGAACATGATTTTTCTCTCCCTGTGCCTTGAGACCAGGGCTCTCAGGAACCCTTATCTAGACCATCTCTAACTCCTACAACTGAGAGGAAAATGGGAAGAAGCCTTTAAAAATTTTACTTATTCCAACTGTTATTTATAAACTAGTGAATTTTATATTGTGATACCTGATATATGACTAAGTTTAGAAAATGAAGCTAAATCTTTCATTGTGTCTGTCTGGATATTTGTATGTCTCAGTATGTGTCTTTGTCTTTGGATAATATTGCTGAGGTTAATTTGTAAATGAGCTCTGTTCAACTGACTTAAAGAAAAGTAAATGAATTTCGGGTTCACGTGAACTGGGAAATATTCAGTATTAAATTAATATCTGGTATTAATGTATAAGTTTGTCAATCTAATTGATATAGACATGTCTTTAGAGTTATCAACATTAAGTGTAATACTTTTATTGCACCTAGGTTTAATATAAGCTAAATAAAATCTTGTTATATCTGTTATAAAATTGTCAGCAAAAAACAAAACAAAATTCAATGTAAAGAAACTTTTAAGGAAAGAAAATATAAATGAGATAAGAGCTTTTAGATAAACTCTATTAAGAATAATTATGCTTTAGGAATGTCTGTCTAAAATAGTCTCTCCAGATTCTGGTAACTTGAAATTCTAGAGTTGTGCTAAATTAAGTGATGGAAGGTTATTGAATAGCTAGGTCATTCCCAAATAAGATACTGAAACATTAATTACTGAACATTGGCTTCCTTTTGCAGAGAAACAAAAGGTATTTAGGACTGTTAATAAATATGTTTGGTGCCACACTGAGATATTTTCTATAAGAAAGCACATTTTTCAAGAAATTATTTGGGTTTATGTTTACCAATCTACAGAGTGCTGATATAAAGGACAGTCATGGTTGCTTAAAGTAGGGTGTGTGTTTTCAGTAAAAAAGGTATGAGGCATGGAATTGCATTTTATTAAGGGAAAAGGAAGTAGGTCTGACTTACAGGTGGCTGTTTCTGAATGGAAAAATAAAGTGATGGATACAGAAAGTGATAAAAAGTTTTGTGGAAAGTGGGCCCCAAGAAAAGAATTTTGTGCATGGTCAGGACTGACTGAGTTTAAAATAAATTTGATTGAGTAAATGAATTTTAAAAGTAAGCTGGTACAAAACTTGAATTTGCCTTTTCTCTCTGTTAAGAGGACAAGTTTTCTTAAAATGCTGAACTGCCTTTGATAACAGATTTTAAGTTTCTTTACCTTTTGAGTGATCTGTTCTGTATTTGCCTTTGAAATCCTTTATTGTTACTTTGGCTAAGTGAATAACTATTGTTTCACAGTGACCTATGATATTATCTGTTTTAAACCCTTTTGAATTTTTTTGACAAAAGTTCCTAAATCAAATTCTAATGAAGTCCTTTTGACCTCTAGCTAACTTTGGAATGCTTCAAAGGGCCCCTGAAACATCCCAAAGAGAGAAGTAAACTAATTAGGTTCATTTGGTATGTTAAATTACATGGGAACTTAATCTTCTTAGGTTATATTGTGTGGTACATGTTACTAATATAGATATAGAGATTATATGGAATTCCTAAAAATCTGATATGTCCTGGTAAAATATTATCAGTCATAATTCTAGTTATTATCTGAAAGTGTGTCACAGCAGTAACCAAGTTACTTTGTCAGTTGTATTGTAAACAGATTTAAACGTACCTCCTGAAGTCTTGTCATTATAGACAGATATGTTTTCATTCTGATGCCTTTGCAAAAATGCTTCCTCTTCAAGAAGATTTATAGAAAGGACTTTTGGATAAATACAAGTTTCTGACTTTCAGACCATAATGCTGAACTGGGTAAGAAATTGAAGAATTCTAATGGGAAACCTGATGGCTTCGTAAAGCTGTTAACAAAAAGGATTAGTTACACAGGACTGAGTGAACTGGTGAATATGGTTGTAATTTTCATGGTTTCTATCTGAAAAATTACTGGTTTAAATCTGTGTTTTCCAGGTATAAGGAAAACCTTCTCCTTACACTAATTATGACTTACAGTAATTTGGTAAATTATACCTTTGTAAGCAGAATTGAAACATTTATCTTTTCTCTCTATCTGCTCCTTCAAGAGTGAAAGCCCTTAGGTTCCCAGCAGCTTTATCAGATAGATTAGGAAGGCTCCCTCAATAACAGGTACAGAAATCTCAAGGTATTTTGGGGACCTTGAAAAGGAAGGCATTCACCTAGATCTGTTAGGGAAAATCTGTGACAAGCCCTTGGTGTGACTTTCCTAGCCCTGAGAGGACTTTTAAAAGTTCAGTCTGAGACTCCTTATAAAAGTTTCAGCAAGCAGAAAACCCATATGATCAATTACAATTATATAAATCATCAGGCCAAGTTTATTGAGACCAAACTTATTTTGCAAACAGACTAGTCTTAATTTGGTTATATTTGGTAAAAACGAGGGTAATTTTAGAGAGAAAAAGATTATGTTTCAGTGAATATTAAATTCCAGTTTTGTTAATGGCAGTCTGTTATTTACTAAGACTCACCTCCCAGATAGTTCCTTGCTGTTATGTTATATTAATGTAAAGTTTAATTGAAGGACACTCTAAGTTTGTTTCTGAAGCTTATCTCAGTAATCTATCTTTGGATGAAGATCAGATGCCCCACAACTAGCAACCAGGGGATTATGCATGCTGGAAAAGGCATAATTGAAAGGACTGTCTCCAACATGGACGGAAGGGCCCTTATCAGGTACTCTTAACTAGCTCATGCACAGTGAAACTGAAGGGAATTGACTCTTGGATTAATTTCCACTTACAAAGGGCCCCTGCACCGGACTGGTCTATAGAGAGGACTGCTGACCTCAAACTCACCTTAGAACAATGCTCAAACATAGGAGAAACTACATTCCTCCTAGGATGAGAAAAAGACAATATCAGAAATAGACAGCTAGCCCAAGATCCTGGACCTGACTTGTATGATCATTTATAATGTTTTCTTGATTCTTGGACCTTTGCATATGAATCAGTTGCCTTTCTATCATAGGCACGATCCTATGCTACTTTGAAAAATCAGTCCAGTTGTTGGGCTTGTGGCCAGTTAACCTGTGTCTAGTACTTCTGGGTTACCTTGCTGGATTTCTCCACTCCAGGGCTCTAATTGGTTAGCTGTGAGGAAATTTACTTTCAAAAAAAATTATAGTTATGTTCAGGTTACTATTGATATTACTAGATGGAATCCCCTCACCTGGTCAATTAATAATGCCTGCTCTGACCCTGGCCATAAATACGAGTTTTCTTCTATTACTCAAGCTCAATCAGAGCAACAAGCAAAGTTTCAGCCAAGGAATAAAATCTCCCACAATTATGGGGCAGATTTAAGTAGATAACACCAGGCTATGGTAATTTAAGGTAAAAAGCTCCTCTCTGTTGGGAACAAATAAATCATACTAAGGATAATCAGTCTAGTAACACTAGGAAACTGCACTGGGTGCCTTATGGACAATGCCAATATATAATTTCCCTTAAAGATAGGGATTGGTACAGAACAGACTAAGTCAGATGACCTGCGATATACTGGGCTTCACCTAATGGAAGTTCTTGACTTATATTCCTACTTATGACCTCACTAATCTGCCAGCTATATTGTTTTTTATATTGCCTGTTTTACAACATTTTTGTTTCTTGTATTACCAAATGTGTGACTGAGCCTCTGATAAAATGATGATATGTAGTTCCATATGAGATCAATGATTATAATAGCACAACTCAAGATATGGGATGAAGCAACAAGAGGGAATATTTTTCTGGACTGTAAGAGGCTAGTAAGACAGGTGGCCCAGAGATTTTTGGCTACTGTTAATAAGACCTAGTCCAGTAATAGCACACTGAGTGGCCTATCAGCGAAATCTTCACCAGACCTGGGAGTGAGCATTCCCAGCACAGTGGGACGAAATGGTCATGAAATGCCCCCCCAAACCATGGTCGAATTTACCAAATTTATGACCATGAAGGGGCCCTGCTGACTGGAAACTGGCACTTGCCATCTGCTTCTGCAAGGATTAAGTCAATGGCCACTGTGGCCACTGACCTTCAACACCCCCTGAAAGGAATTCAGGATGGAGATCAGGAATGAGGCACTCTGTGCTCTGAGAAAAACTGACAGAACAGGCCTTTAGATAGTTAAATACTTTCGGGAGATTTTATGAGCCCAAATTCTTATATCTTCCCATATCTAGAGAAATACTAACATCATTAACGGTGACATCTGCTTTATTAAGGATAGTATTACAATTAAAAGTCAAAATGGAGTAGCTGTGGTTCAGATATCCAATGAAATAACTAGGTGACACTATGGGTGTGATTTCAGACAAGTCCTTGTATTGCTAAGAACTTGAGTTTTCTGAGCTGTGTCAGAATTGGATGCTACCAGCCATCCTCAAAACAATGTCTGCTGGCAGCTGGTAGCTGCAACCTTACTTTTTAAAGGTCTCCTCTTGTAACTATTACATTTTAGACAATGGAATTGTTTTAGATCATACATTAACAAAAAGAGACATGTGTGGTGACCAGTAGCACCTGTTATCTATGTGTTAACACCACATTAAAAGTTAAAACCTACTTAGATAAAACTAGACAACTGGCTACATGGCTACAAGTCTCTCCAAAGTGCCTGGTCCAGACTGGGTTTCAGGCTTATTCTCCTGAAAAGAAATGAGATTTATTTTGCCTATTAAAATTCCAGTTGTCACTCTTCCAACTACTTCTAATTTGGTCTGTTACACTAAAATGGCAGATCCAGGGACTGAGATTTGAATCATACAAGACTCAGATCCAGGACTTGGAACTCAGAAATATTTCCAATTCAGTGTCTGTTTTCCAAATTGAGGCAGGACTAGGCCCCATTTTAGCAGGAAGTGGCCAGAGCTGTCATCACCCAGTTTCCTGAATTAAAACTGATAGGACTCTGTGGGGCTCTGGAATACAAATCCTTTCTGTGTCCCCTGTTTCTTGTTTATAGGATATAGACTTCATTCAGCCTCCCAGACCTTCCCTGAGCTCCAAAGGGCAGATTCAAACAGTTGTTAATCAGGGAAGGGAGGGGATGCAAAAACAGGGGAGGAGCCGTCAAATGGTGGTACAGCCTTGGGGCAGGGTCCTGGTTCCTCCTAAGGAGTATGCATAAGAACATCTTTGAGTTTTTCTGCAGGAACTAAGGCCCCCACCCAGGTAGAGAGGATGGTAATTTCAGGCTGAGCACAAGGTTCCTGGAACCACCACCCTGTTACCTCACCACCAACCAATCAGAAGGAAGTCACACACCCTGCAGCTCTCACCCCAGATTTTGCCTTCCTTTTCTGGGCCTGGTGATGACCATCCTGTTAGACCTCCTGTTTGGCCCCTGTCTGTTTCATCTCCAACAGGCTCCAAGAGTTTCAGGCTAAATTGTTACCATGAGGGTGAATGCTGGTTTTGGGCACAGAATACCTTGATTTAGATCAGGTGGAGAGAGACTTCTGCTCTACTAGGCAGGACTATGCCTATTCTCAGCAGGAAGTAGTTACAGAAGAAAGAGACCTCTACCCCAATTCCCAAGAAGTATCTTGAGTATGAAGTCTCTCCGGGGGAGTTATTAGGGGAACCACTGACTGAAACCACCCACCCTGGCCAGGCCCAATAGTAACCACTTGTGTGAGTTATCTTAACAATAGGAGGTCCTGGTAAGGAACATAGAACTAACAAGCTACCACCAACCGGAAGAATTCAGGAAAGGTCAAAAGGAGACAGGAGACACCAGTCCATATGTCCTCCCAGAATCCTTCTTGCTGTAATCCATCTTGGCTGAGCAATGCACTTGCCACCAGGAAGGACCCTGAGTCAGAATGATTGGCCAGAGACAACCCAGAAACTAATCCTATCACCGTAAAACCCGAGACTGTGAGCCACATGGCAGAGCAGTCCTCCTGGGTTCCCTTACCCTCCTGCTCTCCACCCAGGTGCCCCTTCTCAGTAAAGTCTCTTGCTTTGTCAGCATGTGTGTCTCCTCAGACAATTCATTTCCAAGTGTTAGATGAGAGCCCACTCTCGGGCCCTGGAAGGGGTCCCTCTTTCTGTACCAATACTGTTTCAATTTTTCTCTGGATATTTGAAGTTCTCCCATTTATGACTTGCTTTTTTAAGATTAAAAGGACTGTGTGAGATAAGGTGTGGAATGTTTCAGTTGTTCACACTGTGAGATTCACAATTGTATTGATAACTAGCTTTCTTTGGTTACTTCATTAGGACCTAAATCCTGCCTCAGCCATGGGTGGTGTAATCTTTGTACTTTAGCCTCCTCCTAATAAAGGCTAAAAGGAGAGAATTGAAAGGTAAATTTCAGCTCTGTAATTCTGTGAACTCCTTATTCTGCTTTGAAAGTGCGCCACCTCAGAGGTTTCTCAAAGTTGAATTAATTTGCCCTTGATAGCCGTAGATAAAGAATTTAAAAAAAACAGCAAGTGCTATTTCTACTTTCCACTGGTTGTAATATGAAACTAGAGCTGCTTGGCAATTACTCCCCTTTCTCATCTCAGCACCTCTCACCCTTATGCTCCATTTCCCTCCTCTCTCTCCTGGAAGCCTTGTCATTTTCTAAAACATATTTATGCTTTTTCCTAACTTTGCAATATTTTTCAGTAGTGCATATAAAAAGACTAAGAAAGATAAGCAGATGTTTGGCCACTGTCTAGACTTGTCCTTCCTAAACTCTTACCATGTACATAAATGACCTGGGGATTTTGCTAAAATACAGACTCTGACTTAGTATGTCTAGGGTGGTCTCTCAGATTCCTGATTTCCAACAAGTTCCCAGGTGATGGCACTAGTCCTAGAATTACACTTTGGGTAGCAGTTGTTGAGACTATTTTGTAGACTTAAAGTGATCATAAACCTAAAACTTAAAAGGTAATTATAAAAAATAGATACTGTATTTCACTTTCATTAAAAAAATCATGTCTTTCTGCTGACCTCTTCACAAATAAAATCAGTGTTTTCTTTCAAAGTTGAAATTTCCAGGAAGGCAGTACATTATTTCTATAATCTATTCTCGTGTGTCTTCGCTACATTATGATTCTACATTTTTTAATTTGGCAAAAAAATCTACATTATGATTTAAAATTTAGACAAGTTGAACATCACAATTCTGAAAACCTAAACATATAGGAGAGTAAATTAAACTTATATAATTATTAAGATGATTGGATTATTTATTTAAAAATAAACATTTCTCAACATTTATGACATAAGCTTTATTGTATGTGTTTTAGAAATAATGTTTACATGCCACAGAACATAACAGTGCTCTAAAATACTGCAACAGAATAACTTCTAGTTATCCAAAATAGTAAATTTACAAAAAACTATATCTTAGCTGAAGCTAGCTATTTTTTTCCACTTTTCTTTCAAAATCCCCTAACATTCAGTAATCTTGCTACTGGCTGATAAAAATATAAACATATACAGAATTACCAAAAATAGTTATTTCAAATATGCAGGAATTTGAATTATGACTATAGAAGCTGTTGTCACTTAAAAATTATAGAAAAGTTTAAAGATTAGATGTGGTATTCTGAAATTCTGCTTCATCTTATAAAAAATATGTATGCTCATTTCCCTTTCCTTTTAATATATACTAGATTTCTTTGTTTTTTTAGCACAAGCCCAGTAAAGTCCTTGTTTCCTAGTGAAAACTAAAGAGCAACAACAGCAACAACAACAAAAGTTTTTATTTTAAAACTTGCATTGTTTCTCCTTTATTTGTACATTTATCTGTACTTTTCCTCATTGAAGAGGTAGGGAGCTCAGGGTCCAGGATTACCCACACATATTATTGGAGGAAACAGCATCCATCCCCAGGCTTAACCTAAAGGATGGTGATGGATGATAACAGTTGAAGAGAAAACTTGGTGGTTAGACAGAGAAGATGAACAACGTATTAGGAAGGCAAGAGTCTGAATAGAACACACTGGTGCAATATAGGAAGGGTTCAGGGTGTTTGTCTTTAATAATGTCCCAGAAGAAAAATATTTGTTGTCTAAGGAGCTTGGTAATCTTGTATAAATTTTAGGGCCCAATTTTAACCCTACATAACTAGTTTCAGATCACATTAGAATTCAGTGTTTTCTTGATATTCCACTTAAGAAACTATATCTTGCAAATTAAATTGACATTCAAAAAGTGTTTAAAAAGATCTTGTTAAACTATCAGTAATACCAACAACTCTGAAGGTTGGTTTTTAAAATGTTACTCTTGCAGAGTATTATAGGCTTGCATCTGCATCTGTGAAATTCTTTTCTCTCTATTGTATTATTTATCTTGTAAGAATAAAGTTTACTTATCTTTGAATAAGTCACCGATCATTTAATGATGTGGAAAATGTGGCAAAGATGACCAATTCATTTTGCTAAGCAAAGAGAACTGAAAGAAATGCAGCTGTTTCAATGCACCTTCCTTATGCAGAGGAAAATATTTCTTTTTTTATTAGCTCCATCTGATGGTCGATCTGGTTTTTACACACTGCCTGGCTATAAATTCCCAACAGTAATTTCACTGTTTTCTATCCCTCTCTTCTATTAGAAAAATGTGCTATATTGTGAAGATACTCCTTAGCTGATTATGTATCTAATTAATTCATTGAATTCTGCAAAGTATTTACTAATGTAAAGAACACTAATTCATGCTAATTCTTGTGGCTATTTTCTTTTTCCTTTAAGTTGAGAAGCATAAATATCACAGATTACAACCATATAAAATGTAAAATTTGAAAATATGAGAATATTAGTGATATTGTCCTGTATGCACATTTTCATACAGGACACACGTACCTCTCAGATAGGCTTGGCCTGCCCATTACCTAATTTATGTTGAGCATGTACATGGTGATAACAGAGTTTAAGCACATAAAAATGACTTTATTTTCCTTATGTATATTTTCTACTAATGGACTAGTTTGGCAAAAACCTATTTATATGATATACCATCCTAATGTTTTCAGCTATGAGCATGCATGCTTGAAAATACAATTCTTTCAATGCAGAGAAAAAATAGCTTAGGATTTAAATGTATTTGAAATACATAACTGAGTCTAAGCATTAAATAAATAAATTAAGAAAATACTATACCTCAGCATCATACTCCCATAACTGATTTCCTCTCATGTGGTGGCATTTTAACATGATTACAGGTCCGTTGAGTCTAGACACATCCAAGCACAAGTCATCGGTTCTGATTTCTTTGTCAGCAGTATAAGAAAATACCTGAAAATATAAGAGTCAGCCAATAAAATAATATATTCTTTAAAAAAAAAAAGTTGCAGTATAGCAGATTTATCTGTGGAAGCTTTCATATCAGATAAACTTGTGTTTTCAAATGATCTCTGCTGTGTGATCTTGAGAAAGCTAGTTCATCTCTCTGCGTCCTTTTCTTCAACTACAAAATATGTACAGTGTCATGTGCTTTTTGTGAAGACTCAGTTTAACAAACTAAATTATTATTATTTTTGTAATTCTAACCTTTTTTTCCTTTTTTAAATTGAAGTAACAGTTGATTTACAATGTTTAGTTTCAGGTGTAGAGCAAAGTGATGTATATGTATTCTTTTTCAGATTCTTTCCCCTTGTAGGTTATTCCAAAATATTGAGTATTATTCCCTGGGCTATACAGTAGGTCTGTGTTGGTTATCTGTTTCATACATAGTAGTGTGTATATGTTAATCCCAAACTCCTGATTTATACCTTTGCATCCCTACCCCTTTCCCCTTTGGTAACTACAAGTTTGTTTTCTATGTCTGTGAGTCTGTTACTGTTTTGTAAGTAAGTTCTTTTGTATCATTTTTTAGATTCCACATATAAGCAATATCATATGATATTTGTCTTTCTTTGACTTATTTCACTTAGTATGTTAATCTCTAGGTCCATCCATGTTGCTGCAAAGGCATTATTTCATTCTTTTTATGGCTGAATAAAATTCCACTGTATTTATATACCACATCTTCTTTATTCCTCTGTCAATGGACATTTAGGATGCTTCCATACCTTGGCTATTGTAAATAGTGCTGCAGTGAAGATTAGGGTGAATGTATCTTTTCGAGTTATAGTTTTCTCTGGATATATGCCTAGGAGTGGGATTGCGGGTCATATGGAAGTTCTATTTTTAGCTTTTTAAGGAACTTCATACTGTTTTCCATAGTGGCTATACCAATTTACATTCTCACCAACAGTGTAGGATGGTTCCTTATTCTCCACACACTCTCTAGCATTTATTGTTTGTAGAGTTTTTGGTGATGGTCATTCTGACTGGCGTGAGGTGATACCTCATTGTAGTTTTGATTTGCATGTCTGATAATTGGCGATGTTGTACATCTTTTCATGTGCCTTTTGGCCATCTGTATGTCGTCTTTGGAGAAATGTCTGTTTAGATGTGCCTATTTTTTGATTGGGTTGTTTCTTTTTTTGATATTGAGCTGTTTGTATACTTTAGAGATTGATCTCTTGTAGGTCGCATCGTATGCAAATATTTTCTCCCATTCTGTAGGTTGTCTGTTTATGACTTCCTTTGCTGTACAAAAGCTTTTAAGTTTAATTACATCCCATTTGTTTATTTTTATTTTGATTAGGAGATGGATCCTAAAAGGTATTGCTGCGATTTATGTGTTCTGCCTATGTTTCCTCTAGGAGTTTTATAGTATCCAGTTTCACATTTAGGTTTTTAATCCATTTTGAGTTTATTTTTCTGTATGGTGTTAGAGGATGTTAACTAAATTATTAAATTCTTAGTATTTGGTGACATTGTATTTTCTGAATTATATTTGCCTTATAAAACTTACACAACAGGTTCAATAAAATAAAGTTTGTAAGCTTTATGGAGCTCCGTAAAGGGCAGTCCTTGTTGCCACCACCATATGACCAATTCCCTAAGTCTAGAGACAACGATGTTTTTCATCAGTTTCCTTTCTATAACATAAGTACATCACATAAACTTTATTAAATATTGTCAGTGGGTTTCTGAAGGTTGTAGAATTATCTTTAGAGATCTCCTTAAAGGCAGGCTCTATGTTTACCTTTCTCATGTGGTTTTGGCTGGGCTTGACTATAATTCTTCTCAAAATATCCAAGAAATGTCAAGGTAGATAGCAGACTCATTGTTAGCTAATTCAAACTGATGCTTTAATAATCTCTATTATTTTGTTCCTAGTGTGAATAATTTATTTATAACAATGATTATTAAAGTTTTGTAAGGGTTATTAAGTACATAATTATAAAAGTTGTTTTCTTCTGTTATGATAAGCATGCTTCAGTATTCTGTGGGTATTTATTTTTTCTTTGCAATGTCAAGAGGGAGTATGATGAGGAAGGTCATTTCAAGGTCTTTTCATTTCCCAAAGCAACCTGATGAAATCTGAGGAAGTCAGCTCTACAGATCACTTATAAACTCTGAGTCCTAGCCTGTAAGCTGACTAAGTTAGTCTTGAAATGGTTGCCTCTGTAGCACTGGTACTCAGGGCTTCTAGGAAGACTAGGAAGATCACAAGTAGTGGTAAGAGGGAGATGCAAAGTCAGTGATGGAACCCAAGTACCCTCTTAAGCCAACATCTTAAAAGGAAAATTTTCACAAAGGTTATACATTTTACTTAACAATATAAAAACTTGGGAAGTGTATAAAGTTCATTTATTTAAACAATATAAAATATATTATACATTTCATGTATTGAATTCAGAAAAGATTTTCTTATCTTTGAAGAATCATGTATATGTGTATACTTTTTATACTTTTCAATGTATATACTTTTCATGGAAAAAGAGTAACCAAAAGAAGAATGAAGGAAACACCCATCTAAGATAAGTATTTGTATCCTTCCCAAACGTGGCTAGTATTTTTTTTAATACAATTACAAGCATATTTAATTAAATAAATGAATCTGGTAGTACACCTTGATGTGAGAGAGGGTAGTTTCTAGAGAAATTTCTTTTGCCCATTATAGGATTATTTCAATGTGAAGGATAATTTTCCACTTTGAAATTGTTTTATTTTAGTTGTATACAGATGGCAATGTAAACGGAGAGACCAAAGCATCCATATTCACCATTAATTTTGCATAATGAGTATAATCATGGCCTGAGCATCAATTCTCCTCAGGTCGCTAATGATAGTTTGGAAACTTTAACTATTGAAAGTTCTAGAGAGAAGTCCACAAAGCATTCTTTGTTCTTCAGTTTCTAATTTTGATTCACTTTTGGGTCAATTAATAGATATGTAATTTACATCACATTTAAGAAAGATATCTATAGAATACTCTCTGACCCTATATATGAAATTATCTTTCTTTGGACTTTGCAATTGAAAAAAAATTAACTGATGCATCTACAAGTCATGGCGATTGCTGGCAAACACCAGAAGTTAGAAGCAGCAAAGAATGATTCTCCCTTACAGGTTTCAGAAAGAATATGCCCTTTCTGGCACCTTGATTTCAGACATCCAGCGTCGAGAATTGTGAGTCAATAAATTTCTTTTGTTTTAAGCCATCCAGTTTGTGATGGTTTGTTATAGCAGTTTGAGGAAACGAATACACTTCCTTTTATTCCTAATGCTGGTTGAAGCCTTTAAAAGTAATGGGATTAGTTTTCCAAATGTCACTGCAAATTTTTCAAATCTATTGTATCTCAATATCTGGGCCTAAAATTGTACCATCCAGTTATACTTTCCAAAAGCGTCAGAGCAATCATTTTCATAATCATTTTTCCATTTAAATATATCTTTGTAAAGTGGTTCTTTACTATGACTAGATGATTTACTTGCTTTTATGTATACTTTATTGAGGTTAGATTGATTTCTGTCTCTGAACTGATGCAATCAAATGAGTTTAGGAATAACTCCCAACATATGAAAGATGATAGCCAAGCTCAGTCTCAGTTCCTTTTAATCTTAATATTTTTTCAGAGAAGGTAAACTTTTTCATTATATCACACATGCATACAGTTTGTTCTGGATTTTTCTTTTTGGGAAGTGTGTCCAAAGGTATTTTATGATTCTTCAAATATCTAAAATTGAAACAACATTTAAACATTTTTTAAAGACTGTGTGAGAATTATCTAAAATATTCTGCAGTAAATTAGTACTTTACTTCGCACAATGAAAGAATGTGTCAATACGTTCTTTTAAAAATTGTATCTTGCTTAAAATCCTAATGTATACCTGTTTCTTTCAAAATACTCTTATATCTTTACCCCTTTGAATAATTGCGAGAGCATAGCAGACATTCACAAAACCTTGTAGAGCAGCCCAAGTTGCAAACCAAGGACACTGTTCTGTTACTGGGACCTGGACCACGCCTCCTTCAGCAAGAGGCTTGGGGACTAAACGCCCTCTGCTGGCTCTGTCTCAACATAAGGTTTCCTTCCTTCTTTTATCCTTAGATAAAGAAATATTTTGCCAAAAAATATGTGTGTATTTAAAAGGCTCACATGCGTATTTGATTCAGCTTTGTTAATTATACAGGTTGTGATTTCCCTAGATTTAGTTCAGAATTTATAAAATACTTTTCCTGTCGAGTTCCTCAGGACAATATTTACTCTAAAGGTTCACAGTTTGAAGAGACTATGTTACTCTATGCCAGCTGCTTCACTTTCTAGATGAAGAAACTGAGGTCAGTAAAGCTACAGGGTTCACCCAATTTGCCAGAGCGTCTTAGCGAAAGAGGTCTCTCTGGACCCCAGGCTCATTGTCACTGTTCCTTCACTTGACCATACTGCCCTTTACATACCCATTTTGGAGCTTTGGGCCCTCTGGGAATCCCTTTAGGTATTTGAAATACAGTCAGTTTGAGAAATCTGTTAACAGCCATCCAGAAGGACAAATTATAAGAAAATAAACATCATAAGAGTTTTTCCCTCATTCTGTAAAAATAGCCCAGGAACATTTGTATTGAAATAACAAAGAAAATTGTTTAGCAATAAAAATTCAACATTTAGCAGTGATTTATTTTTTAACACGTTCTCTCTTACTATATGTCACACCATCCTGATATTAGCATGGAGAATGCATAGATGGAATTGAATTCATCAATGGAGATGCCAAACAAAGAGACTTTTGCTCTCAGACAAAAGATTTTTGTCTTAATTGATTTCAGATTCTGTTTATAGCCTGTTAGCCCAGTGGTTTATATAGAAGAGGGTAAGGAGATGTAGGTAGCTTCTAGCTGTGTACTCTTATCTTACATGCATACATGGTATCTATGGTCTTTTACAGTTTTAATGCTCTAAAAGACTTGTTAAAAACAGGATGTGAGTGTGTATCTCAAGTTCAGTATTCCCAGTCTGTCCTCAGTATCACCTATGAAGGCTTAACTCTTTCCCCTTTCACTTCAATATAACTATGTAACACTCTGGTAGTTCCCTGTTTGTACTCAGCAAGTCACCTCAGTCTTCCATCCCTGACCTGGTATGTGCTGATCATATCATTCGGACTATCCATTTCACTTTGCCCAGGAAAAGATCACCTCCTTAAAGTCTTAGTACATTCGTCACTTTCTTCATGTAGCGTTTTTGTAACTACTCTTACCCTGATAGCTTATCTGCACTTTATTGTAGGTATGATATCATCTGTGCATATCTTTGGAGCAGAACAGCGCTAACACAATGGGCTTTGGAAAATGACACGACCTGGGTTTGAGACCTTCCTCCACACTCTTCAGAAAGAATTACTGTGAGACTTTGACCAAATCTTACCTTCCTTATCTGGGAAAAGGGATAAAGATGCCTCCTGTTTCCTGGGCTATTTCAGAGGTTGAATGAGGTAATTCTTCTAAACTCTAAACACAGTACTTAGCCCAAGTGACATCTCAGTATCAGTAATTATCTGTGCAAAATCCAGGCATATAATCTACATTTGATTACAATTTGTTTCATCTTTTTGTTTTATTTTTTAAACCTCTTTGCCCCAGTAATAATGCTAGAGATATATTTTGAATACCTTTGGAAACAATTCTAGGAGAAGAGTATGTGTCCAGTAATTACTTGCTGAATTTCAATGAAAGCAGTTTCTCTTTGGAGTTCTTTAGTACACTTTATGGAAAACAGAGCAAGAGAATAAGGTAATAAAATAAGCAGGATGCACTAATATAATAAAATGTGACTGTTGTTTCTATTTTCTTTCTACTTCATTGTTAAATCCTCCTTTTTTTTTTTTTTTTCTGTGTTACGCAGGCCTCTCACTGTTGTGGCCTCTCCCGTTGCGGAGCACAGGCTCCGGACGTGTAGGCTCAGCGGCCATGGCTCACGGGCCCAGCCGCTCCACGGCATGTGAGATCTTCCCGGACCGGTGCACGAACCCGTGTCCCCTGCATCGGCAGGCAGACTCTCAACCACTGCGCCACCAGGGAAGCCCAAATCCTCCCATTTTAAACACTACTGGTGTTAAAGTTTATGTATGTTTAATAACTTACTCTGCCTTGAAGGGTTTTAAAGGAAGTCTGCAATTCAGGAATCTATACTCAAATATTTTCCAAATATTTACTCATATTCTACTATTGTAATATTGAAGAATATAAATTGCAAATATAAGCCTAGTAGGAATTCCTTTCAAAAGATACCTCAAGATATAATACTTGAATGGTAGATATTGTTTTTTATGTGACTGTGGTAGAATTCTCAGATGGCCCCAAGATTCTTGTCCCCTGGTGTACATGCCCTGTTTAACACCCTGCCCTTGAATGTTGGTGAGAGTGTGACCATGACAGGAAAGTTACTTCATGATTACATTATGTTACATAAGACTGTGTCTTTGCAGACTGAGAAAGATGGGCCCTCAGTCCTCCAACTTCAAGGAACTGAAATCTGCCAATAACCAGGAATCTTGGGCCTCCATTAAGATCACAGCTCTGACCAACACCTTCATTTCAGTCCTGTGAGACCCTGAGCAGAGAACGCAGCCACGTCGTGCCTGAATTTCTGACCTATAGCACTGTGAGTTAATAATTTTGTGTTGTTTTAAGCCACTTAATTGGTAGTAATTTGTTATACAACAATAGGAAATTAATAGTGATCATCAGGTTAAAGGAGATGCATGCAAAAACTAAATTATTCTCACCATGTAGAACACCTTCTCCCATGCTATGTCTCTATCATTTATCTATTCATTCAGTGATTCGTCCATCTATTTATTCCGTGATACTTTTGAGAATGTTAAATGTTTTCAGGCTTTATCTAAACCATATAGGCCATTCATGAAACTTTGATAGCAGACATCCAAGCAAATGCCAACATTTCTGTAAGAGTTTCCTCCACTATTCCAACCTGCTTGAACTCTGTTCTTGATGTTCTCATTGTATTGATTTTCTGTAACAAATTAGCTTTCTCTTGATGATATTCTTTCTTATGTTTTCCCCCACTGAATTATTCCTTAAATATTTTTTATCTGAAGAACTGGCCTTCACACATATAAATTGCAAGGGAAGTAAAGTAAATTCCTGGATGGGATATTCTCCTTCAGTCATGGGCAATTTTATACATACTTTCCCTTTATGACTATATCATTAGTTGGAACCATGGAGCAGCAAGATATCTGGTCTTTGAGGTTCTGACTCATTTATGCCTGTGAATGTAAAATAAACATAGCAGTAATAATATATATTATTCACATGACATATATATACGTATATATATAGACTATACATTCATTTTAGTGTTTGTTTTATTAGCCACAGATTAATGATAGAAGACTTTGTGATATCATTTCTGAATGTATTTTTACTGGTATTTTATATTATTTCAAAACTTTTCCACATACATTGTATTATTAGACACTTCCTAAAACTGGTATGTTGCATATAATTAGAGAAAAATTATATTAAATATATTAAAAAGAAGGCAAATTATAATGTCCTTAAGATAGCACAAAGAAACTTACTGTGTATCTGTTGTAACTGCATCTTATCTGTAAAGGTAAACTACCCTTTAGTTTAAATTAGACATAATTTTTAAAATTCACCTCCATATTGTTAGCACAACATTGGCACTGAATCAAATAATACTGAACTTTTCTAGATGGTTTCAAGCTTAAAGAAATCCTACTTATGTCATTCATCATTGCTGCCAACTAAGATCAATTTAGTTCGGCTTCCTCCAGAAGCTGACATTGAACAAGGATTCAAGTGCAAGTAGTTTTTATTATGTGGATGATCCCAAGAAAGACCAGTAGGAGTGCAGGGAAGGCAAAGCAGCCAATAAAGGGTATATTACAAATTAGTTACACTGTAGATAACTGGAGCCTTATCCTGTTGGGAAACTGGCAACCAGGTGGAACAAGCCTCAGATTCAGTTCCCTGGAAGGGTGAAGGACCTGGGATAATTATACCACTTGCCCTCAGCTTTTGCTTGAGGCGTGCTTCCAGGGAGTAGAGTTGATTAATTCCCCAGGTGTGACAAGGTGGGCAAAGCAGCCTCTGGCAGAGAAAACCAGCAGGCAGAGGGACAGAGATTCTGGCCTTTTGGATGTTGGGCTGGAAGCAGGTAGAAGGAGAGAAAGCCAACATTTTGGGATAATCTGCCATGTGTTTGGCAAGATAGCAGTCATTTTAAATATTAGTATATTAAATATGATATAGCACATATCATAAATTTCTTCAGTAACTTTTCAGGGTTAGTATTATAATTTCTTTTTTTTCAAATAAGGAATGTGACATTCAAAATGGTTAGATAAATTCCAGGTCACTCAGTTTGCAAGTGGGAAAACCTGTCTTTGATCTGTGGTCTGTCAGGCCCCAAATCCCATGCTCTTTTCACACAGTTAACATTTTGCTTCTGGGATATTTAAAAAACTCCAAACTTTATTCAGATTTCACAGGTTTTTCCTTAAATTTCCCATATGGTCCTATGTTCATTTTTCCAGGATCCCATCCAGGATACCACATTACATGTAGTCGTCATATCTCCTTAGCCAACTCTGATAGATGCTCAGACTTTACTCTTTTTGATGACTGACAGTTTTGAGGAGCACTAGTTAGGTATTTTGTGGAGTGTACCTCAGTTTGGGTTTGTCTGATGTTCACCTCATGGTTAGATTGGGGTTATAGATTTTTGGGGGGAAGATCACAAAAGTGAAGTGCCATTCTCCTCACATTTTATCAAGGGTACATGGTATTAACATGACTCACAGTGTAGAGCCTTGATCACTCACCCAGGGCAGCATTTGCCATGTTTCTCCACTGCAGAGTCACCACCACACCCTTCCATATTCTACTCTTAGAAAGCAAGTCAGTAAGCACAGCCCACACACAAGCAGGAGGAGAGATAAATTCCATCTTCTGGAGGGGGACCTGTCTACATAAATTATTTGGAATTCTTCTGTATAGGAGATCTCAGAGATCAATATTAACATGTCCTAAAAACTTCAGTCTAAAACTGGGGGCCATGTCTTTATATCAGATTCATATGTAACCACATTAAGATTCTCATAGTAAAAAATAAATCTAGCTCATGGGCCACTTGTTTGGGCCACTGAAGGAAGAAAAGTTCTCTTTAGTGAGCACATTGTAACGTAATGATTTCCACCACCTAGAAATAGCACTTGGTCTCATCAGTGTGTAAGACGTGGATTGAACACTGGCCACCGTGACCTAGGGAGACCACTTTGATCATTCTTTGGTGTTACAGAGACCATACAGTGCACCTCTGAATTTGCTAGCTGCTGTTTTCTTGGGGCGGGGGGTGGGGGAAAGTGCCTCTTAAAACAAACAATTTCTGCATATCCCAGCCAAATAAGCACATTTTACTTCCTTTAAATAAAAAGAACACTGCAAAATCTGTGCGAGGGCTTTCTCTAGCTGTGGCAAGTGGGGGCCACTCTTCATCGCGGTGCACGGGCCTCTCACTATCGCGGCCTCTCCCGTTGCGGAGCACAGGCTCCAGACGCGCAGGTTCAGTAATTGTGGCTCACGGGCCCAGTTGCTCTGCGGCATGTGGGATCTTCCCAGACCAGGGCTCGAACCCGTGTCCCCTGCATTGGCAGGTAGATTCTCAACCACTGAGCCACCAGGGAAGCCCCAGAAGTTTGAGTTTTAAGTGTATATTTATTTCCTCTTGGTGCCCATATATTACTGGGTATATATATATGGTGTTCAATGAATTACTGATTAATAGGTTCTTTTTTCTTTAAGTCATTACTTTTTTGTGACTGGCAGGTTGCTCAAAATTTTCACATTGTTCTATCTTCTAAAAACATTTGTTTTCTAAATTTTTTTCCCCTAAATTCAAGCTTTCTAAATTCGTGTTCCTGTCACTGGACTGCAGGTTTCACAAATCATCTGGACTTGTCTCTTGCCTATCTAGCAATAGTGATAAAGAATATTAACTGAGAATGTCTAGTTCAACCATATCAATTTACAGATTAGAAATTGAGGGCCAGAAAGGACAAGGGACTTCATAACACCTGTGGTATGGACTGAATGTCACCCCACCACCCCAATTCATATGTTGAGCTATAATTCCCAGTGTGATGGTATTTGGAGGTGGTGTATTTGGGAAGTAATTAGGTTCAGATGAGGTCATGAGGGTGGGGCCCTGTGATGGGATTAGTGCCTTTATAAGCAGAAGAAGAGATCAGAGCTTGCTTGCTCTCTGTCATGTGAAGAAGTAGCAAGAAGGTGGCTGTGTGCAAGCCAGAAAGAGGGCCCTCCCCAGAACATGACCATGCTGGCACCCTCATCTAAGACTTCCAGCCTCAAGAACTGTGAGAAAATAAATGTATGTTGTTTAATCCACCCAGTCTATGGTATTGTGTTCTAGCAGTCCAAGCAGACTGAGAGTCACAGAGGGATTTTGACACTCAGGTCCTCTGATGTTAACTTTTCACCAAAGCTGACTCAGATTAAGTATGGTGTAGTGTAGTAGGGTATATGAAGTGTATAACCTAATTATGATACCTTCCTCTCAGGGTTATTGTGAGACTCAAATTATATATACATACTTAAAACACCTGCAAATGTTTACTATAGGAGTAGTGTTCAATATAATTTCCACCCCCATCACTGCCATAGGCTTTTGGGAAGAAGCATTCATAATATACCCATAAAGAACTTAATTAATAACTAAACCAACTCATACTGCTGATATATGCTTTAATTTAGTGTAGGACGCAATTAATCCTAGAAAAATTTAGAAAAAAATTGTTTTGTGCAAAGGAGAAATATTGGCTTACATCCATATAAATAAAAACAATAGTTTGTAAAGATGAGGCTAGATTGTTAACTAGGAGAAATACCTAATAAAAATTAGAAAGATTTGTTCTTCATAGTTTATACAGAAAAATGATGACAATTCCATGATATCTTAGGTATAATTTTTTTATTTGATACAAAGAATGTATAATTAGGGTCATTAAAATATGGAAGATATTTTGTTGCTATCTTGTCACTATTGTTATATCAGGATTTCTAACAACAAGGCAAAATATATATGGGATGTATAGTTATTTGGGAACAAATGAAATATTTAAAACATTTTTTTTCTGCCATGTAAGTGTATAAGCTTGCATTTGATTAGTCTTCTCATTTTGGGTTATCCTCAATAAAATCTTGTATATGATGACATCTTTTAAAAATTGGTGAGTTTTAAGCAAAGAATGCCTTAAAAATCTTGGTGCTATAAAAATATTATACCTGACATTTTATTTGGCTTGCAGATTTCTTAGACTTTTTTTCCTTTTTCTAAACTTTGTTTCTCTTCCTTGCATTGGTTAGTCAAATATTTGAACATAAATTTCTTCTCCAGTTTTTTGTTATCTAGGCTTCATGTGTTTTCTTTCCCCAAAAAACAAGTTTTCATATTTGGAAGGGAAAAAAACCCTAGGTATACCCTTACTTGTTACTTTCTTCCAATACTGTAAGAATTTATTAACTAGGATAGAATTGGGAATACAGTAAGATGAAGAAAATCTTAGGTATAGCAAAGCATATAATCATGAGTATGGGCTCTGCTTGGCTTCTGGTGAATATAAAACTGGGGTAGCCAACACTGTTAATTTAGAAACTATAGACATTATTTACCTTACTTAGAAACTAATAAGGTGGCTTTTTCTACTAGAGTAAGCCAAGTTATTACTTTAGCTATTACAGAGTGCTTCAAATATTAAATAATAATTTATGTCCTCAGTAAAATTTAGGCACACACACTCTAAGGGAGAATAGGGGATCATTTCAAAGGACCTTAATATTCTTCATATATAGTAGATTCATGCATTCAATCCATTAAATTTTTTAATATTAAATATACTAAAATGTTGGTAGGAAGATGACTTGAACAAGCAAGCAGCTCAGGGTAATGATTAAGACCAGAGTGTTAAGTCAAGAATTATGCATTAAGACAGGATGAAAGCATTTGAAGATAAAATAGAGAAAGGAATGAGGTTCAGAAGATTGAAAAAAATACAGAGGAGAAAGGTTCTTCTGGGACTAAATTGTTCAGTGGAGACAAACCTATCATGATGAAGTTAGCAGAAAGCTTATAGTCCATCTCTAAGTAACAGAAGCTTCAGAAGAGATAAACTGGTGGGCTGAGGGAGCTAGTAGCAAAACTGCTAGTAGCAAAACATTTTTCTTTTAGTAAGTTTTTTGGTTAACAGTCTACCCTTGTCATTAAGAAAAGTTCTATTGATGGTGTGCAATAAGAGAAGTACATATGCCTGTGTGTGTGTGTGTGTGTATTTTGTAAAAATACAGTAGTATTAAAGTTTCTGCTTTGTGAAAGTGTGTGATATTTCACTTTTCAAAGGGGGTTTTTCAAAATATTCTGGAAATTCCATTAATAAAATGAATACAAATTTATGTGAATTTTCCCAAAGATCTTAAAGTATTTTAATATTTAAGCTTTATAGAAATTTAATTTTAAGCTTTTTAGAGATGGGCTGATATGATGATACACTTTAATTGATTAATCAATAGAATAAGTATTTCTTTTGTCCACTATGTGCACATACTTTGATATCATCATCATTTCCTTAGATGCCCTCATAGAGACTGTTGTCCCTTCCAAGTTTAGTCCAGTGCCTTTCCTCTTCCATATAATTCTCTCCTTATCAGGAATCAGGGTAGACATTTTTATTATCTGAACACCAGAAATAATTGAACCTTTTTGAAGCTGGTTTGTTTTTATATTATTATATGGGTATATTATATGGGTATATTATTATATACCCAATAAGTCATATAACCAGTGTTGTACTTACAGCTAGAAAGCTTGGAGCCAAAGTTGTGGCTTATTTAAATGAATGTAGGATTTCAGGTATTAATTTTAAACACTTTACAGTAAAATAGTAAAAGTGGTTTCTAGGTTGACTTGCATTGCCAATTTTTCCGTTGCTTTAAAAAAAAGTGTCAAATGTGATAGATGTTAACTATCATTAAGCAGAAATTCATAAAATTGGACTGTACAACACTTAGAAGAAAAGATAGATCTAAGAAATAGACAATACTAGGGCTCAGTTTTTGGAACTATTAAGAAAACAATCTCACAATCTCTGAGTAACTCCTACAAGGGGAAAGAAAAGGATTGAACACAACAGATTTGCCATTTATTTCTATGCCAGGAAACACTCTGGCCAGGCAAAACTAGGCAGAATAAGATCATTAGTTTAAGTTCCTGCAAGTTTTAATCAACTCCAAGCTTAATACGTGTTTCTTTAATACAAAAGATAATATAATTTGTTTGAATTAAGAAAATGTTACCTGTTGATTGTTTACTCAGTTCTTGAATTAAGATTTGAAAAAACAATTTTAAAACTTCTGTGCAGAAGTTATTAACTATTAATGGAAAAGACCATCATCATTTAATATTTATGGATTCACTTTTAGTTATTTTATACTTTAAAATTTTTATTAATATAGGATTTAGAGGTATTGACAATTTCATTTACTACTACAATTGCACTAAAATAGAATACAAAAACTCAAGTTAAAATGGAATATCCAAAACCAAATTTTCTATAATTAAAATATTCTGTAGGACCAGTATAATTTAGAGCCATTCTTTGTAGCTACTACTTGATTTCTTGAAGTAGCAAGATAAAGTAATACATGTTTTTAACTTTGAGGAAGGTTTCGTATCTTGTATCTTAAACCTCCGAAGGGGTGGATTGCTTAAGAACACTGAGCTAGAGACTTCCTGGAGTTTTCTTTGTGAGGACCTACAGTAGTTTCCTGTGGCTGCTGAAACAAATTATCGCAAACTTGATGACTTAAAACAATGGAGATTTATTCTCTCACAGTTATGGAGGCCAGAAATTTGAAGTCAGTTTCACTAGGTTGAAATCAAGGAACCAGCAAGGCAGTGTTCCCTCTGGAGTCTCTAGGGGAGAATCTGTACCTTGCCTCTTCTAGCTTTTGGCAACAGACTGTATTTCCTATGCTTGTGGCCACATCACTCCTATCTCTGCCTCTGTGGTCTCATTTCCTTCTCCTTGTCTATGTGTGTGTCACATCTCCCTCTGCTTTCCTCTTATAAGGATACATGTGGTTGCTTTTAGTGCCAACCAGATAATCCAGGACAATCTCCTATATCATGATCCTTAATCACATCTGCACTGTCCTTTTTGCCATATAAGGTAACATTCACAGGTACCAAGGCTTAGGATGTGCATACGTTTGGGGGTCATTTTTCAGCCTATTACAGCCTCAAATCTAGGCATTTTCATAGGAACAGTTTCATCTTCCAGGACGATTTTTCTTTATGTGGTTTCCCCAAAATTTTGAAGCTATTTCTGTGTTAACAGCAGGTCCTTGGGTAACTTTGAAAATTTTGTATGAATTTGTTTATCCATTCATTCTTTCAATAAGCACTTATTACTGTAGAAGGATTAAGAAAAGGAAATTAACTAATACTTGTTTCAAGAAAAGTTTACAGTTTGTTTTTGGAAATGAGTTGAATAAACACAATTGAATGCAAATATGAGAGTTAAAAGAGAAACATGGAGATATGGTATATGAGTAAGTAAAAAGCAAATGTGAAAAATTAAAGTATTGTGAGTTCAGCAAAAGGAAGTATCAATGTATATTGAAAATCAGAAAAAAACCAAATTATTATATGGAGGATGGTGAATTTTGAAGTGGAACTAGAACAATGTAAACTATGGAATTACGTAAACTAGAATTTATGTAGTTAGAAAAGTGGAGAAAGGTGATATCAGGTGGGTAAGAGAAAAGGCAAGGATATGATTTTAAAAAATGAATTTCAGTAACAATTTTTAAAATGTTCTGGCTATACTCAATAGAGTTGATAGAGTTGAGAGTTTGTATGGGTGAGCAACAGGAGATAAAATTACAGGGGTAAGAAGGAGTCAGACTGTGTAGAGCTTTGACTAGTAAAGAATGTTAATTTTATCTTGTAATAACAGGGGGCTCTAAAGTTTTTTGTTTTTCCAGTTGGGAATGGTATTTTTAAAGGAGTTTTCATTATTGAATGAGGGTGGAGTAGACAGGCTGGAGCTCTGGTGAAACTATATTGAAACTATTGTGGTAACTCAAATATGAAGCAATCAAGGCCAAGATTTGGAAAGTAGAATTATTAATAAAAGAAAAGAAGTAATAGGGAAAAAGGACATGTAGAAAGAATCCACAAGGCTTAGTGCCTAGTTCGAGAAGGGCAGGGTGTGTGATAAGAGATAAAAGAAGAAAATGTAAAAGATAGATGAATACAAAGATTGAAGAAAAAAGGCTTTTCATGAAAGATGAGTTAATTATAGACACACTGAATTTGAGGCTACACTTGGTCCTTCAAGTAGAAATGTGCATTAGTTTGAAGCAATGGGTGTAAGCCCAGGAATTGGTATGATTTTGGAGCTTTAATTTCCTGGGAAAATAGAATGAAAAGAATCAAGAATAAACAGAGTAGCATAAAAATAATGGTCTCACTGACTTGTATATGTATCCCAAAGGTTTTTTTGATACCAGACTGATCCCATGATAGCAGGCCCTGCTGAGACTTACTTGGAAGGGAACTAATTTCTTGTATTGATGGACTTGATGAACAGATACCACATGACCCCCTGAAAAACCAGGTCAATGTGAAATGTATGTCTTTAGGTATTTTCTCCTACTAACATCATCTACTAACCTCATCTAGAGTATCTATTATAGGCTAGCATAACCAGGTTTTGTTGGATGAGTGATTGAGACAATTTACCATTCCATCCTCAGTATATTTTAGTCTCCTGGTAGGAGCATAAGCCAACCAAAGTCAAGAGAAGTTCTCCCAGCCAAGCATTCATGAGACTGAAAGGCTCTTGGAATAATCCCTATTTCTATAGAGGTTATAATAACTGCTCTCTTCTAGCTCTCATGTATCCAACTCATTTAAACATTTAATGAATGGTAAATGTTCTTTTTTTTCCCTCACAGGCCGTTTTGGGATTTTACTTTGTGAAATCCCTGGTGAATTTTAATTCCAGTGTGCAAGTTATTAAAAGGGGACCAAACTAGTGTAGAAATGGCTTATAAGTAATTATAAGATGTAAACTTTACGTATAAAAAGGTAAACTTTAAAATGAATACATATCTCTTGAATGAATATATCCATTACAATCTATGAGTATATTAGAATGTATTACTAAAATAATTTTCTCTAGGAGAGGGTCTGTAATGAGGAGAGAAGGTATTTGTTTACTTTCAAAATTTGTAATGTACCTGTCATAAGGTTAGATTCTTCTTAAGTATAAATGATCACGTTTTAGAGGAAGAGGAGACATTTGTATGAAAGTATAGATAATACCTAATGATCTCTTCTTTATCTTGACACACAGTGGGGTTTTAATAAATGGCTAGCATAAGCTTCCCTAAAGGCTTGCTACCTTGAAAAATGGCTGTGAATCATTTACTGCAATAAATTACATGGAATGTTTCCATGTGCTTTCTAGCTCTCTCCAAATGAATGGCTACAGGGAGAAAGAGAAACATTATAAATGCATTTGCTAAAATGTGAGTGTTTTTCCATCACTTTATATTTTTGGCCTTTTAGAAGGAATAAGTACAATATGTACAAAGGCTGCTTTTCTCCCTATTTTTGATTAAAGATATATTGCAGTTCAAAGGGAAATACCATTGGTTTTTAAAAAATTTTATATTGATACATTATATATTATGTATATGATATATTTATATTTTATCAAAGAAAAATGTTTATTTTATAAATAGTATATTAATCTAATTTGACCCACTTATATAAATTTATATATATTTTAAGTAAAATTTATATAAATTTTAAATAAAAATTAGTGTCAGTATTTGAGTAGATCTAGTGTATGCCCAGTGAGGCTAAGGCCTATTTACCATTGGCTCCTTTAAGATGATGTTAAATGTCATGTAAAAGCACCTCATTAGAAAAGAATGGTATTTTGACATCAAAAAGAGAAAACATAAAGACAGACATTGGGATAAACTGTTTAAAAGTCTTTATGTGAAAATACAATGTGAACAAAATGTCAAGTCAGAAAAATATCTGTAATGTGTATGACAGAAGATAATAATCTTAATAAAGTGTTTTTATAAGTGGTGAAGAGAATAAAGAACCACCTCAAACTCCAATGAAAGCATAAGCAAAAGCATGACTGAAATTCATGAAGTACTAATGCCAACTTTAAAAATGCTTATGTGCGTTGATAATGTTAGAAATATGATTTAAAGTAAGATAAAATGTTTCTTCCATACTAAACTGGCTAAGATGAGAAACAAGAAAAATACAGTATCCAGTTAGGGTTGGCCACTGTGATCACAGTCCTGGGGAAGTGTGGCTGGGAATCAATACAGATGCAGTGAATATAAAACTGGTGTGGAGTCAGGCAGATTTAGGTTCAAACTGGCTTTACCACCTCAATCACATTATTAATCTCAGGGTTTCCATTAAACTCATGAGTAAAATCAGGATAATAACACCATGTACTTCATTGATTGTTGTAAAAACCAAAGAGGATAATGCATGTTAAATGTATATCATAGTACCTCTTCCTATTTTAGCTATTTGTCCTATTAAATTGGTGAAACATTAAAGAGGACAATTTGTCACTATATATTAAAAACCTTGAAATGTTGCATAACCTTTGATCTAGCAAACTTACTTGTAGACATTCTTCTAAAGAAGTAAATATGGATGGAAGCTCACCAGATTTTAGCTACAAGGGTATTGATGAGCCTGGGGTATAACAATAAAAAGTCATAAATAACATTGTGTGTTAAACAGTACAGGATTGATGAAATAAATTATAGTTTGTCCATTAAAATATGCCTTGTTTAGGGTAAGAAGTTGTTAGCCAATAGGTAACAGAAAAGAAGCTAAATTATTTGGGTTTTAAACAGTGAGCATGTCTTAAGTTTGTGAGTGGAGCAGTATTTGGCCAATAGTGCAATTAGAACAGTATTAGTGAACTGTAGAGATAGGAACGTGCACAGAGCATGCAGGGAATAAAGAATTATCAAACATGTCTAGAGCACAGGAACTATAACATCAAGGGAGATTAAGCTGGAAAGCCAGATGGGGATGAAATTATGAGGGGCTTTGACTATCATAACTAGGGAATTTGTACTTTATTTTTGGACAGAGAAGAATTGCTGGAGATTTTAATCTGATTTTAATTCTAATATGCCATGGAATTTCATATGCTTATGGAATTTCATATGATATATGGAAATAATGAGTTGTTTTTTTGTTTTTTTACCATACAGGTGAAAGAAGTTGTAGGCTAGGACAAAGAGAGAGGTCCTGGTTTTAAAGGGACTTAGAGGTAGGAGTCAAGGGACATTATTTTCATAGAAATAGGGGATTTGGTGGCCAATGAAATTTCAGAAGTGAAGTGTCTATGTCAGATTTTAATTTTGGATGGTTGTGTGAAAGGGAAGAAAATGAGTACAGTTTGGAAAGCTTTGATTTTGAGATGCCTGTAAAGAATCCCAATTATTAATTAGCAATAGATTCCAGAGCTCAGGAGAGAGGTTGGGGATGAAGATATAAATCTGAGTCATTAGTACTGTAGGGGACATGAAACTGCTTCCAGGAATCCACATCATCTTTTCAGAAGTATAAAGAAGACAATCCCATAACTTCTAGTAACACACTTTCTACCAGTAAATTGTTAAGTTCTTTCTTTCACTTGTAGAAATTTATGTTCAAGTTTTAATCATATTCTTATTTTCATTCTTGTGTTTTCATTTCATGTGTTTAATGATCTTCATGATATTACTTGCTAATGAAAAGAAAGCATTTCGAGAGCAGATAGGAATGGAGTATCAAATTTTGTCATTATTCTTTGAGGTAGAAGACTTTTATTAGTAAGGTTTTAAAGAGACCACCTCAAGATGATCAAGTGTTGAATTTAATAATTCTCCACTTGCTACCCTGTTTTTACAGTAATCCTGATAACAAAAACATCCATGCATTCTTTCATCTATTTACTTGACTAATTTTTATTAGGTGCCTACAGTATCCCAAGCACTGTGCCAGGTGCTAGGAATGAGGAGAGAAGAGTATGCTGGCTATTTGATTATCTAAATGTTTAAGAAAAATATTTCCAAGAACTACTGAAAAGTTTCTTTCTGATATCTCCAAAATTAAAAAAACCCAAACTGCAAAAATACCCTTGCAAGGAGAAATGGTTAAAGGTATAATTGTCTAGAAATATAAACTGCATTCTATTAGAAAGGTAACTGAGTAAAACATGCTTAAAAAATGAAACAGCATTGGGCTTCCCTGGTGGTGCAGTGGTTGAGAGTCTGCCTGCCGATGCAGGGGACATGGGTTCGTGCCCTGGTCCGGGAAGATCCCACATGCCGCGGAGCGGAAGGAACAGCATTAACATCTGTTCTGACTTTTGTGTAAAAGCAGGAGAAAGAAATTTAAATTTAAAAAAATAATACATTTATTTATTTATTTTTGGCTGCATTGGGTCTTTGTTGCTGTGTGTGGGCTTTTCTCTAGTTGTGGAGAGCTGGGGCTACTCTTTGTTGTGGTGCATGGGCTTCTCATTGCGGTGGCTTCTCTTGTTGCGGAGCATGGGCTCTAGGCACGTGGGCTTCAGTAGTTGTGGCACATGGGCTCAGTAGCTGTGGCTTGCAGGCTGTAGAGCGCAGGCTCAGTAGTTGTGGTGCATGGCCTTAGTTGCTCCGCGGCATGTGGGATCTTCCTGGACCAAGGCTCGAACCTGTGTCCCCTGCACTGGCAGGCAGAGCCTTAACCACTGTGCCACCAGGGAAGTCCGAGATTTGAATATTTTTAGGAGTTGGGGCTACTTCTAAAAATTCAAAATTAAATAACCATAAAAATAGATGCTGTTTCCATGGTAACATAAAAGAATAGCAATAAAAGAGAAGGTAGCTCTCTCAATAATTTATTCATTCTCAATAAAATCCTAAGATCTGTTCTTTTTAAAAGTAAGTCAAAATTTTAAACATGTCTCTAGTATTAATCATGCTAGAAATATTCAGTTCCATCAAAAAGATATCATAATAGGGTTTTATGTGATGTTTTATGTTTTTCATAATATATATTTGTTAGAATAACAGGAGAGGCAGTGCATTTTATTGAGCTTAACAATACCATGAAGTGTCTTGTGCTTTTATCTTGCCTCTGGCATTAGCCACTGAATAAACATCTTATTTTTTACTTTTAGAAGTAAAAACAGAGATAATTGAGAACACAAATGGAAATAATAAAGAGAATAATTAATAGCAGTAGACCAAAATGTACTATTTAGTATATGCCATGCTAGTATTAGTTGTTTCATAAATTTTTACTAATCTTTAGAGAAAAAAATTGAGGG
This sequence comes from Pseudorca crassidens, assembly GCF_039906515.1. Classification (NCBI taxonomy): domain Eukaryota; kingdom Metazoa; phylum Chordata; class Mammalia; order Artiodactyla; family Delphinidae; genus Pseudorca; species Pseudorca crassidens. Next base: position 76,096,634 of record NC_090301.1, read on the forward strand.
AAAACTTTTATGCATTTTATAGATAAAATACTGAAGCTCAAAAATACTAAGTAACTTATCATAAGTTACCCAATTAATCAGATCTGAATAGTGTTATAAAATGATCTTTTATTCTCAACAGTTCAATTTCTCCATTTTTATTTGTTTAATTATGAAAGTAGTACATATATAAGGAAAAATATGGGGTAAAAAGTAAAATTTCCTATACCAGCTTAATCTTCTCTCCAGAGGTCATTTGTATTCCAAATAGATATGTATACATTTCTAATAAATTGTATAGCATTTACATATATATATTACAGATGCTATATAGAGGAAAATGTTCACGTACATTTTCCACAAATGAGATCATTCAAAATTCAAAGTAAGTTGTACTGTGCGTTATTTTTCCCTCTTTTCAATGTTTGATGACAGTACATTTAGACCTCTCAGTCATTTTGGTGGCTATGTAGTAATCTGAACTGTGGATACACCATGATTTATTTAAACATTCTCCTCTTGGTAAATATTTGTTTCCATTATTTGTGTTGTAACAAAATGGGCTTCAATAAGCATCTTCAACATTTGTAGACACGAATAAGTATTCATATAGATGAAAAATTATTGGTTTTAATTTTATCTGATTAAGTAGATAACATAGAGACATTAGAAAATATGTAGGTATGGGTTTTTTACTTACTGTTTATTTGTTCACTTTATTTATGAATCCCTGAGATTGGTGTCTGTCTATACTTTTGGTTTCTATGATAATAACAGCATTTTTGGCAATGTCTACATAGTACTAAGGTATAAATACATTATTCTGACCATGAATTCTTTCATTTATTTACTTGACTAGTATTTATTAAGTGCCTATCATATTCTAAGTGCCACATGCTGGGGAGGAAGAGAGGAGTTAAGACATAGCCCCAGCCAATAGGAAGTTTACAGTAGAGTAGGATAGTTTATTTCTGGTTATTATTCATGTAAATGAATAATGTAATTTTAAACATTTATGATCTAGGTGTTCCATGTCATTTAGACAAATTTAAGTATATGACTGGTTATCCTTTTTAACAGTAACCTTGGCACCTTAATGATTCCATGAGGATAATTCACCTGAAGGATCTTCCTCCCTCATTTTCATCTGTATTAGAATCAGAGTGATTTCATAAATAGTGTTTCCCTTTTTGAATTCTGCAGGTAATCACTGTGCAGGTGATGAGCTGGATTTTTTCATAAGCTGTTGAAACACATTATGGGGGACACTTCTAAATGTCCACCCAATACCCATGGTAAATAAACTGTGAGGAGAAGCTGTGATGAGTGTGAGGTGAAGTATTTAGTGTTTTTGTGCCATGAGGTGTCCAAGTAACACATTTCTGGCCAAAGAGACATACATGGAGATGTGTTGAGCCTTTAGGAAGGCATTTGCTTTTGCCTAATAAAAGGACAGACATGGCTATTTCAACTCTTCTCTACCCCCACTTCTTCCTGCTTTGAATGTGGACATGATGTCTCGAGTTTCAGCAGCCCTCCTGTGATCAGCTGATGATAAAAGTTAACTTTAAGAAGAATGGAAAGATAGAAAGCTTCTGCTTTCTTGGTGGACTTATTGAGGACTGGAACAAATTATCAACAATTGACTACTTTCAGATTTCTTATTATGTGAAAAAATTAAACCCCTATATATTTAGTCCTCTGACAGCTTTTGCCATAGGACTGCATTGGGTTTTGGTAGTAGAAGCCTCTCACACTCGTCAATCAGTATAGTAAGCTGGACCATTTTTGAATGCTGTCATTGTTCTGCCTATGTGGTTGTTTCCATCGTCTTCTTTCATATGGTCATTTTCCCATGCTGCAATTTAGAAAGTTTGACTCAAATATTTTCTTGGTTAAATTCAAACTGTGTAGCACTAAGTAACATTTTAATAATTAAGTTTTTTTATTTGTTTGCTTGGTTTTAGGGAGAAACTTCATTTTAGTGTTCTCCATTGAATCATATAAAAGTCTGATTTGAAGTACGGTGCCAAAATTCAACAGGGCCATTACCTTCTGGCTTTTTCTCTATGGATCCTTTTTTTTTCCTTTAAATTTTATATTAGAGTATAGTTGAGTTACAACGTTGTGTTAGTTTCAGGTGTACAGCAAAGTGATTCATTTATACACATACATACATCCATTCTTTTTCAGATTCATTTCCCATATAGGTTATTACAGAATATTGAGTAGAGTACCCTGTGCTATACAGTAGGTCCTTGTTGATTATCTATTTTATATATAGTAGTGTGTATATGTTAATCCAAAACTCCTAATTTATTCCTCTGTCCCACATTCCCCATTTGGTAACCATAAGTTTGTTTTCGAAGTCTGTGAGACTGTTTTTGTTTTGTAAGTAAGTTCATTTGTGTCATTTTTTAGATTCCTCACATAAGCGATATCATATGATATTTGTCTTTCTCTGTCTGACTTACTTCGCTTAGTATGATACTCTCTAGGTCCATCCATGTTGCTGCAAATGGCATTATTTCATTTTTTTTTATGGCTGAGTAACATTCCATTGTATATATGTACCACATCTTCTTTTTCCATTCCTCTGTCCATGAACATTCAGGTTGCTTCCATGTTTGGCTATTGTAAATAGTGCTGCAGTGAACATTGGGGTGCATGTATCTTTTCGAATTATGGTTTTCTGTGGATATATGCCCAGAAGTGAGATTGCTGGACATATGGTAGTTCTATTTTTAGTTTTTAAAGAAACCTCCATACTGTTCTCCATAGTGGTTGTACCAATTTACATCCCCACCAACAGTGTAGGAGAGTTCCCTTTTCTCCACACCCTCTCCAGCATTTATTGCTTGTAGACTTTTTGATGATGGCCATTCTGACCAGTGTGAGGTGAAACCTCACTGTAGTTTCGATTTGCATTTCTCTAATAATTAGTGATGTTGAGCATCTTCCAAAGCTCTGTTGAATAAAAGTGGCAAGAGTGGACATCCTTTTCTTGTTCCTGATCTTAGGGGAAATGCTTTCAGCTTTTCACAGTTGAGAATAACGTTAGCTGTCGGTTTGTCATATATGACCTTTATTATGTTGAGGTAGGTTTCCTCTGTGCTGAGTTTCTGGAGAGTTTTTATCATAAATGGGTGTTGAATTTTGTCAGAAGCTTTTTCTGCATCTATCGAGATGATCATGTGGTTTTAATTCTTTAGTTTGTTGATGTGGTGTATCACATTGATTTGTGGATATTGAAGAATCCTTGCATCTGCTTCTGGGTCTCGCAGCGGTAGTGGCATCCCGCACACTACCGGGGCAGCAGGGGCAGTGATTGGCGACTGCTCGCTGCTCATGCGTGCTCCCCAGATGGCAGGGGCAGTGAGCAGTGCCCACTCCTGGGTCTCCCAAAAGCAGCGGCAGTCTGCGCACTCCCGGGACAGCATGGGCAGCGATTGGCACCTACTCCTAGTGGCAGTGGTGGCTCACGCCCACTACTGGAGCTCATGTAGGTCGTGTCCTATTGCCTAAGAGTGCGTGCAGGGAAAGAAGCTCCAGTGGTGGTCCTACCCCCCTCCTTGCACGTTTCCCCAACAATGGCACCTTGTCTCTCTGGTGTGTCCAAGCTTCTTCTGAGCACACCCTTGGTTGCCACACTCCAGCCTCTTCGGGCTGTCTCTGTACAGCCAATCCCAGCCAATCCTCTACCTAGATCTGACCTCTGAAGCCTGAGCTTCAGCACCCAGCCCCTGCCTGTAGTGGTGGAAAAGCGTCTCAGGCTGGGGAGCACAGGGCGGAGGTGACCATCTGTGCAGGTCACCCTCCGTCTTGCCTTCCTCAAACTGGTTGCTGCACTCTCCTCCGAGGCTCTGAAGCTTCTCCTCCATCCTGGCTGATCTCCTCACCGTAGAGGGGACTTTCCGGGGTGCAGGAACATTTCCTGCTTCGTAGTTCCCTCCCTGGGGTGCAGTTCCCATCCCAGTTCCTTTCTTTATTTTTTTCCCTTTTTCCTTTTGTCCTATCCAGTTATGGGGAGGTTTTCTTGCCCTTTCAGAAATCTGAGTTCTTTTGCCAGTGTTCAGTAGATGTTCTATGCAAATCGTTCCACTTATAGATGTATTTTTGATGTATTGGTGGGAGTAGGTGAGTTCCACGTCCTAGTCCTCTGCCATCTTGATCCCTAAGATCTCTCTATGAATTCTTGATACATTCACCTGCCTTACAGATACAACCATCATGTTGTGCTGATCAGAATAATTTTTGCTTCCTCAGTTCACTCTAAAGCATTAAACAGCTCACTCCTGTGCTTCATCTTGACCCTTTTAGACAACTTGTGTACAGAGGATTAGTTATCTCTAACTGTGCTTTGTTATAAGTTCCCACGAACTCCAAATTTGGCCTCTGAAAGTAGCCATGGCGGCAAGACTCACAGCCAAGTAGCCTCCACGTGGCCCACCTTGCCATGCCACTTTCCAGTGCTTACAGAGAGCACAAGAATCCTTGTTATAGTATAAGTTTCTGATAATTAATTGGACTGTCACACAGAAAGAGGTGTCCTAGAATTTCAGTCAAGTATAAATCTTGTTTAAAGACTACATTTTTACCTGGTCCAAAGGGCGTCTTCAGATAGCCAAAGCAAAGTTGTAACAGATGTGCTTATCTATGTATGCACTTTAAAATTTTATTAAACCACCAAAAGTCACAGAAAATATGACATATGTAAACATTTGAAAAAGAAATTTAGGATAATCACCATCGGGAAAACATCATAGTTATTGAGTGATTATATGATTCAGTTAACAACAATAAAATGTAGCCCTCGTTTTCTCATACATGGTAATATGAGTCTCAAACATCTGGCCTCATTCACCATACGCTCATTGAAGGTGTTGCTCTTTTTATTAAATTCTTCAGTGCTTTCTTACAATACTTGGGATGATAACATAGGCAAATTAATTCTTGATTAGAATGCCCATTAATTTACTAAACTAAGCCGTAGTCTACTTGAATAGTTTATACAACATTTTTCCCCCCAAATATGAAGCTGATAAAAAAAGGGAGAGTTTACCTGATTTCCTCCCATACCATGACAGTTGAATATACCCACTTTTTCATTTTCCTTGCGGCCCATGTTGTCTAAACATTGATTTGTTTCAACATTTCTTATCTAAAGGAAACACACAAAAATGTAAGTCAGAAGGTCTTTCTGATATTTTCAAATTGCAAATTGGTAACAAAATGAGTTTGTAAGGAAATTTCTCCAAGGAGAACACATTGCTTTAAATTTTTATTTTTCTATGTCCATTCTGAGATCTGTGTAAGATTCTAAACTCTAATTCAAGTAAACTTGAATAGCATGAGCATTGTCATTAGCATCCAATCAAGAGGCACTCTTTGTTTATAGCATAGTATCAGAAAAGAAGAAAACCTCTACATATTATAAATTAGGAATTCTTCCCAAAATCCTTTTAAAATTAGGACAGTTTCCAAATTCCACTCAGATAACTATAGTGTATTCGTGATGTCCTATAGAGAAAGGAATAGAAACAAATTGGTCAAATATTCAAATTTATGTATTTTTAGTTGCTTCATTACTAGATGCTCCATTCTGTACATTTATAAAGATTAATTACACTGTTTATTTCTTTAACTAAAATATACACAGCTTTTTTCATTCCCAGTGCCAAACTTAGTGGAAAGCAGCTGACCCTAAGAAAGACTATTACAAGGCTAAATGGTGATTTCACATGAAAATTCTTCAAAACCAAGATTAAATTGCCAACTGTAAACATAAGATTCATGGTTTACACTCAGACACTGCATTAGTCCCATAGTTAACATAACATTAATACATATTTGCGCCAGATGCAATTACAAAAGCCATTTATTGAGTTTAAAGATGCCCAGATTACTAAATCAAGCACAAGTGAATGTAAAAAAGAAGAAAAACCTTTCTAGTAGATGCAGTGTTTTAGAATTTTTTCGTTAGTCTTACCTCCAAGTAGTATGTTTTGTACTTGTCCACTCTGCTTCTGAAAAATTCTTACCTCTGACTCTTATTTGGACACATATTACTGTTCACTCACATTACTTGGATATATTTATTTATAATAGTTATCTATGCTTTAGGTACATGTTTTTCCCTACTGGCAAATAGGTACATGTTTCTCCCTACTGGCAAATGAATATGATTAGAAACTTCTATAGAGGCTGGAGTAGGTTTATACAATTCAACTTTTTTGTATGGTACAGAACCCTATGGTCAGGTAATGGTTCCCAGAGTTAGGAAAAGTACTGTCATTTGCAGTAAACCCCAATCAGCAATTGAAATTAGTGGGGAGTAGAATTCACACTTGGTAAGGGGTTGGGCAGAACTGAGCAGTGTGGTCAAGCCCTGTTCCAATGATTAGAGGGAGGCAAGAGTGGAAACAGAGAAACAAATAAGGAGACTATTGAGTCATGCCAGCAAGAGATGATGGTTACTTCGAATAATAGGATAACAGTGGAGGTGGGGAGGTCAAATTTAGGATGTTTTTAAGGTAGAGCCAGTAGGACTTGCAATTGAATTGGAAATGAGCTAGGAGAGAAAAAAAAGGCATCAAGAAGCATTACAAGGTTTTGGCCTGAGCAAATAGGTAGATGATGTTTCCATTTACTGGGAACAACATTCTGAGTTCTTAACATTGATAACTGTATCTGTGGTCTTTATGCTTGAAAATCCATTTTGTGGATCTGAAATCCTTGGCTTACAATATATTTCCTTGAGTATCTTTAAAATGTTACTCTATTCACTTCCAGCATAAATAGTTGCTTTTGAAAAGTCTGATGATAGTCTGATTTTCTTTCCCTTATTCTTACAAATGTCTGTTTGCCTGAATGCCAAACTAAGTCCAATAGGTTTACCACAACATATCTTAAAATTCATTCTGTATCATTTGCCCAGGTATATGGTGTTCTGTTTCAATATATAGTTTCAAATTTATTTTCAAGGGTAAATGTTGAACAATATTGTATTATATATAATTGAATTATATATAATTCAATAAATATTGAGTTATAATTTTTAGTGTTTATTTTGTTTCATTGCTTTTTCTCATTAGGAAATTCTATTATTTTGGACCTTCTTGCTTCTCTATATGTCATTTCTATTCAATAGTTTTGTCTTTTATTTCTTTTTTATTTTTAAAAGTTTCCTCCTTTCTCCCCTCTAAAACTCTATGGCATTTTCTCCTGGGATTATTGACTCATCTATTCTTTAAGTTTATCCTTCATTTCTGAAATGATTCATTCTTTAATTTCTAGTTCTTTTCTGCATTTCAGGCCCTCATTTCAGAGGTTTTTCTAAATTTGATTTATATTTTTCTTTTACTTATTTTATCATTATAAAATTTCTCTTGACTTGTTTTGAAATATTAGTTTACAATTTTCCTCTGTCTTATAAGTGTAAAGTTTTGGTGTGCTTTCATTTTTTGTAGAGCTATCATTTTACTCTTTATTATCTTTATTCTTATGGTAGTGATCCTTTTCTATTCTTTCCTTTCCTTTTTTTTTTCCTTTCAGGAAACAAATTCTCTGGATCTTTTAAGAGGGAGAATTTGATTAGGAAGTAATTTTTCCTCCTTCCTCCCTCCCTCCCTTTCTCTTTCTCTCTTTGTCTCTTTCTTTCTTTCCCTTTTTCTGTCTCTCCCTCCCTTCCTTCCTGATGGGGGGAATCACTTGACATCTTTAAACTATTCTGGTGCTTGGTATCTATGCCCAGATGATTCTCATTTAATTGGTATAGGGTGTAACCTGTCCATCAGGTGTTGTAAAGTCTCCCCAGGTGATTAAAATGTGCAAAGTTTGGCAAACACCATTCTGGAGGAAGGTATGGCATGTCTTGATATTGAATGGTGACATTACAGTTACTTTTCCTTTTTTGAGCAACTTCTTTTTCAGTGGTTTCCACCTGGGCTTCCCTGTAGACTCACCTGGAAAGCTTTTAGAATGTACTTCTACTTTGCTTCACCTTCATAGATTCTGATTCAGATGGTCTAGAGTAGGACCAGAATACAGTTAAAAGCTCCCCAGATAATTCAGATGTGTAATCAGGGCTGAAACTCCCCTTATCAGGAAAACACAACAGAATAGTTGGTAACTAGAAGCCTGTTAATTTTGTGAATCATTTTGAAAACTCAGTGCTGGTGGAAAGGTTAGGAGGTTTTCATAGCAAAGCTGATTTCCCAGCTACCCGTTGGGTATGTTTAAGAATAAATGTTTCCAGCTGTACCTACAGGAAATGTTTACACTGGAGACCATTTCTAACTTCACAAATCTAGATCTGTTCCTGTATTTTTTTGAAGAGTTGAAAAAAATTGCCTTCTGTTTTTTGAAGTCTCTTGGTTCTGTTCAACTCTGCCATTTTTATTTTTAAAAAATGTTTACTGAAATATAGTTTATTTACAATGTTGTGTTAGTTTCAGGTGTACAGCAAAGTGATCCAGTTATATATATATATAATATTATATATATATTATATATATATTTTATATGTATTATTTTTCAGATTCTTTCCCATATAAGTTATTACAGAGCATTGAGTAGAGTTCCCTGTGCAGTACAGTAGGTCCTTGTTGATTATCTATTTTATATATAGTAGTGTGTATATGTTAATCACAAACTCATAATTTATCCTTCCCCCCACATTTCCACTTTGGTAACCATAAGTTTGTTTTCGAAGTCTGTGAGACTGTTTCTATTTTGTAAATAAGTTCATTTGTATCATTTTTTTAGGATCCACATATAAGTGATATCATATGACATTTGTCTTTCTCTGTCTGACTTAGTATGGTAATCTCTAGGTCCGTTCATGTTGCTGCAAATGGCATTATTTCATTCTTTTTTATGGCTGAGTAATATTCCACTGCATATATACCACATCTTTTTTTATTCATTCCTCTGTTGATGGACATTCAGGTTGCTTCCATGTCTTAGCTATTGTAAATAGTGCTGCAATTAGCATGTTTGTTTTTGAATTATGGTTTTCTCCATATATGTGTCCAGGAGTGGGATGGCTGGACATATGGTAGTTCTTTTTAGTTTTTAAAGAAACCTTCATACTGTTCTCCATAGTGGTTATACCAATTAACATCCCCACTAACAGTGTAGGAGAGTTCCCTTTGTCTCTACACCCTCTCCAGCATTTATTGCTTGTAGACTTTTTTATGATGTACATTCTGACCAGTGTGAGGTGAAACCTCACTGTAGTTTTGATTTGCATTTCTCTCATAATTAGTGACATTGAGCATCTTTTCATGTCCTTATTGGCTATCTGTATGTCTTCTTTGGAGTAATGTCTATTTAGAGCTTCTGCCCATTTTTTGATTGGGTTGTTTGTTTGAGATTGAGCTGCATGAGCTTTTTGTATATTTTAGAGACTAATCCCTCTCCATTGCATTGTTTGCAAATATTTTCTTCCATTCTGTGGGTTGTCGTTTTGTTTTGTTTATGGTTTCCTTGCTGTGCAAAACTTTTAAGTTTAATTAGGTCCCATTTGTTTGTTTGTTTATTTTTTTCATTACTCTAGAAGGTGGATCAAAAAAGATATTGCTACAGTTTTATGTCAGAGTGTTCTACCTATGTTTTCCTCTAAGAGTTTTATTGTATCTGGTCTTACATTTAGATATTTAAACCACTTTGAGTTTATTTTTGTGTATGGTGTTAGGGAATGTTTCATTCGTTTACATGTAATTGGCCAGTTTTCCCAGCACCATTTGTTGGAGAGACTCTTTTCTTCATTGTATATTCTTCCTTTGTCATAGATTAATTGACCATACATGGGTGGGTTTATTTCTGGGCTTTCTATCTTGTTCCATTTATCTATATTTCTGTGTTTATGCCAGTACCACACTTTTGATGACTATAGCTTTGTAGTATAGTCTGAAGTCAGGGAGTCTGATTCCTCCAGCTGCATTTTTCTCTCTCAGAATTGCTTTGGCTATTCGGGGTCTTTTGTGTTAACATACAAATTAAAAAAATTTAAGTTCTAGTTCTATGAAAAATGCCATTGGTAATTTGATAGGAATTCACTTAATCTGTAAATTGCCTTGGGTAGTGTAGTTATTTTGACAATATTGATTCTTCCAATCCAAAAACGTGTTATATCTTTACATCCCTTGGTGTCATCTTTGATTTCTTTCGTCAGCATCTTATACTTTTCCAAGTACAGGTCTTTTGTCTCCTAGGTAGGTTTGTTCCTGGGTATTTTTTTCTTTTTGATGCAATGGTAAATGGGATCTTTCCTTAATTTATCTTTCTGATCTTTCGTTGTTAGTATATAGGAATGCAAGAGATTTCTGTGTATTCATTTTGTATCCTGCAACTTTACCGAATTTATTGATGAGCTCTAGTAGTTTATTGGTAGCTCTTTAGGATTTTCTATGTATAGTATCATGTCATCTGCAAACAGTAATAGTTTTGCTTCTTCTTTTCCAATTTGGATTCCTTTTATTTCTTTTTCTTCTCTGATTAACATGGTTAGGACTTCTAAAACTGTGTTGAATAAAAGTGGTGAGACCATACATCCATGTTTTGTTCCTGATCCTAGAGGAAATGCTTTCAGCTTTTCAGTTGAGAATGATGATAGCTATGGGTTTGTCATATATGGCCTGTGTACCCTCTATGCTTGCTTCTGGAGAGTTTTTTTAATCATAAATGGGTGTTGAATTGTGTCAAAAGCTTTTTCTGCATCTATTGAGATGATCATATGGTTTTTATTCTTCAGTTTATTAATATGGTGTATCACATTGATTGATTTGTGTATATTGAAGAATCCTTGCATACCTGGGATAAATCCCACTTGAACATGGTGTATGATCCTTTTAATGTATTGTTGGATTAGGTTTGCTAGTATTTTGTTGTGGATTTTTTGCATCTACGTTCATCAGTGATACTAGCCTATAATTTTCTTTTTTTGTGATTGTCTGGTTTTGGTATCAGGGTGATGGTGGCCTCAAAGAATGAGTTTGGGAGTGTTCCTTCCTCTGCAGTTTTTTTGGAATAGTTTCAGAAGGATAGATGTTAGCTTTTCTTTAAATGTTTGATAGAATTTGCCTGTGAAGCCATCTGGTCTTGGACTTTGTTTTTTGGGAGTTTTTTCATCACAGCTTCAGTTTCAGTACTTGTGATTGGTCTGTTCATATTTTCTATTTCTTCCTGGTTCAGTCTTGTAAGGTTTCACCTTTCTAAGTGTTTTTCCATTTCTTCTATGTTGTTCATTTTATTGGCCTGTAGCTGCTTGTAGTAGTCTATTATGATCCTGTGTATTTCTGTGGTGTCTGTTGTAATTTCTCCTTTTCCATTTCTAATTTTTGCTGATTTGGCCCTCTCTCTCATTTTATTTTATTTTTTTCTTGATGAGTCTGGCTAAAAGTTTATCAATTTTATCTTTTCAAAGAACCAGCTTTTAGTTTCACTGATCTTCGCTATTATTTTCTTCATCTCAGTTTCACTTATTTCTGCTCTGATTTTTCTGACTTCTTTCCTTCTACTAAGTTTGGGTTTTGTTCGCTCTTCTTTCTAGTTGCTTTATGTGTAAGGTTAGGTTGTTTATTTGCAGTTTTTCATGTTTCCTGAGGTAAGAATCCACTGCTATAAACTTCCCTCTTAGAACTGCATTTGCTGCATCCCATAGGTTTTGGATCATCGTCTTTTCATTGTCATTTGTCTCTAGGTACTTTTTGATTTCTTCAGCAATCCATTGGTTGCTTAGCAGCATATTATTTAGCCTCACATGTTTGTGTTTTTTACAGTTTTTTTCTTGTGTTCAGTTTTTAATCTCATAGTGCTGTGGTTGGAAAAGATGCTTTATATGATTTCAATTTTCTTTAATTTACCAGGGTTTTCTTTGTTGCCCAGCATGTTCTCTAACCTGGAGAATGTTCTGTGTGCAGTTGAGAAGAACTGTGTTCTGCCACTTTGGGGTGGAATGTCCTATAAATATCAAGCCCATCTGGTCTATTGTTGTGTGTGTCATTTAAAGCTTGTGTTTCCTTGTTTATTTTCTGTCTGGATGATCTGTCCATTGGTGTAAGCGGGGTGTTAAAGTCCCCCAGTATTCTTGTGTTACTGTTATGGCTGTTAGCATTTGCCTTATGTATTGAGGTGTTCCTATGTTGGGTGCATAAATATTTATAATTGTTATATCTTCTTCTTGAATTGATTCCTCAATCATTGTGTCGTATCCTTCTTTGTCTCTTCTAACAGTCTTTATTTTAAAGTCTGTTTTGTCTGATACGAGTGTTGTTGCTTCAGTTTTTTTTTTTTATTTCCATTTGCATGGAATACCTTTTTGCATCCTGTCACTTTCAGTGTGTATGTGTCCCTACCTCTGAAGTGGGTCTTTTGTAGACAGCTTATATACGGGTCTTGTTTCAGTATCCATTCAGCCAGTGTACATCTTTTGGTTGGAGCATTTAATCCGTTTACATTTAATGTAATTATCAATATGTATGTTCTTCTTGCCATTTTGTTAATTGTTTTAGATTTCTTTTGGTAGGTCTTTTTCTTCCCTTCCTCTTTTATTATCTTCTCTTGTGATTTGATGACTTTTAGTGTTGTGTTTGTATTCCTTTTTCTTCTTTGTGTGTATATCTATTATAGATTTTTGGTTTGCAGTTACATGAGGTTTTGATATAGCAGTCTATATATATATACACAAGATTGTTTTAAGTTGCTGTTCTCTTAATTTCAAATGTGTTTCCAATATCCTGCATTTGTATTCTCCTGTTCTCACGATTGCTGATTTTGATATCATTTGTGTGTGGATGGTTTCCTATGTTTACTAAATGTTTGCCTTTACCAGTGAGCTTTCCCATTCCTAATTTTCTTGTTTAGAGTTGTGGCTTTTTCTTTTTCACGTAGAGAAGTTCCTTTAGCATTTGTTGTAAAGCTGGTTTGGTGGTGCTGAATTCTCTTATTTTTTGCTTGTCTGTAAAGTTTTCGTTTTCTCTGTCAGATCTGAACGAAAGCCTTGCTGGGTAGAATATTCTTAGGTTTTTTCCTTTTATCACTTTAAATATATTTAAAGTGACACTCCCTTCTGGCCTGTAGAGTTTATGCTGAAAAATCAGCTGATAACCTTATAGGGATTCCCTTGCATGTTACTTGTTGCTTTTCCTTTGTTGCTTTTAATATTTTTTCTTTGTCTTTAATTTTTGTAAGTTTGATTAATATGTGTCTTGGCATGTTCCTCCTTGGGTTTATCCTGTATGGAACTCTGTGCTTCCTGGAGTTGAGTGAGTGTTTCCTTTTCCATGTTACGGAGGGTTTTGGCTATAATCTCTTCAAATATATTGTCAGGCCCTTTCTATGTCTCTTCTCATCCTGGGACCCCTATAATGCAAATGTTGGTGTGTTTAATGTTGTCCCAGAGGTGTCTGAGACTGTCCTCTTTTCTTTTCATTCTTTTCTCTTTGTTTTGTTCTACAGCAGTGATTTCCACCATTTCTATCTTCCAGGTCACTTATCAGTTATTATGCCTCAGTTATTCTGCTACTGATTTCTTTCTAGTGTATTTTTCATTTCAGTTATTGTATTGTTCAACTCTGTTCTTTATCTCTTCGTTAAACTGTTTTTGTATCTTCTCGGTTTGTGCCTCCATTCTTTTTCCAAGATCTTGGATCATCTTTACCATCGTTACTCTGAATTATTTTTCAGGGAGATTGCCTATCTCCACTTCAGTTAGTTGTTCTTCCAGGGTTTTATCTTTTCCATTTGTCTGGTGCATATTCCTTTTCCATCTCATTGTGTCTGACTTTCTCTGTTTCCAGTCTCAGTTCCACAGGCTGCAGGATTGTCCTCTTGCTTCTAGTATCTGTTCCCTGGTGGGTGATGCTGGTCTAAGAGGCTTGTGCAGCCTTCCTGGTAGGAGGGACTGGTGCCTGCCTATAGGTGGGTGGAGCTGGGTCTTGTCCCTCTGGTGGGCAGGCCATGTCAAGGAGTGTGTTTAATGGACAGCTGTGGGTTCAGGAAGGTTTTAGGCAGCATGTCTGCTGATGGGTGGAGCTGTGTTCCCACCCTGTTGGTTATTTGGCCTGAGGCATCTCAGCACTGAAGCCCTCAGGCTGTTGGGTGGGGCCAGGACTTGGTGACAAAATGGCAGCCTCCTGGAGAGTTCACGCCAATGAGTACTCCCCTGTACTTCTGCCACCAGTGTTCTCTTTTCCACAGTGAGCCATAGCTACCCCCCTGCTCTCCAGGAGACCAAGACTAGCAGGTAGGTCTGGCCCAGGCTCCTATGGAGTCCCTGCTTTTTCCATGGGTCCTGGTGTATACCCTCCAAGGGTGGAGTTTCTCTTTCCCCCAGTCCTGTGGAGTTTCTGCGATCAAGCCCCACTGGATTTCAAAGCCAAATGCTCTGGGGGGCTCCTCCTCCCAATGTTAGACCCCCAGACTGGGGAGCCTGATGTGGGGTTCAGAACTCTCACTCCTGTGGGATAACCTCTATGATGTAATTATTTTCCAGTTTGTGGGTCACCCACTCAGTGGGTATGGGATTTGATTATTTTGCACATGGGCCCCCTTCTACTGTCTCCTTGTGGCTTCTTTGTCTTTTAGATGTATCTTTTTTGGTACATTCCAGTCTTTTTTCAAGTCCAGTGGTTGTTTAGCAGTTATTTGTGATTTTGGTGTTTTTGTGAGAGGAGGCAAGCTCAAGTCCTTCTACTCTGCTATCTTGTCTCTACCACCACCCCCCTGCCCTCTCCCATTTTTATCTGGACTTTGTCACTGTTGTCCCTACCTCCATAAGCTGGGCTTTATTCCCTGAAGTTTCTCCTGAAAAAGAGCTTCAGTTATTGAGTTGTAAGAATTCACAGGCTGCAGAGTTTTCAGACTGTTCAGACAATTAGAGAGGGGACTTTTCACTGACTTGCACATTGGATTTTATGAAAAAACTTCTCCCAGTTTCAACTACTATTTTTAAATTGGCATAAAACAATTTCTCATGAGTATCTATTGGCAACTCAGGTGTTATCCTGGTCTCATTTCCATCAGGCACCCCATTGCTTCCCTTTTTTCCTACTGCAATGATTGTATTATCATATGGTCATGAATTTTACCGGTCATATTTTGGGATTGGTGAGAATACCTTGTCACCTAATTTTATTGTTAAAGTTGTCCATCAGTTTTTGGTTTTGCTAACCTGGATGCTCTCTCTGCCTC
Organism: Pseudorca crassidens; assembly: GCF_039906515.1. Classification (NCBI taxonomy): domain Eukaryota; kingdom Metazoa; phylum Chordata; class Mammalia; order Artiodactyla; family Delphinidae; genus Pseudorca; species Pseudorca crassidens. The sequence continues at coordinate 76,111,808 of NC_090301.1, forward strand.
AATGGAGGAATTCAAAGAGTTTCAAACAGTATGTCACTGCTGCTGCTATTTTTTCAGAATTCCAGAATAGACTCATTTTGGGGACTTCATGAAAAGGAGTCTGTTTTATTCATGACATGTTCTAACTTTTCTAAAAATTGGTTTGATGGTTTCCAGACATGTAATATTAATTGTCCCTTAGAATGCAGCAGGTGCTAAGAGGATATAGTATAGGAACCCAAGTTGAATCTGGTGAGGCTGGCTGGACATGGGTTCTAGGAGACTAGAAATAATTAGGAGTCAGTGGTTTTAGGAAAGCTGTCAGAATGAGACAGGAATGGCAAGCACCACAACCACCACAATAATTATTATTATTTATAATTGTAATTGTATGTGCCATGAACTGTCCCAAGCACTTATGTGTAATAACTAATTCAAAACCAACCTATTACCCCAATTTTACACATGAAAACATTAAGATACAAAGAGGTTAAGTAGTTTGTCCAAATAAGTTATTGAAAGTTATTATAGTGAGTTTGGGAATTGCCTGGTCCTGCCATCCAGACAGGTAGGCAGGCAGTGTTGTTCAGAAAGGAGGCCTATAAGGAGGATTAAGTTCTAGTTGAATAAAGGTAAATGACAGGTCATCCAGACAGTGGCAAAGACACATGGAACATGAAAGGGGCCTAGGATCAGACCTGAGGAAGCAGGTCAAAAAGGCTAGAAGCAGGGGCTTCCCTGGTGGCTCAGTGTTTGAGAGTCTGCCTGCTGATGCAGGGGACACGGGTTCTTGCCCTGGTCCGGTAAGATCCCACGTGCCGTGGAGCAGCTGGGCCCGTGAGCCATGGCCGCTGAGCCTGCGCTTACGGAGCCTGTGCTTCGCAACGGGAGAGGCCACAGCAGTGAGAGGCCCGTGTACCGCAAAAAAAAAAAAAAAAAAAAAAGGTAGAAGCAAAGTGGTTTCCATGCTGAGTGTCTGTCAGACTGTTGGGCCCCCGTCATGAAAATGACTTCTGGCTATCATGACATTGGATACAAATATGGAGTGTCAGGGAACAGGGCTAGCAATACCCATCTTAAAAAATTGAGAAGGACATATCATCTGGATAGAGACAGTATCTGAGAGGTTTTTGTGAGTAGTCCTATGATATCCAGAGTTTTTTAAAAAAATGCATGTACACCTAGAAGGCAGCCTGATGTACATCAGGTTATTCTCAAGTCAATGAGCCTAACAGTGGGAATCTGTAATATTTTCTTCAAACATAAAAAGAGTCACTAGTGTCTTCTGACAGTCTTCAACAAGCAAATCTTAATGCACAATATAAGATACTGGCATACAGGAAAGTTCAAACTATGCATCTCATCTTTTGAGATGCAAAGGATGATCAGATATAGGATGATTTTGCATGATTTTAAAATCAGAACCATTGTAAGAACACTCTGGAACTGAGGTAAATATATATATTCCCAAAGAATGTTATTTAAGCAGAGAAATGAAATTTCAGGAAAGATCCTGATCTTGTCACTGGTGTCATATTACCTGAAAACACCAATTGCTTGATCATGCCATTCATTAATCCTGAGAAAAATCTAGGCAAACAAACATGGAGGAACTTCATCCATAGAAACTCCTTACAGAATCCAACCTGTATCAACATATGGGTAGTTCTGCATTCTGAGAAATTGTTGTGACTCATTCCTTATGTTGTGGTATAGCTTTGAATATATGGTGTAGGGCCAGTGTAGTTTTAACTTTGTTGTCTGCTTTGACATTTCTTTGTTTACACATAATCTTTTATTGCCTGAGAACAATCTTTCATGACATAAACTTGGGAGTATTTTTCCCACTTGTGTTTTGATGTTTGAAATCAGCAAGTCTTTTTCTAAATGTTTCTACTCAGTGGTAGTATCATTGGTAATGTTCTTACCACTTGCATGGTTTGTTCATTAGCTTTTGCTCCCTCTGCTGGATTGTAACAGCAAGCAACAATGAGAACTCCAATTCTGAAAAAAGAGTCATAAACTCCCACCCCCACCACCTTTGAACTTCAAAACTAACAGGTAAGCTTCATTCTAAAATAAGAGTCTAAACTTAAACTAGCTTTTTTGGGGCTTTAATTACTCCAACACATGCTTATCTTTCAACTGCACATTATGTTACTCATTATTTTAAATATGTCAACCTCATTTGGTTTCTCTTTACTTTGTAAAGAAGGAAATTGGCACATTTGCAGTGCATTCCAGAGTTTAATGTTAATATTTGCATGTAATTAATTGCAGTGAATATGCATTTAAGTATATTTATTTTCTCTTTACCAAATTATGAATAAATCAGAAGGATGGTTTTACACAGATTTGCAAAATCTATTTAATTAACAAACCCAAGCTGACTTCTCTTATGTAAACCTGGGTTTAGAATGTCCTGTGAGATTTAAAAATTATGAGTATGTGATATCTTAACCTCCTTCAACAAAACAGTAAAGAATACAGAAAACTGAACAATTTCATTTATTTTGGTGGATAACAAAAGCAATCAAGAATCCTAGGAGAATTCATATGCCTAACTGGAATATAGTTTGTTGCAGTTGTTTGTGCCAATACATATTTAAGTGATAGAATTGATTCTAATTTATTTATCAGCAGTGTAAAGTAAAAACAAAAAAAATTTTTTCTAGTAGGATACTTGCTCATTTTGTCCATAGGTGGGTTACCCAGCCCAACATTCTTTAAGGTTAACATCTGATGAAGAGTAATATATTCTGCCTGTATATGTGCATATTTAGTTACACTGGGATGAAAATCAGCTACTGGTCCCAAAGAGTTTTGGAAATATCATCATGGGCAGAGAGAATGCCCCCACTTGTGCCAAGTTGTATAAAATGAGGCTTTCTTACTGGTTATCCTATTAAAGGGTCAAGAAGATGGTGAATTTATAAATAGATCTCCTGATTACCAGCAGAAAGGGTAACACTCTCAAGGTTTTAGCCTCTGCATTTGGCAGTAACTGATTTTATCCTTAATCCCTGCAGTCAATAGATGTCTATTTTTAGTTAAATTTGCTCTTTAACAATATTTAAGGAATACAGTGTCAATGTGTGCAAGGATCTTAACTAGCTGATAAGGTTAAAGAATACAAGAGGAGAAGGAAGTGCTGAGGTCAAGCAGGCAGTACAAAATGCAGAGACTAATGTCAAAACATCTTCCAAGCAACATGTAAATGCAAATACTAAGCCCCAAGAGTTAAAAGTCACTTGGTTCCAGCAATCCTCTTCTCTCCCTTCTTGCCCTCTCTATTCTTGTGTTCTATATAGCTCACATTTTTCCAAAATGCTGGCCTGTCTGAGGCCAAAAATTTAGGGTGAAGCATTACTACTTTAGAAAGCCATTTTTCAATCTTATACTTGAATTAGCTTTTACATTTACAAGATCAGAAGCTGACATGCTAAATATACATAAGCTAAAGGGCTACTTAAGAGAGAATTTAATGCTGCAAGAAGCTCTACTTCCTTATTCCATTATGATCTGCTTACTAAGTCTAAAAGGCATATGCTTCATTAAGCTACTTAATTAAAGGTTTTAGTTCAAAGCAATTGCACAGCTTTTAACTTCCCATTGGAAACTGCATGTAATTCACGGGCTGGGTAAAGTAATATTTCAATTACCTGAGTAAAATGCAAATGTAAGAAATTAAGACAGCTATCTGATATCAATACTGATGATTATTTTGGTGACAATACACGATAATAGAAACTGAATACCATGTTTGCCTCTATCTTGCAATACAACTAGGAAAGTTATAAAGAGAAATTGACATGAAAATATTTATATTCATCAATGCACTGCAATATTAAATATCTAGGCTTTGAAAAACACTGAAACTCAAGGAAATTGTAAATTGTTAAATCCTAACAATTTCATTTGAAATTAAGTGAGGAGTACATATGAATTACTACAAAGAAATAACTTTGTCCTCTAGATAAGTAGCTTTGGACACCTGATACCACTTTGAGACTTTGAGAGATAGTACCTTCATATATAAGGAAAGGTAGTTTTTTACATTTTTAAATTGATGGTTAATGACAGGTAGTAAGAAAGAAAAAGATTTAAGTAAATGACTGTTGTCCACACAGTTCATCCCGAACTCATTATCAAAGTGTCCATCAAATTATGTATACATGACTAGGCGAAATTGAATTAGAAAGCAGTGCTTGGTGAATTTGTCCTTCTGTTTCCAAGGAAACAGGTGCAGGATTGCATCTCTTTAGGATGGTTTTAAAGTGGAAAACTGCAGTGCGTTAATATTCCAGAAAGTTCAAAACTTAATATATCTCATAGAGTTTTGAATTTATTGGGTTTTTGAAATAGCAGCTTATAGCATGCCTATATACCACATGTTTATTTCTACTTAATTTCTTATCTGTTTGTTTGTTTGATGCTCTTTTGCCATCCCCCCACCCCCATTTCAGTAGAATGGCTTAAGAGTAAAGGTCTTTCCTTATTGACTTTGCATCATTAGCATATAACACAGGTTCTAGTTTAATCTCTTATTTAATAAAAGCATTTTGAATGAATAACATTATATAGTAATATAATCTATTTTCTCCTTCTAGTTATAAGAAAAAGTGAGCTTTAGTGTCAGACTAAAATGTATTGAATCCTGACTCCAATATTTAATTAGCTCTATGAACATTAGGTCAATCATGTGAACTTTCTCCATACAGGTTCCATATTTAATTGGGGATAATAACAAAACCTAAGTCATGGAATTGTGATTTTTAAATACTGCAATTATTATTAAGCATCTAGCATAATGTTTGACATAGTAAGAAAACAATAAATAGTAGCTATAATTACAATACCTGTAACTACTGGTGCTGGTACTAATTCTTGCTAGGTGGTGTTGTAGATGCTCTCTATCCTCAGTCATCACTATAACCTTGTATGATTACCTTCCTGCTGCTGACAGGTACCAGAGAGAAGACCTAGTGCTACTTGAGTCCTAAACTGTGAGGTCAGTATTTAAACCCTCCTCTGCTTGATTCCGAAGCCTGGGGTTTTTTCAGTACAACGTGCTGCCTCTTCTGGATATGTTTCAAAAATCCTGAAAGGTGTAATCTCTATCTTTAAAAGTTTTTCAGACGATTTCTATAAGATTCATTACAGAAGATAGTTACTTTAAAATCAGTAGGTTGTATAAAGGAATTTTCCCACACTTCATTTTCACTTTTTCAGAAAGTCAATTAATTAGGTTTCTTGCTGTAGTACAGGAAAGCATAAAACTGAATTTTTAACATGGAAGTAAACATCTAGGTTCCATTTCAGAGTCCTGAATCTTGCTCAGGAGTCACCCCGGTGGCCTCAGAGAATTTCCAAAAGCCCTCTTTACTCATGTCTGTCTTGTTATCTAGGCCCTGGTCATCCTTCTTTTAGAAAGAGTTATCAATGTTTACTCATCAGCTGGGTCCATTGATTACCATGGGAGAAATACTCTACTACAAGAATAGAAAAACTCCCTTCTTCTAAAGGTACAGTCAGATTCACACTTGATCCAACAAACTTTTCAGTAAAGAAATGAATGTTAGATATTTTGTTGGGGATCTTCAGTAGAACTAGATTATAATAACTCACATGCAAACAGTGTTCCAGTTTAAAAAACACTTATATATTTTATGTACTGAATATAAATAAATCCCTGTGACATTAGTGCTAACATGGGAATACTGCATATTTGAAAACAGCAATGACACCCTCCCAATGAAAACAAAAAAACCGCAAAACACCAGAGGCCCAGGACTAGTCACTAAAGTTACACCTAGAAAGTAGTATATTCAGTGTTATTCCACATGAACCTTTGCACTACAGTATTCAGATTAATGTTGAATAGATGTAAACTGAAAAATTCTATAGAGAGATACTTATCTGGCTGATGAGTAAGTGGAGATTTGGCAAACAGTGCAATGATAAGGCACAGAAGAACAGCCTTTAAAAACAGTTCAGCTAGGAACAAATTGCATTTTTTTTCTTTAATTATTTTCTAGTTAATCACAAGTGATATTTATAGTTATAGAGTGGATAAAGTCATAGATATCTTGGCAAATGCACCAAAAAGTATTAGACTGAATTTTCAGATATTCTACTGTTATGACCTATAAAAATGGCAGATTCAACAAACATAATAAATATTTTTGGAATGCATGTATTATTGCTGTTGAAATGCTTTAATTACAACCAATATTAAATTAGTTTTGATTCTCAAACCTAATCCCCATTAGGTGGGAAATTAACAGTATGGAACATACAATTCATAAAGGAATAATTCTTATTTTGAGCAATTGAATATGTATTAGGAACATATGCTTGTACAGTTATTTTTAAATTTCTAAAGATAATAGATATTTTGTGACTATATTACCCAATCTACAGATTCAATGCAATCCCTATCAAATTACTAATGACATTTTTCACAGAATTTGAACAAAAACATTGTAATTTGTATGGAAACACAGAAAGACCCTGAAGAGCCAAAGCAATCTTAAGAAACATAGAGCTGGAGGAATAAGGCTCCCTGACTTCAGAATATACTACAAAGCTACAGTCATCAAAAGAGTATGGTACTGGCACATATACAGAAATACAGATCAATGGAACAGGACAGAAAGTCCAGAGATAAACCCACGCACCTCTGGTCACCTAATCTATGAGGAAGGAGGCAAGAATATACAATGGAGAAAAGACAGTCTCTTCAATAGTGGTGCTGGGAAAACGGGACAGCTACGTGTAAAAGAATGAACTTAAAACACTCCCTAACATCATACAGAAAAATAAAATGGATTAAAGACCTAAATGTAAGACCAGATACTATAAAAGTCTTAGAGAAAATATAGGCAGACATAAATCGTAGCAAGATCTTTTTTGATTTACCTCCTAAAATAATGAAAATAAAAACAAACAAATGGGACCTGATTAAACGTTTAGCTTTTGCACAGCAAAGGAAACCATAAACAAAATGAAAAGACAACCCTCAGAATGGGAAAAATATTTGCAAACGAAGAGACCCACAAGGGATTAATCTCCAAAATATACAAACAGCTCATGCAGCTCAACATCAAAAAAACAAACAACCTAATCAAAAAATGGGCAGAAGATCTAAATAGACATTTCTCCAGAGAAGAGGTAGAGATGGCCAACAAACACATGAAAGAATGCTCAACATCATTAATCATTAGAGAAATGCAAATCAAAACTACAATGAGATATCACCTCACACCAGTCAGAATGGCCATCATCAAAAAATCTACAAACACTAAATGCTGGAGAGGGTGTGGAGAAAAGGTAACCCTCTTGCACTGTTGGTGGGAATGTAAACTTATCCAGCCACTATGGAGAACAGTGTGGAGGTTCCTTAAAAAACTAACAACAGAGCTACCATAGTATCCAGCAATCCCACTCCTGGGCATATATCTGGAGAAAACCATAATTTGAAAAGATACATGCACCCCAATGTTCACTGCAGCACTACTGACAATAGCCAGGACATGGAAGCAATCTAAATGTCCATCAGCAGAGGAATGGATAAAGAGGTGGTACGTACACACAATGGAATATTACTCAGCCATAAAAAAGAAAATACTGCCATTTGTAGCAACATGGATGGACCTAGAGATTGTCATACTAAGTCAGAAAGAAAAAGATATCATATGGTAGGGCTTATATGTGGAATCTGAAAAAAGGTACAAATGAACTTATTTACAAAACAGTCACAGATGTAGAAAACAAACTTACGGTTACCAAGGGGGAAAAGGGGGGAGGGATAAATTGGGATATCTAACACACTGCTATATATAAAATAGGTAACTAATAAGGACCTATTATATAGCACAGGGAACTGTACTCAATACTCTGTAATGGTCTATATGGGAAAAGCATCTAAAAAAGAGTGGATATATGTATATGTATGATTCACTTTGCTGTACACCTGAAATGAACACAACATCGTAAATCACGTATACTCCAATAAAAATTTTAAAAGTCATAGAGAAAGAAGAAATAAAGAAGACAAAGGCATTCTTTTCTTCTCTAGATAATAAAGTTAGGGTAGGGTTATTCTCTGAATTGCACATGGTAATTAGAAAAAGTAGCTTTCTGGATGAGTGTGAGTGAAAAACTTTTATTAAAGAAGTGAAAATATTTATAAAAAATAATATTTTGAAAAAGGATGCTGCAGATCAAGGGTTCTCAGTGTGTCCACAAAGTCTATATGATTTTGATAATAATAAGATAATACTTTTCACTCACTTCTCATGAATGTACAAGAAGTCTTCTGTAGGCTACATGGTGTGTTATAATAGACAATATAGAAGCATTTGTAAGAATCCAGCTATCTTTTTTTGACCAGTTTTTAATGCAATTTAAAAAAATAAATAATGCTAATCTTACTATTTGGTTTTGCTTTATAAGATATATTTCTTTTTCAAAAATATGTTACTTATATTGTGTAATGGATTATTCAATAAATTAATAAATTTTAAAGTTTCCAGTTTGTTTCAACATAATAAATATTAATAATTAGAGCCCACATAAATAAAAGCTCTTCATGCTCTTCATGGGTTTACAATAAATTTTAAGTGTAAGTTCCATATGACTAAAAAGTTTGAGAACTTTTTAAAGTTCTCTAAAGAAACAAGAAAATACTATTTATGCCATCTTAAACTATGTTCTTTCTTTTTACAAATCCCAGTAATATACACCTTTATGGTCCTTGTAATTTATGAGAAGTCATTTAAAATAGATCTGATTAAAAACCCTTAAAGCATTTTATTCATGACATAAAAAATAAAAACTTTTGCACAGAAAAGGAAAACATAAACAAGACAAAAAGACAACCCTCAGAATGGGAGAAAATATTTGCAAATGAAGCAACTGACAAAACATTAATATCCAAAATTTACAAGCAGCTCGTGCATCACAATATCAAAAAAACAAAGAGCCCAATCCAAAAGTGGTCAGAAGACCTAAAGAGACATTTCTCCAAAGAAGATATACAGATTGCCAACAAACACATGAAAGGATGCTCAACATCACTAATCGTTAAGAGAAATGCAAATCAAAACTACAATGAGGTATCACCTCACACCAGTCAGAATGGCCATCATCAAAAAATCTAGAAACAATAAATGCTGGAGAGGGTGTGGAGAAAAGGGAACCCTCTTGCACTGCTGGTGGGAATGTAAATTGATACAGCCACTATGGAGAACAGTATGGAGGTTCCTTAAAAATAAAACTACCATACAACCCAGCAGTCCCACTACTGGGCATATACCCTGAGAAAACCATAATTCCAAGAGTCATGTACCACAATGTTCATTGCAGCTCTATTTACAATAGCCAGGACATGGAAGCAACCTAAGTGTCAATTGACAGATGAATGTCTATAGAAGATGTGGCACATATATACAATGGAATATTACTCAGCCATAAAAAGGAATGAAATTGAGTTATTTGTAGTGAGGTGGATGGACCCAGAGTCTGTCATACAGCGTGAAGTAAGTCAGAAAGAGAAAAATACCATATGCTAACACATATATATTATATGGAATCTAAAAAAAAGAAAATGTTTCTGAGGAACCTAGGGGCAGGACAGGAATAAAAATGCAGGCGTAGAGAATGGACTTGAGGATATGGGGAGGGGGAAGGGTAAGCTGGGACGAAGTGAGAGAGTGGCATGGACTTATATATACTGCCAAATGTAAAATCGGTAGCTGGTGGGAAGCAGCCGCATAGCACAGGGAGATCAGCTCGGTGCTTTGTGACCACCTAGAGGGGTGGGATAGGGAGGGTGGGAGGGAGATGCAAGAAGGAGGGGATATATGTATACATACAGCTGATTCACTTTGTTATACAGCAGAAACTAACACACCACTGTAAAGCAATTATACTCCAATAAAGATGTTAAAAAAAATATTGAGCTCCTTAGAAATTGCTCCTTTTGCAAAATATATTTATAACTTAACCAAAATAAATAATTCATACCTCGCCAAGTGAGTAATAACGTCTTGGGATCTGGGAGTCCGGATAGATGTTTTCAAGGTACCAAGAAAAGGGCTTACACTTCAGATTTTCTCTTAGTGTTCTTCTGACTGACACATCTCCATAATCCACTTTGACAACACCTGCAATTTTGCAGAGAAACACACAAATCAGCTTGTGCTATTTTCATTTCAGCACTGTTTCACTCTGTTTACTTTGCTATCAGTTTTTTTCTCTATAATTAAAATTTCATCAAATTGAATTGCATATGCAGCTGCTACTACACTGATTTTCTTAGTATCATCCAATTAGTACATTAAATGGATATTAAAAGGTTTTCCATTGGTTATGACTTTTCAAATGCAAATATTTATCACCAAGTACTTGTACTTCCTAGATTGAATAACTTAGTTAAGTGTAATTTGGTATTAATTTAATCTCTCACAATCAAAGCTTAATTGAGCTGTGTGATAATGTGGTTGTTTCTCTTTAATAAAAATTTCAGTAGCTTCACTTTTTATTATTGCTCATATTTTTCCTTTAGTATAATTTATTCACCACTTGTGGATTTCATGAGAAATTTACATAAACATAATCCTCACAGTGGACGGCACATATGTGTTCTAAATTTTCCTTCTTGAATTTTTATTCTATCTAGGTTTACCATAGACCTAATATTTTTTTTACTGATTTTTTTTCCTATCTTATTTTACAAGTTAGCATAAACCACTTCAAATCCTTGAGTAAGTCAGTAAATATATAAGCATAAAGAAACATAAGTAAATGAAATACACTTACATGTGTATTAAAATTGCTTAATTGTACTTCATATAATAGACTGAATATTTCCATTGAAGATCATAGAAGAATGCTCTTTAGTTGAGAAATTAAAATAACAATGCCACTAATTTTTATATAAAAGATATGGTGACATGAATTGCTCATTAATATTAAAATGACAATTGAAATGACTAAACTGTGATAAGATGACAGTTATTTCTTAGATTATTTTGAAAAGGTCTCTGTTTAACATGTTTAAGACTAGTAAGCAACCAGACTTTGGCACAGGAAGAAAATGGGCCAGTATTTAGTATATTCTATCCCAACCAAACAGCAAAGCCAATTAGTCATTTTGTAAGAAAGGAACAACTGTTTAGGAAATTGAAATGTCTGTAACTAATACCATTATTTGGGTCACTATTTTCAAATGAGGTGATACTCTTGAAGCTCAATCACCTGCCAGTCCTTCCCACCCCCCACCACCCCTGTTTCTTTCAGAATTTTTGTTTTCTCAAAATTAAATGTCTGACTGTTGTTAGAAAGCATTCTGCTGTGCTTAAGCAGCCAAAGTATTTCCTTCTAAAATAAAATATTGATTTTTCTAGCTAGTGTTTGGATGAAAGCAATGTGATCTTTGTGCTTTTTAGACAGATAAATACTTTCTTTCAAAATAATTCTATCCAGAACTTCCAATCTGGAGTGCAGCTTTCAAAAGGAGGTTCAAAAACATTTACAAAATAGATCACGAAAAGAATTTCTCTTTGTGTTAAGAGCTACACATATAGTCTTGAAAATCTTATAAAAAGATGCTATTGGACCCAGAAAAAAAAGGCACTGCTGCTTCAAAGGACTTAGTTCAACAGTTAGTTTTACGGTTCTGGTTTCATTTTCAAGGTGGGCAAATTTAATCAAAGTGTCTTATTTATATATCAGTATGCTCCCTTTTCATCATGTTAAGATTTAGTATTCCTGGCTCCAGAATTGTTTCCTAGGAGGCTTTTATGAGCACTTTCCTGATTGGAAGAAAGTTTAAAGGTTCATTTGCATATATTTTACATGAGATAAGAGAAAATGTTAACTGCCCACATCAGATTTTTCAAAGGGTGGTTGGTGGAGAATGATAGAGCTTATTGAGCTTATTACCATTAGAAATGCACAGAAATACTGTGGACTTAATATTTTGGTAAGCATTCCTTTTCCCCTCTGTATGGATATTTTCCTACTTAGAGGTAAGATATTCAATATTATGTAAGACACAGAAGTGCTCACCAAACATTCATCAATTCCTCCACATTTCTCAGAACGCTGCAGTTAGGCAAGAACATCTGACTGGTTCTGACCAATGTCCCTCTGGTTGTAAGAATAGAAGGACTTGTTTGAGACCCATCAGCTCTCTTTTCCTCTGCTACAGCCCTCATACTCCTGTATGTGCAGCTACAAGATGGTGAGACCTTTGTTAGTTTGTGTCAATGAGTGACTATGAAATAGAATCTGAATTAGATTATTCATTTCCATGGCTTAAAATACTATCTCACTTGTTTCCCAAACTCTTTATTGCCACCCCAAACCTCTCTGAAGTAGTTTATCCCATTGTTTACTCAGCAATTTTACTGGGATTTCTAATAGGCGCCTCAAATTTGACATGTCCAACAAGGTCCTCTTGATTTCCCACATGATCCATCTTCAAGGTTCTACATTTCAGTAAGTAGCACAAATATCCACCCATTTTCTCAAGGCAAAAACAAGGGAGTATTCCTTTTATCTCACAGACACATTCAATTCATTAGCAATTCACAATATGGATCTTTCTACTTACTATGGGGTTACATCCTGAAAAACCTATCATAAGTTGAAAATATCGTAAGTCCAAAATGCACTCAATACACCTAACCTACCAAACATTATAGCTGAGCTGAGCCTACCTTAAATGTGCTCGGAACACTTACATTAGCCTGCAAGTGGGCAAAATCATCTAACATTAATCCAATTTTATAAAAAATTATTCAATATCTCATGTACTTTATTGAATATTGTACTGAAAGTGAAGAACAATGAATGGATACAGAATAGCTGAAAGTGAAAAACAGAAATGATTGAGTAGATACGAAATGGTTTTAAGTATATCAGTTGTTCACCCTCCTGATTGCACGCTCACTGGGAGCTGGGACTGCCTAGCTTCTCAAGAGAGCATCACACTGCATGTTGCTAGCCAGGAAAAATATCAAAAACTGAAATTTGAGAAGTACAGTTTCTACTGAATACATATTGCTTTCATGCTATAGTAGAGTCAAAAAATTAAGTTGAATCATCATGAGTCAGGGACTATCTGTATATCCCCAGCCCCTCTACCATCCCCATTACCATCCTGGTCCCACTCTCTCTCATCTCTTGCCTAGACTAGCATTGCCGTAGCCTCTTCACTTGTCCTCCTGACATCTGACATTTCTCCATCTATCCTTTATTTACTATTGCCTGCTCCCTAGGCAATATATTTGAAATATAAATAAAATCATGTGCTCCTCTGCTCCAGAGCTTCCAGTAGTTTTCCACTGTGCTAAAAATAATTGACAATATCCTAGCCATGGCCAAAGCTTCTTCATGAAATGACTCTTGGTTATCTCTCTGAATTAATCACCTGTATTCACTTCATTGTAGCAACACTGGCTTTCTCTTTCTCTTTTTCCCCCCTGTCTGGAAAGGTATTACCCTGGAACTTAGGTGAGTTGTCCTACACTTTGTCCAGATCTTTGCTCAAACTTTACTTCCTCAGGCTCACCCTAACCTTCCTATCTAAATTGATCACCCTTCCTATCATCCTGGTAATGCTCTATCCCTCTATCCTGCTTAATTGTTCTCCAGCACACTTGCTAGTACTTGATATCATATCACAGGTTTATTCTCTCATTGCCTCCCCAACGAAAACTTTGGACAAATTATTTAATCTCTTGAAGCCTAAGGTATTCTGTCTGATGATATCTTGTACGATGGTGTGAATACTAAATAATATCTGAAAAAGGCATAGTACAGTGCGTGGTATATAATAATTACTGAATACATATTATGTATTTTAATGGACACCTGTTGTTTTTGCCTGCCCAACATCCATTCTGCATTTTGGTAAGAGCATTCAGGTTTTCTTTGGGCAACGATCACAGCCCCACTTTCACTTTGTGTGTCTTGGTGACCGCGTTCGCCTTCCTGCCTTTCCAGCTCCACTGGGATGATAAGAATAAAGGCATTATCACCAGTGAATCTTGCTGAAATTCACATTCTGATTCAGGTGGTCTAGAGGTAGGCCTAAGAGTCCGGATACCTAACAAGTTCCCAGGGGATGCTGCTGTTGCAGCAGGCCAAATTCTGAATAACACCCAAGACAATCAAAGCAGTCCATTTCTCAGCCTTACTCAACAACCCATCATAATGATTGGCTCAGGAATGGGCATGTGAACTATCTAGGCTAATAAAAGTATACTCTGACAACTTTCTAGGACTGTTAGGAAGTTGAAGCTCTGTTTCTTCTGGAATTGCTAGCTGTAAAGATGATTAAAGCCTGGAGCTGCTGAGGCTACCATATAGAGAATGCCTAAGACAGTGAAGCCAATACAGGAGTAAGAAACAGATGGAAAGAAAAGCAGGCAAAGATAGAGAGCATAAGCCAGGCCAACATTAAGTCAGCAGATATTTATCATGTTCCAACTATATACAGGGCACAGTTTTCTAAGCACTTGGGATACATCAGTGAACAAAAGTATCTTCCTCAATGGAGTTTACATTCTAGGGTAAGGAAACATAAGCAAACAGTAATACATTAGAAGGTGATACATGCTATGACAAAAATAGAATAGGGTGAGGGAAGAAGGTTGCAATAGAAGGAATCAATGAATTATGATTTTTTTCAAAGGCAACTTACAAGAGTTTCAAGTTTTTAAGGTAAGTCTTTCAATGGGACTTGAACAAATGCTGGAGAGGCTCTGACCGAGTTTCATGATGAATTAGAATAAAAAGTATTTTAAGTAACTCTACATTTGCAGGTTTGCTTAATAGGTAAATGATAACATTTATGGGCAGTTATATTTTATTTAATAACCTGTCATCATTTTAAAATCTATTTCACGGTAGTATTGAATTTAGATACATAGAACAATTATGCTTTAATTCTTTAAATAGATAATAGATAGAAGGTCATAATAATCTCAGTTAAGTTCTTCCCAAGTAGATACCTAATAAGCCTAATAGTTCTGGTTACCTATACTCAAAGTACCTGATGACACAATAGCCTGATTATAGATTAAAGTTTAGAGTTTTGTGCATAAGAATACATATTGCAGCGTAGCTTAAAGTGGAGAAAATGGGAAATAATTTCCTTCAATAAGAGAATTCTTAGGTAAATCAATGGTATACCTAATTGACAAAATATAATTGCTGTATTGAAATAATTATGTCTGTATAAAATATGGGAAGTGTAAATAAAATATAAAGAACTTTTATTACACTGTCATTATAACTGAGTAGAATGAAAATATATGGAACAAAAATAACTGAAAAATAAAAACAGTACATTCCCTTTGCTACTAAAAAAAGAAAAAGAAAAAAACGTTAAAAAATCTTTTTCCTTAAGCACAAAAGTTAAAACTGTACAAAGTTTTTATGTACAACGATATATTAATATACTTATAGATACAATGATATATTAACAATATACTTGCTTATTATAGATATGTATACATAGTTTCAGCTAAGAATTTTTTGATATTTTCAAAATTCCTTATAAAGAGAAAATCGTCCTTATTTTGTTATTTTCTTTGAAAACTTGTCATCAAAAGCTTTTTGAATAAGGATCTACATTTCTTTCTTCTCAAGTGTAATAAAAAGATAGATCATTTTTAAGCCAACTAGGGATTACTGTATTCTAGAGTATCTAAGTACTATATTGTGTCAGATGTTTAGCAGATTAGTTGGAATATTTTTTTTTAATTTAAAAATACTCTTTTAATCTGCCATTTTAATTTTTACCTATTCTTAATTTGCATATAAGTTACCCAGGCTCATAACCGTTCATTGGGAAGTCACTGGATAGAACTATATTAAGAGGCTGATGACCCATGCCAGCTAATAATACACAGTGATTATCTGTTAAATTTATCATTTACTATTATTACTTCAATTTTATTTTAACGGAATAAAAATGAGATAATGAATTGTACAAAGATCACAGCTTCTGCTGAGAGCAACAGCACATAGAACAATCAAATATCAGACAACTTCTCAATTTATTTAAGTTTATCTGATCTTTATAGTCAAAAGTGTGGGCAGGTCAGAAGGTGGCAAAGACGGTGGAGTAGGAAGACCCTGAACTCACCTCCCAGAGACAAACCAAAATTATAACTATTTGCATAATAACTATCTATGCAAATGACCAGAAGATTTATTCCAACTGAAGACATAAAGAAGGAACCACATAGTATGATATGAGTCACAGACTTAGAGAACGAACATGGTTACTGGGTGGGGAGAAGGGATAGATTGAGAGTTTGGGATTAACATGTACACACTGCTATATTTAAAATAGATAACCAGCAAGGACCTACTCTGTAGCACAGGGAACTCTGCTCAATATTCTGTAATAACCTAAATGGGAAAATAATTTGAAAGAGAATAGATACGTACATATGTATCACTGAATCACTTTGCTGTACACCTGAAACTAACACAATATCGTTAATCAACTATGCTCTGATATAAAATAAAAATTAAAAAAAAAGGAACCACAGTAAGATTAGTAGGAATGATGGAGACACAGTATAGTCAGAACCCAAAACTTCAGGGTTGGCAACCCACAAATAGGAGGGATATCACAATTATAGAGGTTCTCTGCAAGGAATGAGGGGTCTGAGCCCCATATTGAGCCACCTAGCCCAGGGTTCCTGCACCAGGAAGATGAGCCCCTAGAATGTCTGGCTTTGAAGACCAGCAGGGCTTATGTTCAGGAGAGTGGGAAGGCTATAGGAAACAGAGATTTCACTGTTAAAGGGCTCATGCAGAATCTCATACAATCCAAATCAAAGCCCAGAGAGGGTAGTTTGAAAGGAGCCTGGGTTAGACCCATTTGCTGATCTTGGAAAGGCAGGAGACAACTGGGCCTCCTTCTGGGGATGAACAAGGAGTTGGCCACTGGAGGCAGCCATTTTGGGGGGCTCATTTTGCTCCTATAATATTATTGATGGCAAGTGACATTTTGAAATCCTCCCTCTACCCTGTAAGTGCCAGGGGCCAGCAACAGCCCCAATTCCCCAAGGTATGCAGATAACTGAGTGGGGACTGGGCCATGCATACCAGCAGGCCAGCACCAGTCCCATGACCCCCGGGCCCCAGAGTCAGCCATGCTGGGATCCAGCCTGGACCATCAGTGGGCTAGCACCAACCCTGACATCCCTGGTCATCAACCAGTCACTCCAAGACCTGGCCCTGCGCACCAGCAGGCAGAAACCAGCCCTGCACCCCACTGGGCTCTGCAGCCAGCCACTCCAGGACCCAATCCTGCTCACTAGGGGGCCAGCAGCCACCACACCAGGCAAGGCCTGGCAATCAACCTGGCTAGGGACCAGCCCTGCCTATGAGCAAGCCAACAGTAGTCGGCTCTGCCACAGCAGAAGGCAACATGCTGCCCGCATAGAGCATAAAGAACACAAAGCTCTAGTGATCAGAGGGGAGTGTGCTGCTGGGCCCCATAGGAAGTCACCTAAATAAGGCCACATTTTAAACACTGGAAGACATAACATCCCTAATGCATAGAAATAAACACAGAAAGTTAGGCAAGATGAGGGTAGAGAGGAGTATGTTCCAAACGAAGGAACGAGATAAAACCATAGAAAAAAGCTAAATGAAGTGAAGATAAATAGTCTACCTGACAAAGGCTTAAAGGGAATAACCATAAAGATGTTCAACAAACTTGGGAAAAGAACAGATGAACTTAGAATTTTAACAAAGAGTTAAAAAATATAAAGACTCAAAATGAGCTGAGGAGTACAGTAACTGAAATAAAAAAATACACTTGAAGGAATCAACAGTACAGAGATGACACAGAGGATACAGTCAGTGGACTGAAAGAGTAGTAGAAATCACTGAAGCTGAACAGAGAAATAAAAAAAGTTTTAAATGCTGATAGTTTAACGACACCTCTGTGAAAACATCAAGTATACTAACATTTGCATAATAGGAGTCCCAATAGGAGAAAGGGTAAGGGAACTTACCTGAAGAAGTAATAGCAGAAAACTTCCCTAACTTGGGAAACAGACATCTAGATCCAGGAAGCACAGAGAGTCCCAAACAAGATGAACCCAAAGAGGTCCACAGCAAGACAATTTATAATTAAAATGGCAAAAATTAGAGATAAAGAGAGCATCTTAAAAGCAGCATGAGAAAAGCAACTAGTAACATTTTTAAAGGAAACTCCCATAAAGGCTATCAGTTGACTTTAGCAGAAACATTGCAGGCTAGAAGGGAGTGGCACACTATATCCAAAGTGATGAAAGGAAAACACCTGCAATAAAGAATATTTTACCTGGAAAGGCTATCATTCGACTTGAAGGAGAGAGAAAGAGTTTTACAGACAAGCAAAAGCTTAAGACCAGAACTAGAAATATGAAAATTACAAAAGGAAAAATCTCATTGGTAAAGGCAAGCACACAGTAAATCAACCACTTATAAAACTAGTAGGAAGGTTAAAAGACAAAAGTAGTAATATCTATATCCACAATAAGTAATTAAAGGATACATGAAACAAAAAAATGTAAAATATGATGTCAATAACAAACATGAAGGGGGAGTAAAACTTCAGGTTCTTAAAATGCATTAAAACTTAAGAGATCATCAACTTAAAATATTTATATATAAAGGCTGTTATATATGAACTTCATACTAACCACAAATCCAAAACCTAGAATAGATACACACCCAAAACAGAAAGGAATTCAAACATAACACTAAACACAGTCATCAAATCGCAAGGGAAGAGAGCAAAAGCAGAAAGGAACAAAAAACTACAAAAATAACCAGAAAACAATTAACAAAATGGCAGTATGTGCATACCTATCAGTAATTACTTTAAACGTAAAATAATTCTTAAATTTTTTCACTTCATGTTTTTTCCTAAAGTCCACTATAGATACTCTCATACATACTTTCTCGTTAAATCTCTGTAGTATCCCTATCTATTATTATTTTTAAGGATGAAAGAATTGAGACTTTAAAAGGTTAAATAACATGCTCAAGCTTACTTAGAAAATATCAGGAGGAGGATTAGAAGTCATTCACATCCATTTATCACAGTCCAAGCTCTTGCCCACTCTACTAGAATAACATCGAAAAACTGGAGAAACTTTGAAAAACCTGTACAGAGATATCTTTCCCTGGATGGTGGTACATGACATGGTAATGTAGGATCCACTTGGCAAATTCTTCCAGTCCTAACAGATCAATGTGATCCAAGGTCCAGGACAAACTTGAATTCACAGAAATAAATGATCAGTAATGACATAATTGGGAGTTTTTCTACTGATTTGACAATTAAATACAAGCCAGAAAGTTTCAGTGTGCAATTGAATGATCAACCAAAATATTTCCATAAAATGCTTCACGAATTTTGTACTATCCATTCCTCGTTCTGCAGGATGCTGGAAGTAACTGTTTCTTGTTTCGTGACACATATTATTATATGTTCTCTGAAGTAGTGATATATTTTATAATCAATGGCATCTTACAATTGCTCGAGCGGAGAACACATTGTATTGTAACTGATGCTGCTTGAACATGTGCAAACTTGTTTTCCTCTTTGTAGAATAAAAAGCCAATTGCAGTTTCAGTAATTAATTAATGCAAATTTAAATCAATAGGCATTTAAATACATCCTGATTATTGTCTGAAAAACTTTCCTTTGATACTTCTGGTAAGATCAAGAAAGTGCTAAGATGAAAATTTTGTGAATGGTTTTAGGGACTTTAAAGAAAATCCCAGGAATAACAATGTTTTAAGAAAGCCCACATTATCAATCATCTTGATGGTACTGAGAATGACAGTGGATGGAAAACACATACACACCAGTAAATCTGCATTGAAAAGTGATTCAAAAGGGTCAGCCTCCAAATATGAAGAAGTTGCTTTACCAATTTATTTTGCTTATTTAAAACAAATTCTTTGTAGTACAAGAATGACATATGATCAAAAAGCTATCTGAATAGTTTATGTCTGAAAGAGTTCCCATAATAGGGACAAAATAATTTTAAGTGAAAAGGAAGTGATACATTATACTTAAAGTGGAGACTTTTTCTCAGCAGCAAATAAGAAAATGGTGATCTTTAAATTGATGACAGTTTAAATTAGACGAAATATAGTATTTAAACATTTATTAGCTGGTCATATTTTAATAGAAACAATGAGCTAAAGTCAAATAAGTATCTTTACTACAAGACTTCTCATAACCTTTACTATGTTACAGTGCATTTTGAATACAAAAATAGTATTTCCCAGATTTAACTGTCCTTTCTGAAAAATTTTGACAATAATACTCCATTGAAAATGTATTGAGAAACATAGCTTTATTGTATTTTCTATGTCTAAGCAAAAAAATTAGTCATTTACAGGACATAAATTGATCCTGTTAGAGAAGAACCTTTGTTGGGGGAAAAATTCTATATGCTTTTCAAATTTTTTCATTAGCAAGTTTCCATTGCAAGATTTTAATTAAACCGAGACAATGGTAGTAAATACAAACACATATATTCATTGATGCGTGTATTTATGTTCAGTTCCTAGAACAGTACCTGGTGCCAATAGTTATTCTTTAAATATTAGTTGTACTAATCTCTGGCACATGTTCTCTCTTCCCTCTTTTTCATTCCATCTCATTCTCTCTCTCTCACTTTCTCCCATATATGTGTGTGTAAGAAGTATGTCTTGGGAACCCTCCTACACTGTTGGTGGAAATGTAAATTGGTACAGCCACTATGGAGAACAGTAATGGAGGTTGCTTAAAAACCTAAAAATAGAACTACTGTATGATCCAGCAATCCCACTCCTGGGCATATACCCAGAGAAAACCATAATTCGAAAAGATACATGCACCCCAATATTCATTGCAGCACAATAGCCAGGACATGGAAGCAACCTAAATGTCCGTCATATACATATATACAGTGGAATATTACTCAGCCATAAAAATGAATGAAAATGCCAATTGCAGCAACATGGTTGGATCAAGAGATTGTCATACTAAGTGAAGACAACATAGAAAAACAAATATCATATATGATATTGCTTATATGTGGAATCTAAAAAAAAGGGTACAAATTAACTTATTTATAAAACAGAAGTAGAGTCATGATATAGAAAACAAACTTATGGTTACCAGGCGATAAGGGGGAGGGGGAGGGATAAACTGGGAGATTGGGATTGACATATATACACTACTATATACAAAATAGATAACTAATAAGAATCTGCTGTATAGCACAGGGAACTCTACTCAGTACTCTGTAATGGCATATGTGGGAAAAGAATCTAAAAAAAAAATAGAGTAGATATATGTATATATATAACTGATTCACTTTGCTGTACACCTGAAACTAACACAACATTGTAAGTCAACTATACTCCAATAAAACTTAAAAGAGAGAAGTATGTCTCTATTTAAGAAATATGCCTCTATTTGCTTTCATGACTTAGAATTACTACTTAACACTTACTGAAAGTGTTGAGAGAGAGAGGGAGGCGGGGTGGGGGGAGAAATAATTGTATACAAAATTTGGCTCCAGAGCATTACCTGGTTTCATTAACAAAGAACATCATTAACAATTTTAAATATTTGAGTGCATTTTCCTAGTCTGTATTTTGTCAGCCTTGTCTGCAAAGCCAATAAGTAAATCTAATTATGTTTTTGGATTGTGAGTTATTAGGAAAAAAAAAAAAACTAATATGGCCCAGGAAGACTAGTGTGAATTGGTTATTACATTTTATAAACTAAAGCAATACCTGTGATTATATTGTGGAGCACGTTTCAAACAGAAGAAATACTAAGTACACATAGTCAGTTCTTCATTATTTAGGCTAACAAAATGTAAACCTACTGTGTGTGTGTGTGTGTGTGTGTGTGTGTGTGTGTGTGTGTGTGTATTTCAACAGGGATGACTTCTGTACCTTTTAAATATTTGTTTATTCAGCAAAGGAAAATAAGTCTGAATATGTGGAGATATGATTAAAGAAGATCAAGAACACACCAGTTCACTTAGAGAGAGACTGGTTCTCACTGCCTGGGTTTGAATTCTGCTCTGCAATGTACTAGATGTGTGATATTGAGCAATTTATGTAACCTCATAGGGCCTCAGTTTTTTCCTCTATTAGATGGGCATAATAATAGCATCATCCTTAGAATGTTATTGTGATTATTAAATGAGTTAACAAGTAAAACACTTAAACAGTGCATGATACACAGTAAGTGTTTACTAAATGTTACCTCTTATGTTTGCTATTGTTTTAATGTGGATAATTGTTTTAATGTGGATATGGACCTCAAGGGGCACATCATCCCATCACAGAAGAGTAGGCTAGTAATTCTCTGAGCCCGTGCACTTCTGTTGTATATCAGATGGAGTGGGAAATCAACAACTTTAACATTGGCCCTGATGCCCTTTCAGTGGGAAGCACAGCATACCTCACTTTCAAGACTTCTCAGAATTGCACTCCTATAGGTATCATTTAAGGTCTCAATCCAAGCATTTTTCTAACCCCAAAGTACTAGTAAAATGAAGCTGCAGCTCCACACATCTCTGTACTTTATATTTCCCCTCCCTACATTTGTGCATTATGGTGATTTTGACACATACGCCACACAAGAAAAACACAGATTCCGTAATCATGGTTTTTCAGTTAAGAAGAACACTACTAATAAAAACAGTAGGAATTCAGATTAAAAGAAAAAAAAAACTTCTAAGAGAACATATTGATTTCTGTTTTGAAATAAAAATTATAAAAATATTCTCAACCTCCATTGTCAACAACAAAATTTCCCCCTTCTGTCCTGAACTACTACACATGAGTGAGCTGAAAAAGGCCACAGAAGAGTCATTAGTCACCCCAGGGATACTGTGCACTCTTACTATGGAGCAACCCGTGACAAAAATTTCAATAAGCATGAGTTTGACTTATGATTGGGAGGAAAGGTAGAGTAACATATTGTTCCTGGGTTTCCCATGCAGCATTTATCTTCTTCTAGCACCAGTCATGTCAAAGACTTGATAGTGAAAGCAAAGCAAAGTTTATTTACTGCATACAAAAGATACAGTTCACAAACCACACTTAACACTGCTTGGTATGAGAACTTCTCCGCAGTTACCAAGTAAGGGCAACGTTCAGTAATGATGAAAACAGGCCAAGTGTGTCAGCTGTACTACTGTGATGCTAAAATATTCTTCTACATTAGAGTCTAGTACTCCATTACACAGAGAATTCTAACATGCCTCTCTTCTTTTTTTTAGAGCTTCGTATTGTTCTTAGGATGTCACCGGTCTAAGTCTATGCTACCATCTAATTCAACAAACCCTCTGGGGAGTTGGGCAGCTGAAGGGGAAGGCAGGATGCCAACATCTCGAAAGGAATAGCATGTGTATAATGTAGTTTTTTGTTTTCTGGTGAAGGTTTGATTTGTCTAAGGGAAAGGAAAGCATTTTGAATCATACCATAGCTATGGTATTCAAATGCACAAACTCTGAAGAATATCAGGAGAGTTTCTTAAAATATAAACTTGCAAATGTTGATTCAAGTGTCTCACATTATTTCTCCTGTCCTTTGATTTTGCTTGTTGCAAATAGGTTAAAACCTCAACATCATTGGTCAGAAAATAAAGGAGGTAGTTACTGAAAACTTGGGGAAAAAATTTCAGTGCAGTAAATATCTACTGATAAAGAGCTGTATAAAATCACAAAATTGCATCAAAATTGTAACTGAGTTAGAATTGACCTTTCATAGATGAAAAAAAACCCCTAAGGCTCAGAAAGCTAATTGGACCTGCATGAAGTAGCACAGCTGACAAGTGAAAGAGCTTGCATTGGAACCTAGGTCTCTCGACTTCAGTTCAGTGCTTTTAACGTGTTTCTTCACACAGTATGTTTTCACTGTTTCTCTCTCTGTGTTATATACTGTACTGGGTGATAGAAATAAAGTGTTGAACAAAAACTACATACAGTTTCTTCCCTCACGGCTTAGTCAGTAGTGAATCAAATAACCAACACAAATGAAAATTACCAAATGTAAAATTACAAATGTATCTGAGATATGTTCAGAGTATAAAAGCATAGACTAGGCAGCTGATCCTAGCTGGTGGTTAGGGAGGAGAGGTCAGGAAGGCTTCTCCAAGGAAGTGATCATTGAGCTGAAATGTTAATCAACTATGGGTGTGGTGAGATGGAGAGTGAATTGGATGGGCTTTACACAAAATGCCATCTGGTTTTATTTTTTAGGAATATTTAGGGAAATAAAAGTTATTTTTCTTTGTCTATTACCAAGGATTAATCATTCTTTATTTCTGTATTATTTTCTGTGACAAACAGACTCTAAAACGGCCCTGATTGTCCCCACTTTCTGGAATTCAGGTCCCTGTTGTGGTCCCTTTTCCTTGAGTGTGGGCAGAACCTGTGACTTGCTTTTAACAAAGAGAATATGACAAAGGTGAGGGGATGTCACTAAGGTGATGACGTTACATTAAGATCGTAACTTACATCTTGCTGGCAAGATATCTCCCTTGATGGCTTTGGTGAATTAAGCTGCTGTCTCCCTTATTGGCTTTGGTGATTTAAGCTGCCTTGTTGTAAGCTGCAATGTGCAACTCTCTCAATGGAGAGGCATGAAACTGCTGGCAAAACCAGCAAGGAACTGAACCCCTCACTTTGACAATCTGCAAGGAGCTAAATTCTGAAAACAATCATGTGAACTTGGAAGCAGATCCTTCCCCAGTTGGGCTTTGAGTGAAACAGCAGCCCTGGCTGAGATGTTGATTGCAGCCATGTGAGAGGCCCTGAAGCAGAGGACCCCATTAGGCCTTGCCCAGACTCCTGACCCACAGGACATGTGAGACAATAAAATGTGTGTGGTTTTAAGCCACTAGGTTTGTGGTAAGTTATTACACATCAATAGATAGTCCATTGCCTTTCTGTGTCATTTTAGACTGTATCTGAAATGTTTTCTTTATCATCTTAAAAAAACTTCCTAGAAAACTACAAAAAACTAAAAAAAAAAAAAAATTAGGGGGGAATATTTTGAAATTATTTAGATAATCATTTACTTCTTAATATATACATTTAAAAAGTCTTTTAAAGTTGAACATCTGGATGTATTAATACATGATCCATTTAAGTATACATAAAGAAAGATATTCTAACACCATTTTTCTCAAATATCGTACTGGAGTCTAAAAAGGATTAGGCTGGGGCTTCCCTGGTGGCGCAGTGGTTGGGAGTCCGCCTGCCGATGCAGGGGACACGGGTTCGTGCCCCGGTCCGGGAGGATCCCGCGTGCCGCAGAGCGGCTGGGCCCGGGAGCCATGGCCACTGAGCCTGCGCGTCCGGAGCCTGAGCTCCGCAACGGGAGAGGCCGCAGCAATGAGAGGCCCATGTACCACCAAAAAAAAAAAAAAAAAGGATTAGACTGAAAACTAGAGCAACAGAAACTTAGATGACTAATTACAGTATTGCATGTGTGAATGATCCACCTGACTATGAATTCCAGATCCACCACATACTAGCCATATGACCCTGAATAAACTACTTTACTTGTATAAGGTACAATAGAGGTAATAACTGTAACTACTTCATAGAATAATTGTGAAAAAATAGATACTGTATACAAAGTACCCTGGCACAAAGTGAGAGCTCGAATATTTTAACTATTGTTATGTCAAAAAATTATAAATGCCTTTTGTTCAGTTATATAAACTTTACAGTAAAGTATTTCATAATCTAATAATAGATTACAGTCTTATTTATTCCACTTTTTGAATTTTTAGATACAAATGGGAATTTTTTTAAATATAATTGCATTCCTTCTGCTGGCTTGGAAAAATTTTAAAGCAATTTTCAGTGATTTGAGTCATGGATTAAGAAATTTGCTACTTCAGATAATAGTTATTAGTTATTAATACTTTCACAGGGCTCACCAATCTTAATCCCTTTCATCTTTTTTAGGTAGTCTTCAATCTTGTATTTTTTTCCTTCCCAATGTTCAGTGTTTACTGAGTTAAGAAATACTCTGCAAGGCAGTATTATCAAATTCATCACAATTTTTTAAGAACATTAAAATTGTATGGTTACTTACTATATGGTATAATTATAGACTTCTGCTTGACAATAAACCAATGCTGTTTCAACATTTACAGAATACAGACACTATAGGACTTATGTAATATTAGGTAATTAAGTAATATTCAGTAATTATTAACACATCAGTATGCTTTTACATTTAAATAGTTTCTAGGTGATTATTAAAAGTTTCTTCTAGATATACAACATGAGAATCCAACAGCCTTCTATGGAACTGAAAATGTGGGAGAATACTGATAATGGTAATAGACCAAAGATGAATTCCTTTAAAATTATTTACACTAAAGCAATATTTTAACTTTCACTCATAGCTTCATAACCAAGGTCTCTACTCTTAAAGACGGTTAATAGTAACACTAACAAAAGATTAAGAACATTTGATCAAACCTTGTTAATAAAATCCAATTTAAAGCTTTCTTAAAAAGGAGGAAAAGCTACATAGCATTTTGGATGGTGGGTTTATTTTATTAGAACATACTGTTAGTCCTTAGCCAATATGACATATGTTTTATTAGCATACACAAATACAAATTTTTCAACAGTCCTGCCAAAATGGGCAAATGACTAAAATTTAGGTGGTTTTGAAAACAAGTGCTGCTGATGTAGTTTTGTTTTCTGCTTAAAGGAGCTAGGTATCATCTATTAAGCACACATTATGTATTTCCAGCCACACAGGTTCTCTGAAATTATTGCTGTTATTATGGTTCCATTTTACATAGCATAACAAGAAATCTTCATGAGACTGGGCATTTAACATTTTTTCTAAGTCACAGTTTATCAAATTTTAAGTGCAGAGAGAAGATTCCTAATTATGTAAGACAAACTAATTATGGTTAATCAGAGAAAAACTCTTTGACGTTGTAATACATGACTTTACATACATGCCTTTGTAATACATGAAATTGTTGCAACCAACCTGCCCTCTGCATTGTTTAACACAGAAAAAAGGAAATGCAATTTTTATGCATGTGTAAACTACATTAGATTTGGCACCTGCAACAGAGAAGCTGAATAATTGTTTTGAAGTAACTTTCCTAGAGTTCAGGCTTTTTTATTAGAAGGAAGCTCATGAAGAAGACATTCTCTCTAACATATTAGTTATAATACACTTCTAGACTGTCTCAAGAGAAGAGGCACAAAGCAACACATTTCAGGTCATTTGTAAGGTAGCCAGCCAGGAGGGCACAGTAACATCTGGAACAAATAATCAATTTTAATCTGAACGTTGAGCAAGTATAGCAGAGCAACCTCCTGCTATGATCCCTGTGAGCTTCTTGAATGGGGGTTGAATGTAAGTGTGGTATATAAGGATAGGATTCTCTTACAGAGAATTGGTGTTCCCTGCGTCAGTTCCCTGGACAGGAAACTGGAGGTGAAATGGTCATGGGGTCTGAAATTTGAGTAGTCTGCTTGCGTTTAAGGGTACTCCCAGATGATGGGGGTCATAGGAACCTGGTCATGGGGAGGTAGGTCAGAATAACCCAGCTAAAATGGGATGCACCTCAAAAGGCTGGCATGTCCTTAGAGACCCCTGAGCTTCATTCCAGCAGGAGTCCACTGTGCCAGGATGGTCAAATCACTAAAGTTTTTCCGTGAGGCCTTTCCTGACCACCCTATCTAAAATGGCATGGCCATTCCGCTTAGTCGCCTTTCATTATCCACTGATTTCCTTAGTTACTATCATAATCACACATACTATTTACTTATCTCATTTATTGTCTGTCTTCATGCTACAAGGTAAGCTCATAAAAATAATACCTTTGTCTGTTTCTTGTGCTTCTACATCCTCAGGACCTAGAAGAATGCCTGGTACATATTAAATAATGAATGTTTGTTAAGTGAATGAGTGAGTGAACTATTACTTTTAAGTCAGAGGAACTATGTCTGTATAACTTCATTTTATTTCCTTTTTAAAGTCTCTTTTAAATAATTTAAGGTTAATGCATAGACTAAAGCTACAGAGTGATTTTTCCTTTATTGTTAAATTTAGAAGGTCTAGGATTGATTTTGTTAGTGGACCAAGTGCAAAGGCTAATCTTTCTCTCTCACAAATGCCAAGAAATCATCTGATTTAAAAATAAGATTAAAAAATTTACCAGGGCTTCCCTGGTGGCGCAGTGGTTGGGGGTCCGCCTGCCGACGCAGGGGACACAGGTTTCCGCCCCGGTCCGGGAAGATCCCACATGCCACGGAGCAGCTGGGCCCGTGAGCCATGGCCGCTGAGCCTGCGCATCCGGAGCCTGTGCTCCGCAACGGGAGAGGCCACAGCAGTGAGAGGTCCGCGTACCGCGGAAAAAAAAAAAAAGAGTCATGTACCACAACGTTCACTGCAGCTCTATGTACAATAGCCAGGACATGGAAGCAACCTAAGTGTCCATAGACAGATGAATGGATAAAAAAGATGTGGCACATATATACAATGAAATATTACTCAGCCATAAAAAGAAATGAAACTGTTATTTGTAGTGAGGTGGAAGGACCTAGAGTCTGTCATACAGAGTGAAGTAAGTCAGAAAGAGAAAAACAAATACTGTATGCTAACACATATATATGGAATCTAAAAAAAAAAAAAAAAAGGTTCTGATGAACCTAGGGGCAGGACAGGAATAAAGACACAGACGTAGGGAATGGACTTGAGGACACGGGGAGGGGGAAGGGTAAGATGGGACAAAGTGACAGAGTGGCATGGACATATATACACTGCCAAATGTAAAACAGATAGCTAGTGGGAAGCTGCTGCATAGCACAGGTAGATCAGCTCAGTGCTTTGTGACCACCTAGAGGTGGAATAGGGAGAGTGGGAGAGAGACGCAAGAGGGAGGGGATATGGGGACATATGTATACATATAGGTGATTCACTTTGTTATACAGCAGAAACTAACACAACATTGTAAAGAAATTATACTCCAATAAAGATGTAAAAAAATAATAATTCTTCTTAATAAGCATGTTCACTCACACTCCCATATGAACATGTACATTTACATGCATGTATTAACATATGCATACACATATATCATTCGTGAGAAACTCATGAAACCCACACACCTACAGAAGGACAAATTAGTTAAGACATACATGAGATGAGACTTCATTGGTGGAACAGTAGTTAAGAATCCACCTGCCAACGCAGGGGACACAGGTTTGAGCCCTGGTCCGGGAAGATCCCACGTGCCGCGGAGCAACTAAGCCCGTGTGCCACAACTACTGAGCCTGCGCTCTAGAGCCCACGAGCCACAACTACTGAAGCCTGTGCACCCTAGAGCCTGTGCTCCACAACAAGAGAAGCCACTGCAATGAGAAGCCTGTGCACTACAATTAAGAGTAGCCCCTGCTCACCACAACTAGAGAAAGCCTGCGTGCAGTAACAAAGACCCAAAGCAGCCAAAAATAAATAAATAAATTTATTTTAAAAAAAGACATACATGAGATAGGTTTATTAGTATAGTAGAATTAAAAAAATTATTTTGGTGTCTGGGAACACATGTTTAATATAAATATTTGACTTAATATAAATAAGATATATATGTTTGGTTTTTAAAAATTATATTTCAATGGATCTTTTTACATATGAAAAAGCAATAGGTTTTGTATTTTTAAAAATTAACTTTTATTAAAATACAAAGTTTAAAAAAAAATTCCCAGTGTCAATCAACATGAGTCACAGATATGTGAAAAGGTTGGTCACAAAAAAAGACAACAGAACACAGAAAACTCAAAAAGAGGAAGCCACAGGAGTAAAGTAGGTCCTTACTAAAGAGGAACTACTATCACATCATTTTATAATTTAATATCTGTTACATATACCTACCAAGCTAATATATGTAAACAAACTATTTACATTGCCTATTATTCTCAGCAAATCATTTCACTGTCTTCAAAAGTACTATTTTAGGAGATCCTGCAGGTACACTTAAGGTCCTATCTTGACTGGGTCAATCCTAACATTCTAGTATAGTCCAGATTCTGGTGCTAACAGTATTCAAAATGAAGTCTATAGCAACCCTAACAGAATTCTACTTTCCCAAGATTTATTCTTTTCTAGGTATAAAATTTATATTCACTACTTTAGAAGGGAAGGAATTAGTTAAAGCCATAGAGAACCCATCTGGCGATCCTTAGATATTTGTTGTAACTTAGGAGACAGATACTAAGATATTTCTGCTTTATTTCTTCAATCTAGCCTCATGGGACAATGGAAAAACCACAAATAATACTGTCTTCGATATCTATGTGTTTGAGGTAAAAAAAAAAAAGTCATGGTTTTAAAATTTTGTCTAATTTTTCATATAATGGCCATAGTTATAAATGGACATTAATCTGCCAATTCTTGCTTATTTTTATTCAGTGTAAAAGATATTCAGTATGATTTTGACATAAATTAGGATTACAAGTTCATGAGAGTTCAGTAAGACCAGACACCCAAAAGTTATGCTGCACCCACATCTTCATTCTGTTACATAATTTGTTTTAAATAAAAGCTCTAAACTCTTACATTCTTTTTAAGAATCCAACTCTACTGAGGAAAAAATGATCTTTACCTCTTCGTACTGACTCAGTGAAAGATTAC
Organism: Pseudorca crassidens; assembly: GCF_039906515.1. Taxonomy (NCBI): domain Eukaryota; kingdom Metazoa; phylum Chordata; class Mammalia; order Artiodactyla; family Delphinidae; genus Pseudorca; species Pseudorca crassidens. The sequence continues at coordinate 76,142,525 of NC_090301.1, forward strand.
AGAAAAGAAATATTACATGAATTATCTTAAACTGTATATATACCCTCTAGTATACTTCAAAGTATGTCCCCAAAAGATTCCTGCTATTATCTAAATGTAAGATTATCTAACTGGGTGATGCAACATCTGAACAAGATGGTATGTCATTAAGTAGCATTAGCTGAACTCAAAGTAGGGGCACTGTGATGAAGATGAGATTTGTTCACGAAAAGATAATTTTTAGAAATGAAGAAAAGTGAAGTGACTATAAATAAAACGCCTCATTTTTTCCAATCATCTTGATATTGCAGGAAAGGTTATTTTTATTATGAATTTTCTTAATAAATATAACTTTTGTTGATTATATTACTGCTCCATATCACTTTTTCCAAGTGAAAAGAGAGGCAAGTTATATATTTCTTTTGACTCCTTTGTGTGACATAAAGTGGGGTTTATATTTTGTAAAAGCTGAATGTTTTCATTAACAGATAGATTCTTCAAATAAAATGCAATTTAAAAGAACTACGAAACCTCTAAGTGGACATGCCAGGTTATGCATGGCCAGCACCAAAAGAAAATCTGCTGTGGACTCTCATACTCTTTATTACTCAAAGAATCCAGTAGATGGAAGCCTTTTCCTTTTAAAACTCAAACTGCTTCCAAAGCATGCAGTTGGACTTCCTATTCCTGCTGAAAGGGTAGCTGGAAATAGCTGGGAAAAAAGCACTTGCTCTCCTGAGACCATATCAGAAAGACCACAATTTACCTGCTTTGTAAGTGGTTTGAAAATTTCATTATCAAAGTCAAGTTGTTCTGACCCCTATGAGCTGAACGAGAAAGGAAAGAATAAATAAATCGTTGACTCCTGAAGCCGGGCTCTTGGCGGCTGCAATTTTGCTTGTCTTTCTGCATTAGTGTCCACATTCTTGTTGCCCTTTCTCAGTGAAACATTCCTTAGGCTAGTGGTTACATCTGTTTCCTTACATTAGAGTTCTTTTGGAGCAATCCTCAGATGAGCAGAGGAAGACATTCTGAATTAGGCTTTCTGGGATGAGCAAAGGCTTCTTCTGAGGGGTGAGGCTCGTGGGCATGGCCACACGGTGTTTTCTCTTTGTCCCTGTTTATGGCCTCTTTCTGCCTTTCTTAGGCTGGTCACCTCTGCCTTCTTACCAGAGTCCTAAGCATTATCTCTGAGAACATCTGTAGATTATCGTTACACTTGACTGTCCAGGGAATGAATGATTGCATTCTAAATAACTGATCAGATTTAATCATTAGATGAATTAAACCACTATTAGTCTATTAGATTGCTCTCTGTCTCTTTTAAAGGTATGAAAAACCAGGGTAGTTTAAAGAGTCTGGGTTTGGGGCATTCCCATGTACACTCTAAGCTGGGTATTTTTATTTTTTCAGTTCAAATCTCAATATGGAATTTACACTTTGACAGAAAAAACACACTTTTCTTTAATTCTAAATGTGTCACTGAATGTTTTTTTCCATGTTTTTATAAATCGAACTAATGAAACAATTATGTATGGTGGCAACCTCTGCAAGGGCAGCCAGGATACCTGACATCAGTACCACCCTCTTCCCACTGAACTGCACCACAGTTAGGTATTGGGTCCCCCACTCCCTTTTCATTGCTCAGTTTTGAAGTGTACAGTTAAGCTTTAATTTAGAGCCTTATCTCTGGTAATGGCTTCTAACTGCTCATCACTTTTCCTTGTACTAAGCAAGGGTCATCAGGTCACATCTCATTGAAAACTCATTTAACCATCTCCTGTATACTTTTAAGGTCAAAAAGGCAATATACTGAATTCAGATGTGAAAAGCAACAACTACTACAACGTCCCTAGGTTAACAGTATGTAAGTGTCCTTTCTCTAGCAGGAAGAGATCTGGATAAACTATTTGGATGTTGTTTACTGAATACTGGAGCTTCGCCATGTATCTAAATGGCTCATAGCAATACAGTGAAATAATGTTCCATTTTGCAAAATGGAGGGTTTCATCTCCCAGAGCCCCAATTTCTATACTGCACAACAGCCAAGAAAGAAGGAAAAAGGAAAAGGGAGGAGGACAGAAATACAGATAATACTTTGTTATAACTGGTGAACTGTCTCAGCTGACAAGTCTGGAGGAAGAACTCACAAAAGTCTTTGGGAAGTTATAGCATATCTGAACTCAACTGTCGTCTCACAACTTAAGAGACCAAAACTGGTGCTCAGATGTATGAAATCTGCCTTAAACCAACAACGCAACTTACACATAAACCACACAGAGCTCTGAATATCTTTGTTATTACTCACACTCTATTTATAAATCCTTAAAAGTCATCAAAGCAGTACTCCTGCCACACTTGTAAAGGCCAAGGTGAGATTCATACTTAAGATGGAAAAGCATTTGCTGTTACCACTCTGTGATCAAAACTGATTTTGTGTCTTTGACTCAGCCATTTTGTAAGACAAAGCAATTTTTTAAAAATTAAATTAAAAAAAAAGAAACATAGGATGCTTATTTTAAAAGCAGGTATGTTATTTCCTGTCTTTTCGTTGATGGCCGTCCTGACAGGTGTGAGGTGGAATCTCATTGTGGTTTTGATTTGCATTTCCCTGATTAATGATGTTGAATACCTTTCCATGTGCCTGTTGGCCATCTGTATGTCTTCGTTGGAAAAATGTCTATCTAGGTCTTCTGCTCATTTTTTGATAGGGTTGTTTGTTTTTTTGATATTGAGCTGTATGAGCTGTTTGTATACTTTGGAAGTTAAGCCCTTGTTCATCACATTGTTTGCAAATATTTTCTCCCAGTCTGTAGGTTGTCTTTTTGTTTTGTTTATGGTTTCCTTTGCTGTGCAAAAGCTTTTAAGTTTAATTAGGTCCCATTTGTTCATTTTTGCTTTTGTTGCCCTAGCCTGAGGAGACAGACCATAAAAATATCGCTAAGACAGATGTTAAAGAGCATACTGCTTATGTTTTCTCCTAGGTGTTTTATGGTTTCAAGTCTTACACTTAGGTCTTTTATCCATTTTGAGTTTATGTATGTATATGGTATGAGAAAATGTTCTAGTTTCATTCTTTTACATGTAGCTGTCCAGTTTTCCCAACATTACTAATTGAAAAGACTGTCTTTTCCCCATTGTATATTCTTGCCTCCTTTCATATAGATTAATCAACCATGTGGGTAGGTTTATTTCTGGACTCTCTATTCTGTTTCATTGGTCTGTGTCTGTTTTTGTGCCTGTAGGATACTATTTAGAATACTGTAGCTTGAACCCTAGTACACTGTTGCTGGGAATGTAAATTGGTACAGCCACTATGGAAACCAGTGTGAAGGATCCTCAAAAAATTAAAAATAGAACTACCATGTGATCCAGCAATTCCGCTTCTGGGTATTTATCTTGAAGAAAATGAAACACTAACTCGAAAAGGTATCTGCACCCCCATGTTCATTGCAGCAGCATTATTTACAATAGCCACAATATGGCAGAAACCTAACTGCCCACTGATGGATGAATATATAAAGAAGATGTGATATATATACACAATGGAATACTACTCAGCCATAAAAGAAGAATGAAATCTTGCCATTTGTGACAACATGGATAGAACTGAAGGGTATTATGCCTAGTGAAATAAGTTAGACAGAGAAAGGCAAATACCATATGTTTTCACTTACATATGGAATCTAAAAAACAAAACAAATAAAAAATATAATAAAACAGAAAGAGACTCACAGATACAGAGAACAAACTAGTGGTTACCAAAGGGAAGAGAGGTGGGGAGAGGCACAAAATAAATGAAGGAGATTAAGAGGTAAAAACTACCAGTTATAAAATAAATAAGTAACAGGATGTAATATACCATACAGGTAATATAATCAATATTTTATAACAACTTTGTATGGTGTGTTGTCTATAAAAAATATCAAATCACTACATTGTACACCTGAGATTAATATAATATTGTAAGTCAACTGTACTTCAATAAATAAAATAAAAACAAAATAGGTACGGTTTTTATATAAGATTTTGAAGAAAAAATGTCTACTGAGGGAGCTCTCTGTTCTATCTCTTATTATCTTTGTGAACTTCAACACGGAATATGACTTTTGGGACACTGCATTTTTTCTTAGTAAATTGGGGAGGGGCACTGGATTAAATGACCCTTAAATTACATTCAAGGCTTTGAATTATAGAGACGTGAACAGACAGAATCAAAGAAGAAAGGGACAGAAAAATGTTGGTGTTTTTCAGATTCAAGTCTCAATTTAAATTGTGAGAACTTACGTATAATACAACTTCAATTTTGTCATATCATTCCTGTATTTAGTTGATTACTAAAACAGCTAAATTCAATGTTCTTTTCCCTTTTTAATTAGTATGCTTTCTCATATATTATGCCAGATGTCTTGATCTCAGCATTAGCATCTGGTAATAAATTACAGGTGGTGAAGCGTTATTATAAATTGAGGAATTCTTTTTGCACAGTATTCATTTTTCATAATGTTTTCATGACTCTGACTTTGGTTTTAAAATACTTTTTAAAATTAGTGTTTTGACTTTATAAAACCAAAATTCAATTTTAGTTTACCTTAGTTCCTGGAAATAGTGTCCTTAAAAAAAGTTCTAAAATATTTTTAGACATATATTAATGTTTATATGAAAGATGGAATCCACCTTTTAACTTATTTTAACATATATTGAAAAGGAATAAAAAGTAAGTGTGGTTATTTATAACATTTTCATGATTTGAGTTCACCTATACAAGTCATGACTTTTTTTTTAACATGGGGAAGTGTATAGTCATCATGGAAAGTTTCAGTGGAATATATGGAAAGGAAGGATATACAGAAAATATACAGAAAAGAAGAATAAAGTAATAATCACATATAATCCCACTACCCAGAAATGAGCAAAAGAAACATTTTATGACATTTCCTTGTAGTATTTATCATCTATGTATTTTTTCATCTAGCTGAAAACCTACTGTATTTTGCATTTTTATTTCACTTTGTTTCCTAAGCAATTTCCTAATAAAAAACACTTTGTAAATATTTGAATGGCTGCATGATAATCTATTAAATGTACCATTATTTAGTTACTCAGGTCCCTACTGTTGTCAGATCTTATCCCTGAACAATATTACAAATGACAGTGTGATAAATGCATTTGTACATAAATATTTGCATGAATTTTGTAATAACCTCTTTCCTAATAGGGCTTCAGAGACCAAAAATCTGTTTTCTATTGCTTCTAGTTACTAGGAAAAATGTACAACCACACAAATATATCAGCAAAGCAGAGGAAATAGTGAATTCTTCCACACCCTAAGATCTTGAGACCTTTAGGATTATTAGTCTGAGCAAATTCTATTCTCTTCTCTAACTAAACAAGCTTCAAGTTAGTGTGACAATAAAGCCTCACTCAATTTGATGACTCTTGGAAGTTTTGAATTAAACCATCCGTTTTGTATAAATCCAAGTAATTTTCTTATAAACTGGAAAAAAAAAGGCTTATTTGTTTTTTATAAAGCCATTAGGCTTTAGAATCTTCACAAAGATGTCTGGACTATTCACCAAAAAGTAGCCTTCTGTATCTGCCAATTTTGATGAAAGCATCTCTTCTTTTCTAATACGTTATAATACTTATCAAATTTGATTTTAGGTAATGGCTTTTCATTTTGTTTATGCATGTGTCTGGGTGAGGTATAAGGTCTTAGGCTTGTGCTCTTAAACTTTGAAAAGCTCTGTATCGAATAAATTGTTCATTCCTAATTAACTAAATATGGGATAGATGAGTATTTCTACATGTTGATCATAATGACCCCAAAAGACTAATGCTTCTATGGAAAATTAATATTTAACTAAAGCACTAACATGTATGAGGACTGTCTTTTCAAACTGATTTTTTTAAAAAGAAATTAAAAATTAGAGACAGCCTTTAAAATTGTTTCGGGGAAAGCATTTTTTTTTTTTTTAAACTAAGGACTTGTTTCATACCTTTTCCCCACTCAGGATCAGACTATAGCCGCAAATTGGGCAAAATGTATTCCTCCAGTGGTGGGAAATAAAAATGTCTACTCCTGCCAACAGAAGATAAGATGGTTGAAATTATACAATTTCTGTCCCCTCTGGCCTCCTCAAGGACTTTCCTCTTGCTATTGTTTACCTTTACCCTGAATCATCAATTTCTCCCTCTTTACTAGATCTTCTCATGGGTAAATAAATATCCTCCAGTAGTTTTGATTAAAAAAATATCATCAAAACTACAACAATAATAACAAAAACAAACAATTTTCTTGCTACATAGTCACGTCTCTGCTCTCTTTCACCCACACAAACAACTTCTGAAAACATTTGTCGATTATAGTGATTCTCAATGCCAGCAGCATGATTAGATTTATCTGGGGAACTCTAAAAATACTCACAGCTCCGAAAATACTTCCAAGGTCCTCCCCCTCCCTCCCAGAAGCTCTTTTATGATTGATTTGAGATTAGCCTGCTCTGAGACTAGGTATTGGAAATTTCCAAAATTCAACAGGTGATTCTAAGGTGAATCCAGGTTGAAAAACATGGGTGTGTATTCTCTGTTTCCAATTCCACACTTCCCATTCGGTCTTCAATCTACTCTAAGATGGCTTCCATCAACAGCTCTCCACTGAATCTCAGCAAGGTCACCAATCACTTCCACGCTACCAGATATACTAGTCACTTTTTATCCTCACTTTATATTCTCAGCAGCACTCCAGGAAAGTGATTATTCTCTTTCTGCCAGCTGATCTTTTCTTAGCGTCCACAACACCACACTCTTCTGGCTTTGTTCCTATCTCAGCAGCTACCCTAGATTCTCTGTGGTGCCTCCTCCTATGCTAGCCTTCTAAGTGTTGCTATGCCCTGAGGTTCGATTCTGAGACTCTCTTTGTTTTAATCTAAGCTTTCTCGTAGGAAATCTCATGCAGTTCAATGGGTTTAAATGCTATCCATAAGCAGATGACACTCAAATTGTTAACACTAATCCTAACAACTCAAGATTTGAGTCCAACTGCCTATTTGACATCTACACTTGAATATCTAGGGGGGTCATCTCAACAAGTCCAAAACAAAACTCCGGATTCAGCCCTACCCAACCTGAAACTGCCCTTCCTCCAGTCTCTCCATCTTAGCAAATGGCACCTCCAACCACCCAGTAGCTCATAAGCAACTAAAATCTTAAAGATTTTTACTTTATTTCTCCTAACATTCCTCTCCATCCAATCTATTAGCAAACTCTGTTGACTCTATCTCTATGGCATATATTAATTCAGATCACTATGCCCTCCCTCTTACTACTGTCCCAGTTGAAGCTGCCATCAGTTCTCCTTTTGACTGTAAAAGTAGCCTTCAAACTGGTTTTCTCAGTTATTCTCTTCCCCCTTTATGTTCAATATTCTACAGAGCCACCACAGTAATTTTTCAAAAATGTAAGGCATATTTTAATATGCTTTACAAATCCTCCAATGAGTTCCCATCGCTTAGGATAAAATCAAACTCCTTAGAATAATCTAGAAGACTTTTCACGACCTAGTCTCTCTACCTCTCCACCTGTATCTTGTATCAATCGCTCCCTCATTAATTATGCCTCACTAGCTGCTACAGACTGATGTCCCTCCCCTACCCCCCCATTCATATGTTGACACTCTAACCCCAAATATGACTATAGCTGAAGGTAGAGCCTTTAGAATGTAATTAATGTTAAATAGGTCATAAGGGTGGGGCCCAATCCAATAGGGATTATAATCTTACAGACTTCATAAGAAGAGGAAGAGAGAGAGAGGGAGAGATCTTGTTGTGCACCCACAAAGAGGTTTGGAACACACAGCGAGACGGCAGCTGCCTCCAAACCAAGAGGAGAGGCCTGGGAATGAAAGCTGTCTTGCTGACACCTTTATCTTGGACTACTCAGCCTCCAGCACTGTAAGAATATAAATTTCTGGTGTTTAAGCCACCCAGTCTACAGTATTCTGTCACGGCAGACTGAGAGGACTAAGACAGATTTTCTTCCTTTTCCTCAGAAATATCAAGCTCATCCTTATCTAAGGGTTTTGCACTTTGTCTTCTGCCTTAAACATTCTCTCCCAGATTGCTATACGGTTGCACCTACTCATTGGTTAAATGCCACTTTCACGGAGAGGCCTTCTTGAATCATTCAATCAAAAGCAGCCATCTCTTCCAGTTGCTCTTACACTATTTTATTTTCTCAACAGTGCTTTGCCTTTGAAACTGTCTTATTTATTTTCTTACTCGTAAATTATTCATCTACTCCACTAAATTTAAACTCTGTGAATGGTGGAACTGTATCTACCCTGTTCACTGTGGCATCACTAGCATTTATTTATTTATTTTTATTTTTTTTTTACAGTTGGTCCCTGTTGGTTATCTATTTTATTTATTTTTACGTCTTTATTGGAGTATAATTGCTTTACAATGGTGTGTTAGCTTCTGCTTTATAACAAAGTGAATCAGTTATACATATACATATGTTCCCGTATCTCTTCCCTCTTGCATCTCCCTCCCTCCCACCCTCCCTAGAACAATGCCTAGTATGTAGTAGTAGCTTAACAGATGCTTGTTGAATGAATAAATATCTGGAACTCAAACCAAAATTTAATAAAGCCAAAAGGCCTTGGGTAAAAGGAGACAAATTCCATGATCTGAAAAACATTCCAGTGATTTCAAAGAGCTATGTGAGGTATTGATACAGTGTTGGCAAACACACAATAATTAAACAGAGGTCTTCGACTTCCCTCCTTTCCCAAGAGCTGACTGGATAGACATTTTGTATAGTTCTTATATACCTGTTTATTAAATAATTTTCACAAAACTCAGGCACATGTGTATTATGATATCATTTCATTTAAGGAAACTGAAGCTCATATAAGTGAACCTTAACCAAAGTTACAGGTAAGTGAGCAGGATTTAGCCCAGGCTGTTTAAAAAGTGTGTGCACAGGAAAGGAAGCCATAAACAAGACGAAAAGACAACACTCAGAATGGGAGAAAATATTTGCCAATGAAGGAACTGACAAAAGAGTAATCTCCAAAATATACAAACAGCTCATGCAGGTCAATGTCAAAAAAACAAACAATCCAATCAAAAAATGGGCAGAAGACCTAAACAGACATTTCTCCAAAGAAGACATACAGATGGCCAACAAACACATGAAAAGATGCTCAACATCACTAATTATTAGAGAAATGCAAATCAAAACTACAGTGAGGTATCACTTCACACCAGTCAGAATGGCCATCATTAAAAAATGTACAAACAGTAAATGCTGGAGAGGGTGTGGAGAAAAGGGAACCCTCTTGCTTTACATTCCCTCTGCTGGTGGGAATGTAAATTGATAAAGCCACTATGGAGAACAGTAAGGAGGTTCCTTAAAAAACTAAAAATAGAACTACCATACGACCCAGCAATCCCACTACTGGGCATATATCTGGAGAAAACCATAATTTGAAAAGATACATGCACCCCAATGTTCACTGGAGCACTATTTACAATAGCCAGGACATGGAAGCAACCTAAATGTCCATCAACAGAGGAATGGATAAAGAAAATGTGGTACACACATACAATGGAATATTACTCAGCCATAAAAAGGAACGAAATTGGGTCATTTGTACAGATGTGGATGGACCTAAAGAGTGTCATACAGAGTGAAGTAAGTCAGAAAGAGAAAAATAAATATCGTATATTAACGTATATATCTGGAATCTAGAAAAATGGTATAGATGATCTTATTTGAAAAGCAGAAATAAGAGATACAGACATAGAGAACAAACATATGGACACCAAGGGGGGAAAGGGGAGGTGGGATGAATTGGGAGATTGGGATTGACATATATACGTTATTAATACTATGTATAAAATAGATAACTAATGAGAACCTACTGTATAGCTCAGGGAACTCTACTCAGTGCTCTGTGGTGGCCTAAATGGGAAGGAAATCCAAAACAGAGGGGATATATGTGTACATATAGCTGATTCGCTTTGCTGTACAGTAGAAACGAATACAATATTGTAAAGCAACTATACTCCAATAAAAGTTAATTTTCAAAAAAAGCAAAAAAAAAGTGTGTGCTCACTCAACAGCACCATGCAGCCTCTCTCAAAGTCCTTTTTAGATACAACTAGACACAATGTCATCTGAAAGAAATTCTGTCTCGGGCTTTTAGGGCTTGCCAAGGAAACATTTGCCTTGAATAAATTAAGCACAACCCTCAGGAAAGTAAACTTGGTGGCCCCTTAAAGTCTCCACCAGATACTCTATGATTCTAGAACACAAGGGAACATTCACTTGATGAACTGTGGTACAAAACCAGCAAGATCTGACCTTTGATGGAAGTTAAAGAGAATGGTACCCCAGTAACATCTTGTTGCCCTCATCTCTTACGAGCTGCCAGAAAGTGGTGGAGAATTTTCTGGGATGTTACACTGAGGTAATAATGACAATAGTCAACATTTATTGAGAATTTCCTCTGTCCCAGGCCCCGTTCCCATAGCTGTATCATGCAAGTGTTATCTCTATTTTAGTAATGAGAAAACTGAGGCTCAGAGAAATCAACTAACTGTGAGCCATCTGACAGCAAGGCAATGACAGAAACAGGACTCAAGATGACGAATCTGACTTCAGAGCTCTGGCTCTTAAGCTCCACAGTTAGGCCAACTGAAGCCATCTCCTTGACTCCGGCCAATTCCTCCAAAGTTAAAATCCAGGAGGTTTTTACCCCACAAAGAAAACATAAACAAGGTAATGTTAGGGAAACATCTGACTGAATATCCTTCATAGAAGAATTTTCTTCACCCCGCGTAAGCGGTGCCCATGGTTCCTTAAGAGAAAGATTGGTCTGCTCTGGTCAGCCACTCACCCAGAGAGGGCTTTGCCAGTTTCTCAATGTTGGCAGGGATTTCTATGTTGTGACCAGCTTTTTCTGAGCAATACCGGGCCTTTTCGTTGTCTAATCTCCTACGGGAACAAGCTCTTATTAAGAATATTAGTAAAAAAAATTCATGTGGGCTTCTCATTATCAAGAAGTAATAATATGTTGTGGTAGCAAATCTGTGAGATTTTTCATCAGAGCCAGAAACATTTTGTTACATGTTTTATCCAACTTATTATCCATCGGATTTTCTTTTAATCAAAGTGAATTCATTAGAGACATATACAAATAGTTCATTCTAAGGAAAAACAAACAAACAAACATCAACCTTTTAAAATTCATTCTTTCCCCAAACTCAATCTTTCCTATATGTATTACTGGCTTATTGACTGCTACAATCTACTACTACTCATTTTTATCCAACCTCATTTCAGAAAATATTGTGTGAAACTCTATTATCATAAATTTTCACACTTTACTATTGAATTTTATCTCCCAGTATTCCCATTTGCTATGACAAATGTTTTCATCCTTAAATGCTTTTGTTCCATAGTTGTTCTACTTTGAACAATTTTTTATCCATACCTGTAATTTAAAAATGTTTCTGGATCATATCTTCCCTTCCTACTCTTGCTTTATCAATAGAGAAGTTGACAAGGTCCTAAAAATTTAGCCTTATTTTTTCATTAAGATAGAAATTATAGCCTGTTGATTATTTTATAGTCAGGACCATCCTTATCATGTTTGCAGTAGAAACCAGGAAAACGTGATTTTCTAAAATATGCAGATGGGAAAACAGCCAATTCCATTGTTATTTTTTACTCATGAAATTGTAAACAATGAAATTGTACATCAGGTTAAAAAATAACAAAGCTGACCTTTGGCTTCAGAGAGTAAACCATCTTCTTAACAATTTACTGGTAACCAGCTAGGGTTTTCAGGAATACGTTCTGACTACTCAGTTGGGAACAAAGGTAACCAGCTCTATGTAACTGGTGGCTAACAAAATCATGCTTTCTGTTGTCTGACTCATTTCTGGACCTTTTGTCTACATTTATCGTTTCCTTCCCTTAATTTTCTTTTAATTTCTTAATATTATTTTTCTATTTCCAGGTACCACATCCCTTTGGGAGGTTGTTGATATGGTTAACTTCCCTTTCCTTGCATATATGAAGGTTCTTAAAGTCTTGAACTCCTTTGTTCCTTGTCAGTAAGCCGAATGATCCTGCTTAGATTTGCATCACTTGTGTTTTATCTCTTCATTCACAGTTTAAATATCCCTTGTCGCAAAACCAGGAACTTTCCACACTATATAAAGCAAATTCTATTTCTACCCCATTACAGAAATTTTAGTTAAAAAACAAAGCTCATTTCTTCATTTTATTGCCTTCAAACACCATCTTTTATTGATATGTTTCTCTTTGATTTGCAACACATGTTTTCTCCTGCTCTTTTAGGATTCACTTTTCCTTTAATCTTTTTTTAAGTCCATTTTCTTTTTTTTTATTAATTAATTAATTAATTTTTGCTGCGTTGGATCTTGGTTGTGGTGCACGGGCTTCTCATTGCAGTGGCTTTTCTTGTGGGGGAGCACAGGCTCTAGGTGCACGGGCTTCGGTAGTTGTAGTGCTCTGGCACAGTAGTTGTGGCTCGTGGGCTCTACAGCACAGGCTCAGTAGTTGTGGTGCATGGGGTTAGTTGCTAGCGGCATGTGGGATCTTCCCAGACCAGGGCTCAAACCCATGTCCCCTGCATTGGCAGGTGGATTCTTAACCACTGTGCCACCAGGAAAGCCCCTCTTTAATCTTCTTAATATGTATTTTTAATGGTGATCTCTAAAACCTTGTCATAACTCAGAGGGTTACACCACTAATAAACAGCAACAACAACAATTGTTTATTGAGATTTTACTATGTTCCAAGCTGTGGTGAAAAATCACCTTATGTATAGTAATTCATTTAATCTTCTTTCAAATCTTTGAGATAAAAAGTATTTTCTCCATTTTATATATTAAGAAAGTGAGAATGAAAAAGGCAATATTGCCTTCTCAAGGTCATATAATTAATAACTGATTGGAGTCTGGATGTAAAGGCAGATGTGCCTGATCTGTGCTCTTAACTACTTTATTTTGATTCCTCCAAGGATATAGTCAAATTCTATGCTATTCATCTCCAAGGATAAATTCTATTTTGCAGACCAAATCAACTTTGGGCTCTATTATTTTATTTTATTTTTTTCTTTTTGCAGTACGCGGGCCTCTCACTATTGTGGCCTCTCCCGTTGCAGAGCACAGGCTCTGGACGCGCAGGCTCAGCGGCCATGGCTCACGGGCCCAGCCGCTCTGTGGCGTGTGGGATCCTCCCGGACCAGGGCACGAACCCGTGTCCCCTGCATCGGCAGGCGGACTCTCAACCACTGTGCCATCAGGAAAGCCCTGGGCTCTATTATTAATATAATAGATAACTTGGTTATGGATAGCCTAAATTTAAAAAAGATATCACGGTGCCTATGGTACTTAAATAATTGAAAATAAAAGGTAGTTGCAATGAAATTCCTTCTTCTCACAGTATCCAACCAGGCATCAAGGAAAGAGTATTCCACAGTATTTCTTGATTTACATCACCCATAATCCAAACCAATCAGTCCCCATATGCTTACTTTCAATATTTGACCCAGTTTGTTAGGGTTCCTGCACCTTTAGTGACATCTTGGAAGTGACTCATTTATGACTGTCTGACCTCAAACTTGGCCTTGTTTTTCTTGTGTAACTGTGCTCTCCTTCTCTCCTCCCTGGTGACCTCTTTTAACACATTGGTCATTGTTCATCTCAGTCTCTATCCATCTTATGGACAGGGTTCCTCCCATTGTGTATGTATTTCTCCTTAGTCCCTTTACAGATCACCTTAATTTTCACTTGATTAACTGTGCTCAGAAGTCTTGATATAACACATTTTGGAAATTGATGCTGATTTGGAGCAGATTTGAATTTGCTTTAACAGTTTAACTCATTGCATTTGTTATCCCATTAGTCCAAAAGAGGAGATGTCTGTTGGCTTACCCAGTCTTCCTACTGGGTTCTGGTTGTCAGTATCACATTCCTCTCTTTAGTAGGTGAACCTAGCATGACTTTTGTCTGAAGCTGGGCATGTATGACAGGCATGGTGTTCATGACTAAATTCTCTCTGTTATATATACATATGTGACAAATGGATAAAATTTGTATATATATATATTTATACATATAAACGTGCATATACACACACATATATATGCATTGTTGTGTATATGTATGTATACACATACATATAATACTTTCTAAACTATATATTTTAGACAAAGACACAATTTTTGAAATCTTTTTTTTTTAAAGGAGGCAGGAGCCATACTTTCATTTCAAATAAAAATATCAGATTAGTTCATTCTTGGTGACTGGGACATTATTTGATGGGTAAGGAAGAAAAAAAATAAAGAAAAGAATAACCTTGGCTGTGATATGCCACAAAATCCTTCCTAATGGCTTTGGCATAAATCAATGTTAAGTGATGTATGTGCACACAATCAGGAAAATATTTAATGTATTATTAATTAAGATTAATTACAGGAACACATCAACAGGCTATAGTTCTCATCAATGATATTTATTTCTCAAGTACTCTAGTGGAAAGAATAAAAGCATTTGATGATGTCAATAGCATTGACTTTAGAATAATGGACATAGGTCTAGGTCTCTTCACCAAGATATTAGATCAGTTTTCTCTGGAGGGAAATACTCATTCTTCTTTGCACTGAAGACATCATTCAGAAGATCTGGCTACAAAGGGGGTTCCTTTTATAGAGATAGTCCCTTCAGTGCAGTAAAGACTGTTTAGTCAGTCAATCAATCTAATTATATGTATTGAATAGCTAACAGGAAAGAATGTAGTCAATGGAATCCTAGGCCTATGGCTGTTTCTACTTGCTCTGAATAAAACGAGTGAGAATGGCAAGTCTCAGTCCCTTTATAGGATGATCTTGTCATAGCAGCCCATGTCACTTTATGAAATTGATATGCTTTTTGTAAACCGAACCTTAACTTTATTAGGAAAACTTCTCCTTTCAAGCAATTTTGGTATGAGAGTCATTATAGTGCACAAATGAGACTGAGGAGATTTGTGTAATATAAATGGCACAATCTAAGTTCAACATTTTTTATTCTCTTTGCTAAATATTTTAAGCTTATAAACAGAACAACTATATGTTTCTTTCTATTCTTTGATAATGGTATAGTTGAGTTTTTCTAGTTTGTTTAAATTGAAGGTTACCGCAGGAATGATTTGTATAAAAACTATTTACATCCAACAATTGATTGGATTATGGGAGGAACATGTCTATTCTTGTATTCCCAGAACCTAATGTAGTAACAGACTTGACAAAGGTGTCTAGTGAATGGAGTAAATGGATAAATAGAGCCTCGATGAAGTTAATGATTTTACCCATTCAAGAAGAAGAAAGCAGTAGAGCAGAATGGGAAAATCACCGCAACTAAATGGGATTCTATTTCTCATATGTAAAGTAAGGGGGTGTTGAACTAGATTATCTATGAGGTGCAAAACTGGCAGTTATATTTTTGCAGAAAATAGAAAATGCAAATGCACAAAGAAAGGGTAAGGTAACAATACTTAACAGTCATAGAGGAAAATGGATTAAAAATTTCTAAAACACATCATTAGAAAACAAAGCATTTTAGGTAAGATCTGATTTCACTGGGTCCAAAGTAGTCTTTCTAGGATATTACTTTGCTGTACTTTCTAATTGCTATCACACAATTCTCATAGCTTTGGTGGAATTCCTGGAAATGTTATGCTATCCCTTGAACCTTTAAGCCCCCTCCTCCATAACCATCAAATTTTGCTCATTTCCCACAGGAGAAGTAATATTGAACAATATGTTAATACATCATAAAGTTAGGTTAGGTTAAATGTCTTCTTGCCAACAACAAGTTGTATTATTAATGCTCCCAGAACTGAGGTTAATTAATTGAACATTAAGTTTCTATTTTAACTCCATGAGATGAAATTAGAAATGATCTTTTCATAATTATAAAAGCTGTAAATTATTTCTTTGTCTCTCAATGCAATATTGCTTGCTTACAAATAGATACTCTGTTATCATCTGAATTCTGTAAAGACAGAAAACAGTATCTCACCTCTATTTGCTCAATATAAAATACTTTTCATTGTACTCCATTCAATACATAACCTGTGTGATTTTCACCTTATGTTATTTGCAGCTCAAGGATGGTGAATTTTAAATGCTTTTTACATCAAAAAATAATTATTGAAAGGTAAATGATTTAGACTGTTTCACTTTTTTAGACCACCAGTTAGTTTCATCTGATGGCTATAAAGGGATTAAAACTTTTATGCCAACCCACTGAGCAGTGCTCAACTGTGATTCCTTTGTAGATGGGATAAAGCACTTGGGTGATATTTTCAGATGAATAAAGACACTGACTTAAAAACACGATTGCATAAACATGATGTAGAAGGCACAGGCCTGGGGGGTCAATTCAACACTTCTATTTAACTCCAGTCTTTATCTTTTATATTTATTCTAAAAGAGCTTCACGTAAAAACTCCCTGCAGACAAAGAATTTGCCCAACATTTAAATTTAAGGCTACAGACATAACCGTTTCATTTCAACATGCTGCTCTTAGCTTTTTTTCATATTTCGGAGCGTGGTTTAATTTTCTTTCATTACTATAATGGGTCAAAGTGTGCAGAACAGTGATGGCAGCAAAATTGCATTTGTAAGAAAAGGTCGTGCAATTAGCTGATGCATTGATAGAGATAACTATGGCCGGCAGAATCCTCACTAGTCCATCACAGAAATCCATAGAATAAATGATCAGGACATTTACCCAAAATAAAGATGAAGCAAATGCCATAGACAGTTCAGAGTGCCACTCCGAGAAGGCTGGAAGCAAGCCAAAGTTTGAGCACATCTAAGCCATAACGTGAAGATGGGTGATGAAAGAGCAGTGATTCAAAATGGGGTGAGCTGGCCGGACAGGCACACATCTATCTAGTCTACTAAGCCTATTGGGTTTTTGATGCAACTAAGGTATGACACAACTAGAGAGAGTTAGAAAAATAAAAACTGGATTCAGAAAACGTTAGCACCCCAGAGATCTGAAATGCTTGGCGAGAAAGCGAACAATCAAAACAGAGAAACGAGCTTTGAATGCATTTAAGCCTAGAAAATATTACTGGGTTAAAGTAAATCGGACATCAAAATGAATACCGGACAATGACACTTCAAAAGCTGCACAATGGAATTTAGTACCTCGAAAACAGACTGCAAATTTTGTGACTGAAATCTGTTACAGTGCTCCTATCCATCACCCAGCCCCACAGGTGGTACAAAGGAAGGAGAATACAGTTCTTATTCTGAGGTTGGGGATGGAATATGACAGGGGTGGAGGGAGAAGTAGCAGGAAAGTAGCAGGAAACCCAGAGGGGAGGTGGAGTTTAAATCCTGCTAGCTCAGTGATCTCCCAACTCAATATTCCCAAACTGGGCCAACAAACTGTGGCCATCTAGTCAGCAATTTCCTGGGGGGGAAAAAAAATCTGTTATAGTGAAAACTCAATGAAGGTATTTAACATTTTAAAGGACTTTAAAGATTGACCTAAACTAATTATTGAGCCAGTACAGTCTCCTCAGTCATGAAAATGAATATGGGGAAAATGAATGGAATCTCTTCTTGAATGCAAAAGCTAGTTGGCCACTTGTGGAGGATGTCTGAGAGGTGCTTCCTGTATTGGTAAATGTAGCAGTTAGCTTTTGCTAGAGCACAAATCGTCCCCAACTTAGTGCCTAAAACAATATCCGATTATTTAGCTCACCATTCTTCAAGTCAGTAAGTAATCTGGCTGGGTTTAGCTGGGCTTTTTGTCTCCTTTCTTTCTTTTGTTCCTTTTGCATTTGTGAGGAGCTGCTAGGTTGGTGGGGGCTGGCGAGTTTATGAGGACCTTGGCTAGGAAGGCAGGGATGTAACAGAGCATCTCTCCACATGCCTCAGAGCCTCCAATGGGCTAGAAGTGGTCTCCTCACACAGCCAGCCTTCTCCCTTTCAAAAGAGAGAGATGAGCCTCTTTCAAAAGAGATGGGCCTCTCCAGTCCTAGGCTCAGAACTTACTCTATGTCACTTATGCCACAAAGGCAAAGTGCATACTCAAGAGGTGCAAAACTAGACTCACTTTTGATGGGAGGGGAAGAATCTGTGGTCATTTTTGCCACTCTCTCACAATGCATGTTAGAGTAGAAACTTCTAAGGACCACTCCCATTCTTTTGTTTCTGTGAAAAAAATAGGGTGCCACATTTCTCTATGGTCCCTCAATTCTTTACATATCCTCACTGCCTACTTTACTCCTTATTTTCTATTTCTGAAGTGATAGCCTAGTCAGTGTCAATTCCGTGCAACTAGGTTAACAGTGGTGGTACCTCTTAGCCAGAAGTGTGAACAACCAGATCAAGTTTGGCAGTCAAGGGAGAGTTACCTTAAGAAATGGGTCTAGGGCTTCCCTGGTGGCACAGTGGTTGAGAGTCCGCCTGCCAATGCAGGGGACACGGGTTCGTGCCCCGGTCTGGGAGGATCCCACATGCCGCGGAGCGGCTGGGCCCGTGAGCCATGGCCGCTGAGCCTGCGCGTCCAGAGCCTGTGCTCCGCAATGGGAGAGGCCACAACAGTGAGAGGCCCGCGTACCACAAAAAAAAAAAAAAAAAGAAAGAAATGGGTCTAATTAGTTTTTCCAAAAATAAATCAGACCTTAGGGGAGTAACAGAAGCTGAACTATGAAGTCCTAGGAGAGCCAGAACTAAAATGCAAGCCTGAGGAGTCACTGACCAAGGCTGAGGTGAGTAATATTGATAAAAAGGCAGGTTTTCTACATGCAAAGGCTAAGAAATTAAGTGGACATTATTATTTTACTAACCAATCCAGTATCATCATAATAATAGGTAGCATTTGTTAAGTACTCAGTATGTGGCAGAAAGTAACCCAAACGCTTTACATTTAACCTGAAGGCAACTTTATAAGTAGGCACTATTTTTTTTTTTTTTTGCGGTACGCGGGCCTCTCACTGTTGTGGCCTCTCCCGTTGCGAAGCACAGGCTCCGGACGCGCAGGCTCAGCGGCCATGGCTCACAGGCCCAGCCGCTCTACAGCACGTGGGATCCTCCCGGACCGGGGCACGAACCCGTGTCCCCTGCATCGGCAGGCGGACTCTCAACCACTGCGCCACCAAGGAAGCCCCAAGGCACTATTTTTAATCCTATTTTATACAAGAGAAATTTGAGGATTAGAGAGTACCCCCGTATTACAGCAAAATGAAAACATTTACACAGCAGGTAAGCATCAGAGGTAGGAGTTGAACCCAAGACAGTCTGACTCCAAATATTCTGCTTTGAACCAAAAAATTATATGGTCACTCCAAAGAACGTTATAGCTGAAATAAATATTAGAGACCATCTAGTTACATTCCAAAAGGGTTAATAACTTGAGCAAAAATTACTTATTTGGCCAGTGTCAGAACTGGAACTATAATCTAATTAAGGCCACACACACACCAACCTTGAAAAGAATGTTTATACTATAAATGTATGTTTATACTATAAACTGTATATAAATACATTGTTAAATCTATTGATCTACAGATATGCCCACTCTATTACACCCCACAGTGGTGAGCATATTCTGCTCAATAAAATCTTTCTCAAACTTAAATAATCAGACAAAAATAAATAATTTTCCTTTAGGTTTTAGTCTGAAAAATATACAGGGAAAACAGGCTGTATATTCAAGATCCCTCTAGGTTATTTTCCCACCAACCATTCTCTGTTCTAATTACTTATTTAACCCCCCTTCCAAATTTTGCATTGTATCTTCATTTCTCTTTTTTGAATTCCCTAGCTTTTTCACTAATCCCATCTTCTCCCTGCTATTCCAATCCTCCAAAGTATGATTCATCTTTAACCCAATTCAAATGCTACAATCCTCCCTGGCTGGATTAATATCACATTCTCTCCTCTGAGCTCTTGGGGCATCGTATTCACGCAGCTTGCGTAGGGTTTATATTGCCTGATCGTTATCATGGAGCCACAACAAACTGTGGGTTCCGTGAAAGCAGGAGTTCTGCTTTATGTTTCTTTAAATCCTGAGTGCACAGTATACTACTTGGTACAAAATATATACTCAATAAAGATTTACTGAGCAGTCTCATTTATGAAAATGGACTTTCGGGGGGATATCTATCCACACATAGGTACACTGTTGCAAATCACTCTAAAAATGGACATGGGATCATAAGCACAACCCATGTGATGAGCATCTCTGGTAGGAAAGCAAAAGCCCACAATCATTTTAGAACGCGTTTCGCTTTTTGGCCAAAGCAGCACACCGTACTGGGCTAAAACCCTGTCGGCTGCACCCACTCTGGCACCTACCTCTCCTGCCTGGCCTTTCCAAACCTCCAAGATCTAGCTAGGAAAAGACCTGGACAAAGAATAGTCTATTCCTTTAATATTTAGGGACTTGAATGGCTAGACCTTTTTGCGTGAAAGGAAGGAAGTAGCCTGAATAGGGAGCCAATGGACTGTACACAGATTTATCATTTTCTTTACATTGTAAGCGACAGCAGTAAACAAGGACGTACATGTTAATGACTTTCCTTTAACCGAAGCCATCCAGTCAGCACTCTTGCATTCAGAACAGTACAATGACTCAACTACTGTGATATATATATATATATATATATATATATATATATATGTGAATATTTGCAAACACCCAATCTAGGAAGAAAAGCAGTCAATGTAATACTGTTTAACGCAAAAGAACATGATTATCTTTCTTTTGTACAAGATTTATTGCCAAGCATTTTTTTCCCCGGGATTTGCTAAAATTCATTAACTACACTTTCAGAGACACAATATGGTCCCTTCATCTGATATTTATGTCTCTGCTCACTAAATCATATGTTTCTTTTGCAATGCTGACTTTTAAGATCAAGGGCTACATTTTGAGTCAGTCCACCTTAACAGATTGCCTTAGACAGCAATTCTATCACATTAGGTTTAAGAAAATAGCCATTTTCTTATAATCCATTCTAACTCATAATCCATTTTACTGGGGAGCAGCGATCGAATTCACATTGATTTTGAGTAAACCTTGACATACACATCTGCCCCATTTTAAGCTGGGCTTGTACAGATCAATGCATCTCTACCGTCCACATGCACTCAGTAATCAATGGGTAGGGAAAATCATTATTTATTGCTCAGTAATTGTGTTTACATTCAAATAAAATATAATAAAATGTGCAAGACCATTTTGGAGAAAGAACAAGTGACCCATGAATCACAAGCAGATTGTCTTCCTTTAGTCTGTCAACTGAAGCAGAATATCTGAGGAATTTTACCAGGAAAGTAAGGAGAAAGTCCTGTTCTCACCTTCGCCTAGTTTTATTCCTCAAGTACTGAAGCAGTTGTCAACATTTTCATGATCTTTTAATCCTAGGAAACCTCCGGTTGGTAAACAGTAGTTCCAGCCACCATGGCTCCAGGCAGCAATCCTCTTTGCTGGATTATGATCAGCTCTGATGCCGATCTGGTCTCTGCCCACCTGCTCACTGTTGGCTCTGAACCCTCACTTTAATTATCCCTCTTGTCATCTGAACTTGGAGTATATAGTTGGTCTCTCTAGTGATTGAATCGCAGTTCTCCCTAGCGGATTATAGTTTGGATTCATTCCACTAATGCATTTTGGTCAGGACCGCCTTGAACAGGATACCTGGTCTATTCCAACTCCATCTGAGCTCTCATCTCTGGTATCACCCAGCTACCTGATTGCTGCCTAGGTGCTGCTGTGAAGGGCGGGAAGGGGAGTCAACCAACAGCATAGAGATAGAAATAAATGAATATCTTTGTCATTCTGATTCTCCACACTCTAGTAAGGCAGCCCTACAAGCAGTGGGCCAGATAAACCCAGGTTTCTGCCTCACAGCATAAGTAAACAGATGGGCTGTGGTGAAATTGCCTATCAGAATTTGTTTTGTCCTATTTTATTACAGTTATTCAGGCAAGGAATGCAGATTGAAACAAGGAATGGCTGAAAATAGGTTCTGTTTTTAGTGAATTTCAGTGAGTTAAAAATACTTCATAGTACTGTGAATGAAGGCTATGCATTTCTTTCATCGTAGCTACTCGTAGACTTAAAAATGCTGAAGACTGCACTTGGCAAGTATCTAAGTACTAAAGTTAGATGTATGAAAATTGGAACAACATAAAGAAAATGGGCAGGCCCTTTGTTAAAAGATCAAACAAATTTGTGGATCAAATCAGCAAGTGAGGAAGTATTTTGAAAAATTGTAAGATTCATTTCTTTAAATTCTGAAAAGATAAAAAAAAGCAAACAAATAAACAAAACCAAGACAGCACCAATTATGATTCTTACTTTCAGTCCTGTGTAACCTTTTCCCATTGTTTAGAGTATTGCATGGAAATGTCAAATTACGTGATTTTGAACCTAGACATTTTCATGTAAAATTTTACATAAAAGTGAACATAGTTCTATGGATGTTTATAGAAATGACTTAGCATTATAAGTGATCTCTCAGTTCACCTAAAAGAAATCACCTTATGAAAAAAATGACAGAGTTTTCTAAGTTGAGTAATTCTCTAAAGGAAATAAGAGGGAAGAAAAATAGTATCAAAGGTAACTGGATCACTCTTCTATGGTAACAAAACTTGCTGTTTGGAAGAGCAGCATTCTTGCTTTTAATATGTATATTTAGAACACCATGTAATTTGTGTCAGGGCAAAGCAAATCAGAGGATGATTTTAATATGTCAAGTATTCCTTAAGCAATATGCAAAAACCGTCACATTTTACAGAAATATCTACAGTTTGCAAGGGCATCGTCCACTTAAAGCTCACATATACTCAAAATTTACTGATATGAGTAAGTTGGAACCTCAGTATAGAGGACCAAAGAATAATTAGTAAATAAAAAGAGAAAAGTTAAAATATTTGTAATTTATCTTAGTTAGTCATTTAACTAGCAGTCTCTTTTATAAGGCCCATTGGAGCATAACAGAGGTTCATAGTCATTCTTTATCCTTTATAAGGTGCACACCGAAAGACCAGTGATATCTACCTACTCCTGCCATCACTCTAGCTGAATGTCAAACATGACTGATATCGGGGTGTTAGAGAGTGTCCTGAGCACCCCACTGAATGATCAGCTATCCCTTGACCAATACTTTCATGGCAGTTTTAATAAATGTAGCTTTGTTACAGGGGAGAATGTGGAAGACCAGAGTATTTGAGTAGCTTTCCCAATGTTACAGAGAATATCAAAGTCAAGTCTTTCTCCAACTGTTCTCTGCCAAAGCACAGTGCCTCATCATTGCCTCCTGGTAGTGACTAAACTCAGCCAACTAAAGAACTTGCATTCATTGAATATCAGAAGCACTATGTCCTCAATTGAACATGTAGCCAAATGAGAAACCACGAATCGACTTGGAATCCCAAGGCAGACAGTGAACTCTAATGAGGTTACAAGAACTCAGACTGATTATTAAAACAAAGGGTAGCACTCTTATCAGTGCTTCAAGACAAGAAAAACAAAACCAAAAAAATAGTAATAGTAATAAAACTTTTAAAAAAATGCATTGCCAAATATTAAGCACTCATCTTTCAAGAGTGCTATAAAGCATTTTTGACTCCCCTAGAGAGTTAAAAGCTAGAAGGGATCTTAAAGATTATGTAAGTGAATGTATACTTTTAATGTGGAGATGAAACAACTGATTTTGCCTCAGAAAAATATGTACTCAAAATTTATCACAAAAAAAGGATACAAAGGGAATTAGAGGGTAGATCTAATTTACCTAATTTCCAATACAATATTATTTTCAACATACTGCCTGAATCTCCACATCTTTATTTTCAATCAAACCCCAGGTTAATAAAAACAGGTATTGTCAAATGCATGCATTTATATATAATAGATCATATAAGACAACTGAAAGCTTTTCTTAAACAGAGATACCTGTACCACTAGTGGAAAAAATGATGACTTCTAGGTGGTATATGGATATCAATTTACATCTTGATAGCTAAGTATTTATTTAACATGTATCAACCTACAGTTTCATAGTTTAAGGCTCAGTTAAATTGTAAGATTTAAAATCAATTTTTAAAAATGTAAATATAGATTATGATATGGCAAAAGTAATGAAAGAGATAAATTAAGGACAGAGGTTCGGGGCATACTGATCCAAAGTAGAATATACTGGCCATATAAAATTGAAAAGAGTGCTTATTTGCCAGAAGCTGTACCAGTGATGGGGTTTCCTAAATAAAATAATTTAGTGTAAGTGACAAAATAACTTACTTAAATAGGAAATGACCTAGAATACTCCATGATATCTACCCTATAAATTTCTTTAAAATAATTTGTTTCTCATGTATTGCTTTATTGCATTACTGATTTCAAGAACTAATTAAAAAGCACTTTTTCCATGGATCTAGATTTCTCACAACTAAAATTTAATCTGAACATACTGAAAACTGGCAGCAGTTCTCAGGCTCTTAAGTGAAAGCACAGGACTTTAGAGTCTGAGTTTAGAAAATCAGAATAATACACCAGAGACACATTTCTTCAAGTTTTTCTTTTTTTTCCCAAAGAGTGCTAAGAAAAATCTACTTAATAGCAGTTAGATTTAAATTTACTTGCTTAACAGTAGACAGCTAAGGGGAAAATCTGTAGATAACTTTGTAGAAAATAAAGCAAAAAGGTTTTCAACCAACTCAGAGGCTTTGCTCCCAAATAATAATAGAACGGTGATCAAAGAGAAATCACTAGAAATTGTGTTTAGTAGAGATTTAGTGAACAGTATCAGACCTAAATGAAGTCCACTTGAGATGTTTGAAACCATTTTAATTTCAAGGGGAATGTGATAACAAACAAGAAACTGCTCTCAATAAGAACAACTGGCAATTAAAGATACTGGCAGGAAGGAAGGCAGAATGCTGAGACTGTGACTCTAACCTCTAACCAGGAAAATTTTAAATCCTCTCTTTGGTCCGCAGGCAGCAAGAAGAAAATGTGACCTCGCAGTCCATTATCAAAAACAATTTAACCTCAGAACACAGTGTCTAACTTTCTAGAACATTATTAAGTAGATAATTTTGCTTGAGGAAACTACTCGTTTTATGCAGTCTCTCAAAATGAAAGCTGTCCTGTGGATGCTGTGAGATTTTATTATTAAACTTATAAATAAACTCTGGGGTTATCAGTTAAGCATATCAGCAATAACGAAAATGAACAACTTACTTTTCACTGTTGTATAATAAACTTTTACTATATCATACATATGTTTTATGATTATGTTTCATATATATGATTTCACATATGATTTTAAAAGGCAGATTGCACTGTATTATGTAACATATATTCTAAGGTATCATCCACCAAAATCTGAAATGTATTTCCTAAAGACAAATTTTAAACAATGCCAAACAGAGTTGCAATTCCTCTCATATAGCTAAGAATTTGCCTAAAGAGAGACAATAATCACATTATCTAAAATAAGAATGAAAATGCAATCTGGAATTATCTGCAGTAGTGATGATGGTTCAAGGAACTGGGGCTCTCATCAATTGTACCTAAGAACATATCCCAGATACCTATTAGGTGCCTAGAATTAAACATGTCTTATTCAAAACCCTGGGTTGTCCCATCAATTTCATTAGGAATACATGGCATCTTCTTTTAGGCTCAAGAGTTAAAATAACCAACAAGGCCAATAAATTAGGTCCATAGACAACTTGTTGTTAGGCATCTTAAGAGTTACCATAGTACAGGGATGAATAAGAAATAGCCCAGGGACTTCCCTGATGGTGCAGTGGTTAAGAATCCGCCTGCCATTTCAGGGGGCACGCGTTCAAGCCCTGGTCCGGGAAGATCCCACATGCCGCGAAGCCGCTAAGCCTGTGCACCACAACTACTGAGCCTGCGCTCTAGAGCCCACAAGCCACAACTATTGAGCCCGTGTGCCACAACTACTGAGGCCTGCGTGCCTAGAGCCCGTGTTCCACAACAAGAGAAGCCACCGCAATGAGAAGCCCGCGCACCGCAACGCAGAGTAGCCCCTGCTCGCCACAGCTAGAGAAAGCCCGTGTGCAACAGCAAAGACCCAACACAGCCAAAAATAAATAAATAAATTAATTAATTAAAGAAAAGGAAATAGCCCAGACACACATGAACATTATAAGAATCAGCATTATGCTTATGTAATCAGAAGTCTCTTGTAACCATTCTTATGCAGAAATCATGTTACTTTCAACGTTTGAGAAGTTTTACATGTTTTACTACATTAAATTATGTTTAAATAATTGAAGAGTATCTTATTAGGAACTTTTAGAGAATCCCTACCTTCTAGGGAAATATTTTGAAATATTACATCTTCCTAAGATGACCAATCCATTAACGACAAAACTCTAGTTAAATTTTTAGATATATAGACACTGAAGAGAAACAAAAACCGAGTTATTTTAGAAAAGTATTCATATAAAGTGAATATTTTTTGCCAGTTCCTGCTATACCTCCCAACAGTGTAAAACAGCCAATTATTATTTTTAAATGGACAATTTAAATGATGGGACCTACTCTACCCAACACAATCTTGAAAAAGAACCAGTTTAGAAGATTTAAACTACCTGATTTCAAGACCTGTAAAGCTATAGTAAGCAAAGCAGTGTGGTAGGCAAAAGCACAGACACACAGGTCAGTGGAACAAAATGAGGAGTCCAGAAATAGTCATATATTTAAATGGACATTTGATTTTCAACAAAAATGACAAACCAACACAATGGGGAAATGAAAATATTTTCAAAAATGGTGCTGAAATAACTGAGTAACTTTACAGGCAAAACAAAATAAAACAAAACACTCAACCCCTACCTCACACTACACATAAAAAATAATTTAAGATTGATCACAGACTTAAATATAAAAGCTAAGCCCATACAGCTTTTAGAAGCAAACCTGTGAAAATAACTTTGTGACATGGGTGTAGGGAAAAAACTCTTAGGATATTATAAAATAACCATTGACAAATTAGGCTTCACGAAAATTCTAAAAATTCTGCTCATCAAAAGACATTATTAAAAAATAAGATGCAAACCACAAACAGAAAATACTTGCAAAACATATTTGGTAAAGGACTGATATACAAGATACATAAAGCCCTCCTACAAATCAATAATATAAAAAGACAACTCTATTAAAAGCTGGAAAATATCTGAACAGAGATATTTCAAATAAAAACATTCAAATGGCCAATAAGTACACAAGAAAAGTACTCAATATCATTAGTTACCAGGGAAATAAAAATTAAAACCACAATGAGATACCACCATACATTCCCCAGAATGGTGAAATATAAATATCTTAAGTGTCACCCGCTACCTGATTGCTGTCTTAGCACCGCTTGTTCATAAGTGTTCATAGCATTTTGATTCATAATGGCAAAACAAGACCAAACAGAACAGGAAACTACCCAGACATTCATTAATAGGAGAATGGATAAACAAACTGTGGTGTATTTGCACAATGGCATTCTCCTCAGCAACAGAAAGAGACCACTGAGACATGCAGTATCATAGATAAGTCTCAAAAAACTTGCACAATAAACGAGGCCTTACTATATGATTTCATTTATATGATGTTCTAGACCAGGCAAAACTAATCCATGGTTCAAAAACATCAGCCTTCGGAAGGATGGACTGACAAGTAAAGGGCACAGGGGAATTTTCTGCAGTGATGTTCATGTGCTATAATGAATAGAGTCTTGGTTTACACAATTGTATACATTTGTCAAGACTCAGAAATATGCACTTAAGATATTTATATTTCATTGTATGTAAATTTCACCTCAAAAAAACCTCTAAACAAATACTGACTTTAGTTGGTGCTATTTAAGTGTTTAGTGCTTTTAAAGTACTTAAGTATTAAATATTTAATATTAAACATTTAGTATTTACATACTTAAAGTATTAAATTTAAGTATTTATGGGCAGTGTACTGATGTCTTCAATTTGCTTTGAAGTTGATTAAAAATAGGATGGATTATTAGATAGAAAGCTAGGTAGATGGATAGGTATGTGATAAAGGAAGTATATAGTAAAATGTTAATAGCAGAATGTAGGTGGTTGGGTATACAGTTGTTCTCTGTAAAGTTCTGTCAACTTAGCTGTGTGTTTGAAAATTTTCATAAAATTTTGAGGAAAAAATATACTATTTTATCCACAGATAGAATAGTAGACAGGTAAAATCACTGCTAGGACACAAAAAATTTACTGAATAACATATCGCCACAAAACAAAATTATTTAGGGTGTTTTAGCTTAATATAGAGGCTATAAGGACAGTGCTATTATTCATTAAAGTTGTCTTGATAATGACAAAGACTTCTGTGTTCCTCATTGAACACTACACTCACCAACAAGATTTTAAAAATCATTTAAATTCTGTAATAACATCCTCATGAGAAGGTTAGAGGCACCCAGTGGCTTTTGTAAACTAAAGCATAAACAGTATTTTTGTAGTACTTGTCCATGTATCCTTGATCACAACTTTAGTGAAAGGGTGTTCATACAAAAACTACCTTTCTCTTTCATTTTAAACATAAGCTTTGAATTTAATTAGAATATAATCATAATTATTCTTTGCATTTGGAAAAAAAACTTATGCGACTCTCAAGAATCTTGTTTAGTAGTGCTAAGAAGTGTTTATAAAATAAATCAGTAAAAACACAAAGACTTTTAAGTAAAGCGCCCAAGGCATAATGTCTAATTGATGTACGTTATTTTATCTATTCTGAGAAAATTAATGTTTTGGTAACATGATTTAGCTAATTTCATACAAGAGAATATCTCAGAACGAATATATTTCAGAAATCATTTACTTTCAGGTTCCTATTTTTAACAGAATAGATATGAAACTATTTTACATAATAAAATATTAATACACTTATACTACTCATTAAGTTGTACCCAATTAAGTTATTTTATTTAATTTATCAATTCAGTTAAAGAAGATTTGTTAAGCAGTTTACAGTGTGTCACTTAACTGTGCTAAGAAGGATATATTGGTTAATACTGTGTTTTA
This sequence comes from Pseudorca crassidens, assembly GCF_039906515.1. Lineage (NCBI taxonomy): Eukaryota > Metazoa > Chordata > Mammalia > Artiodactyla > Delphinidae > Pseudorca > Pseudorca crassidens. Next base: position 76,171,636 of record NC_090301.1, read on the forward strand.
TAGGTTTCCACAAAAGGTTACCAGTCCTTCTCATATCGAACACTTAACAGAAGAAGCGTTAATGGATATAAGACTAGGTAAGAAAATCTAGGCAACCTTCTAAGTATGGCCAAGAATTTAGCTTCTTGAGTTCTAGAAGAGAAGCAATAAGCTGAGGAGGATTTCATGTTGTGCCAGTTGATGACATCAAGACAGCATCTGTCTTTTGGAATCCTGTGTTTTGTGCCAAAGTAGAAAGCTTCTCTCATTTCAGTGTGGCAAATACCATAATGTCAGGATGAAGTGTGACATTTACAGGTACCTGTGCTGATGCACTTCAAGAACCCAGAAAAAGAACTCACATCCTGCATGTTTAAGAAGGTATTAGATTGAATCATAAGGAACTGTGTAGGTCCAAAATGTTCAAATATCGGCAATTTCATACAGTTAGATTAAATATTATTTTAAAAAGGCAGGTCTCTATTTCTTCATCTGACCCTTTACAAGCCATCAACTGACTTATTGAAAGAATCAAATGAGATGGCAAATCCGAAAGTACTTAGTACCTATATCTACAGGCAATACAACCTGAGCTTGGGAAGAAGCAAGACATGGGAGTCAGAATGGCTGCAAGCCTGGGGGGCATTATTCTGCTGGCAGGTGAGTGGGGACTAAAGCTTAAAAGTTGTTCATAAATTCAAAATCAGTCCACAGAAGTTAGGAACTGTATGATTATTATTAAATTCCAACTAGTAATTCCAGTCTAATTTCTGTCCTTGAAGGATTATAGCAGAGATCCAGACAGCTAGAGAATTGGTATCATAGAAACAAACGGGACGTCGCAGGCATAGAAACACTAGTATTCAAGTACGGGAACCCAGGCATGAAAGAGCTGGAGTAGAGAGGAGAGAATTGGTGAAAACCTAGAGTTAGGAATTACGATAAGAAGGGCTTTTTGAAGCCTAACTATTGTATACAGGGGGCACTATGCTAATGTCCTTTATATCCATTATTTAATTTGAATTGACAATAAGCCTAATGGGCTATATTTTATAGTAATACCATTATACAGATAGTAAAATTAAGCTTAAAGAGTTTAAGTCACTTGATGAAAGTTGCACACCTAGTAAACGACTGAGTTGATGTTTGAAACCGGGTCACTGTAATATAAAACTCACAATCTTTCCATGACTTTATACAAGAAAATTACCCATTCACCAGAGAAAAGGCCAGCACTCATTCCGAGTAGATGTCATTCAAAGTTAGTCTCTAGTTGTCAGAGGACCAGAGCAACAAGATAAGTAAAGATACTACTGGTAAGATTAACTGGATGCTGCCCAGAGAAGATGCTCTCAGTTAGACTCTGCACTGGACTTGTTAAGTCCTCAGAGTGCCTAGGGAGGCTAAATAAGCTTTAGTAGGCAGAGCTGGAGAAGAGCAAGTGGAGACATGGAGGAGGAGGGACACTGAAGATTCCTACACTAGTAAGTACACAGAATAAACATAAGTAGGAGGATTGAGAATCATTTCTTATAATGGTGGCCATGGAAGAGAGGGGCAATGCGGTATTGGCAAGGACACCAGCCCTGGAGTCAGACTGACTTGGATTCAATTCAAGCTTTGCTCCACCACATCCTATGTGGCAGACCCTCATCAGAAGTTCTTCCAGATTTTTGAACCTCACATTTCTCATTTGTAAAGTGAGAAAAATAAAAGGACCTACCTTGGGACTTCCCTGGTGGCGCAGTGGTTAAGAATCCACCTGCCAGTGCAGGGGACACAGGTTTGAGCCGTGGTCTGGGAAGATCCCACATGCCGCGGAGCAACTAAGCCCAAGCGCTGCAACTACTGAGCCTGTGCTCTAGAGCCCGCGTGCTACAACTAATGAAACCCGTGCACCTACAGCCCGTGCTCCACAACAAGAGAAGCCACTGCAATGAGAAGCTTGCGCACCGCATCGAAGAGTAGCCCCCTCTCGCTGCAACTAGAGAAAGCCCGCGTGCAGCAACGAAGACCCAATGCAGCCAAAAATAAATAAATTAATTAAAAAAATAAAAAAGGACCTACCTCATGGGTTATGAGGCTTAAATGAGATAAGGCACGGACAGCACATAGAACTATGACAGTATTAACAAACACTAAATAAATAGTAGCATTTGTTGACTAGAAGGCAACACAGTTTACTTTTCAATGTGTAAAGGTAACACCTATTTCATTTACCTGAGAATTGAAAATAAGTGTTAAGGAAACCAAAGTTGGTACAAAGTTAGAGAGAGACTGGCCCAGAAGAGGGGCAGGTTGGGTAGAGCTATGGGAGGGCAGTTACAATGACACATCAGTGGTTCACTTTATTGTTTATTAGAGCAAAGGCAAGGCCGGCTGACTTACATGGGGTTGAGGCATGTACATGGAGTGACACTGGGTGAGTCTCTTTTCCTCCTTCGGCTTCAATTTACTCATTTATTAAAAGGGGTAGTGATACTTATTTCATAGAATGTTATAAGACTTACAACCAAATTGTGTAAATATACTCCTTAAATTGAAATAATATGTAATCTAACTTTGTATTATTATTGTCAACCACCACTGAAAAAGTATGAAAAAAAATATCCTCGTGGAACTGAAATGTAGAAAAATTTCACATGAAATAATTAGACTTCCCAAAAGATGGTGCATTTAGTAAATAGCTTGTTTCAAAGAAAAATGACATTATGGTGAAGTTTTTATGGTTTCTATGATTGATTAATATGTGTATTTTATTTTTCCTTTTTTTATATGCTTATATAAAACTACTTGTTTCATTGATCAAAGTGTTTAGAACCTATATTTTCCTTGTGATAGAGATGCATGGATAAATATGATTTTATAACAGATATATTTGTGTACTAGGGACTGAATGATCTCGTGAAACAGAACTCTGGCCTTTACTGAATTTTTTTTTTTTTCAGTTCAGCTCTAGAAGCTCACAACTGAAAACTTCTACAACAAGATGAAAAAAATATTACAATGCTAACTCATGGTTCCAAATGAAATTTTTTCAGGTTTATAAAATCTGAGATCTTTCAAAAACTAACGTCATGTTTACATCATTTCCAAAAGATATTGCATGGCCTTGCCATTAATGCTTAGACTGAGTCGGAATGAAAACTGTGCTGTCATTCCTGTGGTTAAAAGTCCTTCAACGCCTCCCTATGTTCTTCATGATAAAGACTAGAGCTCTTTATGTGGCATACATGGACCTTCATGAAACTGTAAACATTCTTTCTCTTCAGCTTCAAATTCTGCATCCACACCTCCAGCTCAAACCCCTTTTCCCATACATGCACCTCAATCTTCAGGAATAGCAATTACTATACTCCAATAAACCAAGCTTTTACACACACACACACACACACACACACACACACACACACACACATATACACATTTCCTCTGTCTTACATATTCTTCTTGAAGTGTAACTACCAGTTTCTACTTGTCACTTAAGACATGATGCAAGTGTCAAGTTCTCTGGGAAGCCATTGCCTCAACCCCACGTGCCTGTGCTCCCCGCCACACAATACTACTTCCTGTCTGTTTGCCTGCATGTCTCCTAACTAGAATGTGAGCATATAAGGGCTATTGTGCCTTTTATTGCTACATTCCTGAAACCAGTATGTTCATTTGTCCAGAGTAGGGAATTCATGAATAGTTTTGAATGAACAAACAAATAAACAAAAGTCACTCTTACTGCTATTCTGACTCTGAATTAACTGTCTATTTTTAATACAGCTTTATTCTTTTGTCCTTGAATCTCAGAGGCTCTAGGTTAATGAGTCTCCCTCTTGCTCTTAGTAACACCTAAGAGAACTGACATCTATTTCTGATCTGCACACAGTCTAATGAGCAGAGCCCTGACGCTTTGAGCAGACTCGACTGGCACGGTCCTCCTCCTGCTTTTCATCTAGCTTCATTATGCTCTTCAATCATGAGCCAGACTCAGAGTTACTTAATGCTGGATCCATTTTGTGTTGACTTCGGGCCTGGGTGGCCACCTATTATCAGAGTCCATAGATTTAGGATATTAAGTCTGTTTGTTAGATTTGACACTTCCTAGCATCAGATTCTGGATATGTCCATCTCCTTCCCTCCTGGCTTCTTTTTCTGCACCTGTGTCACCCTAGTGTTTGGATTTAGATCAGTTCTCAGGTCTTTACCAATTTGAATGATTTCACAGTAAACTGAGCCATGGTCAGCCACATCCTAAAACATGACTTGTGACAATTTTAATGTTGGACCTAACACAGTATTGTTTGCGAATAATTTGATTTTATGCAAATAACATTTTGATTTCTTCCACCTTCTAAGGGAAATATTTATAACTAAAAACTTTTATCATATTCATCTATATTTTGGCCAAGGAGGAGAAAGACCTGGAAGTCAGTCCCTTTTGTTAAAACTGCTTTAAATTATTCCACATGGTACTTTACATGATCCTTGCAATGTTTCTGTAAGCAAGATAAGATAGTGTTATTTTACCCACATTTCATGGATAGGAAATTATAACAGGATAAATCCAGTGACTTGTTCCCTCATTTATGTGTTTAATTATTGATGATAATTAAATGGAAATCCTTTGATTCCCACTTTATGGCTCTTTCCTTGGATTATACAAATCAGTTTATTGATGATTGTTCATGTGAACATTCTTTGGGACATTCTTGGTACTCTCTAGAATGGCATTTGATTAATAGAACAAGTATAATTTGTTATGATATTTTAAAATACTATGATAATTTCAAATAATTTGGTATCTGAAGTATTTTAGTGAACCTGCAACAGCGGTGATCTTGAAATCACACTATATGTTTCTAAAAATTTAGTGGAAAATGGAGAAAAGAAGAATTATTACAATGAATCCACTAGTCTTTTCATTTCCATGACCCTTTAAAAAGTTCTGGAAAGGCTCTGTTTGATTCTGACTATGCTTTTTCATCCTTAATGCTCACCTCTGAATAACATGCAGACTCCAGAGAGCCAGATATTCGAGTGCATTTCCAAGACCTTGCAGATTTAAAAGTGTCAGAGACTGCTTTGTGAAGGCTTTCCGACTGTCTAGTATAAAATAGTATTGGGACTTCCTCAAATAGATTCCCCTGCCGGGACACACGGTCAGGAGGCAGCTCATAGCACATCAGAGACAGGCCAGGCCCAAACATGAAACAGACACTGTGGCTTTGTTATGAATATGACAGACTTCAGGGTCAACACTCCTGTGTGGAGGGAATGCATGCTGTTTTTCAAAGGAGCTCTAGGACATGCTCGGTAACCTAACACTGGTGTTAGTGTTTTTTCCCTCTTGACTGTAAATTCTGTCTGGTAAAAATACACTTAAACAAGCAAACAAAGAAAGCACATTTTAACACTGAGAAACTATTAAGCACTACTCACACTATTAAATTGGCAGTGAATATATTAAGAGTGCCTAATCAAAGAAGTGTTCTAAAAAATTATTTGAGCAATGATTCATAAGAGTAGGTTTTTTTTTTTTTTTTTTTTTTTTTTTTTTTTGCGGTACGCGGGCCTCTCACTGTTGTGGCCTCTCCCGTTGCGGAACACAGGCTCCGGACGCGCAGGCTTAGTGGCCGTGGCTCACGTGCCCAGCTGCTCCGCGGCATGTGGGATCCTCCCGGACCGGGGCACGAACCTGTGTCCCCTGCATGGGCAGGCGGACTCTCAACCACTGCGCCACCAGGGAAGCCCAAGAGTAGGTTTTTTCCACTCTCAATGACTGGGAAGTCATTTAAAGTATGAGACAAGAGTCAAGTACATAGTAAGTATGAGGCAGGATTATTGAGTGGTTAAGGGCCAAGAGTTAGGAACAAGACCATGGTAATAAGCCTCTAATACTTCATAACTTTGTTACCTTCAGTCTCCATTTCCTCATTTTAAAAATAGACATATAATACCACTCTACATTACTGTGGTCATTATCAAATAAGATAAAGCATGACAAATCTTGAGCAGAGTGCTTGCTTCCTAGGAGGGGTCAATAATTATTAGCTATTTCTGAATCATTATTATTACCATGAAGGTACTGGATAAACAGAAAGTCCTTGTAAGGTTAGAGACTTTAGAAATACCTGTCTGGTGAAGAGAATACTGACTTGGAGCCAGCTGGATCTGGCTTAGGAAGCCAGCTCCTCTGATTTCTGGCTGTATGATTTTACCACTGTACGCCTCTCATAGCCTCAGTTGCTTCCTCTGTAAATAAGAATAATACCTACTTTTGAAAGCTGTGGTGAACATGAAATAAGGTCACACATGCCAAGTACCTACTGTAGTACTTGGCTAGTCTCTTGAGCCTTCACGAGAAACCTATTGCTATTAATTTTTGTCCATCATTTCAGTTGGGCAGAAGTGAAAAGACTAGACATTTCCCTTCCATGACTCTTTTCTGGCAATATAACCTCTTAATTCTATTAGCTTCAATATTAGCAGCAAAAGCAAAGTTAAGAAGAAACAAAATATACTGTATAGGCGGCTGATGGGTATGGAGAGACTAGATTTCACAGTAATTGGTTAAACCACGGAAGGATGACTGATTTATAATGTTGAGAAGATATAGAAAAAATTACAAAGAAGAATAATTACAGGTAAAGCAGAAAACAACACACCATTGTAAAGCAATTATACTCCAATAAAGATGTTAAAAAAAAAAGAAAAATAATTGCAGGTTTTGAATACATAAAAATTTTAAAACCAGATCTTCAAAATGCGTTACCAAAATAAAACAAAAAAGGAATAAATTTGGATAATTTGGAACAATTTGGAATAAAACGTTATATTTATAACAAACATGAGAGATCAAGGGTTATTATCTTTTATATAGTATGTGCTCACATAAATGATCATTAATGCACTAAGGCCTTGATAAATAAATGGGCAAAAGGACAGACTTTACAAAAGGGGAAATACAACTATTAAATAAACATAAAACGAAACATCCAGAATTTTTATTAATCCAAGGATACAAACTAAAATATTGAGAAAGTATTAATCACCCGTTAATTATTTTAAAATTTAAATTAATGATGATTACTGCTGGTGTTGATGCCTAATAAAACTCTAAGTTTCTAACACTGAATTTCCCCTTTCAAATTTTCTAAATGAGGTTATACTATTCTTAACTGTAAATTTATAATAAATAATTGGATAAAAGATGAACAGATGCAGGAGTAGTGGACAATTTTCATACCAGCATGAGACCATGGAATGCATAGCTGGTTGCTGTGTACAATGATTATGTATTATATTTTTTTTGAGACTATTTCTGGGAACTCTAAATTGCACAGACATTCAATCAGAGTCTAAGAGAGAATCTATGCATTAGGCAGTAAATACATGGTGTTATATTTAAAAGTATGTTGAAAAAATAATGTCTGCTGTGAATATTAGGGATGCAACTTTAGAAATGGGAAGAAGGGGGAAGTCTGTGAGAAAGCAGATGACTGACAAAGTAATTATAATTTTTGATATTTTCCTAGTATTCTATTTATTTTTTTCTTGGAAAGCATCGTCATATATACTTCTCTAATTTAATCCCTCTAATGATTCTGTACAATATATATTATTTCATTTTTACAGATGAGGATATTGAGTTTCAAAGAGGTTAAATAATTCCCTGCCCCAAGCTCAGATACCAGTAGAACTACAGCTAGGGCTTGGACCTAAGTCTCCCAAATGAAGGTTCTCTGCTTCCCACTATGTTGACCTGGATATAAAGAGTATTACTATATGAGCTTCAATGATAAAGAATCAAGTGTTACTGTAGACTATCACAGAGATTTTGGACAGAGGATGAGGATAAATAGAGAAAGTGAACACATATAAATGAAGTTTTCTCAAACTTGCTGTTTTGACAACATTGGGATAAAAAGTCCTACTGATGGCTAAAGGAGTTAGACTGCAGTGAAGCTTAGAAGCATTGTCAGTAAATGCTGACTTGAAAGTCTTTACAACAGAGACTCTGAGAATGTCCATTCCAGAGTTAGTGAGGATCCTAGAAGAGACTGAACGTCTATAATTATTGGGAGTTTGTGACACTAGCATTCTAGGTCTCAAAAGTGACTTGATTTTAGGGTTGTGCTTTGGGTCAAGCATCATCCTGTCTTTATTCTAGAGCTGTGCTGTTCACATAATTAAATTTATATTAATTTAAATAAAATTAGAAATGCAGCTCCTTAGTCATCTTAGGTACATTTCAAGTCCTCAATAGGCACATATAGCTAGTAGCTACCATACGGAACAGTGCAGGATTATAAAGCATTTTCATCTTTGCAGACTATGCTATTGAGCAACAAATTTCCTACTGACTGGCTACTTCTTTGTTGGGGGAAAACCTTCAACTCAGGGAACATGGGAAGTTATTGAACCATTTGGTGAGCTTGGATTCTTTCTGTGGGATTATTCTTGATCTCAGGGGATCATATGTCTCATGCTCCAGATGTTTGGGAATTATTTATGCACTTTCCACCTACTAAGGAAAGAACAGAAGAGGATAGAAGAATCACTCTCAATCAATAATACGTACTATTAGGAGTGAAGTGCATAGTTATCTAAGAGTTCTTTGGAGAGTCCTATCTCAGGAGATATACAAAGGCTGCTCATGGGAAAATCCTACCCTTGTTGACTTAATTCCCCAAATAGTGGATCCCAAGGCATTTCCAATTTGGAGCAAATTCTACAGAATGTGGAGTTTGCTTTTAGCAACAGTCCCCTATTGTTCTGAGTCTCTCTCTCTATTTTTCCATATTTTTAACCACAATATGCTTGGAGTCCATACAATATCCTCCCAGGGTCTTGAAGCCTATCACCTGATCCTAGTGAACTCTTTCCAAGCTTAAAATTTATCCTGCCTCCTCTACCCTCCACTGGCCAACAAAATACACCTTTCTAGAATTCTATTCTCTCCAGCTAATTGCATTAACTAATTCTTGTCTGTGTAGTTAATGATTAATGGTGATGGCATAATGAGAACACCTTAGAAATAAGAGTACTTGGATTTTCTGGTGTGGGGAGTAGTATTCCAAGACTATATATATATATATATATATATATTTTAATTCCCTGACCCAGGGCCCCCTTAGTGGAAGCATGGAGTCCTAACCACTGGACCTCCAGGGAATTCCCCAAGACTATATCATTGGAAGAACAAAAAAACGGAATAAGAAAACCTGAGTTCGGTTCTGCCTCCACCATCTCTTAATTATGTAGCTACAGGCATAGTATTTAACTGTCTTGAGCTGAATTCTTCATATGAAAAATGGGGACAATAATACCTACAATACACGGTTTCTGTGAAGATTAAATGGGATGATGGATTTCGATATAAATCCATCCTAACAATTTTTCCCCATGATGTCAAGCTAATATCTTTGCCAGTGTTATTTTATGCCTTTGTGAAAGCACTGATGTCAGCTCAAGGCTGCTTTCTGCGGAAAAATTCAGATGTCCTTTAACACTGTCAGAATGTTATTTGTTAGTTCGAAGATTAAAGGATGACAATAACAGCAATATAATGGCGTGTTAAAAGTCTTTGTCAGGCCAGGCAACAAGCAAGAACCCCTTCTATTTGGAGCTGTGTAGTATGAGTTAATTTACTTTAAATTGTATAAATTTACACCATGTGATTATAGAGTTTGCAAAGTCTTTTGTGTTTTAAAAGCAGACAGTTTTAGATGTGAGCTTACTGTCACTGCCTAATAAAGAATTTGTAAAGATCATGGAGACAGGAAGCATAAAACCTTTCTTTAGAAACATATTTTATCAAATAAAGGGTCATAAGCCTCTCAAAAGGCAGAGAAAAGAGTGTATATTTGCAGCTGTATTCATATTTACAAGCCACTAAGGTGCCGCTCAAAAAATTGAAATATCGTCTATAAATAGACAAGTGACAGAATCACATGTCTTCTCAAAATGAAATACGTTCTTCTCAGGGGTGGATTAAGTACAGTAACATCAATAAGAACAGCCACCTTCCCAAGCTTGAATAGCTCATGAAATTTTTTTTTTCAAAATATTTTCATAATCTACTATCTCATTTCAAGCAACCAAAAACCTGTAGGAGGATTCATCTCTTTCTAATTATACCAGTATTTTACTGGTGCATTTTACTAATTATACCAGTATTTTACCAGTGCATTTTACTGAGCATGATGTTGTATCCACAATTTGGGATAGCACATTTCAAGATTACCTAGGACTTCCAGGATGTCATCATATGTAAGGTTCAGTCAAGTCAGAATGCCGTTTGAAAGATGCCACAAAAGGCATGCTGGGAAGGGTATGGCTGTAGTTTGTTGACTGACTTCTTATAAATGTCAAGGGTTAGGAATGAATATCTAAATACACTTTAAAAAAATGAAATGTCTCATATTTTAATGCATCAGACCTATGAGATCACATTTTATTTGTACCTTATTCGTAATAAAGTTGCCTGTTTACCTGCTCACTGGTTTGAAAATTTCTTGGAGTCGAGGAACGTGTCATTTACCTCTTTTATCTCCAGATCTCAGGAAACTGCCTAATACCATATATTAAAACTATTTTCTTAAAATGAATGAACTTAGGAATGAGTAAATGTATGCACTTACTGATAGCACTCAAGTCCCCACTAAAGCACATAGTTCTAAATCTTCTGAGTCAGGTAACAGCGCTTTAACATTGACACCTTAAAAACCATTTCTCTCACCTTTCTCCAAATTTCTGAATATTCCCTAAATCTCTGGATCTCCTTTGTGAGGACCTGCTGGATCTGCATACAGTATGTCAGGGGCTGACGCCCCATATGCTTAGCTCCACATGGCAGGGCTGTGGTAAGATAAAAGAGACCCCAGACTTAAAACCCAGATCAGCCTGAGTTTGTATTCTGATAACATATTCAGTCTCTCGGATCCTCAACTTTCTTGTCTGTAAAATGGGGATAGCAAATTCATACTAAATGTGATAACTTACAAAGCACTAGGCACATAGCAGATGCTCAAGACATGATAATAAGTGCAGTGAGCTTAACTCAGGTGAATTAAATGTATGCTCATTACAAAATAAAAAAATGTTTTAAATGTCTTTAAAAATGCTGAAGAATTATATCTTGCATATATATATATATATATATATACCTACTCTTAATTACATAATGCACTTTACTGTACATACATACATACAACTGTATAGAATTGTATGAGCCAGGCCTTTTCTGTAAAGGGCCAGGTAGTAAAGATTTCAGGTTTTGTGGGACATTCAGTCTCTGTTGCAACTATTCAGCTCTGCTCTTGGAGTGTTAAAGCAGCCCTAAATAATGCATAAAAAAATGAACATGACTATGTTGTAATAAAACTTTATTTATGGACACTGAAATATGAATTCTACAGAATTTTCATGTGTGATAAAATATTATTCTTCTTTTGATTTTTCCTAGTCATTTAGAAATGTAAAAAACATTCTTAGCTCTCATTTAAAAAAAGACAGCAGGCTAAATTTGTCCCATGGCCATAGTTTGCCAACCTCCGGCATAAACCAAGCCATGTATACTGAAATTTATGGGTGATTTAGGGAATTTTTAAGATTAATGTTTACTATACAGTTTTTCTTCCTTATATGCTGACTTAATAACTCAATCACCTTTTGAGAGGTGAATTAACTCTTCTATTATTAGTGTCTTTGAATTGCCTTAGCACTCATCACTTATTAGATCTCATTTTCTCTACACCTACTCTCTTGGTGAGCTCATCCAGTGTTCTGACCTGATACAAGTTGATGGCTTCCAATTTATATCTTCAACCTGAACTTTTTTCCTGAACCCTAGACTCATATTTCAAAAACCCTGCTAATATCTCCACCTGGATATCTAAAGTTCATCTCAAACTTGACATGTCCGAAACTAAACTCATGATCTTTCTCCTAAACTTATTTCTCTCATAGTCCTTTTATCCCAATTTATGGCAACTCCGCTTTCTATTTGTTCAGGCCAAAACCTGAGTCTACCCTTGATTCTTTTATTTTTCTTACAGCACAACATCTGTTCCACCTGCAAATACTCTTGGCTCTAACTTCAAAATATACCCAGAATATAATCGTTTCATGTCGTCCCTACTGTTACCATCATTACCATTTACCATTACTGCAGTAGGCTCCCAGTTGGTGCCACTATGTCCCCTCCCCTCAGCCATCTACAGTCTATTCTCAATACAAGATTCAGAGTGATCTGTTACAATCTAAGTTAGATCATGTCACTCATGGGTTCACAACATTCTAATGGCTCTATTTCAGTCAGAGAAAATGCCAGAGTCCTTGCTGTGTCCTACGTAATTCCCCTACATTCCCCATGTCCTCTATTCCCCCTTCCCAACCTGTCTGACCTCATCTTCCTCAGCTCTTGCTGCTGCTCACCTTGCTGCAGCCAAACTGGTCTCCTTGTGGCGCTTGAAGCATGACAGTCACACCTCTGTCTGGAATCTAATGATTGGAACATATGTTTTTGCTCAAATGTTAATTTCTCAATGAGGTATTTCTTGATTATTGATCGATTTCATACTACATCCCATATCTCCAATCCCAGTATGTTCCTGTTTTCCTGCTTCTCTCCATCACATTGTCACCATTTGACAAATACTGCACATTTTAACTATTTAAATCACCTTACTAGAATGTAACCTCCATGATAGTACACATGTTTAATTGCTTCTTTCACTGTATTTCACCCTAGCAGAGTAGAATTGTACCTGGCATAGTAAGAATTCACAATGTATTTGTTGGATAACTGAGCATTTTTTGGTGATGGAATTGTGGGCAACCATTATTTCTTTTCTTTGTGCATGCCTGTATTTCCTACTAAAAAGAAGAAAAAGTAGGGCAGACTTTAGATCAAGAGACACACATATTGGGCTCTAGTCTTGAATATGTCACTTTACATCTGTGTGAAGTTCAGTAAGTTCAAAAGTGTATAACTTGAATTTTTATCTGTAGGACTAAAATAAGATAAAAAGTTATCTATTATATATATACACACACGTGTATACATATATATACCTATATATGCATATATACCTATATACACATATATATGATAAAGCAAAAAGATATTCTATAACTGCCTAACATATGTATATTATTGTGATGATAAAATATGATAAATGTTTTTGAAAATATTTTATAAATTAAAGGCTGCTCAACATGAGATCATTACAAAGAGAGGTTACTATATATTTTTCTACTAATCATTTTACAATAAGCAATAGACTCAAGTACACTCACATATTTATTTCTGTCTCATGGCCTCTGTAATCTGAATTTAATGAAGGACTAGTTTTGAATCTAAATTCAAGGTGATGGCATAGTGAGTTTTCTCCAGATATGGAAGGAGCAAAGGAAGAAGAATATTAAAAAAATTCAATTTCACCATCAACAACACTATAGTACATCAGGTGACACAAGGAACAATAAATAAGAAATGAATCAATATTTAAAATACCAAACAACCCAATTAAAAAATGGGCGGAAGATTTAAATTGTCATTTCTCCTAAGAAGACATATAGATGGCTAAAAAGCACATGAAAAGATGCCCAACATCACTAATAATTAGAGAAATGCAAATCAAAACTACACTGAGGTATCACCTCATACCAGTCAGAATGGCCATCATCAAAAAATCTACAAACAGTAAATGCTGGAGAGGGTTTTGAGAAAAGGGAACCCTCCTACACTGTTAGTGGGAATGTAAACTGGTACAGCCACTATGGATAACAGTATGGAGGTTCCTTAAAAAACTAAAAACAGAACTACCGTATGATCCAGCAATCCCACTCCTAGGCATATACCCGGAGAAAACCATAATTCGAAAAGATACATGCACCCCAATATTCATTGCAGCACTATTTGCAATAGCCAGGACATGGAAGCAACCGAAATGTCTATCAACAGAGGAATGCATAAAGAAGATGTGGTACATATACACAATGGAATATTGCTCAGCCATAAAAAAAGAACAAAATAATGCCATTTGCAGCAACATGGATGGACCTAGAGATTGTGATAGTAAGTGAAGTAAGACAGAGAAAGACAAATATCATGTGATATCTCTTATATGTGGAATCTAAAAAGAGGGTACAAATGAACTTATCTACAAAACAGAAAGAGAGTTACAGATGTAGAAAACAAACTTATGGTTACCAGGGTGTAAGTGGGGGAGGGATAAACTGGGAGATTGGGATTGACATATACACACTACTATATATAAAACAGATAATTAATAAGGACTTATAGCACAGGGAACTCTATTCAATACTCTGTAATGGCCTATGTGGGAAAAGAATCTAAAAAAAGAGTGGATATATGTATAACTGATTCACTTTGCTGTACACCTGAAACTTACACAACCTTGTAAATCAACTATACTCCAATAAAAATTAATAAAAATTAAATTGAAGTCATTACGGAAACAGTGTCAAGTGGCATTAAGAGCTAAATGCTTTTCATGTATCGCTTTTGAAGAATATACGTGTACTATGCACATGAGGAAGGATGAGAAGGGATAAAGGGGTTCAAGTACAGTTAGTGGAGTTGTAAGCAGAAGATGGGGGATGAAGGAACCATCGTCTCCTAATCGTTAGAAAGTTGGGGCAATGGAGATCTGCTAGGAGACAGGCAATGGGAATAACACAGTACTCTGCTGGCTGGCTTAGAAAGTGTCAACGGGTTCTATTACTTCAAAGTCACATACAACATTCCAATTCTTTCCCTATCATTTAAAAACAGAAATAGGATAGCTGCTTTTAAAATCAGTTTGTATTATATCAAGGTATTAATGTACCTGCAAAATATTCCTGTGATAAACAAACATGAAACATATGTTTATAAGACATGTATTACAACTGAAAGTATATTTTATCTACCAATAAACTTCTAGTAGATTGAACATAAAAATCCCTTCTAGTCATTGGGAGGTGCGCCATCAATCTGAGAAACTCTGGTGTATACAGAGAGAGAAGGCTTAGGAACCAAAACTGATTATCAAAATAGAGTTTTCACTACTAAATGGGGTTGAAATCATTCTTAGGGAATCAGAATTTATATCAGTAATTGGCAAAACCTAATCATTTAATTCCCAATGTCATTAAAGTGGATATCCATTTCTGCATGTGAACTGAATAGTATTCAAGGCTAAAACTCTCCCTAAAAACTCAAAGCAGATGTTAACCCTTATTATTCATTATTTCCAGTCAAGTCTGTCTGTGTGAAAACTTCTATATTAGGGAAAAAACGCCTGCAGTTTCATTCCAAGTATAATGGAATAGTAGCCTAAAATATGTTTATTAGTTTATGGAGTCACTGCAAAAAAAGCTTGCAATTATCTAAAATTCCTCCAAATTGTGATCAACAGATTATAAACTATTATCTCTGTTAAAGAGCAAGACAAACTTGAAAAACTATCATAGATAGAGGATATAGAAAATAATGGTAGGTGTACCAACTACACGTTAGTTACACTTGGTTCTGAAACTTCTTCTATTAATATAAACTATGAGAAAACTACTCCAGTACAACGTGTTTGAAAATGAAGTTCAGAGTATATGACAGAAGGGCCTGCATCTGGTTTTGCCCATGACTGAATGCCTAACATGTAGTAGGTGCTCAGAAAATAACTGCCTAATGAATGAGTAAATACTTTTCACAACCACTTTATCTTTGGTCTAGTTCTCTTATCCACCAAGTGCATTACGCACACCTGCTCATCCTTTAAAAGCACCACATTTTATATTAATTTGTATTAACCATGCCTTCTTATTTTCTGTATTCTGATGCAATGACATCTGAGACCTTGCTGACCCTGGATGGACTGACCCTTCCAGAGTCAGTTACTTTCTAGAGATAAACAACTTAGCAGGATGTGTGCCTGCCAAATGCAAGCCAACCAGTACAGAGCTCACACCCCAACCACCTTTTCCACAGGGCTCTCAAACTCTGGGGCCACTACTACCACTTGCTCCAGTCACCCAGGTACCAGACAACTAGGGACAGTCCATATATATTAATACTAGAGCCTAATGAAAATATTCAAATTAGCCAGTCCTAAGCCTGCTCACCCTGCCTTCCCATGGAAACCACAATTGAGGCTCCTGTCTACATTTTTCTCATCCCCTCTGCCTCCTGACTGATTCTGGAACTTTCCCAAGTTGCCCGCCTGTATGGTATGCCATGCCTCCTGTTTCTAGGGATCTGTGAGTATAACAAACATTTCATGACAGTCGTTTCCATGTCCACATGTTTTACTATACCTGATTAAAACATACCGGTATCCTTAAAACACAATTTCTTTGGGACAGTATTTCCATTTAAACTATGGGCAAATTAAACACAACTCCACATTTGGGAAAAAAATTAGTTTCATATAAAAGCAATGAGAGATTTTTCACCTATGAAGTTGGCCAAGATTTTTAAACTGATCATTCTGAGTACAGTTTCATGCAAATGTCGTAAAAGACATTTTGGAAGTACTTAAATCAATATTGCAACAATTAACTCAATTTGTGATAAAAAAAAAAACTCTACAACTAAGTAAAATGCCTAATGGAATAGAGTGATGTTAATTCTATCTATCTATCTATCTATCTAAATATATAGATATATGTACATATATAACCTATAATATGTATTACATGGAAACATATAACACATTGTTCAAACACAAAGATAAAAAAATTACAATTCCACATTTATAACAAAATGTATTTGGTTACTCATATAACAAAGGCTGGAAGGTTGAACACTAAAATGCTGAATGAGTAACACTCTGTGGTGAGTTTATGGGTGTTTTAAAATGTTTTATTTTAGGTTTTTAAATGTTAAAAAATAGATAAGTTAAACCATGTACCCAAAATCTAGGTGTAACACAAGGCAAATAGCTTACCACGTTAGCTTGCGATCTATTTTTAAAAAACAAAGTATTACACAGCTAAACGCCCCACTTATCCCTCTCTTTTCCTGCCTCCCCATAATTTACCTATAATGCCATTATCGTCCATTTATACTTAAAAAATTTCTTCAGTGAATATATATTACTTTGTAATTAGGAAAATCGAATTAAATATATCTGGTGTGGCATTCTAATGTCTCTTCATACTGAACTAATCTGCATCACCATTTTACATTTTAAATGGTAGCGTTTCCACTTAAACCTCGGCCCTAACATGGAATGCTTAACATATGGGACATGAAACTCCACCAGAGGCTGCCAGGCATATCAGGGATTCTTTGATGGAAATACACACATAAGTCATTATAGTAAAATATTTAACCATTTAAAATTTATATTCATTTATTAATAGACATAGTATATTTGTAAAGTTACTGATTATAACTTTTTTGCTTAGATAACATTTCGAGCATGGAAGCAGAAAAGAACATTATATTTATTTATTTACTTAATGAAATATAGTTGACATACAATATTATGTCAGTTTCATGTGTACTATATAATGATTTGACATTTGCACTCATTGCAAAATGATCACAAGTCTAATAACCACCTGTCCCCATACAAAGTTATTACAATATTATAGATCATATTCCTTATGCTGTATATTACATCCCAGTGACTTATTTATTATATAACTGGAGTTTTGTAATTCTTAATTCTCTTTACCCATTTTACCCACCTCTCCACTCCTTCTGTTCTGGCAACCACTCTTTTGTTTTCTGTATCTGTGAATCTGTTTTCATTTTGTTATATTTGTTTTTTTAGATTCCACATATAAGTGAGATAATGCAGTGTTTGCCTTTCTCTATCTGATTTATTTCACTCACCATAATATTCTCTGGGTCTATCCACACTGTTGTAGCAAATGACAAGAGTTCATTTTTTTTTAATGGCTGAGTAATATTCTATTGTATATATGTACCGCATCATCTGCAACCATTTGTCTATTGATGAACACTTAGCTTGCTTCAATAACTCTGGGGAGAACCTCAGCAATTGTGATTTTCCTCCTGTTTGTGGGACACCTACAAATGGGGGTGTGAGTCTTGACCCTACTGTGTCTCTGCCCATCCTTCCTGTCTTGTTGTGGTTCCTTCTTTATACCTTTAGTTGTAGAAAATCTTTTCTTCTAGTCTTCAGGTTGTTCTCAAAGATATCTGTCTATAAATAGTTGTAATTTGGCTGTGCCCTTGGGAGGAGGTGAGCTCACGGTCTTCCTACTCTGCCATTTTGGTCATATCCCCCAGAAAAGCACTCTAACACTCTGAACTAATTAGAATTGTTGCTCCAGGGATTTACACGGTTAGGTATACCAGAAGTTTCTTGCAGTAGGAAGTCCCACTGCAGAGGAGTGCTCAGTTAATTTCACTGTAGCTTCCCTTACGAATAAATATTGGGATGTTAAATTTTTAAACTAGATGCCAAGTTATAATTACAAACAAGGGCTTTTAATCAGAAAATGAATTTGATCATTTTCAAAGTAATGTTATAAATATATTTAAAAGATTGTGGTTTTATTAGTTTGCTTAGACAGAAGAAATTGTCCATGATCTCTGAATTCTAAAAGCATCATTTAAATATAACCACACTGTAAATAAAATGTTCTGCCTACAGAATAACTTTGTACTCCTTTGGTGCTTAATAGGAGAAGTTCTACAAATGAAATAACCTCAATTGATGATTTGAAATTGAAATTGACCCCTGTGGTCTCACAAGTGAGCTAGGAGCCAAGAATATCCTTGATTAGAGCACAGGAGTTATCACCCACGCGCACGGTCTCTAATTGCCTGGGTTGGCAAAGCTTTCTGGTTTCCCTGATGGTCTTTGTGTTGGCCAGGTGAGGCCCACTTTTAAAAGAAAAGCGAAGTCTATGGCTGTTGACTATGCAAACTGTATCTCTAATTTAAAATATTTTTTACCACTAACCATTCCAGTTGTGCCTCATAGTCTGTTCTTTTAATCCCAAACGTAGCAGGAGCTCACTGAATCAAAATTCTAGGTGTGCTTAATAGTTCTGTATGCAGATAGCACTCACTTCCTTCTCTGACCCACTATGCATGCTATTCTGCCCTTTGGTATTATTGTGTATTTGTCATTCATCCTGATAGACATATGCTCATTTATAGCCATTATCTATACATTATTCATATTAGAATCCCTAAGGTTTCCTAACAAATTAAAGTACCAAGTAGATACTTAATGAATAGACACAAAAAGACATAAATGTAGACTTAAAGGAGATAAGAGAGATAAAGGAAGCTGTCAGATCATGAGGAAACTTGATTCTTTTATTTTACTAGATATCACAAAATTTTAATTTCTAATAATTTATACTAAGGTAACGATTTAATTCCAAAAAGTTCACGGCTATACCATTTATAATAAATGACCCAGAATCCTAGTAATTAGGGTTTGAATAAATAATTTTGATTAATCCACATAGTATAACATAATGTAGTCATAATGAAGTATAAATATAATTTCTGAATTGGAAGATGTTCAACATATGTAGATTACTTGTTTTTCTTTCTTGTTTTCTATCTGGAGATTACAAGAGTATATACAAAAATGTTCATAGTGATTATCACTGGTATTAGATTCATAGTTGTTTATCACTGACTTTTTCAAAAAAATCTTTTTATTTCTACTTTTCCTGCACAGACATATTCTTTTTATGATAACAGAAATATAAATTATTAAACATGATTAAATGAAGTGGTTTAATGATCAAAGTGATTCTTTATCTAGTTGCTCTAGTGCTGCATTAAAGAAAATGCTTTATCTAGGGCTTCCCTGGTGGCGCAGTGGTTGAGAATCTGCCTGCTAATGGAGGTGACACGGGTTCGAGCCCTTGTCTGGGAAGATCCCACATGCCACGGAGCAACTAGGCCTGTGAGCCACAACTACTGAGCCTGCATGTCTGGAGCCTGTGCTCCACAAGGGGAGAGGCCACGACAGTGAGAGGCCTGCGCACCACGATGAAGAGTGGCCTCCGCTTGCCACAACTAGAGAAAGCCCTTGCACAGAAACGAAGACCCAACACAACCAAAAATAAAAATAAATAAATTAAAAGAAGGCTCAACATTAAAAAAAAAAATGCTTTATCTAAAAAGCTTTATTCGGGCTTCCCTGGTGGTGCAGTGGTTGTGAGTCCGCCTGCTGATGTAGGGGACGTGGGTTCATGCCCCGGTCCGGGAGGATCCCACATGCTGCAGAGTGGCTGGGCCCGTGAGCCATGGCCGCTGGGCCTGCGCGTCAGGAGCCTGTGCTCTGCAGCGGGAGAGGCCACAACAGTGAGAGGCCCGTGTACCGCAAAAACAAAAAAACAAAAAAACAAAAAATAAAAACAAAAAGCTTTATTCTTTGAAAGTAAGAAATACAATTATATTATTGGGTTCAAAATAATGATGTTTAGCATTTGCCATTTGTTGAACAAAGTCACTGAAGGAAGCAAATAATTTTGCAAATCTTCAATTGTGCAGGCATTTACTTTCTGTAACACTGCCCTACTTTCCTCTGTTATTTCATATTATAATATTAATTTTGAATTCATTTAAAATAGCAATGAATTCTTTATATCTCTGATTTATAAAAGAAATGCCAAAAATGGTTCAAAACATCAGTGTTGAGCAATGACTAAGTTATAAATGAATAGTTCTTGCTATTGTAAAGGCAATTAGCAGCTTATCCCTTCTCTGTGAAAGGAAAAAGTGAGTTGTTCTCTTACCAAATCTGAAAGTGGCAGCTGATGCTTTGTTTGAAACTAGCCTTTTGTTTTAACAAATGAAACTTATCCTATGCCTTTGTTTGGATACTAATAATGAAAGATCATATCAGAGAGGCCTTTATCTACAATTGTAGTAACTTGCAAAGCTTCAAAGACAGCTGAGCTCGTTATGTTAGAGCTGCCAATCATACAGCCAGTCATTTATATAGCTTTTGAACTCTCACTGTCATGTTTCCTCATGGACATTTTTTTTCTCTTCTGTTTTATAAGATGTTTAAACATTCCATTCCATCTCCTTACAAATGACATTCTAGAAGATTCCCATAAGATTTTCTTCGCCATAACAGAAAACTAAGACATTTATTCATTCCATTAGTGTTTAAGATATGATTCTTCAAGCTAATCTCAAATTTTTAAAAATCATTTTCCCTGTCATCTTGAGATTTTTGTTTTGCCTGCACTTTGAAACACTGTAGGATATCATAGTATTTGACACACCATAAGCTCAATATGGATCCCTATAACATCCACCAAGATAACTCATTGATGTCTAAGAAATCAATAAACAATCTTTAAACTGAATCAGAACTAGAAGTATTCTAAGCACTTAATAAATTTGAGCCATAAATATGACACAGCAAAAAATGTTGGGTAATGGATGTGGATTTTCAGTCCTTGTCATCTAAACCCTATAGCCACTACCCCAGAACTTTTTCCTGGGGTCCCCATTCAAACAAAGGCACTAACTATCCATCTAGTTGCTTGCTTCAGAAGACTTGCCACCATCTTTGACTCCTTCTCTCTCTTAATTTAAAACTTTCAAGCATTCACTACCTTTTGTTATTTCTACTTCACAGTATCCCTGGACTTTTTGTACATCTCTCCATTCTCACTACTATACAGATTTAGGCGGTCAACATTTTACACTTGGTTTAGAATTCATCCTGCAAACTTCAGTCTCATCCCCACTGCAATTCTTTACCATATAACAGTCAGAGTGATCTCTCAAAATAATTCACTTTTCACTTATGTCCTTCAATGACACCCCATTGCCCTTTGAGATAAATTCCCATGCTGCTGCTTAACTCTTCCAAACATATTAAAGTTCTCACTTTCAGTTCGTGGAAAGCATCATGCTCTCTCTTAATTCCCTGCACTGACAAACTTTGATCCTTCTGTCAGGAAAACTCTATTTTTCCCACTGTCTCCTTTGTTGCTGGCTAACTTCTGCTTATCATTTATGTTTTGGCTTTGAAATCGCTTCACTCAGAAAGACTGCTCTGGCTTCCTAAAGCTATTTTCAGAAGACTTTCTATACATTCTGTTCCACATCTCTCCAACCCCCATCCTACTTTTTTTTTTTTTTTTAAAGATGTTGGGAGTAGGAGTTTATTAATTAATTTATTTTTGCTGTGTTGGGTCTTCGTTTCTGTGCAAGGGCTTTCTCTAATTGTGGCAAGCGGGGGCCACTCTTCATCACAGTGCGCGGGCCTCTCACTATCGCAGCCTCTCTTGTTGCCGAGCACAGGCTCCGGACGCGCAGGCTCAGTAGTTGTGGCTCACGGGCCCAGCCGCTCCGCAGCACGTGGGATCCTCCCAGACCAGGGCTCGAACCCGTGTCCCCTACATTAGCAGGCAGATTCTCAACCACTGCGCCACCAGGGAAGCCCCCCCATCCTATTTTTTAAACTGCATCCTAATGCCTTATTTACTTGCTTTCATTCACCTCTATGTGGTAAAATTAATGAGAATGGGGAGTATGATTTTTAATTCAACATTTCTTCATGAAAAAAAATGAATGCACTCAAGATTTCATAGCAAAAATTATTCATATATGTTTCATTACAACTCAAATTTGTTACCACATAAACAGAACTACCTAATTTTCTTCCAGCTCAGGGCTTTAAACTCCTTAGCCCTATCCTAAGTGTCTAAAATAATATCATTCCAAAGGCATCACACTTCTTTTACATTGTTCCAATGTTTTTTTATTCTCCCCTTTCAACGACTGGGTTATTTTCTGCTTTCTGCAGAAATAAAATCCATTTTTCTCTCACAAGCATGTTTCCTATTTGTTCTACAGCTGAGTCCTTACAGTGCCAGAACACCGAGGATATTAAGCTTAATAACAGACTCCTAGGACCCCTCTCTGTAATGGCCTTTGTTGGAGTTGCTCTCTCTTTCCTATGTCCCTTCCATAAATGTATTCACATGAACAGAGAGCATTGCTTTGACAAGTGAAAAATCCTCATTTGCTCAGTGCTAAGTTGAAGCAGCGACACAGCCTTCTATTATTACTAAGCTTTCTGAAAAATAAAGTCATGTGCTTTTTCTTTTCCCAAACCTCTCCATTTTCTGCCATGTATTCAAGCTGTCTTCTCTCCTTGCCTCCTTCAGAACATACTTAATACTAAAGGGTCTGAAGGAAAAGTTTAAAACTTTCATTATTTTTCAAGAGTCAGTGTTTCCTGAGGCCCTTCTGAATCCCAGGTGCAGATCTATGCAGGTCCTGGCCATACAAAGAGGAAAAGACTGGCTTCCTAAAACACGTCCCTGTTGGTGGGGAAGGCAGACTCATAAACAGATCATTTCAAATCACTACGACATTTCCAAGGTTTGAGCAATTCTACAGAAGCACTGAGAATGAAATGCCTAATTCTGCTCAGGAAGAATTAGGAAAAGGAGACGTGAGAGGTAGAAAAGTTTCCAAAGGAGGCAGCACATACCTCTGTGCTTTTTATTTTCCTACAACAGAATATTTGAGTAATAGAAAACAGATATATGGTAATTAGATTTCTTATTTTTCATTCATTTTCTTTTGCTGTCAGATAAGAAAACAAATGAATTTTCTTCATTTGATTTTAGGCTTGAATATACTTTCATAACTCTGCCGGATCTCAACAGATACCTTACCAGACATCTGGCTCTGGGAGTGGGGAAGCATAGGCTGCAGCTACTGACAAGTCTGAGCACAGGGAGACCCATTCACTTTCTGGTGATACCTCTGTTGCTGGGCAAGCAACTAGAATAGGTAGGTGTGTTATTGTAAAGCGTCTCCTCAACTTGTTTGTTTGAACTCTCAGCATCCAGAATATTGGGTCCAGTAAAGAATATTACTTAAAAAAAAAAAAAAAAAGAGATCTCATTTGAAAACCATGAAACAGGGCTTTATAGACAACTTATCATTTCCTTTAATGTCTCACTTGGTTAGATACTCAGTTTTTCTGTGGGGTAGCTAGGACAGAATTTATTATTCCCATTTTCCAGATGGGTTTCTGAGACCCATTAAGTTTCAAGGATTTACTGTAACTAGACAAGTCTTGTAAAACCAGGCCTTGAACCATCTGGCTACAAAGTCTGGGTTTATGTTATCTAGATTCGGCTGATGTAGAACACAATATCTCTTTTATCTTTTATACAACACATATACATATACAACATTCATATTCACATGCATTTAATGACAACCTCAATTCTTTTCTCTTTAATACCATCAAACCCTTCAGCTTTTCTCAGAGGTCATAATATCTGAAGCAACTTATATGCTGGACAATATTGGGTGATTAGACATAAATTATAAATACACAGTGTTCAAATATATTCGAAAATATAAATACTACTTTTGTTCGTTTGTTCATTCATTTACCACTTGCCCATTCTCCTATAGAACAGCATTTGCTCCAGGTGTGTGTGTGTGTGTGTTTTAATTGCCTCTGACTGGGCTCCTAGTAAGATTGTGTCTTCTCTGGAATCTTGCTTTGAAGATGGGTGCAAATCATCTGCCTGGCTATGATGTGATCTTTGTTTCCCATATAGCTATTTTTTTCTTGTCTGTACACTACTACCACTAAGAACTCATTAGCTACAATATGAAGGGGGTGGGTCCAGGTATGGGAACCTGACTATGACTTCTGTTTCCAAAAATGTAAATAATTAGATGCCCAAAGGAACCAAACTGGCAAAGCACACAATCACACACACACACACAGACTGATGGTCATTATAACAATTGATAATTTCATTATTATTAAAAATAAGAACTACAGTTAATTAACAACCTCATAAAGAGATTAAAATTACAAGGCCCAAACTGGATGAAAATACTTTCAACACCTGTTAGCCAACAAAGGAATAATAAACAGAATATATAAAGAATACCTTAAAATCAATAAGGGAACGATAAAAAGCAAACAAATAAATGAACAAAACATTGATAGCCAACTGAAGTTCAACCTCATTAACAAGAAGACCCAATAGAAGATTGATATGTAAACATCAATTGCATTTATATAAAGTACCAATAATCAGAAAAATAACACAATTCTCACATTCTCCATGTCATACTATTTTAAAGCCTGACAGTGCCATTGCTGGTAAAAGTGTTAGGGCAAGGGGAACTTTGCTGGTAGCAATTAGAACTGGCACATTAACTTGGGAAAAATGCTGGGCTTTAGCAATTTCACCCCTAGATATATCCCACAGACTAGTAGTGCATTTCAACCTTTAATAGCCACAGAAGATACAGTAAGATGCAGATTCTGATTCAGTAGATCTAGGGTAAGGAATTTTTAACAAGTTCCAGGTGATGCAGATAATCCTTGGACCACATGTTTTTGGTATCAAGCCCTACAGAATCTCTTGTACCTGTGCTCCAGGAGCCATGTCAAAGAATGTTCAGAGCAGCATCATTTACAATGAGATAGTTGGAGACAACCCACATGACCATGTTTGGTAGCAGGAATAAACACATTATGATATAGCCAGACCATAGAACACTGTGCAGCAGTGACAATGAATCAGTGTGGAGGAATATTAAAAATATAATACTGAGCAGAAGAATAAGGTTCAGAGGAATACATACAAAATAATTCCAGTTACGTAAAAGATCAAAAGCAAGCAAATAAACATGTATGTAGTAAAATTCAGTAAGCAAGAGAAGCAAGAAAATATTTATCACAAAATTTAGGATACCACTCAACTCTAGCAGCAGGATGGTCAATTTGATGCAGTTAAGAAGAGGCCCACAGGTGATTTTAATGTACAGTTAGTAGCTCTTAAACAGCATTTGTGTAAAAAGATGTTTATTTTGATATTATTCTTCCAACTGTACTTTATCTCATGAATGTTTGTTTGCATAATAAAAACAAACAAAATCTTCTACACTAGGTCCCTAATATAAATATAAATTAATATAAATATTATGTAAATGTAATATAAAAGGGGAAAATGAGGTTAACAAGACTAAAAAGTGAAAATTTAAAAATGCATGCGACTATATCTTATATGACAATTGATAAAATTTGAAGGCAAAACCTAAAAAGAATTCAGAAGAGGCCATTCTCCCAGTGATATGATTACATTTATAGCATTTTGATGTTCTAATTTGATCCAAAAATAGACTTTAAATATACAGAGGAGTGCATTGTTAGCAGCATACGCCTTAAATTATCTTCTATGAGACTTTTGGTAGAAACTACAAATTATACATCAATAATACTTCTGTAGTCAGAGTTTAAATTGCAGTGATAATATTGCTGATTAAGGTCATTTATCTAAGTTCTGGAAACCTAGCGAGCAGGGACAGACTTTACATTACTGAAATTAGAGTGCTCTCATCCAGTACTTTCATTCAAATAAAAGTGCACTTCATCTCCATACAGAGTTGGGCCCAAGGACAACCAATAAAAGATTTCTTCAGGAAAGCGTCTTAGTTACCCCCCAGCACCAATCCTGTATTCAACTGCAAATTACCAGCACAGATTATAGCAGAGACAATTCTGACCTTAAAAAATCCACTCAAGGGCTTCCCTGGTGGCGCAGAGGTTGAGAGTCCGCCTGCCGATGCGGGGGACGCGGGGTTTGTGCCCCGGTCCGGGAAGATCCCATCATGCCGCGGAGCGGCTGGGCCCGTGAGCCATGGCCGCTGAGCCTGCGCGTCCGGAGCCTGTGCTCCGCAGCGGGAGAGGCCACGGCGGTGAGAGGCCCGTGAACCGCAAAAAAAAACAACAAAAAAACCCCACTCAAAGCAGGTGTTACCAGTTATCCTCCAAGACTAGAGGAACCTTTAGTAGTGATCCAGCAGAGAAAGTATCACATTTAAAGCAAGAGGGACTCCTGATGGTCATGCCAGAATGACTTAGCTGTGAAATGTACCCTTGGCACCTGAAAGGTTTAATCTACTGCAGAGAGTTAGTTGCTACCTGTATTTTATGTTGGAGAATATTTTCAAAACAGGATTTTTTGGCTTTTCATAGTTAATTTTAAGTCCTTTCTTCTGACAAATATTAGAAAGTAGGGTGTTTTGTATCTCAGGGCCAGTTCCTGCTTAAGATAATAAGGCTCTGTTCAATGACATCTTTTGTAGGTATACAAAGGCATACAGATGCTGGCTGAGTAGAGGGCAGAGACCAGGATTTCACTTTCTGTCTGCCAGGAGCTGAAAAACTGTTATATAAAAAGATACAACTGTTTTAGCAAATATTCATATTGATGCTGACAGAAATTACTAGTTCTACAATGGGGAGTTTTGGTCTATAGGTAGAGTTGCTAGATGTAGAAAATAAAAATACAGGATGTCCAGTTAAATTTGCATTTCATATTATCAGCAATTAATTTCTTGGTATACATATGACCCAAGTATCAAGTATTACTCAGAACATTAAAATATTATTTGTTGTTGATCTGACATTCAAATTTTACATGGAGTCTTATTTTGGGAGGAGGGGGACTGGAATCCCTTTGCATATGGAGAAATCATATTATAAAGCTTAGTGCTTTGATC
Organism: Pseudorca crassidens; assembly: GCF_039906515.1. Taxonomy (NCBI): domain Eukaryota; kingdom Metazoa; phylum Chordata; class Mammalia; order Artiodactyla; family Delphinidae; genus Pseudorca; species Pseudorca crassidens. Next base: position 76,199,138 of record NC_090301.1, read on the forward strand.
TTAGAATTAAAGGACTCCATGGTGAATAAAAACCTGTGCATCTGTTACAGGGGCCAGAGGAAAACAAGAGAGCCAACCAAAGGGGATAAAAATGAGGGCTTAAAGTTCTCTCAAACTTGAACATGAACAAGAATCACCAGAGATCTTGTTAAAATGCAGGTTCTGTTACAGTGGTGTCTTAGTTAGTTCCGGCTGCTATAATAAAGTACCACAGACTGGTACTTAAAGCTGCCTTGAATAACTGTGTCTCACACTGGGGGCAGGAGGAAAGCTTTCTGTTCTGGGATGGCTATGAGCCCTGAGGTGGTACTTTGCTCTCCTGGGAAGCTGATCTGACTCCTTTCTCAAGCTTAGGCTCAGGGATGAGGATGTTCCTATTCAAAGTGGCCAGGCTCTCTACTGGGAAGCACTTTTGATTTCCTCAACCAGCCACTTCTACTCGGTGCTAAGATGCCCCAGGATATGACCTCATAGAGATGAGGTGGTGGAGATTCCAACTACAGTGGACCAGTGCCAGCAGGTTCAAGACTGAGGGAGGAATGCTGGCCGGGTCCCCCATAAAGAGACAGAAGTGAAAAGGAGGCAAACACTTTTAACAGGGTGAAGCATCTCATAAATAAGGTCGAATCTCTTCATTGGAAACCGCCTACTACTTCTGGAGACCATGTCCAGGGCGCTTGGGTGGGGCTGAAATATTTCCACCTACTAGTCCCACTTGCCAGTCAAGGATGACCACACAACTGCCAGAAGCAGCCAGCCCCAGGAGCTCTCAGTTACAACTGGCAGCCTCATCTTTGCTCTGTGCACCAGAGCCACTGTGCCCACTCCCACATTTTCTGATTCAGGGTCAGAAAAGGCCCACTGGTTCTCCATACCTTCATTGCAATTTAGCTGCTTTCTTGTGGCCACCCTAGTTTAACCCCTTAATTGTGGAACTTGAAACAGGATTGGTTCTTTCCCTTCAGGAAGATCATGGGCTCCTGAGGCAAATCAATCCGCCTTATCTCCACAGATCAGAGCTGCAAAAAAGATGCTGATGTAGCATTTGCCAAGTCATTTGCCAAAGCTTCTCAAAAAGTGTCATTTAAATATAGCAAAATATAAAAACAGAAATCTTCATGCATTGTGCTGCTCAATAACCTCCAGAGGAAAAAGATCAGATTCTATGTATTAAAAAATTAGTAAAGTAAAATTGTACCCTTTGCCCATGATTTTAAAGTTAGTAAGAACAAGACATAATTGAGAATATTTAAGACAATACAATATCTCATACTAATAAGATGATAAAGAACTGAAATGTTAAAGGAAAGAATAAAAAATACTAGAAAATGTTTTCTAAAAAGTCTTCAAGAGGGGCTTCCCTGGTGGCGCAGCAGTTGAGAGTCCACCTGCTGATGTAGGGGACACGGGTTCGTGCCCCGGTCCGGGAAGATCCCACATGCTGTGGAGCAGCTGGGCCCATGAGCCATGGCCGCTGAGCCTGTGCGTCCAGAGCCTGTGCTCCGCAACGGGAGAGGTCACAACAGTGAGAGGTCCGCGTATCGCAAAAAAAAAAAAGTCTTCAAGAGCATAAACCAAAAGGCAGGAAAAAAAAATCAACGAATCTGATTACATCAAAATCAAGGATTTCTCATTGGAATGATGCAGAAGAAATTAAGACAAAGAATGGAAGAGGAATGGGATAGGTGGAAATGGGCTTGGATCAAGATTTCTCCGTATTGACCTCGTTATATTATTTTTATTTTTGAACTCTTTGAATACATTATGTATTCAAAATAGAATAAACATTTAAAAGTTATTTTAAAAAATGAATCCTGCTTAATGAGAAAAACATGGACAGTTAATAGGAACCTGGAATAAGATACTTACTGGGATTCTGAAAAACATCCGATGAAATTCTATGACTCACAAATTTTGCTCCAGAGCATAAATCCCCTTTCCCATTCTTATATAAGTTCATAAAAACATGTATGTTGCTACTACATAGAACAGTGTCTGTCACACAGTTAATATTTGATACTATTTGTTGAAGAAAATAATGTTAATGGTGGCAGGGAATTGGAGCCACTTTGAGTAATCATCATTAAGAAAGTGAATAGTTAAAATGCAGTGGATTCTCACCACTGAGTGCTTTGCAGCACATAGATGTGTGCTTAAAACCCTGGAATGGGTGTTAAAATCACAATGTTCATGTTACAAAGAAAAGACAAAATGACATATATAACTCAATGCCATTTATACTAATTAAAAATAAATTAACCCCTAACAATACACAGTTTTCAATAAATCGTTCAAACAAAATGTACATATTAAACAAATTATAATGTTATCTATAATGAGGGATAAAGGAAATTAAAAAAGAAGGAAGGAAAGAGAAAGAGAAGAAAGAAAGAAAGAGGAGAGGGAGGAGGAGGGAGAGGAGAAGGAGGAAGAAGAAAGGAGGAAGAGAGGAAGGGCAAGAAAGAAAAGAAAGCAAGCCATAGCCATGAACCAAAAAGTATGATTAACTAAATCCTCTTTACCCAAAGTTTAGGGGGAAAATCTGTGATAGATGAAAGATGGTCGCAGATACTTTGTTACTCCTTCCTTTGAGACAGAAGTAGGGTCTAAAATCTCTCTCCTTGATTCTGTCTGCCTTAATGACTTGCTAAACTAATAGAATGTAGCTGAAGGATTCTCAAGGCTCTCAGTTATAATACTTGCGGCTCTGCCCAGGCCCCTTGAAACATTTACTCTGGGGGAAGACAGCTTCCTTGACAGTTAGCTGAGTACCTTGAGAGCATTATGCTGGAAAGGCTGCTGATAAGCACTTCAGCTGACCAGCCTCCCTCAGTCCAGCCTTTCAGCCATCATAGCAAGGGGCCAGATATGCAACAGGAGCCATTGTGGACTCTCCAGACCATCCCATGTGCTGGCTGAATACCACTGAGTAACTTCAGTCAATGCCATATGGAGCAGAGGAACCACTGTGCTGAGCCCTGCCTCAATTCCTGACCCACAGAATCATGAGATATAATGAAATCTTCTGTTTTAAGCCACTAAGTTTTGGGATAATTTGCTATGCAGTAATAGAAAACAAGAATCAACACTAACTAATAATAATACCTGACTACCACCAATTTTAAAGTCTAGGTATCAAGGATAAAATTATGAAGGACTAAAAGACAAACAAAATGGTATTATAACTTCTGAAACTGCTTTCTACCCTGAGTCAGAGCCTTTCAAACTAAGGCTGCCACAACATCCAGATATATTCCTATTTAATTGTTTTCTTAGTCTCTGAGAGCAAGGCTTTGATCCTCTGTTTCTGGCTCTTGCGCCCTGTGCCTTGTCCCAATTTAAAAGACCTGAGTTGGAGGAAGGCATACCTCCTTAGTGAGTACTGCTGAATCATCCCCTTTATATCAACATAATCAGGTGGCTGAAAATGGTCTCGTCTTTCAAAAGGAGCGGAGAAGCTAGTTGTCTCATAAGAATATAGAAAGTTAGAAATAAAGTTAGAGATCATCATTTTCAGCTGCTAGTTTAAAGAAAATATTCAATACCCCAGAGATTGTCACTTTCCCAAAATAATTTTAAAAATCTACATGTGTAGATCTTAAATTCAAATAGAAGATTTCTAATTTACCTTCTTGCCTTTAAAGCTAGAGTCCTAGACCCAGGGTCCTGGGCTCTAGGTACCTTCAAATTCCATAAATAGGAATGAAAGCTTCCATGAATTCCAAATCTGTATGAATAAGGTTGTGTATTTATGTATCTGACTGGGAATAGTTTATTATATACTTCACAGATTTTCAAAGCAGTTTGTGATCTCTGCCCCAAGTTGACAAACATTGCCTTAAAGTAAGCCAGCAGTGTTCTTATATATTCTTATATCAAAGAAGATGTCATTTTATTATATAAATATTTTGCCACATATATGTTATTTATCAACAATATTTTAAATAACTTTTCCAAAAATAATAGAATACACACATATTTATGTATAAAATACTTGACCCTTGGCCAGTGCTTTCTTTTATTATTTCTTCAGATATTTATTATTATCTATAATTTATTAAGTCTTTAGTATGCTTCAGATACAGTTCCAATATCTTTACATAATTTATCTCATTATTGCTCACAAAAATGGAATATGTGAGATCAACGAGAATCTCAAAATATCAAAAGAGATTCTGTGAGATAAATATTATAAAATTCCCACTTCATAGATGCAGAAACTGAGGCATAAAGAGATTACATATCTGTCCAAGGTTACATAGCTAATTCTGGATTATGACTTTGCTTCTATATTAATACATGTTTGATCAAGAAAGTTGAAATATTTTCTCTATTAATGTTTTAATTTGCAGAGAAGACAAGAGGATGAGAAGAAATAGCAGTTATTGATTACATTCAACTAACTAAGGAGTTTAAAAAGATGGTAGAATAAAAGCAGTTGGAAGAAGGTATGGAAAAATAGGGGTCACTTGGCAAGGATCATGGATTAGGAGAAAGGAAGAAAGGCTGATAATGGAAAACACCACCAAAGCTCCACCTGTAAAAGACAGCTACTATTGTTCCAACTCTTTCTTCATCCAGACGTACTGCCCTTCATCATGATGTAGCCAAGCTGACTCCTGGGTTACAACCCTAGGGTCTCTTTCTCCTCTTCCATCTCTACTCCTCCCTGGCCTATAATCACTTATGCTAGATCCTGGCATCCCCTCTCATCTTCCATTTACCTGGACAACTCTTAAGCAAAACAGATCTATGATGCTAGTAGTTAATACATTTTCCCTGAGCTGGTTTTCTACTTACTTTCCCACCTAGATTTGAGGCTTTTCCCAAGTGAAGCCAATAAATACCAGAAGAAAATGGGAAACCAAAACATCAAGTAACTCTTACTGGAAAAGGTTCTACAGGTAAAAAACATCCTTTCAGTGTTAATGTCCCCAGGAATCTAATCTGGGATGAGGTTAGCAATCAAATTTAAAATCTTGGATGACCTAGGTTTGTGCAAAGAGAGATCTGGCTTTCAGTACCAGAATGAGATGGCATCTGAAAGCAGAAGAAAAGAAGAGCCTTCTTGAATCTCTCTGTTCCATGCCTAGGACAGGCTAGACTGGCCGCTGTAAGATAATTAAGAAAGCTGTGGAGACTGAATGTGGAGAAGGTTCGTCATGGGGAGCATTAGTATTTTTACAAATAAAATAAAGCTTTTGTGGTTGGGTTTGTGTTAGACCATGCATTTGTAGTTTTTACCACATAGCCACCAACCTCCTCTACTGCTCTTTACTGACAGTCAGGAGGAAAAAGACTCCTGTGTGCACATTGTGGCATGTGACACAAACATTTCTGGACAACATCCCTATGGTACATGCACTTGGAAGCCTGCCAAGAAGCCCGTACCTCATTGCTTTCCTTCCTGTTCACTTCTTTGTTAATAAAATACAGTGATTCTAAACACGGGAAAGCCCAGTGAAATAAAAGAGAGCCAAATAGATGCTAAAGTAGAGCTTTCCATCAAGTGACTCAGAGCCAGGCAGTTATCAATACGGCAGCCACCTGCTCTTAGGCATTGACAATCCACATCAACCGTAACTACTCCATATTACTGCTGCTTCTGACAAAATTATGCAGAAAGCCTATTTGTTAAACAGGCATCCTACCTTTTCAGAAACTGTCTCCCCTTCCCTTTGCAAAGCCCTCCCCTTTTCTCCCTAATGCACCTTTTCATCCTGGTCTATATCCATTGTTCAGCATTCCTTCCTACCAAGGACTTGATGCAAAGCTCTCTTCAACTCATAACCCCACTAGATAAAGACAACTACGAAAAATAAAATTTTTATTTTCTAGAGAATCTGTGTTATTATGCTAAAGAAGAGCTACTCCCAAGGGCAATGGATTGAAGATTATTAGGATGCTGAGGTAGTCTTTCATTAGAGTTGAATGTCTGGTAAGCAAGTATGTGGGTAGGTTATTTATTTATTTTTTTTGGCTTTGGCTTATTTTTTCAGGGTACTATTTAAAGAGCCTCAACTTAGCACATCTGAAAAGTTTAAACTACCTGATATGTCATTACTGGATCTAGAAAAGATTGTGTTTCCTAATTCTCTAAAAGTTATCCTTGACACTGCTCACTTTCATGAGTTGATGTAACTAAGTAATTCCAGAATTAAACTAATATTTTACTATTTTATTTTAAAATAGCTAAAGGATGATGATAACATAGAAATTAGGCAAAGATGGTCCACCAGAACACCTTATGAGGGGGACTTAAACTGCTAGTATTAGAAATCCGAAATCTGCAATGTGTAACTACCTGACTACCAGTAAATTTATGTAATGACCACTGCTGAGTATTGAGTGATCCACTTAATTCAGTTAAGAAATAGGATTGAAATGCAATGTACTGACTATATAATTTTTAAGCTGGTCAATTTTAGCTATTCTAAAATTAAATAATGAAGTTAGGGCACTCTGAAGACGACAAGATGGAAATAGGTATGATAAAACCTCTGTATGCACCTGAGTCATGTTTGATTCATATTTAATGCTCTTACATAAAACAAAAACTCTCAGCCAACTCCTGACAGTAAAAACCCATGAATCTTACAGAAGTGTTCTTGATCATTTGTACTAATTTAAAAAACATTGACATTTTCTACTTTGACTAGTTGAACAAGCCTTAAGGAAATGAAAATTAATCATGATCCATCCGATCCGACTGGAGTAGAATTTACAAATTGGAAACTTCAGAGTACCACATTGGTTGCATACACACATATACACACACACTGATTAGACTAGGGCTATACACACTTTGTTTGAGGGGGGTGCAAAAACTAAATGTATAAATGATTTTGGTATCTAAACCCTAGAAGGTACTGATTATTCTGTGAACAGATCTATACTAGAACTTAGGTTATATTTATTCACTCTAGAAATACTTTGAATTTGCCCAGATTTGATAATAGCAACATTATATAAGGGGTTAATTATCAGAAATAGTTGTTGAATTGCTAATCAAAGACTTTGACAATACAATGATCCATTCTTACTGTTCAATTCAATATTTTTGAAAGATTCAATAAATATTGTTTATACCATCTGTTTATTAATTTTATGAACCATGAATACAATTCAAGACACTTGGAAAGAATAACTGTAATGGGAACTGATATAATCATATTAATAGATTTATTTAAAATCATAACTTTTATGGCTGATACTTTTATTTATGTTCCATGGATAAAGATAACAATATTTTGTATAAGGAGTGTTATCTGATTCTGGCATTCTGCTCATGCTTATTGCCCAGAGAGCTCACTGACCACTTAAAAAAAAAAGCATGCATTTTACTCAATAAAACCTAAATCATTCAACAAATACTTCCGGGGCACATAAAATGTACTAGGCTTGGGGGAAACTGTTTTTACAAAAACAAATAATCCCAAATGCCATAAAGGCTAAGATAAACAGATTTTACATAAACAAATTATTTTTTAAAATATCTTTTTTTATATCAATTGAGTTACAATATGTGTAATAGTCTGGGAGAAAACCCTTGAAATGTATATAACAAACAAAAGATGAATTCCCAGAATACATAAAGATCTATGAATATATAAAAGAACAAAAGAGATCCAAGAGTAAAATGAACAAAGTATATGAATGAAAAGAAGAAATCCAAATAAAAAAAGTGGTGAAAGACGTTCATTTCTAGCAGCAGTGTGAGAAGAGAAACTGTATATACATGTAAATATATGCAAATATAAATGAATGCATGCATATATGTACACACACAAATATATTTGCAAAAATAAGGATTGAGAATCTGGAATATTAATAGTATAGTGTAAGTACTCAAGCACTGTTGCAGTCTTTTGGGATGGAAGTTTTGAAAATGTCTACCAAAATATAAATGTACATATCCATTGATCCAATAAATCTACTTCTATGAATCTATCTGGTCAATAACTACAGAAATATCTAACACTAATTGAATGTTTAATATTTGCCAGGTGTTGTTCTAAGTGCTTTATGTATCTTTTTTCAATTAAGTCTCAAAAAACTCTATGTGGAAAGCCCTATTATAATATTTCCATTTGACAGTAAGGAAACTAAGTACTGAGAGGTTTAGTAAATATAGAGGGGTTATATGGAACAAAGATTTAAACTAATCCAGGCAGTCTGCCACCAGAGCTTTCTTTCTTCTTTTTTTTAAAATTTTTATTGGAGTATGGTTGCTCTACAAAGTTGTGTTAGTTTCTACTGTACAGCGAAGTGAACCAGCTATACGTATACATATATCCCCTCTTTTCTGGATTTCCTTCCCATTTAGGTCACCACAGAGCACCTGAGCTATACAGTAGGTTCTCATTAGTTATCTACTTTATATATAGTATCAATAGTGTATACATGTCAATCCCAATCTCCCAATTCATCCCACTCCCCCTTCCCCCTTGGTATCCAAATGTTTGTTCTCTACATATCTCTATTTTTGCTTTGTAGATAAGATCATCTACACCAATATTTTCAGATTCCACACACATGTGTTAATATATGATATTTGTTTTTCTCTTTCTGACTTACTTCACTCTGTATGACAATCTTTATGTCCATCCATCTGTGTACAAATGACCCAATTTCGTTCCTTTTTATGGCTGAGTAATACTCTATTGTATATATGTACCACTTCTTCTGTATCCTTTCCTCTGTTGATGGACATTTAGGTTGCCTCCATGTCCTGGCTATTGTAAATAGTGCTGCAATGAACACTGGGGTGAATGTGTCTTTTTGAATTATGGTTTTCTCTGGGTATATGCCCAGTATTGGGATTGTTGGGTCACATGGTAGTTCTATTTTTAGTTTTTTAAGGAACCGCCATACTGTTCTCCATAACGGTTGTACCAGTTTACATTCCCACCAACAGTGCAAAAGGGTTCCCTTTTCTCCACACCCTCTCCAGCATTTATCGTTTGTAGATTTTGTGATGATGATCATTTTCTGCCCGGTGTGAGGTGATATGTCACTGAAGTTTTGATTTGCATTTCTCTAATAATTAGTGATGTTGAGCATTTTTTCATGTGTTTGTTGGCCATCTGTATGTCTTCTTTGGAGATATGTCTATTTAGGTCTTCCACCCATTTTTTGATTGGGTTGTTTGTTTTTTAGATATTGATGAGCTGTTTGTATATTTTGGAGAGTAATCCTTTGTCAGTTCCTTTGCTTGCAAATATTTTCTCCAATTCTGAGGGCTGTCTTTTCATATTGTTTATGGTTTCCTTTGCTATGCAAAAGCCTTTAAGTTTAGTTAGGTCCCATTTGTTTATTTTTGTTTTTATTCTCATTACTCTAGGAGGTGGGTCAAAAAGGATCTTGCTGAGATTGATGTCGAAGCGTGTTCTGCCTATGTTTTCCTCTAAGAGTTTTATAGTGTCTGGCCTTAGATTTAGGTCTTTAATCAATTTTGAGTTTATTTTTGTATATGGTGTGAGAAAATGTTCTAATTTCATTCTTTTACGTGTAGCTGTCCAGTTTTCCCAGCACCACTTACTGAAGAGGTAGTCTTTGCTCCACTGTATATTCTGGTCTACTCCATTGTATATTCTGGCCTCCTTTGTCATAGGTTGGGTGACCAAAGGTGTGTGGGTTTATCTATAGGCTTTCTATTCTGTTCCACTGATCTATATTTCTGCTAGAGCTCTGTTTCTTAATGCTATTACTTTCTCAGAATTAATCTCTTAAGTTCACAAAAATGTTGCTTCAAGAATGTTTCTGGTCCTTGAACACAGAGAGTTGGCACCGCACGCAATACTTCTGTGGACTGTGTGCTACTCGAGGGTAAAGAAATCAAAGCAGAGCAAAGTGCATGTAACATAAGGTGTGTGCTGTTTCTCATTAAAGTCTGGATTTCTATCTGCCAGAGTTATTCAAAACTTAAAGTATAAGATTGAGGTATTTAAGGTGTCTTTTTGGCACCTTAATTCACTGGCAAGCATCCCTCATACCAAGTTAAGCCGTGTGGCTGACAGGGTCTTGGTGCTCTGGCCAGGTGTCAGGCCTGTGCCTCTGAGGTGGGAGAGCCAACTTCAGGACATTGGTCACCAGAGAACTCCCAGCTCCATGTAATATTAAACAGCAAAAGCTCTCCCAGAGATCTCCATCTCAATGCTAACACCCAGCTCCACTCAACGACTGGCAAACTACAGTGCTGGACATCCTATGCCAAACAACTAGCAAGACAGGAACACAACCCCACCCATTAACAGAGAGGCTGCCTAAAATCATAATAAGGTCACAGACCCCCAAAACACACCACTGGATGTGGTCCTGCCCACCAGAAAGACAAGACCCAGCCTCAACCACCAGAACACAGGCACCAGACCCCTCCACCAGGAAGCCTACACAACCCACTGAAACAGCCTTAGCCACTGGTGGCAGACACCAAAAACAGTGGGAACTACGAACCTGCAGTCTGCGAAAAGGAGACCCCAAACACAGTAAGTTACAATGAGAAGACAGAGAAATACGCAGCAGATGAAGGAGCAAGGTAAAAACCCACCAGACCAAACAAATGAAGAGGAAAAAGGCAGTCTACCTGAAAAAGAATTCAGAGTAATGAGAGTAAAGATGATCCAAAATCTTGGAAATAGAATGGAGAAAATATAAGAAACATTTAACAAGGACCTAGAAGAACTAAAGACCAAACAAACAGTGATGAACAACACAATAAATAAAATTAAAAATTCTCTAGAAGGACTCAATAGCAGAATAACTGAGCCAGAAGAACGAATAAGTGACCTGGAAGATAAACCAGTGGAAATAACTACAGAAGAGCAGAATAAAGAAAAAAGAATGAAAAGAATTGAGGACAGTGTCAGGGACCTCTGAGACAACATTAAATGCATCAACATTTTAATTATAGGGGTCCCAGAAGACGAAGAGAAAAGAAAGGGTCTGAGAAAAAATTTGAAGAGATGATATTGAAAACTTCCCTAATATGGGAAAGGAAATAGTTAATCAAGTCCAGGAAGCACTGAGAGTCCCATACAGGATAAATCCAAGGAGAAACACGCCAAGACACATATTAATCAAACTATCAAAAATTAAATACAAAGAAAAAATATTAAAAGCAGCAAGGGAAAAACAACAAATAATATACAAGGGAATCCCCATAAGGTTAAAGCTGATCTTTCAGCAGAAACCCTACAAGGTAGAAGGGAGTAGCAGGACATATTTAAAGTGATGAAGGAGAACAACCTGCAACCAAGATTACTCTACCCAGCAAGGATCTCATTCAGATTCAACAGAGAAATCAAAACCTTTACAGACAAGCAGAAGATAAGAGAATTCACAAAACCAAACCAGCTTTACCAGAAATGCTAAAGGAACTTTTCTAGGCAGGAAACACAAGAGAAGGAAAAGACCTACAATAACAAACCCAAAACAATTAAGAAAATGGTAATAGGAACATACATATCGATAACTACCTTAATTGTAAATGGATTAAATGCTCCAACCAAAAGACATAGACTGACTGAATGGATACGAAAACAAGACCCATATATATGCTGTCTACAAGAGACCGACTTCAGACCTAGAGACACATACAGACTCAAAGTGGGGGATGGAAAAAGATATTCCATGCAAATGGAAATCAAAAGAAAGCTGGAGTAGCAATTCTCACATCAGACAAAATAGACTTTAAAATAAAGAATATTACAAGAGACAAAGAAGGACACTATATAATGATCAAGGGATCCATCCAAGAAGAAGATATAACAATTGTAAATATTTATGCACCCAACATAGGAGTACCTCAATACATAAGGCAAAGGCTAACAGTTGTAAAAGGGGAAGTCGACAGTAACACAATCATAATAGGGGACTTTAACACCCCACTTTCACCAATGGACAGATCATCCAAAATGAAAATAAATAAGGAAGCACAAGCTTTAAATGATACACTAAACAAGATGGACTTAATTGGTATTTATAGGGCTTTCCATTCAAAAACAACAGAATACACTTTCTTCTCAAGTGCCCATGGAATATTCTCCAGGATAGGTCATATCTTGGGTCACAAATCAAGCCTTGGTAAATTTAAGAAAATTCAAATTGTATGAAGTATCCTTTCCGACCACAACGCTATTAGACTAGATATAAATTACAGGAAAAAATCTGTAAAAAATACAAACACATGGACTCTAAACAATACACTACTTAAAAAGCAAGAGATCACTGAAGAAACCAAAGAGAAATCAAAATATGCCTAGAAACAAATGACAATGAAAACACAATGATCCAAAACATATGTGATGCAGCAAAAGCAGTCCTAAGAGGGAATTTTATAGCAATACAATCCTACTTCAAGAAACAAGAAACATCTCAAATAAACAACCTAAACTTACACCTAAAGCAATTAGAGAAAGAAGAAGAAGAACAACAGAAACCCCAAAGTTAGCAGAAGGAAAGAAATCACAAAGATCAGATCAGAAATAAATGAAAACGAAATGAAGGAAACAATAGCAAAGATCAATGAAACTAAAGGCTGCTTCTTTGAGAAGATAAATAAAATGGATAAACCGTGAGCCAGACTCATCAAGAAAAAAAAGGGAGAAGACTAAAACCAACAGAATTAGAAACGAAAAAGAAGACGTAACACCTGACACTGCAGAAATACAAAGGATCATGGGACATTACTAGTAGCAACTCTATGCCAATAAAATGGACAACCTGGAAGAAATGAACAAATTCTTACAAAAGCACAAACTTCTGAGGCTAAACCAAGAAGAAATAGAAAATATAAACAGACCAATCACAAGCACTGAAATTGAGACAGTGATTAAAAATATTCAAACAAACAAAGCCCAGGACCAGATGGCTTTACAGGCAAATTCTATCAAACATTTAGAGAAGAGCTAACACCTATCCTTCTCAAACTCTTCCAAAATATAGCAGAGGGAGGAACACTCCCAAACTCATTCTACGAGGCCACTATCACCCTGATACCAAAACCAGACAAAGATATCACAAAGAAAGAAAACTACAGGCCAATATCACTGATGAACATAGATGCAAAAATCCTCAACAAAATACTAGCAAACAGAATCCAACAGCACATTAAAAGGGTCATACACCACGAGTAAGTGGGGTTTATCCCAGGAATGAAAGCATTCTTCAATATACGCAAGTCAAACAATGTGATACACCATATTAACAAACTGAAGGAGAAAAACCATATGATCATTTGAATAGATGCAGAAAAAGCTTTTGACAAAATTCAACACGCATTTATGATAAAAACCTATCAGAAAGTAGGCACAGAGGGAACTTACCTCAACGTAATAAAGGCCATGTATGACAAACCCACAGCCAACACTGTCCTCAGTGGTGAAAAACTGAAACCATTTCCGCTAAGATCAGGAACATACAAGGTTGTCCACTCTCACGACTATTATTCAACATAGTTTTGGAAGTTTTAGCCACAGCAAACAGAGGATAAAAAGAAATAAAAAGAATCCAAAATGGAAAAGAAGAAGTAAAGCTGTCACTGTTTGCAGATGACATGATACTATACATAGAGAATCCTAAAGATGCTACCAGAAAACTACTAGAGCTAATCAATGAATTTGGTAAAGTAGCAGGATACAAAATGAATACACAGAAATCTTCTGCATTCCTAGACACTAATGATAAAAAATTTGAAAGAGAAATTAGGAAACATTCCCATTTACTATTGCAACAAAAAGAATAAAATACCTTGGAATAAACCTACCTAAGGAGACAAAAGACCTGTATGCAGAAAACTATAAGACAGTGAAGAAAGAAATTAAAGATGATACAAAAAAGTGGAGACATATACCATGTTCTTGAATTGGAAGAATCAACATTGTGAAAATGACTCTACTATCCAAAGCAATCTACAGATTCAGTGCAATCCCTATCAAACTACCACTGGCATTTTTCACAGAACTAGAACAAAAAATTTCACAATTTGTATGGAAAAACAAAAGACCCCAAATACCTAAAGCAATCTTGAGAAAGAAAAACGGAGGTGGAGGAATTAGGCTTCTGGACTTCAGACTATAGTACAAAGCTATAATAATCAAGACAGTATGGTACTGGCACAAAAACAGAAATATAGATCAATGGAACAGGATAGGAAGCCCAGAGATAAACCCACACAAATATGGTCACCTTAACTTTGATAAAGAAGGCAATAATATACAATTGAGAAAGGACAGCCTCTTCAATAAGTGGTGCTGGAAAAACTGGACAGCTACATGTAAAAGGATGAAATTAGAACACTCCCTAACACCATACACAAAAATAAACTCAAAATGGATTACAGACCTAAATGTAAGGCTAGACACTATAAAACTATTAGAGGAAAACATAGGCAGAACACTTTATGACCTAAATCACAGAAAAATATTTTTTGACCCACAACCTAGAGAAATGGAAATAAAAACAAAAATAAAGAAATAGGGGCTTCCCTGGTGGCACAGTGTTTGAGAGACCGCCTGCCGATGCAGGGGACACGGGTTCGTGCCCTGGTCTGGGAAGATCCCACATGCCACAGAGGGGCTGGGCCCGTGAACCATGGCCGCTGAGCCTGCATGTCCGGAGCCTGTGCTCCACAATGGGAGAGGCCACAACAGTGAGAGGCCCGCATACGGAAAAAAAAAAAAAAAAAAGAAATGGGACCTATTTAAATTTAAAAGCTTTTCAAAGCAAAGGAAACCATAAACAAGATGAAAAGACAACCCTGAGAATGGGAGAAAATATTTGCAAATGAAGCAACTGACAAAGGATTAATCTCCAAAATTTACAAGCAGCTCATGCAGCTCAATATCAAAAAAACAAACAACTCAATTCAAAAAAGGGCAGAAGACCTACATAGACATTTCTCGAAAGAAGATATATAGATTGCCAACAGACACATGAAAGGATGCTCAACATCACTAATCATTAGAGAAATGCAAATCAAAACTACAATGAGGTATCACCTCACACCAGTCAGAATGGCCATCATTAAAAAATCTTCAAAGAATAAATGCTGGAGAGGGTGTGGAGAAAAGGGAACCCTCTTGCACTGTTGGTGGGAATGTAAATTGATACAGCCACTATGGAGAACAGTAAGGAGGTTCCTTAAAAAACTAAAAATTGAACTACCATGTGACCCAGCAACCCTACTACTGGGCATATACTCTGAGAAAACCATAATTCAAGAAGAGTCATGTACCACAATGTTCATTGCAGCTCTATTTACAGTAGCCATGACATGGAAGCAACCTAAGAGTCCATCGAGAGAGGAATGGATAAAGAAGGTGTGGCACATTTATACAATGGAATATTACTCAGCCATAAAAAGAAACAAAATTGAGTTATTTGTAGTGTGGTAGATGAAACTTGAGTCTGTCATACAGAATGAAGTAAGTCAGAAAGAGAAAAACAAATATCACATGCTAACACATATATATGGAATCTAAAAGAAAAAAATTGTTATGAAGAACCTAGGGGCAGGACAGGAATAAAGACTCAGTCATAGAGAATGGATTTGAGGACACGGGGAGGAGGGAAGGGTAAGCTGGGATGAAGTGAGAGAGTAGCACTGACATATATACACTACCAAATGTAAAACAGATGGCTAGTGGGAAGCAGCTGCATAGCACAGGGATATCAGCTCCTTGCTTTGTGACCACCCAGAGGGGTGGGATAGGGCCGCTGGGAGGGAGACGCAAGAGTGAGGAGATATAGGGATATATGTATATCTATAGTTGATTCACTTTCTTATAAAGCAGAAACTAACACATCATTGTAAAGCAATTATACTCCAATAAAGATGTTAAAAAAAAAAGAATGTTTCTGTAATTTTTTATAATAGCAGACAACTGAAACCTAATACTTGTTGATACTGGTTTGATTAGATACATTTTGATAACTTTGTATAGTATAATATTATTTAGCTGCAATGTCAAATGATACAATCCTTTGTGAATTATGTGAATTATAAAATACTTCAGAACATATTATTAAATTAAAAGAATGGAAATCAAAATAGTACTCATTGTACGATCTTATTTACTTATATATGTGTTTGTATATGTATGTATAGTTATGCAAATGCAAAGTAAAAAGATTTGAAGGAAGGGTGACAGAGGCGGTGATGGAAACACATTTTATTTGCCTCTGGACATATGTTATAAAATTAAAAAAATTTTGAGCTTAATGAACTGTATCTAAAAACAGAACCATATTACTCAGCCATAAAAAAGAACAAAATAATGCCATTTGCAGCAACATGGATGGACCTAGATATTGACATACTGAATGAAGTCAGATAGAGAAGAATATCATATGATATTGCTTATATGTGGAATCTAAAAAAATGGTACAAATGAACTTATTTACAAAACAGAAAGAGAGTTACAGATGTAGAAAACAATCTTATGGGAACCAGGTGAGAAAGGAGGGAGGGATAAATTGGGAGACTGGGATAGACATATATGCACTACTAAATATAAAATAGATAACTAATAAGGACTACTCTACAGGGAACTCTACTGAATATTCTGTAATAACCTATATGGGAAAAGAATCTAAAAAAGAGTGTATATATATATATATAACTGATTCAGTGTTCTGTACAGCAAAGGGTAACACAACATTGTAAATCAACTGTTACTCCAATTTAAAAAAAAAGAAAAATCATAGGCATTCAATAAATATTTGACTGACTCAAAAAAAAAAAAAAAAAGGAACCAAACAAACACATTAAAAAAGAGAGAGAGAGATAGATCCTTTATTCGTATAGCTTAGTAGAGGAGAAAAAATACTTTAAAAATGCGTAAATGCTACAACAGGGGAAGTACAGGGAGCCATTGGATTTCCTGGGGGGAAATTATACCAAACTTTGTACATGAATGATGAATGCAGATGGATGATGATGGTACTTTATGCAGATGTAGCAGCATTCATTAGCTCATCAAATACTGTTTTAGACATATGCAAAAACCTAAAAGCAGGAGGGAGCGTGTTGAGCTTTGGATCTGAATATAGTTCAACATGGTTGGTATGTGGACTGCTAGGGTTGAAAGTATAGGGTGAAAGACTGGTAAACTGGACAAGTACCAGATCACATAGAGCCTTGTTGGCCATGTTCTAGACTTCTGACTTTGTGTTAAGAGGTCCTTAGGTAAATGAGAGATCAAAATTTAGGAAGGTCCTCCAGCAGCACTGTAAGGGTGAGTGAAGGGAAGGCAAGCTTTGAGGCAGGGAGAGCCATCAGGACAGTTAGGAGGTTATCAGGATGCAGGACGAGTGTGAGAATGAGGATAATTGATAAATCTGAGAGAACTTAGCAGGTGGAATAGAAAGAACTTGAGTATTTATTTGACTTTGAAGTTTGTGAGTGAGAAGGAGGAAACTAGGAAAGTGTAAGCAAGTTCATATAAGTATCCCCTTTAATTGCTGTCTGTGTGTTCCTCACATACTATGACTTAATATTATTTTCCACTTAAACTAATTAACTGTGATGATGTAGACAGTTCACTCTTTAAAGGCAAAGGCAATGTCTTTTCCATGTTTGTATCCCTTTGCCTGGCACAGTGCAAATCAAGAACTTAATAATTCTCATCAAATGAAGACAGAAGCAAGGTAGTATCATTATTATAAAAATACAAAGAAATACCCATGCAATGCTAATAACAATACCAACAATAAAAATTGACCAGTAGACGGCAGACAGCAGAAGCAAGAAGAACTACAATCCTGCAGCCTGTGGAACAAAAACCACATTCACAGAAAGATAGACAAGATGAAAAGGCAGAGGGCTATGTACCAGATGAAGGAACAAGATAAAACCCCAGAAAAACAGCTAAATGAAGTGGAGATAGGCAACCTTCCAGAAAAAGAATTCAGAATAATGATAGCCAAGATATCCAGGACCTTGGAAAAAGAATGGAGGCAAAGATGGAGAAGATGCAAGAAATGTTTAACAAAGACCTAGAAGAATTAAAGAACAAAAAACCAGAGATGAACAATACAATAACTGAAATGAAAACTACACTAGAAGGAATCAATAGCAGAATAACTGAGGCAGAAGAACGAATAAGTGACCTGGAAGACAGGATGGTGTAATTCACTGCTGTGGAACAGAAAAAAGAAAAAAGAATGAAAAGAAATTAAGACAGCCTAAGAGACCTCTGGGACAATATTACACGCAAGAACATTCGCATTACAGGGGTCCCAGAAGGAGGAGAGAGAGAGAAAGGACCAGAGAAAATATTTGATGAGATTATAGTCGAAAACTTCCCTAACATGGGAAAGGAAATAGCCACTCAAGTCCAGGAAGTGCAGCGAGTCCCATACAGGAGAAACACGACGAGACACACAGTAATCAAATTGGCAAAAATTAAAGACAAAGAAAAATTATTGAAAGCAGCAAGGGAAAAACGAAAAATAACATACAAGGGAACTCCCATAAGGTTAACAGCTGATTTCTCAGCAGAAAATCTATAAGCCAGAAGGGAGTGGCATGATATACTTAAAGTGATGAAAGGGAAGAACTTACAACCAAGATTACTCTACCTGACAAGGATCTCATTCAGATTCGATGGAGAAATCAAAGGCTTTACAGACAAGCAAAACCTAAGAGAATTCAGCACCACCAAACCAGCTCTACAACAAATGCTAAATGAACTTCTCTAAGTGGGAAACACAAGAGAAGAAAAGGACCTACAAAAACAAACCCAAAACAATTAAGAAAATGGTCATAGGAACATACATATCGATAATTATCTTAAACGTGAATGGATTAAATGCTCCAACCAAAGACAAAGGATTGATGAATGGATACAAAAACAGGACCCATATATATGCTGTCTATGAGAGACCTACTTCAGACCTAGGGACACATAGAGACTGAAAGTGAGGGGATGGAAAAAGATATTCCATCCATGCAAAAGGAAATCAAAACAAAGCTGGAGTAGCAATACTCATACCAGATAAAGTAGACTTTAAAATAAAAAATGTTACAAGAGACAAGGAAGGACACTACATAATGATCAAGGGATCAATCCAAGAAGAAGACATAACAATTATAAATATATATGCACCCAACATAGGAGCACCTCAATACATAAGGCAACTGCTAACAGCTATAAAAGAGGAAATCAACAGTAACACAATAACAGTGGGGGACTTTAACACCTCACTTACACCAATGGACAGATCATCCAAAATTAAAATAAATAAGGAAACAGAAGGTTTAAATGACACAATAGAACAGATAGATTTAGTTGATATTTATAGGACATTTCATCCAAAAACAGCAGATTACACTTTCTTCTCAAGTGTGCATGGAACATTCTTCAGGATAGGTCACATCTTGGGTCACAAATCAAGCCTCAGTAAATTTAAGAAAATTGAAATCACAGCAAGCATCTTTTCTGACAACAACACTATGAGATTAGAAATGAATTACAGGGAAAAAACCATAAAAAACACAAAAACATGGTGGCTAAACAATACGTTACTAAACAACCAAGAGATCACTGAATAAATCAAAGAGGAAATCAAAAAATACAGAGAGACAAATGACGATGAAAACACGACGATCCAAAGCCTATGGGATGCAGCAAAAGTAGTTCTAAGAGGGAAGTTTATAGCTATACAATTCTACCTCAAGAAACAAGAAAAATCTGAAGTAAACAATCTAACCTTACACCTAAAGGAACTAGAGAAAGAAGAACAAACAAAAACCAAAGTTAGCAGAAGGAAAGAAATCATAAAGATCAGAGCAGAAATAAATGAAATAGAAACAAAGAAAACAATAGCAAAGATCAATAAAACTAAAAGCTGGTTCTTTGAGAAGATAAACAAAATTGATAAACCATTAGCCAGACTCATCAAGAAAAAGAGGGAGAGGACTAAAATCAATAAAATTAGAAATGAAAAAGGAAAAGTTACAACAGACATCGCAGAAATACAAAGCATCCTAAGAGACTACTACAAGCAACTCTATGCCAATAAAATGGAGAATGTGGAAGAAATGGACAAATTCTTAGAAAGGTATAACCTTTCAAGACTGAAGCAGACAGAAACAGAAAATATGAACAGACAAATCACAAGCACTCAAATTGAAACAGTGATTAAAAATCTTCCAAGAGGGCTTCCTTGGTGGCGCAGTGGTTGAGAGTCTGCCTGCCGATGCAGGGGACACAGGTTCATGCCCCGGTCCGGGAGGATCCCACATGCTGTGAAGCAGCTGGGCCCGTGATCCATGGCCACTGGGCCTGCACATCTGGAGCCTGTGCTCTGCAGCGGGAGAGGCCACAGCAGTGAGTGGCCTGTGTACCACAAAACAAAAACAAAACAAAACAAAAATTTTTCCAACATACAAAAGTCCAGGACCAGATGGCTTCACAGGTGAACTCTATCAAACATTTAGAGAAAAGCTAACATCCATCCTTCTCAAACTCTTCCAAAAACTGCAGATGAAGGAACACTCCCAAACTCATTCTATGTGGCCACCATCACCCTGATACCAAAAATCAGACAAAGATACTACAAAAAAAGAAAACTACAGACCAATATCACAGATGAATATAGATGCAAAAATCCTCAACAAAATACTAGCAAACAGAATCCAACAGCACATTAAAAGGATCATACACCATGATCAAGTGGGATTTATCCCAGGGATGCAAGGATTCTTCAATACACGTAAATCAATCAATGTGATACACCATATTAACAAACTGAATAAAAACCATATGATCATTTGAATAGATGCAGAAAAAGCTTTTGACAAAATGCAACACCCATTTATGATAAAAACTCTCCAGAACGTGGGCATAGAGGGAACCTACCTCAACATAATAAAGGCCATATATGACAAACCCACAGCAAACATCATTCTCAATGGTGAAAAACTGAAAGCATTTCCTCTAAGATCAGGAATGAGACAAGGATGTCCACTCTCACCACTCTTATTCAACATAGTTTCGGAAATCCTAGCCACAACAGTCAGAGAAGTAAAAGAAATAAAAGGAATACAAATTGGAAAAGAAGAAGTAAAACCGTCACTGTTAGCAGATGACATGATACTATACATAGAGAATCCTAAAAATGCCACCAGAAAACTACTAGAGCTAATCAATAAATTTGGTAAAGTTGCAGGATACAAAATTAA
Source organism: Pseudorca crassidens (assembly GCF_039906515.1). Taxonomy (NCBI): domain Eukaryota; kingdom Metazoa; phylum Chordata; class Mammalia; order Artiodactyla; family Delphinidae; genus Pseudorca; species Pseudorca crassidens. The sequence continues at coordinate 76,220,325 of NC_090301.1, forward strand.
TGCACAGAAATATCTTGCATTCCTATACACTAATGATGAAAAATCTGAAAGAGAAATTATGAAAACACTCCCATTTACCATTGCAACAAAAAGAGTAAAATACCTAGGAATAAGCCTACCTAAGGAGACAAAAGACCTGTATGCAGAAAACTATAAGACACTGATGAAAGAAAGTAAAGATGATACGAACAGATGGAGAGATATACAATGTTCCTGGATTGGAAGAATCAATATTGTGAAAATGACTATACTCCACAAAGCAATCTACATTTTCAATGCAATCCCTATCAAATTACCAGTGGCATTTTTAAGGAACTAGAACAAATTATGTTAAAATTTGTATGGAGACACAAAAGACCCCGAATAGCCAAAGCAGTCTTGATGGAAAAAAACAGAGCTGGAGGAATGAGAGTTCCTGACTTCAGACTATACTACAAAACTACAGTAATCAAGACAATATGGTACTGGCACAAAAACAGAAACATAGATCAATGGAACAAGATAGCAAGCCCAGAGATAAACCCATGCAGCTATGATCATCTAATCTATGAGAAAGGAGGCAAAGACATACAGTGGAGAAAAGACAGTCTCTTCAATAAGTGGTGCTGGGAAAACTGGACAGCTACATGTAAAAGAATGAAATTAGAACACTCCTTAACACCATACACAAAAATAAACTCAAAATGGATTACAGACCTAAATGTAAGTATGAAACTCTTAGAGGAAAACATAGGAAGAACACTCTTTGACATGAATCACAGCAAGATATTTTTTGATCCATCTCCTAGAGTAATGGAAATAAAAACAAAAATAAACAAATGGGATCTAATGAAACTTCAAAGATTTTGCACAGCAAATGAAACCATAAACAAGACGAAAAGACAACCCTCAGAATGGGAAAAAATATTTGCAAACGAATCAACAGACAATGGATTAATCTCCAAAATATATAAACAGCTCATGTAGCTCAATATTAAAGAAACAAACAACCCAATCCAAAAATGGGCAGAAGACCTAAATAGACATTTCTCCAAAGAAGACATACAGATGGCCAAGAAGCACATGAAAAGCTGCTCAACATCACTAATTATTAGAGAAATGCAAATCAAAACTACAATGAGGTATCACCTCACACCAGTTAGAATGGGCATCATCAGAAAATCTACAAACAACAAATGCTGGAGAGGGTGTGGATAAAAGGGAACCCTCTTGCACTGCTGGTGGGAATATAAATTGATACAGCCACTATGGAGAACCGTCTGGAGGTTCCTTAAAAAACTAAAAATAGAATTACCATATGACCCAGCAATCCCACTACTGGGCATATACCCAGAGAAAACCATAATTCAAAAAGACACATGCACCCCAATGTTCATTGCAGCACTATTTACAATAGCCAGGTCATGGAAGTAACCTAAATGCCCATCGACAGATGAATGGATAAAGAAGTTGTGGTACATATATACAATGGAATATTACTCAACCATAAAAAGGAACGAAATTGGGTCATTTGTTGAGATGTGGATGGACCTAGAGACTGTCATACAGAGTGAAGTAAGTCAGAAAGAGAAAAACAAATATCGTATATTAACGCACGTATGTGGAACCTAGAAAAATGGTACAGATGAACCTGTTTGCAGGGCAGAAGTTGAGACACAGATATAGAGAACAAACGTATGGACACCAAGGGGGGGAAAACTGCAGTGGGATGGGGATGGTGGTGTGCTGAATTGGGCGACTGGGATTGACATGTATACACTGATGTGTATAAAATTGATGACTAATAAGAACGTGCAGTATAAAAAAACAAACAAACAAACAAAAACTAACACTAAACTTTCTTTGGGTTATTTGTATGGAAATATGTTAATATAAATGTTTCAGACATTACATGAAATTTCTAAAAATTTATATGTTCTGGTACAATGTTATAAGTCATAATTCTAGTTATTACTTTAAAATTTATATCTCAGAAATAACTAAATTTCCTTGTCAATTGCATTATTATGAACTTTCATCAAATCTTTAACCATGGTCATTTTTAAGTCTTTTGACATTTACAGACAGTTCTGGGTATACTCTGATGCTTTTGCAAAAATGTTCCTATAAAAGGGTTTCATCTTCAAGGAATTCATGGAAAAGACTCTGACAAGTACAGGTTTCTGGTAACTGACTATACTGCTGAACTGAATGAATAAGCATTTTCAGAACTCTAATGGAAAACTGATGAATTCATAAAAGTGCTAACAAAAGATCAAGATGAAAAAAAATGACATGGGACTGAGTGAACTGATGAGGATGATTATAATTTTTGTGACTTTCTGTTTGAATAAAAAAAAAAATCCCACAAGGACTCAGAAGCAAAAAATATACAAATCAATTTTCACTGCAAAGTAAAGGAGCTGTTACAGTGGAGGATTACCTGACTGAATGTCAATATTATGACATAGTGTGAGTGTGTTTCGTGTTTGGTAATTGCAATCATTGTTGCTCTTGTTGTGGTCATCCATTTACAATGCTTGGTGTCAGTTTATTTATCTCTTGTAAAAATAAAATACAGTGTGTGTGTGTGGACAAAAAAGAACAAATTAGACTTATGAACAGAACAGAACTTGTTTCTATGTAGGGGACTTACTGTAGATCTTAATTTCTTCATTCGTAAATAAATTACTATTTTAATAAAAAAAAAATGACCAGTGATCGACTACAGCAAGGAAAAGCTGTTGTCTGTCCACTACATCATTAACTTCAACATTTGGCTTTTCAAGGGAATCACACAGGTATATGAATTGTGTTATTACAATATAGCATATTAAAATGATTCAGAATTAAATGATTCATATTAAAATGATTCAGGAATCATTCAGAATGATTCCTCCTCATAATATCATATTCGCTCAGTGATACCATGGTTGATACTGCTAAAAAAGCATTTATTAAGTAATAAAAATCCAAAATTCATAGGTACAAACATACTTTACTTTCATAAATGCCACACTCTTTTCAGATGAATTCATGTTAACTCAACCAAAAACTGATATCCCTGGATTATTAAAAATATATATATTAAAAATATATATATCTATGTGCTGCACATTTTGCTGGAAACATCAAAACCTGGGCTTATGAAATCAGCCTGGAACCATATTTTTATGACTCATAAAAGAAATTAGGCCCTAAACGCAAAGGGCTGGTTATTAAATATTGTATCTTTAAAAAAATCAGCGTGTTGAAAAACATTTATATTTTGTAGGTACAAATTTCAAGAGATAGAAATGAATAAAGTCCTTAAACTTTAATAATGATCCGAAGATGCTATTAACAAAGACTACCTTTGATGAGCTGAGTTTTCGAAAGCATTTTTGAAAGGTTAGCAATTGAGAGTTAACCTTCAAAGTAAGTTCAAGGATCCTTCTTTAAATGCTTACTTGGAATACAGATAAAAATACTACAATAATGTCAAGGAAAATAAGCTGTTTTCCCAGTTACATATAAATACTTTTAAAGGTATGTTTGGGGAGTCTTTACCATTTTATCTTCAATTTGTGCTCAAAACAAGAGCACAGCTGTCCATTAAGAAAAGGAAAAAGAACAACCGGAGGTTATGAAAGGACAGCTGCATCTAATCACCATGTCAGTTGATACACTGTTAGAAATCTACCTCCGCAAAGAAAGAAAATCAATATTTATAGAACAGCCAGCATTTCAAATATATGGTTAGTGCTGTGACTACACTCTATTTTAAAATTCTTAAGCTTTTTACCTGTGGCCAATAGGATAAAAACGTTGCCATTTATAATGGGGTGTTCTGTGCAGAGTGGTTTCTGCTTACATCACGTCATTTCAAAGGACTTGCTAGGACAATCAGGTTGGCTCAAGCTGAAACTGCCCAATTACTAGTAAAAACTGCCTCAGGCTTTAAGAGCCTACAGGGCGTTAAAACTGGTGATGCTATAGTATTTGCATCCTTAAAAATACAGCCGGAAAGCAAACTAAACAAATGTTGAAAATGCATTCTTCAACACTATTTCAAAGTATTTCTACTCTTCATTCATATACCCATTTAGGAGACATAATTAGACACTGCAACTCTATCAGTATTGCCAATGGCTAATGGGCATAGGGCAAGACAATTAGGACATATAGTAAATACTTTGAAAAAAATCAGATAAAAGTAATTCAGACATGTAGCTATTTATATGACTCCTTTCAACTTTAAAGTAATGGGGGTCATGAGAAAAATACAAATCAACATGTGTAAAAGTATCTTATTTTAAGTTTATGAGCTCTTGTATTATGATGCTCTATTAGAAAATGTCATTGTCCTTCTAAATTGTCCCTATTAGACTTTTATATTAGTCCTGGAAGGTAAGATTACATGACTGTGTGTGCCAGTGATTACGGTGGAATCATAGAACCCAAAGCACACGGGTAAGCCAATGGAACCTTCTTGTCTAATGGCAGACTCAGAGGAATGACAGTGCAGGCATAGGAAGAATACCTTTCACCTCTCTTTTATCAGTGGGTCCTTTCTCAGGTTGGATTAGAGAAGTGGGACAGAGGGTTCCCATTTGCTGCAATTCTTATGAAGAAATTCCCTGGTATAGAGGAGATATCCATGGAGAATTCAGTAGAAAAGAAGAAATAAAAGTGGCTCCCTTCAAAAATTCACTCATTCATTTAGTCATTCACTTATTCTTCTAATTATTCAACACATATTTTCTTTCAAGGACTGCAAAGTGACAGGAAAGTTGCTAAGCATGGTAAATACAAGTCTCTGAACTACTCTGGCAATAGATATAGGTAATAAAAATTAAACAATGTAGTACATAGCAATGATGGATTGGCCATGGTATCGAAACTGCAGGAAATACACCTTTGAGAGAGAAAGAATACCCAGTTAGTTCAAGAGAGAACTGAAGCATCCCTGAAACCAAAAAATAAAGTAGGTAGGAGCATATTGGAAGGAAGCAAAATTGTTGTCAAAATTCAATCATAAAGACTCAGTACTTAAAGATCACATTTCGAACAACTGCATAAGTGGAGAATAAGATGTAGTACTAGAAGCCCTGGTATAAAAAAAAATGGGAGTCTCCTTATAAAACATCTTGGGCAAATGAACAGATACGCGGAGGTGCTGCTAGAAAGAACTGTAACATTTTCCTTAGCCAGATTATTATGGAGGTTCTGGAGACTTAAAAAACTCAATATAAACAATTCTAGAGTTTTTTGTAAACATGTGTGTGTTTGCGTGTGTGTTTATGTATACTATAGAAAAAGATATAATTCTAAGCAAAAATGTGCAACCATGTGTCCCTCCCATCTCCCCCATACCAACTTCTCTTCTTACAAACTTAGATGAAAAACAGAAACCCAACAATTTTAGATGATAGCGAAGAAATCCATGATTTTGATTTTAAGAGTGACAGAAACTGCCAGTAATGACAAAAATAGTTATCCACTCAACAAAGGCTTGCCATCATACAAATGACAGATTCCTGACTTCCCCAATACAACCTACTTTATCTGATTTTTGGATGATTTGAAACCTGCCTAGGGCTAGCATTGTTTATAGGCATCCAACTCTAGTTTCCAGTTTACTTCCCTCCTTCCCTTTCCACTGAGAAGCAATTTATTGTTTCACATTTTTGGTTTTCCCTCTTTGCCCACACACAGCAGGCAGGTTCCACACTCAGCGATGCTGTCTCTGAGACATCCAGAAGCATAAATGCCCCTTAGGAAATTCCCAGATACTTTCAGCATATTCCCCAAGTGTCCTTTTACTGCTTTCCAAAGTAATTTCTGGGCTTAAATGAGCCCATTTTATAAGAATAATAACCTTCCAAATGATATTTATTGTAATGTAAAAACTACATTTTCCAGAATATACAAACAGTCCCTCTTGAGCAGCAAGTCATTAGTTCCAGATAGCAGGCATTTTCTTTCAACCTTTAAACTGTAAACTTGTCATTTCATTACATTTTGAGAAATGGTTCTACCACTTATCTGCCTTTTTCACTCAATGGGAAATTATACAAAAGACTAACACCTGACTTTCTACAAATAATATTCATCATGAGTGAATAGAATACATATGGTTACAATTATTCTCAATTGCTTACATTCCTGAATGTACGCTGTATATAATCACACATAACACATTTCTTCCTTGCATTAATTCTTTCTTCATATTTGAGCTTATATATTTCTACAAGTAATGATCTGAATTCAAAAAGTATCATCAAAAGAAAATGAAAAGGTTATATAACATCTGGACTGGGTTTCTATTGTAAAGAGAAATACATCTATATGCGAAATAGTGTTCCTGGCAATAGCTTCTTGACATAGAGGAGGGTTAAAAATGTGTGAAAAAAATCCATCTCCTAATCACACATTTACACATGCATTGTCCCAATTTTTCTTTTCTGTGGAGTAATGTTGGATCTTAATAAGAAAGTTGATACTGCTCGTTCCCTTTTTCATCTATAAAAGAAGGATGTTCACAGCCTCATATATACTTTCAGAACCAGAGCATGTCAATTAGAACCCACACTGACTTTTCTAAACCTGTGATAGATGATAATGTAGAAAAGAGGATGTGGGCATGGATTTTTGCTGTTGTTCTTACAGGTTACATAATAATGGCATTGATGACCGTAAGGCCTATCATAAACTATCAAAAATAGAACATTACAAATTATTTTATAAATACAGCTGAATTCCTGTTATATTAATTTATGCTTTGGTTTCTTTGGACTTTGAGATCTTGAAGATAAACCTGTGTCTTCCTCTTATTTGTATCTTCTCATATGTTTCTTTTTTTCCTTAAAAAATGTAATACCTCAGAGGTTTTTTTTAATAATTAATATGGCTGTTGGAGAAATCCTAAAAAATTTTAAAGAATGCAATAACTCATAATGATGCCACCCAGTAATGGGATTTTCTCACAATGATTTATTTATTTTCTCTTTTTTAATGACATTTAAAATTTTCTTTTAATTTTTTAATTATTTATTTTCTTTTAAAATTTGTTTTTAATGAATTTTGAAAAATAATTGCTTTATAAAGAAAATTTATAAAATATAGAAAAGTATAAGGAAAATAATGAAATTACTCATAATCTCACTACCCAGCGATAGCCTAAATTTACTTCTATTTCCATAACTATCCTTCTCTGTAACTAAAGTAGGATAATATTTTATTGTCCCATATTATGCTTTTTCACATATTTATCAATGAGTAATTTACTGTCATTTAATATTCTTTAAAAATATAATTTTTTATATCTGCATAGTTTTCCATCTTGTTTCTGTAGGAAATCATTTCACCTTTCCCTACTCAGATATTTAAGAAAACAAGGCAGTAGAAAACATCTCTTTATAAACATTAAAAAAATTCCTTACCAATTCAGTCAGCCTTATGTGTATAACACAGAAATAAAGACTTACTTCCCTTAAAAATTTTTTTTCTTAAATTGAGCTGGTACATGTCAGTTAAATTTGGATGGCCTTATATATTGATTGCTTCATTTTTTTTAGCATAATACTTGTGCCCAGAAAGAAACAAAGAAAAAAGAATATTTAGGCATTTAAGATAAGTATAGTCTTTCTCATTTTAGGTCAAAATTGACTTCATAGGACAACTTCTCAAACACAATTTTCTACAATATTATGGTGATAAACAATAGCTTATTTAAACTAGTAGAAGAGGAGCAATAATGCAACACATACTCAGCATGTTTAAAATTGTATTTTCCCCTGCAGAGGAAGAAAATGTCAGAATTGCTTACCTGGGGATATGATATAAAAGAAATCTTTAAATTCATCCATCCAAACTTCTGCCAGTCTCCTGTTGTTCTTGTTGATGACATGACCAGTGCCACCAGGGAAAGTGTATGGAGTTGCCTTCCGAAAAACGTGACCCACGTGGGAGCAAGTCACAATCTCCAATGAGCCTCCACATTGCCAAATCTGGAAAAAAAGAGCAATTGTTGTATAGTAATCATTGCAGATAATGCAGTAATATTGTCTGAGAAGCAACTGAGGCTAACTCAGTTAAGACCAAATCTTCAGATCTTACATTGTTCAAACAACGTCAGATGAACACAAAATTTAGAATGGGTATACTTGGGTTTGGCAAAGGATTCTAATTTGGAAGAGTTTGATGTATTTAAATATTGTAGTATTGGAACTGTGGAAGATGTAATTATTTTTATGTGCCTTTATTAGACTACCTAATTTTCAGTTTCTAATACTTAACCTAATTTCTATTTAATAGATATTTGGTATCCAAAATTTTCTATAAATAAATGAATTTGTACATGTTGGATGCCATGGTCAATAACTAAATCTGATTTGGAGAAAATCAATCTGCTATACCCCATCCACCTGGAACTTCAAGTAACCATTCATTTTCACCTCTCCATATCTCCTGTATCTTAGGCTTTTGCATATGCTATTATTCTTATTAAAGCATGCTAAGTATCCTTTAAATCTATTCAACTTCTATGCATCCTTTAAAGCCCACTTCCAGGATCATTTCTTCTAGGCAGCTCTGTGGGGAGATTTAGTATTGTGTGACTTTTCTACTTTAAACACAGTTTTATTAAGAACATATTACAATGTATTGGGTTGGCCAAAATGTTCATTCGGGTTCTTCTGTAACATTGTATGGAAAAACCCGAATGAACTTTTTGGCCAACTCAATATTTTAAATTGTTCACTTCACTATTGCTCCCTTAAAATTATGAACCCTTGAAAGACAAATGCTATATATTTCTTGGTATCCTAGATTTACTGTTCAGTTGAAGATAGGTATTAAGTGTCCATAAAACATTTATTTCTATAAAATTATATTATATAGCCATAGGTTACAATAGCATGTATGTGTATGTTATATATGTATATCATACATATAAATATAATATATATATATACATATAGTACATTTATTCATCCCAGTAAATTAAAGTCATAATTATTGCCATCTGTAATTGGAAGGATTTGGCTTTATACCATAAATAACATTATTCTTATTTTAAGAAGAGCTGTTGGGCTTCCCTGGTGGTGCAGTGGTTGAGAGTCCACCTGCTGATGCAGGGGACACGGGTTCGTGCCCCGGTCCGGGAAGATCCCACATGCCGCAGAGTGGCTGGGCCCGTGAGCCATGGCCGCTGAGTCTGCGCGTCCGGAGCCTGTGCTCCACAACGTGAGAGGCCACAACAGTGAGAGGCCCGCGTACAGGGGAAAAAAAAAAAAAAAAAAAGCTGTTTATTTTGGAAGAAAAGGTTTTCTCCTATTGATCCCTCAAGTAATATTCATCTGAAGATGGGAGAAGAGGGCTGCTATTGGTCTTGGGTAGCAGTAAGAGACATCTTTTCTAGAAGATGAAAGATGATAAATAAGTTATACTCATCAACAACGTTTGTGCATTACATGTACAGTCTATTCTATCTCATTTTCTAATTGTTTAAACAGTGTGATGCTAATAGAAAAGATGTTCCAACCCAACGCTGAAATGATGGACAATATAAAAGAGGAATGGAATTCATCATTTCCCTAGAAAGACGGGTAGCTCATTCTTAAATAATCAAATTACTTAATTGATTGGTAACTTTCTCATCTTTCTAGCATAAAGTCTATAAACTGTCTTGTAATTACACAACTCTTTACATTCCTCCTTTCTATTAAAATGGAGGAAGTTAATCCTTCTCCTACCAAAGACAAATCAATACTTGTATGTCAGTCTAGAGCATATTACTTAAGTCTGTCTTAATGACTTCATTGATTTGGTCCTCCCCTTGAGTTTCTCCTGAAACATCAGTCATTTCCCTCATAATTGGATTATGCCTATCTTTGCATAATACCTCCTAAACCTCCTATCTTTCAAACAGATTTAAAATAGAGATAAACAAATTTTTAAAATTACAAAACACAACAAAAGGTTCATCCCTTGATCTATATTCCCATCCAACATATCTCTTTTTTGTTTCCCCTCACTATAATTAATATACATTTTTTACTGATACACGTTATATCCCTTCCTCAATTTTCATCTGTTCTTCTACTCATCATGAAATGCTGTTTATTTCCGCAGTCCCACAATATTGCCATGATGAAAATCACAAATTTTTCCTTTGATGAATATCTAGCAGACTCCTTTCTTGGATCCTCTTTTCATCCTACTACTTCACTATTTATACATTTTCACTCTAAATTTTTATTTAAATGTTGGCATTATTCCTTCTTTGTTCATTCTCTAGGTGGTCTTATTTGTTCTTATTATTTTATGCATGATCTGAATACACAAACCCCCCCGCAGTAACATCTCAGCCCAGACTTTTCCTCTGGGATCCAGACTTGTGTATCCAAACACCTACTTGATACCTCCTCTTGCAAGACTCAGAGGCATCCAAATAAACGTGTCTGAAGTGGAATTGTTAATTTATCTCCACCTTGTCAGCCAGATCTTATTTTCTTTCCGTTTTTTTTTTTTTTTTTTTTTTGGTGGTACGCGGGCCTCTCACAATTGGGGCCCCTCCCGTTGCGGAGCACAGGCTCCGAACGCGCAGGCTCAGTGGCCATGGCTCACGGGCCCAGCCGCTCTGCGGCATGTGGGATCTTCCCAGACCGGGGCACGAACCCGTGTCCCCTGCATCGGCAGGCGGACTCTCAACCACTGCGCCACCAGGGAAGCCCTCAGTTTTTTTTTTTAAACCATCAATAAATGGAGCCACTATTCACCCAGGCAGTCAATCCAAAAACAAAACAAAGCAAAAATGACAACAGAACTCCCTTCTCCCCCCAAAAATCCCCTAGAAGTCATCGCCGATTTCTTCTTTTCTTTCATCACTTATATTCCATCCATTAACAAATCCTGGTGGTGCTATCTATAAAACAATTCTCAGTATATCCATCTCCTTCTGTCTCTACTGCCACCATCCTTGTCCTAATCATCAACATCTCTTGTCTGTCAGTTGTAATAGGCTCTTAATTGTTTTTCTACTATCACTGTTGCTCTCCTATAATTTGTTTTCTGCTGAGAAATCAGAGTGGTCTTTAAAATTCTTAATCATGTCATTTTACTTCCCTGCTTCAAATCCTTCAATGGTTTTTCACTGCACTGTGAATATAAATAAAATCCTTTATCAAGGCCTCCAAGAACTACACGACTCTCCCCTTCTGCCAATAAACTATGGTGATATTGGCCCTCTGCCATTTCCTAGAATAACAAATCACATATTTTTTTCACACACCAAAGCTTCAACACGCGCTTTCCTTATACCTGGAAAACAATTCTGTCAGCCCTTCACTGGACTGCCTCTTTCCCACATTCTTTATTTTTAATGTGTTTTCAAAGTAATCATTTAGTCCAACTGATACTATCTCTTAAAAACATGATTTAGTAAAGTACTCAGGTGTTTGTACGGCGACCACACCATTCAACAAGGTGACCTGAATTCAGAAGAAATAGCATATGATATGTTATACTTGAGGGGGAATTGAAAAACTTTTCCTTATTGTGAGGAGCACAGTGTTAGTGGTAGAGCTTTCCCTTCTCCTCTATGGATTAGGTATGACTAAAGAGTTCCTTTCTTCCTTCACCCAAGTCATATAAGGGAACTAAATGAATGGAGAGACTGGCATTTCACTCCTGGCTGGACACTTGCTGAGCAGCAAAATCAGCAGATTACCCTGGTGCTCCCACTGGAACATAGCAGAATATGGTGGGTGAGTCTATGGGAAAGCCTCAAGTGTGCGGAAAAACATGACCCTAGTAAAATGGGGACCACCTCTAGTCTAGAGAATCCTGAAGGTGGGCTGGGGTTTATTGAACAGCTTGTTCCAGCAAAATTGATAGGTCCAGTGATGCAGTGACCCTGGGAGGGAGTGGTCTTGGGAGACAACTGGACAAGACTTCAGTGGTTTCAAAACTCTATAGAACATGGAATATAGACTAGAAAAAAAGTGATCTGTGGGACTAGCAATATGGCAGATCAGCAAGGAGATGTACCACTGGAAAAGGCAGCTGGGGACCTCACAGGGTGAGGTGAGAGTAAGATTTCCCTCTTCAAAAGGGCCTTGTATAACAGACGCGGTAAAAGGTGAAGTTCAGAACACTTTTAAGAAAACAGTGAAACCATGTACAGAAGCCTGTCATATAAATGGAGGCCACTAGTAGCAAGTGGAACCACACTGAGCCAACAACAGTCAGACATCATAAAATATATCAGTTAAGACCTGCTGTTTCTCTAGCCCTTTTATTTGACCCCATACACTGTAGAAGTGGCAACCCAGAGAACCCTGACCTTCCCCATTCCAAGAGCTTCTATCAGCATTGTCCTGGGGAGAGAAGAGAATGTGAACTGTGATTGCTTACAAAATCAAAGCCTTTAAGCTGAACATTACTAGTATTTTTAATAACTGAAAGTGACCAGAAAGCTATAAAATCTGTGCTAAATGATGTCAGATTGGAAAGGAATATTCTTCAGAGCATGAAGCAATGATTGGAGAAAAAGTAAAACCATTTTAAGTGTGCATGCTTACTAAATTCAGACTATGCAATAAGCCCTACTGCAAACGAACCAGTGATGTACAGCTGTCCTCGGGGTTCCCAATTTGCCTTTTTGCAAATATGGATTAGCACTGTGGTTGTGTGAGGCCACTTTATTTCTACTCTTCCACTTCTTGGCCCTACCCTGGTTTTGTATGCTTATGGCTTCTATGGCCCAAGCTTGCACACAGAAAAGGAAAAAAAAAAAAATCTAGTTTGAAATCCTTTAAAAGTAGAGTTCCAGTGGTCTCACTCCTTATATGAAAGTGCTGATTTCTGGTTATCCTCTAAGCAATGAGATCTTTGTGTGTACATGTAAAGGTGTAATTCAATAATGACTGTTGATTTACAAGACAGAAGGAAAACCTGCCCCTGATGTTGATTCTCACAGATAGAGGCAGATTTTTTAGTATATTTAGGAGAGGTAACAGAGGTGGAGGTAACTGTTCTATAACTCAGTGGATACTGGCCTGTGTTTTGCTTGTGGATCATACTCTACTGACTCCTGGAATAAAACGCGTACTTTTCCCATTGCCATCTGTGCTCATAGAATGTGTGAATAAATACTCATATTGCATTTCCAAAGTAAAGCATCTCCCCCAAATTTACACTAAAATAAAAAGATCAAGGTAGAAAAGCATAACGTTATGCATTAATTAGGCTGATATCTGGTCATGCTAATACCCAGTTAATATGAAAACAAAATATTTAATTGATCAAATATTGACCAGACAGTTGCCATGTACTTAGTAGACATTTGGGTAATGTGAAATAATTAAAAAATAAACAGTTCCCAGAAAACTATATGATTAAATATTAAAGTGGAGAGAATTCTAATTGAGTGGAGTCCCTAATGACTACCATGATAATTTCCCTTAGTGTATCTTTAACAAATATTTTGGAAGGATGGATGAAAGGAAAGAAAGAAGAAAAAAAAAGAAGGAAGAGTATGACACAGCCATTAAGAATTTGGGCTTGGAAATAAGCAAACAGAATTTTCTAGGGGCTCTCTCACTTACTATCTATGTACACTGGTGAAAATTATTTACATCTCCAAGACCTTGATGTTCCCATTGGAAAACAAGGATAATAATAACTGCTTCCGAAGACCATAATGAGATTGTGCGTATCAAGCACCATGCCTGACACCTCATATGGGAGGAAATAAAATGTTATTTGTATATTAGTTCCTGCTGTTCAGGAAAACCAACATATGTAGATTATTAGCTGATTCTTGCTTCTTAAAAAATATTTAGCTACATTTTGGTGAATTTTGCCTCTTTTTGAAATTGCAATATCAATGTCTGGGGACTTAGGTGAGGAGTTTAAAAGAATTGCCAATTAGTTCCCAATTAGAATACTACATTTTGTTCTCTGAAATTAATTTACAATGTTTAAACACAATATATAAACTGAAATGTCTCATCCACATAAACATGTGATGTCCGAATTACTTTGTATCATTGAGCATATCTGATTGTTATTTTCTAGGCTTCCAAAAAGATTAACATTTGTATGTTACTTCTCTCAAATAAATTTGACCATGTGTAACATACAAACTGTCCTTTTATCCACAGAGGATTGAAGCTAGCTGGTTACTTGTCTTGGTTCCCAGATATTTTTATGAGAGTCTTTTGATGATGGAGAAGGTTATTAATCAAAATGCAAAATGCCCATTGCTCATTTGATTATGTACTTGATTTTCTTCCCCTAGAAAGAAGACAATTAACTAACATACATTATCCTTTTCATGTTTTTTGGTACCTACATCAGTGACATTTTTTTTAACATCTTTATTGGAGTATAATTGCTTTACAGTATTGTATTAGTTGCTGCTGTGTAACAAAGTGAATCAGCTATATGTATACATATATCCCCATATCTCCTCCCTCTTACGTCTCCCTCCCACCCTCCCTATCCCACCCCTCTAGGTGGACACAAAGCACCGAGCTGACCTCCCTGTGCTATGCGGCTGCTTCCCACTAGCTATCTATTTTACATTTGGTAGTGTATATATGTCCATGCCACTCTCTCACTTTGTCCCAACTTCCCCTTCCCCCTCCCCGTGTCCTCAAGGCCATCTTCTACGTCTGCATCTTTATTCCCATCAGTGACATTTTAATTAAGGTTCATAAACTTCACAAGCTCCAACTTTGCAATCTCAGTTCTGGTGCTACGATTGTTTCTAGCTGTCCAGATATTATGCCAAACTCATGCAGCTGCTTGATTTTATACTAACCTTCACCCCCCACCCCCGGCCCACACACGTACTGTCACTGGCACCAAGTCACTGCTTAATATGGCTTTAATAGCAACCACCACAACAATATATCATGGAGGGCACGAAGCACAATGGTTATGAGTGTGTAGGCTCTAGTTCCTGAGACCATATCCCAGCTCTGCCACTTACCAGCTGGGTGAACTCATCTTTCTGTGGTTCAGGTTTCAGGTAATAACATGACTTGAAGAAGCCACCTCAGGGGGTTGTTGTGAGGAGTGAGGCAAAGCAGTGCACGTAACAATACTTAGCCTTTATATGAAAAAGAATTGGAATGAAGCAAATAGGGGAGATTTATTAAGGGGTTATTGTAATCATCTAGGAAAGAGATGAGAATGACTGGGACCAGAGTGATGGCAAGGGAAATAGAAGGGAATTCAATAACTTGACATAATTTGGGGGATTAAAATTAAGAATTATTGTATGTGCTTTCCCTTATCTATTTTGTCCTCTCTAATAAGCTCATTTTATATACATTTTCTTCCAGTAACCAGTTCTTAACTATGCTATCTTTCACTGATCTTAATTTTCACTGACTCATAGCATTTACTACTGTACATTCATCCCACTCTACCCCATTTAGCTCTCAGTTCTATATAGTATGCCATCTTGATAAATATTTGTGTGTGTGCATGTATATTTATCTGTGTGTATACTGACATAAATATATTATTTGTATATATTAGTCTTATCTCCCTGACCACATTATTATCTCTTTGAGAAAAAATATCACACATTTCACTTTATGAAACTGAACTTCATCGTCACATGAAATTGAAAGTCACTTTATGAAACTGAATTTCATCATCATGTTGCACTTTACGTAACTGGTATAATTCACACATAGTGAAAAAAATCACAACTTAAATATACTGTTACATAAGTGTGTGCAAAGTTTAAAAAATGCTTGAAATATTGGTGCTCAGTACATATTAACTGATTGATCTCTTAATATTGATATAGAGGAATCTGGAAAATTACAGAGTGTACACAAAATGTATCTATTATAAAGTGGAATTGGGAACAAAAGCTTTTCTTTTCTTAGTTCTGGCAAAGCGAAAAATGAAACAAGTTACTATGACTCAGTTTTCAACCTATCTCACTTTACATTCATTGTTTGTTTCAAATAATCCCCATCGGCACTTCAAGTCTCCACTTTGTTTATACATATTCAAGTAGACTGATGACAAATCCTTTAATTCTTACAGTTGAAACAAAGTCTAAAAGAGCCTTCAGTGAGACCCTGAAGACGCTGTGATCTTTGATAAGTTGGCAGAAACACAGGAGGTATGGAAGTCATGATAAGGGGCTCAGTAGGCATTTTCTATTCATTCTGGACAAGAAACTTCCCAGTTATTCTTCATAGTCAGCTTGATTTGGGGAATGTCTTCTTTAATTGGCTGGTTTGTCTCTTAACCTAGTTTTCACTTCATAGTGTAATTGAGGTCATTTATGCAATCTGGAAGAGGTCTCTAGAGCTCAAGTCATATCCTGATATCACCATAACATCTCAGGATGAAGACTCTTGTACATCAAGCTTCTGTGGCCTTTAAGTGCTCACCTGAGTTGCCAGAGATCACAGATTCAACATGTCTGAGGAATCTATCCAGTACTTGATAATTTTTTTTTAATAGAATGATTATTTGTATGAAAAAGAGAAGGAAGCATCTGATTTGAAATTGGAAAACTGGATTCTGGACTTCAAATAAACACAAATTGATTGCAGGATTTTGAACAAGTCACTTAAGCTTGACAGTCCTCAGAAAATTCACATGGAAAAGAAGACTAGGTTTTCTTCTGAGTTTCTAGGATTCAGATTAATCTCTTTGTATAGAGTAAATACCACTTTCAGAGATCAGATTTTTAGATGGGAATGATAAAACTCTCCAAAATTTGAATCCACATTTTCCTCCTTAGATGAGCTTACTTTACTTTAGCTGTATTAGAAGTACATGGTAAAGATACCATTCTCTGAGCAAGAGAAAGTCTGAGTTTGCAAAACTTATTATGAGGCAATCAATGTGTCTTCTCCCTTCAAGTCTGGGAATTCTATTTTAGAAAGGTCACAAATGTTATGAAAACAATGAAAAATACAAAAGCACTTTTGTTCTCCATGAGTTTTTCAAGAAATAGCCATATATTAGAGTAATTTGTTTGAAGATTTTGTTTTCACCTTGGCATTAAATGTAGAAAATTCTGAGTTGAATCTATACCATTTCATATATCCCATTAATTTGGTTCTAAAAATATCCAGTTATTAACTGCTTTCCCTTCTAAAGTACTTTGCCTCTTAACTTAGAACTGAACCTCCTGAAAGCCCCAAATTCAAAATGGACCCTTTTATATCTACTCATTTGATAAAGGACTTAACAAATTAATCCTGAAATGAGTTTAAGGGCAGTCTCCCAAGCCAGTTCATTTTTTCCTTTGCCAAAGACTTAGCAAGTGATTCTTGGGGGTTGAGGTGTAGGGGATGAGGTACAAGGAAGGGAGAGAAGCAACATAGAGCAGAAGCACGAAAAGGTGTGCTCATACTGGGTGTGACGAAGTGGAGGAATTCTTCTGAAAAGGAACTGAGGCAGTCTGTGTGTGAACCAGTGTGCATCACAAGTATAGTGAGGTAGTTGTGGTCACAGATGGAGTCCTTTTATCCTCGTCTCCCACTCCTCTCAAACACAAACACCCATTCTCAGCAGTTAAAATGAATAGTGGAAATACCTTTAATGTACACAGGCCAACATTTTAATATATAAATTCCACTATTACTTTTTGCCTCTCAACAACTTTCTTAGCCTTGGAGCATTCTGACCTTCAGAATTACCACACATTATGGCCACAGTGTTTCCTGGCATCAGGAGAATTGTTACCTGTCGTTATTCCACATCTTATTAGGACGGCTGGTATTGCAGAATTTCCCAGTTCCCCTTTAGATCAACAGAGCAACACATAGTCCTGACTGTGTTATGGCAAATCTCCCTTCTGCTGCTTAAATGACATGTGAAAATGAAGACCATCGAGTAGCCTACCGGATATTGAAACTCCGATGTAAGATAAGGTGACTCTGCTTAAGAAAATTAGGGCCTAGTTTTTCATATTTACAATAAAGTATTGCTTTTTTATTAGCATAGATGGTCACAGGCAGATAATTCGTGAAAAAAGAACACAAATAATATGCAATACAGTGACGCTTTTTCATCTTTCAATAATCAATAATCTTAAAGTTTGATAATACTGGAGGTTTTGGAATATTGTCAGTGCTTTTAAGGGGACTAGTGACTAAGAAAAATCTAGAATGATTGGAATTTGTGCGTTCCTCATTGTATAATTAATCCTACAAATACATTTAAACGGTAAAAAATTGTATGTAGGTGAGATTTTTGAGAACTAGATGGAAAGGGTCTGTGATTATTAAATGAGATTTGGGTCAGATATTTTGCATTTTACACTGGTGTCCTCTTGTGTCCGACGATCTGACCGCCTGTCAGGTATCAGTAACATCTGCCGCTTGCAGCCACAGAGCAGCCCACGACAGCTGTGTGATGCTGCCCTAGAATTCATGCCAGAACAGTCCCCTCTGAATACCAGTAGACCACCTGGGTATCCAGCTACAGTGTGTGACAACATCTCCTGCTCTTTATGAATGCCAGAGATACTTAAAAAGAACTTGCATGGGGTAGGAAAAGAAAACCTGGTACCTCCAAAACCGTTATCCTTCAGTTACTCAATTTCTCCATCTTTAAACCATCCACCTCCCCTGATTGCAGCTATAACATTTTAGTTTAAATGAAACTTCCTGTATAATTTGCAAAGCCGTCAAGTGCTTTTCAAATGGAAGGCCCGTGATAAATTTGAGGAGAGGGAATGACCTCTCTCCCCTCAAGCATTTTCCCTCAGAACTTGGCTGGCATCTACCGAGCAAATATTTACTAGCCATTGACTTTGTGTCAAGCACCATGCTGGGCTCTGGGGCTTAGAGAAAGGATAATAAAACACGGCTCTCTGTCTTCAAGTAGCTCACAGGCCAGTCTTAGGTGTTGTGAGTGTTAGGACTGAGCATATTAATGTCTAGTCATCAGTTTGCACTTGACGAGCAGTTGAAGAGCAGCCTCTCATGCCTACAAGAAGAGGACTGTCTTAAGAGTACTCACTCCAACCATAATCCCTTCATGGACAGAATTTTCTTTTCCTGGTTTTTAATTAGCTGGAGACATTTTGTTTTTTTATCAAGGACCTGAGACATTTTCATACAAAGGTATACGTTTTGCTTCAGATAAAGAATTTCCCTTGGCAACACATATAAAACTCTAATGCCATCTATGGAACACTATGATTCCCTTCCAAAAATCATCTTACAGGTATCTTTTTTTTTGCTATAAAATGTTTAGTGAGATAGACGTGAAACACATAAAAATATCCATATTGATATCGCCTCAAGCGCTCATTACAAATACCCACAAAACCCACTATGAAGGGAAGTTATACTCTACTTTGACAGTTTTAAATTTTTTAAAAACAAATTGGTAGTAGTCAGTGTAGGTTACATTACACTTTAGAAGAAGTGTGATGCATCCAGATATGATGCTTAAAGCACAGGGAAGATAATTTCCTCTTCTCTGTTTCATTAAAATTGCAAGATGTCATTCTTAGGACATTTAAAGTTTGTTTCATAGAGAACATCATTGCTCATTCAGGTGCTTGCTGAAGAAGCTGCCTTTAATCCAAAACTGTCTCCTCTCATCAAGCTCCCAATATCAATCTCATCCTCTCTGTAGATAACCTCCTGCTTTCCACTTTTCTTGAGCTCAGAAACAGTTGAGCCAACTTTCTATTCATTTCCACCTTGAAATATCTCATATAGCCTTAGCTTCTTTTCTCCATTTTAAGAAAAAGAGTCAACTCTCCAAAGATAAATATCCTGCCTTTAGGACCTTAAACTCAAATAGAGGAATTCTAGAGTAGGAGCAGAAGGTGTGGGTTTGATGCTCAGCCCTTACAACTTCCAGCCACATGACTTAGTTTCTTTGCAACTCAAAACCTTTAATTATAGAATAAGACAATAACAACAACTCATCCACAGTGCTGTGGTAAGAACGTAGTGAAATAGTGAGCATAAAACTGTGTGGTAAACTAAAAAGAATTACACAGGTGTACTTTATTATATCTAGAATATTCTTCCAACATCTGTAGATATTTATCTCATCAGTTGTGCCTTTCTCTTTCTTTTTCAGTACATTTTAGATTTTTAAATCCTTTCTATCAGCTTACATTTACCTTATCTCCTATGATAAAAGAATAGCAAACATAAAATAATTACCTTGATCATATTTACCCTTTAAGTTACCATGCATTTTCTTTCCTGTTTGCTGAGAAACTTCTTAAAAAGTTTGGCTTTTCTCTACGTTATCTTTACAATTCAATTTTCTTAACATCTTATATTCTAGTATCTCGATTCTATCATCTGAAACTACACATGAAACTTTTTATGAGCTTTCATTATTCTTTCTCACTTCTCTGCAGCATTTGACACTGTTGACAATCACCATAACATTCTAAGTTCTTCTGATGTATATATTTGTTCTTCCCTGACAGCTTTGTCCTAGCGTTTGCTTTCTCTTTTTTTCTCCCACCCCTAAATGCAGGTGCTACCTAAGGACATGCCTTGCTATTCCGCCCTCTATATTTTCTTTCTTGGCAAACATCCATTCTCATATGCTCATTAAACTATCAACTCTGTAAAGCTAACTCTCAAATCTGTCACCTTCCTTATACTTTGCCTCCACTCTGTAACACATTTCCAACTTCCTCAGGTACACCTTTAACTTTCCATGACCTTAAAGAGCCAAGTTTCCATTCTGTACCCCCAAAATGAAAAGAAAGCTTGTAGTTCCTGGGGTCTTCTCTTGCAGGGCCAGGGAAATGATCAAGGAGCACTAGTCTTTCATTAGGTCTAATTACCATTCATCATTACAGGGTTAGTGTGGGACATTTTACCCTTAAACAATTTATTTATAGATTCCTATCTTAATTCAGGAATTCCAGAGGTTAAGATGATTTCTCAAACCCAAATAAAAATATAGAATATAGAGTTGGTTGACCAATTAAAATACAGAGTTTAAAAACATAAATAAAACAACAAGGTCCTACTGCATAGCACACAGAACTATGTTCAATATCCTATGATAAACCATAATGGAAAAAATATAAAAAAAAGAATGTCTGATGTGTATAGCTGAGTCACTTTGCTGTACAGCAGAGATGGGCACAACACTGTAAATCAACTATACTTCAATAAAAATATTAAAATAAAACAAATAACATTTTGGTTGACCAATTAAAATAGAGAAAATATATAAGATCAAGACTGCATATTGTTGAACTACGAAATAATAAAATGAGTAGAAAAGTGTAGTCAAATCTTTGACAATGGCGGAGCTCATGTAGAAACAAGTTTTAGTAGCCAGGCACATCATGGTGGCAATAGAGAAATGCTACACCAAATTTTGATTTCAATTTTAGCATATTTGCAGTGTAAACCAGTGGTAGTTTGGTAATAAAATATTTTAAGAATTTTTAATTCATCAAGTTTGAATTTTTGCAGATATAGTGAAACTTTTCAACATACATATATTTTTAAGGGTAATTTAAAAATCTATTTAAAAAGCTCCAACTACGTTTTCAATGGCACTTAAAATTCAATTTCATTGGTACATAATACTCAAATTCTGAACAGTTGGATCAAAGTCTTCCCTCCACATTATCTCACACCCTCAAAAGAATCATTCCTGGCATCTAGAATCAGTTATTGCTGAAATCATTCAGCCTTATTTAAATAAGTCTCATAATAGGTTTCCTTTTTAAACTACATTTCTGGTTGACTAGAACAACAGTAAAACGACTGGTAGTCATGTACTTAAGACAGACATCACTAAGAGTGACAGTATAATCATAGCTTAAGATGTACATTTACTGCAGTGGTTACCATAGAGATCTAAATTTGGCTCTTTAATAAAAAGTACATGAATTTGATTTTGAATGTGTTCATTTTGGTTAGCAAGGTACACCAGGTTTCCAAATTGAATGAACATATATAGAAACAACAGTTTCGGAATTTTGTCCTAGAAATCTTCAAGGGGTCAAATATAGGTATATAAAAAAGTAATAGGTTCAATTTCTGGAGTTTTTAATGGATACTTCATTAACTCTGTCACGTGAAGCCTAGTTTGGCAAAATATATATTTAATGGCTTACTGATATTTTATTCTCAAGAGGGAAAACAAAAGGCGGGGGAACCAGACATTCTAGCCTAAACATAGGTATGGCTCAAAGCACAAAGTAGGATCACAAGAGTAAAGATCTGAGAGTTCACTGATTTCTGGCCCCTGCTCTTCTTCTGTCCTGCTGTCTATAAGGCAAGACTCTTGAATTTTTCATTTATAAATTCTTCCCTGGTTATCTTAGATCACAGAAATCTCTCCCTTCTTTGAACTTAATGAGTTTTATGTTTGCAACTTGAAATGATCCTAGATGCCATTATACTCTCCAAACTCTCAATCAATTTGGAGATGGTATACCTTGCAGATATACCATCCGGAGTGTCTAGTGCAGGTCTAGGTATGTAATTATTTACATTGATTGATGGATAAGATGAGGGTAGATTGATACCTGACTGCTATAGAGAGGTAATCTGAAGTATAATGCAAACATAACAAATGCATTAAAGTTAAAACCAAATATATGGGGGGAGAAAAGCTACTGAGATCCATTACGATAATATGTGTAAAAGAATTCTATAAAGCACTATTCAAATGTAAAGCCTCATCAAAAAATAAACTCCTAGAGGAGTTTAGTTTGTTCAGCAAATGTTGTTCTGAGAGAATAAATTGTTCTTAACTGTTGAATAAGAAAGCTTTCCCTCCCCCAAAGCATTAGGATATTTGTGCTCCTACAGACTTGGAATGAGAGTTTTAATACTCTGTCTTGCATTATGCTCTATATTGAATGTTCTCTTTGCAAAGCCTTGCACAGCTGGATTCTTCCTGTCCGTTTGGTCTCAGCTAAAATGCTTCCTTAGAATGGTCTTCCCTGACCACTCTAAGGAAATGCAATGCTCTACCTCTCATTTTACTTTCTTCAAGGCACTCATCTTGATCTGAATTTAACAGACTATTTTTCTGTTTACTCATTTATTGTCTATCCTCTTCCCCTAGCACAAGTTCTATCAGACCAGGGACTGATCTTCTACATGTCTGTATGTCCAACTACTAACAAATATTTCTGAGTTAATTAGTGAATTCTCCAAACTAAATTTACTTGCAAACTTTGTTTGAATTTAATGGCAGGTTTATTTCATTTCACCAAACCCAAGATATATAAATGATCCTTAAAATTTCAAAACTAGAAATATTTTTGGAAGTTATTTGCTTTAACTTTCCTGTTCCATTAAGAAAAAAAATGGAACCTTGATTTGTAAAATAAATAGTTCAAAGTTAATTCACTGAGCACATATTTAGATACAAAAAGAAAGTTAAACATTTCATTATCAGAATATTTTAGGCACACTTTAAATGTAAATCAGCAGGATAAATGACTTAATTCTCAGCGCCATTTTGTATGATTAAGTACACTTAACAGGAAGCTTTAGTAAAATAAGGCCATGGCAGAAAGTGTCAAATTTTTCTTTGCAATAATTCTGAGCACATTAAATTCTTCAAAAAGCTCTTTTTATTGCCATAAATTCAAACAGTTAAATTGAAGTCCTTCATATTTAGGATCAGAAGGATCATAAAGATTTTTATAGTTAACATGAATACACATGGGGTAGCAGCACATTAGCAGAGAAGGATCAGAAAACAGTCACAGAATTGGAGTGTGTTTCCCAAAAGTGACATTTCAGATATTTGTCTCTAATAAAGATTGTTGGTTTCTTAATGTGCTAAAACTCAGTAAAAAACTAGGTACATCTGGCTTATTGCTATTGCTATATACAGGGAAATTCCTCTTAGTATCTGTGAAATGTACCTGCATTTGTTAAAGAATAACATCATCAAAAATGTTTCTATCATAGTTCAGAAATCAATAG
Source organism: Pseudorca crassidens (assembly GCF_039906515.1). Taxonomy (NCBI): domain Eukaryota; kingdom Metazoa; phylum Chordata; class Mammalia; order Artiodactyla; family Delphinidae; genus Pseudorca; species Pseudorca crassidens. The sequence continues at coordinate 76,244,234 of NC_090301.1, forward strand.
TTTCTCTTTCCCGTATCTTTATTTCCATTTAATGGTTTAATTCAAGAAGACAGAAGAAAAATTTAGAGTGATCTTTCAGTAAAATTTATTCCCAATGAGTATTTCTGAATAAACCCCGTAAAAATATCACTCAACTCTGGTCTATATATTAATGGAAATAAAAATGTAGATTTTACAGATAACTATTTTTATATCATTTTCATTCCATTTCTTTCTCATTTTATGCATTTCATTTCTATCTATCTTCAGAGTTTCACAGTTCACTAATTCTCCTAATTATCTGAGTCCCAACTCCTTCAGGATGTCTGGTGAGTATCTCTCAACACTCATTTGCAATAGAGATCATTTAAGTTGTAAACTTTAAAATCCATATATTTATTGCCACATTATATCCTTTACAATAACTATGAGACTTGCATTCCGAGTCTTCATGAATATTTAATTATTTGCACTCAGACTCACATACACATAAATTTAGATAGATAGGTAGATCGATAGATGATTGATAGACAGATAAATGGACAAAATAAACAGAGAGCAGACAGAATAAGCTGGACATTAGATGAGTACATTTGCAGGCTGACATATATAGTATATGTTTACATTTTCAGAGAATCACTCATATGATAAGACTTTATGAGGTCATGAAAAAGAAGCAATGAATGTTATTGGTTCAAGAGGTACTAAACTGTGAGTGGTACTAACAACCCCAAAGAATATTTTTCAAAAAAATCACTTTAAGAGATAACTAAGTGACCGTAAAAGGGAACCAGAGATTAATAACAAGTCCTAGTGTACCTAAGTCTCCTACAATGCCTTATATTTCTAAAACTAAGTATGTCTCCATGTAGTGTATGTTTACGAGGTGAAACATCACATAGATGACTATCCAGTGTAAGTCTGTTCTCACATTCTGCTTCAGTGAACTAGAAAGTTCAAATGAAGAGGTAGAGTTATGAAAATTACCAAGCCTTAGGCTATTATAATTTTAAAAGCAAAACAAGTTCTGCTAACATTTTCTAACACTAAAGTTTGATTAATATCTAATTTTCCTGTCGTTAACTTGTGCTTTCTAAGGGAGCACAGGAAATCAGGTATGTATTGTACTTAACATTCAAAATAAAATTCTAACCCATTTATTTTGGTAAAATAGAGTTCTCTATAGACACCTTAATTAAATATCATTATATGATCCTACTGACCCAATGTTCTAAAAATATATAATAGATGTAACATAGTCCCTAGAAACAAAGTCTCAGCTATCCATTATCTAGAAATATTTTATTCTATAATATCAATTAAACAAAGGATAAGGAGACGGAATAAAGAGAGATGTTTAAACAATTGTTTAAGTTAGAGTGGTGGTCCACATGCCAGAAAATCTAATTGTAAGCACAGAAGCAAAAATTTTAAGCCACATGCAATGTGTTTAAGGTTTATCCTGCACCAGATAGGTAAACTTAGAGTAGTTTGCTGGACTAAATCATTGATATTGGTTTATATTCTTTATGGAGGCTGTACATGAACATGATCTCTTGGACTTTTATGTCTAAGTTTATGACCTCTTAGACTTTTTTAAAAAAAGAGGCCAATAAGGTACAAACTTTCAGTTATAAGATGAATAAATTCTGAGATCTAATGTACAGTATGGTGACTATAGTTAATAATGCTGTATTATATACCTGAAATTTGCTGAGAGTAGATCTTAAGATAACTATGTGAGGCAATGAACGTGTTAATTAGCTTGACTGTGGTAATCATTTCCCACATCACATATGCATAACATCATGTTGTAAACCTCAGATATATACAATTTTTGTCAGTTATACCTCAATAAATCTGGGGGGAAAAAGAGGCTAAGAAATCTCTATGTTAATATTAAGAGAGTACTTTATTATATTTAAATCAAACTATTTCACAAAACCATCTCCACCAAAATCGTGGATAACACATGAACTTAGTTAGATTAAGCTAACTTAAAGATTTCTATTATAGTCTGATTTCTATGACCAGGCAAATAAAAACAGTCAAGTTTTATATATGATAGACAATCCAGTATGCTCAGATTTGCATGAATTAAGTTTAAATAAAAGCAAAGAGTGCTAACAGAAATAATTCAACTAGACTTGTCAAAATTGATTTCTATTTAACAAGTTATTATGACTGACATTTTCATTTGTCAAAATTAGAACTGCATGGACATTTCTAGAAAATTCTTTACTTTCTTTCAATACTTTGAAAAGCCTGGGTACCACAATCCCCAAAAAGTCTACAAACATTTTCACCTCATTTACCATGCTATTCTGTTCAATGAAAACTTCTGCCTTTCATTTTTCCATTATTTATTATGTCAACTCTCTTTTCTACTTCATTGCTTGTGCAATTTGGAAATAAATGGATTTCACATCATGAAACATTTCACTTGGTTATGTTCTTCAGATAAATATATTGCTGCTTACAGAGTGACTTGGAAGGAAAGAAAATTGGGGTATTTAAAGTAAATTCCACCTTGTTAATTAAACTATTGGTTGTTGACAAAACAGCTTACTTTTTAAGGGTAGTGATAATAATAAAATTAAAATGTCCACAGTATGGTACAGTTTATAAAAAATTCAATAAGTATTGTCTTATTTAATCCACATAGCTGTCCTGAGAAGTAGATTGTTAGAATCATATCTAGCGTATTTAAAAGAAACCGGTATACTCCAATAAAGATGTTAAAAAAAATAAATAAATAAAAGAAAACGGGCTAAGATATAATGAGAATCTCCCCTAAACTATAGAGGTCTACAGCTGACTAGTTACCATCAATTACAATTTTCCTTCATTTGTTTCTCTTTGGAAGATGCCTGTGTGTGTGTGTGTGTGTGTGTGTGTGTGTGTGTGTGTGTGTGTGTGCATGTTTTAATACTTAACAGCTTTACTGAGGTATAATTAATATACATCGGACTGCATATATTTAAATTGTACCATTTGATAAATTTTGGCATATGTGAAATCTGTGAGGCCATCCCCACAATCAAGGTAACGCATATCTCCGTTAGCCCCCAAAGTTTTCATATGACCCTTCGTAATCCTTCCCTCCAGCTCTTCTCTCCCACCCCAATCTCCAGCCCCTAGACAATTTATCTGCTTCCTGCCATTCACAGGTTAGTTTACAGTTTCTAAAATTTTATGTAAATGGACTCGTATGTTATCCTTTTGTCTGGTTTGTTTCATTCATTCGCAATTATTCAAGATTCACAATGTTCTAGGGTGTATCAATAGTTCACTCACTTTTCTTACTAGAATTCCATGTATGGATAAATCATAGCTTATTCACCTTTGATGGAGATTTGCATTGTTTCTGGATTTTGGCTATTCCAAATAAGGAATTTGAAAATTACTGTACATCTCTTTGTATGGACATGTTTTCCTTTCCCTTGGGGAAATACCTAGGAGCTGTTTAAGAAATAGTAAAATTATTTTCCAGAGTTATTGTACCATTGTACCATTCCCACCTCAATTGTATGTGCTCTTCTACATCCTCACCAACATGTTCTTTTTTAATTTTAGCCATTCTGATAGATGTGTAGTGTTATCTCATTATTTTAATTTCATTTCTCTAATAAAGAATAATGTTAAAGATTTTCTCACGTGGTTATTTGCCATCTATCTGCCTTCCTTAGTAAAGTGTCTCTTCAAATCTGTGAGCTATTTTTCCTTGGGTTGTTTTATTACTGAGTTTTGAGAACCTTTGGGTTTTTTTGGATACAAGTCCATTATCAGATATATTATTTACTAACAATTTCTTCCTGTCAGTGACTTGTCCTTTCAATCTCTTAACAGTGGCTTTGTAGAGCAAATTTTTTTCATTTTGATGAAGTCCAGTTTATTGATTTCTACCTTTATGGGCTGCCTAATCAAAGGTCACAAAAATTTTTCTCCTATATTTTCTTTAGAATTTTATAATTTTAGGTTTTACTTTTAAGTTAACTTTTTATATAGTGTGAGGTATGCATTTTAGTTACTTTTTCCACATGGATATCCAGTTGTTCCAGTACTATTTATTAAAAATACTATCCTGGGCTTCCCTGGTGGCGCAGTGGTTGAGAGTCCGCCTGCCGATGCAGGGGATGCGGGTTCGTGCCCCAGTCCGGGAAGATCCCACATGCCACGGAGTGGCTGGGCCCGTGAGCCAATGAGCCTGCGCGTCCGGAGCCTGTGCTCCGCAGTGGGAGAGGCCACAGCAGTGAGAGGCCCGCGTACTGAGAAAAAAAAAAAAAAAAAAAAAAAAAAACTATCCTGTTTCCACTTAATAGCCTTTGCCTATTTCTTTTAAATTAGTTGTCCATATATGTGACATCTTAATAGCATATGGAGTCTTCCAAATCATAAATGTATATATATATCTCCATTTTTGTAGTTCCTCTTTAATTTCCCTCAGCAATATATTGTGGTATTCAGAGTAAAGGTCTTTGCATATCTTTTGTCAGATTAATCACTATTTCATATTTTTGATTCTATTTTAAATGACTTTTTATTTTAATTTTGATTGTTTGTTACAAGTATTTTAAAATACAACAACTATAGTATTCCTGTATCCTGCAAACATGGTAAGATAATGTTTTAGTAGTTTTTTAAAAACACATTCTGCTGAATTTTCTAGACAATCATGTCATCTGTAATGACCAGCTTACTTTCTCCTTTCTAATGTTTTGTTTATTCTTCTTGCTTTATTCCACTGCCTACAAGCTCCACCATAATGTTAAGTAGAAGAGGTAAACGCCAATGCCCTTATCTTTTCCTGATCTTATGGGGAAAACATTCAGTCTTTCAACATGAAATATGATGTAGGATTTTTACAAAAGCCCTTTATTAGGTTGAGGAAGCTCCCTGTTATAATTAGTTTGCTCAGGGCTTTTTCTCACTTACTTTTTATTTTTTAATCAGGAATAGAATTTGGGTTTCATCAAATACTTTTCAGCATCTGTTCCAATGGTTGTTTGATTTTTCTTTTTTTGGTTTGTTAATTTGGTGAATTAAGTTGATTGATTTTTGTATGTTAAGCCAGCCTTGCTTTCCTGGGATGAACTTCAGTTAGTTATGATGTACATTCATTTTACATATTGAGAAGATTGATTTACTAAAGTTTCATTTAGCATTTTTGGATCTATATTCATGAGGGACATTGGTGTGTCGTTTTCAATTCTTGTAATGTCTCTGTCAAGTTTTGCTCTTTGAAAATGCTGACCTCATAAAATGAGTCAGGAGGTATTATCTCCTCTTCAATTTTCTAAAACTTTGTATAGAACTGTTCTTATTTCCACCCAAAACGTGTGGTAGAATCCACCAGTGTGGTCATCTGGCAATGGAGTTTCCTCTGTGAAAAGGAATTTTAAACTACAAATTTATTGCTGAATATACGATTATTGGGTTGATTTATTTCTTCTTCTTTGATAGTTTTTATTGTTTAAGGAAATTATCTATTTTATCAAAATTGCCAAGTTTATTGACATAACACTGTAAATAATATTGTTTTCTAATCCTTTAAAGAATTGTAGAAGCCATGATGATGTGACTGTTATCATTTCCAATGTTGGTAATTTGTATCTTCTATTTTTCCTATTAAGTGTGGTCAGAAATGTATCAGTTTTACTGATCTTCTCAAGGTAACAGCTTTTGGTTTACTTACTTTTATCTAAACTTTTCCTCTTTTATATTTCATAATTTCTATTTTGATCTCTATTATTTCCTTTCTTACATACTTTGGATTTACTCTCCTCCCTTTTTTCCAGTCCCTAAAGGAAGAAGCTGAAGTCATTGATTTTAGATCGTTTCTATTTTCTTCTTTTAACATAGACATTTAGTGCTCTAAATTCCCCCTAAGTATTGCTTTTAGTGGCACCACAAACTTTGATATGCTTTATGCTCATTTTCATTCAGTCCAAAATATTATTACTCTTACTTTTGACTTCTTTTTGTTGCATGGCCTATGTCAAAGCATATTATGTAGTTTCCCAATATTTACTCTACACCATGCTCCACAAATCAGTCTGGTTGGAGGGTACAGGCATTATTGCTGGTCCTAAGTGAGCACTGGGGCAGTGAGACCTCTAAGATTTATGAGTTTCTTCCTCAACCTTGGGTCATCTTCTCACACATGTGCACTGTTCAGTACTCCATATTTCATGAGTTCTCTGTGCAGCTCTCTCCTCTCCATTACTCTGTCCACTAAATTCTAGCTGCCTTGAGCTCTCCAGACACTCTGGCCCATTTCCTCAACTCATGGAGTCCACTGGGATCTGGCTATGTCTCCCTTCATGTTGCTGAAGTCTAGACACTATCTCAAAGCAGTAAGCCATGGCAACTCAAGGCCCCTCCTTGTTTGTTTCCCATCTCTCAGAGACCATCATCATTTATGACTTACTGTCCAATGTCTTGAAACTCTTTTTTCATATATATTTTGTCTGTTCAAAAAATTGACTTCGGTTTGTGTGTGTGTGTATGTATAAATTCAGTACCTGTCACACCAACTCTAGATGACACTTTCCTGGTTATTTTAAATTCAGTTGTTTTATTTATGCCATTTTATGAGTGTAGGTAAACAGTTTACACTGTAAGTTCTTAGAATGTCAGTGGTTATCTCAGAGGATGTTGCAGCAGTCTAAAAAGAAAGTTTTTTTGTTGTGGTTGTTGTTGTTTTTTGTTTTTTTCTAAAATGTAATCTCTTTCTGGTCAGGAGAGATTTAGAACCACATATCGACTAACACTTAGAGCAGCAGTATTTTATATATGTATTGCATATTCTGGTTTTAAAGGGCTTTTCATGAACATTCTCTCATTTGATTATCTATGGTTAAGGCCTAGATGCAAACATACTAGAGCTTAGGAGACATGCTACCTTACCCAAATTCGCACAGCTAATAAGTGCTAGAGCTAGGTCTTGAACCCAGGCTGCCTCCCTCCCAGACCATTCTTGTAACCACTAGTCTACGCTTCAGGGCAGTGGGACACTCTTCTGAGTCTTTTGCTGCCTTCTGACTCTTTTAAACGACCTCAGTTGGTTCTACAGTGACAGATTATCTCACATATTGTGCGCTTTTGGAAATAATGCTCTTGTGCTATTGCCTAATGCAAGGCAAGGATTTCAGGTGGTGATGCTTATTGGGTGGTACTAATAACATCAGGGATATTATTCAAAGATAGATGAATGGCTCTGTGTGCAATGGATAGTGCATTGGACTTCTAAAGATAGATGATACCTTTGATGATAAATTCATACTATACTGGGTTAATTTTGTCATAAACTATTTTATATGAATATTCATTTCTGAGTTCTTCCTATATAAAATTTCAACCCCTAACAATTTCCAAGATCTACCATTTCATATTCCTCTTCTCTTCCTTAGTTTTTTCTCTTTAACACTTATCACCAGTATATATATATATTTTAATAAATTTATTTATTTTTGGCTGCGTTGGGTCTTTGTTGCTGCACACAGGCTTTCTCTAGCTGCGGCGAGCGGGGGCTTCTCATTGCGGTGGCTTCTCTTGTTGCGGAGCACAGGCTCTAGGCGCACGGGCTTCAGTAGTTGTGGCTCACAGCCTTCAGTAGTTGCAGTGTGCAGGCTCTAGAGCACAGGCTCAGTAGTTGTGGCAAATGGGCTTAGTTGCTCTCTGGCATATGGGATCTTCCTGGACCAGGGCTGGAACCCATGTCCTCTGCATCGGCAGGCGGATTCTTAACCACTGCGCCACCAGGGAAGCCCTATCACTAATATATTAATGTATTTTGCTTCTCTTGTTTATTGTCTGTCTCCTTCACTAAAATATAAGTTCCATAAGGACACACAGTTTTGTCTACTTTGTTCACAACTGTATGTCCTGTAACTATTGAGTAGGAAATCAATAATATCAGTTAAAATTTACATTTACATCTTGGAATTTATGTTATTTTGATGATTGTTGTGTAAAGGAGTGGAGAACTGTATCCGAGACTAAGTTTTCAGGAGCATTAGGATCTACTTGTACATATTCTCACTGCTATTGGACATGTATTATCCATAAGAGGCTAAAGCATATAAGAAGATGATAAAGTCACTAGATGAGACAACCGTCTCGGCATTGTTCAGGAAGATTGCATTTGCATGTTAGCTTCTACCCCTCTCCTGATAACACCATCAGCTGTCAGGGCTGTCATGTTACGGAGGGATGGACCTTTACAGGGGAGGTAGTGGTACAGTAATTAGCAGCACGGCCACTGGTCACAGAATGCTGGGGTTCAATTTTCAGCTATTATATTTACTAGCTCTATAAATATTAGAAGTCACTATTATTTTATGCCAAGAATTTTTATCCAGAGACTTCAAGGGATTTTTCAACCCTTTGAAACTGTGTTCAAACCTACTGTGTGTAGGAGACGGATGCCTCTTTCTTGGGAGGTCTACAGTTTTCATCAGATATTCAAGGTCTGTCAGTACTTACAATACTCTGGGAATCAAAGATCAAGTGATACTGTTATAAATAAATCCCCCAAAGTGTATTCTTTTGAATTGGCTTAAACTCCCATAAGGCCAGCCAGACTACTAATTTTTTGCAGGAATTTAATATTTCTATGTTTTTCATCCTCAAATCTACATAGACCAGAGCTATAAGATAACTATAACTTTACTATTATTATAATCACCTTTTCACAGTTGAGGTTAAGTAATTGGTCTATACTAACATGATGGAGACAAGAAAACCTCATACATAAATCTACAAAAGAAATGATGACATTTTACTGTCACTGATACCTATGTATCTCTTCTTTGATATGCGCTTCCCTGAGAGTAAAAGCATAAGGCCTTCTTCACTTTGGCAGTCTCAGGATCCGGAAAGTGTAAAGGACATACTACATGTTCAATATAAGTTTGTTGTAAAATAATTAAGCTGGATATTAGACAAAGATCTTCTAATTATAAATCTCCAACATACTGTCATTTCTTGAAGTCACACATCTCGTTATGAAATTAATCTAAAGGAGAGTTATGAAATTAATCTAAAGGAGAGTGTCCTCCCTTTGCTAATGTACTGTTCCAGCATTTTCTCTCACTCAATATCTTCCTCAGCCAGGGTATCAACTATTAAGCTAACACATATTCATGTCATAGAAAGAAAAGTAAAGTAAAACATGAATCAGGAGTCTAATAAAATGCAAAATATACATTTTGTTTCTATTGATAGCATACGGAAACTAAATCAAAGACCAGTCACTTAGGAGTACTTTATCTCTTAATAATCTTAAACAACCAATCACAGAAAACCTCCTGTGTTATTATTTAGTGATCTGATCATTCTTTTGGCCACTAGTTGCATTCACTCTGTTCACCTGGTATCTGCATCACATACCATATTTTCAAATCTCCCTTTCTGATACCTTAATATCTCTGTTGTATTTCCTGATTATGTTCTCCTGGCATATCATATTATTCCACTAAATTCCTTCCTAATACATTTCTCCCTGACACATCTTTCAATCAGTTAGATGAAGAGCATCCATCTAATCTGGGAGCTCTGTGAGGAAAGTAAGGGGAGCCTAGTGGCAGAGAATCAAGCTTAACAGGTGAGCAGAAAAGAAGTGAATAAGAATGTTAGGAAAGAAGGAAAAAAAGATGGGCAATAGGATCACTAGGTAAGAGTAGTATTGCTATGTTGATATTTTTTCCTTATGAATTTCCAGCATAGCAACCAAGGAATATTGGTTAATGAATGTATAAATACTCTCTTCATTAAGTCTAAGGGTAAGAGAAAATTGTTTTTAAGGTCTTGAGTATACTATCTTTCCTTTCTTCCCCCCTCCCTCCCTCCTTTCCTTCTTTCTTTTTTCTTCTTCCTTTTAAACTGTCAGCTCTTATATTCTGTACTTTGAGAACTACACTGAGTAAAAAAGTTGGGTCCCCAAATGTCCCAAAGATTGTGCAAAGATGTATTCTGTACTTCATAACAAGAAGACATTCCTGAGTATGCTACTAAGTCTTGTGGGGCAAGCTCGGTCTGACTATGAGTATATAAGCAAATATGGGAAGAATAAAATTTCATTAACTAATGATCTTCTCAGACATTGGACTATTAGGAAGATTTATAGGCAAAAAGTTGTATAACAAGGACATCCTAGTCCTTCTAAAATAATTCAGATTATCCAAGATCCATTAACTTCCACATTATATAAATTCAAAGTAATTCTTATTCTCAAATTTTGACATTTGCTTACACAACATCAAACATATTTATATTTGTGAAAAACAAAGTTTACTTTCTAAATAAGAAATTAAAAGGCATAACTCTTGAACTTCATAGATTAATATATCTAAACTCTAATAATTTTGTTGTGCAAATAATGCCAGCAAAACGATAGAGTGTTTCAAATCATTCAGGTTAAATTATAGGGAAGAAAAAACAACAGTATTATTAATTTGACTCATTTTAAAAATGATACTGAATGTGGTTTGAAGAAAAAAACAGTATGTTAGCCCTTATTGTTTCTTAGTAAGATGGAACATTTATGTGTATTTAAAATTTTTGAATGTAATAATATATTAAAATTATTCATATGCTTCCTAGTATTGGTTATACGAGGGATTAATTCTTAATTTTTGTTTACTTGGAAGGCCATTTAATAAGTGCATTTGCATTATTAAAACTGATTTATCAAACAATAATGTCTATGATTGTGAAAAATCATGTTACTTGAATTATCCAGAATTCCTTTGACCACAGGTTATTCTTAAAGGTATTTGAGAATAACCTCAAGCAGCACTTGCAAATTCAGATATCATAAACACTTCCAAGTTTCAGTTCAAAAACACAAAGTGATTTCATAGGATAATGCTTTATTAAAAAATAAAGCCCGTCTTTTTAGAAAAGCCCTAGTGTCTTTGAATTATGTATAAAAGAATTATTTTGAAAACTTAAAAAATGCCTCTAATTTCCCATTTAACAGTAAATATTGCATGCAAAAAGACTCTAGCAGAGTTTCTAAACAAGTATTAAAATGACCAACTGATCAGTAATTTGTATCACTTTACAGAAAAGATTTGACAGTAAATTACTGAGTCTATATGTGCATGCTACAGCATAGTATGTTCAGAGTCAAAAAATAAAGTAAAATGCAATTACCCTAAAAGACATTTCAAGATTCTCTCCACCCCAGATATCCATTCCTGCATCGTAAGTTCCTATCTCTTCAAAGTAGTTTCTGTCAATAGAAAATAGGCCACCAGCCATAGTAGGGGTCCTAGTTGAAAAAAAACAAAAAGAAAAGAATATCTTTTGAAAACAATGTGTGGAGTTTAATGAGACTACAGCAAATATTTTTGAGACATTTTAAATTAAAAAAATAGTACTCAAAAATCTCAAACTGGAAACATAAAGCCAAGTTGTTAGAGGTTTTAAAATTAATAAATAGCATTTTATTTCACACTTTCTGTAAAACTAAATTTAGATTAGTCTATATTTTTCTTACAGGTGATCAAACGGATACAAGGAAGGAACACTAGCCATTTAAGACAGAGGCACATACATCCTTTCTGAAAGGCATAGTGAAGAGAAGTTAGTGCTCTTAGCACTATCCTTAGAGAGATGAACTGGTCATGAAACTACCAGTTGTCTTTTGTCACCTAATTATAAATTATTTGAATATGAACTCTAGAAATGTATGGAAGTGGTTTCTCTATGAAAAGATCTATAGCCTATTTAAATATGAAAAATATTAAATGCTGTAAAATGTTTATAGGCAATAAGTATCTAATGATAGTCACATAAGTATAAGTACCATAGAACTTTATATCTAACTGTTTACAGCTGTTTACCCAGTTAAAATGATAGAATGAATCATATAACCCTATGGATAAACATAAATCCTGTATGCTATTCACTGTTTTAGAAGGACATTTGGCCAAGATCCAAAAGTTTTTACTAGGAATAAATGCTTTTGGTTCTCATATCCAAACTTTCTCTATAGAAACTAAGAAGTCAGGTGTTAAGTTTCAAAAAGAATAACTTTTAATCTAAAAAGTTTCATTAAAATCAGTGGTTAATGTGTGAACCACACAAGTTTTCTGTATAAGCAGTGTGAATTGAAACTGAAAAAGAAAGTTCTAGTTGTTCACAAATGAATCTATACTAGCAATGATTATTTTTGAATAGAGGCTTTCAACCTTTGTAGCACATTAGCAGCACCTGAAGCACCTTTAAAAAATACATTTCCATGCTTGGGTGCCACTCTCTGCAGATTTAGATTTAATTGACCAGGAGTACGGCCAGATCTTTGATATTGTATAAAGTTCCCAGATGAGTCTACTATGCTGCTAAAGATGAGAAACTGATCTAGTAACTTAGATTTGGAATGCTCATCCAGGTACAGTTGACCCTTGAACAACATGGATTTGAACTGCTCAGGTCCAACTATATGCAGATATTTTTCAACAGTAACTACTACAATACTACACAACCCATGGTTGGTTGAATCCTCGGATGTGGAGAAACCTTGGATACCAAGGGCTGACTATAAATTATACTCAGATTAACCCCTGAGTTATTCAAGGGTAGTTTGAGATTGTTAGAAAACCAAATGTTCTATTTTTCTCAAAATTATATCCTCTTCTGCCACCGGATATGACCATGTCCTCTAACTGAACAGTGTAGTTCATTGAAAAACTACCAAATAATATTGTACTTGGATATCTACCATATCACAGAGTTCTCTATTTCCCCCAGTGCTCTCACTGTTTTATACTCAGGTAATTAACTGTCCATCAGTTGGAGTAGCAGAGTCTCACTTGGTCTGAGCTGTTTTATTACTTTTGGTCTTGCTGGGTTCCTATCAAGAACAGTATCATTGACCTACCGAGTAATAAAGAGAAACACTAACAAAGCTAAGCAGATGGTAATTATGGAGTAGCCATGACCCTCACCTGATTGGGGTTTTGGAACTCCATGGAAATAACTGTATAAGGTATTACAGTGCTGAACAGTCTAATGAAATGAGGAACAGAAATTGCTGCAATTACCCTATCATAATGTAACCAGGTGCTTAAGAATGTTAAGGATGCATTTTTAACGATCAGAGTGCCTGTTCACTTATCTATTTACTAATAGGGAACTAATGCATTTAACTTAAATACATGTATTGACTTTCGTCTTACAGTTGGTGATAATTCCTACAAATATGTGAGAAATATATTATAAATGGCTACAATAAATTATATACTTAACCATAAAAATGACTCAAATAAGTTTTACTTTTAGATGAAAAGTAACAAAAGCTTAAAAAACAATTGCTCAAAAAATTCCTGTATTTTCTGAAGATGGATGTTCCTAGGGAGAATTTTTTTGTGTGTATTTGCAATGTCAGTTAGCTCTCTCAAACAGTCCGGGGATGGTGCCTTAAATAATACCTACAGACACAGACAGTGTTGTATAGCATGTTCTGTTCTAAGTTAACTGCTTTGTAATGTCCCCCCATGAACTATTTACATATTCCTGTGCAGACCTTAAGTGTTCAGGGTACCTAGAAAATTAAAAACCTTGATTATAGTTGAGTTAGCTAAAATTGTCTTTTTAAGGTTGTGTGTCTGCAATGTCGGACCAACCAATTCCATCAATTTTATTGGGGAAAATATCATCAGCCCAATGGCTGCAAATATTACCTACCACACAGTAAGTAGGTGAAGATGAATTGAGTTAATAGAACTAAAGCACTTGGCACAGTGCTTGGTACAGTACAAATAGTTAATAAGGCTGGATAATACATCTTTCTTGTTGTTGCTGATGTTAATCATTCAATCAAAATCTTAAGTGTCCTTCAATTAATTTTGGCTCCCCATACACATGTTGTCATTTTGGATTTCAGAATCATTTAAAAACACTTCAGATCCAAGAGGTTGAACTCTGCCTCTCTGAACACACCTTTTAATTTTTTAACCCCTCCTATTTCAATCCTATGGAAGTCACTTTTTATCCTTCATTGATGGTTATCATTCCTTAGCTACTCCGTATTCTCACAGAATAACTCCCTGCAGAAATCGTTTGCCTCCCTCCTCCCATCCCCTCTCCAAGACCCTGCCATGTCAGCGAACACCTAACTGAGAACCCTAGGTTCTCTGTCCTTGCCTGACTGACCCCATTCTCTTCTTATAAATATTGGTTCCTGGGCAAACTTACCCTTCTCATCTACCTCTGCTCCTAAGACCTAGAGAATCACTAAAAAAGTAATAAGCTGAGGTCATCTGGTCCTGCTACAAGTCCATGTTGTTGACCCTCTGCTAGTCCAGAAAGACCTAACAATCCTTTTACCTCTATTTGTTCACCTGTCTCATTTTTAACTGAATATTTTCCAAAGGTTTTGGACTATTCTCAAGAAGTTGAAGATTGAGGCAATGCATAAAATCTAAACTCTCTCAATCATGAACTCTAACCTCCGTCAATCTCTACGTTAATATGTGTATGTTTCTCAGGGCCTCTTCCTTCCTCTTGTCTCAGAGAAAAGAATGTCTCCTTTCCTCTCACTGTGGGATAGCATTCACCCTTTTGCCCTCAGCCAGCTCTTTTCTGACTATAAGCATACTTTTTTTGTTTTTATTACCCCTTGATTTACTGAGATTTGCAGATATTGTGTATTTTACAAATTGAAGGTTTGTGGCAACTCTGAGTTGAGTAAGTCTATCGGCATCATTTTTCCCAAAGCATTTGCTTACTTCATGTCTCTGTGTCATTTTGGTAATTCCACACTATTTCAAACTTTTAAATTATTATTATATTTGTTGTGCTGATCTGTGATCAGTGATCTTCGTTGTTAACTACTGTAGTTAGGTGCACCACGAACCACGCCCGTATAAAACAGTGAACCTAATCAATAAATGTTCTGTGTGTCCTCACTGCTACACCATCCGGCTGTTCCCCTGTCTCTCTTCTTTTCCTTGGGCCTCCCTATTCCCTGAGACCAATTAATAATCCTGCGATGATCTCTAAGTGTTCAAGTGAAAGAAAATGTCCTACATCTCTCACTTTAAATCAAAAGCTAGAAATGATTAAGCTTAGTGAGGAAGGCGTGTTGAAAATCGAAATAGGCCTAAAGTTAGACCTCTTGTGCCAAACAGCCAAGTTATGAATGCAAATGGCAAGTTCTTGAAGGAAATTAAAAGTGCTACTCCAGTGAACACATGAATGGTAAGAAAGCAAAACAGCCTTATTGCTGATATGGAGAAAGTTTGAGTGGTCTGGATAGAAGATCAAACCAGGGCTTCCCTGGTGGCGCAGTGGTTGAGAGTCCGCCTGCTGATGCAGGGGACGCGGGTTCGTGCCCCGGTCCAGGAAGATCCCACGTGCCGTGGAGCGGCTGGGCCCGTGAGCCATGGCCGCTGAGCCTGCGCGTCTGGAGCCTGCGTGTCCGGAGCCTGTGCTCTGCAACTGGAGAGGCCACAGCAGTGAGAGGCCCGCGTACCGCAAAGAAAAAAAAAAAAAAGAAGATTAAACCAGCTACAAAATTCTCTTAAACCCAAGCCTAATCTAGTGCAAGGCCCTAACTCTCTTTAATTCTATGAAGGCTGAGAGAGGTGAGAAAGCTTCAGAAGAATGCTTCTAAAGCTAGAAGAGGTTGGTTTATCAGGTTTAAGAAAAGAAGTTGTCTCTATAACATAAACCTGCAAGGTGAAGCAGCAAGTGCTGATGTACAAGCTGCAAATTATCCAGAAATCTAGCTATTATTGAAGTTGCCTACACTAAAACACAGATTTTCAATGTAGATGAGACAGCCTTATATTGGAAGAAAATGCCATCTTAAGACTTTCATAGTTAGAGAGGAGAAGTCAATGCCTGACTTTCAAAGCTTCAAAGGATACGCTGACTCTCTTGTTAGGGGTTAAGGAAATTGGTGACTTTAAGTTGAAGCCAATGCTAATTTACCATTCTGAAAATCCCAGGGCCAGATGTGCTACATCTACTCCACCTGTGCACTATAAATAGAACAACAGAGCCTGGATGATAGCAAATCTCTTTACAACATGGTTTACTGAATGTTTTAAGCCCACTGTTGAGACTTACTAAGGTGAACCTGGTCACCTTAGTGCTCTAATGGAGATGTACAACAAGATTAATGATGTTTTCATGCCTGCTAACACAACATCCATTCTGCAGCCCATGGATCAAGGAGTAATTTTGACTTTCAGTTCTTATTCTTTAAGAAACCCATTTCATTAGGCTATAGCTGCCATAGATAGTGATTCCTCTGATGGATCTGGGCAAAGTTAATTGAAAACTCTCTGGAAAGGATTCACCCTTCTAGATGCGATTAAGAACATTCATGATTCATGGGAAGAGGTCATAATATCAACATTAATAGGAATTTGGAAGAAGTTGAGTCCAACCTTCAAGGATGACTTTGGGGGGTTCAAGACTTCACTGTAGGATGTAACTGCAGATGTGGTGGAAATAGCAAGAGAACTAGAATTAGAGATAGAGCCTGAAGATGTGACTGAATTGCTGCAATCTCATAACAAACCTTTAACAGATGTGGAGTTGCTTCTTATGAATGAGCAAAGGAAACAGTTTATTGAGTTGGAATCTACTCCTGGTGAAGAGTCTGTGAAAACTGGGAAATGACAACAAAGGATTTAGAATATTACATAAATTTAGTTGATATAGCAGTGGCAGGATTTGAGAGGACTGACTCCAATTCTGAAAGAAGTCCTATGGATAAAATACTATCTAACAACATTGCATGCTACAGAGAAATAATTTGTGAGAGGAAGAGTCAATTGATGGGGTAATCTTTACTGTCGCTTATTTTATGAAAATCCCACAGTCATTAGGCATCAACACTGAGGCAAGACCCTTCACCACCAAAAGATTATGACTTACTGTACGCTCAGATAATGGTTAGCATTTTTTAGCAAGTATTTTTTACCTAAGGTATGTATATTTTTTAGGTACAATGCTTTTGCACACTTAAAAGACTACAGCATAATGTAAACATAACTTTTAAATGCACCAGGAAACCAAAAATTTGTGTGACTTGCTTTATTGTGATATTTGCTTTATTGCAGTGGTCTGGAACCAAATCCACAGTCTCTGAGCTATGCCTGTACTCTTTCAGCTACCTGTCCATTGACTATTACATTTGTGTTTTATGTGTTTGATTTCTAGATTGTCCCCTTGAGCTTACAAAACTGCTCATCTAAGTTCTACCCTAAACCATAATACATCTTCACTCCATCCTACTACTCATTCAAACCAGGGACATATATTTTCTATTCCCTTCACTGGTGACCTTACTGAAAGGATACTTTCTAATGTACTCCCTCAACTCCTCTTGACCTTCTCACTAGAATCTGGATCTTGCTCCCATCTCTATAATAACCTCTTTCTGAAAGGGCCCATTGATGATGAACTTCAACAGCCTTTCCCTGCCTTCTTCCTTTGAAAGCATTTAACACAATTTACCAACCTCCTTGCTTAAATTCTTTTCACTTCTGACTCCCATTGCATTGTTCTAGAGAGGTTTTTCCTTCTATCAGTTTAAATATTTATTTTATGATGCTTATTGATTCCCCTTCCTCTTCCTTTCCCTTGCTGGCTATCAGATCTCAGTCAAGCTTTTAGTTTCACATCTGTGACATGAGTATAATATACCACTACAGTATTGTTTTGCAGACATATGTGCTTAATAATTATCTTATTTTCCCCAAAATGTAGTCTTCTCAAGGGTCTCTCAGTGGCACTTTTCTCTTTCTCTTTACCTGTATCAGATCATCGGTCATATGCCTTTAACCATCACCTCTATGAGGATGACTCCTGATCTCTGTTGTCTTTTCTCTCTTCCCTCCTCTGCATTGGTTGTGCTTTTCTAAGTACTCACTAGATGTTTACTTAAAAAACTCCTTCTGACTCTGCTCAGTGTATGTAACATAGAACTGAGAGTGTGCTACCACATCTGTTTCTCTTTCAAAGTCCTCTATTTTTTTCTAGTGTCCTAAGACTTTATTCATCAGACCTTATTTCAACAAACCACCTTCCAGCACCTTTTTCTTTTTTGCCTCATTCGGTCATTTCCCAAATACTTCCTTTTTTTTTCATAAGTATTTTTGACACTTATCTCTGTTATCAGGGTCACTTTCCAATTTTAGTCCTTTTATTTCTAACCATTTGTTAATGGAACTCTCATGCTTCTAGAGTCTGCTACTTCTAAAATTTATCCTACAAATCACAGCCAGATTAACTTCTCTATATCAGAATTCCTCTAAAACTGTTGACCAGATGTTTCAAAACCTATTTTAATAAATGCCAGCTTTTTAGGGCTTCCCTGGTGGCGCAGTGGTTGAGAATCTGCCTGCTAATGCAGGGGACACAAGTTCGAGCCCTGGTCTGGGAGGATCCCACATGCCGTGGAGCAACTAGGCCCGTGAGCCACAACTACTGAGCCTGCACATCTGGAGCCTGTGCTCCGCAACAAGAGAGGCCGCGACAGTGAAAGGCCCGCGCACCGTGATGAAGAGTGGCCCCTGCTCGCCGCAACTAGAGAGAGCCCACGCACAGAAACGAAGACCCAACACAGCCAAAAATAAATAAGTAAATTTATAAAAAATAAAATAAAATAAAAAAAATAAATTCCAGCTTTTTATCCTGGCAGCAGGGATCTGGACCTACCCAATGAGCTCCTCCATTCCCTTTAACTATTTATCTGTACTTAAAGTGTTTAGTTATACCAGTAAATGCTTCACACTTTCCCACCTTGGTGCATTTGTTCACATCAATTTCCCACTTGAATTTTCCTTTGTAAAATCCCCTTATATGTTCATACCTGCTCCATTCTTAAGTCAATGCAAAGTTGATATATTCCATACAGGCTGGTCTTAGTACAAGCCTCTTCCCTCCAGTTTGGTTGTACTCTTTCCCTTCTACCTTGTACTATAGCACTCTGTTTCTCTCAAAGCAATTGTCACTTCTTATTGAGTATTGTGAGTACTGAGTATTTGACTTCCATATTTGAAAGTCAAAATTACCTGCAATTTTACTTCTGAAATTGCAAAAAATTCTTTGCTTACATCTGCTAAATTGATAATAAAGATGCCTTCACTAATTCTAGGGTGTTTAAAGACCTTATCCTCTACTTAGAGTTCTGGGGATTGAGTTTGATAGTATATTAGAATTACAGATATAAAGCTTTATGACAATGCAGAGTAGTAAAGAACTCAAAAAGTAAGTATTTGACATGGAAAAATACTGAAGCTTTTCAGCAGAACTTGATAAGTCCAAAGAAATTGTGATAGAATACATTTGATTATTCAGTAATGCTAAAATGCAAGGCCTGTATTTTCTCCAATAAGACAATATAGCCCATACTTCACACTGGTATAACCACCATGTGTGTGAAAAGCAGGTAGACAATAAAGAGACTCTAAGAGGCAGCCAATTAGTTTTTAGGAGTATAGACTTTGTATCTAGATTGACTGGGTTCAAAACTGAGTCCCACAGTGTGACCTTCAGCAAGTCACTTAAACTCTATGCTTTAATTTGATCATCTATAAAATGCGGAAATACGTTTTGTTTTTTTTTTTTTTTTGCGGTATGCGGGCCTCTCGCTGTTGTGGCCTCTCCCGTTGCGGAGCACAGGCTCCAGACGCGCAGGCTCAGCGGCCATGGCTCACAGGCCCAGCCGCTCCGCGGCATGTGGGACCTTCCCGGACCGGGGCACGAACCTGTGTCCCCTGCATCGGCAGGCGGACTCTCAACCACTGCGCTACCAGGGAAGCCCGGGAAATACGTTTTAATGTAATACTCTTAGAATAGTATCATCTCAAAGCAAGTACTGCACATTTAAATACTAATTTTAATGAAGAAGAGGAAAACATCTGTTTATCAAGATTATAATCAAGAAACACAAATACCATATGCTAACACATATATATGGAATCTAAGGGAAAAAAATGTCATGAAGAACCTAGTAAGGTAAGACGGGAATAAAGACACAGACCTACTAGAGAATGGACTTGAGGATATGGGGAGGGGGAAGGGTAAGCTGTGACAAAGTGAGAGAGTGGCGTGGACATATATACACTACCAAACGTAAAATAGATAGCTAGTGGGAAGCAGCCGCATAGCACAGGGAGATCAGCTCGGTGCTTTGTGACCACCTAGAGGGGTGGGATAGGGAGGGTGGGAGGCAGGGAGACGCAAGAGGGAAGAGATATGGGAACATATGTATATGTATAACTGATTCACTTTGTTATAAAGCAAAAACTAACACACCATTGTAAAGCAATTATACTCCAATAAAGATGTTAAAAAAATAAATAAATAAAAACATAATAAAAATAAAAGCTAATGGAGCCATGAATAAAAATATCAGTAAGTAATATTATGAATAGTAATAATAAAAACAGATTATAATCAGCTTTACCTTATTGTTTTCAGAGTCTAATCAATTTTCAATAGAATTGTAATATTTTAGAGCTTTAAAAGCCCTACAGATTTGGTCAACCAAATTTAATTGCAATGTATTTATATGACTTGTTCAAGGACACCCCCAGGTAGTTAGTGGTCCAGTTAGGAAAACAATTTCTTTCTACATATAAATTATCTATCTATTTATCTATCTATCTATCTATCTAATCATCTGCCAATCCATCATCTCTCAATTTATCCTTATAACTCACACAACAAAAGATTTGAGGTAGCTAATTCAAAATACACTTTTTCTGATTTCAAGCTCCAAATTTATGTACCACGTTTTCCTGTGAATGTTAGTACTGCTCTTCAAAGCAATTTCTTTTAAAGTTATTGAAACATCATTTCTTCTCACTAATCCTTTGGTATATCAGGATTCTATTTAATCTTACTTGGCAAATAACCAAGATCGCTGGAGAAAAAGTGTAAAGAAGATTTGTGAGACCATAGCTCAGCTTTAGGCTGTTATTTGAAACAGTCAAATTACACAATATCTAGACTGTTAATGTTTAGCTCTGTATTAATAACATTTCTCACATATTATAAACCATGATAAAGAAAAATGATAAGCATAAATATTTTATTATTTACACAAATGTGAGGCAAATAGTTGAAATGTTTCCATAATTTTGATTTTTTCAAATCATAAAATACAATGACTTCATTTTGTTAACCTCTGTGAAGGTTTAGAACCCAAAGGAAAATTAGACGCTGTGAGTATCTCTCTGTCCTTCCATATTCTGTCAAGTATACTCAATACAGAAAACAGAAGAAAGGAATCAAGGGCATAGCCACCCTTTTACTAGAGTAACGAATAATTGCATGTTGAATGTAATTAAAGTTTTTTTCAGAGAAAAAAATGGGAAGTTTAGTGGAATACTGCACACCACAACACTCATTTGAACATATGCTGAGTAAGGAGATGCAGATTTTGGTAGAGAAGAAACTGTTACTTTAAAAGTTTATGCTGACTTAGGCTCTGAGAAAGGGAAGCTTGCTCAAATCCTGTAGAGTTTATGGAACACAGTTTCAAAGCTATTTTTATTTTTTCTTTATTTTGTTTATTTTATTTTTTTAGGTTTTGACAAGGTTTAACTTACTTTTCTTTTTTTGAATTTTATTTTATTTTATAGAGCAGGTTCTTATTAGTTATGTATTTTATACATATAAGTGTATATATGTCAACCCCAATCTCCCAATTTATCCCACCACCATCACCCAGGCCCCACCCCATTTCCCACCTTGGTATCCATACATTTGTTCTCTACATCTGCTTCTCTAATTCTGCCTTGCAAACCGGTTCATCTGTAGCATTTTTCTAGATTCCACATGTATGCGTTAATATATGATATTTGTTTTTCTCTTTCCAACTTACTTCACTCTGTATGATATTCTCTAGGTCCATCCACTTCTGTACAGAAAAAACAATTTCATTCCTTTTTATGGCTGAGTAACACTCCATGGTATGTGGGTACCACATCATCTTTATCCATTCCTCTGCTGATGGACATTTAGGTCGTGTTCATGTCCTGGCTACTGTAAATAGTGCTCCAATGAACACTGGGGTGAATGTGTCATTTTGAATTATGGTTTTCTCTGGGTATATGCCCAGTAGTGGGATTACTGGGTCATATGGTAGCTCTATTTTTACTTTTTTAAGGAACCTCCATACTGTTCTCCATAGTGGCTGTATCAATGTACATTCCCACCAACAGTGCAAGTGGGTTCCCTTTTCTCCACATCCTCTCCAGCATTTGTTGTTTGGAGATTTTCTGATGAGGCCCTTTCTAACTGGTGTAGGGTGATACCTCATTGTAGTTTTGATTTTCATTTCTCTAATAATTAGTGATGTTGAGCATTTTTTCATGTGTTTGTTGGCCACCTGTATGTCTTCTTTGAAGAAATGTCTATTAAGGTCTTCTGTCCATTTTTTGATTTGCTTTTTTTTTTAATCAAAGCTACTTTTTTAAAATTTTATTTTCTAACATTTTTATTGGAGTATAATTGCTTTTCAATGGTGTGTTAGTTTCTGCTTTACAACAAAGTGAATCAGCTATACATACACATATTTCCCCATATCTCCTCCCTCTTGCATCTCCCCTCCCACGCTCCCTATCCCACCCCTTTAGGTGGTCACAAAGCACCGAGGTGATCTCCCTGTGCTATGCACCTGCTTCCCACTAGCTATTTATTTTACATTTATTAGTGTATATATGTCACTGCTACTCTCTCACTTCATTCCAGCTTACCTTTCCCCCTCCCTGTGTCCTCAAGTCCATTCTCTACATCTGCATCTCTATTCCTGTCCTGCCCTTAGGTTCATTAGAACCATTTTTTTAAATTTTAGATTCCATATATATGTGTTAGCATTAGATATTTGTTTTTCTCTTTCTGACTTACTTCACTCGGTATGACAGACTCTAGGTCCATCCATCTCATTACAAATAACTCAACTTTGTTTCTTTTTATGGCTGAGTAATATTCCATTGTATATATGTGCCACATCTTCTTTATCCATTTCTCTGTTGACGGACGTTTAGGTCGTGTCCATGTCCTGGCTACTGTAAACAGAGCTGCAATGAACATTGTGGTACATTACTCTTTTTGAATTATGGTTTTCTCAGTGTATATACCCAGGAGTGGGATTGCTGGGTCGTATGGTAGTTCTAGTTTTAGTTTTTTAAGGAAGCTCCATACTGTTCTCCATAGTGGCTGTATCAATTTACATTCCCACCCACACAGCAAGAGGGTTCCCTTTTCTCCACACCCTCTCCAGCACTTATTCTTTGTAGATTTTTTGATGATGGTTATTCTGACCGGTGTGAGGTGATACCTCACTGCAGTTCTGATCTGCATTTCTCTAATGATTAGTGATGTTGAGCATCCTTTCATGTATTTGTTGGCAATCTGTATGTCTTCTCTGGAGAAATGTCTATTTAGATCTTCTGCCCATTTTTAGACTGGGTTGTTTTTTTGATATTCAGCTGCATAAGTTGCTTGTAAATTTTGGAGATTAATCCTTTTTCAGTTTCTTCATTCGGAAATATTTTCTCCCATTCAGATGGTTGTCTTTTCATCTTGATTATGGTTTCCTTTGCTGTGCAAAAGCTCTTGTTTGCTTAGGTCCCATTTGTTTTTTGTTTTTATTTCCATTTCTCTAGAAGATGGGTCAAAAAGGATCTTGCTGTGATTTATGTCATAGAACATTTTGCCTATGTTTTCCTCTAAGAGTTTTATAGTGTCTGGCCTTAAATTTGGGTCTTTAATCCATTTTAAGTTTATTTTTCTGTATGGTGTTAGGGAGTGTTCTAATTTCATTTTTTTACATGTAACTGTCCAGTTTTCCCAGCACCACTTATTGAGGAGGCTGTCTTTTCTCTACTGTATATTCTTGTATCCTTTATCAAAAATAAGGTGACCATATGCATGTGGGTTTATCTCTGGACTTTCTATCCTGTTCCATTGATCTATATTTCTGTTTTTGTGCCAGTACCATACTGTCTTGATTACTGTAGCTTAGTAGTACAGTCTGAAGTCTGGGAGCCTGATTCCTCCAGCTCTGTTTTTCTTTCTCAAGATTGCTTTGGCTATTTGAGGTTTTTGTGTTTCCAAACAAATTGTGAAATTTTTTGTTCTAGTTTTGTGAAAAGTGCCATTGGTAGTTTGATAGGGATTGCATTGAATCAGTAGATTGCTTTGGGTAGTAGTGTCATTTTCACAATGTTGATTCTTCCAATCTAGGAACATGGTATATCTCACCATCTGTTTGTATCATCTTTATTTACTTTCATCAGTGTCTTATAATTTCCTGCATACAGGTCTTTTGTAACCTTAGGTAGGTTTATTCCTAGGTATTTTATTCTTTTTTGCTGCAATGATACATGGGAGTGTTTCCCTAATTTCTCTTTCAGATTTTCCATCATTAGTGTCTAGGAATGCAAGAGATTTCTGTGCATTAATTTTGCATTCTGCTACTTTACCAAATTCATTGATTAGCTTTAGTAGTTTTCTGCTAGTGTCTTTAGGATTCTATATGTATAGTATCATATCATCGGCCAACAATGACAACTTTACTTCTACTTTTCTGATTTGGATTCCTTTTATTTCTTTTTCTTCTCTGATTGCTGTGGCTAAAACTTCCAAAACTATGTTGAATAACAGCGGTGAGAGTGGACAACATTGTCTTGTTCCTACCTTAGAGGAAATGGTTTCAGTTTTTCATCACTGAGAATGATGTTGGCCATGTGTTTGTCATATATGGCCTTTATTATGTTGACCTAAGTTCCCTCTATGCCTACTTTCTGGCGGGTTTTTTTATCATAAATGGGCACTGAATTTTGTCAAAAGCTTTTTCTGCATCTACTGAGACGATCATATGGTTTTGATCCTTCAATTTGTTAATAAGGTGTATCACATTGATTGATTTGCGTATATTGAAGAATCCTTGCATTTCTGGGATAAACCCCACTTGATCATGGTGTATTATGCTTTTAATGTGCTGTTGGATTCTCTTTACTAGTATTTTGTTGAGGAATTTTGCATTTATGTCCATCAGTGATATTGGCCTGTAGTTTTCTCTTTTTGTGACATCTTTGTCTGGTTTTGGTATCAGGGTGATGGTGGCCTCGTAGAATGAGTTTGGGAGTGATCCTCCCTCTGCTATATTTTGGAAGAGTTTGAGAAGGATAGGTGTTAGCTCTTCTCTAAATGTTTGATAGAATTTGCCTGTGAAGCCATCTGGTCCTGGGCTTTTGTTTGTTGGAAGATTTTTAGTCACAGTGTCAATTTCAGTGCTTGTGAGTGGTTTGTTTGTATTTTCTATTTCTTCCTGGCTCAGTCTCGGAAGGTTATGCTTTTCTAAGAATTTGCCCATTTCTTCCAGGTTGTCCATTTTATTGGCATAGAGTTGTTTGTAGTAATCTCTCATGCTCCTTTGTATTTCTTCAGTGTCAGTTGTTACTTCTCCTTTTCCATTTCTAATTCTACTGATTTGAGTTTTCTCCCCTTTTTTCTTGATGAGTTTGGCTAATGGTTTATTGATTTTGTTTATCTTCTCAAAGAACCAGCCTTTAGTTTTATTGATCTTTACTATTGTTTCCCTCATTTTTCATTTATTTTTGATCTGATCTTTATGATATCTTTTCTCTGCTAATTTTCAGGTTTTTTTGTTCTCCTTTCTCTAATTGCTTTAGGTGTAAGGTTAGATTGTTTATTTGAGATGTTTCTTATTTCTTGAGGTAGGACTGTATTGCTATAATCTTACTTCTTAGAACTGCTGTTGCTGCATCCCATGGGTATTGGGTCATCATGTTTTCATTTTCATCTGTTTTTAGGTATTTTTAGTTTCCTCTGATTTCTTCAGCAATCTGTTGGTTATTTAGTAGTGTATTGTTTAGCCTCCATGTGTTGTTATTTGTTACAGAATTTTTCCCATAATTGATATCGAGTCTCATAACGTTGTTTTTGGAAAAGATACTTGATACTATTTCAATTTTTTTAAATTTAGCAAGGTTTTATTTGTGACCCAAGATATGATCTACCCTGGAAAATGGTGTATGAGCACTTGAGAAGAAAGTGTATTCTGTTGTGTTGCGATGGAATGTCCTTTAAATATCAATTAAGTCCACCTTGTTTAATGTATCATTTAAAGCCTGTGTTTCCTTATTTGTTTTCATTTAGGATGGTCTGTCCATTGGTGAACGTGGGGTGTTAAAGTCCCCTACTATGATTGTGTTACTGTTGATTTCCCCTTTTATGGCTGTTAGCATTCGCCTTATGTATTGAGGTGCTCCTTTATTGGGTGAATAAATATTTACAATTGTTATATCTTCTTCTTGGATTGATCCCTTGATCATTATGTAGTGTCCTTCTTTGTCTCTTGTGATAGTCTTTATTTTAAACACTATTTTGACTTTGAGAATTGTCTATGAGAACTGCTACTCCAGGTTTCTTTTGATTTCCATTTGCATGGAATATCTTTTTCCATCCCCTCACGTTCCGTCTGTATGTGTCTCTAGGCCTGAAATGGGTCTGTTTTAGACAGCATATATACTGGTCTTGTTTTTGTATCAATTCAGCCAGTCTATGTCTTTTGGTTGGAACATTTACATTTAAGGTAGTTATCAATATGTATGTTCCTATTACCATTTTCTAAATTGTTTTGGGTTTCTTATTGTAGGTCTTTTCCTTCTCTTGTGTTTCCTGCCTAGAGAAGTTCCTTTAGCATTTGTTGTAAAGTTGGTTTGGTGGTGCTGAATTCTCTTAGCTTTTGCTTGTCTATAAAGGTTTTGATTTCTCTGTTGAATCTGAATGAGATCGTTGCTGGGCAGAGTAATTTTGATTGTAGGTTTTTCCCTTTCATCACTTTAAATATGTCCTGCCACTCCTTCTGGCTTGCACAGTTTCTTCTGAAAGATCAGCTGTTAACCTTATGGGGATTCCCTTGGATGTTATTTGTTGTTTTTTCCTTGCTGCTTTTTTTTTTTTTTGAGTTTCCTTGCTGCTTTTAATGTATTTTCTTTGTATTTAATTTTTGATAGTTTGATTAATATGTGTCTGGGCACGTTTCTCCTTGGATTTATCCTGTATTGGATTCTCTGCTCTTCCTATACTTCATTCACTATTTCCTTCCCATATTAGGGAAGTTTTCAACTATTATCTCTTCAAATTTTTTCTCAATCCCTTTCTTTTTCTCTTCTTCTTCTGGAAGCCCTATAATTCGAATGTTGGTGTATTTAATGTTGTCCCAAAGGTCTCTGAAACTGTCCTCAATTCTTTTCATTCTTTTTTCTTTATTCTGCTCTGCAGTAGTTATTTCCACTATTTTATCTTCCAGGTCACTTATCCGTTCTGTCTCAGTTATTCTGCTACTGATTCCTTCTAGAGAATTTTTAATTTCATGTTTTGTGTTGTTCATCATTGTTTGTTTGCTCTTTAGTTCTTCTAGGTCCTTGTTAAACGGTTCTTGTATTTTCTCCATTGTGTTTCCCAGATTTTTTTTTATCATCTTTACTGTCATTACTCTGAATTCTTTTTCAGGTAGATTGCCTATTTCCTGTTCATGTTTGGTCTGGTGGGTTTTTACCTTGCTTCATGTGCTGTGTGTTTCTCTGTCTTATCATTTTGCTTAACTCACTGTTTTTGGGGTCTCCTTTTTGCAGGCAGGTTTGTAGTTCCCGTTGTTTTCGGTGTCTGCCCCCAGTGGCTAATGTTGGTTCAGTGGGTTGTGTAGGCTTCCTGTTGGAGGGGACTGGTACCTGTGTTCTGGTTGGTGGGGCTGAATCTTGTCTTTCTGGTGGGCAGACCGCGTCCGGTGGTATGTTTTGGGGTGTTTGTGACCTTATTATGATTTTAGGCAGCCTCTCTGTTAATGGGTGGGGTTATGTTCCTGTCTTGCTAGTTGTTTGGCATAAGGTGTCCAGCACTGTAGCTTACTGGTTGTTGAGTGGAGCTGGGTCTTACGTTGAGATGGAGATCTCTCAGAGAACTTTAGCCATTTGATATTACGTGGAGCCAGGGGGTGTCTGGTGGACCAATGTTCTGAACTTGGTTCTCCCTCCTCAGAGGCACAGGCCTGACACCCAGCCGGAGCACCAAGACCCTGTCAGCCACACGGCTGCTAGTGTTGGAGGGTCTCCTGCAGAGGCGGGGGTTGGCTGTGGCATACCACGGGGACAAGGACACTGGCAGCAGAAGTTCTGGGAAGTACTCCTTGGCCTGAGCCCTCCCAGAGTCTGCCATTAGCCCCCTCAGACCTAGGTTTTTGTTTTATGGGATAAAATTTTCAACATGTAGTTAAAGCTGGTCTTCCTAAAGCCAGGCTGCCTGCAGCAGCAAGTTTTTCCAGTCCCTCTTCCAAGCCTAATCAAAGCTATTTTTAAGTTCTGCTTAGTATGGGCAAGTGGCTCGTTTTTCTGCCAAAGAATCCATTTACCAAGAAATACTGGAATCAAATACCTTAACCTGTGCTTAAAGACCTATATTACCAAAAAAGGAATAGTTATTTTTTCCTTTTTCCTTAATCCTTTTTCATAATCCTCACCACCTGATAAAACTCTAAGCTTCCAAAGAGAATGTATAGTAAATGGTGCAAATTTTAATCTTTCCTTTTGCTTTCATTTAATGCTTCAGAGGGGTCAAAATAACGATGGGGCCAGATGTTTTTAAATGTTTTTGTTAATGTGATACAATTATTCAGTATATAAATGTGATATTTAGTTCATCACCCTGTAATCTTTCTATACCACTCCTGTTTTCTTCTCATCTCAATAGACTGCTAGGAACATCTTGTAAATTATCTTCTAAACCATTAGGAAGTAATATACTGTAAATGTACTATTTTCTCCAAGGAATACAGATTTAAAGATTCCACTTGAGGTAGAATTTTTCTTTTTCTCAAAGTCAACATATATTAGATTTTAACACAAGTAGGGTTGAATGTTGGACTGTTGAACATTCTGAAGTCCTTTCAAAGTCTGTTCTATGCACAGCCTTGACCTTACCCTGTGCTGTTGCTTTAGTATCTCCTATTGTAAAGAAGTGTCTCACAGGCTTTATCTGTTTCTGCTTTCTTTCCTCCAATTTAAAAGTGTATTTTCATTGGACTGAGGAAAATACAATAAAGAAAACCTGATAGATAAAAATTAAGAAATATATTACTAGTTGCTATTATAGAATTAGAAATATTATCATATTTGTATAAGATTTTACAGAATAAACTAGGTGTTTTTCATTTATTATACTTCCTAGAGGAACTATAAATTGGAGTCAGTAATGATTTGGGGGGAGAAAATCAAATTGGCAAAAGTTATACAAGAATACTAAATCAAATTTCATATTGCTTGATTGCATAATTCTAAAGAGACTACATTATTGCAAAAACTGTGGATCACAGACATACATGGCAAAAACATAAAGTATAAAACTCTTAGTTGACTTTAGACTATTAAAAATAGAGACAGGGCTTAGTAAAAAATTTAGATATTAACCACCATTAAAATTTTTATTTGTGATAAAATGTTAATGGTATAGAAAAATACTAATGATACATCAATTTTTAGATTGTGTGGAAATGTATCTGGAAAGAAATGCTCTGGAAGTAAATATAACAAAATACTAAAAGAACTGGTTCATTGGTGTTCTGCTTCTTTAAACTTACAGATACTCATCACATTTATTTTTCAATGCCTATATCTGTTACTTATATTACCAGAAATAAATTTAAAATAACTATTTTCAAATAGTTTCAAATTTCATTTAATATTTTATAGCACTTCACCAGTTAAGCAAGGCAGGGAGAATAATTTTCCACTTTATAGTTGAGAAGAATTGGGTAAATTCCCAATAGGAGGAGCTTGAAATAAAACCCAGATCCTCCAAAGCCAGCTTTAATGCTTCTTCTATGATATCACACTAGAAGGATACAGGAAGTAATATATGTGAATATTCTATGAGTTTTTCGCAATGATTGTAATCCAAGTTGTTATTAATACCATTGTTTAATTTATTTGATCTTCTTTATAAATTCCTAATTCCAATTGAGGGAAAAATAAATGTATGAGATCAGACAAATATTAATAAAAATGGATACCAAAGTCAAATGTGTCAGAAGTAAAAACTCATAATTATCAATACATCTGTGTTTAATTTATTATGCTAGCATGGATTAGAAGAAAATCTAAAACTCTTTTGTTTTACTTTAGAAAAATACTGAACATGGTACTCAATGTAAGAAAGAGGGGAGTCATACTGAGAATATTAATAGTGACTAAATGTGAAAAAAGTCCATAAGGTAAGACACAAAGGGTAAAGAAAGATAAATAGACTTGATAAATAACTCATAGGCTTTTAATTAAGTAATCTATTTCAATCAGTGAGAAATTAAAGTAGAGACTAATACTTTTATAACTATTTATTTAGGGTTACTTACAGAGCATAATTAGGAGACTAACGCCATCAATAAGATTAAAGAGCCAGGGTCTTTTCCAGAAGCACACACCACTCTATCCGTTGACACAATTTAGCTCCTGTACATCCACTTGCTAACCAGTTGTCCTGGCCTCTTCCCCTTATCCAGCAGACTTACAGCTGGTGCCAGATAGTGAGCAACTTTAGTGCAGAGATAGCTCTATTCAGCTTTGCATGTGTAGAACCTAACACAGTGCTCAACAGTGTTTGCGTATGTGTTTTTTCATGTGGAAAAACATGCAAAACTAAACTATTGCTCATTTCAATAGCCTGAACCAAATCAACTGAACAGTTATATTTATTATATAGAAAAAATGCATACTACACCCGCAAACTAATTAAATGATTTGGGAGATTATCTGCACTACCAGATAACTTATGCTACCAGTTAAAATATCTCATTTTTAAAATGTTGGTAATTTTAATAAGTGCAAAACATTATGTAGGCGAAAGAAAACACATCAACAGAGCATATTTGACACACAGCCTCTTGGTTTATGACCCCTGGTTTAACGATTTGATTACTGTATTGTTGCACATATAATTGAGATATTCCTGAAAAGTCACATAATTTGACTACTAAAATATCAAGGACAGTTTACTGATTAAAGAAAACTAAATAGAAAGAAGAACAAAAGCTGGACTATGTATGCTATGCTATTATTCCATACTCATAACTTCACAATTGCCAAGCATGTCGCAAACTCCACTTATTATAAAAAAGAAAATATCAAAGCCCAGAGGTTGGGCTTCCCTGGTGGCGCAGTGGTTGAGAGTCCGCCTGCCGATGCGGGGGACACGGGTTCGTGCCCCGGTCTGGGAGGATCCCACATGCCGCGGAGCGGCTGGGCCCATGAACCGTGGCCCTTGAGCCTGCGCGTCCGGAGCCTGTGCTCCGCAACGGGAGAGGCCACAAAAAGTGAGAGGCCCGCGTACCGGAAAAAAAAAAAAAAAAAAAAAAAAAAGCCCAGAGGTTGAGAATAGAATAATAAGTATAACGATTATAAACTTTACTTTAAATGAGGTATAACTAAGGTTAGGTTACAAGTTCAAGTTGTTCCTCTATGTATGCAAATGCATGATTGTATTTCTAAATGATGACTAACTAGCCAATTACAGTCACTAGAAAGTTCTGTCATAACTGACATTTTAAATAAAGCATTATAAAGAAAACCAAAATTTCAACCTAATTTTAATCACTTTAGCTATTCAGAATTCTGTTAATCAAGTAGGAAAAAAATTGTCTTTAACACCTAGAATGATTTATCTGTTTGTATGAATGTGAGAAAAATGATCACATCCTCGAGTAATAGATTACAAGTACAAAGAAAGTTCACATTACAGCTATGCTGATGAAAATTACCTGCAGGCTATTACAACACAGCCAGTGAATTAATTAACCTTTTGCCATAAGAATCTAGAAACTTCAGCAAAGACTGAGCTTTCTCTTTCTCTTGCTCCAGCTCTCTTAGCATTGAAATACTGCTCCTTCACAGTGAAATACTGTGCAGTTACTAAGGCAAACAAATAAAATATACTCAGATTTCATCATCTCTCCATGTTATTACAATAAAATCACATAAATTGTGATGAAAATATAGCAATTTGGATGTTTCCTCTTTCGCTTTAGTTAATGAAAGATGAGAAATAATGGTAGATTTCTATGTAGATCTTTACTTTTATGAATAAGATGAGCAATTTCTTACTATGAATGTTGGCTAGCTCTTAATTATTTACCTTTTGACTCTGTGAGAAGATAAAGTTTAAAAAAGTATGTCTTTTGCCAATGTGTTAAAAAAGTAAGGATGCACATGCAATCTTTAAACCTCTTTTTCAAATAACACATTGTCTATATTTGAGTGTATTGGTCATGTATTTCGATAATTTTCACTTGGGATCTGAAGCTGAAAAATTATCTAACACTACATGAAACCATGATCTAAGAAAATAGGATTTTTAACAAACAATGGTAATATGAGCCACTGTATTTCCTCAAGTTGTTAGAGGCAAGGATCAATAAGACAAGATGAATGTGAAGATGACAGCAAGAGTTAAGGACTGCTAAATTACACTCCAAATATTGACATAATAATTTCACATCCTTACGTAACTGTTTGGAACTACATGTTATTTTCTTTTTGATGTAGTTAATATATCCTTAAGAGGGTTAACAGTGCCAATATTTAATTGTCCAATAACAAGTATTGAGAGCTGTTCACTTCCATTAGCCAATTTTTTGAGCTAGTTTTAATTAATTCATTATATAATTAGTCTTGTCAATAGATAAGTCATTCTCTCAGTAGGCTAGGAGACATTCTTGTCTAGATAATGAGTTATATATATTGTTTTAGAATGTTAGGGTACTTCTTTATTGTTCCAACCAAATGATGATTTACCAGATTCACCTTTAAAGAGCTAAACTAGTGAACTCCCTCCCCAAGTATTGTTCAGGAAATCAATTTTTGGTTGCAGGCAAGAGGCACACAATAGTATCTTAAAATAAGAAGGTGATAATTTTATATTAATAAATCAGATAATGCTTATCTAGACAACTAAAGATTTATATGATAGTTCTTATTTTGTATTAAGGGCAAACACATATTTTAAACGTAAATATTTCAACTTAAGTAGCTTTTTAAATAATTTGGAACAAACAATAAATCCTTCATAATTGTTCATATATTAAAATTTTCCAAATGGAGCTTTCTTTTGTATCTATAGGGAAGATAGCTCTTTAAGGTTGGTAAATTTAAAATATTTACTAAAACATTTTTGGTTATATCTCTGTTATAAACTACATTACATCTACCTGAAGTATCAAGGTTAACACATACCTGTCACATAGAAAATTCACAATACATATGTTTTGAATATAAGAATACACAGTTTCAAAAAAATTGGCACTTCTTCCAGTACTTAAATTTGTCTGTGCAATTTAAAGTAGATTTAATATTGTCATTGATTCTTATATGATCATGTAAAACGTGATAATACATATATGCATATGAATAAAAAGTATATGTCTTCAAAAGTCTAAAAAATGATCAAATTGATAATATTCCTTAATTATTATAGGAATACACATGCTATGCTTTGGAAGATATGCTCTACATACCTAACAGGTAATGTTCTGTCTCCTTTCCTTCTATCCATTTCTCTTTGGGGAACAGGATACCAACGGAAATTCAGTTTCCAGTTAAAACCCCCATAAGTCATGTCTGACCCGGCCATATATTCAAAGGTATCATCACTAATCACATCAATGATGGGGCATACAACTGTTTTCCTGCAGAAAAATTAAAATCAGTTTACATATAAATAATAATTTAAATGTTACCTTAGCTTCTTTAAACTTAATATAGCTGACATGTTGAAATTTATTTTGTGACTTTAATTTGCCTTTATTTTCATGTTATCCTTTTTCTCTGTAAAATTACTTCCTTTTACTGCATCTTACTTCAGTCTACTTTTATTCTATCATGTATAATCTAATCAAATATACTAATTGATCTTCAAGCTGACTTCCAAATGCATTCTAGATACTAACTCAGCGGGATGAACATGGTCTATTTTTCATAAAACCTCCACTCACAGCATGATTAGCAGAGCTGCTTTGATATTATGCATCATTTTAGCTATAGACCACTGAAAATCAACAGCATGCGGGGAGTGAAGAATGAATGATGGCAAATTAGATCTGGTAGTTTGACTCTCAAAGGCACTAGGTAAGTTTAAAGAGATAGTTCACAGAAAACCTTCATAGAAAAACAAACAAATGAAAATCCAAGAAGCAACGATAAAAATCATGATCATGAGTACAAGTAAATATTTCCTATGAATGACATTAGTGTCATGACAATTTCTGAGTGAACTGTCCTAGACTTATAGTTTACACTAAAATAAAAAAAAAAAAAGCTTACACTAACAATCTACATATTTTAAGATGGGAAAAGATAAGCAACTTCAGTTTCTGGTGTTTTATGATCCATTTTTTCTTAAAGTAAGAGGAAGAGCCAGGACATTTGGGGTTTTTTTTTTATTTTATTGAAATATAGTTGATTTACAATGTGTTAATTTCTGCTGTACAGCAAAGTGATTCAGATATACAGATTTGATACTCTTGATGGTGGCTTTTTACGGTAAGGAACTTTTCACCATGGGAGATCATTAGGTACTCTTTTAATCCATGTTGTGCTTTCTCCAGTCTTCTCCTACTCCAGGTTTATATGTTTTATTATGGGATCAAGCTTTTGTCATCTTCACAGTAAATGTTCAAACAACTGTGCCTTGTTTGTAGGTAATTCCTAAGAGTAGAGCTTGCTTTTCATATAAGATAGAAGGTGAACATACAATTGAATCACCCATAGATGTAAACATACAATTGAATCACCCATAGATGTGGAAAGCAAGGACATGCTGTCCATTATTTATTCTGGTTTTGTAACACCAGCATCACCAACACTCATTTTCTATTTGGTCTTATATGCCACACAATTGGCCCATGAATAGAGTTCTCTGAAATTAATAGATTTAATTTAGCCTTGGAAAAGCTTCTTGGTAACTTTGGTCCTTATAAAAGCAATATCTTTCTCTCTTTCTTCATTACATTTAATAATTTAAATTATAGGGAGATGAAATTAGGTCTAATAACCTTGAATAGGACTTTATTATCTAGTTATGGCAACTTTACAACATATAAGTAGGACAAGGCATTAGAGTTCATTATATGCAAATACAATCTAAATATGTTGTTAGATGAAAAAAATAAATGATCCATTCATGACCATAGTGAAACAACATTGTATTAAAAACTCACTAAGTTGAATACGAAACACATGTTTTAAAAAGCAGCATAATGTATGAAAAGCTGTCAGGAAATGAATTTAAGAGGTTCTAAGTTCATTATACTTTGCCAACCTTACCTTCCTGTGCATACTGTACAATACACAGAATGGAAAAATGTTATTAGCCATATATTACACTCAGTTGACTAAAAGGTTCCCACTGCTTTCTTCAACTGCTATGGTTCATTTTACTGACAACTTCTATCCATCTTCCTGGCAAGTACCAAATCCTGCCATTTATGTGATATAGCTGCACTAGCTCACACTAAGCAGCCCCTGTCTTGGAAGCTTAATTAAAAACTTCAATTCTAAAAAGACCTTTCGACTGTAGGTGAAATGACTACGCAAGCAAAGTGTCATGCAATGCTTTGTTCCTATATCAGACAGCAATCAGCATAGCTGTCTTCATTAGGCGCTTAGGAATGACACTCATTTACCACCCATGTTTATGAGTATCTGCAAAAAACCCACTTCATAGCATCATCATCAGAAAGAATTTCAGCTAACTATGAGGGTTCTTAATTTCTATATTCTTCAACTTTTCAGATTTCATAATATGTCTGTACAAAAGGACAATATTATTTAAATAATTAAACATTCTTACAGCTGTGCTTTCTATGCTTTTTTTTTTTAAATCCTTGTTTCATTTCAGTGGGGTGCATGAGTGTGAGTTTATTTTTAAGATCATCAGGGTGGCTTTGGACTAGACTTTGAATAAGGGCACTGACGTAGTAAAGGGAAGACTGTTCTGGGAGTGGGAAGAACTAAATTGCTGTTCCCATCATTTCCAATAACTGGGACAAGCTATTTAACTCATTTGTTCCTCCCTATTATTAAATACAGACAAGAATACCTTTATTACCTACCTCACAGGGTGATGGAAGACAAAGGTGCTTTGAAAATGTATTTTATAAAATATGATACTATTTTTGATTGGACTGATTTCCGTCACCTATAAAATGAATATTCAGCACATCTTTACTATTTGAATTGTTTGACTATTTCTTAACCAAATATTCAGATTCAGCATAAATAAGCCAAGGTCTTTATTAAATAAGGAGTAGGGGGCCTACTTTTTTAAAAGCTAGGAAATAAACATTCTGAAAATAGCAACTTGGAAGAAAGGTTTTGATGGACAGCTGAAAATGTCCTAACGGGTTCAGTCAAAACCCAGACAGACATAACACATGAATTCTTACCTGTCTTCCTTTATTCTTGCCAGCAAGGGCTCCAACCATCCTAATGTGCATTCACAGTGTGCATCGAGAAAAGTTATGACCTGTCCTTTTGAAGCAGCTGCTCCTCGAAGGCGGGCACGTATTAACCCAGAGCGCTCTTCCATTCTAATAATTTTCACCGGCACTTCTAAATTTTTCACATAATTATCTAATGTCAACTTGAGAAAATCTGTAATGTGCGATAAGAATTTATAAAGTTTTGAAACTGTTTTAAGACAGAGAAGAGATACTACTACCCAGATGGAAATTCAACATGCAGAAATGGTGGTAAACTCCTATCAACATTTTTTGCATTGTACAAAAGAAAGATGTAGAGATTTCATCAGTGAATTAGTATACAGTTCATTATGATTCTGTCACTTGGCTGACAAGGATAAAGATATACTAGGAAGCTAATATACCAGAATCTAATTTAGAAACTGGGCCACAATGGCAAATGCAATCTCCTTAATTATAAGTTATTTTTCTTTTACCTTCAATAAAAAAAATAAAAAGACCAATATCCACAAAGTCATATAAATGCTCAGTCACAAGATCAACTGAGTTTGGAAAAAAAAGAAACACTTATGAAAGTCATTTTGGCTGATTTCTTAGGTTAGTAAGAATCATGGAATCATGAGATAAACTGAAAGAATTTGTTACTTGTTTCTGGAGTTGGTATATTAATGAAAATTTGATAGGTGGTTACAGAGTTAGTATAATTACAAGGAAAATACAGATCATTGCCCACTTACCTTTTTGAACACAGTTAAGCTTTCTAATTAAAAAAATATACAAAAAAAATATTTGTACCTCTTTCACTGGCATCATCTACCAAGATGACCTCAGAGAGTAGATAGTGTGGAGAACGATTTATAACACTGTAAACAGTTCTAAGGAGAGTGCTCCAAGCTTCATTATGAAATACAATGACTACACTTGTGTTTGGAAGTTCATCAGGGTAGACCTTTGTCTTGCATCTGGAAGAGAGGAAAGAAGAGGGACATGCTAAGAAGTTCATTTTTCATTCTGATCATTGTAATAAAAATATCCATTATGACACAACTTTAGACTTGAAAGCCCCTTACTACAGAAACACTTTATGATTATCTAAAATTATTTTCCTTTTAATATTTGCTGTGAGTAATCACTTGGCACTTTGAAAATTAAATATGTATACTTACTAATATTATTTTAACTGATTTTATTTTTGACTAATTTTACATTAACTCCAGGGAACAAAGAGGCATGACTTACACAAGTCTAAGAAAGCTAAAATAGCATTCTGAGTCTATCAATAGAAGACCAGGTACAACAGGGACAGATGAATTCACTTAGTAGATATAATTGTCTTCTTTGTTTAGAAAAAGAGTTATTGTATAACTCAAAAAGTCTTAAGAACATAAAAAGGCATCTGTTCACAGGGTTTTGAAGCTTGTAAAACTGAAATGATTTTTCTATTCTAAAATCTAGTCACGAACGCTTCCTATTCTGTTTGAGAATGCCATAATCCATGTCTACTTTGAGGTAAAGATTTAGGGGCCAGGATACACTTTACAGATTCTCAATGAGTACTATACAATTAAAATCGGAGATTATGAAAGGGTATAGGCTACCAGAACATCTCAAACTTTAATGTGCAGAGGAATTGCCTAGGGATTTGTTAAAATGCAGATTCTGGTTCCGAAGATCTGGGGTGCAGCCTGAGAATATGCAGCTTTTAAAAAGTTTCTAGGGGCTTCCCTGGTGGCGCAGTGGTTGAGAGTCCGCCTGCCGATGCAGGGGACGCGGGTTCGTGCCCCGGTCCGGGAAGATCCCACATGCTGTGGAGCGGCTGGGCCCGTGATCCATGGACGCTGAGCCTGTGCGTCCGGAGCCTATGCTCCGCAACGGGAGAGGCCACAACAGTGAGAGGCCCGCGTACCGCAAAAAAAAAAAAAAAAAAAAAAAAAAAAGTTTCTAGGTGATTCAGATGCTTCTGATCACTGGAGCACACTATTTAGTAAGAGCTTACATCATAATTGTTATTACTTTTAGAACTTGATATTTTGAGAAAAACTTTTAATTTTGCTTATAAGTTAAAAGAACTCCAGATTTTACTTTTCAAGCCATCAATTGAAAAAGGTACATTTTGATAAATAACATGCAGTGTGTTCTAGGTGGTCATCCCAAATTTAACATGCAGATGGCTCTCACCCATATCAACTTTCAACATTTAGACATTTCTGTCATGTAATGTTAAATCACTGTGATTACAGAATATTAAGAAAAGAATGTCACTGGGTATCCAGAACAGGAATAGAAGTTTATTCACCTTAGGTTATTTTTTCCTGTAAAATATTCTAAACAGCTAGAAAATTAAAATAATTCCATAAAGTAAAATGAACCAGATACAGCCTGCCACCAATAAATGACCTAATCTCTGACACAAAATTAGCATCGTTAAAATTAGTCCCCTTCACAGGTGAGTGAAAAAAAATCCACTAAAGTGTGGGCATCAAAGGCATGTAATAAAAGTCTGCTGAGATTTTAATCATCTTTTAAAACAGTCTAAAATATCACCTACTCAGTGAAGTGCTCTGCAATATAGCCAGATAAGAATGTGCACGTGTCTAACCATAACATTTTTTCAGCAAATATTTATTTGAATAACATTCATTAAGCAGCCACACTATATAGGACACTGTGTAAATAAGAAAAATCAAAATGTAGGGGGTGAAAAGTAGGTTGATTCATAGTCATCTCGTCCCATTCTGGTAGCAAGATTCAAATGGTTTCTATACGCTTCATCATCATTTGACCTGTACCTCCAGGCAGTTCATCACTAAATGAACTTAGAAAGCTGTCTTGGTAAGTCAGAAAGGTTCTTGCCATGATTTTCCTCAAACCTCCATTCTTCTTCCTCAGCAAAACACCCCTTCACTTTCAGCATGCTGAACAAAATGTATCATAAAGATAATCATTATCATCAATAAAGAAGTAAAGCTGGAGAAGCAGGCTGAAATCTGTCCAACAGTCAACAAACACTGGTTTAACCCAAGGATAACAGTCTATAAAGTCTACTTAGTATCATTTGGATAAAAATCATTTCTTTTAAATTAAATCTCTCACATGTTACACTAAGTGCTAATAAAGAAAAAATGAATGAGATATTAATTTAGATAAATCATTTAAAATATCGAAATAAAAGCAGACATGTAGATCCAGCTTCTTAAACTATTTCCGGCATGCTTTATTTTTGCGGTTAAAAAAAGTCCACTCACAAATGTTAATTTTATATTCATCATATGTGACGAAGTTATAATGAACTAATTTACTATTAATGTAGCTATTTTGCTTACTTAGAGAAAACTTCCACCATGTCATTATTTAATGTAGCATAAAAATAAAATGTGGCTAATATGCTATTAATTCTTCCTCTTCCTCCTATGTATGCAGTTATTTAGCAAAGAAAACTTTATATAATAATAAAATAATTTATAGGATAATTCTTATTACATAAATTAATCATTTTCTATGTCAGTTTATCCAGTTATCTCAAGTGCATAGATACGTATGAACAAGAGTTTTTATTTTCGTGGTTTTTAATGGATTTGTGACACACTGAACTTGAATTATTGTCCGTAATTCATCAAACCTATTGTTTCACCTAGGGTTAGATACATCATGATTTTATGTTCCACTAGGAAAGAAAAATGTTTCACTAGGAAAAATTTTATGTTCCACTAGAAAAATGTTGTCAAATAAACTATAATATAATGCTTTCTTATCTTGAATAGGCTCTATTCAATACCTAAGTAAAGCCTATAGAAAAAGCTTTTAAACTTATTTGGACATAGATTCCTATCAATATTTTCAGGTTTGCTTATAAATCAGTCACACTAGTTTCTTGTTGCTTTGAAGTTTCTTTCATCTATTCTAAGGGGATTTCTCCAGCTTTAGGTTGTATTGCTTAAATGAGAGGCATGCGTTTAGCACGTACCTCAGTAACAAAATACAAAACAACTTCATCTTGTGAGTATCCTCCTTGGTACTATAAAGCTGTGCTTTGCAAAATTTAGCTGCAAAAGAATTATGTTGGAATCTTGATAAAATTCAGATTCTGATTCAGTAGATCTGGGATGGGCCCAAGGCCCTGAATTACTAATAAGATGCCTGGTGATGTGGACACTGCTGGTCCTGGGTTGACATGATAAGCAACAAGCCTTTGTAAATCAGTTAGCTGTTGATTAACAAGAAAATATGAAATTGCAGTCATTGCTCCAACCATAAATATTGGCTTCATCAAATGAAATATAATTTTTGCCACTGTTTCCTTGTCTTTCTGTTCAGACAATAACTTTTTGTTCTAATACTGAATCATATTGTAATCTTTCTGAAGAAATGTTGAATGACAAACTCTACACATACAGTACAAATACTGCACATAACTTAGTTGAAGTTTAACTATGTAAACGGCCATGACCACATTCACACAAACTTAAGGAATATTGCCTACATGACAACTGCCAGCTGGTAGACAATGTTTGTAACTAATCATTAACTGTAAAACTCATCCTGATTTCAGACATATAAAAGGTATAAAGTGTACACTTAGAACAGGTGAATACAATAATTTTTCTTTAGCCACAGAAAAGTACTAAAGTGTTGTTTGATTTTTTCAGGTTTTTTTTTTTTTTTAATGTCTTTAGTATCTAAACTGGCAGAGTTTTTTTTTAACTGGCTGATTTTTCCAGAAATAATTAAAAACAAAAAAAACAAAACAAGGAACCTATATGATGTAGGTGGAGGTAAGTACTTAAAATAAATAGATAGTTTGGATTTCTCTAATAATCTCTTCACCCTCACACATGACAAACTCCTTCTTCTGTGGTATTACAGAAGAATTTCACCACTGTTCACCTCATCTTTTACATCTCTCATAATAAGATTGAAGTATGTACTCTGAAATGTGTGGTAGACATTGCTTGGTCTACACAGCTGAGTAAAGCTCAGAATCTCCAAAAGGTGGAATTGCAAAGGACTTTCAAAGTTGACTAATTCAAATATTTATTTCACAGAATACAAGTCTCAAGTCACAGAGCTAGTTCAATACTCTGCATAATAAAGTAATAAATAATACCACTAATAAAATAATTTATTATTTAATAATATTAGTAATAGTAATGATTTCTGCTCCATATTATATGCTAGATGTCTTAAATGATGTTGTTGGTATCTGAAAAATTAGAAAAAAAGCATTTTTATGCCTTTTAAAATAATTTATATCTTTATAAATATCTTTAAGTCAAGAGAAGTAGATTCTCCTAGGATCATTTTATTAAAACTAAGCATAGAAAGACAGCTTTCACTGAAATTAGGTACATATAGATCAAATACTCTTAGCAACCTGTCTTTCGAAGATATTATTTCTTTTATGTGAACATCTAAATAGAACTGGAAAATTTGACATAATTGTGGGAACACAATGTGCATGTAATTAACTTTGAGAGTAAAAGTGGCAGACTGCAACAGTAATTTTCATCAATTTGAAAGGAATATCTGATACCCAATACTCAAATTAAGCTCCTGAAATCTGGTATTCCAATAAGATCATAAGCTTTATCATAGCAGCATTTCATATTTGCACTATATTTTGACATTCTAAATCTATAATAGTTGAAATAAAATGAAGGTTTATTTCCTTTTAATTCTGTAATAATATATCTCTGGCTCTAATTCTTAGCTGCACATAGGAATCATCCCATGAGCTTGAAAAAAAATTACTGATATGTGGGTTTTAGCCACAGAGATTCTGATTTAGGGGTCTGGGGTGTGGCCATGGGTAATGGGATTAAAAAGAAATCTCTCCTGGGGATTTGAATGTGCAGCCAAGGTGACAACTGTTACCGAAAGGTATTTAACAGAAACACTGATATGATATACATACATATATATGTATATACATACATGTATGTATGTATATGCATACATACATATATAAAACCTTTTTGCTTACATCAACATTTTAAAATAGGATGTATAAGGTTAGTATCTCTTGTTGTGTTTGTATGAACTAAAATAAGGCACTATTTCCTTTAATTATAAGTACTGGTGTCAGAAAGTCTCTACTTCAATTACAATCTCTTCTGTCATCTGGATACATACTAATGTTCATCCAGTTTTCTGTGTATCAGCTGTTGATTTGTAAATATATGAGAAATAAATGCAACTGCTCTTCT
Organism: Pseudorca crassidens; assembly: GCF_039906515.1. NCBI lineage: Eukaryota > Metazoa > Chordata > Mammalia > Artiodactyla > Delphinidae > Pseudorca > Pseudorca crassidens. Next base: position 76,286,945 of record NC_090301.1, read on the forward strand.
TTGGAGAGAATTCGGGGGTAGAATCACTTTTCCACTGTCTGGAACATGGAAATAGTGAGATAGTGTACCTATTTACCATCTTTTCCCTTGGCTATGCCCACATTATGGGAACATAGACTGTTACAATTTGATTTTATCCTTTTCAAAACCATATTGATGATTTCAGATAAGCTACTGGAACACAACATGCCATATCAAAGAAAAATTGACTACAAAATGAGAATGGGAAATCACAAAGGATCCATAATTACACAGTGGTTTAGTTAGATACAGTGCATTTCGGACTCCAAACAAAGGCTGTCAACACTGTAGTTTGCATGACTTTTTGGATCGCTGCTCAGTGAATCAGCGGCTACCTTTAACTGCCTCAAACAAAGAAGAGTAATAACAGTGATTTAAAATAAAGACTTACAAGTCCTCCATATACTTCTTATTTTTAAGAGCTGTGGGAATTGCATTGAACCTTGCAGAATTATGTGTGGTTTCCATGTTTCCCCGTCATTAACATTTATATTCACAGAGAGAAATTCCATCATTTTCCAATGCACCCATGCAAGAAAACTTGGGCAACAGGAAAGTGTTTCTTCCATAATTGAAAGCTTGGTGCCTCAGTAAAATGAAGCACTTAATTTTGCATGGGTTTCTATATGTTGATTTGTACTTCCGTGGTGTTAAACCTTCCAAAAGTAAGTTCCTGTAAGTCATAATTACTTGACTATTTCAATCTTTTTCTTTTTTTACAAAATCAAATTGTTCTTCACCTGTCCCAATCACCTTTATTTTAACATCCAGGTAGACCCTGTACTCATCCTTAGCCTATTTGCTATCAGATCTATTCTTTGCTCCTTCTGTTTTCTTCTAAGTATTGGGGTGGGGGGAGCAGGAGAGTTTTTGAGCAGGATGCTTTTCCAAGACTCCCTTGCTTGTCAGTTTCTCTTTGAAATATGCCACGAGGACCTTGGGTGGAGAGCGCTGTGCAGCAGAAAGGAGGAAGAGGGAGCCAGGGAATTTCTTTCTCTCTACTTCCCTAATCCCAGAGAAGACTACTCAGCCCCTCCCCCAACCTTGTACTTCATATATGCCTCAATCCTTTTACTTATTAAACTCTTTCACAACAAATACATCTAATCCAGTAGACTAGGGGCTTCTTAAAAAGAAGAGGGAAGGTTAATCTTATTTATCTCTGTGCTGCCAGAAACTAGCCTTCTGCATGTCACAAAATATATTTAGTAAGGGGTTGACGCATGAAAACTTCACCAAGAGGCAGGCTATTGTATTAATTATCAGATTAACTTCCCAATTGTAGTTTTTAAAAATAAACTTATTTATTTATTTCTTAATTTTTGGCTGTGTTGGGTCTTCGTTGTTGTGCGTGGTCTCTCTCTAGTTGTGGTGAGCGGGGGCTACTTTTTGTTGCGGTGCGCAGGCTTCCTCATTGCAGTGGCTTCTCTTGTTGTGGAGCACGGGCTCTGGGCACGAGGGCTCAGTAGTTGTGGCTCACGGGCTCTAGAGCGCAGGTTCATTAGTTGTGGCACACGGCCTTAGCTGCTCCGCGGCATGTGGGATCTTACTGGACCAGGGCTCGAACCCATGTCTCCTGCATTGGCAGGCGGATTCTTAACCACTGTGCCACCAGGGAAGTCCCCCAGCCATAGTTCTACACTATTATAATCTGAACTAGAGGTGTAGAAATACCCGTTTTTCTACATCTTTTTATATTTTCAGTTGGTTTTGGTTTTCAAGCTTCTAGAGCCACGGCAAATAAATGAGCTAGGGATAGGAAAGAGGAGTATCAGAAAATTGGTCTGCGAGTCATTTTATTATAACACATTCCCCTCAAACATAAGTAACATCGTTCTATTTTGATATACTGGAGAAGGCTCTGTGTCTGGAAAATCTATGTTTATCTCCTCATTCTGCCATTAGGATCTACGAGCAAACTCTTGAAGCTTCAGTTCTGTCATTGCCTAAATTGGAGTAAAACTGCTTGCCATATCTATACCACAGGACTTTTGAGGAAGTAAATGGAATTATTAAGGAATTATATGAATGTAAGTTATTATTATACTATCCTTATATTATCAAGTATTATATGAAATATTACAGATAAGGTCTTTGGTTCAGCCTTGCTGCTGATAGTATTCTGACCAGAGCCATATTAACTTGTCTTTTATCCTTAGTTTCTGTAGCCAAGCATCCATTTTATTCCTTACTTCCAATGCATTTTCAATAACAGGTCTGGTGTCTAGACCATCTGGCTTGAGAACTGCTTTATTTCTTTGTCCAGGGTAGCAGTGTGGAACAAAGGTCCTGCCTCTTTTGCTTTTAGTTCTTTCAAATCACTTATTGCCGTAATCTGAAATTTCTGCTGCTGGCTGTGGCTGCTTGCTATTAAATCTTCCTGCTTACCTTAATCTCTGCTGGAAGATCTCAAAGGGTCAATTTCTGCTGAGATCTCTGCTTCTTGCCTGCTCTTGAATATCCATGAGTTAGGTCTATCAACCTGTGTTCCCTCCTGTTACCAAAGCTGGAATAGATCCCCACCCTATAGGTCGGTCTGATTATCCAATCCTGCATTTCTCAGCTAGGGTTAGGCCACCTCCTCCTGTAGTCAAGCTCTGATTTAAGAAACGTCATAATAAGAAAGCTAGTACTAAGTGGCGAACATTTACTGAACTCTTAGTTACGTAGCAGACATTTTACTATACGTTTTCTATGTATCATCTCATTTGACCCTGAGAACTGAAATCTCCTGCAACCACACAGGTTAAATATCAGAACTAAGAGAAGGCTATGAACTCATAAATAGCTTCACTGCATGCTTCAAGAACTTCCAGAAAATAAATTTATTCAAACAATTAATTGGTCAAACAATCCCCTTTTAAGGAGAGTACGTTGCTTGGTTGTCTTCTCAGGACAATGTATATCTTAACTAGACAAACTGCTTGCCTATCAGTTGACCTCAAGACGTTTTCCTCAATATGTCCACCAATCCTAAACTATTACATCACACACTGACCAGGCTCAATAAGATTCCTGCATTAAAAGACCAGTCTTAAGCCACTTAAACCCAGACCCCCAATCTCGATAAATCACTAATGTGGCCTCTCTTTCCTAGACTACTAGAACTCATCAGAACTGTCTGTTAAGGTGGTGGTTATTCTGGTGATCTTTTATGGAGTCCTTATACTATTCTTATAATAATCATTAATAACTATATATTATATAATAATCATATAATAATATTATATAATCATATAATAATTATTCTTATAATAATTATAATTGCAGTCCCTATAATATTCTAAATTATTCCCATTTGATAATAACTTAATGTTCAGATCAGTTAAGTAACTTGCTTCTAAATGACAGAGCTGGGTTTCAAACCCCGGAGATCTGACTTTAATAGCTGCTATTCAACCTCTTTCCTGATAGGATAAGGCCTTTCTCATTTAGAGAAGAAACTGCCTTTGTTAGGGAGAATTCTTAGAATAGGTACTTGGGGAGCCTGAAGGTATGCATTCCCAGAAAACAAAAGAAAACATTAATTGCTTTAAATGAGGTGAGGGGAAATTTTGCTTTGCTCCAGCGGGGGTGGGCACTTGAGGTGGGAAAGACTAAAGAAAGGAGTAAAAAGGGACTAGGGAGAGGAGATGAGCAAGTAAAATGATGAGAGGCTAAAGTGGCCAGTGGACTTTCCTCAGTGATGAGACAACTGCAAGAGGTTTTAAAGATGAGTTATATCTAAAATTCATATTTGACTACAATGTTATAATGCAACCCCACCTCCCTTCCTACTATCCATTAAATTTGCCCTACTCATAAATGCACTGCATTGGTGATTACATAAGTATGTCTCTCATTTAAGAAAGAAGCCAGGTGTAGCATCTGTATTGCACTGTGAGGAATTGAGACAGCAGTCACAAAAGCAATCATAAAAGAATGTCTACCAGGGAAATGAGTAAATCTTGGGAGGACGATTCTTTTGGCTTTAAGCTGACTTATCTTGACAGACTAGGTACACTAAGTTGACATCTGCTTTATATTAAAAAATAAAATATCATAAATCTAATTTCTACCAAATAAATGGCAACCACATACTCCCACTGGAGTTACTTCCATGTCAACAGTTGCTAAACAATCTCTTTTTTCCAGCACATAAAAATAAGTACTGTACAAGCAAGTTTTATATTTTTTCTATTGTGAAGAATTCTCTTTTTTGGAAATGAATTATAATTCAACACTGTATCTAGAAGTAAAAGAATACCATTCAAGTAAGTGTTGTGGCCTTTGTTGTGCCGGAACATGAATTTAGAAGGCTGTTCTCTTTCTATGACCTCTGAATATAATTCTTTCATGCTATTGAAAGTACTTAACAATGAGTTGTCTAAATTGAATGTGCTTATTGAATGCAGTAACTATAATTAAAGTGACTTTGCAACAAAATTACTCACTATTGTCATTCATAAGTTTAAACTCTCACATTTGTTAGTGAAAATAACACTGATTTCAATAAGGCCTGGATTCTGGAACAAGCTTTGCTTCTGTCCTCATTCATGGCCTTATCCAAGTCAACTGACCACCCTAAGCCTTATAGGTTTCACTTCTCTTAGACAATGAAACCACCGCACAGGTTCACAGGCAGAAACTTTGATATTGACATTATGGTGGTGATGTTGACATCATGAGTCACCAATCCTGATGATTCCTCCCTCAGTATCTTTCTTATCCTTCGCAGTAACTATGTCCTCTACATAGACTATCATCCCTTCTCTAAGTTATTGCATGGCATCAATATGGTGCTTTTGGGGGACATTTTGACCCCCAAAGTATATCCTTCTCATTGCAGACCAGAATGCAGATCTAAGCAGCCACTCTTTTATTCAAATGTTCTGATGGCTCTTCGTCACCTAATGTTAAAATCTAAAGGCTTTTCCTGGCTTAGTCTCACACATGTCATCTTCTCCTCTCGTCATGGCATTTAACTCTTCTGCAATACTGAACATCTCAAAGTTCCTTCAATAAACAAAGCTTTCTCATGCCTTTATCTTCCTCAATCTCTAGAATTCCTTGTATTTGGAATGCTATCTTCCCTGAAGTGCTCACACACATTATTCATGGTAGGACTCAAGTCGCACTTCCTCAATGAAACCGTATTTCCTGCACAGATATCCAACTGTTCACTCTCCTAAACTCCCAGAACATTTTATGTATTTATTCCCTTTTCCTTCTCTTTCTTTTCATTTTCACAAGGGTTTTTTTCCTGGTCCTTGTGCATTTACATCTTTTGCATGATTATGACTACATTGCAAAATTTGGGTTTTCAAACATTTTCCAGTTTCAATGTAATCTACGTAACTATCGAGAATGGAGTCATTCTGAAGTGTGTGGAAAACTCCCTATCATACTGTAGCTACTGTTTTCAAGAAAAGCTCTGAAATGTTCCCAGAAAAGATCCCTTTCTTCTCATTATTCTTCTAATGAGACTTTCTAGCTAAAGGATTCTCTGAATATAAAATATTCATTTGTGAATCAAGTACATACATATATATATATTATAAACCATACCTTCTTGAGGAAAGATGGAGTTATAGATAATGAAAGAAAGTTCAATTGGTCAAGTGGGGCTCTATATCCAGAGTGAATTGTGATGGATGCTGTTTCAGAGTACAAGTCTGTATCAAGAACAATGCAGTGGGGTAGACCTTCAAGATGGAGGAGGAGTAAGACATGGAGATCACCTTCCTCCCCACAAATACATCAGAAATACATCTACATGTGGAACAACTCCTACAGAACACCTACTGAACGCTGGCAGAAGACCTCAGACCTCCCAAAAGGCAAGAAACTCCTCACATACCTGGGTAGTGCAAAAGAAAAAAGAAAAAAGAAACAAAAGAATAAGGACAGCACCTGCACATTGGGGAGGGAGCTGTGAAGGAGGAAAAGTTTCCACACACTAGGAAGCTCCTTCGCGGGCGGAGACTGCAGGTGGCAGAGGGGGGAAGCTGTGGAGTCACGGACGAGAGCGCAGCAACAGGGGTGCGGAGGGCAAAGCAGAGAGATTCCCGCACAGAGGATCGGTGCCGACCAGCACTCACCAGCCCGAGAGGCTTGTCTGTTCACCCGCTGGGGCGGGCGGGGCTGGGAGCTGAGGCTCGGGCTTCGGTCGGAGCGCAGGGAGAGGACTGGGGTTGGCTGCGTGAACACAGCCTGAAGGCGGCTAGTGTGCCACAGCTAGCCGGGAGGGAGTCCAGGAAAAAGTCTGGAACTGCCTAACAGTCAAGAGACCATTGTTTCAGGGTGCGCGAGGAGAGGGGATTCAGAGAACCGCCTAAACAAGCTCCAGGGATGGGCACGAGCCACGGCTATCAGCGCAGACCCCAGAAACGGGCATGAGATGCTAAGCCTGATGCTGCTGCAGCCACCAAGAAGTCTGTGTGCGAGCACAGGTCACTCTCCACACCTCCCCTACCGGGAGCCTGTGCAGCCTGGCACTGCCAGGGTCCTGTGATCCAGGGACAACTTCCCCTGAAGTTGAACACAGAGAATACAGAGAACACACGGTGCACCTCAGTCTGGTGAAACGTCACGCCAGCCTCCACTGCCGCAGGCTCGCCCCGCATCCGTAGCCCTCCCTCCCACCGGCCTGAGTGAGCCAGAACCCCCGAATCAGCTGCTCCTTTAACCCCGTTCTTTCTGAGTGGGAACAGACTCCCTCAGGCGACCTACACGCAGAGGCAGGGCCAAACCCAAAGCTGAACCCCAGGAGCTATGCCAAAGAAGAGAAAGGGAAATTTCTCCCAGTAGCCTCAGGTACAGTGGATTAAATCTCCACATTCAAAGTGATGTACCCTGCATCTGTAGAATACCTAAACAGACAATGAGTCATGCCAAAATTGAGGCAGTGGACTTTGGGAGCAACTATATATATAATTGTATCCTTTTTCTCTTTTTGTGAGTTTATATGTGTATGCTTCTTTGTGTGATTTCCTGTGTATAGCTTTACTTTCACCATTTGTCCTAGGGTTCTGTCTGTCCATTTTTTTGTGTGTTTTTTTTAGTATAGTTTTTAGTGCTTGTTATCATTGGTGGATTTGTTTTAGGTTTGGTTGCTCTCTTCTTTCCTTTTTTTATTACTTTTTAATTTTTTAAATTTTTAATAATTACTTATTTTTTATTTCAATTACTTTATTTTATTTTATTGTATTTTTCCCCTTCTTTCTTTATTTCTTCTCCCTTTTCTTCTGAGCCGTGTGGCTGATAGGGTCTTGGTGCTCCGGCTGGGTGTCAGGCCTGTGCCTCTGACATGGGAGAGCTGAGATCAGGACACTGGTCCACCACACACCTCCCAGCTCCACGTACTATCAAATGGAGAATGCTCTCCCAGAGATCTTCATCTCAATGCTAAGACACAGCTCAACTTAATGACCAGCAAGCTACAGTGCTGGACATCCTATGCCAAACAACTAGCAAGACAGGAACACAACCCCATCTATTAGCACAGAGGCTGCCTAAAATTATAATAAGGTCACAGACACTGCAAAACACACCACAGGATGGGGACCTACCCACCAAAAAGACAAGATCCAGCCCCACCAACCAGGACACAGGCACTAGGTCCCCTCCACTAGGAAGCCTACACAACCCACTGAACCAACCTTAGCCACTGGGGGCAGACACCGAAAACAACGGGAACTATGAACTTGAAGCCTGCAAAAAGGAGACTCCAAACACAGTAAGTTAAGCAAAATGAGAATACAGAGAACACACAGCAGATGAAGGAGCAAGGTAAAAACCCACCAGACCAAACAAAGGAAGAGGAAATAGGCAGTCTACCTGAAAAAGAATTCAGAGTAATGATGGTAAAGACGATCCAAAACCTTGGCAATAAAATGGAGAAAATACAAGAAACGTTTAACAAGGAACTGGAAGAACTAAAGAGCAAACAAACAATGATGAACAATACAATAAATGAAATTAAAAATTCTCTAGAAGGAATCAATAGCAGAATAATGGAGGCAGAAGAATGGATAAGTCACCTGGAAGATAAAAGAGTGGAAAAAACTACTGCAGAACAGAATAAAGAAAAAAGGATTAAAAGAATTGAGGACAGTCTCAGAGACCTCTGGGACAACATTAAACTTACCAACATTTGGATTATAGGGGTCGCAGAAGAAGAAGAGAAAAAGAAAGGGACTGAGAAAATATTTGAAGAGATTATAGTTGAAAACTTCCCTAACATGGGAAAGGAAATAGTCAATCAAGTCCAGGAAGTGCAGAGAGTCCCATACAGGATAAATCCAAGGAAAAACAAGCCATGACACATATTAATCAAACTATCAAAAATTAAATACAAAGAAAAAATATTAAAAGTAGAAAGGGAAAAACAACAAATAACATACAAGGGAATCTCCATAAGGTTAACAGCAGAAACTGCAAGCCAGAGGGAGTGGCAGGACATATTTAAAGTGATGAAGGGGAAAAACGTACAACCAAGATTACTCTACCCAGCAAGGATCTCATTCAGATTCGACGGAGAAATCAAAACCTTTACAGACAAGCAAAAGCTAAGAGAATTCAGCACCACCAAACCAGCTTTACAACAAATGTTAAAGGAACTTCTCTAGGACAGAAACACAAGAGAAGGGAAATATTTACCATAAAAAACCCAAAACAATTAAGAAAATGGTAAAAGGAACATACATATTGATAATTACCTTAAATGTAAATGTATTAAATGCTCCAACCAAATGCCATAGACCGGCTAAATGGATACAAAAACAAGACCCATATATATGCTGTCTACAAGAGACCCACCTCAGACCTAGAGACACATACAGACGGAACGTGAGGGGATGGAAAAAGCTCTTCCATGCAAATGGAAATCAAAGTAAAGCTGGAGTAGCAATTCTCATATCAGACTAAATAGACTTTAAAATAAAGACTATTACAAGAGACAAAGAAGGACACTACATAATGATCAAGGGATCGATCCAAGAAGAAGATATAACAATTGTAAATATTTATGAACCCAACAAAGGAGCACATCAATACCTAAGGCAAATGCTAACAGCCATAAAAAGGGAAATCAACAATAACACAATCATAGTAGTGGACTTAAACACCCCACTTTCACCAATGAACAGATCATCCAAAATGAAAATAAATAAGGAAACACAAGCTTTAAATGATACATTAAACAAGATGTACTTAATTGATATTTATAGGACATTCCAACCCAACACAACAGAATACACTTTCTTCTCAAGTGCTCATGGAACATTTTCCAGGATAGATCATATCTTGGGTCACAAATCAAGCCTTGGGAAATTTAAGAAATCATATCAAGTATCTTTACCAAACACAATGCTATGAGACTGATACGAATTACAGGAAAAAATCAGTAAAAAATACAAAACATGGAGGTTAAGCAATACACTACTTAATAACTAAGAGACTACTGAAGGAATCAAACAGGAAATCAAAAAACACCTGTAAACAAATGACAGTGAAAACACGATGACCCAAAACCTATGGGTTGCAGCAAAAGCAGTTCTAAGAGGGAAGTTTATAGCAATACAATCCTACCACAAGGAACAAGGAACATCTCAGATAAACAACCTAACCTTACAATTAAAACAATTAGAGAAAGAAGAACAAAAGAAACCCATGGTTAGCAGAAGGAAAGAAATCATAAAAATCAGATCATAAATAATGAAAAAGAAATGAAGGAAACGATAACAAAGATCAATAAAACTAAAAGCAGGATGTTTGAGAAAATAAACAACATTGATAAACCAATAGCCAGACTCATCAAGAAAAAAAGGTAGAAGAATAAGATCAATAGAATTAGAAATGAAAAAGGAGAAGTAACAACTGACACTGCAGAAATACAAAGGATCATTAGAGATTACTACAAGCAACTCTATGCCAATAAAATGGACCACCTGGAAGAAATGGACAAATTATTAGAAAACCACAACATTCTGAGACTGAACCAGGAAGAAATAAAAATATAAACAGACCAATCACAAGCACTGAAATACAGACTATGATTAAAAATCTTCCAAAAACAAAAACCCAGGACCAGATGGCTTCACAGGTGAATTCTATCAAACATTTAGAGAAGAGCTAACACCTATCCTTCTCAAACTCTTCCAAAATATAGGGAGGGAGGATCACTCCCAAACTCATTTTATGAGGCCACCATCACCCTGAGACCAAAACCAGACAAAGACGTCACACAAAAAGCAAACTACAGGCCAATAAACACAGATGCAAAAATACTCAACAAAATACTAGCAAACAGAATCCAACAGCATGTTAAAAGGATCATACACCATGATCAAGTAGGGTTTATCACAGGAATGAAAGGATTCTTCAATATACACAAATCTATCAATGTGATACACCATATAAACAAATTGAAGGATAAAAACCATACGATAACCTCAATAGGTGCAGAAAAAGCTTTTGAGAAAATTCAACACCTTTTATGATAAAAACACTCCAAAAAGTAGGCATAGAGGGAACTTACCTCAAACATAATAAAGGCCATATATGACAAACCCACAGCCAACATCATTCTCAATGATGAAAAACTAAAACCATTTCCAATAAGATCAGGAACAAGACAAGGTTGCCCTTGTCTCACCACTGTTATTCAACATAGTTTTGGAAGTTCTAGGCACAGCAATCAGGGAAAAAAAAGAAATAAAAGGAATCCAAATCAGAAAAGAAGAAGTAAAGCTGTCATTCTTTGCAGATGACATGACACTATACATAGAGAAACCTAAAGATGCTACCATAAAACTACTAGAGCTAATCAATGAATTTAGTAAAGTAGCAGGATACAAAATTAATGCACAGAGATCTCTTGCATTACTATACACTAATGATGAAAAATCTGAAAGAGAAATTAAGGAAACACTCCCATTTACCACTGCAAGAAAAAGAAAAAAATGTCTAGGAATAAACCTACCCAAGGAGACAAAAGACCTGTATGCAGAAAATTATAAGACACTGATGAAAGATATTAAAGATGATACAAACAGATACAATTTCTATATATAGAAATATACTATGCCCCTGGATTGGAAGAATGAGAATGAACATTGTGAAAATGACTATACTACCCAAAGCAATCTACAGATTCAATGCAATCCCTATCAAACTACCAATGGCACTTTTCACAGAACTAGAACAAAAAGTTTCAGAATTTGTATAGAAACACAAAAGACCCCAAACAGCCAGAGCAATCTTGAGAAAGAAAAATGGAGCTGGAAGAATAGGGCTCCCTGACTTCAGGCTATACTACAAAGCTACAGTAATCAAGACAGTATGGTACTGGGACAAAGACAGAAATATAGATCAATGGAACAGGATAGAAAGCTGAGAGATATACCCATGCACATATGGTCAGCTTATTTTTGAAAAAGGAGGCAAGAATATACCATGGAGAAAAGACAGCCTCTTCAATAAGTGGTGCTGGGAAAACTGGACAGGTACATGTAAAAGTATGAAATTACAACACTCTCTAACACCATACACAAAAACAAACTCAAAATGGATTAAAGACCTAAATGTAAGGCCAGACACTTTAAAACTCTTAGAGGAAAACATAGGCAGAACACTCTATGACATAAATCACAGCAAGATCCTTTTGACCCACCTCCTAGAGAAATGGAAATGAAAACAGATATAAACAAATGGGACCTAATGAAATTTAAAAGCTTTTGCACAGCAAAAGATTCCATAAACAACACGAAAAGACAACCCTCAGTATGGGAGACAATATTTGCAAATAAAGTAACGGACAAAGGGTTAATCTCCAAAATTTACAAGCAGCTCATGCAGCTCAATATCAAAAAAACAAACAACCCAATGCAAATATGGGCAGAAGACCTAAATAGACATTTCTCCAAAGAAGATATACAGATGGTCAACAAACACATGAAAGAATGCTCAACATCACTAATTATTAGAGAAATGCAAATCAAAACTACAATGAGATATCACCTCACACCAGTCAGAATGGTCATCATTAAAAAATCTACAAACAATAGATTCTGGAGAGGGTGTGGAGAAAAGGGAACCCTCTTGCACTCTTGGTGGGAATGTAAATTGATATAGCCACTATGGAGAACAGTATGGAGGTTCCTTAAGAAACTAAAAATAGAACTACCATATGACCCAGCAACTCCACAACTGGGCATATACCCTGAGAAAACCATAATTCAAAAAGAGTCATGTACCACAATGTTCATTGCAGCTCTGTTTACAATAGCCAGGACATGGAAGCAACCTAAGTGTCCACTGACAGTTAAATGGATAAAAAAGATATGGCACATATATACAATGGAATATTACTCAGCCATTAAAAGAAATGAAATTTAGTTATTTGTAATGAGGTGGATGGACCCAGAGTCTGTCATACAGAGTGAAGTAAGTCAGAAAGAGAAAAACAAATATCGTATGCTAACACATATATATGGAATCTTAAAAAAAAAAAAATAGTTATGAAGAACCTAGGAGCAGGACAGGAATAAAGAGGCACACGTAGAGAATGGACTAGAGGACATGGGGAGGACGAAGGGTAAGCTGGGACAAAGAGAGTGGCATGGACTTATATACACTACAAAATGTAAAATAGATAGCTAGTGGGAAGCAGCTGCATAGCACAAAGGAGATCAGCTCGGTGCTTTGTGACCACCTATAGGGTGGGTTAGGGAGGGTGGGAGGGAGATGCAAGAGGGAGGATATGTGGGGATATATATGTGTATGTAAAACTGATTCACTTTGTTATAAAGCAGAAACTAACACACCATTGTAAAGCAATTATACTCCAATAAAGATGTTAAACAAAAAGATTAAAAAAAAAGAACAATGCAGTGTTGGCAAGGGGTGAAAGCACTGCCATGGAATGCCTAGAAACAAGCAAAAGAAAAATACTAACAGAGAAATCAGTGATATTTTTGGGAATAGTATCAAGTAAGAAGGATCAAATCCAGGGGATATATTCAGAAATAGAAGACCATAGTCCCTGAAAGTTCAGAGAAAGTAAAGAATTCACTCATGAAAAAACTGGGGTTCTGCTTTATTGGGCTAAATGTATTGACACACAAGTACAGGAAGCACGCTCAGTTCATGGATTAGGGGATAACACAGGAACTACGTCTTAGGATCAAAGTGGTAACTGAAAGTGATACACAGGATGAGGGAAGATGTGAAATGGGCTTGTTGAACTAGAATCAGGGCCACTACTAGCTTACACTGTGTGATTAGAAAAATGTGTGCCTTCTGGACAGAGGAGTCCTGCTACAACAGATTTAATAGCAAATTTGGCTTTTGTACCCAGAAAGAGGCACTCTTTCTTCCAGTAAGACACAGCCCCTCACCGAGGTCCACAGCATCGTTAGACTGCACCACTCACTCCTTCAGCTGGATGACTTTGTGCAGTGCACACACTGGACAACTCTACAGGGGTGTCCTAAGCTTTAAAATACTTTAATTACCCTGACTACAGAGATGATTAGCTCTGTTTTCAAATGCACAGTTGTATCTTTAGATTAAGAATTGGGGATATGGGCTTCCCTTGTGGCACAACGGTTGAGAGTCTGCCTGCAGATGCAGGGGACGCGGGTTCGTGCCCCGGTCTGGGAGGATCCCACATGCCGCGGAGCGGCTGGGCCCGTGGGCCGTGGCCGCTGGGCCTGCGCGTCCGGAGCCTGTGCTCCTCAGCGGGAGAGGCTGCAGCAGTGAGAGGCCCACGTACCGCAAAAAAAAAAAAAAAAAAAAGAATTGGGGATATAATGAATAGTGGGGCAAAATAGCAGGCAGGTCATTGCACTTTATTTGAATGCGGTAAATGTGCAAAGCCTATCTATATGGAGTAAAGTATGTGGGCTTTGTAAGAACTTATTTTTTTCCACTTTGGCTTAGTGTTTTCACTTATTTCTAGCTTTGTTTGCTATAATGCACTACATGTCTATATACCTATCTATAACTATATTTATATTTATTTATAAAAATAAGTAAAACAATATAAGTTATACTCAATAGTACTCTATGAAATTGAATATCATGGATTCCTGACACTGAAGGAATGATTCAGGGAACAACTATACTTTGTTCCCCTATCACAGAACATAAATACCATATGTTATATATTTTTACAAAAATATATTAAATCCATGAATGAGAACAAAATTAAGATCAAAGTCTCATGTATGAAACAAGTGAAGAAATTAAATAATAGAAACTAAGTTTCATTATCTACTAAGATAAAAATTTAAAAATATCAAATAGCAGTTGCAAGGCTTAATTGCTACTAAATTATCAATTAAAAGACTATATGCATCATGAAATTCTTTTTTTATATATTTCTCCCACCCAGTTTTAAATAAGAAATAATTTCTTTTCTGTCCCCATTATTTCCCATTAAATACAACCATTCTTATCAATGGCAACAACAGGCACATCATTTTGGGGGAAGGGAGTTTTGTCTGCTGTTTCTACATCATTAGGTCACCATCTGGGGGCAAGAGTACAACAGAAGTGATGTTGTGCCATCCTTAGTGCATCATAACAGGAGGCTCATGATGTTGATTTGTGTCATTACTAATATTAATGTTGACCACTTGAGTAGGGTGGAGTCTGCCAGGTTTTCCCAATGTATTTTCCCATTGTAATATCTTGTGAGGAGATAACTTGAGATTTTGTAAAATATTCTATTTTATCAAAATTTCACTCCCTAGTTATACCATCCATTGATGATTATTGTCTCTAATATATGTCTTGTGCATGTATATTTTTCATATATTTCAAGGGGTTGTCTCAGGGTAACTATCTAGATGTATAATTGCTGATTCAAAGGTAAATGTATATACAATTTTATTAGACATTGACAAATTTCTGACTATAAAGGCTGTGCCAATTTGCTTTCCCATCATCAATGCTTGACAGCTTTTGTTTTCCCATAGTTATGCAAACAGGAAGTGTTATCGAACTTTAAAATTTTTACCAGTCTGATAGGTGAGTAAAAATATCTCAAAGAAGTTTTAACTTGCATTTTTCTAAGGAGGAATGAAGTCAAACATCTTTCAATGCGCTTAACATGTTTAAAAGTCAACTTTCTATCTCTGTGTGTGTGGTGTGTGTAAACATCAGTTCTAGTTTTTTGTCCATTTTTGTATTGAAGGTTTTTTGTTTCTTTGCTTGTTTGTTTTGCTTTGTGCCCTTGGATTCTTCAGAAATCTTCAATTATAGAAATAATGGTCCCTTTATTTGTGATATATCTGCTAATATTTTCTATCAGTTTGGTAGTTATATTTTTATTTTACTTATATTTTTCCATGTGAAAGGCTTTTTATTACATGTATTCAAATGTATCAATATATTCTTTTATGCACATGCATTATAATGATAAATAGAAGAGTATTTCTCTTCACCAAGGTTATAGAGGAATTCACCTTTTTTTTAAAATTTAGATTGCTGATTGATATGGTGCTTATTCTTTAGCACGGTGTGAAGTATGGATCCAGTTATATCTTTTTCCAAATGACTAACCAATTATTATTATTAGGAGCAGGACAGTGATTTGAGATGTCACTTTGTTATATTAAACTTCCATTTATTCTTGTTATTTATCTCTATACATCCTATTTCATTTCATTGTCTGTTTTTCTATGTTCCACTATCACACTGTTTTAATTATAGAGCTTTATACAGCTTTTTTTTCTTTGCATCGTTATTCTGGCATGTTTATTCCCTGTGTGAGGCTCTCTATCCATCTTATGTTAATGCATTTCAAAGTATAAGTGCACTCCCCCCTAAATTTTGCAGCGCAATTATTAGAGTTTGATTTTTAATTACTTTTTTCTTAGTTTTTTTTCTTTTAGTATAAAATGTAAATAAAGTGAAATATGTAAATCTTATGTCCTCTTTTGTATAAGACATTATATTCTCTCTCGGTCTCTCTCGTTACACACACACACACACACACACACACCCCCAATTAAAAAAAAATGTAAACTTCTCTTTCTACCTAAAAAATCTGAAGAACAACATATTACCAAGCATTTCCTGAATTGTAATGAATAACTGAAGTCAAAGCAATCTCCATATATCAGTTACTCCCTTCTCATCATTACACTTCATAAATGTCCTGAGCCTCAATTGTTATTGCTAAATGTAACATAAAATGTCATGCTTCAGTGACTGCAAGCAATATCAAAATGTCAAATACATCTATTCTTAATTTCAATGTAATGTTAGTTAAGAGCAGCTATTACTATTAAAGAATGAGAATCCTGGGTGATAAATAGTTTTACCTTAATAAGATAATTTCCAAATGATTTATTAAAAATGAAGTAAGGAATTCTAGCAAAGTAGACCACTATTCATCTACAATCACTTAGTGAAGAGAAATAGTGACTATAATTACTGCCAGATAGGTTTGTTATCTGTCCAGCAGCCTTTGCATGTTGCTGATGTCTGCTGTATTGAGCTATCTAAAACATGTATGTGCTCACTTAATTTCAGTATTTAAAAAATTCAGATCTGTATTCTATAAAACAAATTGAATATCAGTATAATGGGTTTCTCTTTTAAATCATATTTAAGACTTTAGACCACCTGATTAAATACTTAAAGGTGAATACTTTTCTAATTTTATATGCTAAAGAAATTATAGATACTATGTTCAAATAAATTAACCAGGAGCTACAATTTTATATTTAAAAAATAGAAATCACATACCTAAAATAAGTATTTCTGCTCTGCCACACATAAGCTCTGGACTAGGCCTGGAAATTTTTCATAATCTACTCTTCTTTATGATTTATTTAATTGACACGCTCCTTTGCTTTGTTCTTAAATCCTTTGGGAATAAAGTAGGGAAATAAAAAACTGTTTGCCTCTCTCTTCTGTTCACATCTGTATTTCCTACTCCATCAATGGTGCTCTCTTGCTCATAAAGCTACTCCGTACACTTACATTTGCTCAATCAGTCCCTACCTGAAGAGACAACATTTGTGCACTGACTCTTTTTCCTAACTTCTCCTCCTGAGAGATAACCACATTGGGGAGGTTTAGCTTCTACTTTCTCATTGCAACCCCTGTTTCATTTAGTTTTTAGATGGCTTAGACTCCTGCTACCAGCAATGGAATTTACTCCCTGGGACAGTTAACCCAATTTCCTTTCTGGACAATTATATCCATAGAGACATTTGGCCCCATGATGTAGGGAGCAGAGGTGGAAGCTAGCAAAAGAGGAGGGGGAAATGACTGATATCAAGACTAGGTCTTACTAAGGAACCAAGACCCTTAAGAAACCATGCTTCTTGCCACATGAGCAAAGCTGTGTGTGAGTGTATATTTCCTATTCCCTTGTTTTATATTATATTTGTAATAGTATTCACAGAATCACAGACAAAGAAGGTGCCTTACAGACCACCTAATAACTTTAATTTTATGGATGGGGCAACTGAATCACAGACAAAGAAAACAATCTGACAAAATCTCTCAAATAGTTGGTGGCTGTGCTGTGATCAAATTCTAGGTCTTTGAAATCCCTGAACAGTGACCTTGTCTCTTTAGTATATCTAGGAGCTACTGGGGCAAATTCCCCCATAAAATACGAGTGCTTTACATATTTCACCTCCTTTGAAACATATAGCAACATATTAAAAACCAAAGGAACAGGCCATCTCAAAGTTCATTCTGGTTTTTCAAAAATAATTTTAGGGATTACTATAAGGTACTTTTTCTTTCATTTTTGTATAGTCTATCCTTATCTGGTTTTCTTATTATTAAACCTTGTTTATCTCTCATGATGTTGGCTGTTTAAAATACATATTTTCATTGAAACAACATAGTACTGATTAGGAAAAGCAGTGAAAGTTTTCAAAAGCTTTTCTCACTGACCAATAATTTTTATAATTCATTGTAGAATTTACTATAGCATTCTTTGAGGAATTTAAATTTTATCTAGGTTAGATACTTGATTTCATTAAGACTTCCTGTGTAGGATTTATAGAGTAAATACTCAATGCTTTCTTCTCTAGGGAGAGTGAGATCAACATGTAAATTGTACAAAGGGAGCAGGCAGGAATAGAACAAAGGTATATACAGAATAAATGGTGAATAGAAAAGATAAAAATGTTCCTGAAATGTTAGTAAAAGGCAGTCATACCTAGCATTTAAAATTTTTCCCAATATAACAAACACAGCTTGAACCGAGACAACTATGGAGGAACTGTAAACTATTACAGAGAAATGTTGGGGTGATCCCATCTCTTGGAGGACTACAGTAGTGTAGCCTCTTGGGAAAAAAGGAAAGGCCACTTTGTGCCCCACTTCAAACACTAATAAAAAGTAAGACACATGATTTGCTATAATAAGAGAAATAAGAGGTGTTTTTAGCCAGGACAAGAACAAACTTCATGTTAACAGCAATCTTTGTGTTCCGAAAGAGAATGTCTCCAGGCCGTAAGAAAGGTTTCAAGAGCAGTGAGTAGAGTTAGGGTCAGATCTAATTCCTTTTCCACATGCTGAAGGAATAAGTGAGTTATCATTAGAATCTGTTACTAGAAACCTCAACTAGTATTTACTGCCTTTCATACTTCAAGGAGAAATTACTGCAGTGTGATTGTCAAATTGTTACATACTCAAGGTCACTCCTCTCTCAGATCTCAAATGGTACATTATGGATTCCAATTTTAGGAAACAAAATTAACCTCAAGCCAACAGTCAAAAGAAATACCCACCCCCAAAACAGAACAATTCAATTAGGTGAAGTACTAAGTCAAGGATTTATTCTCATAAGAATCCTAATTACAATAGATACTGGCTTTGAACATAGTGATGAAGATGATTCATGCTTGACTACTGATGTTACAACTTGCTTTTTAGTGTTATTAACACCAAAATAGAATTCATAATAAGAATTTCCAGTGTAGGATTTTGTATAATACTAACATTTTAAGAACTTCTAACACAAGATCATAATATAAATATCCAAGTTAAAATAACATTTGATTCTTCAGAAATACATATATTTGTTTATATGCACATGTACATGTATGCATATGTGCACATGTATTTTTTAGATCTCAAGTGAAGAAATAAACATAAAGGAAATTAACATAAGAGCCTGTGATCTAGAAGAAAATGATTTGATAATTTCTGAGAGAATGTGAGTACTGGAAAGTGGGTGATTCCTTTTTGTTTTTTTTGGTTTTGGGCACGTCATTGAGTAACTTAGCTTCTCGTCAGTTTTTTGAGCTTCAAGATTTTCCTAATCCTAATATTTATTTTCAGTTTCTTATTCTAACTTGTAACCTCTAAAATCACTTCAAGTCTTTTTTTTACTATACATTCAAACTTCTCATTTATGTCTCATGGATAAAATTTATTCTTGGAACATATGGAACATTCACTCATGGGGGGAACTGTTGAGTCAACATGATTCTGATACTTAATGAAGTGGATCGAGGCAGACGTACCATAAAGCCAAAGAAGATCAAGCATCAGAGCCCATTGCACAGCCTATTCAGCACACTATCGAATTTCATAATCTCATTTTTTATTATTTTTCTCTTAAAGACCCCAAAATAGTTTGTTTCAAGCCCCACAAACATAGATCTGCTCTGGAAGCTGAGTAGGAAGTATATGAGATATTTCATCATTCCTCACTTATCAGAAATTAGCTTCCTTCTTGCTGAACACAATCTTGTCTCAGTGCATCAGGCATCTAGAGGTCATATGTGTTCACAGACTGAGATTTCAGCACTAAATGTTTTAGAAAACCACAAACTGTGCTAAAAACCATCATTCTCAAGTGGAGAGTGGCATTCTTCTACCTCAGCAGGGAACAGGGTCTGATCATGGCATATTTGGGGCCAGAGACCATAGAGGTGTGTTGGCACTCTGTTAGCTCCCAAAGCGCTCCCAAGGCCAAGGCCATCTCAAAACAGCTCAACTGGGAGCAGGAGCAGGTGAGGCATGGCTTCATCACAAGTAGAAGCTGAAGTGGTTAATTTATAAGAGAATTTTGAAACAGTGAAACCAAACTTGAGGCATGCTAGCGGTGTAAAACATACTATTAATGTGGATTTCCAACTGGTATTGCCTTAAAAATATGCATAGCAAGATTTAAATTTAGACTTAAGTTTGGGAAGTGGTAATATTTGAAAGATGGAGACAGATAAGGAGATTAGGAGGCAAGCTTTGGAATCAGAACGCCTAGACTAAAACCTTGACCCCATCATTTACTTGGGATGGCAAATTGCTAGAGTGACCTTATCATCTTTCATCTTTTCTCATTTTAAAAATGGAATTAATTACAACACATAAAGATGTTGTATCAAGCGAACTGAAACATGTAAAGCACTTGGCACAGTGACTGCATCACAGTGAGAACATAGCTAATAATGTTAGCTATTATTATTATAATCATTATTAAAATAGGCTAGGAAGAAGATAAAAATTAAAGAAACACAGTAGATATTTGAGTCTTGGTGATTAATTTTGATGTGTGGGGGAAGATATGGAGGAGTTTGAGATGACCTCAGATTTTCAAGTATCACTAACAGATATAAGCAATACCCTAAGAGGAACTGGTATGGAAGAGGCAAAGAGAGAGATCATGCATCATTTTAGGTTATTTGTTGACTTTGATTTTGATAGATACAAGAAGATATGGCAAGCAAAAGATAAAATATTTGACCTTGAAGCTCTGGGGTTAGTCAAATGTAGAGACAGATAATGGGAAATTATCAACAGATAATTGCTCACAATTGGTAATAATGCATGAAAAAATATGTGTCAAGAATGGATTCTAACGCTCAAGATGTGAGAGGCAAAAGAAGAATTCATGGAGGAGCCTTGGAAGAACTCAGAGAAGTTAGATAAGATTCAAGATAAAGTGCTTTCATGGAAGGCACAGTCAGTAGCACATAGTAAGACAAAGACTGAAAACTCCCTGCTGGATGTCTCAACACAGAGACCCTCTGTAACCCTAGTGAGAGAAATTTCAATACAGAGTCTTGGGGACAGAAAGATTACACTGGATGAGTTATAAATTGGAGGTAAGTAAGTAGGGACAGTCAGTGAAGACTACTTTCTCTAAAATCTTGGCTGTTAAGGAACAGTGAGAAATAGTGCAACACATGGAGGATTGGGGGTTGAGGGCATATTTCTTGTATGTAGGCTTATTTACCTGGTTGTTTATATGATAAAAGTGATGTCAGAGTGATTATAGGCTGTTGGAAGAGTCAGTAGGGAAGGAGGGTTCAAAGAATGAGGAAAGAACTGTGGTTACTGACACATCTCTGTCTATGGCTGATATCAGAACGTGTAGATAGCATCATCTCTTCACAGTCTCTGAGTAAATTGAGTAAATATCAATATAATCCTGCTTGAATGCCAGTGTCTCAGGCTGACTACTGACACTCCACTGTCAGACCATTCTCTGTTTGGGTTCACTGATCTATGTATTTGACCTTCTACTGACTAGCTCCTTCATCAGATTTCTATTATTTCCTGGAATCTAGTATCTGATCCATATCTGCTGTCATTCTGGTGTCCTGGAAGTTGAAATGTCCTCATGTCCCCATACTATGTCATTGTTAGATGCTTCCTGTTTGGTGAATATTCCTGGTCTTGCCTTGCAGTGTATACCTCCTAGACTGCTTAGGTGAGATCTTCTTTTGGATGATTTTTCTCTTGTCAACTAAGGCCAGAGGTTTAGTCTAACAAATTCTGTTCACACACTCTTTTGAAAGTAAGTCTTGAAATGTTTTTCTGAAAAGGGTTTTTGTTTGTTTGTTTACTTTCTACTTTAAATACTGTGCAGTTTTAATTTGTTGCTTTTTTATTTTTAGCCATGAGCATTCACTTTGCTTAGAATCATGGAAAATGAAAATTATTTTAATCTTGACATTGCATAATTTTTATATTACTGGAGTGCTAATTCCTCAGCAAGGGATTTTTTTGGATAGCTATTTCCAAAGCTTTGTGTACGTAAGGGAATTATCAGAGCCAGTTTGGGCTATAAAATTCGTGAAGCTAACAACCGCCAGAACGTGTGTATAATATCATTTGATGCCACTGAAATCAAGAGGTATATAAATTAGAATAAAGCATACAATATACAAAATTAACATATACATTTTAAAATGTTGATAACCTTTCTTTCCACTAACTTATACAATTACATTTTCCCTTCAAACACACCAGGCTGGTTTCCAAGTGTATGGCCAGATATAATCCCCTCCAGAAATAGTACTTTGCTCAATTTTATGTTTCAAAATAAGAGGTTAGGGCTTCCCTGGTGGCGCAGTGGTTGAGAGTCCGCCTGCCGATGCAGGGGACACGGGTTCATGCCCCGGTCCGGGAAGATCCCACATGCCGCGGAGTGGCTGGGCCCGTGAGCCATGGCCGCTGAGCCTGCGCGTCCGGAGCCTGTGCTCCGCAACGGGAGAGGCCACAACAGTGAGATGCCCGCGTACCGCAAAAAAAAAAAAAAAAATAAGAGGTTAAATGTGAGTTATGTACTAAATAGTGAGAATTTCATCACTAGAAACTGAATTTTAAATTTTATTTGATATTTGACATGTTCTTCAAGGTAGTGTTTACCAGAGGTAAGACAAATGATAAAGACCTTTCCTATCTCCCACCCTCCCCATTAGTACAAAATATAAAAGTCTTTTAGGAAGGTAGAAGCAAATTGAATAAATTTAAAAAATAGAAATAAAAATAAATGGAAGATATTTAATATACCTGCCATTTACAAAGCACTTTAAAGAAGGGAAGTAGATTAATATTGTATTTTCTTCCTAAAACATATATGCAAAAACATTGATAAAAGTCTATGGAAAGTGATTATCCTGAAAGTTCTACCTATACAAAATTGCAATGATTTAAAAACAAAGAAAAGTGGGACTTCCCTGGTGGTGCAGTGGTTAAGAATACACCTGCCAATGCAGGGGACATGGATTCGAGCCCTGGTCCAGGAAGATTCCACATGCCGCAGAGCAACTAAGCCCATGCGCCACAACTACTGAGCCCACGTGCCACAACTACTGAAGCCCGCACGCCTAGACCCCGTGCTCCGCAACAAGAGAAGCCACCGCAAGGAGAAGCCTGTGCACTGCAACAAAGAGTAGGCCCTGCTCTCCACAACTAGAGAAGAGCCCACGCACAGCAACAAACACCCAATGCAGCCAAAAATAAATAAATTAGTTAATTAATTAAAAAAAATAAAAACAAAGAAAAGTGCAATAATATTGTAATATTTTGGATCTTCCTGGTTTAGTCTCATTTTAATAAATAGAAGGGTAATATTTGGAGTATTTTTGAAATGGAAGTCATTTACATTTCAAAATTTGTTATAATGAATAATCAGAAAAACAATTATGATTTTTTTCATATGGAGGAAATAGGATCTATAAAACAACTACATTCTTACTAAGTTCTTTTTTTTAGTTTTTTTATAGTTAATGAACAAAAATGTTTAATTATTAAATCTTATCTAGCCGTTTCAGATAACTGCTTACTTAGAAGATAACTTAATTGCATGGGGATATGTCACAATAGATAAAATTAAAAACTAGATCAATTTTTAAAAAATAAATTACACATGCACTTAAAAAGTACTGGAAACACTGTGAAAGGTTGGGATTTCTTACACTGGTGGGATTGTAGGTGATTTTTATTTTCTTTTCTCTATATTTTAAAATTTCTATTATACACATTAATATTTGTACAACTAGAAAACAATATTCAAAGAACTGCCCATGTGGGCTTCTGTGCAAGTTACTAGAATAATGTCAGTATAAAGCAAATTAAAGAATTGGACCTTTCACTTTGGAGCATGCATTTTCAAATGGTAAATAAATGAGCTGCAGGAAGAATCTTAGCATTACTGTAAGTGAGATCTTAAAGGCACCTTAGAGATCATTGCATCAACCTCTTCATTTTGCAGATGAGGAAACTGAGAAAAGAACAGGAGAAGAAAGTCAGCATTCTTGACCCAATAAGTCATCACCCTCTTAACAAAATTGAGAATGGACATTAATTCCTTAAAAGGTTTTTGATCTCTTCCTCTTCCGAAAAATCAAAATCAAAATTAACAATGTGATCTTTAGCCTCTGCCCTGAGGGCAGAATTTAACTAGCATAGAAAAAATGAGTGTTTTGTAGAATTCATTTTCTCTTTAAAAGCTACAGAGATTTAAAAAAAACCAAAAAACCAAACGCTGTTCCTTCCCCTCCACCAAAGCAAGTGTTGTTCTTGCTTCCATTCCTAAGAAGAAAAAGACCCCTTGGAGGACATTCTCTTTCTTTTGCATGCGTGCACGTGTGTGTGTGTTATTTCTGACTGTGAAAGCATTAGACATCCATTGTGGAAAATGTCGAAAATGCTGAAAATGATATAGAAAATCTTACGCATATATTATATCGTCACTCCAAAACAATGATAGTTAACATATAGTTCTTTTTTTTTAGTTTTAATATATTTTATTTAAACTAGTATGTCCAAAATATCATCATTTCAACACATAATCAAAATTAAAATTGTTGAAGTTTTTTACATACCTTTTTTGCACTGTTTTCAAAATCAGTGTATATTTTACACTTATAGAACATCCCAATTAGGGCTAGCCATATTTCAACTGCTTGATAACCTCATGTGGACAGTGGTACTCTATTTCACTGACTTCTTGAACATTACTGAAAAAATACTCAAAAGCCAATCAGTTTTTATACCTGGAAAGTGATGAATATGGAAATATATAAGGAAAACACCTCTCTAATGTTATGCGGTATTTGCAGTATAAATAGGTTTTTAGTCTATAAGAATGAAGAGCCTTCAGTCACTCCTTCAGAAGCCACAGTTTATAATGATGACATACTCTGAATCTAGTCTTGAATATCCAATTTTAAAAGAAAAACATTCACTCAGGGTGTCTTCTCTACTGTTAATATTCAGCTTCACTTTTGTCACTTCTGATCACCAAATGTGGAATAGTCTTTTCAAATATCAAGCAATCCTTGCACACAGCTGGATATCCTACAGTTTAACTCAGTTCTGACACTAGCTGCCTGGAATTGGGAGTCAGATCTCACAGATTAAGGGCTCAGTTCCACAAGACTGCCTACCCCCGAACTTCAGAGGCCAATCACAAATTCAGGTTGTTCCCTGTGCTTCTGACTGATTTGCTCTAGATCAGATGTTCCCACAACCCCCTCCTCAGGTTTAGTTAATTTTCTAGAGCAGCTCACAGAACTCAGGAAAACAGTTTACTTGTTGAATTACTAGTATATCATAAAAGAATATAACTTAGGAACAGCCAGATAAAAGTGATGCAAAGGCAAGGTATGAAGGAAGGGGCATGGAGCTTCCATGCTCTCTCCAGGTGTGCCACTTTCTCCACAGCTCCATGTGTTGACTAACAGAAGCTCTCTCTCCTTTTGGGTTTTTATGGTTTTCATGAAGTCTTCATTACATAGGCATGATTTGTTAAATCACTGACCAGTACTGACTGAACTCAACCTCTAGCCCCTCGTCCCTCCGTGGAGGTCAGGGGAAGGGGTTGAAAGTTGGAACCCTCTCCTCCGTCTAGGTTCAATTTTCCTCTATGTTGATTTCTCTTTCCACATGTGGTTGCAGAATTAGCCACCAGAAACTTTTGACTTATATACACCACTCAGCTCAGCAATACTTCTGAAAAATATGGCATTTCCCCAAGCAGCCCAAATTCAAATTGAGTGAGCGTTCTCATAGATCATCTTTAGTCAAGTGCCATTCCTGAATCCAGCACTGTGGCTAGAGGAACACACTGCTCTTAACAGCACACCCATCACAAGCCCACCCCTCAAGGCAGGGAGTTGGCAGCAATTCCACTCTAATCAACATAGACTGATAGTAGCGAATGGATGGTTCCCCTTATTATGAGCTGGGATAATGTTATCGAAATAAGATGAGAGTGAGGATGAGAAGGAAAAACAAAAGCACAACAAGCTAGTTTCACATGGTGGATCACGAGTGAGAAGGTTTTAGTAAACCATGTAATAAATGATGAGGTTTTACACTAAGGAGATGGAAAATTAGAGCTGGATTCAAGATAAGCTTAGGACAAGGGCAAAGAATGGACGTACTTGTTGGATTCGCACAGATATCTCAAAAGTAACAGGCCCAAAATTTAACTATCAAACCTACCACGCTTCTAGTTTTCAGCATCTCTATAAATGATACCCACATCCATTAAGTTATTTAAACTACAAACCTATGAGTCATTTCTAATATTGCCCCACCCGCTCTCACTCTGTCAACTGTATTTCCTAAATATACCTTGAATCTATCTACTCCTATCATCACTATACCTTCTTAGTTCAAATCACCATAATTCCCTTGCCAATAGTAGAAAAACATCCTCCTAAAGGCTTTCCCTGCCACCATATTTGTCCAATTCCAACCCACTTTTCAGAAACCATTCAAACAATATTTTAAAAATGGAATTATGATCATATAATTCCTCAGGGTGAAACCATTAAATGGTCCTCATTACATTTAAATAAAATACAAACTCTTCAACATAACCCTCAACACCCTGCATAATATGGAATAGGCCTATCTCTCAAACCACGTTGTCTGACATTCTCTCAGTAACTTATATATGTAGGCATATGGACCTTCATTTACTTCCTTAAACGTGCCAAGATTTTTCCAGCTTCAAGTCAGGTTTTTCTCTTTAATGCAAATTTTATTCTCTATTTTCATCTGGCCAGATGCTAGTCATTCTACTGTTCTCAGCTTGAATATATATATTCCCCCAAATATTATAAACATATATTATCCCAGATATATTTGTGAACTAAGTCCCTTCATAAATTATCTTATCTCATAATACCTTGACATTTCATTTCCACTTGTTATAAATTATAGTTACAGGTCCCTTTTGTGGCTTAATGATTTGCCAGCTATCTTCTTCTAAACTGTAGGCCTCACTGGGGCAGAGTCTATTTTGGATCAGTCACATTGTATTCCAGTAATGTAGCAAGTTCCTGAGTATATATATTCCATAAGTACATGAATTAATAAAATGTTATTTAAAATGCACTTTACACCTTATCACTAAAAGTTGGTAGCATTTTCCACTAAATATTCATAAAATATGAGGAAAATACAAAAATCAGGGAAGAAAACCTATGAACACCATTGTTAAGATAAACGACCTGAATATTCAAGGAAATTTAATGATCTAAATTTTTTACATGAACATGTAAGAAAGTTAAAATACAGAAAGACTGTATATCACTCTAGTGTAGAAACAAGAAGGTTGACATAATATCCCTCAAGAAGTTTAAATTTACTGATTTTGTCATGAGAGATATATAGACATACGACTAGAACTGAAGAAACATGTAATGATTACTCAGATGTTCAAATACTGTCCTAGGCATGTAGGACAATATTTGAAACGTTGAATTTTGTTCTAAAACTTTTTACTGGGAACAAACCTTCTAATATTAGCATTATGTAAATGATGGGAGGAGATGAGTGCTAAAGCACTAAAAAAAAGAAATGTTGTAGCTTAGAAGGAAAACATCTTTAGCAGGAGAGAGTGGAAGCTGAGGGCACTTCAGTAAAGTGAATCTTAATTTATAGATATGGTCAGAAGTTATTTACCTAAAGTCCATCCTTTGGGTCCTATTCCCTGAAATTATATGAAAAAAATTTGTATTTATTTGAATGCATGCATTTGGCTTGGGAGAAAAGAATCTAAGCTTTCATTAAATCCTCCAGTGAGGATCTGTGACCTAAAAATAGGTCAACAACAACCATAACAGCAGAACCCCATGTATCCTGAGATTTAATTAAATTGACTTTTATGAAGGATTTGGGTATTCTCATTTTATCCAGTCAGAAATCCTATTTACTTCCCTTTATTGATTTTCTTTTTCCTGAACTTTCAAGAACTCTTTTCCTTTCCTTTTTTTTCCCTTTAATTCTTCCTGTTTTTGTTTTAATACATCAACACACCAAAGATTCTGACTCTCTGATCTGGAATTAGGACAGGTTGATAGGGACTTGATCACTGTTTTTAAAGTCATACAGAAAATATACAGGGGATATATGGACCTACTCATCAAATTCTTAAATACTATCATTATGGGTACCCCTTCCAGCACAACAGAGACCTAGTTGAAATAAAAGAAATTCTACTTCTTTGTACTTCAGTACAAGTAACACAGTCATGGTCTCCTTAAAAAAATATTCAGGTGGGATATAAAATATATGTAGATTCAAAAGGATCATGAAGGGAAATTATAATGTGATTATGAAAAGCTATGACACGTGAGGGCATTTATGGTGATAAAAACATATCACGCTCATCTAAAGTATGACTAGCACTGTTCTAGGCATAAATATTCAATAAGCTACACACACACACACACACAGAGACATACACACATAAGTGACTAAAAGAAGACAGTGCAGTGCTTCAAATATCAGACTACAGGGTCAAACAGATCTAGATTGGACCTTGTGCTTTTGTGACTTCATGTCTCCAGGAAACACACTTAATCTTAGCCCCATCTTATTGTAAAGATTAAATAAGAAAACATAATAATCAGTAAAATGATCTAATATTATTAGATTTTGTATACCATTTCATATATTACATTTATAACAAATATATATTCAATACTACTATATTCATTTTTATATAAATACAATATACAGATTCATTTTTTCTGACTCTAAGTTCTATTTTTCTCATAATAAACACTCAAAAGCCCAGGAACTAGGCCTATCCTATAAGTCAGCATATTATGTTTACTGAATAATGAGTGTCAGGCACAAAGAGAAAAACAACAATTAATACAGGAGGAGCTTCAAGATGGCAGAAGACTAAGACACGGAGATCACCTTCCTCTCCACAAATATATCAGAAATACATCTACACATGGAACAGCTCCTACAGAACATCTACTGAATGCTGCCAGAAGACCTCAGACATCCCCAAAGGCAAGAAACTCCCCACGTACCTGGGTAGGGCAAAAGAAAAAAGAATAAACAGAGACAAAATAATAGGAACGGGACCCGCACCAGTGGGAGGGAGCTGTGAAGGAGGAAAGGTTTCCACACACTAGGAAGCCCCTTCGCAGGCGGAGACTGAGGGTGGCGGAGGGGGAAAGCTTCGGAGCCGCGGAGGAGAGCACAGCAACAGGGCAAAGCAGGGAAAATCCCGCACAGAGGGTCGGTGCTGACCAGCAATCACCAGACCGAGAGGCTTGTCTGCTCACCCACCGGATGCGGGTGGGGGCTGGGAGCTGAGGCTCAGGATTCTAAGGTCAGATCCCAGGGAGAGGACTAGGGTTGGCTGCGTGAACACAGCCTGAAGGGGTTAGTGCACCACGGCTAACCGGGAGGGAGTCCGGGAAAAGGTCTGGAGCTGCTGAAGAGACAGGAGACTTTTTCTTGCCTCTTTGTTTCCTGGTGCATGGGGTGAGGGAATTAAGAGAGCTGCTTAAAGGAGTTCCAGAGACGGGCGCAAGCCGCGGCTATCAGCACTGACCCCAGAGATGGGCATGAGATGCTAAGGCTGCTGTCACCACCACCAAGAACCTGTGTGCGAGCACAGGTCACTATCCACACCTCCACTCCTGGGAGCCTGTGCTGCCCGCCACCACCAGGGTCCCGGGATGCAGGGACAACTTCCCCGGGGGAACGCACGGCGCACCTCAGGCGGCTGCAATGTCATGCCGGGCTCTACTGCTGTAGGCTTGCCCCGCACCAGTACCCATCCCTCCCCCCGGCCTGAGTGAGCCAGAGCCCCCGAATCAGCTGCTCCTTTAACCCTGTCCTGTCTGAGCGAAGAACAGACACCCTCAGGCGACCTACAGGCAGAGGTGTGGCCAAATCCAAAGCTGAACTCCTGGAACTGTGCAAACGAAGAGAAAGGGAAATTTCTCCCAGCAGCCTCAGGAGCAGCAGATTAAATCTCCACAGTCAACTTGATGTACCCTGCATCTGTGGAATACCTGAAAAGACAACGAATCATCCCAAATTGAGGAGGTGGACTTTGGAAGCAAAGATATATTCTTTTTTCCCTTTTTCTCTTTTTGTGTGTATGTGTATGTTTCTATGTGTTATTTTGTCTCTATAGCTTTGCTTTCACCATTTGTCCTAGGGTTATGTCTCTCCATTTTTTTTTTTTTGTTTTACTTTAAAAAATTTTTTTAAATAATTATTTATTTTAATAACTTTATTTATTTTATTTTACTTTATTTTATCTTCTTTCTTTTTTTCTTTTTATGTTGTCTCCCTTTTATACTGAGCCGAGTAGAAGAAAGGCTCTAGAT
The DNA here is from genome assembly GCF_039906515.1 of Pseudorca crassidens. Lineage (NCBI taxonomy): Eukaryota > Metazoa > Chordata > Mammalia > Artiodactyla > Delphinidae > Pseudorca > Pseudorca crassidens. The sequence continues at coordinate 76,317,322 of NC_090301.1, forward strand.
GCTCCAGACAGCCGTCAGGGCTGTGCCTCTGAGGTGGGAGAGCCAACTTCAGGACACTGGTCCACAACAGACCTCCTAGCTCCACGTAATATCAAACAGTGAAAATCTCCCACAGATCTCCATCTCAACGCCAAGACCCAGCTCCACTCAATGACCAGCAAGTTACAGTGCAGGACACCCTATGCCAAACAATTAGCAAGACAGGAACACAACCCCATTCATTAGCACAGAGGCTGCATAAAATCATAATAAGGCCACAGACACCCCAAAACACACCACCAGATGTGGACCTGCCCACCAGAAAGAAAAGATCCAGCCTCATCCACCAGAACACAGGCACTGGTCCCCTCCACCAGGAAGCCTACACAACCCACTGAACCAACCTTAGCCACTGGGGACAGACACCAAAAACAACGGGAACTACCAATCAGCAGCCTGAGAAAAGGAGACCCCAAGCACAGTAAGTTAAGCAAAATGAGAAGACAGAAAAACACACAGCAGATGAGGGAGCAAGGTAAAAACCCACCAGACCTAACAAATGAAGAGGAAATAGGCAGTCTACCTGAAAAAGAATTCAGAATGATAGTAAAGATGATCCAAAATCTTGGAAATAGAATAGAGAAAGTACAAGAAACATTTAACAAGGACCTAGAAGAACTAAAGAGCAAACAAACAATGATGAACAACACAATAAATAAAATTAAAAATTCTCTAGAAGGGATCAATAGCAGAATAACTGAGGCAGAAGAACAGATAAGTGACCTGGAAGATAAAATAGTGGAAATAACTACTGCAGAGCAGAATAAAGAAAAAAGAATGAAAAGAATTGAGGACAGTCTCAGAGACCTCTGGGACAACATTAAACACATGGGAAAAGAAATAGTCAATCGAGTCCAGGAAGCACAGAGAGCCCCATACAGGATAAATCCAAGGAGAAACACGATGAGACACATATTAATCAAACTGTCAAAAATTAAATATAAAGAAAACATATTAAAAGCAGCAAGGGAAAAACAACACAAAAGGGAATCCCCATAAGGTTAACAGCTGATCTTTCAGCAGAAACTCTGCAAGCCAGAAGGGACTGGCAGGACATATTTAAAGTGATGAAGGAGAAAAACCTACAACCAAGATTACCCTACCCAGCAAGGATCCCATTCAGATTCAACAGAGAAATCAAAACCTTTACAGACAAGCAAAAGCTAAGAGAATTCACAAGACCAAACCAGCTTTACCAGAAACGCTAAAGGAACTTCTCTAGGCAGGAAACACAAGAGAAAGAAAAGACCTACAATAAGAAACCCAAAACAATTAAAAAAATGGGAGTAGGAATATACATATTGATAATTACCTTAAACATAAATGGATTAAATAATCCAACCAAAAGACACAGACTGGCTGAATGGATACAAAAACAAGATCCGTATATATGCTGTCCAAAAGAAACCCACTTCAGACCTAGGGACACATACAGACTGAAAGTGAGGGGATGGAAAAAGATATTCCATGCAAATGAAAATCAAAAGAAAGCTGGAGTAGCAATTCTCATATCAGACAAAATAGACTTTAAAATGAAGACTATTACAAGAGACAAAGAACGACACAACATAATGATCAAGGGATCGATCCAAGAAGAAGATATAACAATTGTAAATATTTATGAACCCAACAAAGGAGCACCTCAATACATAAGGCAAATACTAACAGCCATAAAAGGGGAAATTGACAGTAACATAATCATAGTAGGGGACTTTAACAAACCACTTTCACCAATGGACAGATCATCCAAAATGAAAATAAATAAGGAAACACAAGCTTTAAATGATACATTAAACAAGATGGACTTAATTGATATTTATAGGACATTCCATCCCAACACAACAGAATACACATTCTTCTCATGTGCTCATGGAACATTCTCCAGGATATATACTATCTTGGGTCACAAATAAATCCTTGGTAAATTTAAGAAAATTGAAATTGTATCAAGTATCTTTTCTGACCACAGCGCTATGAGACTAGATATCAATTACAAGAAAAAATCTGTAAAAAATACAAGCACATGGTGGCTAAACAATACACTACTTAATAACCAAGAGATCACTGAAGAAATCAAAGAGGAATTCAAAAAATACCTAGAAACAAATGACAATGAAAACGTGACGATCCAAAACCTATGGGATGCAGCAAAAGCAATTCTAAGAGGCAACGTTATAGCAATATAATCCTACATAAAGAAACAAGAAACAACTCAAATAAACAACCTAACCTTACACATAAAGCAATTAGAGAAAGAAGAACAAAAAGCCCTAAAGTTAGCAAAAGGAAAGAAATCATAAAGATCAGATCAGAAATAAATGAAAAAGAAATGAAGGAAACGATAGCAAAGATAAATAAAACTAAAAGCTGGTTCTTTGAGAAGATAAAATTGATAAGCCATTAGCCAGACTCATCAAGAAAAAAAGGGAGAAAACTCAAATCAATAGAATTAGAAATGAAAAAGGAGAAGTAACAACTGACACTGCAGAAATACAAAGGATCATGAGAGATTACTACAAGCAACTCTATGCCAATAAAATGGACAACCTGGAAGAAATGGACAAATTCTTAGAAAACCACAACCTTCTGAGACTGAACCAGTAAGAAATGGAAACTATGAACAGACCAAACACAAGCACTGAAATTGAAACTGTGAATAAAAATCTTCCAACAAACAAAAGCCCAGGACCAGATGGCTTCGCAGGCGAAGTCTATGACACATTTAGAGAAGAGCTAACACCTACCCTTCTCAAAGTGTTCCAAAATATAGCAGAGGGAGGAACACTCCCAAACTCATTGTATAAGGCCACCATCACCCTGATACCAAAACCAGAGAAAAATGTCACTAAGAAAGAAAACTATAGACCAATATCACTGATGAACATAGATGTAAAAATCCTCAACAAAATACTAGCAAAGAGAATCCAGCAGCACGTTAAAAGGATCATACACCATGATCAAGTGGGGTTTATCCCAGGAATGCAAGGATTCTTCAATATACAGAAATCAATGTGATACACCATATTAACAAATTGAAGGATAAAAACCATATGATCATCTCAATCGATGCAGAGAAAGCTTTCCACAAAATTCAACACCATTTATGATAAAAACCCTGCAGAAAGTAGGCATAGAGGGAACTTTCCTCAACATAATAAAGGCCATATATGACAAACCCACAGCCAACATCGTCCTCAGTGTTGAAAAACTGAATCATTTCCACTAATATCGGCAACAAGACAAGGTTGCCCACTCTCACCACTTTTATTCAATATAGTTTTGGAAGTTTTAGCCACAGCAATCAGAGAAGAAAAAGAAATAAAAGAAATCCAAATGAGAAAAGAAGAAGTAAAGCTGTCACTGTTTACAGATGACATGATACTATTCATACAGTATCCTAAAGATACTACCGGAACACTACTAGAGCTAATTAATGAATTTGGTAACATAGCAGGATACAAAATTAATGCATAGAAATCTCTTGCATTCCTATACACTAATGATGAAAAATATGAAAGTGAAATCAAGAAAACACTCCCATTTACCACTGCAACAAAAAGAATAAAATATCTAGGAATAAACCTACCCAAGGAGACAAAAGACCTGTATGCAGAAAATTATAAGACACTGATGTAAGAAATTAAGGATGATACAAATAGATGGAGAGATATAGCATGTTCTTGGATTGGTAGAATCAACATTGTGAAACTTACTACCCAAAGCAATCTACAGATTCAATGCGATCCCTATCAAACTGCCCCTGGCATTCTTCACAGAACTAGAACAAAAAATTTCACAATTTGTATGGAAATGCAAAAGACCCCAAATAGCCAAAGCAATCTTGAGAAAGAAGAACAGAGCTGGAGGTATCAGGCTCCCTGACTTCAGACTATGCTACAAAGTTACAGTAATCAAGACAGTATGCTACTGGCACAAAAACAGAAATATAGATCAATGGAACCGGATAAATCCACACACATAAGGTCCCCTTAAGTTTGATAAAGGAGGCAAGAATATACAGTGGAGAAAAGACAGCCTCTTGTATAAGTGGTGTTGGGTAAACTGGACAGGTACATGTAAATGTGTGAAATTAGAACACTCCCTACACCATACACAAAAATAAACTCAAAATGGATTAAAGACCTAAATGTAAGGCCAGACACTATCAAACTCTTAGAGGAAAACATAAGCAGAACACTCTATGACATAAATCACAGCAAGATCCTTTTTGACCCACCTCTTAGAGAAATGGAAATAAAAAGAAAAATAAACAAGTGGGACCTAATGAAATTTAAAAGCTTTTACACAGCAAAGGAAACCATAACAAGACCAAAAGACGACCCTCAGAATGGGAGAAAATATTTGTGAATGAAGCAACTGACAAAGGATTAATCTCCAAAATTTACAAGCTGCTCATGCAGCTCAATATCAAAAAAACAAACAACCCAATCCAAAAATGGGCAGAAGACCTAAATAGACATTTCTCCAAAGAAGAAATACAGACTGCCAACAAACACATGAAAGAATGCTCAACATCATTAATCATTAGAGAAATGCAAATCAAAACTACAATGAGATATCATCTCACACCAGTCAGAATGGCCATCAACAAAAAATCTAGAAACAATAAATGCTGGAGAGGATGTGGAGAAAAGGGAACCCTCTTGCACTGTTGGTGGGAATATAAATTGATACAACTACTATGGAGAACATTATGGAGGTTCCTCAAAAAACTAAAAATAGAATTACCATATGACCCAGCAATCCCACTACTGGGCAAATACCCTGAGAAAACCATAATTCAGAAAGAGTCATGTACCAAAATATACATTGCAGCTCTATTTACAATAGCCAGGACATGGAAGCAACCTAAGTGTCCATTGACAGATGAACGGATAAAGAAGATGTGGCACATATATACAATGGAATATTACTCAGCCATAAAAAGAAAAGAAATTGAGTTATTTGTAGTGAGGTGGATGGACCTAGAGTCTGTCATACAGAGTGAAGTAAGTTAGAAGGAGAAAAACAAATATGATATGCTAACACATATATATGGAATCTAAAAAAAAAAAAAGGTCATGAGGAACCTAGGGGCAAGATGGGAATAAAGACACAGACCTACTAGAGAATGGACTTGATGATATGGGGAGGGGGAAGGGTAAGCTGTGACAATGAGAGTGTCATGCACATATATACACTACCAAACGTAAGGTAGATAGCTAGTGGGAAGCAGCCGCATAGCACAGTGAGACCAGCTCGGTGCTTTGTGACCACCTATAGGGTGGGTTAGGGAGGGTGGGAAGGAGATGCAAGAGGGAGGCTATGTGGGGATATATATGTGTATGTAAAACTGATTCACTTTGTTATAAGGCAGAAACGAACACACCATTGTAAAGCAAGTATACTCCAATAAATATGTTAAAAAATTAATATAGAATTATTCTTTTTACAGCTCTTTCTGGGATGATCTTTTGGTAATTAATGCTGTTTTTAGAAATTACATGATATACTTCCTATTTCATCTAATTGAAAATTTAGTAAAAATTGCTAACAGCTTTACTCTTTGCTTAAAAAATTACCCTATTTATTGTTTAAGTAGAAAAGAGTCAAATTAGTAGTACAGAACTGTAGGAAGTAAATCAGGATATTGCTATAGAGGGTACACTGAAAAGTCCCATTTCATCATTACATACGCTCCCTTAATCCTATCCAACATCAGCTAATACTTACTATGGTCTCTGAGGGAACTTATAATGACTATGTGAAAAATGAGTCCTCAGGGGACAGTCAAACTGAGTGATCAAAGTTCAGACAAGGATGGAGGCATGACTAGTTTTAGCTGAGGTTTTCTGGCCTCAAACTTTCTTATCACAGTTCTGTCTTTCTTAATTCAATCACTTCTCTTCCTGTCCCTTATTCTGGGTTCCTCAGTGAAGTTGATTACCTAATTTTATTCAGTCTACATGAGTGCCTACTATGTGTCAACAAAGTGATAATAACAAACTATTACTGCTATTGATAATTATAATAACGACAATATAATCTCAATATAACTAAAACAATGAACACTGACTATTTGCCAGGTACATGTATTAACTCACTCCATCCTCCTACAAAATAAGTAATGTGTCATTCTCACTTATGAGGAAACTGAGCCACAGAAAATAAGGCAAGATCTCAGGCTTATAGTAAAGTCAAGTGGGGAGATTTATAATAAACAGATACATAATCAAATGGGTTTGGAAATGATAGATAAAGTAACAGGTTATTAAGGAGAGAGCAACAGAACTGAATAATGGCAAACAGAGGAGCACAGAGTGGAGATGAGAAAGATGCTATTGGTGTTGCTAGAAATTGTCAGGAAGTAGAGAGTAGGCAGCAAGACACAATGCTGGCGAAGCAGCCACAAGTTCAACTACACGGGAGCCATGAATGCTCTGTCAAGGGGTTTAGACTTCATCTCTGTACTTAATGAGCTCATAGTTAATGATTAACAGGGGCTCTTACTTAGAAAAGTGGTATTTTCAGATTATAAATATTTAATCATCTCTCTGGTAGTCATGTGTAGGGAGAATAAATTTGATGAAGAGAGTACTGGGTAGCAGTTAGGAGATTTCTGAAGTCATCCAGGTAAAAGATAAGAAAGTCCTAGAATAGGACATGCTATCAGAGGTGAGGTGGATGAACAAATTTGATACATGCATCCTGATGGCTGATTCTACCTGGTGAAGTAGACTCTTTACTATTGACCTTATACTTACTCCTTAACTCCAAAGTCCACTGCCTCTTTCACTCTGAGACAAATGTGACCCTAAACTTAGGATGTTTAGTAGGTAAATATCTGTGCCTGAATAAGTAGATCTTTTCAGAACCACAACTTCAACTCAAATGAAGAAAAAAAATACATAAAAGTTTTCAAAAACCGAACCTGCCTTACTATAAGTAAACATAAAAATCATAAATGTCTCAAACTGTGTAAAGCAGATCTTATACATAGGACACAATGCAAAATAAAACATTTACAAATAAAACTGAATGAAATTTAAATAAAGAATACTAAAGCCGTAAATTTTTTTCTGATACTACAGTTGGGCATATTCCAAAATTTTGGAAATAAATAATCTCTAGAGTTTTCAGGTGGTGGAGCTAAAAATGAAACTGAGTCACTTGGTTATTATGACTTGGGAGGGTTACTGATAGAGACACTCATCTGAGTTCACTATTTAATCTTGACAAAAAGAAAATACGATGAAAAGAGCAACTCCTAGAAATAGAATGGCATCATGGGCATAAACACTGCATGCGTCAGAAATGACTGCTGTTAACAAAAAGAGACATGTTGGAAAAAGACAACTACAGTTGTAATAAAATAAAAATAAAACACAAGTCATACATGTAACTACATTTTTTAGTTTGTCAAATCAAAGAAGAAAAAAGTAACATGAATTGATTTAAATTATTTAGCTTATGTAACACAATATATCCAAACTATTAACATTTCAATATGTAATCCAGTTAAAGTTATTACCTAGCTAATTTACACTCTTCGTTTTTTTCTACAACTATGCAAGTATTTTATATGTATAGCACATTTCAGTTTGAACAAGCTACATTCTAAGTGGTCAGTAGAATCAAGTGACTAGTGGCTACTATATTAGAGAACACAGGTGTAAAAGACAGGAAAATATACTTTTTTAAGAGGAAAATAATTCTCCTTCAGATAAAGATATTAGAATACCATTATTTTAACCACTTAATAAGTAATTAGGCAGTCCCTCCCAACAGGAAACTTGCACAAGCCTCTTAGATAGCCTCATCCACAAGAGGCAGACAGCAGAAGCAAGAAGAACTACAATCCTGCAGCCTGTGGAAACAAAAACCACATTCACAGAAAGGTAGATAAGATGAAAAGGCAGAGAGCTATGTACTAGATGAAGGAACAAGATAAACCCACCAAAAAACAACTAAATGAATTGGAGATAGGCAACCTTCCAGAAAAAGAATTCAGAATAATGATAGTGAAGATGATCCAGGACCTTGGAAAAAGAGTGGAGGCAAAATGGAGAAGATGCAAGAAATGTTTAATGAAGACCTAGAAGAATTAAAGAACAAACAAAGAGAGATGAACAATACAATAACTGAAATGAAAACTACACTAGAAGGAATCAATAACAGAATAACTGAGGCAGAAGAAGGGATAAGTTACCTGGAAGACAGAATGGTGGAATTCACTGCTGTGGAACAGAAAAAAGAAAAAAAGAATGAAAAGAAATGAAGACAACCTAAGAGACCTCTGGGACAACATTAAATGCAACAACATTCACATTATAGGGGCCCCAGAAGGAGAAGAGAGAGAGAAAGGACCAGAGAAAATATTTGAAGAGATTATAATCGAAAAACTTTGCTAACATGGGAAAGGAAATAGCCACCCAAGTCTAGAAAGTGCAGCGAGTCCCATACAGGATAAACCCAAGGAGAAACACACTGAGACACACAGTAATCAAATTGACAATGCCGAGATACACAGTAATCAAACTGACAAAAATTAAAGGCAAAGAAAAATTATTAAAAGCAACAAGGGAAAAATGACAAAAAACATACAAGGGAATTCCCATAAGGTAAACAGATGATTTCTCAGCAGAAACTCTACAAGCCAGAAAGGAGTGGCATGATATACTTAAAGTGATGAAAGGGAAGAACCTACAACCAAGATTACTCAACGCAGCAAGGATCTCATTCAGATTCGATGGAGAAACCAAATGCTTTACAGACAAGCAAAAGCTAAGAGAATTCAGTACCACCAAACCAGCTCTACAACAAATGCTAAAGGAACTTCTCTAAGTGGGAAACACAAGACAGAAAAGGACCTAAAAAAACCAAAAACAATTAAGAAAATGGTAATGGAACATACATATCGATAATTACCTTAAACGTGAATTGATTAAATGCTCCAACCAAAGGACAGAGGCTTGCTGAATGGATACAAAAAGAAGACCCATATATATGCTGTCTACAAGAGACCCACTTCAGACCTAGAGACACATACAGACTGAAAGTGAGGGGATGGAAAAAAATATTCCATGCAAATGTAAATTAAAAGAAAGCTGGAGTAGCAATACTCATATCAGGTAAAACAGACTTTGAAATGAAGAATGTTACAAGAGACAAGAAAGGACACTATAGAATGATCAAGGGATCCATCCAAGAAGAAGATATAATAATTATAAATATATATGCACCCAACATAGGAACACCTCAATACATAAGGCAACTGCTAACAGCTATAAAAGAGGAAATCAACAGTAACACAATAATAGTGGGGGACTTTAACACTTCACTTACACCAATGGACAGATCATCCAAAATGAAAATAAATAAGGAAACAGAAGTTTTAAATGACACAAGAGACCGGATAAATTTAATTGATATTTATAGGACATTCCATCCAAAATCAGCAGATTAAACTTTCTTCTCAAGTGCACAGGGAACATTCTCCAGGATACATCACACCTTGGGTCACAAAGCAAGCCTCAGTAAATTTAAGAAAACTGAAATCATATCAAGCATCTTCTCTGGCCACAACGCTATGAGATTAGAAATCAATTACAAGGGGAAAAAGGTAAAAAACACAAACATATGGAGGCTAAACAATACATTACAAAATATCCAAGAGATCACTAGAAGAAATCAAAGAGGAAATCAAAAAATACCTAGAGACAAATGACAATGAAAACGTGAAGATCCAAAACCTATGGGGTGCAGCAAAAGCAGTTCTAAGAGGGAAGTTTATAGCTATACAAGTCTACCTCAAGAAACAAGAAAAATCTCAAATAAACAATCTAACCTTATACCTAAAGGAACTAGAGAAGGAAGAACAAACAAAACCCAAAGTTAGCAGAAGGAAAGAAATCGTAAAGATCAGAGCAGAAATAAATGAAATAGAAACAAAGGAAACAATAGCAAAGATCAATAAAACTAAAAGTGGTTCTTTAAGAAGATAAACAAAATTGATAAACCATTAGCCAGACTCATCAAGAAAAAGAGAGGACTCAAATCAAAAAAATTAGAAATGAAAAAGGAGAAGTTACAACAGACACTGCAGAAATAGAAAGCATCCTAAGAGACTACTACAAGCAACTCTATGCCAGTAAAATGGACAACCAGGAAGAAACTGACAAATTCTTAGAAAGGTATAACCTTCCAAGACTGAACCAGGAAGAAATAGAAAATCGGAACAGACAAATAACAAGTAATGAAATTGAAACTGTGATTAAAAATCTTCCAACAAAGAAGAGTCCAGGACCAGATGGATTCACAGGTGAATTCTGTCAAACATTTAGAGAAGAGCTAACACCCATGTTCTCAAACTGTTCCAAAAAATTGCAGAGGAAGGAAAACTCCCAAACTCATTCTATGAGGCCAACATCATCCTGATACCAAAACCAGACAAAGATACTACAAAAGAAGAAAATTACAGACCAGTTTCACTGATGAATATAGATGTAAAAATCCTCAACAAAATACTAGCAAACAGAATCCAACAACACATTAAGAGGATGATACCCCATAACCAAGGGAGTTTTATCCCAGGGATGCAAGGATTCTTCAATACACGTAAATCAATCAATGTGATACACCATATTAACAAATTGAAGAATAAAAACCATATGATCATCTCAATAGATGCAGATAAAGCTTTTGACAAAATTCAACACCGATTTATGATAAAAACTCTCCAGAAAGTGGGCATAGAGGGAACCTACTTCAACATAATAAAGGCCATAAACAACAAACCCACAGCAAACATCATTCTCAGTGGTGAAAAGCTGAAAGCATTTCCTCCAAGATCAGGAACAAGACAAGGATGTCCACTCTCACCACTACTATTCAACAGAGTTTTGGAAGTCCTAGCCATGACAATCAGAGAAGAAAAAGAAATAAAAGGAATACAAATTGGAAAAGAAGAAGTAAAACTGTCACTGTTTGCAGATGACATGATATTATACATAGAGAATCCTAAAGATGCCACCAGAAAATTACTTGAGCTAATCAATGAATTTGGTAAAGTTGCAGGATACAAAATTAATGCACAGAAATCTCTTGCATTCCTATACACTAATGATGTAAAAATATGAAAGAGAAGTTAAGAAAACACTCCCATTTAACACTGTAAAAAAAGAATAAAATACCTAGGAATAAACTTACTTAGGGAGACAAAAGACCTGTATGCAGAAAACTATAAGATACTGGTGAAAGAAATTAAAGATGATACCAACAGATGGAGAGATATACCATGTTCTTGGATTGGAAGAATCAATATTGTGAAAATGACTATACTACCCAAAGCAATCTACAGATTCAATGCAATCCCTATAAAATTACCGGTGGCATTTTTTACAGAACTAGAACAAAAAATCTTAAAATTTGTATGGAGACACAAAAGACCCCCAATAGCCAAAGCAGTCTTGAGGGATAAAAAGTGGAGCTGGAGGAATCAGACTCCCTGACTTCAGACTATACTACAAAGCTACAGTAATCAAGACAATATAGTACTGGCACAAATACGGAAACATAGATCAATGGAACAAGATAGAAAGCCCAGAGATAAACCCACACACCTATGGTCAACTAATCTATGACAAAGGAGGCAAGGATATACAATGGAGAAAAGACAGTCTCTTCAATAAGTGGTGCTGGGAAAACTGGACAGCTACATGTGAAAGAATGAAATTAGAACACTCCCTAACAACATACACAAAAATGAACTCAAAATGGATTACAGACCTAAATGTAAGGCCAGACACTTTAAAACTCTTAGAGGAAAACATAGGCAGAACACTCTATGATATAAATCACAGAAAGATCCTTTTGACCCACCTCCTAGAGAAATGGAAAGAAAAACAAAAATAAACAAATGGGACCTAATGAAACTTAAAAGCTTTTGCACAGCAAAGGAACCATAAACAAGACGAAAAGACAACCCTCAGAATGGGAGAAAATATTTGCAAATGAAGCAACTGAGTAGGATTAATCTCCAAAATATACAAGCAGCTCATGCAGCTTAATAACAAAAAAACAAACAACCCAATCCAAAAATGGGAAGAAGACCTAAATAGACATTTCTCCAAAGAAGATATACAGATGGCTAAGAAGCACATGAAAAGCTGCTCAACATCACTAATTATTAGAGAAATGCAAATCAAAACTATAATGAGGTATCACCTCACACCAGTTCATCAGAAAATCTACAAACAACAAATTCTGGAGAGGGTGTGGAGATAAGGGAACCCTCTTGCACTGTTGGTGCGGTATGGAGGTTCCTTAAAAAACTAAAAATAGAATTACCATGTTATCCAGCAATCCCACTAGTGGGCGTATACCCAGAGAAAACCATAATTCAAAAAGACACATGCACCCCATATTCATTGCAGCACTATTTCCAATAGCCAGGTCATGGAAGCAACCTAAATGCCCATTGACAGACAAATGTATAAAGAAGATGTGGTACATATATACAATGGAATATTACTCAGCCATTAAAAGGAACGAAATTGGGTCATTTGTTGAGACGTTGATGGATCTACAGACTGTCATACAGAGTGAAGTAAGTCAGGAAGAGAAAAAGAAATATCGTATATTAACGCATGTATGTGGAACCTAGAAAAATGGTACAGATGAACCGGTTTGCGGGGCAGAAATTGAGACACAGATGTAGAGAACAAACGTATGGACATCAAGGGGGGAAAGTGGCGGGGGCTGGTGGTGGTGGTGGTGTGCTGAATTGGGAGATTGGGATTGACATGTATACACTGATGTGTATAAAACTGATGACTAATAAGAACCTGCTGTATAAAAAAATAAATAAAATTTTAAAAAAACTTATAAAAAACAATAGTTATTTTACACAGTCGTTTGAGAGTGTTAAGACCTTAGCACGTTTAAAGCCCTGTGTCAAGGCAAAACTCAGATGATTTAGAAAGGATCCTGTCCACATGATAATCATGGATTACTAGGAAGACATTTTCCACCACCAATCCATCTCTCATTCAGTTTGCACATTTGGAACATGTGCTGATCACTATGTTAGTCTCCAGAGCTACAATAGCATATAAAGAGTTAATGACCATTTGGCATAATAAATGCTAAGATGGAGACTTGTACAAGCCATTAACTGCCCATGAAGAGGGGAGAACTGACAAGGAGGTGAACATCCATAGAAATAATGTACTCACATGGGCAAAGGCATGGATCACAGAATACTATGGTGTGTCTGAGACTATACATAGTTTTATGTGATTGGTTAGTAGGGTTCATAAGGGGAAGTAGCAGAAAATGAAGGTAGAAATAAAGATGGAGACTAAACTACAAAATGCCTTTAGGCTGTGCTCAGGACTTTGGACTTTATCTTATGGATTTGGGGAACTGTAAAAGTCCATCATCTTATTGGTTTAGCAAATTAACTTTGGCAACTCTGTGGAAGACAGACTGCAGAGAAATCAAAACTGGAGAAAGGAGAATTGTTAGAATATTAATAATTGGGAGTTTAATAAAAGAAAACATACTGAAGTCCTCTCATAATTCAGGAGATTTTAGAATGGAAAAAAAAGTCAAGAATTTAAGTTACCATGCATTGAAATGTATTAATTCATTTATCCAAATAATATTTATTATGTACCTACAATGTATAAGGCACTTTTCCAGGGTGAGGGATATGGTAATAACAGGACAGAGAAAATCTCACATTTCAAGGGGAGCAAGGTTTTTTGTTTTGTTTTGTGTTGTTTTTGCGGTACGCGGGCCTCTCACTGCTGTGGCCTCTCCCGCTGCGGAGCACAGGCTCCGGACGTGCAGGCCCAGTGGCCACGGCCCACGGGACCAGCTGCTCCGCGGCCCGTGGGATCCTCCCGGACCGGGGCATGAACTCGCGTCCCCTGCATCAGCAGGCAGACTCTCAACCACTGCGCCACCAGGGAAGCCCGGGGAGCAAGTTTTGATTAAATCAATATACAATTTAAAAAAGTTAAATTCCATGAAACAATTAGATGGGGTAAAGTATTGAGAGAGAGAATGGAATGGTAGCACTATAGTTAGGCTGTTTAGAGAAGGCTATCTGAGGTGAAGGCTATCTGATGTTTGAACTTAGACTTGATTAACAAGGAGTCAGTCAGGAGTGAAGTGCCTCAGAGGATGACAAAGGGCAGTGGTCCAGAGGGTATGAGCTTCAATGTCCAAAGAGCAGTATTATGTCCTGTATGTCTGACCACAGTGAGCTCATGGGACTGTGATAAGTATGGTCAAAGAGGTGGGCAGAAGCCATATTGTTGAAGACCTAGTAGGTAAAGATTTTGCATTTCATTTAATGTATTTAGAATCTACTGGGAAGTCGTTACTGAGTGGTCACATTGTCATACGTGATTTTTATGAGGTCCCTCCCTCTTGCTACTCTGTGGATAATGGATTGGAGATAGGCAACAAGGGCAATGGCAGTGATGTAGGGTGACAGCTTAACCGTCAGAGAGAAGTGGACTGACTCAGGATGCATTACGGAGTTAGATGAATAAGTGTTTCAGATAGTTGAAATTGAGGGTGGGATATAATTGAAAGAGAAATATCTAGAAAGACTCTTGGAGTTTTCTCCAAAGCACTGGGTGGAAGGTGTTGTTACTCACTCATGTAGGGAAGACTGGAGGTCGAACAGATGAAGGGGGTCCCCTAGGATTTAGAAGTTAGGGCAAGCCTCAGGCTTCTAGTGTGAATGACTGAAAGAAATTACAAGAGTAGGAGGTGGTTTTGAAGCAAAAGGAAAAATTGACATTAAAAATATACATATATGTAGAAATGTGACATGAGACATATAACAGAAAAGACAATTCAGTTACAACTGGGGATGCCAATCCTGATAGCTTGACAGCATGGTTTTCAACCTTGAGATATTAAGAGCTTCCTAAGGCAAAATATTAATAAGTTATTAATCATCCAGATGTTTAACAGGAAAACAGAATTGGAAGTGAACAAGGAGGAATATAAAACACTCACATTCATTCTCCCATCATCTTTTGCCAGGGCTGCTCAAGACAAAAATGGCTGACTGGTTATGAGTATTCACAATGAATTTAATTATGAAGTATCTCCCCTAACTGGGTTGCAGTAAGTTTTAAGTGCTGGGATATTTTTGTTTGGGAGCTAATCACAGCCCCTGAGAACAAAAGCACAGACGAGAAAATGTAAGAAATGCATATTTCACCAACTGGTATACAAAATCTAAATCAATGGTTTCCAGGCCCAGTTCACAGACTAACAATGAGAATCACCTAAATTACATATTCAAAGTCCTTATTTTATTTTTCTTCCCCAGACCTACTACAGCAAAACTTTCAATGCTAGGCTCAAGGTTCTGCCTTTTTATTAATTTCCCTGGGTGAATGTGATGCCCAGTTAGGTTGAAATCACTCACAGTGGTCAATTGGGATTATTAATGTATATCATGAAGTGCTAAGGAATATGGTCTTAGCCTATTTGGAATATCAAGAGTCTAGATTCTAAACATAAAAAAGCATTTCTCTATATAAAATGTCATGGTGGTGAAAGATGGATAAAATTATGAGATTAGTAAATATTTCAGTGACAGAAGCTTGGACCTTTGTATTGGCCATCAGGTTGCCAATAAAACCCCTAAATTCTCTCAAGCTAATAATCTGTTACTTCACCATATGGTTTTAAGTTATTCTGGTACTGGTCAAAGAAAGAGGATACTGTTAGCCATCGTCCTAATCTGTGAAGAGTCCACCTGAAGGATCTGTATTAAAAAAAAAAAAATTGCTGCTTTCATTAATTTTTATACTAATCCAAAAGCAGAATTGTGTTCTCAAGGACATTCAGAGATGCAGTGTTCCCTGAGAAAAAGATCCTTAATCAGGGAACATACCGTACTTGCTATATGCAGTTTAAATACATATATCTTTCAAAGTCTAGTTCAAATATTCCCTTACTAGGATTTCTCTGACTACCCTAATTGAGCCTCTTCCACTGAAAGGCAAAGTTTTCATTTTCTCCACTACAGATACTCCATTAACACTTTATATGTGTCTGCATTTTTCTTCAGTCATGTATTTATCTATCTGTCTTCCCTGCTAGACATAGAGCAACTTCTCCTGAAGCCAGACATAGAGTCAGTGTTTCATAAAAGTATTTTGGATTGAATTAAATTTCAGGGTAAGCAGTATCAGCAGTATAAATGCCAGAAGGTTACTTTCCTCCATGCAGGTTAGTTGTGAAAATGTGACTGTCAAGAGACAGATTGTAAACAGCAATAATAAAGTTAGGTAAAACTCTCAGTCTTTGAGATGTCAAGCACGAATCACAGACAGCACCCAGTAACCTTCAACATGAGTCACTCCAGCTGAACAAGAACTTAGGCAAAAGGAAACCACTGACAGACAAATGAATCTTTTTGGACATACCTGCTCAACTAGATGCCAGTTCTGTAAGTGAAAAACAAAGAATTCTCAAATACACATGCTTGTGGCAAAAAACATTTAGCACGGACTCTTAACCGTTAACAGAACACAAATGAAGATAAAGGAAGCCTGTGAAAGGAGCAGAAAATGAAGGATGTTTTAAAAAAAATGTGGCCTAAAGAACAACATTTTATGGCTTATGATTTTGATTGTCTCTGTGTTTAAGTGGCAAAATTATCTAAGCCCATTGGGGTTAGTTATTTGAGGGGACCAATCCCATGTCACTCTAAATAAAGTAAGAGGGTGACAATACACATGTGTGCTGTCATCACGAATGTCTTCTTGTCATGACTGCTAATAGGTGTGAGACAGCTTTCAATGCCATGCTTCACAAAGCAAGTAACAGATGCGTTGGTCTTAGAACTTCCTTCCTAAATTGAATTTCTGTCAAGAAAGCAACGTCAACAAATCAGACAAAGCCCCTATGACACGCCAGGGTTTCAAAAGTGCACCTAGAGAGAATTATTCTCCCACAGCTGTCATCGATATACATTCATGCAAGACTTTCTATTGCCTTTATTAACTACTGTCATTATGATTTCACCACTGCACAGTCATTCAGATTAAATTATTAAAACCTATGACAGAGGAATTGGGAAGCTGGCAGAAGAGTAAGACGCGGAGATCACCTTCCTCCCCACAGATACACCAGAAATACATCTGCATGTGGAACAACTCCTACAGAACACCTACTGAACGCTGGCAGAAGACCTCAGACCTCCCAAAAGGTAAGAAACTCCCCACGTACCTGGGTAGGGAAAAAGAAAAAAGAATAAACAGAGACAAAAGAATAGGGACGGAACCTGCACCAGTGGGAGGGAGCTGTGAAGGAGAAAAAGTTTCCACACACTAGGAAGCCCCTTCGCAGGCGGAGACTGCGGTAGCGGACGGGGAAAGCTTCGAAGCCGCGGAGGAGAGCACAGCAACAGGGGTGCGGAGGGCAAAGCGGAGAGATTCCCGCACAGAGGATCGGTGCCGACCGGCACTCACCAGCCCGAGAGGCTTGTCTGCTCACCCGCCAGGGCGGGCAGGGCTGGGAGGTGAGGCCTGGGCTGCGGTCGGAGCACAGGGAGAGGACTGGGGTCGGCTGCATGAACACAGCCTGAAGGGGGTTAGTGCACCAGAGATAGACGTGAGGGAGTCTGGGGAAAAGTCTGGACGTGCCGAAGAGGCAAGAGACTTTTTCTTACCTCTTTGTTTCCTGGTGCTCCAGGAGAGGGGATTAAGAGCGCTACTTAAAGGAGCTTCAGAGACGGGCGCGAGCCGCGGCTAACAGCACGGAACCCAGAGACGGGCATGAGACGCTAAGGCTGCTGCTGCCGACACCAAGAAGCCTGTGTGCGAGCACAGGTCACTATCCACACCTCCCTTCCGGGGAGCCTGTGCAGCCCGCCACTGCCAGGGTCCCGGGATCCAGGGACGACTTCCCCGGGAGAACACACGGCGCGCCTCAGGCTGGTGCAACGTCCTGCTGGCCTCTGCCGCCGCAGGCTCTCCCTGCATCCGCACCCCTCCCTGCCCCCAGCCTGAGTGAGCCAGAGCCCCCGAATCAGCGGCTCCTTTAACCCCGTCCAGTCTGAGCGAAGAGCAGACGCCCTCCGGCGACCTACACGCAGAGGCAGGGCCAAATCCAAAGCTGAGCCCCGGGGGCTGTGCGAGCAAAGAAGAGAAAGGGAAATCTCTCCCAGCAGCCTCAGAAGCAGTGGATTAAAAGTCCACAATCAACTTTATGTACTTGGAATACATGAACAGAAAACGAATCATCCCAAACTGAGAAGGTGGACTTTGAGAGCAAGATTTATCATTTTTTCCCCTTTTCCTCTTTTTGAGAATGTGTATGTGTATGCTTCTGTGTGAGATTTTGTCTGTATAGCTTTGCTTTCACCATTTGTCCTAGGGTTCTATCTGTTTTTTTGTTTAAAAAATTTTTTTTTCTTAATAATTATTTTTTATTTTAATTGTTTTATTTTATATTACTTTATTTATTTTGTCCTCTTTCCTCTTTCTTTCCTTCCTTCCTTCCTTCCTTTCTTTAATTCTTCCTTGCTTCCTTCCTTTCTTTCTCTTTCTTTCTTTTTTCTCCCTTTTATTCTGAGCCGTGTGGATGAAAGGCTCCTGGTGCTGCAGCCAGGAGTCAGTGCTGTGCCTCTGAGGTGGGAGAGCCAACTTCAGGACACTGGTCCACAACAGACCTCCTAGCTCCACGTAATATCAAACAGTGAAAATCTCCCACAGATCTCCATCTCAACACCAGCACCCAGCTTCACTCAACGACCAGCAAGCTACAGTGCTGGACAACCTATGCCAAACAACTAGCAAGACAGGAACACAACCCCACCCATTAGCAGAGAGGCTGCCTAAAATCATAGTAAGTCCACAGACACCCCAAAACACACCACCAGACGTGAACCTGCCCACTAGAGAGAAAAGATCCAGCCTCATCCACCAGAACACAGGCACTGGTCCCCTCCACCAGGAAGCCTACACAACCCACTGAACCAACCTTAGCCACTGGGGACAGACACCAAAAACAACGGGAACTACCAATCAGCAGCCTGAGAAAAGGAGACCCCAAACACAGTAAGATAAGCAAAATGAGAAGACAGAAAAACACAAAGCAGATGAAGGAGCAAGATAAAAACCCACCAGACCTAACAAATGAAGAGGAAATAGGCAGTCTACCAGAAAAAGAATTTAGAATAATGATAGTAAAGATGATCCAAAATCTTGGAAATAGACTAGACAAAATGCAAGAAACATTTAACAAGGACCTAGAAGAACTAAAGAGCAAACAAGCAATGATGAACAACACAATAATTGAAATTAAAAATACTCTAGATGGGATCAATAGCAGAATAACTGAGGCAGAAGAACGGATAAGTGACCTGGAAGATAAAACAGTGGAAATAACTACTGCAGAGCAGAATAAAGAAAAAAGAATGAAAAGAACTGAGGACAGTCTCAGAAACCTCTGGGACAACATTAAACACACTAACATTTGAATTATACGGGTTCCAAAAGAAGAAGAGAAAAAGAAAGGGATGAGAAAACATTTGAAGCGATTATAGTTGAAAATTTCCATAATATGGGAAAGGAAATAGTTAATCAAGTCCAGGAAGCACTGAGAGTCCCATACAGGATAAATCCAAGGGGAAACACGCCAAGACACATATTAATCAAACTATCAACAATTAAATACAAAGAAAACATATTAAAAGCAGCAAGGGAAAAACAATAAATAACACACAAGGGAATCCCCATAAGGTTAACAGCTGATCTTTCAGCAGAAACTCTGCAAGCCAGAAGGGAGTGGCGGGACATATTTAAAGTGATGAAGGAGAAAAAACTACAACCAAGATTATTCTGCCCAGCAAGGATCTCATTTAGATTTGATGGAGAAATTAAAACCTTTACAGACAAGCAAAAGCTGAGAGAGTTCAGCACCACCAAACCAGCTTTACAACAAATGCTAAAGGAACTTCTCTAGGCAAGAAACACAGGAGAAGAAAAAGACCTACAATAACAAACAGAAAACAATTAAGAAAATGGGAATAGGAACATACATATCGATAATTGCCTTAAATGTAAATGGATTAAATGCTCCCACCAAAAGACACAGACTGCCTGAAGGGATACAAAAACAAGACCCGTATATATGATGTCTACAAGAGACCCACTTCAGACTTAGAGACACATACAGACTGAAAGTGAGGGGATGGAAAAAGATATTCCATGCAAATGGAAGCCAAAAGAAAGCTGGAGTAGCGATTCTCATATCATGCAAAATAGACTTTAAAATAAAGACTATTAGAAGAGACAAAGAAGGACACTACATAATGATCAAGGGATCGATCCAAGAAGAAGATATAACAATTGTAAATATTTATACACCTAACAGAGGAGCACCTCAATACAGAAGGCAAATACTAACAGACATAAAAGGGGAAATCGACAGTAACACATCCATAGTAGGGGACTTTAACACCCCACTTTCACCAAAGGACAGATCATCCAAAATGAAAATAAATAAGGAAACACAGGCTTTAAATAATACATTAATCAAGGTGGACTTAATTGATATTTATAGGACATTCTTTCCAAAAAAACAGAATACACATTTTTCTCAAGTGCTCATGGAACATTCTCCAGGATAGATCATACCTTGGGTCACAAATCAAGCCTTGGTAAATTTAAGAAAATTGAAATTGTATCAAGTAGCTTTTCCAACAACAACGCTATGAGACTAGATATCAATTACAGGAAAAGATCTGTAAAAAATACAAACACATGGAGGCTAAACAATACACTACTTAATAACAAAGTGATCACTGAAGAAATCAAAGAGGAAATCAAAAAATACCTAGAAACAAATGGCAATGGAAACACAATGATGCAAAACCTATGGGATGCAGAAAAAGCAGTTCTAAGAGGGAAGTTTATAGCAATACAATTGTACATTAAGAAACAGGAAACATCTCGAATAAACAACCTAACCTTGCACCTAAATCAATAAGAGAAAGAAGAAAAAAAAAACCCTAAGTTAGCAGAAGGAAAGAAATCATAAAGATCAGATCAGAAATAAATGAATAAGAAAAGAAGGAAACAATAGCAAAGATCAATAAAAATAAAAGCTGGTTCTTTGAGAAGATAAACAAAATTGATAAATCATTAGCCAGACTCATCAAGAGAAAAAGGGAGAAGGCTCAAATCAATAGAATTAGAAATGAAAAAGGAGAAGTAACAACTGACACTGCAGAAATACAAAAGATCATGAGAGATTACTACAAGCAACTCTATGCCAATAAAATGGACAACCTGGAAGAAATGGAGAAATTCTTAGAAAACCACAACCTGCCAAGACTGAATCAGGATGAAATAGAAAATATGAACAGACCAGTCACAAGCACTGAAATTGAAAATGTGATTAAAAATGTTCCAACAAACAAAAGCCCAGGACCAGGTGGCTTCACAGGCGAATTCTATCAAACATTTAGAGAAGAGCTAACACCTATCCTCAAACTCTGCCAAAATATAGCAGAGGGAGGAACACTCCCAAACTCATTCTACGAGGCCACCATCACCCTGATACCAAGACTAGACAAGGATGTCACAAAGAAAGAAAAGTACAGGGCATATCACTGATGAACATACATGCAAAAATCCTCAACAAAATACTAGCAAAGAGAATCCAACAGCACATTAAAAGGATTATACACCATGATCAAGTGGGGTTTATCCCAGGAATGCAAGGATTCTTCACTATATGCAAATCAATCAATGTGATACACCACATTAACAAACTGAAGGAGAAAAACCATATGATCATCTCAATAGATGCAGAGAAAGCTTTTGACAAAATTCAACACCCATTTATGATAAAAACCCTGCAGAAAGTAGGCATAGAGGGAACTTTCCTCAACATAATAAAGGCCACATATGACAAACCCACAGCCAACATTGTCCTCATTGGTGAAAAACTGAAACCATTTCCACTAAGATCAGGAACAAGACAAGGTTGCCCACTCTGACCACTATTATTCAACATAGTTTTGGAAGTTTTAGCCACAGCAATCAGAGAAGAAAAGCAAATAAAAGGAATCCAAATGGGAAAAGAGGAAGTAAAGCTGTCACTGTTTTCAGATGATATGATACTATACATAGAGAATCCTATAGATGCTACCAGAAAACTACTATAGCTAATTAATGAATTTGGTAAAGCAGCAGGATACAAAATTAACGCACAGAAATCTCTGGCATTCCTATACACTAATGATGAAAAATCTGAAAGGGAAATCAAGAAAACACGCCCATCTACCATTGCAACAAAAAGAATAAAATATCTAGGAATAAGACTACCTAAGGAGACAAAAGACCTGTATGCAGAAAATTATAAGACACTGATGAAAGTAAATAAAGATGATACCAACAGATGGAGAGATATACCATGTTCTTGGATTGGAAGAATCAACATTGTGAAAATGACTCTACTACCGAAAGCAATCTACAGATTCAGTGAAATCCCTATTAAACTACCAGTGGCATTTTTCACAGAACTAGAACAAAAAATTTCACAATTTGTATGGAAACGCAAAAGACCCCGAATAGCCAAATCAATCTTGAGAACGAAAAATGGAGCTGGAGGAATCAGGCTCCCTGACTTCAGACTATAGTACAAAACTATAGTAATCAAGATAGTATGGTACTGGCACAAAAACAGAAATATAGATCAATGTAACAGGATAGAAAGCCCAGAGATAAACCCACGCACATATCGTCACCTTACCTTTGATAAAGGAGGCAGGAATGTACAGTGGAGAAAGGACAGCCTCTTCAATAAGTGGTGCTGGGAAAAATGGACAGGTACATGTAAAAATATGAGATTATTTCACTCCCTAACACCATACACAAAAATAAGTTCAAAATGGATTAAAGACCTAAATGTAAGGCCAAAAACTATCAAACTCTTAGAGGAAAACATAGGCAGAACACTCTGTGACATATATCACAGCAAGATCCTTTTTGACCCACCTCCCCGATGAATGGAAATAAAAACAAAAATAAACAAATGGGACCTAATGGAACTTCAAAGCTTTTGCACAGTAAAGGAAACCATAAACAAGACCAAAAGACAACCCTGAGAATGGGAGAAAATATTTGCAAATGAAG
Organism: Pseudorca crassidens; assembly: GCF_039906515.1. Taxonomy (NCBI): domain Eukaryota; kingdom Metazoa; phylum Chordata; class Mammalia; order Artiodactyla; family Delphinidae; genus Pseudorca; species Pseudorca crassidens. Next base: position 76,340,547 of record NC_090301.1, read on the forward strand.
CAACTGACAAAGGATTAATCTCCAAAATTTACAAGCAGCTCATGCAGCTCAGTAACAAAAAAAACAAACAACCCAATCCAAAAATGGGCAGAAGAGCTAAATAGACATTTCTCCAAAGAAGATATACAGACTGCCAACAAACACATGAAAGAATGCTCAAAATCATTAGAGAAATTCAAATCAAAACTACAATGAGATATCATCTCACACCAATCAGAATGGCCATCATCAAAACATCTAGAAACAATAAATGCTGGAGAGGGTGTGGAGAAAAGGGAACACTCTTGCACGGCTGGTGGGAATGTGAATTGGTACAGCCACTATGGAGAACAGTATGGAGTTTCCTTAAAAAACTACAAATAGAACTACCATATGACCCGGCAATCCCACTACTAGGCATATACCCTGAAAAAACCATAATTCAAAAAGAGTCATGTACCAAAATGTTCATTGCAGCTCTATTTATAATAGCCAGGAGATGGATACAACATAAGTGTCCATCATCGGATGCATGGATAAAGAAGATGTGGCACATATATACAATGGAATATTACTCAGCCATAAAAAGAAACGAAATTGAGCTATTTGTAATGAGGTGGATGGACATAGAGTCTGTCATACAGAGTGAAGTAAGTCAGAAAGAGAAAGACAAATACCATATGCTAACACATATATATGGAATTTAAGAAAAAAAAATGTCATGAGGAACCTAGGGGTAAGACAGGAATAAATACACAGACCTACTAGAGAATGGACTTGAGGATATGGGGAGGGGGAAGGGTGAGCTGTGACAAAGCGAGAGAGTGGCATTGACATATATACACTACCAAACGTAAAATAGATAGCTAGTGGGAAGCAGCCGCATAGCACAGGGAGATCAGCTCAGTGCTTTGTGACCGCCTGGAGGGGTGGGATAGGGAGGGTGGGAGTGAGGGAGATGCAAGAGGGAAGAGATATGGGAACATATGTATATGTATAACCGATTCATTTTGTTATAAAGCAGAAACTAGCACACCATTGTAAAGCAATTATACTCCAGTAAAGATGTAAATAAATAAATAAAATAAAAGGCATGTTTAGTCCATTTAAAACAAAAAACAAAAAAACCTATGACAACTCTTCATAGGCTGACCATGATTCCTTCAATCAGGCAGTTGAACTTGATAACAACTCTCAGGAACTAATACAAAACATATTATTTACACATATACCACCCAATATGATAACACATACACACACACACACACACACACACACACACACACACACACACAAAGTGACCTCAAATGTAAGAACTGATAACATTCCAAAACATCTTTTTAAAGTTCATTTAATTGTTGCAAAATTGGATTGCATTTTCTTAGAAAAACAAAATTATATAAGGTGTTGAATTTTATAGGCTAAGCCCCTAAAGCCTCTTTAGCTCACAGTATAGTTAAAAAGATGAACAGTATCATCATATACATTAGCCAAACTGTATAGCATTGATTCCATGGGAAAACGCATTTACAAGTAGTGTAGTGGCATTCCTCCATCCTCCTGGCACACCCTCAGCAAACCACACATTCCTATCTTTGGAGGGATCCTCTCCTTATTCACCACCCCACTGCCACGGTTTAAGCAGCAAGAGCTTTTAATTAGAAGGAGAAAAGAGAAAGTATTCTTCATGCCTAAGTTTAATACCTAGAGAATTGACTTCAATATGCAAGGACAACATGTAATTCTATGCTCAATGCCCAACATATCATTATGATTCCTAAAATAAAATCTTTATGGATAACAATTTATAGAAACTTCAATGCCTTAATATTTAAGTTTCTTTGAGTTAATCCCTCCACCACCTTCAGCCAAAAAAATTGTCTTGCTAGTGGAAATAATTTTACGTATGCTGAAGATATGATTTCTGAGGAGTCTATGTGGAATATGGCAACTGTGCATGTCTCTGGGATTCTTGCTCTGCAATTATAAGATGAAGGACATACTGCATATTTGAATAATGTATTATACTTTCAATCCAAGCCTTGATTATGACAAGTCTTAGAAAATTCAAGACAGAGTTCAGATAAAAGATTTCTTACCCTGGGGTCAAAAAATCTTGTTTTGGAATCCAAAAGAGACACATTTAAAATTAGATTTAAAAAAAAATGTAGAGTCTCCGAACTCTAATAGTATTACACTCTCCGGTTTTATGTCCCTAATCAAATTTTACGACAAAATTATAAGACATTATTTTTGCACGAATAAAATATTTTAACATATAAATAAGCAAAAATGACTTCACTCAGACATACCTTGTTTAGCTTCTACTGTTAAATAGTTGCAAAATCATCTCACTAACTACTTTGTCTTAAATTGCATAAAAGTTAAAAATCAAATTAAGTAAACCATTGTGATATTGGATAAAGTGTTAAGGAAAGCAAAGTGATTAAATCTCAAGCTTCCTGAAGTTTAATGTACACACTGTGTGCTTGTGTTTGATTATAAAGAAAGCATAATACAGCTTAAAATCTTCCCTAAAATCAAGGTATTTCAAATATACTAAACCTAAAAACATTTATTTATAATGTATTTTATTCTACTTCTTAGAGTGAAAATATTTTCCCTTTCCTCTTGCATTCCATTTTTTACAGTAATCCTATAATAGGTTTACTCTTCCATTAACAAAAAAAATTAAAATTTAGATATAACACACATTTAAAGAGTCACTAGTATATAACACACATTTAAGAGAGTCACTAGTGGCAGAACATAATCAGTTTTCTGAACTTAAAAAAATGATTGAAAAAAAATTTAATAAAAGCAATACATATAAATGGTTAAAGGAATTATAGAGAAACTTACAATTAGAAGCCATAATCTCCTGATTATCCTCCCCACTGTGTCCAGCTCCTCAGATATATATACTTGGAGCCCCTTTCTGTTGTTAATTTTCCATAGCTGCAAACAATAAGCTATTATTTTTTTTTTAATTTGAACATATATGCTCATTTTTATTCAGTTATTTAACAATAACCATTGAAATTCAGCTATAATAGGTTAATATTTAGTTTATTTATATCATGCTCCTCTTTGCAATATAGTTTTAACACTATTGTCAATTACTCTATTAGTGATATTTGTATATTTGTAAGTACCATATTTAAATCTCTATTTCTTGCTCTGTCAACCACAAATAGTGTATCTTGATTTTCCAGTTTTTAAGATGAGCATATTAACGCCTCAACCCTTGAACTCTACCCCATTCTGTCTTCTTGTTGCTGTCATTTTACTTTTTATTTTGTTGAGGTTAATAACATTTATATTCTGTTCTGTAATCTCAGCTGAAAGGGCTATGTGCTCAAAGTATCCCTTAGAACTCTAAGTCACATTCCATAAAAGTGGAGGAAGTTACAATCTCTTTCAGTTACCTTCTCCATCCCAATTTCCTGTTCCAAGATTGTAGTCACATCCTTAAGGGGAAAGCACCCTGTTATATTTATAACACATTGAAAAGTAATCAAAAACTTGAGAATGTTGAAGGAATTTATCCTGAAGAAGATGTTAGAGGTTGGGGAAAAAAGAGTTATGAAATATATGTTTAAATTTCTAAAAGGCTTTCATGTGTAAATAGAATTTCTATTGGGCACCAAGGGAATGGAATAGCAATGGAATAATTCATGTTTTGATGTAGAAAGCAGGAGAATAACAGAACCAGTCAAAATTAGAACTCATGGGGCTTAAACATAGGCTGATGACCCCTTAGCAATTACACTGCCAAAGGTATTCAAAAGAAAGTTCATGAAATGATGGTTTTAACAGAACTTCATTATTTGAAATTGGAATACAAAGAGCATCAAAAAACAGAAAAGTCCACATCTATAATTACAACGTTAACTATTCAAACATGGTTTTATTTGTAATTATCACAGTTGATATAATTAAAAGTAAACTTACCAACAGTGACCAGTAGTAGCCTCCTATTAGCTTCACCATTGCTTTCAAATACACATTGATCGTTTGACTTAATCAAAGCCTTTAAACATGAATCAAATTATATTATATTACATATTTCTGTCTTGATGTTACCTCTGACTCTATGATTAGATAAGGAATTCACTTCTCTGTGTCTTTGGTGTGACTAACACTGGTAGATTAAAAAAAATTAAAAACAAATAAAAGAACTACTGTAAAGATTTATAATTCAAGAATGAACTCCTCTTTTTCTCTCTTGAAGTATCATTAGGACTTTTTATGTTGTGTGTAATCAAATTCCCAGACAACATAGCGGTAAGCATGAAAAGTTCAGGGTTCTCTGACTTCCCATATGGTTTGATCTGAATTCTCGCAATGCTGTTAGAGATTATTTTTTTCTTAATATCATATCCTTCCTAGGACTGGCTTTTCTCTCTCTCTAGTAAATAGCTGCAACAGTCCCTTTACAATCTTATATCCCAATGTCCAAAAGAAAAGAGCCCATATTTCCCCATGTTTCCTCAGAGGAAAGAGGAAGCTTCATACTCAGAGGACACCAGCAAATATTTGCAATGTCTTATTTGTTCAAACTGACTCACAGACCCAGGCCTGATGAAATGAATGTGGGCAGGAGAGTGGGCTTCATAAATTCAGCTTCTAGCCTGGTTGGGTCAATATTACCCAAATCATTGTTCTATGAATAGAAGTAGTACAGTTCTTCAGAGTGAAGTTGGGGTTCTGTTACCACGAAGTGGGTGTGGGCAGCAGGAAGAATGTTTGCCAGTGGCAAAATCATTTCACTGTAAGAACTTAGTTGTGCAGGGTTGGTTTGCACATATAATTATCCACTAGTCTAAAATTTGAGACAGAATAATTCAAGTCTAATAGCTGCGACGTTTTCAAAATTTGAAGAAGTTCATGTTTAATTACCACTAAGAAGCTATGTGCTATGTTCCCCATCTGTTGGAAGGCCTTAAGCACTAAACAAAGAAAGATATATGAAACCTTCTTTGTCAGACCAAAGTGTTGAAAATCTGAGAAGTGCTAAGGGCAGAGAAGATTGGAATGATATGGTTAAAGTTGAATTTAAGGTGAAGTATTTTATCTGAACAATTTGAAGTGAGAAGCAACTTTAAAACTTATGAGAATTATGGTTTCTTAGGAATTCCCTGTTTCACCTGGTTGAGCACATATATTGATATAGAGTATTTAATCATGTCTAAAGGAAAGAACCCTGAAGGAGAAATGGCTGTATTTCTCCCGTGGTAAATTTTTAGAAGAAAATGGAAAACAGTTCTCAATAGCATTCAGGCTTGAAATGCTAAGAACAGCCATTTCAGCTAAGGAGGTATGGTACTGGCCAGATCTGGGAGCTAAAGACAAGTCAGGAGAGAGAAATTCCTAAGGAAGAATATTTTCATTTCTCAGAAACAGTAGTCTATATAAAGGGATATATTTATCTCAGAAGGATCTTGCTGAGGAATTGCAGTTGGGGGAGACAGCAGCACAGAGCAGTGGCTAAAAATGTGGCTCTGGGGTTGACTCTTTAAGGTTAAAATGCTTAAAATCCTGGCTGTATCACTTCTAAATTGTATGGTTTTGGGCAAGTTGCTTAAGCTCTTTGGTCACACATCCCTTATAGGTAAAATGGTGATATTACTAGCTCCTGGTTCATTGCATTGTTGTGATAAAATCATGCAAAGCCCGTACAAGTATAGTGTTTGACTCCCAATAAATAGTGTTTGACTGCCTTTAATAAATCTGAGCTAACAATAAAAATGGGGATAACCCAAGAAGTTTATCCTGAGTGGAGTGCAGTTGTACTCTGGAAGGAACTGTGGAAGTCTAGGGGAAAAGAAAGACATAAAAAGATTTACATGCACCATTTGGTTCAAATAGACCCAACAAGTTCACCATCAATCCCCTAGGAAATGATGGTTCATTCCAAGGCGCTTAACAGAAATCTTGATTTCTCTCTTTGTCTACATTTTCTTTTCACGGCTAAACTTTGACCGCTTGTGCACCTTTTTCTAATTCCACTGTTTTCACTACATGTGTATGGAATAGATAAAATGAGTCTCATCCCCTCATTTGAGATCGCCAGGTAAATATAGATATTAAATAGCAGTCTAGAATCAAAACACAGCGTGCTCGCTGTTAGTACATGATCAGTTTATAACCACTCAGAACTGGACATCCATTAGAATGATAATGTCTCCTTAAAGCAGTCAGTCTCCAACTTGGTTGCATATCAGAAACACTTGTAGTACTTTTTTAAAAAAGAACACATGATGGAGGTTACTTCTCAAGATCTAATTCAGTAAGTCTAGGTTGAGGCTAAAATACTGTGATTTTTAAAATATTTTTGGGGTAGTTCTGATGTACAATCTAAAAATCACTGCTGTGAGAATACTATTATCCTGTAATGATAGTAACTGATATCCATTGGTCGTTTACCAAGTGCCAGGCACTATTCAGTGTGGTTTACATGAATTAACTCATTTGACCCTCAACTCATCTAATCCTCACAATTATCCTAACAGGTAGGCTGCTATTGTTATTCCATTTCACAGATGAGAAAATTGAGGCATGGGGAGGTTACCTAACTTGCCCAAAGCAGCATGGCTAGCAAGAAGTGGAGCTGGGATTGAAACCCAGGAAGGCTGGCTCCAGAGGCCACTTATTGCCTGGAAGTATTAGAAAGCAAAGCAAACTTCTGGCATTCACCCTCAAGGAATTAGTGGAGGTAAATTACGTGAGGAAAATTATCATTAGTTATTATCTCTATGGCAAAGGGGAATTCTGTGCAGCACTACAGTGGGAGCTTCTTTGGACAGAGCAGTGTGTTTCTGTCACACCCTGTCAAGATAAGAGTGTGACTGATCACAGACCAGGTGTCTGGAGGAAATCAGGCCCCCTGAGGAATGTTGTAGAAGGAGGAAAACTTCTAACGTTCAAGTGATATTTAGTCATGGTTCTTCAGGAACTAATTGCCTACAGCAGACTGGTCAGCTCTAAGGAAGGCCAGCAACTGTCCCAGAAAGATGGTCGCCCTAATTCTGGAGAGACAACTGAAGGAGACAAACTTGGATACCTTCAGCCTGAGTCCATGGGTTCTATTTAGTAATAATGAAAAACAACCAGCTAGAGCTATCAGTACCATCTAAGTTTGTTGGAGAGAAGATGGGGTGAATCATATAGGTGTATACATATATTTATGCTTATCTGATTCTGTGGGCAAGAATTATAAGTTCTTTACAGGCATTTTCAAACAAAATTATTGGCCATCGTTGTTCAGAAATAGCCAGAGACATCTGATTTCTTATCGTGATCTGAAGCAAAACACATGCATGATACTCATATTTTTTTGTTCAGAAACACATATGTGATATTTACTCTTTACTTTAATGTTTGTCAATGGCTCTTTTATGCAAGGAATGGAACTTAGAGCCAATTTAAAGAACTTGACAAATTTCAATTTGTGTTGCTGTGAATGTGAATTATTAATGTCATTTTTAAGTTAATGTGTTTCTAAAATACTGAAACAAGCCCTTGGCAACAAAGGTATTTTAACATTTTATTCAAGCTACACCTAAGTCTTAAGTAAATCACGAAACAACAACCTTAAAACTTCTAGAATTTGCTGAGAAAATTCCTCGTCTTCCAAGTACTGACTTTAAAAAATTTAAAAGGTGTTTCTGAAAATGTTATGTATTTGACATAAACAAATGGAAATTATTTATTAGAAACCTCTATGAACATCGACCTAATTTCTAGCTAAGAAGGATAATGAAAAAGCAAATTTTATAAAGATAAACGTAGTGTTTTTCCAAGTTCACTTACAAAATCAAAAAGGCAAAACACAATTTTAGTTCGTATTTCTGTCAAGTATAGACAGTTGTGTACACTATTTAACTGGTGACAGGCACACTCAGTTAAAAATAAAGCTATTCCGTCCATCACTTAACCCCTGTGAATATAAACGTAACCCAAATAAACCTAGCCAGCTTCATAAGCCATCTAGGTATCACGTCACATTCTAAAAACCATTAATTCAACATCTCACCACGCTGAAAAATGATTTAAGTCTTTACCAGAGGCAATGGAATGGATAATTCAGGGTGATTACAGTCCCATCCCACAAGGAAATGTTCTCTTCCTTCAACCTCTCCCATCACTCTCCCAAAATCTCATCCAACAATGACACTTCTCTTGCTTCCAGCTGTAACCTTTCCAGATCTACCTTTTCTTCTGAAACAGTAGTTTTCTAGCCTTTAAAATCTAAATAAATCTAAACTTCTTAATCCATATTTTGCTCAAGACCAGGAAAGTAAGTAAGCCAGGGAAAGAGTGCTCTGTGTGTCTGTGAATATTTGCTATTGTTTCCATTGTACATGAAAGGAAACATCCTTTATAGCCTTATCATATTGAAAAAGGCCCCAACTAAAGTAAGTATCCTTGTCATTTCCTCTCAACCATTCCACATCTCCAGTGTTTGCCACTTATTAAAGGGTTCCAAGAACTCTTGAGTCCAGATTGTTTTAGGATTTTAAGGATAATGGACCTGTACCACCCAATAACAGGATCATGTAGCTACTGAGTATTTCAAATATGGCTGCTTCACACTGAGATTACAATAAGTGTAAACTAAATCCCACATTTCAAAGACTTAGTATATAAAAAGAATATAAAATCTCTCATCAAACATGGTTTTTACTCATTGCATTGAAATAATCATGTATTTGATATATTGGGTGAATTAAAATATATGCTACTGAAATGAGTTTCACCTGTTTCTTTTTACTTTTTAAAAGTGACCCCTTAGAAAAAATAAAATTACATATTCGGCTCGCATTTGTGGTTCAAATTAGATTACTACTGAACAGCTCTGTACACTATTACCTTTTTCAGATTTCACAGGCCTCAGTGGAAAAAACAAAACAAAACAAAACAAAACAAACAGCACTTAGGGTGTTTAAATTAATGAGGAAAAGATAAATTGACTGTTTCAGCATAGCAGATGGTCAGAGACAAAGCTGAGCTAGACTTTGCCTCCTTTATAATTTTTAAACCTGGGAGAATTTTTATTAAAAGAAACTTGTTTATATCTAATGAAAACATTTTCTAGTCAATTTAAAAAATACAACATCTTCCATCTGTGCTATAATCCTATCTGGTTCTTTTTAACCCAGCATGTTAATCACATAGTGCTTAGATTCGAATAAAAGCCCCATATCTATTTTCACCTTGTAACTGTCTGTAGAGGCATATTTTCTTCAGTAGGGTAAACAGAAAAGCTTAACTCTGATTCCAGCAACAACTGGTTGGGTCAACAACTGTAATCACAGTAGACATCAAGTCTTTGAGCCTTGATTTGCCAGGCAAAGGGGATTGCGCTACATGAAGGTGTTAATTTCATGCTTGAATAGCCCTGCACTATTAAATCAGAAAATTGCGTTACAGTCCTCTCACATCATGGAAACTGCGGCAAGCAAGCCTGCCTCTAAGGAGCATTTGAGAGAATTTCACTGAGAACAAGACACTGAAAACACAAACACACAAGAAGAAAAACAAAGTTTCTTTTATGATTGGACACTTTGGCTTAAAACTTTTATTTTCATACTTTTTATGGTTTGGATTACCACTTGCATTTTTCAAGTTAAAGCTAATGACAGAAGAATTCAAGCAGCACTATTGTAGTTATAAAAATGTGCATCTTTCTCTATTTTTTTTTCTCTGAGGTGAGGCAATTTTTACTAATGTTGGTAAAACAGCTTTACTTATCACGAAAACATTCTCCCTGCACTCCACCTTAGTAACAGCGGGTGATGTGTGTTGTTAGTCATACATATTCAGTCTCAATCTATTTTTTTCTAAATTAACTTCTAATTTTTATCCCACTTCTTAGTTTTATATGCCCTATTTATGACTAAGAATGTCTCCATTCTCTCTATATGTGCTATTATCAGAAAGGTTAGAAAAAAAACGAAAGGTCAGGAAGAAGAATTATGTATGAAGAGAAACACATTAATCATCCCAGTTCAAAGTGTTTCCTTTATATCACCTCATTTAAAACTTTCACTCCTATGACATAGGATTATTCAATCTGTTTTTCATATTAGGAAACTGAGGCACACTACATTTAAATAATTGATTCAAGACTATTATAGTTAGTAAGTGGAGAAAGCAGAGATTAAAAATAATTTCAATTTAAGGCAAGGTGCAGAAAACTGAAAGGCTGTATTTTGAGTGTGAGATAATGCTTTATATTTTAAGAATGAAATAAAATACTTGTTTTCCCTATGATGACTTTTTGTTTCCAACTCAGAAGTAAACAAAAATAATAAAAGTCACGTCTTACTCCATTTGTTATATGCAAGTATAAATGAAACATTCACCAATCTAATTTAGAAATAGTCTGCTGTTTATCAAATGTTCTTTGCTGTTAGGAGATTAATATGCTTATCTTTTCCTGCTTTAACATTAATAAGTACTAATTAACTTACATGCAAAGCTTCAGCTGGGCTAATAATCATAGCATTTTTTTGTGTTTTTGTTTTCCTCAGCTGGTAGTCAGCCTAGTAATGGATTTTACTTTTATTCAGAATGGATACATTTTATGACTATAATTTATAATAACTTTTAATAGACTAATTTAAAAAATCTTGTAACAATGAATCTCTGCAGTGCATACCTTTATTTTTCTGCCTACTAGCTACTCCCTTCTTCAGGGACAATGCTATTCTTTATCTGGGTATTGTCATCATCCTATACTCTATCCATTTAGTACAAATGGGGACTTTCGTGATTTCAGTTCTTGGTCATTATTCTGTGTGGTCCAGAGTGTTTGTCTGACCAAAGGTGGTCCAATGAGTCCCTTCCCTGTTAGTTTTTGGCCATCTATCCAGAGGAGTCAAGTTACTATAAGATAAAAATTTGGAAGGCCATGTTTTCCACTGTTTGGGGAAGTGGTACAACAGTGTGAGCACATGAAGTTAGTGCAGAGAAAAGAGTGGAAATGAGAAACAGAGAAGGATGCCCAATTCCCAGCTGCATCACTACTCTTTCCTTGGCTTAATTATTCTGTAAAATAAGGAAATTCTTCTCATCAACACTAACAGAGGATGACAATGTACATTATTTACCTCATATTGGTGAACTAATGAGTTGTATTTCTGTTACTTATAGTCAAAAGAACCCTGATAAAAATGCCATAGGAACAGAAAAGATTTTTACTTTATTTTTAACTGTAATATAAACAAAATTCCATCTTTAATATATTCAATATGTACTTCAAATTAGTTGTACTTCTTTCCCCCATTTTCAGTTTTTAATTTCTAAGTGTGATCTCAGGTAGTTGTTCAAGCTTCGACTCTAATAGTTTTGAACTAATATGTATCCCTGTTCTACTAGAATTTTTAGCATGATTACTGAGTCATGTGCTGTAGTAATTATAAAGGATAGATTATCTATACTTAGACATTTATAAATGTACCACTGGACTTACTTGCCTCAACTAGCATTGTCAAAAGAGGGAAATGTCCAAAATCACCAAGAGGTGAGCACTGATATATTAGATGCTTGCTCTTGCTCAAGCCCCTCAGAACTGATTCCACCAGAGGTTTCAACACACGTTTCAAAACATTTTTTCTATCTTGTCCTTATTCATTTACTCATCTATTTCAAGAAGTTTCTAAGAATGATTAAACAAAAGAAGTTATTAAAATTATATTTAAATAATGAAAACCACATTTATGTGGACAGTTTAAAATAACTTGAAATCATATATATTTGACACAAAGCATCAAGTTCAAGGATTTTATTATGTCTTGATTAAGCAACATGGATTGGCAGTCCAGAATTTGCTGTTCCTCGTATACCCATGACAGTTTTCTGTAGCACAATAAATTCACCAATTCAGATCGTTGTTGTAAAATGTATAAAACTAGAAATATCGCAAGACTGCTTAGGTGCCATTTCATTTTCACAATAGACTCAGTCTCTTTTGGTTCTCTTATTTTATCATGCTTCTTACATTTACTCAGGCTAATATGGTGGCTAGCGAGAAAAGTGCTCTCCTAATATACAGTTTGTTTATATAAATTTTGAAGAGATGTTGGAACACTTCCTTGACATCTGCCTTCCTATATGGTTTAGCTTAAGTTTGAAGACAAAGAGAGGGACTACAAGTAATGCAACCCATTATTCTATTTTTGAATTTTAATTAATTAATTTTTATTAAAAAATTTTTTATACAGCAGGTTCTTATGCAACCCATTATTCTAAATTAGTCCTCCTGTGCATTCAGGATCAAAGTCATAGGTTTAATCTGAAAATCTCCTTAAAACTGTGAAAAACAATTTTACAACTTTAGCTCACAAATATCCATAGCTAATTTCAAGGAGAATCAAGTAAAGAAACGTGGATGGATTGTTGCAGTGTTTCTCAAATAGCTTCCAAACAAAACTAAGATGTTATTTGCCTTTATTTCAGAGTTGACATTTGCACTGATGGTTTAAAATCAATGGTGAGTAATTGTTGGCTCCTTCAGCATGAAACTGTATGAGAGAACATTAAATCCTTCAATATACCTCCCAGTAAAAAGCAATAGTAACACATCTCCCAGAAAACAAGCGATACAAACACCTTTAAATGTTCTGTGTGATGAAATGGAAAGTACGCCTCTGATAGTTAATTTTATGTGTCAATTTGACTGGGTGAAGGGATGCCCAGATAGCTAGTATAACATTATTCCTGGATGTGTCTGGGAGGATGCTTCCAGGAGAGATTAGCATTTTAATTGGTGAACTGAGTAAAGCAGATGCCCCCCCCCACCACCACCAATGTGGGTGAGTATCATTCAATCTGTTGAGGGCCTGAACAGAACAAAAAAGCAGAGGAAGGGAGAATTTGCTCTCTCTCTGTCTGAGCTAAGATATCCATCTTCTTCTGCCCTTGGGCATGAGCACTCCTGGTTCTTGAGCTTTTGGACTCAGATAGGGATTTATACCATCAGCCTCCTTTGCCGCCACCCCCAACTCCCATTCTCAAGTTTTAGACTCAGACTGAATTACACCACCCACATTCCTGGTTCTCTAGCTTGCACACGACAGACAGTGGGACTTCTCAGCCTCTATAACTGAGTGAGTCAATTCCTATAATAAATCTCTCTCTCTCTACACACACACACACACACACACACACACACACACACACACACACACCCCTTCTATGGTTCCATTTCTCTGGAGAACCCAGACTAATACCATGCCTACAGCACTCCTGCAACATACCTAAATTTAATGGCTGTCCAAAGAAAAGCACTCTTGAGACCACCTGAGTTGCAAATTAACTAGCTGCTTGTTCCATGGAATGTTATTGTTACCTGAAGGAACAACTGACAGACAAGCTATCATTTAACAACTGGGAATTTGCCTGATGTTTTCTTGAAAATTAACAAAAATCATTGTTTTTTTCAAGGAAGACAAATGACAGTAGTAGATTTTTGCCAATGATAAAAAGTCAAGACTTAGAGCAAAAATTACAATCTGGGAGAACTTGGATCCATCTCTTTGAGCTCAACAGCTTCATAAATAGCTTAACAGCTACATAAAAGTTATATGATGAGATTGGTTGTGATATTTACCAATGAGATTTTTTGCTACTGTAAATCTGTCAAACTGTGTGATAGGAAATGGGTTAAATTTGGAAAACAAACATAATTCAGTGAACAAATATTTCCCTAGTGAACAATAAATAATGTTACCAATATTGCATGAGTAGAAGACTTTAATACAGCAGAGTATAGAAAGTTCACTGATGTTGTTTCAGATGCTACATCGCAGGTGATCTTTAAGAAACTACCTTTCTTAAAGTTTTGGTGTAGTATCTTTGAGTTTTGGTAGAGTATTAAATTTTAAATATCCATAATTATCTTCAAGGACTATTAAAATACATCTCCCCTTTCCAACTATTCATCTCTGTGAGGTCTAATATTCCTCATATACTTAAACCAAACCAACATTTCCAACAGATTGAACGCACAAGCAGATACAAGATTTCAGTAGTTTTCTAAGACTGCTATTAAAGAGGTTAATACTACTCAGTTTCTAAATTTGTAAAATACTTTTCATAAAAACATTTTATTTAACATATAATGGGTTTATTGTTATTTTAAATGAATCAATAAATGTTTACTTAAAATTTTCTGTTTTATTTTTTAACACAATAAATATCATTTGTTATAATCGATATATATAAACCATTTGAGGGTCCTTTAACAAATTTTAAGATTAAAGTTCAAGAACTATTAGTTTATTCTCCACATTGATAGCGGGAAAGAAGTATCCTTAATGACTCCAGAATAGAACCGATATCACTGTAAACCAGAGCAGCCCTTGAGGCTCACACTAGTTCTGACCATGGTATGTAGAATAGGATGACAACTTTCAAATATCTGAAATACTGCTACCGTATTCACAAAACAACTGTAGTACTCTGTGCTTTTGCCCCTGGTGTAACTAGACATGCATGGAAGAAACAAAACATTGTCATAGAATTAATTGGTAGTCAGATGATGGGCACAACTTTGGAAGCCAGACAGCCTGAGTTTGAAGCTGTTTCTCAATTTACTAGCTCTCTCAGCCTGGTCCATTTACTTGACCTATATATCATAAGTCTGTTTCTTTATAAGCAAAGAGAGCTGTGATAGTACCAGCCTCAACAGCCCTAAGATTTAATAGACAACGCATATAAAATATTTAGCGAAGCATCTCACAGTCAGTAAGAATCCTCTAAGTATTAGTATTTCAATTACGCTATCACTCTTATTTATTGTTCTTATTAGGTTTCCAGATTAAAAGACTTTCTGAGACAGGAGAGATACTAATAATATAAGAGTAAAAAAAGAGAACGTCTGAAAATGTTATTAAAGAATACACTAATTAGTGGACTTTGACATTCATAATATTGGCTTAGATATTAAGGGAGTGACTAAAATGATGAAATACTGTTAATATTAAGTATTTATCTGTCATGCATTTTTTAAAGTAAGAAAAATTGTTGACACCCTCCAAGAGACATGTAAATGTAACTTGCAGTTATCCTGGATCAAATAAGAAAATAAATGATTTCTATTTTTACTTATGAAATCTAGTAGCTGTTTATAGTTAACTGCAAAAAGTGTTTTGTAGTGAAAACTTAAAAGGTGGTATCTCTCGCTAATGGGTTGGGTCTGAGAAGGGGCGTGGTCACAAATCCCTTAGGCTGAGGGACCACATCTTCTCTGAGCCCGGCTCTGTACTGAGGGCGGGGCTTTGGGTGGTCCGGGTGTCACACTGGAGACTCAGGCCTGTACCATTCTCTCGTCTAGGCCGGGTTAGGTATATTCTCTGAGGCTGACAGTGTCTTATGTTCCCCCATCAAACTCAGAGCACGCTGTTATCACTGCTTACATGGATGGATGCTCTCCCATCCTCCACCCCTCCTAGATAGATGGCGGCGGGGGAAGACAGGGCCTAGGTCAGGGGGTCCCCGGCATTGCTGAGCAGGGGCCCGGCACATGGGAGCTGCTTATGAATGTCTGATGAACGAATGAATGGCGGGCCCAAGATTATTCACAGGGAAGGGAAGCGTGGGGGGGATCGCTAAGGCTGGGGAGGGAGATATAGAGGCAGTTACGGATGGGGGGCAAGACTTAGAGAAAAGGACAAGTTTCCACCCCAAGATGCAGGGGTGGGCCCCGGAGGGTGGTGGGACAGGGAAGGACCCTCTCACAGAAGAGAGGGTGACATCGTAAGTTCAAACTGGAGAGACAGAAATGGAAACGGGGAAGGCTGGCACCCGGAGTGCGGAGTGTCAGGACCTTCTGAGGTTTGAGATCTCAACCTTCTAAATTGTAGGTAGGGGGCTCCTTCTGGTTTTGGGAGTGGTGAATGACATACAGCCACGCTTTCTGCCCCTGTCCATCCGTCTCCGCCTCTGTCTACGCTCTGTCCCGTCTACATTTTGCCTTTGTCTATTCTCTCTTTGTCTGTGTCTCTACTCTGAATCTGTCTACACCCTCTCTGCCACTGTCTATACTCCCTCTCTGTGTCTTCCCTCTCTCCCTCTCTCTTACTATCTATTGTACATTGCATCTATTAAAATTTTGGAACTGTTAAGAAAAGCTTCCAAGCGTATTTCTAAAAACTCTGTGGTAAAAATAATTATAATGAATTCCTTCTCCCCCACATGCCCATATACCCCCATACCCCATTTTTTAAAAAGAACATATCTTTGGGACTTCCCTAGTGGTGCAGTGGTTAAGAATCTGCCTGTCAGTGCAAGGGACATGGGTTTGAGCCCTGGTCTGGGAAGGTCCCACCTGCCGCGGAGCAACTAATCCTGTGTGCCACAACTACTGAGCCTGCGCTCTAGAGCCTGCGAGCCACAACTACTGAGCCCTTGTGCCACAACTACTGAAGCCCGCACGCCAAAAGCCCATGCTCCGCAACTAGATAAGCCACTGCAATGAGAAGCACGCGCACCGTGAGGAAGAGTAGACCCTGCTCACCACAACTAGAGAAAGCCCACGCACAGCAACAAAGACCCAACGCAGCCAAAAATAAATAAATGAAATTATATATATATATAAAAGAACATATCTTTGATTCCCTGGCTGTCCAGTGGTTAGCACTCCATGCTTTCACTGCCAAGGGCCCAGGTTCCATTCCTGGTTGGGGAACTAAGATCCCACGTGCCGCAGGGCCAAAAAAAAAAAAGGTGGTATCTCATGCTGTGAAAGTTTATCAAAAGTACTGGCTTTAAAAAAGCAAAATGGCATTGCTTCATCTTCAAGTTTTAATTATCTTTTTGGGAAAAGCACGTATTCAATTTAAATCACGTAATAAAACCTAAAATTGTTATTTTACTAAAGTACTTACCAGAAAGGAAAATGTTAATGTAAATGGGAGAAATGCTACAAATATGAGTATTAAATAAATGCCTTATTGGTCATTAAGCCTTAAAATGTTTTCTTCTTGTCAAAGATAAAATACTTTTATTTTAAAGACTAGATTCTCATTTTCTTAATGTGCTTCTGGATTCTGATCTTACTTCTAAAACCTATTCTCCTATTAAATGCTTGTCAACATGGTCTACAACAACATAAAAATGACTCAATATACAAAAATGAAAGAGTAATTAAATAAGAGTATATCTATTCAATACTTCTTTTATCATTATCATAATTATGAAAATCTATAGTTAATTGATATTGAAAGATAGCCGTGAAATTAAATACACAGAGCAGATTTTTTAAAAAGTATCCATAAAATCTGCCTAAGTAATACATAGACAAATTGCCTAGTTATATGTACAGATAGAGATAGTTATATGAGGTATTAGTTTAGAAAAAGAAGTTTGGAATCATGAATAGCAAATGTTTAACTATGCTTATTTGGGCAGTAATTTTTAGATTTTTTTGTTACGTGGTTATAAATTTTTTAGAAAAATTCCCAAATGCATTTATTACATTTATAAGCAGAAATAAATCTACTTGCTTCAACAAATACATAATGATAGAAATGTGTACCTTTCATTAAGAAATTGTAACTGTAGATATTCAGAAGGAATATTTACACTGATTTTTTAAAATAAGTGGTTTGTTGAACTGAGAAACCACACACACACACACACACACACACACACACACGGAAAGAAACTGAACTACCAAAACATATTTAACATACTAGCTATGTTAAAGTAATAGAAGATTACAGAATAATTATATACAGTTTTTAATTTTTAATGCTCAGGAAAACAATTTCCATGTTGCTATGAATCTCCATGTATTTGAAATAGCTTAAAATAGTCACTGAACAAAAATCACAAAAACCTGAAATGATTATGAGAAGGCTACAGATGTCACAAATTATTTTTCAGGCACTGATGCCTTCAGTGCCGAATGTATTATGTGTGTTTGGGTTAGTTTAAGCAGCCTGGTGACACCTTCATAAATCGGGTATTCATGCTGAGTATGTGAATTACACTACAAGCTAAGCAGCATATTTCTGTAAATTTTGCTGTGATATTTGTCTTCAAATCAAGCACATAATACAATGCACTCTAAGTCAGCTATAGAGAAATGCGTGTCCAAAAATATCTGCCTCCCCAAGTATCTAATTGGATATGCAGTCAAGTAACAAATAGAATTATGTCAGAGTTAGCTGAAAACACTCTTCAAAATTTTCATCATGAAAGAGGGCCCCAAACCCAGCAACACTGACAGTTAAATGTTTTTCTTGAAACGCTGTTCAGCCTGGATACGAAAGTATTGCTGAAGCCTCTTTAAGTTATAAATGTCAGATGAAAGGAACAGCACTTAAAAATTAACATTTAGCGTATCCTCAGGGCTTATTTCAGAGTAAAAAAAAAAAAAAATTTACAAGTGTGTTAGTAAAGTCATTTGACACTCAATCCTACAACCCTGGAAAAATCACTCTGTTTCAGGGATTATCTTCCACATTTTATATAGTTTCCCCCTACCCTCTCTCACTTTGGAAAAACTACACACACTTCTAATTTTAAAGTGACTATGAGAAAACCTACAAGAAGTTAAATCATATGTGCAATTTGCCACAAAATTTCCTTTTCTGTAATTTAACTGTAATGAAATCAGGCTGAAAAAAATAACATCATGGATTTCACATGCAGATTAATTCACCCATGTATGCATGTATCTGTTTGCTGACTGGTTACTCAATATTTACTATACGTTAGGAAAAGAGAAACGAAGGAAACATAGTCCCTGATTTGTACTTTAGAGGAGGGAAACAGACATGTAAAAAAAATAATCATAATAAACCATATAATAAGTGCTATTAAAAAGGTGTAAAGAGGGTGCTCTGGTTAGGGGTACTTCTTACCAGACCTGGGGTAGAATTACGGGTGAAAGGAATTAGAAAAGATTTTAGAGGAAGGAGATGATTTTGTTGGGTGGTGAAGGATGAGTGGGAGATTATCAGGCAGACTTGGTGAGGAAGGAAATTCTAGAAAAGAGAACAACATAGTAAAAAGGTTATGTCAGTAAGAGAAAACTGAGTGCTTTAAAAACGCCAAGTGCATCCTGTATGTCTGGATCCTAAGGCACCTTTGGAGCAGTGGCCGCAGATGAACTTAGAAAGGCTGTCTGAAGGAGTTTTAAATGATGCCAAGGCATTTCGACTAGGATGTCAGTGAAAGATGTTAGGTAGGGAGCCATATGATCATATTTGCATTTAGAAGATAATTCTAGCAGACTTGTGAAAGAAATTGGAGCTGGCTGAATGGGGAAGGAAGTTGACCGCAAAGCTGACGGCAGGGAGATAAATTAAGGAGCTATTGCAAACCCTCAGGCAGCAAATGATGAGGACAGTGCAACTGGGAAAGTAGGGAGAGACTTGAGGAATATGTCATTGATAGAATTAAGGACACAGTGACTATCAATATGAGATAGTCATATGAGAGGGAAAACATGCAAAGTTTTGAGTTATTTCTCAAACTTAGCAGTTCCCATGTTCTAGCCATTATTTCCTCATTCTATATTCTACTTCCCATTTGAAAAACCCCTGTCAAACCTGTCGAATGCAAAAGTTGTCAGGCACATTTTGGTCAAGGCCGGCAATTCTGAGCACTGGCTTTGTATGCTGGTAGGCAGGTAGACAAGTGCTACCACTTCTTCCTTTTAGTGCTCCTATGACCTCAAGCAAGTAGCTTCTATCTTTTAGCACGTAACTCATAGAGGTCAACCTAAGAGTAGTAAACCAGCTAGAATAAGCAAGGCATTTCCTGGTCCATCCGAGGAATGATCACAGCGAGGTGTAGGAGTAGCAGATATGGAGGCAGGTCATTTCACCGAGAGTCCTCAAGAGCACAGGACTTTAATTATGGAATGAATGTAATGACAATTCTGCTCTTAAAACTTACTTTTGGATTATTTGAGTGATTAAGGTGTGAGGGCTTGGAGTATATAAATCAAATTACTAAAATGGCAAGTTGGGCATTGAGGCAAACTGATGTGTCTGGGCCCTTCAGAAGAGAAAGGCTACTACTCAGCTGCAGGGTATTATTATACTAAAAATCTAGCCCAGTGTTGCTAGATCCTTTTTTTGGTCTGGTGTCTACATACATATTTAACAGACTTTATTTTTTAAAGTAGTTTTAAGTTTGCAGAAAAAATGAGCAGAAAATATAGACTTCCCTTATACCACCTTTCCCTCTACACCCCCGACCTGCACAACACAGTGTCTACAGTCATTAACAACCTGCATGAGTGCGGGATATTCAGTTACAATTGCTGAGCCAGTATAGAGACATCATTATTAACAAATGCATAATGACATGTATCCACCATTATAGTGTCATACAGAATAGTTTCATTGCCCTAAAATCCTGGGCTACACCTATTCATCCCTCCTTGCCTAGGCCCTAAGCCCTGGCAACCACTGATTTTTTTTTACTGTCTCCATAGTTTTGCCTTTTACAGAATGTCATGTAGTTGGCATCATATAATATGCAGCCTTTTCAGACTGCCTTCTTTGACTTTACATTATGCATTTAAGTTTCCTCCATGTCCTTTTGTGGCTTGAAAACACATTCTTTTTATCACTAAATAATACTCTATTGCCTGGATATAACACAGAAGATTGGCCTTTTCCTTTTTTTCATGAAAACAGAATTCTAGATTCTTATAATGTGAAGTTCTTTTATTGTTTAAATATTGGCAACTAATTCAGGTTGTTGTTACTGTTGTTTACCATTCTCTGTGTCTGTTAAAAGATTGATCCCTTGGCCATACTCCCCCAAATTATGACTCAACACAGATGATAAGGGAGCTCATGAATTTGCATATCTAACACTTTCCCAGCCAGTGCAGATGCTGCTGGTCCCTGGCCCACAGTTTGAGTAACACTGGTCTAGATCATCCGAGCTATAAATATGGCTTAAGAATAATTTTTGGATAAAATTAAGTCACTGATAATATTCTCATGAAGAATTTTTCCTTAGCTTTAGTTGACATGTTAAATGAGACATAATGGACACTATTTTCAAAGTCCACATTTTTAGGGGAATATGAATACAGCAATAACCATAACAGAAACACTACAGAATAAAGAAACATCTCCATCAGAATTGTTTCCTCTTTTCCATTTTGTATAAAAGCATTCATACCAGTATTCCTAATAGACTTGTATCTTAAACCAAAGTAACTGCTTTTCATTCTTTTGATACCAGGTTTACTTAAGATGATTATTTATTAATTAAATTATATGTTCCTCTACTAGAACTTCAACAAAAATATTCTGGATCGCGCAGACTTTCCAAGAGGCACATAACCTCATAAAAGAGGGACAGAAATTCAAATACAAAATGGGAAACATTCCTTTTTTTCCTGCGTGTGTATGGGACAGTGGTGTGTGTGTGTGTGTGTGTGTGTGTGTAATCTAAGTAGCATAGTCCAAGACTTATTATAATTTCTACCTCTCAGAGGAACGATTGACACAAGGTTGCCTGTTGTGGATTTCTATTACCCCAAAGAGGGTGCATGGATATAAATCAGGGTTTCATAAACTTGGATAGCAAAAAGTACATATTTCTAAATGAGAAACAGCATTTACTTTAATTATAAATGTAGGCAACAAACTATGGACATATTGTAGTACCTGTTACTTTCACTCTAATAGTAATCATAGATATTTTCATAAGCATATCATAGTTGCATCTCTATTTGACACTGTTTTGAAATTATGGTAATTATTAAAAGTACCTCAAGATAGAAGTAACATGGCAGGCCATATTATTCTATTACAAAATTCATTTTAAAATAGTTTAGGGGATATATTTCTGTATAATTGGCTTTTTTTCCCTTTTCTTCATATTTTTGTATATTCTGAGAAAGGGCCCATAGGTTTAACCAGATGTCCCAAGGAGTCCATGACACCTAAAGTTTAAGAAACCCTGCAGAACTTGGTAAAAATATTCTTCCTGTTCCAAGTTAGCCGTAAGGATCCCATTGGCTTGAATTATTCCATCCAGAATAGTTCTCAATCCTGCCATTTGATTACTGCCTTTTATATTTGGTATGTACATTAGAAATGTGGTTATTCAGGCAATAGGAAGACTCAGGTCTTTCTCAATGAACCTCTGGATGTCAAAAGTGATATGATCAATGTGGTTCTCTGTAAATTGAGTTGACCAGGGTATTGATCAGGAGAATAGCTGAAATGAACGGATTAGTTATGCCACACACAGATATATTCGTTGCACAAACCAAGCTTCCTCAGAAAGTGAGGAAAGCTAAAAGTAAAAATTTTCAAATTATTAGTTAAATTCCTAATGATGTCATAGATTTATTTGGTAAGACAAGGCAGATGTTTGGCTCACTGGTTCTTTTCAAAGACTAGAAAAACTGAATTTACAATTTCTCTAATCAAACTAACAAAATGATAGGAAATATTACCACAATTTTCTTAGGAAAAAGATAATGGTTATTACAACCAAATTGAAATGAAATAATATCAGCTCAAGTTTTCACAAGAACTCATGATAAATCTCTTTTTAATATGCAGAGACTTTTTAATCAAGCATATGGGCAGCAATGTAGTTATGTTGACAAGAAGAATTTCCTTATTTCCCTAAGACTAAAAACATTTCCTTATGATAGATATGCAGCCAGAAAAGTGTGGTGATGATCTATTGTAGTCAATAATAAAAAATGAGAGAGAGCAAAAAGAAAATCCCACTTTCACAATTGCTAAGGATTTTCAAAAAGCTTCCACTTTATTTCTCAAAGCCAAATCTGAAAAGCGAGTAAAGCAAAAGTCAAATTTCCTGTGGATCTTACACAGAGGCTAAAATATATAAGTTATACCTTCAAGTAAATCTAATAAAAGTCAGAAACTCCCATTAGTCTTGCTTAAAAACTTCCTTTGACTAAAAAGAATTATTTAGACAAGTTTTCAAATTTTATGTGTGTCTACTCCATTAAATGCTTTCCAACAGGCTCATAGAACTGAATGCAAGCTTAGAAAATCCTAAAATTTATTTCCCTGAATTTCTTATTTAATCATACCCCCTATATCCCATATTTCCCTGATTTCTCAGCCTTTTTTACTCTATAGCCTGGTATCTGCTTTCTGTGTGGCTCCACAGATTTCGTGCTCTAGGCTAGGGCTATGTATCCTAGCTCACACAGTGGCTGCAGCTGCTTCACTCCATGTCCCCTTAACACGGCCACTGGTATTTGAGGAGAGGTTTGCTGACACTGTCTAGCTACTCTTCGACCATTCAACCTATCAGTGAAGAGACTGAGCCTGCACAATCTCAAGGCATCTTAAATCTCCTTCGTGAAGATAACAAGCTAAGAAAATCATACACTGTAAACATGTTGCAATTAAATTATGCCTAATTTAAGTTCAAAGATTTTTATTGGGGATGGCCATTTGAAACTGACCCTCAAAATTCTTTTTAAGTAATTTAAAACTCAGTTTTAAGGAATCCAGATTCACAGTTGATATTCAAACTCAAGGTCAAGTAAAACCTCACTTGCTTAGCTTAACACTGTGTGTGTATATGTATGTGTTTCTGTATTTCATTCTATATTGAGCACAAATACCATGTCTAATAAACAACAAAGTATCAGATGGAAAGTGAGGGCAAGTAATTAATAAGAAACTCCTAGCAAAGTTATCATAACCCACAATTTACCACCACTTGCACAAATGGATTATATCATTAGTGACTCACAGCAGGCCAGAAGTACAAAACTCTCAAGTGGAATAATCTTGAAATAGCTGATAAAACAAGTTGTGAAGCTGAGAAACAGTTTAGCACTTATGTGTTCATACTTCACTGGTGCTCACCTTGATAAGACATCCAGGAGCTTCTATTTCAAAGTCAAGGACCTCAGAGTGTTCAAAGTAGACAGACACTTCGGAGTCAAGAAAACTAGCTTTCTATCCTGCATGTCTCTTCCAATTATTAATGATATTGGCTATGTCAAGTCAGTTAACCTCTTGGAATTTCATATTTCCCATCTGTGAAATGGGATTATTATCTAACTTGCCAACTCATGTGCTGTTATGAAATTCATCTGAGATGCAGTATGTGAAACCATTTTATAGATTGAAAGCATGCAAATTTATAATATAGTTATTATAGGTTATTATGTTTCAAGTTATAGGGAAATGGTGGGAAGCAAGTGGGATTGAGGAGGAGTTCCTAGAATGGCAGGTAGTGTTAACCCCTTCCCGTCCTACCCTGTGAATGAGAATTCTGTAACTTGATAAAGAGCGGTTGGGGTTCCTCTGGCTGAGGAAGTTTGTTTAGAAGACTCCTTCCAAGCCCTTTATGTAGTTGTGCAGTCTGAAAAAAGATTTCTAGGCTTAGTCACTTTTTTCAGCCAGGAGAAGGAAATCAACATGGCTGAGTGTCTAATAAGGCCAGCCAGATACTATGTGCTTTAAAGATATCATTTTTGATCATTAACAACCCAACAGTTGAGAAGAGCGAGGCTGAGAAAATTTAAGTAAAATACCCAAGGCACGACTACTGCTTGTTCAATTTTGGAGTTGACTAAGGCCTTCAGAATCCAAAGATTTCCCAGCAAACTACACAAGTTGTTCTGGAGGCATAATTTGTTAAGTTAAACATTTCTTTAATCACCAGTGCTGGATGTTTTCATGTTGGAATTTTATTATAGGGTTATTTTATTATTTAATCATTTTGGGAGAATACAAAATGACATCACAAGGAAAATGTAATAATACTCAGATGCTGTTCCAATATTTTAGCATTCATATTTTTGCGTATTTTAGCTCATTTAAATCTCACCACAATCTTAAAGGTAGGCATTATTATTATTTCCAGGTTACAGATGAAAGAGGAAGTCTGTGACACTAGCCATGATGCTATGCTGCCTCTCTGGCAGAAGCAATAGAGTTATAATAACTATACAATTTCTTGTCCATACTGGGCTCTTAATAATTAGTAATTATTCCAGGCAGCAGGTATAGACCTGAGTCAATCAGATTTATGGTCACCACAAAGTGGAGAGCCGTCAAGAATGATATCTCCTACATCCCCCCGCATTGACCACAGTCTTGGTAGACCTATCAGTTAAAAGTACACCTTTTCTGTGACCCAAGTTGGACAATAAAAAGCTTGTTTTTGGAATCTGAATCTTGGCCTGCCCAAAAGCCAGGTGAGCTTCATTCATTCCAGAAGTCATGCCCCTACTCCCCCGATCTCTGGACACGCTTGGGGTTCTGTGCATTTAGACGTTCGCTTTTCCTCTTCCCTTGGATTCTGTGTATTACTTCATATACTATAAATATATTTAGTTTGTGTTTCAGTTAGAAATGGCTTCTCATCCTTGAAACCAAAGAAAAATAGTTGGTACAAAGGTCAACCTAGAGGACTCCTTACATACCACGAAAGCTGCTCATCACCTACAATCAGCATCTCAAGTCCTTGTAATCCTTAAGCAGATTTTGAATGCCGGACCTAGAAGAACACCTTCAACTCTGGGGCTCTCCTTTGGGTAGGTTGGTGTATTCATATCTTATGGCTACTGTAACAAATTACCACAAACATGGTGGCTTAAAACAGCACAAATTTATTCTTTTATAGTTCTGGAGGCCAGAAGCCTGAAATTAGTTTCACTAGGCTAAGGCTAAGGTGTCAGGAGGGCTGGTTCCTTCTGCAGGCTCTGAGGGGAGAACCCACTGCCTTGCCTTTTCTAGCTTGGAGAGGCTCTTACAGTCTGCCTTGCAACTCCTTCCTCCCTCTTCAAAGTGTGTCATTCCAGTCTCTGCTTCCATTGTTACATGGCCTTCTTTCTGACCCCTCCTGCAGCCTCTTAAAGACCCTTGTGATTATACTGGGCCCACCCACATAATCCACGATGATCTCTCCATCTCAACATACTTAGTCACAACCACAGAGTCCCTTTTGCTATATAAGATAATGTTCACAGGTTCTGGGGATTTGGATGTAGACATATGGGGCAGGGGGAGGGGGGAATGACACCATTCAGCCTCCGAAAGCTGGCAACTCAATGAAACACTATGGGAATAAAGATGGACTATCATTGCAAAAAGCTACGACCAAAGAGGGAAAGAAATTGCTTTTTCTACATATCCCAGATTATCATTCTATTTAAAAAGATTCTTCAGAATTATAAAAATGCACACTTTTCATAACTTTTTTGTTTTAAATGTCATTGAATGCACTAAAGTTAGGAGTTTTAAGTAAAACTGACTGGAACTCCTGATATGGTGTGAGCAGATACAGAGTTGGGAGTGAGAAGAGTTTCTTAGAGTCTGTCTCTCTCTCTCTCTCTCTCTCTCCATATATATATATATATATATATATATATATATATATATATATATATATATGCTCCCTGATTTCTTCTTGTGAATTGAGGAAGACCCAAATATGAGGATTCATCACTGAACGTTATGGGTGCTATGATGTGCTGCCTAGATTCTTCATACAGGGGAAAACAAACAAACAAACATCCAAATGCTTGAGTGCTGCTGGCAAATAGCCCCAGTTGCCAGGCTGGCTTTGAAGACTGCCTGGGGGGAAGAGAGCTGATTTTTCTCAATAGCATGCCCTCTTCCTAAGGCACCTGTATTCAATGGTTGATCAATCCATGGGTATAGTGATCTGGCCCACTTGTGCCAATCTGGGACCATTTTGAAAGTGCGTTCTATGTTCAAAACTCTTCCCATAGGACTGGCTGAGGCTTGCATTCAGACTGCATCACAGCTCAACTCAGTGATGTGCTGGAACTGGCTAGTACCAGCACACCAGAGCTGGTTTGTGCATCTAACTGCTCCTCTACTTCACGTCCAGTGACGTCAAGTGGGTACCTTAAAATCTGCCAGAGTGAGAGTACTTACACTATGGGAAAGTATAAACAATATAAATCAGGGCTTTAAAAATATCACCATTATTTCAGAGAACCATATATTAAACATTTGTCACCAAACCACTGGAATTTTCCATCTGCACAATCCTGCTTCCTTCTCTTCCTGCCCAAAGACATTAATCCCAAGAGCACTCCCTAATAAACCTACTGTAAAATAATCTTCCTAAGGAAACTAATCTATAATACTTAAGATACTACAAACATATTTTTTTCAGCTTCTGAAATAATTTTGAACGAATGACCCATCTTCAATTAAGTCAAGACTTAAAAAAAATTGTATTTTCAAAAACACAAAGTAGCACAAATGATGTGAGATAGTTATTCGCATGATGAGCCATCAAATTCAATACTTTAGAATTTTCTGCAAATAAGGATATTCTTTTATATAACAATTAAAATAAAGAAATTAGAATTGATCCATTACTACCACTTAATCCTCAGACACTATTCAAATTTCACCAACTGTTCTAAAAAAGTCTTTATAGCAAAAGGCTCAAGTTCAAATTCATGAATGGCATATGACTATGTCTCATTAGGCTCTTCAAACTCAGGCTATCCTTGACATCTATGACCTTGACATCTTGAAGTTTACGGGCCAGTTTTTGTTGTTGTTGAATGTCCTTCAGCTTGGATATGTTTAATGTCCCTCATGATTAGATTCAAATTACACATCTCTGGCAGGAATATTGAATAAGAGCTGCTACACACTATCAGGTGGGGTAAGATTTTGACTCATCCGATTGCTGATGGTGTTCACTTTCATTAATTAACACAGTGTCCTCTATTTTCCCTTTGTAATTAATAAGTATTTTTGTATGGAGGACAATTAGAGCTGTTTAGATGTTCCATTGCTCACCAGAATGTCTACTTACGTATTCATTTATTCGCAATAGTATAGATTCATGGAATCTTATTTTTTTTTTCCATAGGTTATGGTCCATTCATATCATTATTTATTTGACGTTAAATTTGTCCCAAATTGGGGTAGTTGGAGCCCCTTCACCTTGGCTTCTGGATCCTCCATCACTCTGTATGCCCTCCCCTACTCTTGGTACAAGATGTTCTAAACTCACTTACACTATCCCTGACCCAAGACAGCAATCAGGCATTTCTCTAAGGAGCTCTGATTCCTTTTAGATTTATTAAGAAATTCAAGATACGGGTGATAGGTATGCTCACTGTTATTGGGAGGTCACTGTTCCCAAGCCCTCTCAGTGGACAGCAGTTGGAATATATGTGTGTGTAGGTGTGTGTGTATACACACATACACAAACACATAGGATGCACGTGCACACTTGCCTTTAAAATGTCTTTTCACCTTTCTTTCTATAATAGAATCTAGAAGTTGATATTGATATCCCCAATTGCATTCCAATTCCACAGGGTTCATTCTAAATTTTCCCTTTCCATGTTTTTATCTCCCTTTTTTGACAGTAAGAATCCTGATTGATTTGATCAATCCCACTGTATGAAACCAATCTCCCATCACCTCTGTCGTCATCTCCCCCATACACATGACCTCTGAAACTCAGCATAGGGTGCTGCCCTAACTCTATGTGGCCAGCTTCCTCCACACCTTATCCATGCAGCTCTGGACTACCCTGACACCCAGCAGTCCTCCTCAACCTTACCTAGAATCCAACATCCTGCCCTGAATCAGCTTCTGCATGGAAACCTATTCACCCCACTTGGACTCCTCATGCAAAATGCCTCTCCTCATGCATTGATGTCCTGCAGATCTGACTTGACTAAGAATCCGCAAACAGGCTGGCCCTCACGTGAAAGCACTCTTCACCTCAATCAGGTGCTAACCATTCTTGGAAGCTCTCCTGTGAGGATGCTTTCTTAGTGCTGGTCACGTTCTGATATGCCATTCCAGGCCACCTCCCACAGGACTGACATCTGAACTTACACAGCTTCTGATACCCCATACAAGTGTACTTAGCTATGAGGCCTTTCTCCTCACCCTGCTTGGGCTCGGATGCCTGTGTGTTTGTCCTCCTTGTACTCCACACGCTCTGACACTAGCACCACACATGGACACTTTCCTCATCCTGCATGGCCTCTGACTCTGGCTGACCATGGCCCTCCTCCCATGCTCAGCCCTACCTAATGGCTTTTGGACCAAATTGTTTAGGAAGAGAAGGGGAATGAGCAGGAAAGGAAAAAGAAAAAAGCCTTTTCCTTTTTTGAATGCAAAAGGGAAGTTTGCTGTTGGCAAAGGAGAAGTTTGCTGCTGTTGTGACTACGTCCAAAAGCTCATTCGAAGAAAATTTTGCCTTTTCTTTTTAAACTTTCAGATGTTTAAACTAATTCCTCAAAGTTGCTTAATCATCAAAAGCTCAATTAGTATTAAAAGTCTTCTATCAGCCCTTGAAAAATACAATTAAAAAAAAATTTGATTTATTTACTTTTGGCTGTGTTGGGTCTTTGTTGCTGCGCGTGGGCTTTCTAGTTGCGGTGAGCGGGGGCTACTCTTGTCTGCTCTGTGTGGGCTTCTCATTGCGGTGGCTTCTCTTGTTGCAGAGCACGGGCTCTAGGTGTGCAGTCTTCAGTATTTGTGGTTCACGGGCTCTACAGAGCAGGCTCAGTAATTGTGGTGCACGGGCTTTTCATTGCGGTAGCTTCTCCTGTTACAGAGCACGGGCTCTAGGCGCGTGAGCTTCAGTAGTTGTGGCGCACGGGCTTAGTTGCTCCGCGGAATGTGGGATCTTCCCGGATCAGGGCTCAAACTCGTGTCCCCTGCAGTGGCAGGTGGATTCTTAACCATTGTGCCACCAGGGAAGCCCCCAAAATACAATTTTTAAAAGTGCTATATGTGTGTGTTAGAGAAACAGATCAATTGATCATGCAAAGTTTTCAAACATACAAGGTGTTTCTTGTGTATGTTTCTCTTTACCTCAGCTAGAATTTAAATCCCACAGTGGCAGGGAATATGTCTAACTCACATTTGCAGTCATAGGATCTGGCACAGTTCCTGGCATGTGGTAGGCTCTAATAACATGTATTTCTTGAACGAGTTAGTTGAACTAGTTTGGTGTGCTCTGCATCAAAGAATGCACAGCTATCATATGTCAAATGGAAACCTGCCCCAATGGTCACATAGCTGCCCAGCCTAGGTGACAAATGGACAACAGCAGTGAGATGGAGAGGGAGCTCTTATGTATTCAAAGACTGTGGGTTGAGACATAGTGTGGTCCTTTTTCATAAATGACTTTGGGAAACTCAGCTAACCATTATAAGTGATGATGATGACACTAACTCATCTGACATTCTGTGTACTGGACGTAATAAAACATGTGAGTGGGAAATATAATTGTAAGTGTAAGGGTCACTACAAACACAACAAGGGCCATGTGAAATCTATTCGCATCTTTAAAAGTGGCACCAAACTAAAACTTCCATCATTATAATTTCATAAAGGTAAAACTAATAATCTACCCATAAGTATTTTGGGTTGTCATTTTTAAGCATAGTGAAAATGGGTACCCTGTGTTACTTTATCTCTTTCCAACAATGTTCTCTGTAAGATACAAATATTCCATGCATATATAAAAACAAAGGAATATGCTTTATTAGGGAGACCCTATCTCTGTCTACCCCCTATATTATCAAGAATAAATATGAAAATATGGTAGTTGTGTAGCCCCAGCCAGGCTCTCCCAGAAGGTATCTGCCACAGCCAGGCTATGGCTGAAACATATGCATCTCATGTCTACCTCATGTCTTTCAGCCTCCTGTTTTCAAGTTGCAGTTTTGTGACACAGTCTATTAAACACACAGTTGAAGCAATTTACTTCTGTTAAAATCACTCACAGCTGAACTGACTCTCAGATGATTGAAACTGTTTATGAAAGGTACTAAATGTCTTTTTTTTAAGTTATTATATTATTTTGGAATTGTACATGACACAAAAATTTTGCAATTAAATCGACATTTCCCCACATATGCACATTGGTGGCTCTTCTACCAATGAAATTTTCTTTATTACTTAAATTCCAGGTATATGACAAAGTTTCTCACTCAACTTCAGTTTGTTTGTTTGCTTCTGATGGAGTATTTATGTTAGGATGGAAAACCAACAATTTTTTCTAAAAAGATACACTTGATTCTGATATGTTGCTCAGTCTTATCTTTTCTTATTACCTGATTCTCTTGACTATAATAAGAGGTTATAATAAAAACACTGAAAAAAACATTCTTCCAAGTGTTATTTGATCTTGCATAATATTTATTGTCAAAGGTAGTAAACATTTAAAGTTTACTTTAATAAACTTTATAAACTATTATTGTCAAAGGTAGTAAACATTTAAAGTTTACTTTAATAAACTTATAAAGTTTACTTTAATAAACCTACTTTCCCTGAATTCTTAAAATGGGGTTGTCCATGGCCAGTTTTTCCTTACTCCTCAATGCTACCCTCATTATTATTTACCCACCACCCTGTGGATTTCTTTGTTTGAAGTCTACACCATCTGTCTCAGACACCTACTTAATCAGTCCTGTTGTTCCTCTTATCCCCACTCCCACCACAATGCATGTCAATTCTGAACTCCCTAAAATGGTACCACTGTAGGACTCACATTTATTTTCCTTTCTATTCCAGAGTTCACTTAAATCATCTGGTCTTGAGATGCATTTGGCATGAGCTTCTAGATGCCTTAAACACAGACATATCCATTCTAGCTGAATACTCGTTAATAGTACAGTACACAGTAACTGGACCTCAAGTTTACATTGAACAAGATACACTGCAGCATTTCATAGATATGTATGCTTGCCCTTTATCATCTCAATCTCCTTACCATTGCCTCCTCATTGTTCTACACATATTTCATTGTCCTCTGCCCTCTCAAGGAACTCAAGTAAGGAACATCTGGAAGGGTACAACTTCGGAGTCATAGAGCCTTGTACAAATTCTGGCTTTACAACTTGTATGCTGTCTGATAAAAGATAAATATAGATAGGTATAATGGCATAAGAAAAATACTTTTTTGGAATTTCAGCAAGTCTCAAAACTGAAGCCAGCAAGTGATAGGTAACCCAAATTCTAAAAGAAACTGCTGGGAAGATATCAGAGCGGATACTGTGACTCTGAATCTCTATCACCCCCCTACAGACTCTATGAGAGAAGAGTAGGAATTTGAAGAATAGTTCAATGAAGTAAAGAAATTCAAAGGCATTGGATATGTGGTGGTAGTTCCTACTTCTGGGGCAGGGAAGAAAGGTACTTTTCACTTCTCAAGCCAAATGACAAGGATCCCAAGATATTAATTTTCAGAGGTTGTGACTGCTTTTTAGAGATCAGCACCTCACTCTTGCATAGATATTTATTGGCTGTGAAACTGTAACCTGTAGTAATGCGCTGGTCTCATACAATGAGAAAGCACTTGGGGAACTGTGACAAGACTTCCTTGATGTTTGGAGATATGTGAGGCAGGAAATATTCTAGAGGAGTCTGAAGGACCAGGTGGGGAAAAGAAGTATAAGTGATTGAAGAAGTACATTTCCACACTTTCTTGTGGCAAGGAGCCACGGGTTTCTAAGAACAACTGGACAGGGTAAAAGGTAGCTGGATTCAAGCCCTCGAGATTGGGCTCTGCACTATGGGACTGTCTGCTGAGGCAGGGAGCCCCAGAAGCAAGTCTTTGGCTGGTTTATTGCCTGAAGAAGAAACCTGGGCTGGGGCGGGAGACAGAACGATGTCAGATGAGGTGTTTGGTCCATGTTGACAACTGTTCAGTGAAGAAGTCTCCAAAATACCCCTCACTAAAAATGAAATCATGGATGCCTGCCACATTGGAGAATATGATGGCCACTCACTTTTACCCAAAAACTAGGTTACACCATTACTATTTGAAAATGTGGCTTTTGTACTAGTTGAAAATAGCCAGAAGACGCAACTAAATCAATCATCCAAAGACTGGGAAGACAGTTCTGGCAGCAAGTTCAGAAGAAATTTGTAAAAAAAAGCCATTTCCAATAGTTCAGCCTAAACAAAAATGTCTCTTCTCCCCTCAGTTCCCTTAATTGTAAAATGGGAATAATGCCACTTACTTTTAAAGCCCAACTTGAGTATTGAGAAGGAGAACTGAAGGTTGATGGTTTATAAGTACCTAGCATAGTGATTTGCACCCAGTAATTTCTCAATAAACGGAAACTAAAAAAAGGAGGACACTTCAACTTAAAAGTTAACAATTTGTTAGCACTGTCTTAGCTAGCACTAAATTCTAGCTATTCATTTTTTTCTGATCTTTTTTCACAGAACACATTGTAGTATTCCCAACATGGAACTATTTCCAATTTTCATTTTTTTCTTATTCTGCTCCAGGCTAACTGTCCTGCTGAAAGAAAAGATGACAAAAATGCCAGTTTAGCCCAATGCAGATCTATACCTCTGTCATCATGTCAGTTTCCCTCTGAAAACCTGTAACAGCTCTCTTTTGATTACAGAATCAAAGTCAAGATTTTCCACCTGTCACATCCCCTATATACCATCAGAATATATACTATCATTTATTAATTTATAAATTTGCTCAAGAAATATTTATTGAGTGCCCATCATACAGCAAAAACTCTTCTAAGAGCTGGGGATACAGCAGTGAAAAAAACATAGAAAGATCTCTGCATTCAGTGAACTTATGCTCTAGTGTGGGAAGCAGAAAATAAAGAAGATAAATAAGTAAAACATGCTCTATGTTAAGTAGCCAGTAGTATAAAGGAGAACAATAAAGTAGAGAAAGGAGATAGAATGTGTCATGGGTGTATAATTTTATATAATGTGGCCAAGGAAGAGCCCAGAGAGAAAGCGACATTTAGCAAACACCTTGAAGGTAAGGGAGCAAACCATAAGAATATTCAGGGAACAAACATCCCAGACAGAGGGAATAGAAAGTTCTAAAGCCCTGAAGTGGGAGTGTTCCCCGTGTGCTCCAGTGTTGACTGTACCTGGAACTGAGAGAGAAGGTGGGTAAGTACTAACACAGGATGTGGGAGATGTAATGGGAAGCTAGATCATGTAGAGCTTGGTAGGATATTAAAAGGACTTTGGTTTTTTCACTGAAGGAGATGAAAAGCATTGGAGAGATTTAAACAAAGTAGTAGCAAAAACTAGCTTAAATTTTAATAGGATCACTCTGACCATTATATTGAATTAGAGACTGTAGGGTACACCAAAGGAAAAGCAAAAATCAAAACAAAACAAAAAGCACATAGTAGGTTACTACAATAATTCAGGGGAAAACTGTTCATGGCTTTGACTAATATGGTAGCAGTGGGGATGATGAAAAGAGCTAATATTTTGAAATTGCTGATGTGTCAGTGTTGTGGGTTGCAAGAGAGAAACCAAGGTTCCAAGGTTTGGCATGAGCAACTGGAAGAGTGACGTTTCCGTTTCCTAAGATGATGGACTCCATGAAAAGAGGGGGTTTCATGGGATTATCTGGTGCTGAGTTTCGGAGATGTTAAGTTTCAGATGAGTGTTACATATTCAAATAAAGAGACGAACATTAGATGTTCAATTCTGGATGTCAGAGGAGAGGTCTAGATTGGAGGTCAAGAGGATATTTATAATGAAGAGACTACGAAAAGGGAGTGAGTACTGACAGAAAATAGGCCCACTCCAAGGACTTATTCTTGGGACATACCTATGTTTAGAGGTTAGGGAGAGAAAACAAAAAAGCACCAGTAAATAACAAGGAGATATAAGGCCATAGAGGTATAAGAAAATTAGGACAGCCTAGTAACTTGAAAGCCAAGTGAAAAATTTGTTTCAAAAAGGAGATAGAAATCAACTGTGTCAAACCATGCTGCTAGCTCAAGAACTATGAAATCTGAGAATATATGATTAAATGGAACAACAGAGAGATCATCAACAACCTTGGCAAGAGCAGTAGTGCCGGTATTGTGAAGAATAAAGTTAGCTAGAGTGGGTTTAGGACAAAATGGAGGTGGGGAGTGGTTGAAGACAGTGAATGCAGACAATTCTTTCAAGATTTTGAACGAGAAGTGGATATACCTGTGAGAAGTGTTGTCTCAAGAGGTATTTTATTTATACGTTTGTTTGCTTTTAAGGGAGAATAAACAGTTTGCTTCCATGCTGCTAGGAATAACCAAGATAGAAAAAACAATTGATGTCAAAGAGGTGGGCAGAGTTGTTGCAACAATGCACTTGCGTAATTTAGAGGGGAGGGCATCAAGTGTGCAATAGATGGGCTGCCTGTAATTAGAAGCAGGGACAATGCACTCATAGTAATAGGACAGAAGGCAGAGTACAGGACTGCAAATGCAAGTAAGAGGGTGAATGTGATGGTGGGACTAGTGGAGGTTTTCTTCTATTTCCTTCTATTTTTCTCAATAAAAAAGAAAGTAATATCATAAGCTGAGAGTGAGGATTGGAGAAGAGGTATTGAAAGTGTAAAGGGAGTGCTGAAATTATGAAATAATAATGCACAAAGTGGAAGAGAAAATAGACAAGGGCAGTTTCATGTAATTGATGGACAGCATCAGGGGCTTCCTTGAATGTAGTGATCATAACTGTATGAGTCAGAGTGACTACACGAGCAGTCCTTAAAATAACTCACTACTGTGTTAGGTCATTCTCTTCAGCACACCATATAGTCATCGTATTTTGTCCACTCCTCATCTCTTCCTCCCTTGGAAACTCTATGCTCTCTTATATCTGTATGTCCCACATAATTATTCAAGGGCTAACTCGTGGCTCATGTTTTCTACAAGGCTCTCTGTAACATAACTCTCTATCTTGTTTTTTCCCCTGTTACATTCATTGGTGTTCTCTGGTGGTTGAGAGCACACACTGGGAGTTATACTGCCTCGATTCAAATGTCAGCTGCATGAGCTTGGAGAAGTTCCTTCACCTCTTGGGTATGTTTCTAAATCCATAAAACAAACACAATAAAACATAGGATATACTTCATGGGGCTTTCACTGAGAATTTGATGAGATAATGCATGTAAACTACTTAATGCAATGCCTGTCAGGTAGTAAAAATTCAACAAATATTGACTATTAGCTACATTTACTATTATTAC
Organism: Pseudorca crassidens; assembly: GCF_039906515.1. NCBI lineage: Eukaryota > Metazoa > Chordata > Mammalia > Artiodactyla > Delphinidae > Pseudorca > Pseudorca crassidens. The sequence goes on from NC_090301.1 coordinate 76,376,505, forward strand.
AGAATTTATTAATTCATGTATATTAATTGAGTCATGGGAGAAAAAAATCTTTCCCTAACCACCATGTTATGCAAGCTCATTAAGGATACGGATGGTGTGCTATATTTGCTTGAAAATTTCTCACAAAATACTCATCAGAAAGGAGGCAATGGATGAGTGTTTATGAAATTGAATTTTACTTATTAACTTACATTGTAAAATTTAACTTTATCTTACTTAGTATGATGATAAAATAATTACTTTATACTGGATCTTTCCATCTGAATTTCTTAGAATACCATCTTAGAAAATTATCTCATAAAGTATAACCAGATAGCTTCCTATGACATTTTAGTGAAAATGTCTGTATCTATGTCTATACTTTTTCACTGCTAAGAAGGAAAAAGACAAAAAAGGAACAGAAAGAATGCCTTTCCTCAGGGGAAAAATAAAGCAAGATGTGTTAAATGCAATAAATAAGGGTATCGTAGGACATGTATTTGTACACATATATTTTCTGTCCTAAAATTATAACTATTACATATGCTCCACACAGTTCAAGTTGAACTTGGAGTATACATAGTGAAATTTATTTTTGACATTGTTTTCAATATGTTTTGATACAACAAAATTACATAGCATTTAAGATATTAAACATTTAAATTTAAAGACTAAGCACAAATTGTCTTATTTATAAAGCAACTGTAATTCAGAAAGTGGACTGGCTTCTATAGGAGACATTTCAAGGTCATGAAAATATTAATTGCAATATACTATGAGAATTTTAGACATGCCAACATCTCCATGTCAATGAAACTATCTTACTTTCATGGGTTAAATTATATTAACTATGAAATCAAATTCTTCCTCAGAAAAATAACATTGCAAGTTGGCATTAGACCAATTTAGCCTTCCTTTAAGGCACAAATATGTGTATAGAAAACATCTGTCCATGGAAAAAAACTGGAAGATTTTTATATAGAAGTCATATATTTCTTTGACATAGGATTTTTGTAGCAAAAGCAGAACTACATACTTTCTTAAGTTGAATCAATATGCAAATGTTTCTTAAAAAACTTTCTTTACTTTTGAAATCGGATTTTTTTTCATACAGTAAGGAAAAAACTCCACATTTTAATGAGAAAATCAACTTGCAAGGGCCAGTTTTAGAAATATTAGAATCTTAAAATTTTCTTAATTTATATTTTACTCAATTTTGCTAACACTGTAAAGATAAATATAGTAATGATTTCACAAAGAAGAAATAGAAAATGAGAATATTAATTGGATTTCTAATCTTTGTTCCACATCTTTTCTTTTTAATTTGAGAATTACTACAACTTTCATATGCTGGCAAAAACTTTTATAGAAACTAGAGATAACAATAATTTCTATAACCCTTGGTTTTATCTAATGTGTACATTTTAATTTCACTACCCGGATTAAAAGTGGTAGGTATGCCTCTGTATATGTGAGAGAGTGTATGTGTGAGTGGCATCATGTGTGTGTATGAAATCAGCAATACCACCCATCTCCTGGTCACTCAAATTTGAAACATTAGAGTCATCTGTGACTCCTCTGTTTTCTCTTGCCTTGTATTCAGTCAGCAGTTCTGACATATCACTTCAAAATATACTTGGGATCATCTCTACTTATGGTTCCTGTCCCTCGTCCTTATCTGCTTCAGGTTCAAAACACAAACACATGCACACACACATAAAACTGAAAATTCAATTACATGCCCATCTCTCCTGAAGCTATCCTGAATTTGTTCTTTACCATTTCCCTTCATTTTAGCACATTACTACACATTGCTTTATATTTCTACAGCAGCTGCTATAGACAAATTCCTATCTAATCATATCTACATGAATATAATAGCCAGTAGGGAATCCTATTAAATTCAAGATTCTCCTATCTATAATATTTGCTATATAAAACTTCAGATATATCTCTTCCTAAGTATCATTTTGCTCATGGCATATTTCTGCTCCAATGCCTCCAAGTTGCCTACCATGACACGTCTAAACAAAGGCAGAGGTATTATTTTTAAGATTCTTCATCTTCTCTAGGCCTGTGATCCAGAATGGCTGGTTACAACTTCCATTCTAGTTGTACAAGGTGTAACAAGGCTTCGTACAGTTTCTGTCTAGCCTCTACCACATTTTTCCATTTAATCATCCAAAATCTCTGCATTTTAAAGACTGTTTTTCTCATTACCTTTTAAAATTTTTCTTTATTTTTTAGAACAAAAACTATCTCATTTTATTTATATGAGCTCTATTTTTAATGAAGATTAAAAAATAAACGTTCTGCCCCAAATTACAGAGCATCCATATGTAGAAAACTATATATATATATGTGTGTGTGTGTATATGTATACATACATGTAATATATATATATATACACACACAGAAGAAAACATTAACAGCCATAATAGTGGGTAAGTATAAAAACCCTTTTAATCCTAAATTACGTTGAGGAAACATGTAAATAAAAATATAATTGCCATGGTAGATTTAGAAAATAAAAATTAAATTCTCTGCTTTCTCAATCATAATTTACAAAACAAAAGAAAAAATGTATCTGGCCAGCTTGAATATATAAACTCTTAAGAGTAAAAATGAAATAATAGCCAGATACAAAGCCCAGTTTGCTTATAATCCATGTTCTTAACAAGTTGTTTCACTGTCTTTGATCTAATCAGAACTGGCTTTCTCCTCAATATGCTTTTCTTCCTGCCCCAAAAGTTATCTCCTTTCTACCTAATGTGGTTCCACACATATCCACCCTATAAAGCTTGGCTCCAAATGCACCCTCTTATAAAGCTTTCCTTCACCTCACCTCCATACAATGGTACTTCTAAACTCATATTTCCACATACCATATTTTTTAATACATTTTCTGTCTTGCATGCATAACATTCTCTAATGGAGAACTGTATCATTTGGCTTTCATGGCTACACAACTAGATCTTGATAAGTGCAAATATATAAGCTAATAGAAGATTTTTATACAAAGATGAGGCAGTGAATGAAAGCTGAAAACTATAATTGCAATTCTGGGAAGAAAGCGTCTACCTTTAAAAAAACTGTTCAAAGATCAAAGTTGGAAGTCTTACACTTCCAGATTTCAAAACTTATTACAAAGCTACAGTAATCAAAAAACTCTAGCACTGGCAATAAAAACAGACACATAGACCTACGGAATAAAAAGAGGGCCCAGAAGTAGCCCCTTTCAGATACAGTCAAATTGTTTTTGATGAGAGTACCAAAACTACACAATGGGGACAGAACACTCTTCAAGAAATCTTGGTAAAACTGTATATATACATGCTGAAAAATGAAGTTGGACCCTTACCTTACAACACATAGAAAAATTAACTAAAGTAGATGAAAGACCTAATCACAGGAGCTAAAACTCTTAGAACAAAGCATAGGGGAAAAGCTTCATGATATTAGATTTGGCAATATTTTCTTATATATGACATCAAAAGTGCAGGCAAAAAATAAAAATAGATAAACTGAACTATATCAAAATTAATAACTTCTGTTTTTAATCAGAGGATAAAATCAACAGAGTGAAAAGGCAATATGTAGAAGGGGGAAATATTAGCAAATCATATATCTGATAAGGGGTTAATATCCAGAATTTATAAAGAATTCATACAACTCAATGACAACAAAAAAAACAAATACCTCAATTAAAACATGGGGAAAGGGCTTCCCTGGTGGCGCAGTGGTTGAGAGTCTGCCTGCCAATGCAGGGGACACGGGTTCGTGCCCTGGTCCGGGAAGATCCCACATGCTGCGGAGCGGCTGGGCCCGTGAGCCATGGCCACTGAGCTTGCGCGTCCGGAGCCTGTGCTCCACAACAGTGAGAGGCCCGCGTACCGCAAAAAAAAAAAAAAAAAAAAAACATGGGGAAAGAACCTGAATAGACATATCTCAAAAGACATACAAATGGCCAAAAAAACACATGAAAAGAAGTTCAACATCACTAATCATGCAAACCAAATCTACAATGAGATACCACGTCACACCAATTAGGATGGCTACTATTAAAAAAAAAAAATTTTTTTTAAATTTTGGCAAGGATGTGGAGAAACTGGAACCCTTGCGCACTGGAATGTAAAATGGTACAGCCCCAAGGTTCAGATCAAGACGATGGAGTAAGAGGGCATGAAGCTCATCTCCCACCATGAACACATCAAAAATACATCTACATGTGGAAAAATTCTCATTGAAAACTAACTGGAGACTGGCAGAAGAACTGCTGTACAATGAAGATCGTAAGAAAGATATACACATAATTGGATAGGAAGGGAAGAAAAGCAATTAGTTTGGGAATTGTGCCCTGGAAAGGGACTCAGAGGAAAATGCAGATTACAAGGGGGGGACACCCACACTGAGGAGTGAGCAGTTTGAGCCACATACTGGGCACCCCAGTCCTGGGATCCTATGAGGGAGAGACAAGCGCCCTTGGCTGGTTGGAGGACCCCTGGGACTAACGGAAGGGCTGTGGGAAGCCTGGACTCTGCTCATAGGGAGTACGCACACTGGCTTGCCCCTGAGGCAGGGAGGAGAGAGGTTTGCTCTACTGGCTGATGAGTTTCTTGAGACTGCCTCACAGCACACCTCAGACCAAGTTGGGCAAAAATTCTGGCCCCACTCACACCACATCACAGTGCAGCACTGGATCTGGGACAGTCATGACCAGGGAGAAGACTCGACTGTGGGACGCAGATGCGACCTGGTCCCAGGGCTTAGCATCAATGGGGAGGGAGTGGCATTGTTGGAGCTTACTCAGTGCAAAAAAAAGCGGCCCAGATCTCTGATGGCAGCCACTATACTCCAGCTCACCTGCCCCATACACACTGAGAGGCCACAAGGGCCCCACCTTCCCTGCAGAACAGTTCACAATAGGGTGGGGGCAACAGAGGCTGGGGACAGTTATATGCTGTGAAGCACAAAAAGGACTTACACCCAAGGCTGCATCTGAGCAGAGCCGTGGTCACCTGCACAGGCAGTGAACAGGACTTCGGTCTGTAGCTAATATGAGCTGAGAGTCCACATGGATTCCACTTGTTTCAGCACACTGACCCTCTGAGGCAAGGGTCCCAGTACAGGGAAAGGGGAAAACACACACTTAAAAGGAACAGAGCAAGCTTGAACTCATCCCTCAGAGTTTCTGCTCCAGCAACTTGGGATCAGACCACACCCTCTATAGGGTGGTGATGGCCACTGAACTGAGAGGAAGTCCCAACTCACACCCGATGCCAGCTCTATCCACTCTACCTCCAGACCCACATCAAATCCAGCTCTCTCACAGAGGCATTGGGCATATGTAGACTGCATAGGGATGCTCTCACACAAGAGCCACAATCAGTAAATGTTTAACCTAAATTAAAAGAGGCAGAGAAAGTTAAGCAAAATGAAAAGGCAGAGGAACTACTCTCAACTGAAAGAGCAAGAGAAAAACCTTTGAAAAAATAAATAATGAAACAGAAATAAACAATTTACCAGATAAAAAATTCAAAGCATTGGTAATAAAAATGTTAAAAGATTAGGGGGAAAAATGATGTATACAGTGAGCACTTTAACAAGGAACTAGAAAATATAAAAAAAATTTTTAAATATTTTAAGAAGACCCAATCAAAAATGAAGAAGTCAACAGCTGAAATAAAAACACACTAGAAGGAATGAATAGCAGACTGAGTGAAACAGAAGAACACATAAGGAATCTGGAAGATAGAATAATGGAAATCACCTAATCATACCTTTCTTTCACAAAGAAAAAGTAAATTTATAAAAAATGAAAAGAATTTAAGAGGTCTCTAGGATAATATTAAGTATACCAACATTCACATTATAGGGGTTCCAGAAGGAGAGAGAAGCAAATCAAAAATGTATTGAGGAAGTTATGGCTGAAAACTTCTCAAACCTGAAGGAAAAAAAACAAAAACAAAAACAGATGTCCAGATACAGGAAGCACAGAGGGTTCCAAACAAGATGAACCCAAACAAATCCACACAAAGACATATAATTAAAATGGCAAAAGTTAAAGTTAAAGAGAGAATTCTAAAGGCAGCAAGAGAAAAGCAAAAAGTTATATACATGGGAACCTCTCTAAGCCTATCAGCTGATTTATCTGCAGAAACTTTGCAGGGCAGATGGTAGTGCCATAATATACTCAAAGTGCTGAAAGGGGAAAAACCTGTAACATAGGATATTCTACCCAGCAAGATTAATTGACTACCAGTTTGAAACAAGTAGATATAATTATGGGTCAAAAACTATGAACCCCATGGCAACCATAGTTGTGACCACCTAGAGGTGTGGGATAGGGAGGGTAGGAGGGAGATGCAAGAGAGAGGAGATATGGGGATATATGTATATGTATAGCTGATTCACTTTTTTTATAAAGCAGAAACTAACACACCACTGTAAAACAATTATACACCAATAAAGATATTTTTTTAAAAAACCCTGCAATAGATTCATAAAAACTAAAAAGAAAGGAACACAGCATACTATGAAAGAAAATCATCAAACTGCAAGGGAAGATACAAAAAGAAGAAATGAACAGAGAAGAACTACATAAACAACTGGAAAACAGCAATAATTACATACCTGTCAATAATTATTGGGTTGGCCAAAAAGTGCCTTCGGTTTTTAAGTAAAAATAAAAGACATATTTTTCATCTTCACCAAAAACTTTATTGAACAATGTATTTACCCTTTTGTTCCACTACCTTCTGCCATTTTTCAGGCAACTTCATAATTCCATCTTCCCAAAACTTTTTATCTTTGAGCAAAGAACTGTTCCAGGTGCCTTTTACAATCTTCCATGGAATTGAAATTTTTTCTATTAAGAGAATTTTGTAAGGACCTAAATAAATGGAAATCTGAAGGTGTAATGTCTGGTGAATACGGTGGATGAATCAGAACTTCCCAGCCAAGCTATAAGTGATTTTGTCTAGTCATCAAAGAAACATGCAGTTTTGCGTTATCTTGATGGGAGATTATGCATTTTCTGTTGACTAATTCTGGATGCTTTTCATCCAGTGCTGCTTTCACTTGGTCTAATTGGGAGCAGTACTTGTCGGAATTAATTGTTTGCTTTTCCAGAAGGACCTCATAATAGAGGACTCCCTTCCAATCCACCATATACACAACATCACCTTCTTTGGGTGAAGACTGGACTTTGGTGTGGTTGGTGGTGTTATATTTTGCCTGCCCCATTATCTCTTCTGTTCCACATTATTGTACAGTATCCACTTTTCATTGCCCGTCACAATTTGTTTTAAAAACAGATGTTTTCATTACGTTTAAGTAGAGAATTGCATGTGGGGATATATGGTCTAGAAGGTTTTTTTCACTTATGTGGAATCCAAACATCAGGAGATTAAAATAACCAAGCCGGTGCAAATGATTTTCAATGCTTGATTCGGATATTTTGAGTATGTCGGCTATCTGCTGCGTGGTATAATATTGATTGTCCTCAATTAATGTCTCTATTTGATTGCTATCAACTTCAACTGGTCTACCTGACCATGGAGCATTGTCCAGTGAGAAATTTCCAGCACGAAACTTTGCAAACCACTCTTGACATGTTCGATCAGTCACAGCACCTTCTCCATACACTGTGCAAATCTTTTTGTGTGTTTCAGTTGCATTTTTACCTTTCTGTAAATAATAAAGCATAATATGCCAAAAATGTTGCTTTTTATCTTCCATCTCTTGATATTAAAATGGCTACACAAAAATTCACCAATTTTAATGTCTTTTTTTAGGTGCACACTGACATGACAGCTGTCACACGATCTAACAAAATTGTCTTGAATGAAGTTAAAGAGAACTAAATGCTACTAGAGATATCTTATGGAAAAAACCAAACAAACCTTTTGGCCAACCCAGTACTTTAGATGTCAATGGACTAAATGCTCTAATCAAATGACATAGGGTGGTTGACTGGGTAAAAAAATAAAATCCTTATGTATGCTACCTACAAAAGACTCACTTCAGAGCTAAAGACACACAGACTGAAAGGGAGAGGATGGAAAAAGATATTTCATGCAAATGGAAACAGCAAGAAAGTGAGGTTAGCAATACTCATTTCAGACAAAATAGACATTACAACAAAGGCTATAACAAAAGACAGAGAAGGGCATTACATAATGATGCAGGAATCAATACAAGAAGAGGATATTACATTTGTTAACATATCTGCACCCAATACAGAAGCACCTAAATATATAAAGCAAATACTAACAGACATAAAAGGAGAAATTGACAACATTATAATAATAGTAGGGGACTTTTAACAGCCCACTTACATAAGTGGACAGATCATCCAGACAGAAAATCAATAAGGCAACAGTGGTTTTAAATGGCACAATAAACCAGTTGGACTTAATAGATAGCTACAAAATTATATTCAAAAACAACAGAATATACATTCTTTTAAAGTGCACATGGAACATTCCCCAGGATAGGTCACATGCTAGCCACAAAACAAGTTCCAACAAATTTAAGAGAACAGAAATTATATCAAGCACTTTTTTTTCTAACTACAATGGTATGAAACTAGAAATCAATTACAGAAAGAAAAATGGTAAAGAACAAACACTAAACAACAATAAGATTAACAACATGCTACTAAAAAAAACAATGGTTAATGAAGAAATCAAAGAGGAAATAAGAAATTAACTCAAGATATATGAAAATGGAAACACAACAATCCAAAATCTATGGGATGCAGAAAAAAGTTTCTAAGAGGGAAGTTTATAGCTATACAGGCTTTCCTCAATTAAAAAAAAAAATCTCAAATAAACAACCTAACCTTAAAGGAATTAGAAAAAGAAAAGCAAACAAAGTCCAAAGTCAGAAAAAGGAAGGAAATTATAAAGATGAGGGAGGAAATAAATAAAATAGAGATTAAAAAACAACAGTAGAAAAGATCAATGAAACCCAGAGCTGGTTTTTTGAAAAGAGAAACAAAATCAATAAACCTTTAGCCTGGTTCACCAAGAAGAAAAGAGAAAATACCCAAAAAATAGAAAAAATAAAAAAAAGATGAAAGAGGAGAAATAACAATTGATATCATAGAGATACCAAAAAATAGGAGAATAAGAATAGTTATAGGCCAACAAACTGGACAAGCAAGAAGAAATGGACAAACTTCTAGAAACACACAACCTGCCAAAACTGAATCAAGAAGAAACAGACAATTCAAACAGACCGATCACTAGCAGTGAAATTGAATTTGTAATAAAAATTTCTCCCATTAAACAAAAGCCTAGCATAGAATGGCTAGGGGAATTCTACCAAACATACAATGAAGAATTGATACCTACCCTTCTCAAACTATTCCAAAAAACCAAAGAGAATAAGACACTCCAAAATTCATCTTACAAGGCTACCATTACCCTGCTACCACAATCAAAGACAGTACAGAAAAATAAAGTTACAGGCCAATATCTTTTATGAAGATAGACACAAGAATCCTCAACAAAGTATTAGCAAACCAAATTCAACAATATAGTAAAAGGATCATACATCATGATCAAGTTGGATTTATTCCTGGAACTCAAGGATGCTTCTATATTTGCAAATCAATGAATGTGACACACCTTATTAACAAAAGGTAGGATAAAAATCACATGATCATCTCAACATATACACAAAAAGCTTTTGAAAAAATTCAACATCCATTTATGATAAAAACACTCATCAAAAAGGATTTCAAGGGACCATATCTCAGAGTAATAAAGGCCATTTATAACAAACCTTAGCTAATCTCATACTCAGTGATGAAAAGCTGAAAGCCTTCCCTCTAAATTCAGGAACAAGACAAGGATGCCCACTCTTGCCACTTCTGTTTAACATAGTATTGAAAGTCCTAGCCACAGCAATCAGACAAGAAAAAGAAATAAAAGGCATACAAATTAGAAGGGAAGAAGTAAAACTGTCATTATTTGCAGAAGACATGATATTTTACATAGAAAACCCTAAAGTCTCCATCCGAGGACTATTAGAATAAATGAATTCAGCAAAGTTGTAGGATACAAGATTAATATACAGAAATCTGTTGCTTTTCTATACACCAATAATAAACTATCAGAAAGAGAAAGTAAAAAAAAATCCCATTTAAAATCACATCAAAAATAATAAAATACCTAGGAATAAACTTAACCAAGGAGGTGAAAGACCTATGCTCTGAAAACTATAAAATATTGATGAAGGAAATTGAAGATGATATAAAGAAATAAAAGGATGTCCCATGCTCTTGGATTAGAAGAATTACTACTATTAAAATGGCCATAGTACACAAAGTAATCTACAGAAATCCCTATCAAAACATCCATGAAATTTTTCACAGAATTAGAACAAATAATTCTAAAATTCATATGGAACGAAAAAAGACTCTGAATTGCCAAAGCAATCTTGAGAAAAAAGAACAAAGCTGGAGGTATCACATTCCTTCACTTCAATCTATACTACAAAGCTACAGGATTCAAAACAGCATAGTACTGGCATAGAAACAGACACATAGATCAATGGAACAGAACAGAGATCCCAGAAATAAACGCACACACCTTTTGGCAATTAATCTATGGCAAAGGAGGCTAGAATATACAATGAAGAAAAGACAGTCTCTTCAATAAGTGGTGCTGGGAAAACTGGACAGCCACATTATAAAACAGTGAGATTAGAAGATTTCCTCACACCATATACAAAAATAAACTAAAAATGGATTAAAGACCTAAATGTAAGACCTGAAACCATGAAACTCCTAGAAGAGAACATTAACAGAGCACTCTTAGGCATAAATTGTAGTATTCTGTCTCCTAAGCAAAGGAGATAAAACAAAAATAAACAAATGGGACCTAATTAAACTTAAAAGCTTTTGCACAGCAAAGGAAACTGTTGACAAAATGAAAAGACAACCCACTGAATGGGAGAAAATATTTGTAATGTTAATATCCAAAATATATAAACAGCTCATACAACTTAATATAAAAAAAACCAATCCAATCAAAAACGGTCAGAAAACTCGAATAGACGTTCTTCCATAAAAGACATGCAGAAGGCTGACAGGCACATGAAAAGATGCTCAACATCACTAATCATTAGTGAAACGCTAATCAAAACAACAATGAGGTATCACCTCACATTTGTCAGAATGACTATCATCAAAAAATTGACAAATAACAAATGTTGGAAAGGGTGTGGGGAAAAGGAAAACCTTGAACATGGTTGGTGGGAATGTTAATTGGTGCAGTCACTATCAAAAACAGTATGGCGGTTCCTCAGAAAATTAAAACTAGAGCTACCATAATTCCACTCCTGGACATATAGCTGGAAAAAGTAAAAACACAAATTTGAAAAGATACATACACCCCAATGTTCATACCAATACTATTTACAATAGCCATAATACAGAAACAAACAATATAAATATAAAAAACCCAATATAAAAAAGAATGAAATTCTGCCATTTGCAGCAATATGAATGGACCTAGAGAATATTACGCTTAGTGAAATAAGTCAGAGAAAGATAAATACTGTATGATATCACCTATATGGGGAATCTAAAAAATGATAGAAATAAACATATATAGCAAAATAGAAATAGACTCACAGATATAGAAACAAACTAGTTGTTACTAGTGGGGAGAGGAAAGAGGGGCACATTAGGGGTATGAGATAAAGAGATACAAACTACTATGTATAAAATAGATAAGAAACAAGGCACAGGGAATTATAGCCATTATCTTGTAATAACTTTCAGTGGTGTATAATCTGTAAAAATACTGAATCACTATGCTGTACAACTGAAACTAATATGATATTGTAACTCGACTATGTTTCAATAAAAAATAAATAAATAAAAATAATAAAACCATTGCCAAAACCCAGGATCAAACCAGGGGCCTTTAGATCTTCAGTCTAAGGCTCTCACAACCAAGCTATTTTAGCTACTTCTGGAGAACTTTTCCTACATATCTATAATGAAATGTTTGTTTCACTGTAACAAAAAAGGTCAGTATATAGGTTCAGCTGGAGGTGGTCATTTAACAAGTATTACAGTGGTGATGAGGCAAGGCCTCGTTTCTAAGCTAGAAGTGATCAATAATTTTACTTTTCTCAGTTGTTTTTTAACTGCCCTGTAATTTGTTTTTCTCATTTAAAAATAAGCCATAGGGACTTCCCTGGTGGTCCAGTGGTTAAGACATCTCCTTCCAATGCGGTGGGGGAGGGGGGGTACAGGTTTGATCCCTGGTGGGGGAACCAAGATCCCACATGTCTCGTGGCCAAAAACCCAAAACATTAAAGAAAACAGAAGCAATATTGTAACAAATTCAATAAAGACTTTAAAAATGGTCCCCATCAAAAAAAAAACTTAAAAAAAAATAAGTCATAGACTTATTTCATGTCAAAAAATAAAATAAAATAAAATGGTACAGCTGCTACAGGAAACAGTATGGTGCTTCCTCAGAACATAGAATTAGCATATGATCCAGCAATTCCATTTCTCGAAAGAATGGAAAATAGGATCTTAAAGAGATATTTATACAGCTATGTTCATAGTAGGATTATTCACAGTAGGCAAAAAGTGGAAGGAAACCAAGTGTCCACTGACAGATTAATGGATAAACAAAAGTGGTATATACATATAATGGAATATTATTCACCTTAAAAAGTTAGGAATTTCTGACACATGCTGCAATGTGGATGAACCTTGAGGACGTTATGCTAAGTGAAATAAGTTACTCATAAAAAGACAAATGCTGTATGATTCCAATTATATGAGTTACCAAGAATATCCAAATTCATACAGACAGAGATTAAAATGGTGGTTGCCAGGGTCTGGGGATAGTGGAGAATATGGAGTTGTTGTTTAATAGGTATACAGTTTCAGTTCTGCAAGATAAAGAGTTCTGGAGACTGGTCCCACAACAGTGTGCATATACTTGCAGGGGAGTGAAAACACTTTGGGTTATTCACCTTGGGTTAGTACCAGAGGCCAGCCAATTAAACTGACAAAAGAAAGAGTAACAGGAGAAAATGCATATAAATTTTATTTTGATGTTAATGTTTTGGTTTTTATGTATACGGAGGTCTTTTAGAAAATAGAGGAAGACCCAAAAGAAGTGGTTAAACTCGGGCTGGGGTTGGGGGTCTTAGATGTCATTTTAACAAATGGTGATGAATCATGGAAAAGACAAAGGAAAAGGTATTTGGGATTTAGGGGTGGTAAAATGTGGGAAGGCAAATATATGGGGGAAACTAACAGAAGATAAGGGTTATTTAGTAAGGTGGAGTTTATGCAGAGTCATCTCAGTGCCACGTCCATCACCAGTGATAAAGGTTATTGATCCTTTTCTTGTTCAAGAGACAGGGGCATCTTCACAAGGGAAACTTGCCTTGCTTTTAGGCAGACGAGGGAGGGAGGACAGCTTTTCCTGTGCCTGTTTTTTCTAAATTGCCTTTAGTCAAAATAATCTTCATGCCAAAGTGGTATATTTAAAGATGGCATATTCTGATCCCTTTCATAATTAACACTACTGAACTATATATTTAAAAATAGTTAAGATGGTAAATTTTGTTTTGTATAGATTATAATTTTTAAAAAGTCAAAGTAATAGTTGTTAGAAAATTAAATAGATTGTTGAGAGGTAGTTCAGGTGTAAATGGAGTTAGGCAGCATGCTTTCTACCTACAGCGGTACACAAATGTATCCCTGAAAACATACCTAGACACGTTGTAATCAACTTTCTTATTTGAAAGGAAAGTTACAGTGAAACAGTATTATTATTTCAAACATAATAATAATACCTATCATCTCTATCTTCTTCAAATAAATATATATAAATGTATATATTTATGTGCATACACAAACACACAGAGACAGAGATTCTTACATACCACTTCTAATTGGGGAAGTGAAATTAATTTTACACATGAGCACATTACATAAATCAAAGTATTATAGAAATTATTATTATCTTCAGAGGCAAAATTTTTGCCAGCATATGAAAGTTGTAGTAATTCTCAAATTATAAAGAAAAGATGTGGAACAGAGTTCAGAAATCCAATTAATAGTCTCATTTTCTATGTCTCCTTGTGCAATCAATGCTACATTTATGGTATTTTAATTCATAGGAAAGACAATCCATATAAAGGTATACTTATGAGATTGAGCACAGAAAAAATATATACTATGGCTTATTTCTGATGTAGTAAATAAGGTCTTTGTCCTTTGAGAGCATCTTATTCAGAATTTGTATGCTACAGCTCCTTTCCACTAATATCGCAAGACCGCTAGAGTCTTTTTCTCTTTATCAGCTTGCAAGTGTGCATAAGTAAGAAGCAGTTATTTGTCTAGGATATAAATAGCTGAAATAAATTTCCAATTTCCTCATTTTTTCCCTGATGAAATATACTTAAATGCCAGCTGCATTATAACCTTCAAACAACTCAATACCAGAACTTGAAGTGCTATTAAATGTCTGAATACAAGTAAATGCTAAAAAACCTTAACATTTTGTTTTAATTGGCCACAGCTATTTTATAAATATTCACTCAATAATTACTGTTAATTTCTTATTCAAAAAGAATGGCAGAGTAAAGGGAGAAGCCAATTGCTTAAAAAGTTTCCTTGCTTAGTCCAAAAAAAGAAGGCTAGGACATAAAAGAATTCCACAGAATAATAATGATAATGAATCTAAAAATTTCACTAGGAACTCAGCACAATTCTATCCTTCATCATTTTTGGTGTGTTCATACGATACTATAATTTGTTGTTTATGTAAATATATTCTTTTTACTCTTCAGTCAGGGGCTATTATATCCATTTTCTTGTTCTCAAGGCTAAACCTATATTAGGTAAATGACAGGGATTGGCTGGTTAACTAACTGATTACTTGGTTTCATCAGTAAAGCAAACTGGGGCTTAGAAAATTAATGGCTTACCCAAGATTCAGTAGGAAGCCATAGAGCCAGATCTTAAACCTATGTGTTTTGGCTCCATACCTAGAGATTTTCCCCCTAATTATTTAAAAAATTTCTCCACTGTAGGCTTTTTGTTCCACCTATTTGTTTTGCATATAATGGAATAGAGTCATGTATGTCATCGATTATAATCATTGTCATATTGTTTTCTCTGCTTCAGAAAAGCCGAGGCATGGGATAACATTGGCTACAGACAGCTTCTGCAAACCAAATTGTGATTTTTGCTGGATTTCATGGAAATATAGCTCAAACACTCTTTTCAAAAAATGATACAAATACACACACATGCACAAACAAACATACATCTATGCATTTGCTTAACATTTGTTCCATTGCTTTTGTGTCTTTACGGAGTTCTATATATGCATAAGTCTGCTATATTTCTAGCATTGTCTGTTTCAGGATCCCAGTAAATATGTAACAGCTCTGTGTAACACTAAAGGAAATTATAACATTTAGTTGCTTAAGGTCCACTCAGGTTACTCAAATGAGAGTTTCTTAAAGAGGCTTCCCCTTACTGCTCTATTCTCTATCACTTACCATTCTTCATTCTTTTATTTGTTCTAAATTCCATGAAGCAGAGACTTACTATTAGTTTTATTTACTGCTATATCCCCAGCACACAGAACAGTATTTGGCACATACCAGCATATTAGGTGCTAAAATAATGTGTTTAATATCACTTAATGGGTTTCTTGAGTTTGGTAATATATTCTCTCTCTCTCTTATTTAAATATTACTTGAAAACTCTTACATTGAAAACCAAACAAAATGACACTTATTTACTTGCTTATTTAAACAGAAATATTTAGGCCCAGTTTCTTAAATTCAAACTATATCAATTTACAAAATATTAGACCTGTAATAGATGAGAAACATGCTAACTAATCCCTAATACTGATCCATCGACGCAAGTTGCTAGTCATTTTTTGCAATGTTCTGAGTAGAATTTTATGACATTGTACTATTTTTTCTTTTAATTTATGGAGGATGGGCAAAGGGGAGAGAGGATTGGTTATATCTGTCAGGAATTTAATTTATATAGATATAACCAAAAGAATCCCAGAAACTGAGGGCCTTCAAAAAAGTAAGAAATTTGGTAAGTGCTTCAGCCTTGACTGTACTTAAAATATCCAAGTACCATGATTATTTGTGATACTATCATTTTATGTCCCTCAAATAATTAAAGATAATATATAAGTGTAATATAAAATTTAATAAATATATTAAGTAAAGAAGCAAATTAATATAAAAATTTAAACACCCCTAGGGATGGACATTCTAGAACTTAACTCCAATTTGTCCTGATGTTTCATCACAATTGCCTCCATGGAAAAAGTTTTTATTTAGTTTCTTCTCTTTGAAAACATGGGATATTTACTTAGATTTATTCCTCTTGTAAAACAATTAATAAAGACAAACCTCAATTAAACAGGGTCAGGATATCAGAAGGGGGAGCTCTCATGCCCCGCATTGACAGTGGAGACCAACAGGAAGAAGAGAGACTCCCCTTCTTTCCCAGCAACAACTCAGCCAATGAAAAGCCATAGACTTTTTTTTCCCACCCTCCCAACTTCCTTTTCCTCTCTATAATAGTGTCTATAAAAGTGTCTCCCTTTCCTTGCTGTGCAGGGACTTGCCTGTGGTTTGCCATGTTTGTAGACCCTGAATTGCAATTCTCTGCTGATCTGAATAAGCGCATCTTTGTTGGAGATGGCAGTCTATTTGCTTCAGGTCAAAATTTTGGTGGCTCTTTCAGGGACCAGAGGAGACTCCCTATGGCTCCAGGGCTGGGGAACAAACAGGGGTGGTACCCACAGTTGAGCCCATTGCTTCTCACTGCATTTCTCGCCAGCACTGGAATTTGAAGTTTTTCCTGGATTCAAGCTCACATCCTCTTGTGTTTGAAGCCCTGCAGGCTTTATTCAGGATCTATTTAAAGCCTTTGTCTTTCTGCTTAAGGTTTTGTTCTGTGTGTAACTACTCCTTTGGCACTTTGGTGTGATCTTGAGATCAGACTGTTTCAACTGAACCTGTCTAAAAATGCCTTTGGCTCAATTCTTTCAGGAAGGGGCCGCTTCAGATGAAATTGTTCTGGTTTTTCAACTTTTGGCCTATTCCTTTAGAAGGGCTGTCCTCTGAAGACTGCCTAAAAAACAAAAAAAAGCCTTCAGCCTGGCTCCTCCAGGACCAATGTTTTCTAAGGACTGGCTAGGACTGGCTTGCAAGCTTTTGAATTAAGCCATTTGTTCTACAAACTGTTTAGACTGTTTGAAAATTTTCTTTGCTCTAAAGGAAAAACCTCTAGGAAATGGGATCCCAGTTATCTAGCTTTTTTGAGGGTGCCTTCCCTATAGGGACTCCAGCTAATTTTATTTTTAAAACCAAGGTCCTTCCCCATGCACAATTTCTAAATAAATGGACTGACTTGACCAAAGGCAATTTAGAATCTCAATGGCCATGATGGGGAACTTCTGAAATCCCTAAACTTAATTTCCTTAAAACTGAACTGGTTCAGAAATTTCCAAAACTGACTGGAACACTTATTTCAATTGGTATTTTGAGGCTTCCCAATGTTATCAGGTATCTAAAATTGCCTCTCTGCAAAATATGATTTTAAGGTTAACTAAGGCAAACAAATGATTAAAGAGAGAAACAATGGCTCCCAAAGCCCCAGGCTCTCCTTCCTTGGCTTCTTTGTCTTAGGCTCTGCTTCTAGTCCCATCTTGTCTCGATTGCTCTTCTCCTTATGTCTAGACTCCACCTTTAGTGCCATCTTCCTCCATCCATTCTACGTTGCCTCCAATATACCCTCAATTTCTCCATACTTAATTTTCTTGCCAATCTTTCCCTTTTCTCTGAAACTCTCCCCACTCCCTTTTCCTCTTAAAGTTGTCAGAACATGCACCTTTAAAATTAAGCTTTCTGAGGTTCCAGAGGCTAAACCCTTAGGTTCTTATCTCCCTTGACTAAAGCTGAACTAGGAGCCATAGTCAAAGATTTTCTCAAAGTAACCAAAGATTCTCTCAGATGGTGGAGAAATTTATTATAGTCATTCAAACTTATCACCCTGGTTTCTCTGACTTATAACAGCTAGATCATATGCTTGTCAATTAAGGTCAGGTCTAGTATTGGAATGAAAACCACTAATTGGGAAAGTTCTGCAAGGTCACTAGAATTATAACCAGGCGAACAGCCCACTAACTTATCACATGATCAGTCTCAGGCAATTGCTAGATGATGTCATTGAGCAATTCCTAGAGTTTTTCCAAAGCCTGTTGATTAGAAAAGAATTCAGGCTTGCACATAAAAATATGTTGAACCTGTTCATGATTTTTTATTATTAAATTCAGATTGTTTTTAAAGAAAATTCTGGTCTTCCTTCAGATGTTGATTCCATCCAAGTAGCTCTTAACTCTAGTTTATTAATGGGCTGAACCGGGACCTCTTCCTTCTAATAAAAAGGACCCAGATGGAATGGGAAACTATGTCCACTCCACATTTACTTAATCTGGAAAGTAGCTCTCTTACTCTAGATGAGTCATCTCCGGAGAAGGCCACCAAATTCTTCATCTTCAATTCCAGCAAATGGAAGCTCTGACACAAAACGAAAACCCTCTAGTTTCTGCTATTAATGCAAAGAGCCAGAACACTGGAAAAGAGACTATTACAAATGTAAGCACTTCAGGCACCTTCAGCCCTCTAACCAGCCTTCCCAACGTCCTTATGCTCAATGACAGGGTTCTGGGGATCTACAGGGGTTCTTCCCAGTTCTCCCTCCTAACTGACTTGGAGAAACATTTCTTCTGATTGGGGATGAATTTCTTCCCATCCTAAATGACACCGCAGCCACATGCCTAGTGCTCAACCCCACTATTATAAAGCAACCCCTCCCTCGGAGTACTAAAACAGTTCAAATAGTGGGGATTTCTAATGAACCTCAAGAGGTCCTTGTCTCTGAACCTATTCCCTTTTGTTTAGGCCCTTTGAGAGATGCCCACTCTTTTATCCTTAGTTCCTCTGCCCCTATTCACTTACTAAGCAGAGGCTTAGAGAAGCATCACGCCAGAATTTATTTTTCCCAGAGGGGAAATAATTCTAGAAATTGACAGTAGTCATCAAAATAACCCCCAGGTGAATTAAATAGCCCTTTGACATCTTTTATTTGTTCCTACTCTGATGGTACTAAAGCAGATTCTGAAAACACTGGTCACTTGTCCCTACTGAATCAACTACCGCTTTCCATATGGGCAAAATCTCCAACTGATGTGACAAAATTCACAGCGCACCTCCAGTCAAAATTCAATTAGATACCTCAAAACCTCTTCCCAGAATTAATCAATATCCTATACGTAAAGAAGCCCTTCAAGGCATAAAGTCCATAACAGAAGATTATATGGCTCAAGGACTCATTATCGCTTGTACTAGCCCTTGTAACACTGCCATTTTACTGGTGAGAACACCTTAAGGGCTGAGGGTAGAGGTTTGTCCAGGACCTCAGAGCAATAAATAACATTGTTATCCCTGGACACCCTATTGTTCCTAACCCTCATACCTTACTAACATCCATTCCCACTGGAAGTAAATTCTTTAATGTAATTGAGTTATGCAATTACATGCACTTGGGAAGAAAAAACAATTCACCTGGGCAGTAATGCCTTAGGTTTTACTGAGAGTCCTTATTTCTTGCAAATCCTGAAGGCGAATCCGGATGACATCAAGTTCCCTAGAGGTTCTACTCTGTTGCAATATCTGGATGATTTGTTTCTTTACTCTCCTTCTCAAGTCCCCTCACAGGAAGACAGCATCCGCTTGTTAAAGCCTTTAGCCTTAAAGGGACATAAGGTCACCAAAGGAAAATTGCAGTTTGGCCAAACCCAGGTTTGATATTTTCTTTTTTAAAATTTTTGGCTGCATTGGGTCTTCGTTGCTGAACACCAGCTTTCTTTAGTTGCGGCGAGTGGAGGCTACTCTTCGTTGGCGTGCATGGGCTTCTCACTGTGGTGGCTTCCCTTGCTGCAGAGCACAGGATCTAGGTGCACGAGCTTCAGTAGTTGTGGCATGCAGGCTCAGTAGTAGCAGCTCGCGGGCTCTAGAGAGCAGGCTCAGTAGTTGTGGTGCATGGGCTTAGTTGCTCCATGGCATGTGGGATCTTCCCAGACCAGGGCTTGAACCCATGTTCCCTGCATTGGCAGGCAGATTCTTAACCACTGTGCCACCAGGGAAGTCCCCCAGGTTTGATCTTTAGGGCATATGCTATCAAAAACAGGGCTCTGCCTAGATCCACAGAGACTTCATGGTATCTTAAGTTTCCCCAAAACCAAAAGTAAGCACCAACTGTGAGGTTTCCTTGGGCTACTTGATTCTTGCCAAAATTGGATTTGAAATTTCTCTCTTATAACCAAACCTCTGTATGTTTTACTCAACAATAACAACCCTAACCCAATTTTATCCAGTTTCATGGAAAGAACTGGAAGACACAGCTTTCAAGGCCCTAAAGGAGAGTTGATGAAGCAACCTGTCCTTTGGCATCCCAATTATCAGATTCCTTTTTCCTTTTTGTATATGAAAAGGAAAGGAATGCCGTTGGGGTACTCACCCAAAAATATGGAGACCACCATCGACTCATAGGTATTATAGCCAGCAACGAGACCCTGTGACACCGGGATACACATCTTGCCTTAGTGCCATATCAACCACTGCCTTTTTGGTTAAAGCCACCAAGAAAATTGTTGTGGAATTCACTTTAACTATTTTTGTACCCGATGCATTAGAAGCCCTCCTGAATTCTCACCACATTCAATATTTCTCCGCCAGCCATCTTACCTCCTATGAAGTCCTTTTGTTAACTGCCCCTCACATAACTCTTTTCTTTTATAATAACCTTAACCTGGCTACTCTTCTCCCCTCCATCACCCACAAAGTTCCTCATGACTGCTTAACACTGATGGACCGCCTCCTGACTCCTCATAATGATATATCAGAAATTGCATTAGGTAATGTTGCCTTCTGAAGGTTCACCAATGGTTCTTATTTTAAAGGTGACAACGGCAAATAGTGCTCTGAGTATGCTGTCATAATTTGTTTTGATGTTGTTGAGGCAGCGTCTTTATCTGTGGCTACTTCAGCTCAACAGGCTGAATTACACACTTTTACATGGGCCTGAACTTTAGCCAGGGACAAAACTGTTTATACTGACAGCAGATAAGCTTTTGAAGTAGCTCATGACTTTGGAATGTTGTGGAAGCAACATTTCCACAACATCCTTATTTCCAGTGGAAATAACATTGAAAATGGCCCTTATGTTCAGGAATTATTGTGCACAATAATGTTACCTGCCATTTTAGCTATTATTAAATTCTGGGATAGTCTAAACTTGAAATCTCTGGACGCTAAGAGAAATTACCTTGCTGATATTTCTGCAAGGAATGCTGTCCTTAAAGGGACCAACAGCATCCAAACCTCTGTCGTGGTCCAAAAGGTATTTCCAAATTATCCAAATGATAATTTAGAAAAACTGGCTAGAGAGGTCCAACAATTGGCCTCAGAAAAGGAAAAACAAGATTGGAAATTCAATTATTGTTGGTTTGATAAAAAGAGAAAGCTCTGGTTTGAACCAAATAACGATGCAGGCCTACCCGAGACTCTAAAATGCTCACTTCTCACTACTATACGTGCATTAAACCATTGATCTACTGACAAAAATGATAACCTTCATGAATCAATATTGGTGGGGAAACATTAACAGGGCCACAAAAAGTGCCTACCTCACTTGTTCCACTTGTCCAAAGTACAGCCCAGGGAAGTCTGTTCCTACGGCTCCCAGACATTTTAAACTGCCAAATGGACCATTTGAGGTCTAGCAACTGGATTTCATACAACTTCCTCTGTCTAATGGATATAAATATGTTTCAGTCACAGTCTATATGTCTTCACCGTGGACTGAAACCTTCCCTTGCAGACCATTTACTGCCTATTCTGTGGCTAAAGTTGGGAAAGATTATTCCTTCCCGGAAGAAGTCTTCTTGAGTTTCATAGTGTTCGAGTAACCCATTTTATTGGCCGGGTGCTTTGCCAAGTCTTGGCTGTTTGGATGGTTTTACAGCACTGTCACTGGTGTGGACTGTTGCCTCAATCCTCTGGTTTAGAAGAACACACTCAGTGCATCATTAAGACTCAACTGGCAAAATTTGTAGAGGCTCTCCAAATAGCTTGGCCAGAAGCACTGTGGTTGGTCCTTCTAAATCTCAGATTCACCCCTTTTTGAACTCATAAACTCTCACCCTTTGAGATAGTGATAGAATCCCAGTGCACTTGGCTCTTGCTTCTTTTGACCCACAACTGCTGAAAGGAAAGACCCTCCAATACTGCAAAGACCTAATTCATTCTATTAAAAACCACTATGAGTTTTCGAAGAGCAATCTATTCACAGTGCACCCTTGCGAGACGAAGACCTCAAGCATCATACCTTGCAACCTGAGATTTTTTCTATTGAAAAAGACACTTCCAGAAGTACTCTCTTCAACCTTGCTGGAAAGGTCACTATCAGGTTACTGCTAAGCAACCCTTGTGCCACAGAACCCCAAGGAATAGACTCTTGGATTTTCATGACATACCTAAAAAAGA
This sequence comes from Pseudorca crassidens, assembly GCF_039906515.1. Classification (NCBI taxonomy): domain Eukaryota; kingdom Metazoa; phylum Chordata; class Mammalia; order Artiodactyla; family Delphinidae; genus Pseudorca; species Pseudorca crassidens. The sequence goes on from NC_090301.1 coordinate 76,399,131, forward strand.
GCGCCAAGCACTGACTGGACCTGCACATAATTTGGTGGCCTAAAAGTAAAAAAAAATTCCCAGTATTGGAGGAGAGAAGACATCTGATGAGACAGTGTTCCCAAGATATCCAGAGCAGGTCTGTTGGAAGTTTGTTGCTAAACCTTTGATAATGATATAACACAGCAGATGATCTCCAGTTTCTATGATCTTGACAACATAGAGACTTTAAATAATAATGCCTGAGAGTTCTCCCTCCTAACCCTCCTTGTTACCTGAATATGACTTTAATAGGTTTCCAATCTGAGCACTTTCCTTCTGACATGAGACACCACCCAGGAAAGATCCTTCCTGACACTGAGGGACAAAAAGCCACTGAAACCTGAAAACCTGACTCTTGATCAGTGATGCTTTTAGAGAAAGATCATGATCAAAAGAGGGATATGTAAAAAAATTAATAAACAGAAACCTCAAGTAAAAATAGAGCTTGGGCATCAGAAAGGGGAGTCTCATACCCTGCAAGAATAGCAGAGCCCAACTGGACAAAGAAAGACTTCTTTCCTGGCAAGAACTCAGCCATTGAAATGCCATGGACCCTTTGTTTACTACAGCCCTCCCAACTTCCTTTTTCACTCTATAAAAGAGTTCTCCTTCCCTTGCTGTGTGGGGACTTGCATGTGCCTTGCCATGGTCACGGACCCTGAACTGCAATTCTCTGCTGATCCTAAATAAACCCATTTTTGCTGGAGAAATATCTAGCAGTCTATTTGTTTCAGGTAAACACTCTGAACACATCTTCAAATATTTGTAGATTGATATTAAAGCCAAACACAACATTAAACTATTTGGACAATTTTCTGAATGCAGTCATAAAATATGCTGAGATATTTTAATAAATTCACAGTATGGGCAGTTCAGACCCTTTCTAAATAAATATCAACTCAAGTTTTCACTAAAATAAGATCTTTTTAAACTAATTATTTATAAATCCCATCTTTTTATATCTTGATATTTCAGTCATCACTGAGGCTAGCTTTATGTGTCATCTCATGAGATGTAACTATCCAAAAACTGAACTGTAATACCAAAATTGGAAAAAATATAGTTTTCTACATCAAATGAGTATTAACAGCTTTTTACATCTTTTAAATAAGTTTGGATATCTGATTCATTGTGTGTTTCTCAACATTAGTTGTTCCCAGGCAGTCACACAATTGAGTCATTCAAGATGACTTGCAAATGTCCTCAGTGAACTTCACACACACTTTATGATTTGTCTAGAAATTGTAGATGGTATTTCTTTCTTTCTTTCTTTCTTTTTTCTAATTGCATACACTGTGATGTCATAAAAATAAAACAGGAAATGATTTATTTCACTACTATTATTTGCAAAATCTCAAAATTCAAGCAATAATATCTACAGTAGGTATGGCATTTTTTTATAGTTTTTATACTGAGATTTGAATCCTACATTTTTTTAACTTTTTCTTTTTTTTTTTGTGGTACGCGGCCCTCTCACTGTTGTGGCCTCTCCCGTTGCGGAGCACTGGCTCCGGGCGCGCAGGCTCAGCGGCCAAGGCTCACGGGCCCAGCCGCTCCGCGGCATGTGGGATCTTCCCGGACCGGGGCACGAACCCGTGTCCCCAGCATCGGCAGGCGGACTCTCAAGCACTGCGCCACCAGGGAAGCCCTGAATCCTACATTTTTTAAATGTTGAATTGTTCCATAGTTTAAGACTTAAATCTTCAACTACTTAATACACTCAGTAATTCTTAAAACAAGTAATACCACTGGCCACAAATATTTTAAATGGAAGCTCAATAATGATGTTGCTTCTTTTTTACTTTTGTGACAGCTCTGTATTAAAATAGTTCTTACCTTAATTTTATACCAGATCTGATATAAAATTTAATGTTATATGTTCTGATAGTTGAAAATGAAGATTTAAAAAAATTTGAAATAGTGTGTACATGGTTTTCCTGAACACACAAGTATCACATTTTCCCATTTTATCACAACATAGTATATAAAACAAGGTAATAAATGCAACATTATAACATTATGAACTCAGCATATAAAATGCTCAAAATTACTTAGAAGAATATGCCCACTGTATATCTTTAAAAATTCAAATGTATCTACGCATATACAAACACACACATACAAATAAGGACAGAACTACCTGTAAAATTATTTAGGCCTCTGGAATGCAAAAATGTTAAATTTGATGCTTAAGCTATTTGCTAGGAACCAAAAATATCCATAATATGTAGTTACTTGTGGTTTAGTTGAGAGAGACATTTCAAAAGCATACAGGGGTATACAAAACCAGTTACTTTGCTATCAAATGAACCTTCTGACAACCCAGGCCAGCATCTCAACAAGGCTTGGATTAATTTATTTTGATCTTATTTGAAGTAATTCAGAAAGGAAAAAAAATCATGTTTAGTAAATATGTTAATGTCACCATCGCACTAATGTAATATAACCCATTATATGTAGCAAACTTTGTAGGCATCAACTATGTATAGGCCATTACATGTCTAAAAGAACAAGTTCGTTTTAAATAGAAGTGTGTTCTGGAGGATATTTGTAAACTTGGAGATTTTCTAAAAACTGAGGACATATCTTTTCTAAGTGCCAAGAGTTTTCTTTATAAGGACTATATACAAGGATGACTATACTGCCACTAAATATTCTGATTTTTATTACCTCCATTTAAAATATGTTCAACTATCTAGAGCATGGCTTACAGTTAATCACGTAAGTGTTAAATTCTTCAACATAATTTTTCATGCAGTATTATTATTTCCAAGTGAGTATTTCCTCCATGGCTGATAACTGAGCTTTCTAATTATATCGATAAATAGCATCATAAATTGCTAAAGAGCCCACAATAAATAATTTTAAAGGGTCAAAGAATCACACAGGCAGTTGGCTATTTTTATGCTGGAATAGCAAAGCGTATAGTTTTTCAAAGCAAAGTATAAGGGCTTTTTATACAGGCCAGAAAATAATTTATCAAAGATCATGTTTGCTCTATTTTTAGCAAGATAAAGCAAAGCAAAACAAAAAGACATCTCATGAAGGAAAAAACCTGTTAGGTTGGTGTATTCTGCAATGTCTTTGCAAGTAACATATTTTGCTCTGCCAGAGAAAGACAGTTCATATCTCTCATCATAGCACAGTTAATTCCTGCTATGGCAAAGGTATTCAGAACCATTTAGTTCTAGATTTCAAATAATCTGAGTTAATTGAAGTTCTGAGATATTCTGAAATTCGGGGATTGCTAACATATAAGATTATAAAACAAATGTAAACTCACCCTTCTAATCTTACATCCGGCAAACTTCTGTTAAGGGCAATCAAATCGCTGGCCATAAGGTTAAACTGATTGATTTTAAACAGTTCTTTCATTTTCTCCTGGTCATCTTTAGGAATCAGCACAGCCTTTCCCATTTCTCCTGGCCCTTCTTGGTTTCTTGAAATAACAGCTGTAAGACACACACAGGTACACACATACATACAAACATACAGATAATGAACTGAAAATATAAACTCATGTGTTGGATTAGATTCTAAAGGGTATCACTTACAAGCTGGCTTAATCATAAAATCATCAAATCTCTATTGCCACTTACAAACCATGCACTACACTAAAGAAACAACTTATTTTAATTCATTAACTCAATGCTGCATGTTGTCCTTCAAGTCTATCACATATCATATGATCTGACTAATCATTAAGACAATAATTAAGCAACACAAAACACCAAAACTTAAAACTTCTCTTTCATGTTTTTTAATACACTTATTAGAGAGGGATGAAGTTGAGCTCTGGGCAGACTAAGTTGTACAAAATGATAAAAGAGAAATTTTAAAAACTTACCAAGATTAATTTACTTTTACATCCACTTAAATATTTTGGTATTTCAAATATCTACTGCCATTATATCTTTATAAAAGCAAGCAAGGTTGGCAACGCTTTATCCCCATCAGAATTTGATTTCTTTGTCAAATCGTTTTCAAATAAGTGAAAAGAACTTTCATAGCAGTGACATATAATTTTAAATGTCAAGTTGGATTTGGAGGCTATGTGTTCCATAACTGGAATTTCAGAGCAATATTCTGGGCTTGATTGTTTTTATTAAGAGCATTCAGGATTCTATACAAGCTCATGTTCTTGCCATTTCCTCCAAGTTATCACCACACAAATGTCCCTTCTAGCTATAAAATCATGGTTCAATGTGTGTGTGTGTGTAGGCACATGCACGCATGCATATGTCTGGATGTATGCTAATATATAGTAATAAGACAAGGTTCCAGTCAACCCTAATGTACCCTTAATTTACTTTTCATAATGATATTAAATTAGGTTACCATGAAAGAAACGTAGTTCTGGTCTTGACTCTTCCAATGTTTTGCTGTATTATAGCACCTAACACATTAATCTTACTGAGTTTAATTTCCATATACTTTAAAGGGCAAATATATGGACCCTGATTACTTTAAAATGTATTTAAAATTTAAAGAATATTAAAAAGCTAAAACTAGAAATATCATATGATCCAGCAATTCCACTCCTGGGTATACATCCAGAAAAAACTAAAACAATAATTTGAAAAGATACATGCGCTGTACCTCAATGTTCATTGCAGCACTATGTATAAGAGCCAAGATATGGAAGCAACCCAAGTGCCCATCAACAGATGACTGGATTAAGAAGATGTGGCAAGCATATATATATACACACACACATATATATATATATATATATGTATATGTATAGAATATTACTCAGCCATAAAAAAGAATGAAATATTGCCATTTGCAGCAATCTGGATAGACCTAGAGAATAGTATGCTTAGTGAAATAGGACCGACAGAAAAAGATGAATACTATATGATATTACTCATATGTGGGATCTAAAAAATAATACAAATGAGTGTACATACTAAACAGAAACAGACTCATAGACATAGTAAACTTACTATGTTTACTATGTTTACTACTCACCCTACAAATTTAGGGTTACCAAAGGGGAAAGGGAGGGGGAGAGAGACAAATTAGGGGTATGAGATTAACAGATACAAACTACTATGCATAAAATAGATAAGCAACAGAATTTACTGTAGAGCACAGGGAATTATACCCAATATCTTGTAATAACCTAAAATGGAATATAATCTGCAAAAAAAAAAAAGTTGAATCACTATGCTGGATACCTGAAACTAACACAATTTTGTAAGCCAACTATACTTCAATACAAAATTAAAGGATAAAAAGCATGTGAAAATAATCCATAAATTACAGCATTTCATAGAATATAAATTCTAATATAATATAAGAATATGGTCAAAACTAGGGTAGAACACAATAAGGAGACTTTCCTCTGATTTGACCATAATTATAAAACATCAAAACTGATATTACCAGTACTAATACACAATGGGTCTTCCAGTAGATTATTTTCTGTGAAAGGTTATTCTGAGTTTGGAATGGCAGGAGTCAAACTATAAAAGAGACTTAGGCATCTCTGGGGAACTTCAGATACGGGTATCATGAAGGTAATTAGCCTGTAAATCCTCTTATATGTAGAAAAATGGTAAGAACCGGGAAATTTTTAAATGAAAAAGATATATGTATTCAACCTCAAACTATTAAAAAAAGTTATCTTAAAGCTTATGAAGACTCTCATTCACTTTAAGAAGCAAAAATAGAAATGATGGCAGGAATTTTATGAAAAAGCATGTTTTGTTCAATTTATGAATTAGAATTCTAACAGTAATATGTTCCCTCAGGAGTTAGTAAGCCTATTGTCCCTGAAATCAGATGGAGTTGTTGGCATTGGCTTTGGGTGAATTTGTGCTGCTGGTGAGATGCTGGACTTAGATAGGGCTTAAAGTACTTTTCATTTCTAGGATTTCTTTAAGTTTTGATTCCATAGAAACTGTTAAAAAGAATTTTTATAGTTTCCATAGGAGTCCTTCTAATTCTGAAGTAAAGGACATAATCAAGCTATATAATACTACCCACTGACCATAGATATTTTATATATGTGTCTGTATCTATATCTAGAAGGAAATGCATTTTCAATCTAGATTGGTAGAAATAGATAGATAGGTAGATGATAGATATTTTACATATTCTGGTCTGTAAACTTAATGTCAGAAAATATAGGATTAATTTTTTTCTGGGAAAAAGAATTTTTGATTTTTGATACATTAAAGAGAGCTTAAAGAATTTGAGGTTAAAAAAAAATTAGAATTTTTAGAAATTAAGAAAGCAATTCATTCACCATTCACAGTTCTTTAAAATGTCCTCTATAAATTCTAACAAAAACACCTTACATTGCAGAGAAAGGCACTAGCATCAATGCAATGCTACCAAGACTGTGAAATAGATAGGAATGACTTTTACGCTATGTAGAAAAACCATGGAGCTCAACTCCATCATTGTAGACAATGAAGATCAAGTTATAGCACATTGAAGTACTTGTTTTTTGTAATATATTCAAAGCTGTGACCTGGGCTTCCCTGGTGGCGCAGTGGTTGAGAGTCCGCCTGCCGATGCAGGGGACGCGGGTTCGTGCCCTGGTTCGGGAAGATCCCACATGCCGCGGAGCGGCTGGGCCCGTGAGCCATGGCCGCTGAGCCTGCGCGTCCGGAGCCTGTGCTCCGCAACGGGAGAGGCCACAACGGTGAGAGGCCCGCGTACCGCAAAAAAAAAAAAAAAAAAAAAAAAGCTGTAACCATTTCCTTTGCTTAGCATTTTGAAAATTATAGTTTTGTCAGTGGTATGGTAGAGTAAGTATCTCATTTTGTAGTCTTATCAACAAAAATAAAATTGTCATAAACAGTATCCATATACTTAGAACTAGTTTGCAAGCACATATAATCATTCTCCTTAATTATTCTCAGCTTCTTAGTGAAGAATAGATGACAACTTAATGTGTATCAGGTTAAATGTCTCCTCCCCAAAGTTAAATATACCTTTCCATAATAACCTCTAATGAATGCATATTTGACATTTTACAAAATGTGTTTTTCTTATGCATGAGCAGACCTATTGGTATTTTTCACCTTGCTCAAGGAAAAAATGCTAAGTGATTATAACGTGGAACCAGCCTTTTTCTTTTCCTGGCTCTTACCCGGCAGAATACATATTGCTAGAAGAAGCCGGTTTTTTTAATTATTATTATTCAAATAATATAAATAGGAAATAGAAAAGATTGTGCAGTTTAGTATGTAGTTTATCTCTGATCTCCAGTACCTTTAAACAGCAACTTTTATTTTTTTCTCACCTGTTTATTTCTCTCCTCTACATAGTTTAAAGAAAAAGAAAATCCACCCACACACCTACAAGATACCATGCTCCTCCACAGCCAAAGTAAAAAAACAGAAAGAAAAGTCATTGAAGTGTTGGTGTTACTTTTCCACTCTTAATAGGCAAATATATTGGAGAAGGCAACTAAATCTACATTATACCTTGACTATTGATTTAAATATGGATGGAAATGTCCCAATTCCAAATCTGGTTTGGACTGTAAAAATAAATTAATATACTACGCTGGAAGGTATTTTCTTCCTAATTATATGGTTAAATAATTTAAAATGATAGATAATTTGACTCAATATGACATTATAAAACTTGTTGAAATATAAAAGCAGAATCATTATATATATGTACATATATATAACATATATCTTTCATTTTCTTTAACATAGTGCATACCGTATAGATTAAATGAGATTTATTTTTATCATAGAATTCCCATTGATAAAATGATGGCCACGAAAATATAAATAAACCAACTGATCAGTCTACCAAAACGAACACTACATATTAAGTGCATTATGGCTTATGTACATTATGAACACTTTTTCAGTTGCAGAAATATCCCATTAACAATAAGCACTGTCTATTTGAAAAAAGAGAGATAAGACAGTTTATATTTAAAAACAAACTAGAGTAAAATAAAAGTTAGTTCATTTTAAAGTAAAGATTTTATTATGTTAAAGAACATAGTAATATATGATGCATATTGGTAAAAGCATGACACTGGACCAAAATCTAAATGATATCCCATCTGCCATACTTTCCAAAAAATTACCTCAAATTATATTTCTATCCTCAGATCTACTCAGCTGTTAATTTCTGTATATTTGCCTTTAAAATCTTTCTTTTCAATGATACTGCAGCTCTCCTCTAATTTTCATCTCTTCCAAATCGTCAATTGAAATAAATTTAAAACCTTGACTTTTAATCTCTCTCATCTTTGAATATTCATACTTCATTGCTAATAATCAGTTTCCCTAAGACAATGCTGTTTGCCTTGTCAATCATAAACAAGTCTGCAGTGGAGTCAGAAGATGAGGAAATCACACTAGCGGTTGGATCACCATCCCACCATCCAAACCATTTTGCCTTCCACTCAGTGTTCTGTGGGCCATGCTCTTTTGCAAATCTACAGACCCTGAGTTTATAAAGAATAATTCTTGTTAAAGTAAAGGAACTCCGTATATCTTTACTTTGGCCCATTTCTATTAGAAACAATGATAGACTTCAAATATCAATATTATAATACAGAGCTTAATATATATATATATATATATCAAACAAAATTCATTCTATTTAATGTGGGAATAAATGGTAATTCACTTGCTACACTTTTGAAAAAACTATGCATTTTTATAAATCTGATACATCTGTCAATAATACTTTTTTAAAAATTTTAACATGGACATATATGGTGCTCTGGTTTCTGCCCATTACATTTCAGTAACTAGATTTTTTTTTTTTTTTTTTTGTGGTACGCGGGCCTCTCACTGTTGTGGCCTCTCCCGTTGTGGAGCACAGGCTCCGGACACGCAGGCTCGGCGGCCACGGCTCACGGGCCCAGCCGCTCCGCGGCATGCGGGATCCTCCCGAATCGGGGCACGAACCCGCGTCCCCTGCATCGGCAGGCGGACTCTCAACCACTGCGCCACCAGGGAAGCCCAGTAACTAGATTTTTATGCAGCAAGAATATTGCAAATAGCAAGCTCCAATGGGATCAAGTCCAGCAGATATTAGCTACTATTTCCCAGTAGGGTGGTACCCCTTGTTAGATATTAATAAGGCAGCATTTTCCACCAGCTAAGTGAGAGATCATTCACAGGACCAAGGGAACACTAATTTCCAAAACTGTCTTTTACTTACTTTTTAAATCAAAAATATATTCTTTTTATTATATATAAAAATAATACATGCTCATTTAAAAGAAAGAATAAAGAGAGAAAGGGGGAGGAAGGAAGGGAGACAGAGAGAAAGAGATAGGTAGGTAGCCACGATGAAAAAAAAGTGAAAAATCAGTTAAACTTCTGCTTGAATGGTCAACTTTAATTTATTCAGAAACATACTTATATATTTAAAATATGATCGTTCATGCATGCTGAATTTTATCACTTCATTTATCATTATGATACATACTTGTTTTTAATCGTTTAAAAAGCAATTGTTAAAATCTACCCAAATAAATATGTGAATCCATACCTACCTTATAATGGCTGCAAAATATAGCATAACATGGTCCTACCATGATTTATTTAACTAATTCTTTGTCTTTGAACATTTATGTTGTTTCTGTAATCTCTATTATAAACGATGATTCAATTAATTTTCTTCCTTAGTCTACATCTTTAAAAATTTGTTTAAGAATTTGTTTTGAAAATATGGTAGAAATTTAATGAGGAAATTACAGATTAACCATGCTATAATATAATTATTGTTTATCTTATCTTTTTTGACTTTCCTTCTGATATTCCTCTGGCTAGGAATTTCCTCCTATGTCTGATGACTGAAATAATCCCTGTTCACCAGTTTCAACTTTCAGATAAGGTAAACACTCTCTCTTCTCTGTTTTTATAGCTCTTTTACTTTATTCCATTACGCCTTTTATAATACTCCATTACCATTATCTGTTTACATGTAATGGCAGAGAGTCTAACTAGTGAACTGTCCCATTTTACTTCCTCCTAGATACACAGATATACAATATTCCTCAGCCTCCTCTACATTTAAGTGTGGTTTTGTAACTGAGGATAGAAATGCTATGGGCCTGGCCAATAACAATTTCCCATGTGCAATTCTCCATGCTCTTTCCTTGGCTCTAGCAACTTTGGAAGCCACGTGTTGAAAACGGCAAAGCCATCACAAGGAGGCGGTAACACAGATGCCTGAATCACCACTTGGAGGACAGCCACCAGCTGATCAGGTATGCCCACTGCATAATTTATATGAGAGCAAAAACACTTTATTTTGCTAAACCATTGGGACTGCAGACCTATCTGTTATACCTGATAGTGTTATTTTTATTAGAGCACTTTATTCTTTCCCCTTTCGTCTATGAAGACTCACCAACGTATTCTGCCTCAACTTTGACTCAGCTCAGTGCCTGACACCATTCATTCAATCAGTGAATAAGTTCAAAAAAGTAGAAGGAAACTTTGAGACAATCTAGTTCTATCGAGAGACTGAGGAACAGAGCAATTAAAGTAGAGGTTTTTCCCACCTCAAAGATGTATAAAATGATCCATGTGGTATTTAAAAAAAGTAAAATCTCTGCTTCATACCTATTTTTTATATTAAAAATTAGTCCTCACTAGTATTTAATATTTAGGTTGAGAATAATATATGTATGCATAATAAATAAATTTAGATACATTAATACAAGCTGAAAAATTTCTACAGATAGTGGCACACAGTTAAAATGTGTGAAGACTATGGTCTTAAGAGGTTTTAATTAGATCACAAATCAGACCCTAAGCAGATAGTTAAAGAAACCGTTTAAATAAAGTGAAGTATGCAATTAATCTATTTCAGACCCCAATGGTAATTTTTAATAAAAATAGTAGTTTGTGGAACTGTTACAAATGGTTCTCAATAATAACTCAATACAAAGTATGGCTGCTTAAATACTGGCAGCTAGTAGCCTTACAATAATGGACTTTTCTTTCTTGTCCATAATTTCTTCTTTTGTAAAATATTTAAATAACTTCAGAGTGTTATATAAATGGAAGTTATATGCCAATGCATATATGTACTACAGTAGATGCCCATATCACACATTCCTGTAATATTCTATAAAAGAAAATGAAACATAGCTTATAAATTATGACTCAGAAATCTTTTATAAAAATATAATTGTAAGGAAATATGGATATGCCCCAAATTTTACTGGCATAGATAATTAAAGTAATATTATGTGTTTTTACATGCAAGAAAAAAAATAAATGTATATTTTCTCCCTCTCCATATAGATACTATATACTACATATGTATTATACTAAATACTATATATACTACATTTTAAATACAATATAAATTGTGTTATATCCACATACAAAAAACATAAATTAAAATTATGCTATAGAAAAATATTTAATTATGTAGATGTTCATATTATACTTAAGTGAAAAAAGAGGTCATGAAACAATACTAAAAAATAAGCCCATTTCTATAAAAAAAAGTCATATGATGTATAAACATATGTCACCAACGGAGACTTGCAGTGGTTTCTTAGATTAGAAGAACTTTTACATTCTTTCTTTAGCATCATCTGTATTGTTTAAATCAGTTCAACTGTACTTAATAAGGGTATTTCAACTGCATATTAACCAAAACTCTGGTTTCAGTGATGATGGATATAACATGGCTTTTACAGTGATAGATACAGAAGGTGAAGTTAGTGGATGTTGGGGGAATGAAAAAGAAGGGATCAGTGTTGAGTGGAGTTCCTGAAAGAAGGAAAGCTACTTAATGTACCTAAGATGACAAGCAGGTAGAAGAGTATCATAAAGAATTATGGTTTGTTTTAGCAGGAAAGTTCTCACAGGAGCTTCACTATAATTTACAGATAAGGAAATTATAGGAGCTTCACTATAATTTATAGATAAGGAAAACTATTTAAGTAAGGACAGATAGCAAAGTTCTTGTTTCCTCTTTTATGAAAAAGCAAATTTCTATATTAGTATAAATTTTTTTCACTCTCCTTTCACAATCGTCCTTACAAAACCATCTACATGTCTATTAAAGCCACTGCTATTCTTCTGTACATTAAGAGGTTGTTTGGCACCTGTTACAGTCATAAATATTTCCTAGAAACAATGGACCCAACTTTTAAAATGTTCACTAAGGTAATATAATAATGCTGAAACATGAAATTATTTCCTTCTGCATGAAGAATGAGATTCCTCATTAAAAGTATTGAAAAGGTCCTCAGCTTGCAATGGCTCTAGTAATAACCTTAGTCTCAGCTTTAAATAGGAAATCTCCCCATCCCCCAACTTCTGCCTACACTGCCCCCCCCCAAAATTTTTTTTTTGGAAACAAAACTCGAATTTTGGCTTCAAGATGCATTGGGAAGCCCTTTGTAAGGAGACAGCATAGTGGAACAATGGCCATTTTAAAGAAGCCCCTTACATAACCCAACACTACAAATTATTCCTAAAATACACAATAATAAACTCTCAGCATTTGATATATCATCACACATATGATTCATCAAGTTCGCAAAAATATACCCACTTTAGCCAAAAAAAAAAAAAAGCACTGCATTCATTGACTGTACATCGAATTGAGGTAGTAGTTACATATTTTTTAAATAATTTCTGAATGTAACATTTTACTTATGCAACTGCATAAGATGTCCAATAAAGCTCGAAATTAGCTACTATTAGTCACAGAAAATGTGAAGCAAATATTACTCAGGAGGTTCTTATGATTCCACATGTCAGAAGTAAAAAAAAAAAAAAAATCCTTCACAAAGGTCTGCAATTAAAAATTATACTACTGTGAGCAGAAAAATGGTTCATCTCAAATACCCTAAAGTATTTTAAGCCATAAAACTAAATTTACTGCTGGATTGTGCTTTTCTGGCGGCAGTTGTGCTGAATGTCTTTATTTGGTCCACTAGGTTTCCCTCTGCACCATCTCCAGCCTGCTGTGTCAAGGGTTGCTGACCTCTATTTCACATCATCCAGGTTCCCTTGTCCTTTGACTTCTGGTTGGGAAGGCACTGACAGATATTAGGGGATAGGAGATGAAAGAGGTTGAGGTATTTATTTCCCTGGTTCCTTCTCTGTGGGGTTGCTGACGGTTGGTTCTCTCACTCACAACTATAATTTATTTCATGGGGAGTTTCCTATGACCAGTTAATGAAGGAAGAAACAGTGCAAGGCTGGATTAACTAAGAATTTACTAGTCCTTGTTAAAAGCTGCTACTTTACAGCCCTACTCAGGGGTGGTCCTGAAAGTCAGTGGGTGAAAGGAAATCCTCCCATCATGCAGAAAGTCAGAGAGGAAATTGGCTGAATACTGTGTGAAAGGAGAGATGGCTTGAGTTAGGGATCTACACTCATCCATGAGCAGTGGCTAACAGGTTGGACAACTGATAGGGGACTTAAAACACCAAGACTGGAAAATCAATGGCAAAGAGGTCTGATGGAGGAGTATATGAGTGGTCCTCTTGAAATGGGCACAAAAGATGGAGATTCAGGTCCCACGTAATCTCCCAGAGAGGGCTTCCATGGCAGAGGAGCCTCTCAATAATCACATGGACAAAATTAGCCTTCCTATAGCTGTCATTCTTTTTTTTTTTTCAATTAATCCAGTGCTTGCTCAATGGGAGAAGTACTAATAGGCCAGGATGGCACAAATGCACACTATGCACTGATTTGACAACACGAACTTCTCACCACAGTTGACATGGTTATGGCCACCCGACTTGCCAATAGTAAAAGACAACACACAGCCAATCATATGGCACCATTCTTGACCAATTTGTATGAGGTCAATTCTATTGGACCCCCTTCATCATTGTGAAAGAAAAAAAAAAGTCTTCTTAAAGGGAGAAACAGATATCTGGGATCTGTCTCCTCTGGCCACAATTCTGTCAGCACCACCATTTGTAGACTTACAAAATCTTTATTTTACTTGGGTTTTGACATAATCTTACCACAGACCAGGGGAAATAATTTATGGGGGGAAAAAGAAAATGACCCACGGGCTCACCAAAAAAAAAAATCTCAAGCCCTCAACATCTAGAAGCAATTGACTTGATAGAATGGAATAATCTGCTAGACTGCTATAGAAACTTTGGGGAGAAAAATCTTGTGGATTGGGGATGCCATCCCACAGGATGCTATGTACCTTAAAGCACTATCCAATGCATAACGTCATATCTCCTAAGACAGAATGCACAGGTCCAGGAACCAAGGGAGGATGTGAGAGTGGCCTCTTTCAGCAAAGTCACTGAAGGAAAATTTCTATCTCTACAACCTAGCCTTTATGGGGAGAAGGGTACTAGTTTCCATGGGAAAAAAATGCTTCCACTAGAGAACACAATCAAGGATCTGTAAAATTGGAAATTGAGTCTGCCCTCTGGCCATTATGAACTCCTTAAGCTGTCTAACCTTCTCTACAGAAAAAGGGACAACAATAGTGGTTGAGGTGATTGATATTATTTACCAGTAGGAAATTAGACTGCCACCACATAACGGGGACAAGGAGAACTATTTCTGAACCTAGAGGTTTCTCTGGAGTATCCTATTTATGTGATAGGCTGGGTAATAGAATAATGAGGCAACACAATAAAGGTAGACCAATCAGGCTTATAACACAGGATCATACCACCAGTAACTAGTCTGATCATACCATACAGACTAGTTACTGACACAGCTTAGGATACACGTAGAGTAATTGCAGCTGATAGAATGTATAATTATCATCTAAGACCTCATGAGCAGCTACATGTCATAAGACTATAGCAGCTATATTTTATATTAAGAATTTGTTTCCTTACTTTTTTTTTCTAGATTACCTTATACAAAGAGCACTGAGGTTTACTAACATTTTAGATTTTGTTTGGGAATATGATAAAACTGATATAAATTCATAAGAATATGGTAGTTGATACGATTCACATATCCCTTATACTAGGGACACATATTTTTTATCTGGAAAAGAGATATGCTGAAAAAAAAAAAGAGAGGAATGGAATGCAGAATTTTCCATTTGTTCCTCCAGATCCACATTCCACTCGACCTTTCTCAAACTATGCCCCAGGAGGCTGACTTTTTTTTTTTAATAAATTTATTTATTTATTTGCTCTTATTTCGGCTGTGTTGGTTCTTCGTTGCTGCGCATGGGCTTTCTCTAGTCGTGGTGAGCGGGGGCTACTCTATGTTGTGGTGCACGGGCTTCTCATTGTTGTGGCTTCTCTCATTGCAGAGTACGGGCTCTTGAGCACAGGCTCAGTAGTTGTGGTGCACGGGCTTAGTTGCTCCGCGGCATGTGGGATCTTCCTGGGCCAGGGATCGAACCCATGTCCCCTGCATTGGCAGGCAGATTCTTAACCAATGTGCCACCAGGGAAGCCCGAGGCTGAATTTTATAGACTTTTTTCTCTGGCTTCAGATTGGATTTGGCCAATGAGACTAACCAGTAAGAAGTTGGACAGTAAGACAAAATAAAATTAAGACATTTACTCCCTTGGGTCTTTCTTGTGTAGTAGCCACAAACTGGCTATGTCCTCAAACTATAGGCCATAGTCTCTCAGGTAGCCCTCTCCATAGAGGTATTTTTTACGAGTTCATATAATTGCTTCCTTCCCTCCCACTTAAAGTCCAGGAGTGGTAATGACTTAACCCCTGATTACTAGTGCCAGTGTACAACCATTTTTTGTTGCATTCTCTAAACTCTGTTGATTCTTTTGTAAACAGCCTTGTTATTATAGTCTCCTTGGCTACTTGCTTGAAAGTGCCATCTGTTTCCTGCTTATAAGAGTTTAAAAAGGAAAGTGGGAGCTGTAGTGGATTCCCCACTTACATGACAAAGTTTATGGTTTGACCAGTTTAGTATGATAATTTTAAAATTTAAATGCTGTTATAAAAATCAACACAATGCTCAACCACCAGTAAGGTACATATTTAAGTGAACACACTCTTTCTTAAAACTCATCAGATCTATATGAAATACTGTCAAATATGCCCTGGCTTTTATTATCTAAACCATTTTTATTAAAGGAAATTTTGGTTACTTCATAAGGTCAAGGGCGAATTGTGGGTGCTTACTCACCTAGACAAGCTACAGATTAAATTAGTGACCCAATAAAAAACAACAGACGGTGCTCTGAGCCTGAGGAGAAACAATGACCCCTTCCTTCTTCTTTCTCTATATAGTTTACTCTTAAAATCCTTAACGTTTTACCTGACTGCACATAATATGTATATCATATACATGTATGCATATACACACGTTTATATTTGTGCAAAAATATATATGTATACCCACATACATACATACATACACAGATTTGGGGGGATGGTAATGTTTTAAAATATCTTTACCGATACTACTTTTTTCTTTCATATTTAATAATTTAATTGTCACCTTTTCATAACTACCTATAGAAGTGTTTAATTTTCATTACATACACATTGCTAGTTTAATCCTCTACTACTTAAAACCTATTGAGGTTAAAATTTATTTATGGAAATTCTGCCCTAGGACTTGAGTTTCAAGGTAACTATGAATCTTTTGAGTAATTTTTCCCATGAAATTATTTTAACCTGAAGGAAAAGCAGTTTACTCTGGCACAGCTGTCTTCCAACGTTTATAATAGATCCAGTTTTCTGTAGGAATAAGTAATAGCAGTCACTTTAGGAAACAACTTTAAAATTTGTTTGCATTAGTAGTTAATGTTATCCAATAGGTAAATTCCATTGCAATTTGTGGTTAATAGCTCTTTATTCATGCTACTGGGAAGGGGCAGCTAATTTCATATGTATCATTATATTGTTTTATTTTCAGTTATTTTATATTTATTCCTCTGCATGAATAAACTGATTTGAATTATTACCTCTTATTTTATATTTCAAAGAGGTAAAAATACTCCAGTGATTTCAAAATGAGGTGGTTTTGCTTCCTTTTTTTGAAGTGCAGTTATGAATTTTTTAATAAGTGGACTTTAAGATTGCTTACTGACCATATTTTAGTTCCTTGTCCATTGTGGCACAGCAAAAAAAAAATTTCACTATCCTTTTGATATTGTTTCCTTCCAGCTCTGTTTCTTCATTCTGGCTTCTTTTTTCCTATGTACTCTGCTAATTCATACAGTCTCAAACGGGAGACCAATTGGATGAAAAGACTTAATCTGGATAGGTTATATGCAACACGTTTTGCCATACTGACTTGCATTCATCAAAACCCAGACACCTACATATCTTATAAAATTATAGACTCACAATATCTCAAGATTGGAAATTTAGGTATTTTGTCTGAATGCACAAGTGTTTTCAACAGAGAATTGTTTAGAGCCAGTTTACCTCAGCTGACACACAAAACAGAATTTAGCTTGCAAATGTTTTGCAAATTTATCTCTATGATCTTAACAATAAAAAGTGTCTCAGGAAAAATAGATTGATGGGAAAATAAAGCAGGTAGACTAATGCAGTAAAGTTCCTTTACATACTGAGTATCACATCTAACTAAGCAGAATCACGTGATAGTAGCAAGTTGCTATTACCTTGCATTAACTGACATAATATGTTCACTCACTGAAAACTACTTAGGGATCCCCAGCTTGAGATGGTAAAGATGGTACGATATCTCCCTTGTAAGAAAGAACATGGGATCATTATGTGAAAGCATTCTGCTCTTGCTAAAAGATGTTCCCATAAATTTAAAGCAAGCTTAAGAGGAGGTGCAAGGCAGAAGTTATAATTATTTAACTGTAATTATTTAGGTAATCTTCATTTTAAACTATGCAGATTAGAAGAAAGGAAGCAGGGAGACAGAACCAAACTTTGTCAAGTTTAACTGTGCAAGGTTCAGGATATATTTCCCCACAGAGTACAACTCAGAAATTCATATATTAATAAAATTTTTTCTTCTTAGAGTTTTTCCTCTTCTTCCCATTTTTCTCATCTAATGTGAATTATTGTTGCCTTCTCTTTGTCCTGTCAGATCCCAACAACTTATCAAGATATTTTGTAGACTTTCTTCCTGCGTACAAATTATCCAGTTCATGCAGATTTCCTTTTTCAAGTGTGGGGTAGTGTTTTTTAAAATAAATTTATTTATTTCATTTATTTATTTTTGGTTGCATTGGGTCTTCGTTGCTGCGCGCAGGCTTTCTTTAGTTGCGGCAAGCGGGGGCTACTCTTTGTTGCGGTACGCGGGCTTCTCATTGCAGTGGCTTCTCTTGTTGCGGAGCACGGGCTCTAGGTGGGTGGGCTTCAGTAGTTGTGGCTCGCGGGCTCTATAGAGTGCAGGCTCAGTAGTTGTGGCACATGGGCTTAGTTGCTCCGTGGCATGTGGGATCTTCCCAGACCAGGGCTCATACACAAGTCCCCTGCATTGGCAGGTGGATTCTTAACCACTGCACCACCAGGGAAGACCCATGTGTGGGGTAGTATTTCATTAAACAGTTTCAAGTTCTGTTTTTATGTATATTGCATGTTTAGTTATAATTGTTGAGATATACCCGAACACTTAACTCTTATAAGATATGATGAAACCATCTCCTCACATTCAATTCAATTTAATTCAACAAGCATTTATTGACTTCACTATGCCAGGTCTATTTGGGATGCTGGGCATATTATCAGTAAACAACACAGAAAAAATTTCTACCCTAGTGTTTCTTACATCTTATACATCCACAGTTCTGCTTCACCCACCAACAGTTTTCATTTTCTTCTATGATATCTTTCTTACCAGTACCACTAGAAAATTTTCGTTGGAAAGTTGTGTTACTGTCCAATATAAACAAGAACAAAACATGCAAAACTTAAGCTGTGTTCATGTGCTAGGCACTGCTCTTAGCATGTTATATACATTAACTCAATCTGCATAACAAGTTTATGGAATGTGCACTAGTTATCACAGTCCTAATTTTATGGAAGAGTAAACACAGAAATAGAGAAAACTTAAATAATGTCAAGCTTGCCCAGTTAATAAGTGAAGTCCTGATCAAACCCAGGCAGCTTGACCTCAGAGTTTGTGCTATTTACCAGTAAACACACACACACACACACACACACACACACACACACACACACACACACACACACACACACACACACACACATCCCGTATCTGCCCAAAATCTCTCCAGAAAGGTTTTTATAGCATTCCTTTTAATGTGGTTACTTTAATTATCTGTTTGATGGCAAAGAAATCCAAAACTCAATTCAGGATCTCTGATTTAGCTGAAACTATGCTGTATATTTAAAATCAGTCTAAAGGCATCAAATTCTACTGAATAATTTTCAGAGCACAGTATTTTTCCTTTTTGTAATCAGTTTAACTTTTTAAAGGAAAGCAATCAGTTTAACTTCACTGATTTAAAATGTCCCTCTTTAATACTGAACTGATATTCTTCATGTTAACTCAGAGAATTCACATCTGTTAAAAATAATTAAATTTTCCCTACAAATGAGAGAGAAATTGTATTAAGAGAATAGTGTATATATTTTACTACTCCCTAATGCCATGACTTTTCTGCCTTGTGACAAAGCATAGGCAGTCTATACAACCAAATATTTCATCCTTGCAAAATGATTCTAATAACTGTATAATTATTTCTGCAGGAAACATAAAGTCCCTTTAGATAGTAGCTTAATTTGCATATTGTTAATTTGACACAGACATATAATAAAACATAAAAGAGCAAACCTTAGTGAGTCAGAATAAGTTAATCAATTTAATACCTAATGACAAACGTACCTGGTTCTTATTCTAAATCCATTGTTCCGAGCCTGTGAGCATATTTCTCCTGGCTAGAAACCTGTGAATGCTGGATATCTCTTTCTTTTTTATAACATCTATATACTTATTAGATACAAATATAGTTTCCCTAACTTCCGTATAAATGAGATTGCCCTCTCTTGGATGATTAAATATCTCCTGAGATAATGAAGTAGATTCTAGTTATATCCATCTTCAGGTGAAAAATTAAAAAAAAAAAGAAAACTCAGAAATGCCACTAGTTTTAAGGTTAATTCTTGGCCCTCATAGTTAAGGTGTATTTTTCAAAACTAACTTTATCTAAATATTATTTAAACACAATAAAATACACTCATTTTGTGTACAGTTCAATGAATTATGACGAACGTATATACCTATTTAACCACCCCCCCAACCAAAACACAGAATATCCATCATTCCCAAAGTCCCCATGTGCCCTTCCAGTCAAGCCCACACAGATGCTCAAACTTGCTCCTATGTCTTCTGTCACTAGAGTTTAGATTTGTTTTTTATAGCATCTGTATAAATAAAATGATACAGTATGTAGCCTTTTGTGTCTGATCTCTTTCCCTCAGCGTATTGTTAAGATGCGTCTGTAGAGATGACTACTGACTGTATCAGTAGTCATCTCTCTTGAGTAAACACTTAGGAATAAAATTGTTGGATTGTATGGTAAGAGTATTTTTAAATTCATAAGAAATTGCAAATCTTTCTCCAAATCACATTCCTGCCAGCAATGTGTGAGAGTTCCAGTTGTTCCACATCCTCACCACTACTAGATGCTGTTATCATTTCTGATTTGGGCCTAAAAATGAGTATGCAGCTACATCTCATTGTAGCTTTTATTCTACGGGTAAAATATATTTTATTTGATAGTTTGATATTGATTTATAAATTGTAAATATTTAGACAAATAGTATGAGTGTCATACTTGTTGTCTTGAGCTCCATCTGGCAAACCTTTGGAGGTGAGTTTAGATTGAGGCATTGTAGGGGCATCAATAAGGAAACAATTAGCTTCAACTCCCCTACACAGTTCTGGAGAGGACACTATAGAAATACATTTTATGTCCACATGACAAAAATTCCTTTCTCTAGATGGACATCATAAAAGCTGACTTATGCTTCTGTGTGTCAGTCACACATGGTCCCATTTCCAATTTTTTTGGATCTCAGATATTTCAATAGATATCACCTCTACCTCTCGTGGTCCTTGTTTGTAAAAATAGATCTTTTGCGTGTAGAACACTATCAATAATACTGATATTCATTTGTTTTTTTCCTGACACATTTCCTTTATGTAGATCTAACTTTCTGCTATGTTATTTTGTTTCTTTAAAAGAACTTCTGGTTTTCCCTGGTGGTGCAGCGGTTGAGAGTCCGCCTGCCAATGCAGGGGACACGGGTTTGTGCCCCAGTCCGGGAAGATCCCACATGCCACGGAGTGGCTAGGCCCGTGAGCCATGGCCGCTGAGCCTGCGCGTCCGGAGCCTGTGCTCCACAACAGGAGAGGCCACAGCAGTGAGAGGCCTGCGTACTGCAAAAAAAAAAAAAAAAAAAGAGAAAAAGAACTTCTTTCAAAATTTCTTACAGTACAGGTCTGAAAGCAATCAATTTCCTCAGTTTTTGTTTAAGAAAATGTTTGTTTCACTTTCATTACTGAAGGATAATTTCATTAGATATAGAAATCTACACTGGTAGTTTTTTTTTTTCCCCCAACGCTCTAATAATTTCACTCCATTCTCTTCTTGTTTGCGTGGTTTCTGATAAGCAGTTTGTTATAATTCTTATCCCTTTGTAAGGCTTTCCCCTTCACATTTTCTATTTGTCTTTGGTTTTCTGCAATTTTAATATGAGATGCCTAGGTGTGTGTTTTTGTTATTTATCCTATTAGGGTTCTCTGAGCCTGTGGGATCTGTGGTTCAAGGAAACAATTATTTCTTCAAATACCTTATCTGCTCATTTTCCTTTTCTTCTCCTTCTGTTATTCCAATTACACAAATGTTACACTTTTTACTTGTTCTTACAGTCTTGGATTTTTAAAAAACGTTTCCAATCTTTTTTCTCTTTGCGTTTCAGGCTGAGTAACTTTTACTGCCCTATCTTCAACTTTGTTCTTTCTTTCCTTGCTTGTGTTAAGTCTACCAGGAGCACATTGAATGCATCCTATATTTCTGTTATGGTGTTTTTAATTTCTAATATTTCCTTTTAAATTTTTGTTATAGTTTCCATCTATCTGCTGACATTATCCAAGTGATGCTGCATGTTGTCTACCTTTTCCATTAGAGTGTGTAACATATTATCATAATCATTTTAAATTTCATATCTGATACTTACATCTGAACCATATCTGAGTCTTGTTCTGATGATGACTTTGTTGCTTCTCAATATATTTTATCTTGCCTTCTGGCATGCCTTACAAATTTTTGTTGAAAGGCAAACTTGCAGAGGGTAATGAATACTGAAGTAAGTAGGCCTTTACTGTGAGAATTTATGATAATCTGGCCAAGAGTTGGGTTGTTTGATGTTTATTCTATCTATCCCATTAAAGTTTTTGTAATCAGATATATTAATATAATTTACATACAATAAAATTCATCCTTATTAAGATTAGTTTTGACAAATGTATATAGATATAATCACCACCCAAACCAAAATATAGACTACTTCCAGACTTCAATTAGTTTCATTGTGCTCAGTTGCAGACAACCCACTTCTCACACTTCCAGCCCAATAGCCACTGTAACTGTCTTGTTACAGTTTTTACTGTTTTACTGTACTGTTACAGTACAGTTTTACTGTACTGTTACAATTTTTACTATTTTAGAACTTCATATAAATAGAATTGCACATTATTCAGTTTTCTGTGTCTTTTTGTGTGTCTGCCTTTTACTTAGCATGATGTTTTTGATATTTAGCCATGTTCCTCTGTGCATTAATTTATTTTTTATTATTAAGTAGAACTTTTCAGTAAGTATGTATCAAAATTTGTTTAATTCATTCACCAGTTAATGGACATTTGATCATTTCCAATTGTTGGATGTTAAAGATAAAGCAGTTATAAACATTTGCACATGGGTATTTGTGTGGACATATCCTCCCAGTTAAATATTAAGGAATTGGATTGGTGGAGCATATGGTAAGTACATGGTTAAATTTACAAGAAGCTATCAAACTGTTTTCCAAAGTGTATCTTTTTCCATCTTTACCAGCAATTAATAAGATTTCTAGTTGCTCTGCATTCTAGCCAGAACTTGGTATTTTTAGCCTTTTGGCTTTAGCCACGTGTTCTTATTTTGAATTTAACTTGAATTTCCCTAATGCTATGATGTTCAGCATCAGTTTATGTGCATATGTGCTGTCAAATGATCTTCTCTGGTGAAACGTCTGGTCAAATTTTTTGCCCATTTGTTTTACTTGGGTAGTCTGTCATCTCATTATAAACTTATAGGAGTTCTTTATGCATTCTGGATAAAGTACATTATAAGATATGTGTTTTGCAAATGTTGTCTGCCACTTTGTGATATTTTTTTTCCTTAATGGTATCTTTTGAAAAACAGAATTTTAAATTTTTATCAACTCCAATTCATCAATGTCTTTTTCCTTTAGTATTTGCTCATTTGTGTCCTGAGAAATTTTTTTTTTGCGGTACGCGGGCCTCTCACTGTTGTGGCCTCTCCTGTTGCGGAGCACAGGCTCCGGACGCGCAGGCTCAGCGGCCATGGCTCACGGGCCCAGCCACTCCGTGGCATGTGGGATCTTCCCGGACCAGGGCACAAACCCGTGTCCCCTGCATCGGCAGGCGGACTCTCAACCACTGTGCCACCAGGGAAGCCCAGTCCTGAGAAATTTTTAACTGCCCTAAGTCACTGGATTTTCTCCTACAATTCTTATAGTTATGCCTATTACATATAGGTCTATACTCCACTGAAAATGAATTTTTAATAGATAAGTGTTTAGTTTAAGGTTCAGTTTTCTGTTGTTGTTTTATATCTGCATGTGGATAGCCAACTGTTTTAGCACCACTTGTTGGAAAGACTGTCCTATCTCTTTTGAATCACCTTTCCAAGATTGTTTAAAATGACCAATAACTGTCTAAAGTAATAATAGTAATATGATACTGGTTGATGACAGCATACAGATAAGAGCAGTGAATGAAACAAATGTCACGAGGCATAGGATGGAGGTATTGGTAATACTGTTAAAAGTTACCTGTACTATAAATGTCTTGGAGTATAGTAAGACCAGCTATTGTAGTTAGGTTTTAACTTTCTATTAAAATGCATAATTAAAAAGGAAAAAAAAATTACCTGTACTATATGTGAAATGGTATGGCATCATTTGAAGATATACTTAGATTAGTTTAAAATATATATTGTATTGGAAAAGAAGAAGTAAAACTGTCACTGTTTGAAGAAGACATGATACTATACATAGAGAATCCTAAAAATGCCACCAGAAAACTACTAGAGCTAATCAATGAATTTGGTAAAGTTGCAGGATACAAAATTAATGCACAGAAATCTCTTGCATTCCTATACAGTAATGATGAAAAATCTGAAAGAGAAATTAAGGGAACACTCCCATTTACCATTGCAACCAAAATGATAAAACACCCAGGAAAAAACCTACCTACGTAGACAAAAGACCTGTATGCAGAAAACTATAAGACACTGATGAAAGAAATCAAAGATGATACAAACAGATGGAGAGATATACCATGTCCTTGGATTGGAAGAACCAATACTGTGAAAATGACTACACTACCCAAAGCAATCTACAGATTCAATGTAATCCCTATCAAATTACCAATGGCATTTTTTACAGAACTAGAACAAATCATCTTAAAATTTGTATGGAGACACAAAAGACCCCGAATAGCCACAGCAGTCTTGAGCAAAAAAAATGGAGCTGGAGGAATCAGACTCCCTGACTTCAGACTATACTACAAAGCTACAGTAATCAAGACAATATGGTACTGGCACAAAAACAGAAACATAGATCAATGGAACAAGATAGAAAGCCCAGAGATAAACCCACACATCTATGGTCAACTAATCTATGACAAAGGAGGCAAAGATATACAATGGAGAAAAGACAGTCTCTTCAATAGTGGTGCTGGGAAAACTGGACAGCTACATGTAAAAGAATGAAATTAGAACACTCCCGAACACCATACACAAAAATAAACTCAAAATGGATTCGAGATCTAAATGTAAACCGGACACTATAAAACTCTTAGAGGAAAACATAGGAAGAACACTCTTTGACATAAATCACAGCAAGATCTTTTTTGATCCACCTCCTAGAGTAATCGTGGCACATATATACAATGGAATATTACTCAGCCATAAAAAGAGATGAAATTGAGCTATTTGTAATGAGGTGGATAGACCTAGAGTCTGTCATACAGAGTGAAGTAACTCAGAAAGAGAAAGACAAATACCGTATGCTAACACATATATATGGAATTTAAGAAAAAAAAATGTCATGAAGAACCTAGGGGTAAGACAGGAATAAAGACACAGACCTACTAGAGAATGGACTTGAGGATATGGGGAGGCGGAAGGGTAAGCTGTGACAAAGTGAGAGAGAGGCATGGACATATATACACTACCAAACGTAAGGTAGATAGCTAGTGGGAAGCAGCCACATAGCACAGGTAGATCAGCTTGGTGCTTTGTGACCGCCTGGAGGGGTGGGATAGGGAGGGTGGGAAGGAGGGAGATGCAAGACGGAAGAGATATGGGAACATATGCATATGTATAACTGATTCACTTTGTTATAAAGCAGAAACTAACACACCATTGTAAAGCAATTATACTCCAATAAAGATGTAAAAACATAAATAAATTTAAAAAAATAAACAAATGGGACCTAATGAAACTTCAAAGCTTTTGCACAGCAAAGGAAACCATAAACAAGACGAAAAGACAACCCTCAGAATAGGAGAAAATATTTGCAAACGAATCAACGGACAAAAGATTAATCTCCAAAATATATAAACAGCTCATGTAGCTCAATATTAAAGAAACAACCCAATCCAAAAATGGGCAGAAGACCTAAATAGACATTTCTCCAAAGAAGACATACAGATGGCCAAGAAGCACATGAAAAGCTGCTCAACATCACTAATTATTAGAGAAATGCAAATTTTTAAAAGTATATATACAGTAAGAGAAAATAGAATAGCATCATATAAAACCTCAATTATATTAAAAGGAGGCAGAAGTAGTAGAGAATAAAGGATGCAAGGCACAACTGTAATAAATAGAAAACAGTTACAAACATGGAAGATATTAATCCAACACTACAAATAAACAAAGTGTAAATGGTCTAAATACACCAACTAAAGGAAAATTGTCAAAGTGGATTAATAAAGTGGAACTGCATCTCTGCTGTCTACAAGAAACCACTTTAAATATAAAGACTAGGTTAAAAGTAAAGGGATGAAGAAAGACAGACTAGGCTACCTCAAGTCAGAGAAAGCTGAATTAGCTATCTTAATTTCAGACAAAGTGGACTTCAGAGGAAGGAAAATTATCAGGGGTAAAAAGGTGCTACATAATGATAAAGTAGTCAAATGTCTGAAAAGAGATAATAATCCTCAACATATATGCATCTAACAAAGAAACACCAAAATAAATTAGTCAAAATCGGATAGAACTGTATGGAGAAACAGAGAAATCCACTGTATGATTAAGGATGTCAACACTCCTCTTTTAGCAATTGATAGATCTGGTAGGCCAAAAATCAGTAAGGATACAGATGATCTGAATAGTTCTATGAGTCAGTTTGATCTAACTGATATTTATAGAATACTCTAATAACAGGAAAATACACATTCTTCTCAAGCTCACATGTCAGATCGGTACAGTCACTTTGGAAGACAGTTTGGCTTCCAAGTGACTGTACGATGGTTCTTACAGAACTAAACACTATGTTTAAAATGCAGCAATCACACTCACGGGTATTTAGCCACTGATTTGAGAACTTTTGTTCACATGAAAACCTGTGTGTGAATGTTTACAGCAGATTTACTTACAGTCACCAAAATCTATGAGCAACATTTTTGCAATAACATAACACCATATTTTATAATAATAATGCATATTATTTTAGTATATTTTACTGACTCCAAGTATTTTGTCAGAGACAAATTCAGCTAGAGAAGAGCAGATTTTAGTCTCCACATAATTTTGAGGGTTTTTTTTTTTTTTTTTTTTGCAGTACGCGGGCCGCTCACTGTTGTGGCCTCTCCCGTTGTGGAGCACAGGCTCCAGACGCGCAGGCTCAGCGGCCATGGCTCACGGGCCCAGCCGCTCCACGGCATGTGGGATCCTTCCGGACCAGGGCACGAACCCGTGTCCCCTGCATTGGCAGGAGGACTCTCAACCACTGCGCCACCAGGAAAGCCCAATTTTGAGTATTTCTTTCTACCCATATATTTTTCATTTCTTCTAGTACTTCCTGTGCTGTGGTATAAACAGCTTCAGCTTATTATCTGAAGTATAAGTGCTAAACAACTCAAGTCTGAGCATTGCCTTGTCCTAGAGTTTATCCCTTGTTAACAATGAAATAAACAACCTCTGACCAAAGCAACACTAACAGGACTCAATTCAATTTGATTTGATAATCATATCGTACAACCCTAACTGAAAAAAATATATATAATATACTCTCAAACATCCTTTTCAAGTCTACCTCAATATATCCATTAATTCCACTGAGCCAAAATGAGATCATTGCTAACAAATCAAAAGCATTTTAAAAAGCTTAAGATGACTAAAGATAGTCTGACTTACATTCTTTTGCATATTATGTTCATGAAAAGTTGTTATCCTTTGTTTGTGAAGGGGAGCAAAATATGGTATCCCCAAAGTTGCACTTTGGCATATGGATTATTTGAATTAAAGTTGCTTGAGAAACAGCCAGTGCAAGAAGGACCCTCTGACCCTTCTTTATGCCCGTGAAAGCAGGAAATAAATCTCCCATGTAAAAGGTACCCTCCTGTACCAGGAAAAACAGAGACATCCTTATCACCAGAGACAGGGAATTTAGGGGCAAGAAGGCCATATAAATAAACCTTGTTACTTCCTCACTAATTTATTACACCAAGCCCAAATTTCTATGTCTTGTAAATTCTTCACAAATTTATTGTTTCTTTGATTAAAGGATATAAAAGTGGTCTGCCTTGGTCACTTCTTTAAGTATCATATGTTTAATGGGTCTCTTGTACATACGAAATTAAATTTTTCTCATTAATCTGGCTTATGACAATTTAATTATTAAATCAGCCAGAAAGCCTTGAAGAAAGGAAAGGTTGGGCTTCCCTGGTGGCGCAGTGGTTGAGGGTCTGCCTGCTAATGCGGGGGATGTGGGTTCGAGCCCTGGTCTGGGAGGATCCCACATCCCACGAAGCAGCTGGGCCCGTGAGCCACAACTACTGAGCCTGCACGTCTGGAGCCTGGGCTCCGCAAAAAGAGAGGCTGTGATAGTGAGAGGCCCGCGCACCGCAACGAAGAGGGGCCCCTGCTTGCCGCAACTAGAGAAAGCCCTTGCACAGAAACAAAAACCTAACACAGCAAAAATAAATAAATTAATTAATAAGCTCTTACCCCCAACATCTTCTTTAAAAAAAGAAAGGAAAGGTTTTTCACCCCTACAGTTTTCTATAAATAAATGAAAGGATATGGTGTCAGATTTCAAAAAAAGAAAAGGTGTTGAGACATTTCTATATACAGGTTCATAGTATAATTTATATATACACACACACACACACACACATACATTTGGGAAGAGCTCTTAAATGTTTTGAAAATGATCCCACTCATGTATGTAACTGATACTGATTTTCTTTGCTGATCCTCTGTTAACAATAAATCAAAGTTCTCATTTGAATCTTTAATGTATTCTTCTGCCTATGAAAACTGATGTTTCGATTGTTAATATTTATGCACACAAAATAGGAGCACCTCAATACATAAGGCAAATGCTAACAGCCATAAAAAGGGAAATTGACAGCAACACAATCATAGTAGGGGACTTTAACACCCCACTCTCACCAATGAACAGATCATCCAAAATGAGAATAAATAAGGAAACACAAGCTTTAAATGATACATTAAACAAGATGAACTTAAATGATATTTATAAGACATTCCATCCAAAAACAACAGAATACACTTTCTTCTCAAGTGCTCATGGAACATTCTCCAGGATAGATCATATCTTGGGTCACAAATCAAGCCTTGGTAAATTTAAGAAAACTGAAATCGTATCAAGTATCTTTTCCAACCACAATGCTATGAGACTAGATATCAATTACAGGAAAAAATCTGTAAAAAATACAAACACATGGAGGCTAAACAATACACTACTAAATAATCAAGAGATCACTGAAGAAATCAAAGAGAGACGAATGACAATGAAAACACGACAATCCGAAACCTATGAGATGCAGTAAAAGCAGTTCTAAGAGGGAAGTTTATAGCTATACAAGCCTACCTCAAGAAACAAGAAAAATCTCAAATAAACAACATAACCTTACACCTAAAGCAATAAGAGAAAGAAGAAAAAAAAAACAAAGTTAGCAGAAGGAAAGAAATCATAAAGATCAGAGCAGAAATAAATGAAAGAGAAATGAAGGAAACAATACCAAAGATCAATAAAACTAAAAGTTGGTTCTTTGAGAAGATAAAGAAAATTGATAAACCAAACTCTATGCCAATAAAATGAACAACCTGGAATAAATGGACAAAGACTTAGAAAAGCATAACCTTCCGAGACTGAACCAGGAAGAAATAGAAAATATAAACAGACCAATCACAAGCACTGAAATTGAAACTTTAATTAAAAATCTTCCAACACAGACTTCCGGGAAGATGGCGGAAGAGTAAGACGCGGAGATCACGTTCCTCCCCACAGATACACCAGAAATACATCTACGCATGGAACAACTCCTACAGAGCATCTACTGAACGCTGGCAGAAGACCTCAGACCTCCCAAAAGGCAAGAAACCCCCCACGTACCTGGGTAGGGCAAAAGAAAAAACTAAACAGAGACAAAAGGATAGGGACGGGTCCTGCACCAGCGGGAGAGAGCTGTGAAGGAGGAAAAGTGTCCACACACTAGGAAGCCCCTTCGCGGGTGGAGGCTTCGGGAGGCGGAGTGGGGGAGCTTGGGAGCCGCGGAGGAGAGCACAGCAACAGGGGTGCGGAGGACAAAGCGGACAGATTCCAGCGCAGAGGATCGGGCCGACCGGCACTCACCAGCCGAGAGGCTTGTCTGCTCGCCCGCCGGGGCGGGCGGGACTGGGAGCTGAGGCTCCGGCTTTTGTCGGAGCGCCGGGAGAGGACTGAGGTTGGCGGCGTGAACACAGCCTGCAGGGCGTTAGTGCACCGCGGCTGGCCGGGAGAGAGTCCGGGGAGAAGTCTGGAACTGCCGAAGAGGCAAGAGACTTTTACGTCCCTCTTTGTTTCCTGGTGCACGAGGAGAGGGGATTAAGAACGCTGCTTGAGAGAGCTCCAGGGACGGGCGCGAGCCGCGGCTAAAAGTGCGGAGCCCAGAGACAGACATGAGACGCTAGGGCCGCTGCTGCCGCCACCGGGAGGCCTGTGTGCGAACACAGGTCACTAGCCACACGCCCTTCCGGGGAGCCTGTGCAGCCCGCCACTGCCAGGGTCCCGGGATCCAGGGACAACTCCCCCGGGAGAACGCACAGGCGCGCCTCAGGCTGCAACGTCTCGCCGGCCTCTGCCGCCGCAGGCCCGCCCCACACTCCGTGCCCCTCCCTACCCCCGGGCCTGAGTGAGCCAGAGCCTCCGAATCAGCGGCTCCTTTAACCCTGTCCTGTCTGAGCAAAGAACAGACGCCCTCCGGCGACCTACACGCACAGGCGGGGCTAAATCCAAAGCTGAGCCCCTGGGAGCTGTGAGAACAAAGAAGAGAAAGGGAAATCTCTCCCAGCAGCCTCAGAAGCAGCGGATTAAAGCTCCACAATCAACTTGATATACCCTGCATCTGTGGAATACCTGAATAGACAACCAGTCATCCCAAATTAAGGAGCCCTGTGGATGAAAGGCTCTTGGGGCTGCAGCCAGGAGTCAGTGCTGTGCCTCTGAGGTGGGAGAGCCAACTTCAGGACACTGATCCACAAGAGACCTCCCAGCTGCACATAATATCAAACAGCAAAAATTTCCAAGAGATCTCCATCTCAACGCCAGCACCCAGCTTCACTCAACGACCAGCAAGCTACAGTGCTGGACATCCTATGCCAAACAACTAGCAAGACAGGAACACAACCCCACCCATTAGCAGAGAGGCGGCCCAAAATCATAATAAGTCTACAGACACCCCAAAACACACCACTAGACGTGGACCTGCCCACCAGAAAGACAAGATCTAGCCTCATCCACCAGAACACAGGCACTAGTACCCTCCACCAGGAAGCCTACACAACCCACTGAACCAACCTTAGCCACTGGGGACAGACACAAAAAACAACAGGAACTACGAACCTTCAGCCTGCAAAAAAGGAGACCCCAAACACAGTAAGATAAGCAAAATGAAAAGACAGAAAAACACACCGCAGATGAAGGAGCAAGATAAAAACCCATCAGACCTAACAAATGAAGAGGAAATAGGCAGTCTACCTGAAAAAGAATTCAAAATAATGATAGTAAGGTTGATCCGAAATCTTGGAGATAGAATGGACAATAGAATGGACAAAATGCAAGAATCAGTTAACAAGGACCTAGAAGAACTAAAGATGAAACAAGCAACGATGAACAACACAATAAATGAAATTAAAAGTACTCTAGATGGGATCAATAGCAGAATAACTGAGGCAGAAGAACGGATAAGTGACCTGGAAGATAAAATAGTGGAAATAACTACTGCAGAGCAGAATAAAGAAAAAAGAATGAAAAGAACTGAGGACAGTCTCAGAGACCTCTGGGACAACATTAAACGTACCAACATTCGAATTATAGGGGTTCCAGAAGAAGAAGAGAAAAAGAAAGGGACTGAGAAAATATTTGAAGAGATTATAGTTGAAAACTTCCCTAATATGGGAAAGGAAATAGTTAATCAAGTCCAGGAAGCACAGAGAGTCCCATACAGGAGAAATCCAAGGAGAAATACGCCAAGACACATATTAATCAAACTGTCAAAAATTAAATACAAAGAAAACATATTAAAAGCAGCAAGGGAAAAACAACAAATAACACACAAGGGAATCCCCATAAGGTTAACAGCTGATCTTTCAGCAGAAACTCTGCAAGCCAGAAGGGAGTGGCAGGACATATTGAAAGTGTTGAAGGAGAAAAACCTGCAACCAAGATTACTCTACCCAGCAAGGATCTCATTCAGATTTGATGGAGAAATTAAAACCTTTAGAGACAAGCAAAAGCTGAGAGAGTTCAGCACCACCAAACCAGCTCTACAACAACTGCTAAAGGAACTTCTCTAGGCAAGAAACACAAAAGAAGGAAAAGACCTACAATAACAAACCCAAAACAATTAAGAAAATGGGAATGGGAACACACATATCGATAATTACCTTAAATGTAAATGGACTAAATGCTCCCACCAAAAGACACAGATTGGCTGAATGGATACAAAAACAAGACCCATATATTTGCTGTCTACAAGAGACCCGTATGCTAACACATATATATGGAATTTAAGAAAAAAAAAATGTCATGAAAAACCTAGGGGTGAAACAGGAATAAAGACACAGACTTACTAGAGAATGGACTTGAGGCTATGGGGAGGGGGAAGGGTAAACGGTGACAAAGCAATAAAGAGGCATGGACATGTATACACTACCAAACGTAAGGTAGATCGCTAGTGGGAAGCAGCCGCATAGCACAGGGAGATCAGCTCGGTGCTGTGTGACCGCCTGGAGGGGTGGGATAGGGAGGGTGGGAGGGAGGGTGACGCAAGCGGGAAGAGATATGGGAACATATGTATATATATAACTGATTCATTTTGTTGTGAAGCTGAAACTAACATACCATTGTAAAGCAATTATGCTCCAATAAAGATGTTTAAAAAAAAAAAAAAAAAAAAATCTTCCAACAAACAAAAGCCCAGGACCAGATGGCTTCATAGGTGAATTCTATCAAACATCTAGAAAAGAGCTAACACCAATCCTTCTCAAACTATTCCAAAATATAGCAGAGGGAGGAACACTCCCAAACTCATTCTATGAGGCCACCATCACCCTGATACCAGACCAGACAAAGATGTCACAAAAAAAGAAAACTACAGGCCAATGTCACTGATGAACATAGATGCAAAAATCCTCAACAAAATACTAGCAAAGAGAATCCAACAGCACATTAAATGGATCATACACCATGCTCAAGTGGGGTTTATCCCAGGAATGAAAGGATTCTTCAATACACACAAATCAATCAATGTGATACACCATATTAACAAATTGAAGAAGAAAAACCATATGATCACGTAAATAGATGCAGAAAAACCTTCTGACAAAATTCAACACCCACTTATGATAAAAACCCTCCAGAAAGTAGGCATAGAGGGAACTTTCCTCAACATAATAAAGGCCATATATGACGAACCCACAGCCAACATCGTTCTCAATGGTGAAAAACCGAAACCATTTCCTCTAATTTCAGGAGCAAGACAAGGTTGTCCACTCTCACCACTGTTCAACAGTTTTGGAAATTTTAGCCACAGCAATTAAAGAAGAAATAAAAGGAATCCAAATTGGAAAAGAAGTAAAGTTGTCACTGTTTGCAGATGACATGATACTATACATTGAGAGTCCTAAAGATGCCACCAGAAAACTACTAGAGCTAGTCAATGAATTTGGTAAAGTAGCAGGATACAAAATTAATGCACAGAAATCTCTTGCATTCCTATACAGTAATGATGAAAAATCTGAAAGTGAAATTAAGGAAATAGTCCCATTTACCATTTCAACAAAAATAATAAAATACCTAGGAAAAAACCTACCTACGTAGACAAAAGACCTGTATGCAGAAAACTATAAGACACTGATGAAAGAAATCAAAGATGATACAAACAGATGGAGAGATATACCATGTTCTTGGATTGGAAGAATCAACATTGTGAAAAATGACTATAATTCCCAAAGGAATCTACTGAATCAATGCCATACCTATCAAACTACCAATGACATTTTTCACAGAACTAGAACAAAAAATTTCAACAATTTGTATGGAAACACAAAAGACCCCGAATAGCCAAAGCAATCTTGATAAAGAAAACCAGATCTGGAGGAATCAGGCTCCCTTACTTCAGACTGTACTACAAAGCTACAGTAATCAAGACAGTATGGTACTGGCACAAAAACAGAAATGTAGATCAATAGAACAGGATAGAAAGCCCAGGGATAAACCCATGCACATATGGTCACCTTAGTTTTGAAAAGGAGGCAAGAATACACAATGGAGAAAAGACAGTCTCTTCAATAAGTGGTGCTGGGAAAACTGAACAGCTACATGTAAAAGAATGAAATCAGAACACTCCCTAACACCATACACAAAAATAAACTCATAAAAATTGAAGACCTAAATGTAAGGCCAGACACTATAAAACCCTTAGAGGAAAACATAGGCAGAGCACTCTATGACATAAATCACAGCAAGATTCTTTGTGACCCACCTCCTACAGAAATGGAAATAAAACAAAAATAAACAAATTGGACCTAATGAAACTTAAAAGCTTTTGCACACTAAAGGAAACCATAAACAAGACGAAAAGACAACCCTCAGAATGGGAGAAAATATTTGCAAACAAAGCAACTGACAAAGGATTAATCTCCAAAATATACAAGCAGCTCATGCAACTCAGTATCAAAAAAACAAACAACCCAATCCAAAAATGGGCAGAAGACCTAAATAGACATTTCTCCAAAGAAGATATACAGATTGCCAAGAAACAAATGAAAGGATGCTCAACATCACTAATCATTAGAGAAATGGAAATCAAAACGACAGTAAAGTATCACCACACACCAGTCAGAATGTCCATCATCAAAAAATCTACAAACAATAAATGCTAGAGAAGGTGTGGAGAAAAGGGAACCCTCTTGCACTGTTGGTGGGAATGTAAATTGATACAGCCACTATGGAGAACGGTATGGAGGTCCCTTAAAAACTAAGAATAGGACTAACATACTACCCAGCAATCCCACTACTCGGCATATACCCTGAGAAAACCATAATTCAAAAAGAGTCATGGGGCTTCCCTGGTGGCGCAGTGGTTGGGAGTCCGCCTGCCAATGCAGGGGACACTGGCTCGTGCCCCAGTCCGGGAGGATCCCACATGCCACGGAGCGGCTGGGCCCGTAAGCCATGGCCGCTGAGCCTGCGCGTCCGGAGCCTGTGCTCCACAACGGGAGAGGCCACAACAGTGAGAGGCCCGCATACTGCCAAAAAAAAAAAAAAAAAAGTCATGTAACACGATGTTCATTGCAGTTCTATTTACAATAGACAGGACATGGAAGCAACCTAAGTGTCCATAGACAGATGAATGATGTGGCATATATACACAATGGAATATTACTCAGCCATAAGAGAAACGAAACTGAGTTATTTGTAGTGAGGTGGATGGACCTAGAGTCTGTCATACAGAGTGAACTAAGGCAGAAAGAGAAAAACAAGTACTGTATGCTAACACATATATATGGAATCTAAGAAAATATCGTTCCTAGAACCTAGGGGCAGGACAGGAATAAAGACGCAGATGTAGAGAATGGACTTGAGGACACAGGGAGGGGGAAGGGTAAGCGGGATGAAGTGAGAGAGTGTCAAGGACATATATACACTACCAAATGTAAAACAGATAGTTAGTGGGAAGCAGCCGCATAGCACAGGGAGATCAGCTTGATGCTCTGTGACCACCTAGAGCAGTAGGATAGGGAGGGTCAGAGGGAGATGCAAGAGGGAGGAGATATGGAGATATATGTATACATATAGCTGATTCACTTTGTTATACAGCAGAAACTAACACAATATTGTAAAGCAATTATACTCCAATAAAGATGTTTAAAAAAAAAAAGGAAAACATGTTTTTATTTCACTTTATGTACCTCATAGTTGTGAATAAAATACAACAATGGTAGTCTTAAAACAAAAAATACAAGAAAAATACCCAATCTACTTAGTGTTTGATTTAACCAAAATATGGGGGATGGTTTCTTTTTTGTTTTTACTAATGTGGAGAGTAAACATTACCAAAGTAGGCAAGCATAACCAGGTCCTTCAAGTAAATTCCAGGACTACAACAGCATCATCTTGTCCTTCAAACCAACCTCTTTCCCTGGGTATTTCTGTTAATGGCTCCCAATTTTTCTTTGTGGTCAACTTTGAACAAATCTCTCCAGAGCCCCTTCATTCCATTAACTCCAAATGCTAGGCATTCTACTTGCCATCTTTCCCATTTGTTTACTCCTTTCTGATTATAGAAATTATAGAATTATAATTATAGAATTATAATTATAGAATTATAGATTATCATTTTGTTTGATGATCTACTCAGCAAGGAACTGAGTGTTTCCTATTGGGCATGCACATAGACAAGGAAATTATGAAATCCATTAGCTGTGACTTTCCTGTTGCAGGTGGCTTCACTTTGCCACCTCCTACATGCATCATTTTTCATGATTCCAATTGTCTGGATCACTTGTTCCTTTACTTGTTCTTTACATCAAGTGGGAAACCTACCTCATTAGTTATGAACTGAAGGAGAAGAGTGAGGGCTGAATGAGCTTCAGGGACTAGGAGAGGCTTCAACAGTTTCTACCTTGGTTTGCCATTCTGGCTTCCTTGTCTCATCAATTAACCAAGAATACCCCAGATAGTTTTCATAAATACTCTCTAAAGCTGTGTTGTGCAATATAGTAGCCACAAGCCATATGCAGCTGTTTTAATTTAAATTAATTGAAATAAAATAAAAATTCAGTCCCTCAGTTGCTGTGGTCACATTTCAAGTACTCAAGATTCACATGGGGCTAGTAGGTACTTTACTGGACAGTGAGAATTTAAAATATTTGTAGCATTGCAGAGAGTTGTATGGGACAGCACTATCTAGATTCTCTGGACTGGTCCAAATAAACTTTTAAAAATCCTGTCCAAGTTGTTTATAATACGAAAAAATAAGATGTTGTTAAGCTTCTTATTTTTTTCCTAAGCAAAATCTAAATCTGAAGGACCTTTCACAACCTAACAGTTATTGTATTAGGCATATTAATGGAGATGATGAGTACTGCAGTATTCGATGAAGTGTCACAATGGAACAGGTACTAAAGTTTCAAATTTCAGAATATTTCTAGAGAGATGTTTCAATAATATGATTATTTTAATGAATAGTGTATATTATTTTCCATGTTAGGTTTATCAAGATAAATATAGAAACAAGCTTTTTCTTAATTCTGATTTATTTAGAACATTTTTGTTTTAAGTAGGATCTCTTGTTGAACGTAAATTTAACTTTCTTCCTTCCTACTGACATAGCACATCATTCACATGTAATAGCATTTCCCATATTTAGTGTCATCCCAGAGGTTTTGTGTTATTGTTTTTATTTGTGCATCCATCTTACCCACTAGTTTATGAACTATGGGAGCACAGAGACTTTCCTAGTCTCTATTTCCCCATTAAACCTAGTACGATGCTTTCAACAGAGTAAGCACAAAATAAAATTTCCATAAAACAATAATCTAGCACTAATTTGAAAGAAAAAACTGTAAATGTACAGCAAATCCCCGTTAAAGACTTACAATCACAAGAAACAAGATCACTCTGGATGTGATCTGTTGCATGTTTCAAGGCTTTAAAAATTATTTATTTATTTACTTACTTATGTTGATGGTACAAGATATGTATTCCCAAAGTACCCTGGGTCACACTGGACAGGTGTGCTTGATTCTCTGATTCATTTAATAGGACCATTTGGTTCTCATAGGAAGCTCCGTCTTGCCATTTAATCTTTATCATTAGAAGTCCTATTTTAACCTGCAAATACTAACACCTTTTTCTATTTTTCAGTTTTTTAGAACCCATGCAGGGAAGAGGGCTTCTACTTATTGGTATTCCTCATAGTCATTGCCCACAAGAACTTGCTAACTATGCTACTAATTTTGGATTTATCCTGGAAGCGAAGTAGTTATTAACCATATTTGAACTACATGGTGTAGATATAGTATTTTATAACTAATCAGTGTTAGCAAAGGGAGTGGCTGTTTATGATAAAAATGAAAAGCAAGAATATCATTGGAGAAAATACTGTAAGTGATGATAAACATTTCTGTGTATCCAAGTCTCTGAGTCACTGTATACATGCGATGAGAAGGCTTGAGAACCATTCCAGTGTTGAGACATATTTGTTATTTTTAACTCAGTTTGAGATTACTATAGCCATTTCATTGTCATTGCCCAGAGCCAGTTGGA
Organism: Pseudorca crassidens; assembly: GCF_039906515.1. Taxonomy (NCBI): domain Eukaryota; kingdom Metazoa; phylum Chordata; class Mammalia; order Artiodactyla; family Delphinidae; genus Pseudorca; species Pseudorca crassidens. Next base: position 76,437,349 of record NC_090301.1, read on the forward strand.
AAGATGGCATGTCTCTTATGCACTTCTTCTGATTCATAACGAAAGTATTTGTCTCTTTTCTCCACTCTACCGATTATGCTAGTTGCGTTTGTTCTAGAGCCAGAAGCCAGAAGAGGAGTAGGTATGTACCTAGTGCCAAGAATGGTATCAGGAATAAGGATGAAAACAATATTTTGTGATTTTATTTTCTTGTGATTTTCTTTCAATATGTTACATAAATTTCACTGGAAGACTTCAAATCCTGTTTCAATTTGTCTACAAAATATGTATTTTAATAAAAGTGATATCTTAAGGATAAATATAATTTTCCTTACTATATATACACTAATAATATATAGAATAGAATACCTGTTCTCAGACATGAGAGAAACTTCAAATCATTATTGGGTCTAGCACATTGCTAATGAGAAAATAAACATTATCAACAGATGTGGTATCTGGAGAGAATAAAACCAATTATTGAATGTACATATTTTATGGTTTATAGGAGCTGAGGAGCATACTTTGAAAAAAGACAGTATTCAACTTATAGGGGTTCATGATTAACACTGAAATCTTTCATAAGGTATAAAACCAAAATCAATGTATTCAATATTACAAATATTAAAGCCAGTGCCTCTTAAAATATGATAAAATATGATCTATTTAATTTCCTAAAATTTATTCAGATAAAACATGCAAATTCTAAATAATCCCATAAGTAATCCATGTTATTCACTTCTTTTCTAAGTTTAATAAATAGAACACTTTTGGGCACAACCCATGAATAAATAGAACTAAATAAATAGAACTGAATTCTATTCAGATATAAAGAAAAAGCTGTTCTCTTCCTTTTCTCTTCTTGCAGAGAGACCATATGCATTATGCATAAAGAAAGAGATTTGAGGACAAAAATGAATTTGGAGTGGAGTGCAAAAATTAGCCTGTTTTTGGCAATGATTTGAAAGTAAATATTAAATTAAACCTTTAAAAGTAGGAGTCATCATCACCCTTCATTTTTTCCACACATCCCTTTGGCATTCCAGTGAAGCTCTTATAGCTCTTTTCAGATTAATGTTTTAAATATATAAAATAAAATGTATAGGGTTATAATAGACATTAATTCTACTGAAATAGTTATAAAAATATTAAAAAAGCAAATTTATGATACAGTAATATAAATTCTTCTCTGCTAACTCATCATATAACATGATGAAGTACCAAATCTACTATCTCCAATAATTTTGAAGTAGTGATTAGACTAAATGATACTTAAAGATATCAGAACATCTGGACAGTTAACAGCTCAAAGAATCACAAAAAAGATCTAGCCATTAAAATTGTCGGTGCAACATTAAATTGGCTATATCTGAACAACACAGGTCAGATTTATTAAGTACTAGACATTTGCGATAGGAATTCTCACTTCGAAAACATCGCTCACATCAATTTTGCATCAGGTAGAGCTGATAGACATTCATCCTCTGTAAATAAGTATTTTTTCTATTGAAACAAAAAATGTTTAGCTTTTTTAAAAAATTGGAGTATAGTTGATTTACAATGTTGTGTTAGCTTCTGGTGTACAGCAAAGTGATTCACTTATATTTATATATATATATATACACACACATATACATATTCTTTTTCATATTATTTTCCAAAAATATTCAGTTTTTTAAACTAGACCTGGAGTCAATGAAATAAGTGTAGGTATTGGGAAATTAACTGACAGAAAGCACTGTATAGTAACAAAGATAGTAATATGCATTATATTATGTTGAACATAAAATTATTTTATTCCTCTTTTCTCCTTAATTCAACAAATAAATTAGGTTACATAAGACTGAGAGCTCTGAAAACAGAAATAATGAAGATGAGGGCAAGCAAGATAATTAACTGGGAGAGAGATAGTTAACGTGTAAACCAAGAGAGTGTGTTAAATAAATATTTTCCTTCGGAAGTGAAATCAGTCAGCCAATTAAGTACTGTACATAACTACTCAGTGCCAAGTTAAATATTGAAATGTATTTGGGGAGAAACAGAGAGAGAGAAAGAGAGAGAGAGAGGAAGGGAGGGAGGGAGGGAGAAAAGGAGGCAGAGACAGAGAAAGAAAAATTGACTGAATACAAGATTATGATATGTACTAATTAAAATGAAATATCTTACTTTTTATTTTAAAAGATACATTTATTTGTCAACCAAATAGGTCTTTAGAGTTTATCTGAAGTGGCAATTTTAAGACAAGAGTTACTGCTGGCAAATAATTTTTACACATTTGATATCCTGTGTCTTAAAGTCAATGCCTTATTAATCATAGGTGACTAGTGTAGTAAAGGATGATAAGAGTATATGCTGAAGCTGCACAGCATTCCATCAAGGCTTTGAGCCCAGCAAGCCATCTCACAGAAGGAAACCTCATTGCCCAAATATTTCCTTTCGTGACTGCACTTTTTGCTCATCTCACTGGGAAGCTACTCTACTTTGCTACCCTGGAAACTGCCTGGTGGCCTAGTTTTATAGGAACTTGTCCAGCTGGCTTTAACAGGCTGCTCAATAGCATTGAGTTTTATACAGAAGAAACAAGCTTGAGAAAAACAATAATAATAACTTATCTACACAGAACATGTGCCCAGTTTTAAAGACACTTTATATTTATGAACTCGGAGATAGCTCTCTGCAACATCTTGGGAAAATTAAATGCCAACTTCTAAACAGTGACAGAATCTACTTGTAGCAAATGGGCACAAAACCACCACATCAAAAGATAATACTTTTAAAATAAGTCAACAGGCAGTTCCATTTATTGCCTTATGTGGTCGTATTTATATACTACTTTTATTCAGTTTAACAAACAGCTTGATGTAGTTTGGGGGTCGGGGGGGTAGTATTTAGAACACGATTTCCTGGGTTGGAGTTAAGTTTTATGATATACTAATTGTATACTGAAGTATATGGATATTCAGCAAGGATATTTACCATATTATGAGAAATTGTCTCATTTGCAAAATGAGGAAACTATCCTGTGAAATGTCTGGAATCTCCATGAGATTCAAATGAAACAAAGTCTGGCAAAATAATTTAAATGTTAACAGGATATTTTGTAAATGGTTTTCTGTATTTATTTTTATTTAACCGTTTTACCTTTATTGTGGCAACTCTTCCAAGAAGTCTCCCCTAAACTTTCAGTTTGGACTTTGTTTTTGAAGCTGGTTCAAATGAGTAACTAATTCATCTTCCTCAACAAACCCACAGCAAGTATGTACTATTCAGTTTTGTACCGGCACAGCATAGTATATTACAGATGCTAAACAAATACTGATGAACTGCATTAAGCTAAAATTAATGTTTTTTAAATGCTTAAGGGGATTAGTGTTGACTACAGATAAGCATTAATTGTATTTTGGGTTTCTCTTAATCTCCACAATCACTAATATTTTGGTTATAAATATCACTTAAAGAAAAGGCACCAAAGAAAAAGATAAAAGAGAATCCTCTATCCTCAAATAGTTGATAAAAATACAGTTTAAAAGAAATATTCAGCATTTACTACCTATTTCACATCTCATTTTCTTTATTCATATTATTTTATTTCTTCTACAATTGAGATTCTATTGAGACATAAGTAGGACTATATTATTTTCATTTAATGGGACATGAAATCTTTTGAGCCTTTAAGTACTTGAATTTATATTTAAAATTTTTCTACTTAGTGCTATAAAAGTAGATGTGTTGAATATTCTATATTTTTTGAACAAGCAGTGGGATACAATCCAGATACTTACTTGGGCACAGCAAAGAAACAAGTCATTTTTCTCTGCAAGGAGTCCTTTAAAGTAAAGAAGTACCTTCAGCTGCCTACATCCCACAATGTTCCCTGTACTCATGTTTCATGCCTCTTACCGAGTACACACAATTTATTTTTCTTATTGAAAATTAGGTGCTAACCTAACCTCATCTCAGTTACCATTGGTAGTGCTGATTATAGAGTAAATGATGCTTCTGTACAACCATAAATTTCTCTTAGTCTTGATGCTAAGTACAGTCCTAGGTCCTCTTAAAGCAACTTCTGGTTCTAGCAAGAATAACTGTACATTTTAAGTATTTGACTATGCCAGCGCAATTCCAACAGTGACAGTTTTCAGTTAATTAAGTTAATTGGCGGAGATATTTCCAGCATTCCAGGAGATATAGCATGGAGCAGGCATTTCAAATTGGGTAGCTGCTTTTAAACTCCAGAAGATCCATATTATAACAGACATTTTGCATATCTCATTTAGTCTAGCAAAACACCTTCACAGAAAAGATAGGGCCTTCTAATGCATACAAAACGTCAAACGTTGCCTCAATTTTCTTCTTAATAATTTTAATTGGCTCTTATTTTAGAACCAAATTAGTTTTGAAGAGAGCAGTGTAGAGTAATCCCTACCAATATAAATGAGATCTGTCAAAAATTACTGCAGTTAACTTGGCTGGGAGTTTACAATTTTTCACAGGAGGACTCACAGGCCTGAGCAGCTGGAACTTAGACTGTCAAAGCACTGATGTGAAACAATCTGAACAACCGTACACAACTAAATTACAGCATTTTTTGCGGACATGAAGCATAAAATGCCTCCGCTGACAGCAAGATTCTCTATACTTAGCTTGTGATAACAGCATTGCCAGGCAGGGCTTCTGCCTATCTAAATTTTGATAATAAACACTCAGGATACCATTAAATTTCTGATTAGTTCAAATCAGTTCTGTAATCTAACTGATCCATTTAGTTATTGACTATAGAGCCTTACACTGGTCACCTGATCTCATTAAGCCATTAATTAACATCTAAATAAATATTTATAATTACCCCAATAGAGTGGAAAAATAAAAACTTTCAGTTTAACCATTATGTGTCATTGTCTGACAGAAACGCTTATAATTCTGAGGAAAGGGTTTATGAACAATTTTATATATAACTTAGACTATTTAAAATGATTTAATATAATAATCCCCTATTACAAAAGATACTGAAAATGGCAAAGTTCTTAGTCAATGGTCTTCAATTCTTCTATTTAAAACTGTTAAAAGCACAAGTTTAATAACATTCAACCAGAAAATATGATGTATGCTATAAAAATGATAAATGGTAATGTCATCCCTTTTATTTAGCATATTTTAATGCTTAATACAGACTATATGTATATACTGATATGATCATTTTCTTCAGCTTGTGAAGATTATTTCGAGAGTCTTGAGTTTTTGAGCCACATAATCAATATCTTCCCCAAGTTGACCATCTTTTAACATGTAATAAGCATGCCCTTTTATCATCATTCTAATCAATAATAAGAGATTAAAAACTGAATACAAATCAAATTTATTTATACATTTATAAAAGTACATAAAATTATATAAATATTAAAAATAAAACTATCAGTTAAATAAGTTAATGAAACTATACAGACATAGGTGAATAAACCTATATAAATATGTCATTCAGCATATACTGCACTGTCTCCATTCTAAAGTGAAATCTTCTCAACAAGAGTATTATCAGAGACTTCAAATACCTTGAGCCCTAGACTTCAAATATAGTCTTAGCAATAAAACGGGGAGAAGATTAATTATTGTATATCATTACACTATTATAGTTTATTTATGTAGTCTAAATCATTTTAAGCAATTTTTTTTTTTTTTTTTTTTTTTTTTTTTGCGGTACGCGGGCCTCTCACTGTTGTGGCCTCTCCCTTTGCGGAGCACAGGCTCCGGACGCGCAGGCTCAGGGGCCATGGCTTACGGGTCTAGCCGCTCCGCGGCATGTGAGATCTCCCCGGACCGGGGCACGAACCCGCGTCCCCTGCATCGGCAGGCGGACTCTCAACCACTGCGCCACCAGGAAGCGTCTAAGCAATTTTTATAACAACAGTTGGCTCTTACTGAATTAAACTTTTTCATCCCTGCTAATAATTTTGATAATTCTATATTTAATATTTAGTCTGGTCCATCAAATTAAGAACCTAAACCATTATGCAAAAGATTCTAATGAGAACATTTGTTGTTTTCTTCCTATATCAAAGAAATCTAATACGGTGCATTACATTCTTTAATGATGCATTTTAGATTTTTAAAATTTTAAAGGGTGCTGATGTATAGATATTTCTGTTGGATAACTGTAACATACATGTTTATGCAAAATGGGGAAAGAAATAGGGGCATAAAAGGGAGTAGGATAAATATAAATTACCCTAATTGAGAAAACTTATTTTTATAACAGTAAAGGAAATTTGAGTTGAATATCCAGAGCAACTTCCTGACTACGAACAATAAAATGAATTATGGAACAGCTTCCTGAGATTGTGGAAGAAGCTCACCATGGAGGTTATTTTAAAATAGACGGGGAAAAGTGCTGAAGGTACATTTTGCAGCATAGGAAATCTGAGTTTTCAAAAGGATAGAATGAGTAAAACAAGTTTGCTATTTTTAATGGGTTTCCATTTGGGGCTTGAATTAATAAAATAAATTGTAAATTGTAGACAGACAACATTCTCATCACCCCTCCTCCACCAAAGGTCTGTGTTGCAGAAGCTCTATTCCAGACAATAATGGCTGAGTGGCCTGGGTATGCCATACCCCATACCCCAGGTATGGCAGGGTGAAAAAACACCTGGCAGGCCAAGAATAGTGGGGGCCTAATCACATGTGCCCCAACACACACCCATAGGCCAAAAGTTCTATGCTAGGAGAGGCAAACCAAGAAAACCAGAAGCTACCACCTCCATCAGTATCCTTCTTATGAAATAGGAGTGTCACTCCTAAGAAAAGTAGACCACTGTCCCACCCTCAGCTTCAGAGCAGACAGGCACAGAGATTTTGGCCAGGGGGAAGGCAGGCCATAAAAACAGAGAGCTCCAGAGTTCTTCCCAAAGGAACAAGCTTTGTTTAGAACAGAGTGCAGACAAGATCAAGACTAAAGGCATTCTCTATAATGAGAATTATTGGGAAGTGAGAACTGGAGGGGGCAGGTAACCAGATAAAGAATCAGGCAAGAAGAGTCCTCCTGGATTCAGAACAAATCTCAAAGACTAGTCTCTAACATTACCTTTGCAAAGGAGTCAATGTAATTGGATCAGACTCTGCAGAAATTTATACTCCCAGGCATTTTTAAAAACAATAGAGCAATCAGTTGGCGATTGGTGTTGAACAACAAACATAGCTCTAATACTTTGTGCAAAATGCTTCCCAAAGTTGTCCTGATATTTATTTTAAAACATGCATGGTTACCTCTACTTTTTGCTGTATATAGAAATAACTATATACAGAACACTCATAGAAAAGGTGGACAAATATTTTTAAAATACATAGAATATATACGATTAAAGTAAGATTAACAGGCAAAGGAAATAGGATCTGAATCTAGTTCAATGAAAGTACAGAATAGTTTCTTCTTCATATCTACTAAAGATTAAACAAGAAAAAAGAATAGGATAGAACAGAAGAGATGAAAGCTGGGGTTACTTTTACAAAATTAGAGCCTCAAGGCTACTGTAAAGAATCAAGTATAAAGGACACAGCCTGTGACCACTACTGTTAATACATTTTCACCAAATGGTAAAACTTTTCACCCTGTATTATAGTTCTCTATTTATTTTTTATTTATAATCTACCTCATTCAAAAAGGATATAAGACAATTTACAGAAACACTTTGAAAATTCTCCAAAACAAAAGCATTAATGGAAAGTGGAAAACAATCAGTAGCATAAAGCCATGAATAATTCCTGCAAAAATGTTATAAGATTCAAAATAACTATGAAGTCAAGATACAGATTTAGTTCTGACTCTTTTTTTTGACAAAAAAAGAGAAAAACATGAAGAGTTTCAGTTACACATTTTTATTCCAAGAAAATTATACTGTTGCTCTGAAGGTCAGCCTATCCCAGCACTGAGGTCTGACAGAAACATGTCCAACAAGTCCTCATTCTGGGAATATTGAGTAACGACAGGAAAGTGCACCATAAATATAGTAGCATCCTAAATTGAATTTATCAAATTTGAAAATATTATCGAATTTACACAATTTTTTTCAGTTATTTTAGGGGGTGCATGAATAAATACATTTGAAGACTACTAGTCAAGCAAACATAATCACATTTTAGAAGAATAAAGTCTTTCAACTGTTTAGAGTCAAGAAGCGATGGTGACAAACAAATTGACAGCAAGACCTAGACAAGTAAACTTATAATAGATTATGATATCAAATCATAGTCTCATTAAAACAAAATGAATTTGAAGAAACTCCAAGGCAGACTTATGAATGTTAAAGTAAAAAAGGACCCCGTAAAAAATAAAAAAGGTCTCTGTATAATCGGAATATAAGTGCTATGAATTCCACACACAATGTGCCTTCAGTTAACGTGAAACATATTTTGATACTTAACGATTCGGAGACTTTTTAAAAAAAATCATGTACTATAGTACATAGTTTATCTAAGGCTCCACTGATCTGTACAACTTCTGAAAAATTAGCCTATGAGCCAATGGTATAGGTAACACTATACAAGAGCAATTTTTTTGACAAACAGTTAAGGTTTCTATACAGATAACTAAATTCTTTCATGAAAAACAAATGATGATGACAGAGTGCATGTAGTGAACTAATTCCACCTATTTCATCACAAGCTAGATTTGTTTTCATCCAGAAAGCTGTTTTAGTTGTGTTTAATAGTATATCTGTAAATTAATTCCATCTTCTTTAATAAAGTCACTTTCTTGAGGTTATAAATCTGCCAGTTCCCTCTATGTTATGTTGATAACATTTAGAAATATAAATAGGTATACCTTGCTTTAGTAAATATTTAGTTCCCAAGTTGTAATTTAAATAGTAGTTTTCTAAAAGTTAACTTATGCTTTAAGGTATCACCAAAAACAAATTCAAAGGTAAATCTTCTGTGGACAGATTTACATTTATTGGATAAAAAAAAAATTAGTGCTCTGAATAAAGATGCGTACAATCAAAAGTTTAAGTAGACGAGTACGTAGAATACTGATTATAAATTTACAAGTACTCATATCTTTACCTGAGACAAAACCTTAAAAGTATATATAAAAAGATTTTTCTGTGCAAAGAGGAAAGTATATATCTCACTAAAGGCAAGGGGAAAAAGGGTTGGTCAGTTTCATACTACAGCTTGCTGAAAGTTTGTCTACTGACAATGGGCAACAAACACAGTATAATAACTTTTTAACATAGACTAATAATGACACTGTAAAATTAAACAAACCAAATTACAAAGGACTTGAGAAAATAAAATTTTCACGAATTGATCTTCATTTGAAAAAATCAGAAGGTGGGAGATGAACTCTATTTATGCCTAAAGCTTAAAATGTATTATCACATGTAATCCTCATAGAAACTCTGTTATTTGATCAATGAGAAAGTGGGGCTCAGAGTTTAGGTAATTTGCCTGAAGTTTACTTCAATGAAATGATGGAAGCAGAAATCAAACCCAAGACTCTGGAACTCTCCAGGCTTTAGTGCCTTCTTTGTAGCTCATTAGTTAGGGCACACAGACTCTTAGCACACCCTCCTGTCTCTCACAAAGTCAAGGAATTCTGAATGAAACCTCTAAGTGCGGTTTCTCCAATTTGTTCCTTTGGATGTAATTACTACAACTAGCTTTGTGAGGCTAAGCTGCACCTGAAAACAACAAAGGTTTACAGAAACAGTCATTCATATACCTCACTTTCAGCTTATATTAAAATCATAATTGTTCGTTGTCATAACAGTGAGTCCCAATCCACAATTTTCAGTTCCCGCTATTTCAAACCTAAGCAAGAAAATAAGGAAAATTTTTCTTCTTCAAAGAAACTATCTAACTTGGCACTTTTCTTCCATTAGAGTGTTTTTATCTTCTGAGAATTAGTCCTGCCAACTATTTCTATTTCCTGAGCAAGGGGAGGGGTGGGTGAAGGGGCACTAACACAGCTCAGCAGGAATATAAATATAAATCAATTGTGTGGAATTGGGTTCTCTGGCATTTTCATTCCGGAAAATCTTCTGTAGGACCAGGCACAGGACCAATAACTAAGCATGACCTTGAAATTGCTTGAAAGCAATTAAACTGCCTCAGTGAGGGGAAAAAAAAAAAAAAAAATTGAACAGTGACAGAGAATATAGGAATTTCACTCTTAGCCACAAAATTTGATGTGAATGTTCAAAATTGATGCTTGTGGTAAATTACTTAAAATATAAAAGATTTCTGAACAATTTTAAATAAAACATGACTAATCATTGGTCTATGAAGAGGATTAAAAATGAAAGAATAACATTCAGAATGATGAAGGAAATATTCATATCTTAGTACTGAAGTTTACCTTAGTTTATCTCAGTACTCATAGCATGAAATCTTATCTGAACATTAAGAGCAAGCTTCCCTATTATTTTAGCTAAAACAAATACCTTCGTTTTAGTTGGCATGAAAGATGAATTTGTTTTCATACATGGGTTTTTCAGCATTTGTGATAGAGGCAAGTGAAAACATTAGTATTATAGTAGTTTTAAATAAAACATGACCTTTCTAAGAATAGTTAAATAATTTAGGGATTATGTTATACTTAAAATTAATTTCCTGATATTTAGTGAGCTTACCTTAGAGTTGTAATACTGTTTTATGGATCTAACTTAGTTTTAAACAGTCCTTTTCATACTCAAATATTTTATCAACCAATTTTTTTAAATAAAATCCAAGTCGGATTTGTATACTAGAAACTATATAAACCAAGAATCTTGTTAATCAGTTCAGTAACAAACTTCCTGTAATAAATTCATAATTAGATTATAGAGAGAATCCCAGGAAAACAAATATAAGGAACTTAATAAAAATGATTTTGTCATATCCTTTAATCTATTACAATAAAAAGCGACATTTATAGTTAAAATATTACTTATGGACCATTACTGCTTGGGCCTCTAAAAACAGCCACCAACAGTAGCGTTTAAATTAAATCTCTCCTTTAGTAAAAACTGAAAAGCATATATTTTTAGTATTCCTGAGGCAGCCATTTGCATACATGGTAACTGTCTCAAACCCCTTCAATCTGCTCTCCACTTCCACCAGATGGACAGTCTCAAAATAGCTGCCCCTTCAGCCCTTGGGTTCAGAATACAGCCCTTTCTCCCTTCCTATTATCCATGAAAACATCAAGGTTGAGTTATTCTTCAGGACATTTAACACTTATTTTCCAGGACTCCTCTGTCCTGGCCATCTCCTCTTGATACTAAAGCCTGTCATTGTCACCCGTACCCTGCACATTACTTTGCTGCCTTTTTCACTTCAGCAGAGACTAAACTAGAACGGTTGCTCCCACAGAAAGGGAAATGGCACACAGAATGTGACTATCAGATGAGAGGACACAGACACTGCTTAATTATCAGTGTGCAAGTCATTATAAAAAGGTGAGTCCCAAAAAGAGGTATCCATGCATCAGAGAGCAGAGGACAGAAGGAAGATGTCTTTCTCACCTTTCACTCCTCAAGGAAGCCTATTCTTTCTCCAGCTTAGAGAGCTGAACACCACTTATTTCTTTTACCAATCATTTGGTATTTATCATTTCTTCCTTGGAGGGAAGGAATTATTTGCTACATTTCATGATATTCATCATAACAGAGGTGCAGATAAGGTATGTTCAAAACACAACCATTACTGCTAATTCAGAAAATGAGAGCATTAAAGAACTTTAGACAACATTGTGTTCAACAACCCAAATTAAGAAGTGAGGAAACAGAGGTACAAGGAAATTAATAGAATCGATAATCAAATTAATTTTCACAGTTTATGAAATAAATATGAAGAGATTTTTAATGTCATATAGAAATTTCAATTGCTCTGAAACATGGCAGAGAAAGCTTCTTGCTTTGAAGACAGAGCACTTGGCCAAATGTCAGCTCATAAAACCATGATCGTATTCTTTTTCTTTATACTCATGGATATAAGGCACTCCTAATAGTTAAGAACAAGCCTGTACCCAGAGAATCTGTTTGGACACGAAATAGTATACTGGTTTCTGGATTTTACCCTGGAGCCAGGTACTAATAACTTATGTTATTTGAGAAGAAAGCTGTCTCATTTATAAAATATTTGAAGAATCTTTTGGTTGTAGAGACGAGAAATTGCTTGAATTAGAGCCCAGAGACTAAGAGAACCGAAGGCTCAAGCACACTGCTTTATTGCGGTTCGACCACAAGTGTCCATTTAAGGTTGAGGCTACTTCATATTGTTAAACACCAGACATATTATCCAAACATGAATAGGATAAATCAATGGTCATTTGACAATGGTCTATTTTCAAAGTGAACTGTATTCGGTTTCTGATAGCATTCATATCCATGGGAAGTCACTTAGTATGGGAAAAATCATTGCAATATGGGGTAAAGGGGTATAATCTGGGCGTGGAATAGCAGTAGCAAGTAATTCAGGGTGTGTTCAGGGTCTACGACCTGAGTTTGGTCCATCAGAGTCCATTTTTCTACTATCATTCACTCATAGCAAGGACTAAAATAGAACCGCTGGTACTGCTACATAAAAGGAACTCAGGGGCAGTGATGTGGATTTTCTGGTAAGAGGACACAAAGGCACTGCTTAATTAAAACTGATGCAAGTCATTATAAGAAGGTGAGTCCTGAACAGAGGCAGTCGTGGAGAGCAGACATAGAAGGCTAAGAGAATGCCTGCTTCTGTCTCAAAAAGAAGTGTGTATGCTAATACTGAGGTGGTATCAAATATGAAAAGAATGTAGAAGGAAATTAAAAATGAAAAAGTCAAGAGAAGGGTGCTAGGGTGGAGATCAGTATCTAGAAATGAAGGAGAGATTTAGATAGAAGATGAGTCTGCAAGCTTCATAACTTCCTTGTGGAGTTTATACTAAAATCAACTGGATTATAGAGGTTCTCCAGGTACATCCAGACAGCAAGGGCATAAAACTCAGGATGTATGAGAAGTATCAGGGAATCCTGTATGCACAGCAACATAAAATATAATATCAAATGTTTCAGTGTGACCACATAACATGGTGACATATATTAGAGGCCATGGAAAGAATGAAAAAGTAAACTTTCTTCAAAATCCAACACTTTCTGCTCTCTCTTTCAGAGAATACATGTGACGCTCTGCTTAGAGAGCCTGATCTCTGAATTTACCCAAGGAACTGCAAAATTTCTAACACTAGTATGAAGAGCAGTATAGTTTTGCTGATGTAGGTTCCCAATGCACAGAGACAAATAGCTGAAATCATCATGCTTTGATAACTTCATTAGAAGAGCCTAAGGATTAGGGAGAAAGTGAATATACAGGTGCCTCTGGAGTATGGAAGGGTGCTTTGGGCTCTTGATGTCCAGGACTTTGGCAATGTAATATGTCAGGAGAATCTATAGAGGGTGCCAAGTTAGAAATCAAGTAAACACTCCTCCCCCTTGCCACCTTCTTATAGGAAAACCATGTTTTTTAAAAACCCTACGGGCAAAAAATCCTAAAATTTCCTTCTACTGATTACTGGGTCTAGAACTTAATCATATTTACAGATTGATATCCTAGTCCAGGTGCATTTTAACTTTACCTTATCGCTATTTAACTCTCTGTTCTCAATTTATTCATAAAATGTTAAAGCAACCATTTCAAAACCTTGGTCATAAAGATAATCCCTAATCCTTCTTCTTCTTCTTTTCCCCCTTTAGTTTCATTCAATCATCAGTGGGGAGGACTGGACGAGAGTCACCCATATTCTAGTCCATATCCAGTGAATTTTTATAGAATAAATAAATGATGCCAAGTAAAGCAGCCAAGTTGCCTAGTTAAAGATTTCCACAGTATACTTCCTTCCTAGCATGCTTTGTTGAAATAATACTTGCGCAGATCATCAACTCTATTAACTAAAAGTTGTTAAGAAAACAAAGGGATGGAAGGAGTCCAAAGTATTTTGGGGGCACATTATATTCAAATATCCTCAAGTCCATAATATGGATTACCTAAAAAAAAAAAACTATTTAAAAATAAACAAAAGGGTAAAATGCAATGTTCATTTAGCTCAATATTCTTTCTCAATATTTTCAATGTTATTAAAGAGGGTTCAGTTATTTGATTTTTTGTATTAATTTTTTATGTTTGATAGTGAGTTATTAATAAGAGAAGTAGTAACACCTTACATTTGTAAATTACTTAAAAGGTTATTTTCTGTATTTCAAAGTATTCTTATTTATCAATTATCTAAGTTTAAAAAAGAAAATTTCAATTAAGGAAAACTATTTGCATAACGTCTTCTATCGAGATTAAAGACTTGCTTTTATCCTGCTCCACGAATATTTATCAACATACCGTAAGAGTATCCTCCTCTAAAAGCTCATGAATGTTATGGGATATCATTAAAAAGTTTTATCTAATTATAAATTAAGCAATCAGGTTATCACACATTCCTGATTAGCCTACATGTTGATTATCTCCAACAGCCCTACATATAACAGGAGAGCTCCCAACAAATTATTCCCAGGTTTGCATATGTTTATGTTTATACTGCAATCATTGTAGTCATTGAGAAAGGAAATTATCTTCCAATAATTATAACTAAATGTGCTATGTGCCAGAAACTATTCTAAGTGTTTTGTAAGCATTAACTCAGGCAATTCTCACAATTCTGGAGATGGGTAGCATTGTTTTCCCCATATAAGTATACTTGAGATAACTGAGGCACAGGAAGTTAAGTAATTTTCCTTAGGTCACATAGTAATACATACTGGGATTCAAACACAAGCGATTTGGGTCCAGAGTTTGCTCTTTCAAGCATTGTATACTGCCTGTCTGTGTGAATGCAAACACGTGTTAGTAATTTAGTCTCAATCATTTATCTCACATGTGCAATGTATTTGGTAGTTTGGAAAGATACAGAAAGGGAAGAGACCAAGATGGCAGAGTAGGAGGACACTGTGCTCACCTCCCTCATGAACACATCAAAAATACATCTACATGTGGACAGCTCTCACTGAAAACAAACCAGAGACTGGTAGAACGGCTTTTCTATAACCAAGGCTGTAAAGAAAAGTCCACACAGAGTCGGGTAGGAAGGGAGGAAAGCAGTCAGCTAAGAACCCACCCTCCTAGGAGGAGTCACAGAGGAGGAGAAGGATATCAAGGGCTTGGAGACCCTCCTTGGGGAGTGAGGGGTTTGAGCCACATGGTGGGTACCCAAGCCCTGGGGTCTGACAAGAAACTGTAAGAAACCTAGACTCAGCCTGCGAAGAGCACACACATGCTTGTTGCCTCCTGGAAACAAGGCAGTGGAAGCAGATTGACACTGCCCGGGACTCTGGCCCCTCTATCTGCAGCATAGCTCTCCACTAGGTTAAAGGCTGCTTTTGCCCAGGAAAGTGCACACTTGGGAGGGACGCAGCCAGCTCCATCTGGCACTGCATCCGAATGGGGTGAGTACAGCCATTACTGGCTCTCACAGAGGCAGTGGATCTGGAGCTGTCTGGAACTCTGACTGCTGTGAAGGGACTGACCCAGGGCATGCTCTAACCTGCACAAGGTGTCCCTTCCAGCCCCTCTTGCTTTAGCACTGCTTCCCTCTGGGGCAAAGCTGCCATTGCTGGGAGGGGGAGAGTGCACACTTAGAGGGAACGGCAGACCCTGCTTAGACCCTACATTCATGGTTTCTGCTCCAGCACTTTGGGACCCAACCCACCACTGATAAGGTGGTGATGGCCACTGAATATAAAAGAAGCCCCAGCTCACACCTGGCTCTGGCTCTAGCCCCTCCGTATCCAGCCCCACCTCCCACCAACATGATAGCTGCCAGCACACCCTGGGGGAAGATACAGCCAGTGCTCACTTCAGATCTAGCTTTCCCATCAAAGCCACTGGGCACACACAGACTGCATAGGAATGCTCCCATACAAGGACACTCCTTCCAGGCCAGGATAGGTAACTGTTTCACCTAATTTCATAGAGACAGAGAAAGCGAAACAAAATGAGAAGACAGGAATTTATTTCAAATGAAAGAACAAGAAAAAAATCCTGAAAAAAACAACTAATGAAACAGAGATAAATAATTAACCAGATAAAGAGTTCAAAGCATCAGTAATAAAGCCGTTAACTGAATATTTTAACAAGGAACTAGAAAATATAAAGAAAGAACCAATCAGAGCTGAGGAATACAATAATTGAAATGAAAAACACACTGGAAGGAATGAAGAGCATACTAGGTGACACAGAAGAAGGTATAAATGACCTGGAAGACAGAATAATGGAAATCACCCAATCAGAGCAGCAAAAAGAAAAACAAATTTTATAAATGAGAACAGTTTAAGGAACCTCTGGAACAACAAGCATACTAACTTTTGCATTAGGCGAGGTCGGGGTGGAGACGGTCCCAGAATGAGAAGACAGAGAGAAAAGGGTCAAAAGTGTGTTTGATAAAATTATGGCTGAAAACTTCCTGAGCCCAAAGAAGAAAACTTGTCTACAGGCACAGGAAACACAGAATCCCAAATAAGATGAACATAAAGACACTCACAACAAGACATATCATATGAACAGACCATGCATGATTTGCTTAACCATTCATTATTATTTCCAGTTTTTCAATATTATAAATAATACTGGTAGATACATTTTCATCAAATTTATGAGTATTTCCAAAGGATAAATTCCTTGCTGTCAATGTGTAGAAATATTTATAAAAGCTTGCTCTACTATTTCAGATATTTTTCCGCAGAAGTTGTGTCAATTTAAACTCTCACTGGCAGTATATGAGAATGCTCATCTAACCACACCCTCACCAACACTGAATGTTATATTTAAAAAAAATTTTTCCAGTTTGGTAGATGAAAATGGTGTCTTATTTTAATTTAAAGGGGTATTCACAAATAACGTCACAAGTGATAGGGAATATATTTTTGTTTACTATTATTTTATATTTCTTTTGGGAATATTCTGCTTATTTCAGATCCTGTATTTTCCAATTTCGAACGTTAGAAGCCAATAGAAGCCTTGTAAATAAAAGTTGTACCAGGGCAATTAATGAGTCTGGTAAGCTTGTAAACGCTTGTAAACCAAAACTCCCCTAAAGGTTTCTAGTACATGAATAAGCAATGTTAAAATTAATAAGCTTTTATAGTTTGTATACTCAGCTACATTTATAAATCCCTTCACTAAGCACACATAACAATAGGTACAGAATCTCAGGTCAGAAAATCTTGGGCCTTTTCATTGTTACACTAATCAATTCCTAGTTTAAGTTTTATTATTTATTCTACTCTAAATATAAAAACTTTGGAACTATTATTTAGCATCCTTTAGGGATATCTACTACTTCAGAGTAGTTAAAATAAAGTAAAATAGAGCCAATTTTAGAGATCATCTTGGAAAACACTACAAAGATTAATAAGTTTCACTTACAGTGTACAGCAAACAAGCAAAGCCAACTTAGAAATTTACTGTGCCTTGAATGGTATTACTTCATGTATTTTGCAGGGAAGCCTCTGTGTTTACCTGATTAATATTCCTTATACAAACTTGCCAAAGCCCTTAATTACTGACAAATAGTACAATGTTTTATAAAAATTGTCTCTAGTTTAACCACTCATCTTGGTTTCCTTGGGATAGCCCTAGGTTAAAACTGGTCCATATAGCCCATTCAGTTAAGCATTATCAGAAAAAGGGCCCAGGTTTGGACAATAAATTATAGATCTGTCATATTTATAAAATACTATGAGGTGCTAGTTGATTTTTACTGGATGTAATTTATTTTGTATCACTGGACCAGAGCACAGTCTCTAAAACCAGAGTGCCTGGGCTTGTATCCCGGCTCCAACATTTACTAAATCTCTGAGTATGGGCAAGTTACTTAAACTTGCTGTTTTTCAATATTAGAAACATTGGAACTCTGTTTTCTCAACCATAAAATGTGGAAAGTGATAGTATCTAATGTGACAGATATTTTTGTTCCTAAATATTTTCCACCCATCCTTATGGAGAAGGTAATATTTTCCATTCCCCATTGAAAAGTATGACTGATCTGTGATTTGTGTTGCCCCTCCACATGAAAGGATTATACATTCTCACCCCATTAAGATACGTTTAGCCATTTAATTCTTTTGGTCAAGCCATGTGAACAAAAGTGACTTATACACAGAAATTTTAAGAGTCATTGTACGGTTTTCTTTTCTCTTTCCCATTTGTCATAAAATTGACAAAATCCCAATAGAGACTAATTCTTCAGCCTGGGTCCTATAATGAAGAAAAGGTAGAGCAGAGATGCTATTGATCAACAACAGATATGTATGTGAGCAAGGAATAAAACACGGTTGCTGTTGTATGCTCCTGAGATCTTGGGTTGTTTGTTACATCGGTATAATATGTATATGTATATATATTTGTGTATATACATACATATATATATGACATTTAGAACAGTGCATGGCACACAGTAATTAGTATATAATTGATGATTCTTACTTCTAGTAGTATCTTAATATTTTTAATTGTAAATAGCTTAAGATCATATGAAACAACGTAAAGCTCATTGTGATATTAGCGATAAAAATAAAAAATTAACATTAAAACAAAAACATTTATTCCAGTAGTAACCTAACAATAGATATCAGAATAGATTTATATTAACGTATTCTGCAGTACCATTCAGAGGTATATGTCAGTAATTCCAGATTCAATATTTTTCTGGGGAAGGAATGATGGATATATTCTACATTTTAATTGAAGAGTATCTACTGCTACATTATTTACAGTTGCAAAATATTGGAAGCATATTGATCCTTAATAAGAGGAATCCATTAAATAAATTCTGGTATAGCCATACAGTTAAATTCTTCTTAGGAAATTAAACTGAATATAGAGGAATATCAATGATACATAAGAATGTTAAATATATATACATTTATGAAGATATTATAGACATATATTAAATGGAGTATACAGCAACTCCATTTCAGAAACATGGGTAACTTTCTTGCCTTTTATATTTTCAATTTTTACATGCATTATTTTATAATAATAAAAATCAGTTAAAATTAAAACATACCAGGTTTTATTTATTGTATGTATATGGCTCAAAACCAAAAAAGGAAAAAAACAGAAATCGTTCTCATTGCAATGTGGTGCAACAGAAATAGCAAGGACCGTGGTGTTGAGAATACCTAGTCTGAGGCTTAACTCACTTACTTTCTGTGTGATTTCAGCTTAGTCAATGAGCCACATTTTCCACAACTACCAAATGATGATAGTAGTACCCACTTCAACTGGTTGTGTGGAAAGGAAACAAAATCATATATGTAAAAACTGTTCTCAATAAATGTTAGCATCTTACTGCCCACTCATGAATAAGAAGAGGTGTTACGCGATACCAGTTGACTGACTCTCCAAACCTCAAGCAAGAAAAATATTTCTTCTGTTCTTGTGGTTTATCTACATCCTTTCACCACATAACAACTGAATAAGATTTTGCTGTCATTCTTTTCCCATGTACTTACTCCAGGGACTGTGTCAAACAGTACTACCTCAGTTGGTAATAAAATAGCTAAGTCCCGAGACCTTCCTTTTGATTACTCTGTATAACTGCCATCTTTACTTTTAAGCATAACTTAATAATGGAAATTTATATGCATATTGAGATATCTTCAACATGTAGTGTAGCAGCTCTCAAACTTTGCTTTTAGGACTTCTTTACTTTCTTACAAATGATTGAGGACCCAAAGAGCATGTTTGTTTTGGCCATAGCTATCAACAATTACTGTATTACAAATTAAGACTACCTATTTCAAAAATTATTTTTAATGTAAAATAATAATAAACCTAATACATGTTAACACATAAAATATTTTAATGTAAAATAATATTTTCCAAAAACTGGTGAGAAGAGTAACACTTTTATACATTAAAAAAATCTCTATAGTATCTATCTTTAAGAAAGCCAGCTGAATCCTCATATCTGCCTTTGAATTCAATTTGTTGCAATATGTTATTTTGGTTACACTGTTTTGCTGCACACATATATTCAGTTAGAAAACAGAAGTACTTTTGTAGCATTTTTCCAATAACTGTGGATATGCTTCTTTGATACTACCTCAAAATTCAACAAGTAGGGCTTCCCTGGTGGCGCAGTGGTCGAGAGTCCACCTGCCGATGCAGGGTACGTGGGTTTATGCCCCGGTCCGGGAGGATCCCACATGCCGCGGAGCGGCTGGGCCCGTGAGCCATGGCCGCTGAGCCTGCGCGTCTGGAGCCTGTGCTCCGCAACGGGAGAGGCCACAACAGTGAGAGGCCCGCGTACCGCAAAAAAAAAAAAAAAAATTCAACAATAGTTTCTTTTTTTTTTTTTTAAACATCTTTATTGGAGTATAATTGCTTTACAATGGTATAAGTAATAGTTTCTTAAAGGTTACTTGCAATGAGGAAATGGAAGCCATACAACGAATATTTGATACTAGAGTAGATTAAATTTGCTGGTCCATCTTGCACTTTGAACTGGCTTTAAATCTATGAATAATTTTGTAACATCATGCACTGTAACATTATGCATAGGAAATACTGGTTTGAGTTATGCAGATCTTCCAAATGTTGGGACATTTCATATAGAATATAAAAAATCACATCTGCTTATATCATCACTGATCTCCTCTGAAAAGCCTTTAAGTATTAGGGAACTACGAACTTCACAGTGAAGACATACAAGTTTTCCAAAATTCTAATTTCCACTTGAAAGCTCAACTTTTATCACTGGCAATAAATACTGTTAATTGGTTTCCCTGAGGTGAATGACTCACTTTATCTTTCAAGGAAAATGTCTACCAAATAACCAACTTTGAATCCCCATAGTTTCTCTGTCATTCTTCCAGTTTAAAATGATGCTATGAAACGAGTAGTTAGTTTAGCTTACGACTCAAACAACTGCACAAGAGCTTTTACTCTAGACAGCCACTGCATAGACAGTATGAGGTATAAGTGCTTTACGTTTACTTCCCATTTTATCATAAATGATATATACTCACTGACTTCATTCTTATGAAGGTATCAGCAGTTCTACTCAACTATTTGTTATCTGCCTAAGAGCAAATTTAACAAAATGAAAGGGCAAAGAATATTTTGGTATGATCATGAAAAAAGAATATTGATCTCATGGACCCTCTGGAAAGGTCTCAGGGATCTCCAGAGGTCCACAGACCTCAATTTGAGAATCATCAACATAGAACATATACAAGTCTTGGAGTCATACAAATGTTTACATATTCTTACTTCTCCAAGGTAGGGAGGAATTTGTTACACTTTGCTTTACCCTTCTAGGAGAAATTTCTCCTGTCATCATTTAACCCTTCACTTTCCTGATAGCCAGTGAATAATTTTCCAGTAAAAAATCTGTTAGCAGATTTCAGTCTTATCGTATCAACTTTATCTACAGGCTGAAGCTGCAGACCCACCTCTACCTGTCCTAAGGTTTCCCAGGGGTAGACAGATGGGTAGCCTCAGTCTTATGAAGCATACTTATGAAAAGGCAACAATGTTCAACTGATTCTGTTAAAGCATTACATAATCTCTTGGGTGAAATGCTGTAGATGAGGGAGCATTAAACAAGAAAGTATAGGTATGGGCTCTGATAAACTACTAACAGTTATGAGCTGTAGGGCTAGGTTGTGATTTTTTAGCCAAGTCTTGAATACATGGTAATGAAAAGAGAAAAAGTTGCAATTAGCTTTAGTGTCTTTGACAGTGAACAATAGAATGTAAGCTATATGTCAATGTTTTGTTTTCCACCCTAGATATGAACAACAGTCCCATACAGAAGCCTGATGCTCAAGCACGATGACTATGCACATATGTAATATATAAAGTACAGTTGATTCTCATTATTTTCAGTAGTTATGTTCTATAGAGTTTCTGTGAATACTGAATTAATCAATACTGAACTATTGCTCTCAGGGGTAATACAGAGTTCAGTTCCTGCAAGCCTGTGGTCACAGCATTTTTATCATTCAAAACACTATTTGCGTCATATAGGTTTGTTTGCTAAATTCCTTATAAAATAAGGTAGACATATCTGCCTTGAAAATCCACTCTTCTACATAACCCTTTTCGCAGGGTTGTTTTTTTTTTTAATTGTTCTATAGCCTCCTATCTGCAGAACCTGCCTCACTTGCAAGTTTAACATTTTCTTGCTATATTACCCTTTGAAATGAGCAAGCCAGCTAGCAGTAGCCGAGAAGTGTTTAGCGTTTTCCTAACCCTGGGTAACGTGCACAGTAAATTTCTTTGGCTATCACCCCCACAACAATGCTGCCCACTATGCTTTCTATTGGTCATCATCTCATGAATGTACAAGTTTAGCCACTTTCTCGTCTTTTCCACAGCTTTATCACGCACTACACGTTAGTTTAGCACTTTGTACAGTGTCCTCATGTACAGATCAGTGAACTTTCTCTTCCTTTTTCTGGATGGACCATATTGTTGATTCATTAACATTAAACTCACGGCCAACAGCACTATAACTCACGGTGGAACAAAGCTTATCTAACACATGTACTTTCTCCATAAGGCACATCACAGCCTTTTGCACTTAGGAACACTAGACAGCACTTCAGCACTACGTTTGAGGGCTATTTTCAGCAGCAAAAGCACCAAGAAAAAAAAAAAAGCAAAGAACGTGGCACTAAATAGACTGCTAAAAGGATGCTTTTTTACAGCGTAAAAGCTAAAACAAGAAGGCAGGCATTACCTTCTCAGTTGGGTATGTGTATATTGGGCAACTAAAAAATTCTGCTGCTCTGCATATGTGCAAGAATAAGTATAAAAGCACCATAACAAGTATTGATTTTGTGGTTACAAGTATATTTTCGTGAGTAGGTGAATTCACAAACACAAAATCCACAAATAATGAGGGTTTACTGTACTTACACAGAATTTAAAGTTCAAAGGTATTTGGAATTATAAAAAAGATATAATCAAGAACAGAAAGATGAAACTGCAAGTGTATTTTTTTTTTTTTTTTGCTTTCGGTAATGAAAGTGTTCACCTATAAATTTCTAATGTTTAGAGATAACACTGTATTACTATTAAGGATATTAAATTAGCTTGTTACATATGGTGTAACATTAAAAACCCAGAAATTCTGAACAATTTTAATTATGAGCTCTTCATCCAAATGCATCAATTCCCAGTATAAGTCCAATGAAAGAAAATACATTTCAGTTATTAGTTTTTGGTATTGAATGGAATATTGGTAGAAAAGTTATGATGCTTGAATTAAGAAAAAGTGCCAACTTGAATAAAAAAGTAATAAATCAGAAAACATTTATGAAGCATTCAATTTTATTTTGAAAATTCATTTCTGGAAAATTACAATTTCCCTGACTAGGATTAATTCCAGAAGTTTTAGAGAAGGCAACCAAATGTAGAAACACAATTTATAGAAAAACCTCATTATTATCCATTTTAAATCATCCATAAGTATTTTAAGATCTCCTTAATAACGGCTAAATGCTACAACTTTTCTTATCTCAAACTTGAATCATGCTTTATCACAATATGAAGAGGAAAGAGTAGTAGTTTTTTTTCTTTTTTTGGTGACTTAACAGTTTTTCTTTGTTTCTTTTTCCACGTCCTCTCATATTCATTAAAATATACCAGTCCCAAGTTATTTCATCCATATTAGTCTCTCCTATATCTGGTTTTCATGGTAAGTTAGATTAAACCTTCTTGAGTCAACTAATTTGTATGGAGTTATCAATATGTGGAACTATATGATAGTATCATGTTAAATCTCAGAAATTTAAGAATTCATCTTATATGATGAAGTTTCCCTTATTTAGTGACAGACAAGCAACACGAAAGACTACCCTTCCACTTCTTCTTTGCTCTATTAACTTCAAAACCAAGTAAAGAATTCTGCTTTGGGATAGGCTCAGTTAATGCAAAACTATAAATCCTTGGATGACAGTTCAGTTATGAATCTCTTTAAGTTAAACCTGGGTCATATATCAAGCACCTGTAGGAACAGCCCTCATTTATATTCCTCTAACCCTCAGTAGGGAAGGTTCTAGGAGGCTAAACTCTGGATCAGTCATATTGCTAGTCTTAACTTAGCATTCTAATAAAATTTTCTCAGTAATGAGGTTTATGTTAAGTGTCATTGATTAATCAACTATTTATTTAATATACGCCTTGAACTGTGTGAGTCACCTGGGATAGAAAATGAATGATACTGTGTATTTCTGTCCATTGCCATTTTTCAAGTTAATTTTATGTATGGAAAGAAAGAATCACTATTTTCATTAGAAGATCATCCTTTCCCCAATGTATATGTGTTGGTCTATTTCTATACTTCAGTCTGTCCTACTGGTTGACCTGTTGATCCCTGCACTAATCCAATACTCTATTAACTTCTCAAACTTTATGATGAGTCCTGAAATCTGGTAGCATGTATTCTTCTTAAGGATTGTACTAGCTATGCTATATCCTTTGAATTTCCATATAAACATGAAAATTACCTAATTAATATCCACCAAAATGAAAATCTATACTTATAGTTGGAATAGTAATAAATCTATAGATCAATTATATTCCTTATTTATTTAGCTCTTCATTAAATTCTCTAAGCAATGTTTTAAGGCTTTCAGTATAGAGATCTCACACATCTGTGAAGTTCTCTCCTGGGTATTTTGTGGTTTTATGCTATCATAGCTGATATTTTTAAAATTTCATTTCGTAAGTGTTTCGTTACTAGTATATAAAAATAGAAGTGATTTTTATATACTGACCTGTATCTATAATTGACCACTCTGGAGCTGTTTTACTATTTTTGCAGTGTGTGCTTCCATTTAGAATTATTTTCCTTCAAGCCAAAGAGCTTTCTTTAGTATTTCTTGTAGTGAAAGTTGCTAAACACATTGTTTTGTTTAAAAAGTATTTCTTTTGTACACATTTTTGAAGAATATTTGTCAAGTATAGAATTCTACGTTGACTTTTTTTCTTCTTTTAGCCCTTTAAATACATCATTTCATGTTTTCTTGCTGCAACAGGGAAAAGTCAGTTACCAGTCTTATTATTGCTCTTACAAAGGTAATGCATATTTTTTACTCTGGCTATTTTCAAGATTTTCTTTTTACCTTTGGCGTCAAATATCTGGCCCTGCTATGCCTTGGTGGTGTTTTCTTCACATTTATACCTTTTAGGGGTTACTAACTTTCTTAAATCTGTAGATTTAGAAATGTCTCACGTATTCTTTTTTTCTAATATTATTTCTGTCCCCTTCTGTCTCTCTCTTCTCTTTCTGAGATTTTAATCATTCACATTTTTTACCCTTTTGACTACATAATGCATCTCTCCTATAATATATTTTCTTTTTCTTCAGTTTTTCATCTTGAGCTTCACTTTGTATGTTTTCCATTGGCCTGACTTGAGCTCATTAATTCTGTCAAGATTGCAGTTAATCCTCATCCAATGAATTTTAAATTTCATATATTGTATTTTTCAGTTCTAAAATGCCCATTTGATTTTATATTATATATATATACACACATATATTCAGATATTGTTTGAGATCTCTTGTCATTGATTTTTTTTCCATTCTTCCTTCTATTTTCTTGAACATATTTATAATAGTCATGTGTGAGTCCTCGTTTGGATCACCTGTGGTTCTGCTTCTATTATCTGCCTTTTCTCTTACTGGTCACATTTTCTTGCCTCTTAGCACGTCTAGTATTTTTCTCTTATTAGGTTATGTAGACATTAAAAATAACTTTGAGATAAAATTCCTACAATTCCCCAAGTGGGCTGCATTTCTTCCATTAGGCAGGTAGACTGAGAAGCTGAGTCGAGGCTAGGTTGGAACTTTACACTTAGCCCACCCTCTATTTTCAATCATCAAAAGGATGAAATCTGTTTTGTGGTTATTTCAGGCTCCTCCCTCCAGTGGGACTTTGGGAAACCTGTTTCCCAAGCACCGTAATAAGAAGGGAAGTTGATTCTGACTTTCCTAAGAACCTATTCTCCTTTATGATCCCAGAGCTCAGCACATGCCCATGAGGGATGGGATAGGAAGAGCTGCCATTTGGCTCTCCTTTAGTTTTCGATCTGTGACATGACAAAATATGAAAAGCTCTGATATTTCATTCCTCCACGAGACTAATTCTGTCTAACCCAAACCCACCCTATGTCCAGGGTGGGTGGGAGGAAGAGAGAAAGATTGAGAGAGACAGAGACTGAAGAAGAGAAAAAGAGAAGAAAAGCCAATGACATAATTTCAGGACACCTGGGAAAGGCTCTCCCCTATCTGAAACTTTAATTCAACTACTCTTTGTTTTCACAGCTTTCTGCCATCCTTTAAAAATAGAAATCTGTAATATATCTGTCATTTTCCCCCCCAAATTCTATCAGTGACAACAATGGCATGCTACCATCAACTTCATTCTACCAAACAGTGGAAATTTATCTGAAAATTTATCTCATTTTTTCAAGGTAGGAACATCCCACCTAAACTCATGTTCAGTTTTTGACAGTCATTAAAGTTAGATCTTACTGACTTCTAAATACTCTAAGTTATAATGATGTTATTAAAAGAAGTGGCTAATTATATTAAAATGCCTATCAAACTGTCAATTTAGTCAATTTTGTCAAAACATTAAGTATGCCAACTGTTTTAGAAAAAGTCAGAGATAAACTACAATACTTAACATTTTCTCAGAAACTTGCAAATACGTGCTGGTTACTAAACATTTTTCTTAATGTTATTCATGATTAATTATATCACTACTAAGCAGCAGATTAGCTTTGTGTCACAAATATTTTAATGTCATTAGAGTATCAAAATTCTAAAAAAGTATGTCTCTTGTTACTTGTGTTATGCTAATAAGAAACTTTATATATTGTTCTTCTATAGAATATATATTTCTGCAAAAAATCCCTTGCTTTGGAAACCAGATCTCTCATTTCATAATCAACATTTTTTTTTAACATCTTTATTGGGGTATAATTGCTTTACAATGGTGTGTTAGTTTCTGCTTTATAACAAAGTGAATCAGTTATACATATACATATGTTCCCATATGTCTTCCCTCTTGCCTCTCCCTCCCTCCCACCCTCCCTATCCCACTCCTCCAGGCTGTCACAAAGCACCGAGCCAATATTCCTGTGCCATGAGGCTGCTTCCCACCATAATCAACATTTTTAATAGTAAAAGTTTGTGATTATTTAAACAAAATAAAGTTTTTGAAGTTTGCTGCTGTTGTTGATGTTGTTTAAAATAAAGATAAATGAATATTGCTGGGCTTGGAGAACAATGATGGCCAACTGACGCTGAATCTCCCCCACACACCCTTCCAAATAAATCATAAAAATGACAATAATGGCAAATCCAAAAATAACCCATGACTTCAACATCACTAAGAGACAGAGAATACAACAATCTTTAAAAACAGAGAAAAGAAAATTCCAGCAGAGTTTCCACCTGATGTTAAGCCTGTAGGTATGGAGAGGGAGAGAGAAAAGGCATAAGAGACTCTGAGAAAATATGTGAAGGAAGCAGAGGACATAGATGAAACACAGACCAAATCACTCCCCAAAAAACAAACTTCAGCATTACATTCCAAAATAATAAATTCAGGTAAAATGTAGTTGATTATAACACTAGCTATAGAGAAGGGGCTTGGTAGTATACAGGATCAGCAGTGGCAGCCTGGAAGAAGCATTGCTTCCTGAAGAGAAAGAAATATAAAGAGGCTGGAATGAGGCATGAAGGAAAATGAGAAAATAACAGGGCAAAATTAATGCTTCTTGCAGAAAAAGGTGACAAAACACCAACTCTTCAACTCTCCAACACCAATCAACAACAACATTCTTTTAAAAACTGAACAGAAAAGAGCAAAAATGACAAACTGTACTTTTGAATTAAGAATGCTATTCATAGAAGAAACAATAGAAGAAAGCAGATAATGTCAATATAAAATGACTTAAAATTTTGAAATTGTGACTAAAGCAATTCTACTGATGAAAACTATCTCCTAAGAAACAAACATGAAGCTAAAAGAAATAACAAAAACATTCCAAGTTGAATTAAACATCCTAAAACATGTATTTGGGGTCATGAAAAAAACACCTTGAATTATAAATACAAAAACTAATACCAGAAATGGACAAATTAGAAGAAAAGAGAACTGAATGAACTCACAAAAGAAATAAAAGAAAAAGAGTAACATATCAGAAATAAAGACTAAAGGAAAAGATTCCCAAGGGAAAAGAGGTTCAAATGAAAATTTAATAAAGGCCATTGTATAAAAGAAGTAAAATCCCCAGGAGAATAAAAAATTCTATTTAAAAACATAAAAAGGGCCAGAAAGAAAGTGTTTGAATTGGAAGACAATCAAAAATAGTCCAAGGTGGAGGTGGGGGAGGGATGAATTGGGTGATAAGCATTGACATATATACATTAATATGTATAAAATAGATAACTAATAAGAACGTGCTCTATAAAATAAATAAATAAAATTTAAAAAAATAGTCCAAGGCATGTATAATTATAGTCTATAAAAAGGAAAATCAAAAGAATAAAAACTAATATTTCAATATTTATAATGATAATCAAAAAACATTCTAAAAACAAAAGAATGCCTGATTCCATATATTGAATTTACTCTGAACTCTGGCACATATCTAGCAAAGCTATTAAAGTTTAAAGACAAAGTCCTCAGAACCTTCAAACAAAGGGATGCAAATTCAACAGAATTAGAATGTTAATAGACTTCTCAAAAACAAATACAAAGCAAGGCACAAGTAGAAAGTTAAAGAATAAAAGCGTGAGCCAAAGGCATTATCTTTAGTCAAAACCTTTTTTTAAGTATCAAGGCTACAGATAAACAGATTTAAATGTGAAGGACTCTGGGAATATTGTACACATGTACACTTCCTGAGGAGTCCACTTGAGGATGAGCTTCATCTAACCAAGAGAGGACTGGAAAAACTTGCAAAGGCAGTGATGGTGAGCATTCCATATGTTTACTTTTAGAATTAAGACTAAAACAAAGGTGGAATCACAGGTAGAAAAATAATATTCATGAAATTATAATTTATGACAAAGTTTGAAGAGTCTGGCTCCTGGCCAAAGTCCAGTGTTTGGGTGTGTGATCTTTCGGGCCTCACAGAGGAAAGCAGCCCACATCAGACTTTGTGGGTGCCAGCGCACTGCAGTCTCTGAGGAAGCTGTTAGTCAAGGACCCAGGTCCTACTGGCTGGCCATGTTCTTAGAACAGAATAGTATAACATAAAATATATTAGAGAAAGAGGTGAAGAGCATATGGTAAGGCAAAAGCAGTATAATGTTTACAAAGGATAAATTTGGTTAAAGGATATACAGATATTCTTCATAATACTCTTATTTTTGCAACTTTTCTATGTTGAAAATATCTTCTAGTAAAAATTCAAAAATATGTATAAACTAAAAAAGTAAAATTATTTGCAAAATGTATTTACTGGGGAGTATAGTGAGGGGTCATAACATTTGATGTCTGTGGATCTCAATATAAATCAATTCCTCCCTTACAAAATATAATTTCACATTGGCTGGATTTCTCTGTTCCTCCAAATCTGGTCTCTGGCTCTCTACAGTTTTCTGTGTCCCTCTGGATGCTGACATTTATGGACTAAATGAATTGGCTCCCTTTTCCTAAGGTATTCTCTTGTGTTTATCCAATGAGATATGCAAGTAGGATCACCATGTGTGAGATAAGTTAGGTCAAGCTTGCTTTGTTCAAGGCTTTGTTCCTCTGTTAAAGTTTACTATTTCTTTTGAGTGGTCCTTTTGAACAGACACAACTGTACTTAAAGCTACAACTCTATCTTCAGGAACCTGCAAAACTATTTCTTTCCCTTGCTTAAGGGATGTAACAGCAACCTTAGTCTGTGAGCCTACTGCCCAAGCTTCACTGTCCCTTGTTGGTTTCCTTTAACCCTGCCCACACTTTTGTAAATATTCCCTTAATTAAGCTTTTCCGGAGTCACTCTTTTTTGAGAGGGCTGTATCTTTCTTGCAGGGATCTTGTCTACGTAATACTAATGGAAAAAAAAAAACCCTACAAAAAAATGGAATGTATTTAAATGCTGAAAATATTCTGAAAACTGTATATTACAAAAAAAGCAATTATTAGTAGAAGCAGTGAAACAGTATGTAACATTAATCATTTTGAAATATCTACATGGACTGTTTCATAGATGAAAAAAGGATGAAACTTACTGTGTTAAGAAAGCATCATATGTTTTCTCAAAAGATTTCTACAGAGTAGCTTAATGTAACGGTGCATATATAGTTTGGTAGGGATTAAATATTTATATATGGATACCAGAAGCAATACCTTAAACACGAAATGAAGCCCATGCTATTTCTGATCATTTACATTATAAATTATTATCACTTAACTTTCATCACTCTCCTTGCAGCCATGGTTAACATCCTAAAGACCATTCAAGGGAAAGGAAGGGTCAAAGTAACTAAAAGCAATTTAAATACAAAAGATGGCTATTTTCCCTAATTTTTCTTTATCTTCCCTCCATTTTTCTCAAACTATTCTGTCCATATTCTTTAACAAAATCCACCTGAATTCTACCACTGAATATTAATATCAGCAGGTTATGTAAAAGGTGACATTTTCTTTCATTCAGTTTATGTTAACTCCATGTTCTAGTTGCTCAGTCTCAAAATTTTGGAGTCATCCTGGATTCCTATCTCTGTCTTGTACCTCAAATCCTATCCATCAGCAAAAACTATTGGTTCTGACTTCAAAATATAAAATCTGACTAATCATCACTTTCTCCACTGCTCCACCCTCATCTGAACTACCTTCTCCTCTCACTTAGGTTACTATAATACCCTTCCAATTGCCTCTCTTAATATCTCTTCTTAACACAGTGGCCAGAACAATCCCTTTAAAAGGAAGACAGACTATGTCACACATTTCCTCAAAACTCTACAATGGTTCCTCATTTCACTCAAAGTAAAACCCAAAGTCTACACCTGCTTAAAAGGCCCTATGTGATCTTCTTCCCATTACCTCTCAAAACTCACTGCCTACTAATTTTCAACACATTCTCTCTCCTCTAGCCAAACTGGCCTCCCTGTTGCCCCACAAATGCAGCAGGCATGATTGCCACCTTTATACTAGCTATGCTCACTGCCTGGAATGCTCAACTTCCAAAGATCCACAAGATAAACTTTATGTATTTTCTTAAATGTCACCTTTTCAAGGGGTCTACTAAGACCTCCTACTTAATATTTCTAACATGTCCCTCATCCCCAACATCCTATCCCCCACTCTTTTCTATTTTATTTGTTTCACAAGAATATTGTCTTATAACTTTCTATATATTTATATATTCCATTTATTATTTATGGCCTCCTGTGACTCAAGTGCAATGACTGGCACTAAGCAAGTGTTCAATAAAAATTTGTTGAATGAACTGATGAATTAATACATGCAAAAAAATATGTATTGGGGCTTCCCTGGTGGCACAGTGGTTGAGAGTCCGCCTGCCGATGCAGGGGACACGGGTTCGTGCCCCGGTCCGGGAAGATCCCACATGCTGCCGAGCAGCTGGGCCCGTGAGCCATGGCTGCTGAGCCTGCGCGTCTGGAGCCTGTGCTCCGCAACGGGAGAGGCCACAACAGTGAGAGGCCCGTGTACCGCAAAAAAAAAAAAAAAAAAAAAAAAAAAATGTATTGAATGCCTCCAAAATTGTTAGGTACTCTAAAAGGTTTTTTTTCTAATAAACATATATTCTGTAGGTTAATGATATTGAATATCTAAATGTATTAAAATCATAATACAATTTTATCACAAAAAAGGAATTTTTAATTTCTGAGTAAATCCTACTCAAATATTTCTGTATATATATTTCAAACATACCAAAACGGAAAGATTTATCTTGTCATTACTCCCCTTTATATTTGCTCTCCACTCCCATCTCAGCTCCAAAGCTGGATTATGTGGTTCTACTTCTCTTTGTACCACCATGGCACTTAATATATTTGATTGGGGTTATCTCTTAACATGTCTCTATCCCATAATCGATTAAGAAATTTTCCAGGGCTATGTCTATTGCATTCACCTTAGTTTTCCCAGCACTTAAAGTCGGTACTGCATAAATGTTTAATGAATAAAAAGGAGAAAAAGAAAAGAATACGAAAGCACACAGACCTCCCTGTATATTTTTTTTTGCAACTTGTCAATGTATTAATTGTTTCAAAATTGAGAAAAAGAAGAAGTAAGTTTCCTTCTTGCCTTTTTCTTAAAGTTTTCTTCAGTTGTAAGTAGTCAGATAAAAGAAGCCTATATAAAAGCCCAGACAAAAGAATGAAAACTCAACCTAAGACTGAAATGAATTAATTTTTCTAATGTTTTAGTTTTACTACATGTAGGTAATTGACTGTTTTCAAAATGTCACATAAACATGCTAACATTTTTATTGTTTTAACACTCTTTATCACCCCTAGAGTACCATGAAAATTTTATTAGTGTTTGTAACAAATTCAGGGATCCTGGGTCATGGTGCTTTAAGCAAAGGTATATTTAAGAGCTTAATTAACATTTGAGCAATCCTTCAGTATCAGCTATGGGTTTGATTTCAAATTCCCATTTATTTAATGATGGCTCTACCAACAATAACTTGAATTACAGTAAGAAGACTGAAAATTAATTCAAGCACAAGAATCAAGAATTCAAGATTTTCTAAGTACTATAAAAAGCACTTGATCTATGAATCTGAAGCTATCAGAACAGTTAAATTGATCAGCTAATGTATTAACTACATCCTAGGACAAGCTGATCAATATTTTGCCTTAGATTAAAAATGTAAGGATGCTACTAAGATATTTCTATGATGAATAAGATAAAGCTAACTCTCCAGTAACACTTAAATTATTATAGGCAAATAAAATGTATCATCAACTCAGGAACTTGTTTATTTATTTATTTTCAAATTGGAGAGCATTTTCGGAGAAAAACTCAGAGTTGTATTGACTTTAGCCAACATGTTTTCCAATTATTTTATCCAGAAAAATAACTCATTGGTTTTTTTTTTTTTTCTTTTCAACTTGACAATATAAAAAGATGCACAGCTCTAAGAAATAAGGGTAAAATCAGCTTAACACATTTTTCTTACCTAAGCTTTTGTCTTTATGGGGGATCAATAATTCTGTCATGAAGAAAAGCCTATCACAGAATTCTAACTACAAAGATAAAACTTCTCATTGGTTTATTTAACAGTAAAATTTAGATTTCAGTTAATCTCCTTTGCCTGACGGAATAGCCAATGCTTGATCCAGTAGACAGATATATTATGCATTAAAGTTGGAGAATGACCATTAGATCATACCCTATTGCCTTTATTCTGGTTAGGTCACAAGCCTCTCAAAGCCTATTTGAAATGTAATATTCTTAATGAGAATGAGTCTGAAACTGGAAATTTAACAAGCATATGTTTATGAATACAGACACTAACTTGCATTTGTGCTGTCTTTGTAGTTAGCTGATTTTTTTTTTTTTTTTTTTGCAGTACACGGGCCTCTCACTGTCGTGGCCTCTCCAGCTGCGGAGCACAGGCTCCGGACGCGCAGGCTCAGCGGCCATGGCTCACGGGCCCAGCCGCTCCGCGACATGTGGGATCCTCCCAGACCGGGGCACGAACCTGTGTCCCCTGCATCAGCAGGCGGACTCCCAACCACTGCGCCACCAGGGAAGCCCAGCTGCTTATTTTTAAAAGTGAACCTCCTCTACTCTACTCAGACTGTTTTAATTCCATAGAACAGCATCCTTCCTCCTATCCATAGAGCTTTCTTCCCTAAAATTGTACCTAGGATACTTCCACTAAATAGTCACTCCCATTCTTATAGCTGAAACTCAATGCAATCTTGTAATTATGTGCTTATCCCTGTTTTAATGATTATACATTTGTTTTGTTTCTAAAACTCTGTACAGGTTGCAGAGGAAGGGATATGTTTGAATTGCTGTGAATGCTGTGGTCGGATAATAAATACTAGATGACTAATGGACTGATCACAGTCCCATAAAAAAGGCATTGTATTTACTTCAGTCTGTATTTCCTGAACAATACTGGTTTAAACAAAAAGAAAAAAAGAAGATCTACAGGTTACAGGCTAGAAAATGTGGCTCAAGAAGAAGGATTCCTGCTGTGGATAAACCTATCAAAGATAATATCTTGCCTTCTCATAGGGAGAATTGCTGCTTCAGAGTGATAGCTGTATCTACATAAGTAGTAAGTAAAATACTGTATGGCAAAAATCCCTACTTATAAGGGAAATCATATGAGTAGAGAAATACTTATGTGGGATTTAGTGACCCAGAAAGTCTAGATCCTTGATCAAACCTCCACTTAACTTTGCCTGAGGAGAGTAATTTGGCATACATATGCAAAGGGTTACAATAGGAATTCTTTTACTTTTAACAAAATTTGTCCCACATCACATTTTAGCAATATAATTAGGCACTGAACATGTCATACAGCCCACCGAAATTATATAGAGCATTTAAAGACCATTTTAAGGTATTCTCATAATTTCTAATTGCTTAGATATTTTATTATAGATACAGTTTTCACTTCATGAAGCTTCCTGTAAAGAAACTTCTACCAATATTTTTATTGCCAACTTGATCAGCCTGATTGCTTTTTTCCTGCTACACAGAAGTTGCTCTGTTGGCTACCAGCATACATTCCTCAAGGGATGTTATAAATGGAAATAAGGCACTTAGGGATGTTATAAATGGAAGAATAAGGCCAAGAAGGGAGTCAATAAAGAATGGGGAAATTATTCTTGTGAATATTTGTACACAAATATAATTTCGAGGAATTGTACATATGCTTGCACACATGATTTATACCTTAATTTTTTTTAATGAATAAAGAATTTTTTCCCTATTTATCATGGGTTTTTAAGTGAAATGCAAAATATTTCATGAATAAATCTCTTAAATACTAGAATAAGTAATCAACTGGCAGCAACTTTGATAGTTCAGTTTATGTTTCTTTTATCACTTTTCCATCTTTGTTCCTCATGTGGATAATAGCAGAGACAGAGAATGTTGCTTCAGAGCATGAAAATAGAAGTATATTATTTGAAATTCACAGCACAATTGTTCAGAAAGCATTCTGGAAAAAAAAATAAGAAAAAAGTAGCATGAAAAACATTCACAGTAGGGGGGGGCACCAAAAAGGAAACCAAGAAAAAGATGTTGAATAGTCAAAACAATCTTGAGAAAAGAACAAAGCTGAATGTATCATGCTCCATAATTTCAAGCTATACTACAAAGCTACCATAATCAAAACAGTATGGTACTGGCACAAAAACAGACACACAAATCAATGGAACAGAACTAAGAGCTCAGAAATAAACCCACACATATATGGACAATAAATTTACAACAAAGGAGCAAAGAATATACAATGGAGAAAGGATAGTCTCTTCAATAAACAGTGCTGAGAAAACTGAACAGCCATATACAAAAGAATAAAACTAGGCCACTATCTTATACCATACACAAAAATTAACTCAAAATGGATTAAAGACTTGAATGTAAAACCTGAAACCATAAAACTCCTAGAAGAAAACACAGACAGTAACTTTATTGACATTAGACTTAGCAATGATTTTGTGGATCTGAATCCAAAGGCAAGGGGAAAAAAAGCAAAAATAAACAAATGGGATTACATCAAAGCAAAAAGCTTCTGCACAGAGAAGGAAATTAACATCAAAATGAAAAGGCAACCTACTGAATGGGAGAAGATATTGGCAATTCATATCAGATAAGGGTTAATAACAAAAATATCGAAGAACGCATAGAATTCAACAACAACAACAAATGAACAATTAAAAAATGGTCAGAGGATCTGAATATGCATTTTTCCCAAGAAGACATACAGATGGCCAAAAGGCATATGAAAAGATTTAACATCACTACTTATTAAGGAAATGCAAATCAAACCACAATTAGATATCACCTCACAAATGTTAGAATGGCTATTATCAAAAAGATAAGAAGTAACAAATATTAGAGGATGTGGAGAAAAGAAAACCCTCATGCATGGTTGATGGGGGCTGTAAAATGGTGCAGCCACTATTGAAAACAGTATGGAGATTCTTCAAATAACTAGGACTAGAAATACTATATGATCCAGCTATTCCACTTCTGCGTATTTATATAAAGAACATGAAAACACTAGTTCAGAAATATATATGCACCTCTATGTTCAATATTCATTGCAGCATTATTTATAATAATCAAGATATGGAAGCAACCTAAGTGTTCATGGAAAGATGAATGGATAAAGAAGGTGTGGTATATTTATATATACGCTACTCAGCCATTAAAAAAAGAGAATGACATCCTGCCACTTGCAACAAACTGGACAGACCCTAAAGATGTAACACTAAGTCAAATACATCAGACAGAGAAAGACAAGTACCATACGATTTCATTCATATGTGGAATCTAAAAAAGAAAGAAAAACCAAACAAACTCATAGATACAGAGAGTAGATTTGTGGTTTCCAAAGGGGAAGGGGGTCGGACAGTGGGTGAAATGGGGAAGGAGGTCAGCTGTATGGTGATGGATAGTAACTAGATTTGTGCTGATCACTTTGTAGTGTATACAGATGCCAAATTATAATGCTATGCTGTACACCTGAAACTTATATATATATATTACATTTATAGACACTGAACCTGCACTATAAAAAGGAAACAATCATACATAAAAACTTCCCATCAGTATAATAGAGATTCAAATGATAAAATATTAAAAGTGAATGTAAAAGAAAAGTTTCATGCAAAAACAATGCATTGTATTCATATGAAGAGAGTAAAAGCAGAGAAGAAAACTACTGTGAATGGAAATAATCAATTCCTCATGCAAGAAGGTGGTATAATGAGAAAGAGAAGTGTCAAGAACCCAGTGTTTTACCTGTAGGTACACTAATAGGAAAATCTAATAGGAAAATCTACCCATTCTGTTAAATGTTTATCATCACCCAAAACATAGTAGAACAGATATACTCTTTGATTTTATAAGAAAAGGAAAGTCAGAAAAAGAAACCAAAAAAGAGCATTTACCTCAAAAGTGACTCTCAACACTGGCCTTTCATCCATTGTTAGCCCAAATTCAAACTACAAGTTTCTTTAAACCCTATTTCTTTAAAATCTAAGTCACAAAACTGCAAATTATCTAAACTCCTTTACGAATACTCTAATATCTAAAAACATTCACTCTACTGTTTGACACAGGATCTAAATACCTTAACACAAAAAAGAACTCAATGTTAGAAATGATACTTGTCTCAGGCAGGGAGGCAAGATAGCCCTATAGAAAGAGAACTTGTTTTAAATAAAAACAAGCTAAGTTTATTGAACACTTATTATGTGTCAAACACTGTTATTTACATGTATTATTTCACAATGATCCTATGGGATAAGCGCTATCATTACAATTACTTTGAAAAACTGTGGTGCAAAAAGTTAAGTAATTTGTCCAAGGATTTAAGTCCTGTAGTTGGGGGAGGTGAGAAGAATATAAACCTGATGTGGGTAAACCCATAAGGCTGAGCTTTTACTCATGAAGCATCCTATGTTAATGGGCTGACCTGGCAACTAACTAGCTATGCAACTACAGGCAAATTATTTAGGCTTTTTGCCATGCCTCAATTTTCTTTAATTATAAAGGCACTTTAAATGTTTTTCACAATAACTAAATTCTCTAGGTTTCAAATAAAAACAATTTGAATTAAGCACCATCATTGAGTGAGTCATCCTATGAAGCTATATGATGATATAAGAGATCTTTTCTCTTAAAAAACATACTTTTTCTTTCTTCTTCATATTTATTCACATGTACTTGTCTCTGAGGATAGGAAAGAACAATATTTCTCTTCCTGAATCCATGAGTATAAAGAAAGAAGCCACGCAAGACTTGACTCTGTTTCTTCACTAAGGAACCCACAAAATTTATGAGTGTCATTTTAATTGGCCAAGGAGAATGTAACTCCTGCAGGGTCCTCCAGCCAGAATTCCTTTGCCTACTCACTCTTTGCATCAAACCAGAAACACCGACCCCACACCCAGTAACTCTTAACCTCCCAGATATCTTAGTAGAGGTAGAAATACCCATAACAGGACCCAGAAATCACATCAGCTGTGGCAACACCGGTCCTTACCCTCCAATCTTCTATTTAAACCAGAGTTTACTTAGCACTGACTTAGGTAATTTTGGTTCCAGGGTAACCAGAAGTGAACTTTCTCTGAATGATTATGAAATAATTTTTTAAATTAAAGCATAATTTAGCTTCAGAAAAACCTACCTTTTTTTTTTATGTACAGTTCTAAGAGTTACAGCCATGTAATCACCACCAAAACTGAGTTATAAAATAGTAGTTCCACCACTCCCAAATTCACCCTTTTTGGCGTATAGTTCTATCAGTTCTGGAAAACACACACAGTTGTGTAACTACTATCACAATCAAGACATAAAACAGTACCATCCCCACAAGACTCTCTTGTGCCCTTCTGTAGAAAATTTCACCCTTTGTCCCCTTCCCTTGGCAACTATAGATCCGTTTTCTGTCTCTATAATCATCTTTTTTCCAGAATGTCATATAAAAAGAATCATACAGTTTATAGCCTCTTGAGTCCAGTTTTCCACTTAGCGTAATGAATGTGAAATTTATTCAAGTTGTTGCATTTATCAGTAGCTAGTTCGATTGCCAAGAAGTATAGCATTAAATGGATGTACCAGTTTGTTTATCCAGTCACTAGTTGAAGGACACTTGTTGTGTCTGCAAGTGATTAGGAACAGAGTTGCTCTAAGTATTTGTATACAGGTGTTTGGGTAAACCTAAGTTTTTACTTCCCTTGGGTAAATCCCTAGCAATGGAATTGGTGGGTTGCACAGTAACTGTGACTTTACCTCATAAGAAACAGCCAAACGGTCTTCCTAAGTGATCATACTATACTGCATTGCCAATAGCAATGTATGGATTTAAAAGTCCAATTTGCTCTCCATGGTATTATCAATTTTGTTGTTGCTAACTATTT
This sequence comes from Pseudorca crassidens, assembly GCF_039906515.1. Classification (NCBI taxonomy): domain Eukaryota; kingdom Metazoa; phylum Chordata; class Mammalia; order Artiodactyla; family Delphinidae; genus Pseudorca; species Pseudorca crassidens. Next base: position 76,476,440 of record NC_090301.1, read on the forward strand.
CAATAGGCAAAAGATGGTATCACAGTGTGGTTTTAATTTGCATTCTCCTAAAGACTAAAGATGCTGAGCATGTTTTCATGTGCTTACTTGGTATATACCTTTTTGATGAATATCTATTCAAATATTTTGACCTTTTAATAATTGGGTTGTTTGGATTTTTTTTATTATTGAGTTTTGAGAACTCTTTTATAATCTGGATAAAAGAACCTTATCAGGTATATGATAACTTACAAGTAGGTTGATTGTATTTTCATTTTCTCAACAGTGTCTTTGAATAGCAGATTTTTTTATTTTGATGAAGGTCAATTTATCAGTATTTTCATTTTATGGGCTATGCTTTATTTAGAAAATCTTTTTGCCTGACACAAGGTCACAAAAACTTTCTACAACATTTTCTTCTGAAAGTTTTATAGTTTTAGGTTTTAGATATAGGCCTATGACCCATTTTTTAGTTATTTTTTATATATGGTACAAAATAAGGATCAATGTTCATTTAGTCAGCATATGGATGTTCAATTGTTCTAATGTAATTTTTTAAATTGCCTTTTCACCTTTTTTGAAAATCAATTGACCATACATGTGTGAGTCTACATCTGGCCTCTCTATTTAAGCAATTCATTCTGAAGGAGACTTAGGAAGTAGATGCCAGAAGCATATCTAGGTATTGCCAACCAATAATGGTTCTTAAAATAGTTGTATTCATATACTTCATCCTAGGAGCTTAAGGCAGTACTGGTTCACTAGTCTTCTGCTTTATATAGTCAACTTAAAACAAATGGATTTCCCATGTGCAAAAACTGGACAAATTTTAAGGCTCTAAAAGAAAAAAAGATGAATTGATATAAAATCCAGGTCATAGAAGTTTTCAAAGAGTTAAAAGTTTAAAAGGATTAAAATTTATTTAAGAAAATTACTATTTTTAAATGGGATGCCAGAAAAGGAAAGGAAAGGAGAATAGGAAAGTGAAGGGAAAGAATAATAGAAAATGAAAAAAAGGGGGGAGGGGGCATTTACTGAGCACCTATTATTACCATACACCATATGAGGTGTTTTTTCATGTGATGTTAGTTATTTTGAATCATTCTTTCTGATACCAGTTTATTCAACCAGTTTGTAGAGAAGGCAATCATAGAAGTCAAGATTCTTCCACCCAGTTCAATGTTCAATCCTGTTATGTATCTCACATCAAAAGTTATTCTTCAGATAACTGTAAGAGCCAAATTCTGTTGAATTCCTAATGAATCACATGAACTGTGGGAAGTTTTTAAGATATCCAGGAAAAACATGACAAACTAAAAGATAATCAATTCTGTAGTGAAGTGTGGACAAGGAAGCCATGTGTCCATTCATTCAACAATCATTGAGCATCAGCACACTGAAGGGTCTATGCTGGGTACCACTGAAGCAAGAGGAGTTAAGACACACTCCAACCTCTTAGACTCAGGCACCTCAAGGAGGCGATAAAAGATATATCCAGTAACCGTGATTTGAAAGAAAAGAGAAAAATATTTAGTAAAAGAAATGCAAACAAAATGCTGAGGTAGTTTTAGGTAGACAAAAAGAAAAAAATCTAAATGGGAAGATTAGAGAAACCATAGGAACAGACTACACTTGAGCTGGTGGTTCTTAGAACGAGAAGCAGATATGATGACACGCCATGTTAAGGAGAAAAAGCACTTAAAATGCATGGAGAAAGTGGAGGTATGTGCAGGGAACAGAAAGAATAAGCTCACTGGGTTAAAACAGAATATGTGGAGATAAGTTATGGGAGATAACCTTGGGAAAGTAGACTGAGGTCAGATAATGCATGCCTTGCTATGACATTTATTCTTCCTACGACAAATATTTCCTGAGTGCCTACCAAAAGACAGGCACAACAGCAGGCACTGACAATATTAGCCACAAACAAGACACACAAGGTGCCTGCCCTCATGAAGGCAAAGTCTAGAGGCTCAGGAGTTTGGACTTTATTCAAGAAGCAATGGCTCTTGCATAGCACAGGGAGATCAGCCTGGTGCTTTGTGACCACCTAGAGGGGTGGGATGGGGGGTGGGAGGGAGACACAAGAGGGAGGGGATATGGGGATATATGTATATATATAGCTGATTCACTTCGTTATACAGCAGAAACTAACACACCATTGTAAAGCAATTATACTCCAATAAAGATGTTTAAAAAAATTGGTAAATACTAGATTTAACAAAATTAAACAGCTTTCTTAAATGCAAAAGAAATAAAATAAAATTTAAAAATAAAGATGCAGACGTAGAGAATGGACTTCAGGACACGGGGAGCGGGAAGGGTAAGCTGGGGCAAAAAAAAAAAAAAGCAATGGCTCTTAATGAAGATTTTCAAGCAGTCAGGCTGGTTTTGGGAGGTAGGATGGTAGAGGAATATTAGTATAACCAGAAAAACAAGTAAAAATATTCAAACTATTTTCTTTTGCATCCTAACTTTGATTTTGCTAAAAAGTGTGAACAATGAGAAATATATAGTGTTTTATAAATGAAAATCATTTCTAAATAGACTTTTGAACATTTAGAGTTTGGATGGGACAGTACACTGAATGTTTTGCTAAATAGGAGAATCACATTATAATGTGCAATATTCTGCACATTTGATGTCTCCTGGCATTATCTTCTGATCTCCACTCAGACAATGCCCGATTCATGAGATGATCAGACAGATATTGTCACTGAGAGTGAGAACTACTGCTGGCTCTTATCTGAGTACCATATATATATAGTATATAAACTATATATCTCTATATATATCATATATAGTATACATAATATATATCATATATACATAGCATAAATATCATATAGTATGATAGTATAGTATATATATAGTATAAATATCATATATAGTATGTATATATGTAATATATATTTACATGTATATCTCCTAATATTGTTAAACCTTGAAAATAAAGCAGGTTTACATATACAGCATAAAGTTCATATAGTGGAGTGGAATTTATAATATGTTAATCTAGAAAGAAAAGTAACTTGTATCTAAACACCTTAATGACTTCCATCCACCTAATAATACTTGTACCAATGAGTATGTACACTCTATTTAGAGGAGAAAAGCTAAATTAAATAGATTCTTTAACTAGATTCAAACCCCGATTAATATTTAATTGTTAAAGGCTTAACTTCAAGGAAGGAGATAATTTTTCACCACCTGCTTCTTTCAGTAATTGAGATTTAAACAGGAGTGAAATTTAACAAGTTTTACTCTACAGAACATTCTGCACAGTTGATGTCTCCTTGGCATTATCTTCTGATTTCCACTCAGACAATGCCCAATTCATGAGATGATCAGACAGATATTGTTACTGAGAGTGAGAACTACTGTGGCTCTTATCTGAGTACCACCCCTCAGTCTGACACAATGCTCCCAAAGTTTCCAAGAGAAATTCTATTCTGGAGTTTATAATGTCCTATGTCCTCACAGTGGGGGTCAAATAGTGTGTCTGTGCTAAAAAACAGAAAATACTCAGCTTTGGTTATTGAAACAAATGACATGTGATTTCTTTTAAACTTTTCAATGATGTACTCAGGGCTTTTCCAGTATAGTACAATATAAAGACACAGTATTTCTGAAATGATGATTAATTGATTTTGAAGATGATGAGTATGTAGAAAAATGCGATAACAAAAATATTAAGCATTACAATATTTCACTATGCTGGATCCCATGAAGTAAAACAACTCACTTTTCTCTCTACTATATATATAGTATATAAACTATATATCTCTCTAATATCATATATAGTATACATAATATATATACATAACATATATCATATATACATATAAATACCATATGGTATGATAGTATAGTATATATATAGTATAAATGTCATATATAGTATGTATATATGTAATATATATATTTACATGTATATCTCCTAATATTGTTAAGCCTTGAAAATAAAGCAGCAATCTATTCACATATTCCCTCTTTGAGCACTCCACCGTATCTGATATTTAACTGTTAAAATGCATATTTATATTTCAATATTATTTCCCTTCTAAACTGGCTGCTGTGTTTTTCAGCATCAGAAGGAGAGATTCTCAAGGCTTTGTAAAATGAAGAAAAGTTGGGGGGAGCAGTACTTCATCGTCCTCCAAAACCTTGTGGCTCTCTTTATGGGTCTTTCAAAGACCCCACCAAAAGGAATTACACATTACAATAAGGAATCCAAGTTCATTTTCTCAGCAACAAATGTGAGAGAAGTTTATCCAGCAGACACTGTGGTGTAACAAAAGAGCACCAGCTATGGAGTTGGAGAAACGAGGATCAAATACCAATTCTGCCTCTTACTGCTCCACCTACCAAGCCCTGTTCAACCCACAGGCTCAAGTTTTCCCATCACAAGCAATTACATCTGCATCACCGTACTGTTATGAAAGTTTTTAAAAAGTCATGTATGGGAAATTATACAAATGTTAATTACCATTACATTTAAAATCCCTTGTTTCTCTTTCTATTATTGATTTCAATGTTGACTCTATAACACGTAAAGAAGAAAGGAGAAAGGGAGTAGGACTGAAAAAATTTTGCATCTAAATTTTTGATGGCACAATTAGAATAACATTGAGAAAAAACCCAAACCAATAATAAACATTTAAAATAACTGAGGAAGGAAGATATGTTTAGATAGAGCTATATTCTTCTTTTGGAAAGACTTGCAGCAATTGGTCCAAGAGAAAATGTATCCAAGAAAATGAAAACAAAAGAAGTTTAAAATTCTGAGAATGACAAAAACTGTATGATACATGTATTAAAGAAATATGTATATATATACATATATATATATATATATATATACACACACACATATATTACTATTCCATGGACCAGTATATCGGTAATGATACACCCCAACTTCCAAGGAGCAAAGGAGTAATGGATGGTAATTGACAGGTGCTAATCATTTTGACTGATCCCAAAGAAATGTCAGAGATAAGATTTGATATATTATACTTTGGGATTTACACAAATACATTGGACTTTTTAAAAAAACTTTCTATTGTTTTATTGGTTCTATTGTTTAAAACACAAGAACACCACATTAATACTGTAATGTAGCAGGATGGAATTATTCGTACCCATATAACCATCATGTATTTTATTTCTCTAACAAAATATACATCTATAGTACTTTCTAAAATTCCCCACATACTTCATCTTTCTACACCTTTGACCATAAATACGGCAGCACACTTTGATGAATATTTAAATTTCTCTCTCCTACACCCAATACTACTTTAGTCAAAGTTTTCTACAGTACATGAGAAACATCAGACAGTAGTTACTTCCATTGCTGATAATATTTGGGTTTACTCTGATAAGATGTGGGTATAACTTGTTTTATCCAAATAGAGATCTTTATGACAATGAATCTGATCAATTTTTAAGTCAATTATATTTTTTCATTACTATACATTATTATTTAAAAAAAATATATACCAAGATATTTTGGGCTTATGCCACAATAAAAGAAATTATGTGTTACATTTCAGCTGACCTAGTTTAACTGTATTTTAAAAGAAAAACTGTCTTACAAAATCCCAATAGTAACACTTAAAATAAATCAAGCATCAGGTTAGCTTACTTAAGCAGCAGGCCATAGCTGTAATATTTTCCAAATCAGGTTTTTATTTGTCAATCAAATATTTTCCAGTGATTCTCAACTGGAGACAATTTTGTCCCCCAGGGAACATTTGGCAATGTCAAGCAGGTGCTTTTAGTTGTCATAACTAGGGGCCATTGGCATTGGCTAATGGAATCTGATACACAGAGATCACGGATGCTACTAAACATTCTGCATGCACAGGATAGCCCTCACAATAAAGAATTATTGAGTCCAAAATGTCAACAGAACCAAGGGGGAGAAACCCTGCCTTAAATTAATATCACAATAAGGTTCTAATAGGAATATTAATACAAAATGATTTTTCAGACCAGCAAGCAATAGGATTCAGGAAAATAATAATAATAGCTTAGATGTAGGGAGTATTTATCATGAGCCAGTGCTGTTTTATTAATTCTCTTATCAGTGTTAACCACAGTCCTATGTGTTTGGCACCATGATTATCAACCTTCTTCTATGGATGACAAAAATGAGACTTTAACTTAATTATCTTGCTCAGTGTTACCCATCTTCCAAGAAGCTGAGCCAAGATTTCAACCACAGCCTGCTAACTCTAGATCATATACTCTCGACTACATCACTATACAGTTGACTCTTGAACAACACAGGTTTGAACTGCACAGGTCCACTTGTACGTGGATTTTTTTCCCTAAACATGTACTAGAGTACTACCACCTGCAGTTGGTTGAATCTGCAGATGCAGAACTGTGGATATGGAGGACCCACTGTGAAGTTATACTCAGAGTTTTGACTGCAGACCATCCCCCACATTGTTCTAGGGTCAACTGTACAGTCTTCGTGTTGATTAGAGAACATGCTTTCTGACATAGGTTTATGAAAATGCATCATATTTAATAAAATCTATAGAAACCCTGATGTATTATTCTCTACTAGAAAATCCCATGCTTGAAGATCAATAAAAGTTTAAGACACTGCAGATGTCACTAAATCATTATTTATTCATTTACTGAGATTCTCATTTCAGCTTTAGCAAATGTACTCACAATGTCTAGAAGAATGAAAGACGCAACTAAGTGAAACACATCACACTAACAAGAAAATGAGAACAGAAAACACTTAGCTCTGGTATAATACTGCAAGTGTAAAAGCAAGTTAGGATAAGAGAAAGCCTCATCAAATCATCAGGAGGTCTCATATTTTCAGTACAGCAGAGAAAGTTATAGGCTACCTAAAGTTCTCTCAGGAAAACTACAAACTTACTAACTGGAAAATACAGTGTACTCGTTTTCTAGGATTGCCAGAACAAGAACAAAATACCATAGACTTGGTGGCTTAAACAACAAATTTATTTCTCACAGTTCTAGAGGCTAGAAGTCCAAGATCAAGGTGTTGTCAGGTCTGGTTTCTCCTGAGGCTTCTCTCCTTACTTTGCAGATGGCTCTGTCTTCACATGGCCTCTCCTCTGTGTGCACAACACTTGTTTCACTTCCTCTTCTTATAAGGATACCAGTCACACTGGATTAGGGCCCCACCCTAACAGCCTCATTTTTACTTATTTAAAGATCTTATTTCCAAATATGGTACATTCTAAAGGTACTGGGGGTTGGGACCTCAACATTAGATTTGGGGGTACATAATTCTGCCAAACTACCAAGGACAATTTCTGAGAACACATGGGGTTTCACCTGCCTACAATTTTTTTTTTTTCATTTTAACATCTTTATTGGAGTATAATTGCTTTACAATGGTATGTTAGTTTCAGCTTCACAACAAAATGAATCAGTTATATATATACATATGTTCCCATATCTCTTCCCACTTGCGTCTCCCTCCCCAGCCCCCATCCCACCCCTCCAGGCGGTCACAAAGCACCGAGCTGATCTCCCTGTGCTATGCGACTGCTTCCCACTAGCTATCTATTTTATGTTTGGTAGTGTATATATGTCCATGCCACTCTCTCACTTCGTCCCAGCTTACCCTTCCCCCTCCCCATATCCTCAAGTGCATTCTCTAGTAAGTCTGTGTCTTTATTCCTGTTTCACCCCTAGGTTCTTCATGACATTTTTTTTTTCTTAAATTCCATATATATGTATTAGCATACGGTATTTGTCTCTCTCTTTCTGACTTACTTCACTCTGTATGAGAGACTCTAGGTCTATCCACCTCATTACAAATAGCTCAATTTCGTTTCTTTTTATGGCTGAGTAACATTCCATTGTATATATGTGCCACATCTTCTTTATCCATTCATCCGATGATGGACACTCAGGTTGTTTCCATCTCCGGGCTATTGTAAATAGAGCTGCAATGAACATTGTGGTATATGACTCTTTTTGAATTATGGTTTTCTCAGGGTATATGCCCAGTAGTGGGATTGCTGGGTCGTATGGTAGTTCTATTTGTAGTTTTTTAAGGAACCTCCATACTGTTCTCCACAGTGGCTGTATCAATTTACATTCCCACCAACAGTGTAAGAGGGTTCCCTTTTCTCCACACCCTCTCCAGCATTTATTGTTTCTAGATTTTTTGATGATCTGCCCACAACTCTTTCATGGAGGTTTAAAAGAACAGTTTGTCAGATATTAGGAAAAATCTATAAAACAGTTATGAGAATAAATAGCACAGTGTCATTCCAAGGTGGCACCACAGGCACTAAACCTAAAGGGAGATGGTCAAGATTCAACTCTTTCCAGACCCATGTTGAAATTTGTGTCTACAAATGGCAATCATGGTCTCATCAATAGCCCTATAATGTTTTCCCCACATTTATTAGACAGAAAAATAAATTAATAAATGAAAGACCTTAATGGCAAAAATGCACTGACAGTCAAAGTGTATTGGATCTTTGTGTCAGTGAGGAAGAGATAAATGCAATCTGGAGTCCCTCTGCTTTCAGCTAGGTTTCTTTTTTGTTTGTTTGTTCTTGCTTTTTTTTAAATTATTATTATTTCCCTAAACTCACAGGAACCTCAGAACTGCTGCCTTGAAACTAAGGGAGTTGTTTTCACTAGAATTTAAAGCCTGCTTGTCTGTGCCTGCCAAGAAAGCAGATCATAACTGCAGGACATGTTTTTCTTCCCCATACTCTTGAAGCAACACAACTTGCCTCCAGAGCTGTCTGCCTACTCAGCAGGACAGCAAAAACAAAGAGGAAAAGATGAGTGAGAGTCAAGCAGAACAGAAGGAAAAACCAAATGGAGAGATGACTGAAGCAAGCATCATAATGCTTTCTTAGAAAAATGGCTAATTGGAGCAAGATAAGAAGAAGCATGATAACAACAAAGAACATTTGTTAAGTATAAGCAAATCACTAATATAATTATCAATCTTGTGTCATTTTAATATAAATTTCCATTTCATTATTTTTCTTAGTTTCCTGTATCATGTCTGTAATGTTCCTCTATCTCTTCTAACCACAGGAACCTAAACTCACATGGGTTTGACTGTAATAAGCTCTCCTCCTTCAACCTCAACTTGATTATTTACCCTTAAACAGCTCTTTCATCATGTGATTTCATTCCCCTTTTCTGAAAGTCTCTTCAATTAAAAAGGACTCAATCATTCTATTACTTCTCTGCATAATTTGGCCTCGCCCTGTAGGTCCACGATCCATCCTTATTACTCATTACTCCAAACACACTCAGTTTAGTAATGCCTGTCTCCTCATTATTCTAAGATCATGTCACCAGTCAGCCCAGAATGTCTTCTCTTTTCCCCTGTACTGACCATAGACACCTCATCTTCTGAAGCCCAGCTAATAGCCAGTCCATTTCCACTTGATGCCTTCCAAATGGACAATACCAGAACTGAACCTAACAATCCATCTACCCTCTGGATACCTTACCCTGTATCTCCCACAATTACCTCGGGTTAAACATAACAGTTCATTCATTATCTCCTGCAAAAATAGCTGCTCTTGTCCCAGGGTTCCCTTTACATACTCAGCCAAGACAGACCCAAGAATCGACCTTCACTATCTCTCCCCTTTACCCTCCCCCACATCCAGTCATTCATTAAATACTACCGAACTGACTCCTTAAAAGCCTCTCACATCTAGTACTGCCTCTTTGTGTTCTTCACCATGTTATTCATCATCCCCCACCTAGCCCAGTGTGTTAGCATCCTAAGTCTCTTCTTTGTCACTCCATCCTTTTTTAATGCACCAAACTATAGCTCTAAGCAGGGGAACCAAGGCCAATCTTGATCTAGCACCTGGAGTAGTGGTCAACTTCTAACCACTGTGACATCCTCAAGCCAGCAATATCATCCTGGCACATGACTGATGGTGAATGTCTCCAAGTTATTACACTGGGAGATTCGATCTAAAATGCCTTTTCTTCTGTTATCCTTCACATAAATTCTTATACATGTGTTAAAGCATTTCAACTGCACCTATTTGATGAAGTCTTCCCTGACTTCACCAGGCAGACTTGGTCACATCTTCTCCAAAATTCTATTTTGAACAAACTCTGTTTTTACACTGATAATCTTATAACATATTCCTTGTACATTATCCCAGCAAGTAGCCTGTGAGCCATTTGAAGGTTTGGATCATGCAGGTTTTTTTTTTTTCATTTATATATTCCCAGAATATATTAGAGTAATTATTCCACAGAAGATTCCAAATAAATGCATGATAACTGACTGACAAAACAAGGATTAGGGCTTCCCTAGTGGCGCAGTGGTGGAGAGTCCGCCTGCCAATGCAGGGGACACAGGTTCGTGCCCTGGTCCGAGAAGATCCCACATGCCGCGGAGTGGCTGGGCCCGTGAGCCATGGCCGCTGAGCCTGCGCGTCCGCAGCCTGTGCTCCGCAGCGGGAGAGGCCACAACAGTGAGAGGCCCACGTATCGCAAAAAAAAAAAAAAAAAAAAACCCAAGGATTAATCATCTAATATATGTATAGTAGCATATTAGTTGGAAGCATTATAAAAACAGATAATCCACAAACAACTTTTATAGATGTAAGAGTAATTCTGATGTTTAAAAACCTAAAGCATTACTTCACTTCAGAGTTTTAAGAAAATTGTAAGTCTTGGTATCTTTTTATATTAAAATGTGTAGGAGTATATTAATGATACTCTAACAATATTTTAAACAAAAACAATGTTACTACATGTGACATGATATCTTGCGAAATATTCCATGGAAATCCTAGAATACCTTACCATTACATGAGATATAAAATTGATACAAAGTAAATCCATAGCAAAAGTATCCATTACATCAGTAAATAACTAGCTTTAACCAATTTAAGAAAAGCAATATTTTGCTATTTTAAAGGGCCTTGTGAAGAAGTATTTGTACATGTTTTAGCAAAAATTGTTACTTAGGCTCAATATTTTTTTTTTTTTATCTTTTTTTTTTTTTTTTTTTTTGCGGTACGCGGGCCTCTCACTGTCGTGGCCTCTCCCGTTGCGGAGAACAGGCTCCGGACGCGCAGGCTCAGTGGCCATGGCTCACGGGCCCAGCTGCTCCGCGGCATGTGGGATCTTCCCGGAGCGGGGCACGAACCCGTGTCCCCTGCATCGGCAGGCGGACTCTCAACCACTGCGCCACCAGGGAAGCCCTAGGCTCAATATTTTTGAAAATAAAAATTTAGGATGTTAAGAAGCAATTCCATGAAACAAGAAAGGTGTTTATCTCAAAAATAGGAAAATTACTTTGAAGGCAATATTTTTAAGAGAGATCAATTTATATTATATTTGAAGATAATTCAAAGTTTCAACTCATACATAAATGATAATATTATGCTTTAGAAAGCTTTTTAGCCAGTTTCTCTAGAATTTTAACTAGAGGTTGAATTATTTTCCCTTTGTAATTCATAGTGCAAGATCTACTTCATAATAATATTTTATCAAGGTAACTTTCAATTAAGGTCTTGGTTTTTATACTCTTGAACTTAGTCTTTTCATAAAAATCAATCTACGTTAACTTTACACATCTAGCTAACTCTTACTTCTTTGACTTGGACCTTGGCCTTTGTTATTAACATTTTTCCCATTCTCCCCACTTATTCATTAATATACACATTTTTTCAAAATCGAATTCAAATCTGATCCCCTGCAGAGCTTTAAATACTTAACTAAGCCCAGATCTTACTCATCTCTTCCCTTTTAAATTATGTATCATCCTTGTGTTTGCTACGATACTTTTTACATATATAAGTTTTAACTCTCAGTTGATTTTTTGAAAGTAGAACTAGCTGTTTTATCTCCTTCTATGCCAAGTAGATATTCAATAAATAGTTTGACTTATTTATAAATGTATTTGCAATTTTCCATTCTCTATTGTTTTTACTTTACTTCAGTTGGAGAGTTTTTTATTTTCTCAAAGATTTACCTATCTAAATATAAGCAACTAGCAAATAACTGTTGACAACTGTTTCATAGATATCTTATTTCTGTGTGCAATGGGTGTGTGTGCCTGTGCATGTGTGTGTGTGTAACACATTTAAATCCTTACAGTAGAAGTAGGAGAAGAGATTTTGAAAACGTTGATCTTTCAAAGTAACCCATTTATAGCTCAGGACTATATGTATCATTGACTTTTTTCCTCTTTTCCTTTGCTTATATTATTTCCTCTCTATATATTTTGCTTTTTGATATTAACTTTAATATGGAGCAAAATGCTCTACATGTTCTGGGTTCAAGATCTTGGTCACATCTCTCCTACTGTACCATGTGCTCCCTAGAGTTCATCCATACTTCTTTCACTTTCTTAAAAGACCCCAGCTACCACCACCACAGTGCCTTTGTGTATGACAGTATCACTACCTTTGCATGGTTAACTCAAGTCACTCAAGTTTTAGCCCAAATGAAACCTCCTCAAAAGGCTTCTGATCCTCATATTAGGTTATATTTTGTTACATGGTTGTATGCCACCCTGGACTATTCATTCATTGTATTTACAATTATTTGTAACTATATAGTTGGTTGACATCTGTCTCCCCAGCAAGCTAAGATACACACAGTATTCCCAGGAGCAAGTACTATGCCTCTGAAACACAATAAACATAAATACCCATTATAAATACCCATTCAATGAATGAAGTTGCTTTATCTGTGCTTATTTATTTGCCAGAAGGGCTGATGAATACACCTGAAAGCAGTGTGACCCAGCAGTGCTCAAACAGAGAAAGGAAGGCAGAGCCAGTAGTTTTGCAGAGCAAAGCCAGTAGCCCTGTTCAGCCAGGAACTTGGGGTGCAGGTCAGCTTGAGTTAAGACAACAAAGTGCTTTACTGGTTCTAGAGCTGCTTCTCTTACTTCATCCAGGCAGGGAATCTAATCCATACCCCTAACTCATTGCTAAATACAGCTTTCAGTGGATCTGACTAGGCAACCTAAACAGAGCACACAGGAAGCTACAAAGTCCATTCACCAGCCCTACATACAGTGACACTTGAACAGAGAGAAAATCATGTAGTTTCTCCCATCTGCAGAGTAAAACTGATGGCCTCACCTAATCAGGGAATTCACTGCACACTCAGGACCTGATTCAGGTCCCCAAACAATGAGCTGTATAGGCCCTGGGACCTGGTCTACTGTCCTGCCAGAGCAGGGAAGCTAATTCATAGTCCCATCTACTACTGAATATAGTATCCAGTCCTGACCATCTAGTACGTCTGACTAGATATTCCAGGCAACCCCAGAACTCATCCTACAGCCTCACTTGGGCAGGGAACCAAGCCAGCAGTCCTATCTAACTTTCTCAGCCAATGCCACATCTCCCCTTCTCTGTCCACAGAGCTCAAACAGTTGCCTTGCTCCAAAACAGACCATAATAGCAGGCCCCACCTGACCAAGGACATTACAGCATACACACCCAGAAATCCAAATTGAGCTGACTGATGAAGAATTGTCTCAGCCAAAGCAAACTTGTAAAGTCTGGAAGAGGAGCTCCATTACTCAAATGTGCAGATACCAGCATATGAAATCAAGAATCATGAAAAGTCAGGTAAATATGACACCAAAGGAAACTAAGAAAGCTCCAATAACTGACCCTAAAGAAACAGAGATCTATGAACTGTCAGGCAAAGGATTCAGGATAATACTCTTAAGGAGGTTTAGTGAACTACACGCAAACACAAACAGACAACTAAACAAAATTAGGAAAACAATGCATGAGTTCAACCATGAAATAGGAACCATAAAAAAAAAAAAAAAAACAGAAATCATGTAGTTGAAAAATACAGTCACTGCACTGAAGAATTCAATAGTTTCAAAAGTAGATTCAACAAAGCAGAAGAATGCATCAGTGACCTGAGAGATAGGATGCTAGAAATTACCCAGTTAGAGGAGCAAAAGAAAGAATAAAAAAGAGTGATAAAAGCCTATGGGAATTATGAAATACAATGGAAAACAAATCACATTATGGGAATTCCAGAAGAAGAGAAACAGACAGGGACAGAAAGTATATGTAACGCACTATGGCTAAAAACTTGCCAAACCTGGGGAGAAAAATGGACATCCAGATCTATAAATACACCAAATAGGTAGAACCTGAATAGAGCTATACCAAGACACATTAAATTAGCAAATGTCAAAGACAAAGAAAAAATTTTAAGAGCAGCAGGAGAAAAGAGAAAAGTTACATACAAGGGAAACCCCATAAGACTAGGGGACGTTTTCTCAACAGAAACTTTTCAGGCCAGGAAATGAGATGACATATTCAAAATATTGAAAGAAAATAAATGTCAACCAAGAATTCTATATCCAGTGAAGTTGTCATTCAGAAACAAAGGAGAGATAAAGACATCCCCAAAACAATCAAAAGCTGAGGGAGTTCATTAACACCAGACTTGCTTTATAAGAAATGCTAAAGGGAATTCTTTGGGTGGAAGTAAAAGAATGCTAATTAACATCATAAAAATATAAAAAGGCAGCATAAGTCTCATTAGTAATGGTAAATACACAGTCATGGTTAAATTCTGCAATATGGTAAAAGCAGTACATAAGTCAAAACTCTAGCTTAAACGTTTAAGTAGTAAAAATAACCATAATTACAATAATTTGTTATTAGCTGCACTACATAAAAAACATATAAATTGTAATAGCAATACCTAAAATGTGAAGGGAAGGAGAAGTAAAAGTGTAGAGTTTATGAATTCTAATGAAGTTAAAGTTCTTATCAGTTTAAAATAGGGCTTCATTTGTTTAAGATATTTTATGTAAGCTTAATGGTAACCATGGAAAAATCCTGTAGTAATTATACAACAGAATATGGTAGAGTCAAAGCATACTGATACAAAAAGACATCAAAACACAAAAAGAGACAGCTAGATAAGAAACAAGGAACAATGGATGTACAAAAAAAACCAGAAAAATTTAACAAAAGGGCAGTAGTAAGTCTTCACCTATCAATAATTGCTTTGAATGTTAATGAATGAAAGTAATCACAAGACACAGAATGGCTTAAATGGATGAAGAAACAAGATCCAACAATGCTGTCTACAAGAGACTTATATTAGTCTTAAAGACACACACAGACTGAAACTGAAAGGATGGGAAAAGACATTTCAAGCAAATGGTAAACAAAAAAAGCAGGAATAGCTATCCTTATATCAGACAAAATAGACTTTAAACTAAAAATAGTAAAAAGAGAAAAAGAAGGTCACTATACAATTATCAATATGAAACATCACATTAATAGAATGAAAGTATCATATGATCACCTCAATAGATGCAGAAAAGCATTTGACAAAACTCAATATCCATTCATGATAAAAACTCTCAACAAATTAGGCATAGAAAGAATGAACATATCTCAACAGAATAAAGGTCATATATGACAAACTCACAGCTAACATCGTACTTAATGGTGAAATGCTGAAAGCTTTTCCTCTAAGACCAGGAATAAGACAAAAGTGCCCACTCTCACCACTCTTATTCAACAGGCCAGAAAAATAAATAAAAGTTATCACAATTGGAAAGGAAGAAATAAAACTGTCTCTTTGCAGGTGATATGATTTTATATATAGAAAATTTTAAAGATTTACCCAAAAATCTGCCATATCCAATCAATGAATTCCAGATCTAATCAATGAATACCATAATGTTGCAGAATAAAATAATTAACATACAAAAATCAGTAGTGTTTCTATACACTAACAATAGTTACCTGAAAAAGAAATAAACAAAATCTCATTTACAATAGCACCAAAAGCAATAAAATACTTAGGAATAAATAAACTAAGGAGATGAAAGATCTCTATGCTGAAAACTACAAGACCCTGATGAAAGAAATTGAAGAATGAAAAGGTATCCCACGTTCATGGATTGGAAGAATTAATATTGCTTAAATGTCAATATTAACAAAAGTCATCTGTAGATTCAATGTAATCGCAATTAAGATTCCAATGGCACTTTCTTTTCCTTTTCTTTTTTTTTTAACAGAAGTAGAAAAAACACTCCTAAAATTTATATGGAATCATAAAAGAGCCAAAGAAATCCTAAGAAGAACAAAGGAGGAGAATCTTCCTGATTTCACACTAAACTATACAGCAGTAGTCTTAAAAACATACAGGTACAGGAATAAAAACAGACAAATAGACCAATGGAACAGAATTGAGAGCCTGGAAATAAACCCAAGCATATACAGTCAATTAATATTTCACAAGCAAGCCAAGAATACTCAATGGAGAAAGATAGGCTCCTCAATAAATGGTGCTGGGATAATTGGATATTCACATGTAAAAGAAAGAAACTTGACTTATATCTTACACCACTCACAAAAATTAGCTTGCAGTGGATTAAAGACTTAAATGTAAGATGCAAAACAACGAACATCATAGAAGAAAACATAAAAATAAAGTTTTTTTTGTTTGTTTTTTGCGGTTCCCGGGCCTCTCACTGCTGTGGCCTCTCCCGTTGTGGAGCACAGGCTCTGGACGCACAGGCTCAGCAGCCATGGCTCACGGGCCCAGCGGCTCCGCAGCATGTGGGATACTCCTGGACCGGGGCACGAACCCGTGTCCCCTGCATCAGCAGGCAGACTCTCAACCACTGCGCCACCAGGGAAGCCCAAAAATAAAGCTTCTTGACATAGGTCTTGGTAATGATTTTTTCGATATGACATGTAAAACATAAGTAACAAAATAAAAAATAGACAAGTGGGACTACATCCAACTAGAAAGCTTCCGCACAGCAAAAGAAATGATCAACAAAGTGAAAGACAACCTACGGAATAGAAAAATATATTTGCAAACCATATATCTGATAAGGGGTTAATACCCACAATATATAAGGAACTCAACAGCAATATAAACAATAACCCAATTAAAAATGGGCAAAGGACCTGAATAGACATTTCTCCAAAAAGATATATAAAAGGACAACAGGTACATGAAAAGATGCTCTACATCACTAGTCACTAGGGAAATGCAAATTAAAATCACAATGAAATATCAACTCATATCTGTTAAAATGGCCATCATCAAAAAGACAAGAGATAACAAACACTAGAATGGATGTGGAGGAAAGGGAATACTTGTGCACTGTTGGTGGGATTGTAAATTGGTAGAGTCACTATGGAAAACAGTATGAAAGTTCCTCAAAAAATTAAAAATAGAACTACCATATAATCCAGCAATTCCACTTTTGGGATTATATCCAAAGGAAACAAAAATAGTAACTGGAAAAAACATCTGCACTCCCATGGTCATAGCAGCATTATTTAGGCAAGACATAGGTAAGATATCAAAATAGCCTAGGTGTCCATCAATGGATAAATGGATAAAGAAGTTGTTGTATAAATATTTGTGGAATATTATTCAGCCATTAAAAATGAGGAAATTCTACCATTTGTGACAACATGGGTAGATCTTGAAGGCATTATGCTAAGTGAGATAAGTCTGACAGAGAAAGACTAATACTGTTATGATCTCACTTAAAATAAAAACCAAACTCAGAGGAAAAGAGATTAGGCTTGTGGTTACCAGAAGTGAAGTGTGAGGGAAGGAGAAATGCAGGAAGTCAAAAGATACAAATTTCCAATTATAAGATAAGTGAGTACTAGAATGTAAAGTACAACATGACGACTGTAGCTAATGCTGCTGTATAATATATAGGAAAGTTTTAAGACAGTAAATTCTAATGTTTCTCATCATCATAAGAAGTTTTTTTTTCCTTTTCATCTTTCTTTTCTTTTTATTGTACCTGTATGAGAAGGTGGACGTTAGATGAATGTATTATAGTAATCACTTCACAATATATGTAAATCGAATCATTATGCTGTACAACTTAAACTTATGCAGTGATGTATGTCACTTATTTTTCGATAAAACTGGGGAAAAAGTGAATAAAAAAGCATCTGCTGTCACAGGACTGACATTTCATTTGGGAGAAACAAAACAGATGATTAGATAGATGATAGACCGATCGATAGATAGATATAGACAAACGAATGATAGGAAGGAAGGAAGATTTAGAGACTGTTGTGCACTTTAAAAATGATTATGATATTGTCAGGGAGACTGCTTTACACTGGGTGGTCAGGGATCTCCTCTCTGAAGATGTGTCATTTAAGCTGTGACCAAGAAATAAAACTCAAATTATAATGCTGTAACATGTAACCCTGTAATAAAAGAGTCTGCTAGTTTGTCTACCCCACTGACTGTAAAATCCTTCTTTGAAGGTAGGGGTTAAACCTTCAGTACTTTGAAGAATGAGTAGCACATAATAGTACTCAGTACCTATTTTTAAGGTGGCTGAAAAAAAAAAACTGATTAAATGGGGCAAATGTGATCATTTCCAATTTCTGTGCAAGGTAAGAGATCCAAAGAAGTTAAATCATAATGGATATTCAGAGTAGAACCCAAGTTCTGCCTGAGTTGCTTCTCCAATCTTTTTACCCATCAAAATCTTTATCTTGCTCCTCCTTTTAAAAGCTATGATATACTGCCAGTAAGTCTTCCGTATCAAGTCACAGAGTTGATAATTGTAGTAGATGGAGTACAGTTATTGTATAGAAAGAATACCACTTGCATTGTGATTTGTTTAAATCAATTAGAAAATATTGCAGTTTAAAGTTTTTGGTTTGAATCTGTTCCATAAATTCATCAAACATCAGTTTATACAATGCCACGGAAAGAAAGAAATATTATTTTATTGTCGTGAGATTTAAAAACTAGTCAGAAAGACAAACATGAGAAAAACTAACTATAAACACTATAAGGCATGAAGTTTGATGGAAACAGCAGAAGTAGCACCCAAATGTTCAAAGAACTGTTCAAGGTACAGAACAAAAGAAAACACAAGCTTTAGCCCTAAAAGGCTTACTGAAGCTTACAATCCAAGGGGAAAATGCACCAATAAACTGTTTAACTGAATTAGATGTTTCTTGTTGATAAAGCTGTTTCACCTATTCTGAATTTTTTTTTCTTTTTCTCTGTCTTTATTTCTAAATGTCAGGAAAAATAAAATAAAATTAGCAGTTGATTTGTGGCTGTACACATATTATGGTGATTTAATATTAAGTCTTAGACATAGCCTTGTGATGAGGAAAAAAATCATACCTTAGTTCAATTTTATTTTTGGTTGGTGTAGCAAACAAACAAAGAAACAAAAGTGTAGAAACAAAGAAAAAAAAAGTAGTAAAATCTATACCTGAATTACATATGTATTATAAAGATCATCTCCAACATCATGATGATTTTGGAAGACATTAGCGGCTTCCTATATCAGGAGTAACTATATACAAATTATACTTTATATTGTAAGAGAAATTTTCTGGAGTATCTGTATAAATCCTTACATCAGTTTAAAAATATATACTCTCAACAGGATAAGCCAGGCTGAAGGAATTCTGAACTTCTCACTTTTCAATAGGTTTTATGGCCATCTTGATGATTTATGTAAATTAATTCATGGTATCCTTCTTTTCTCATGTGTAAAGTTAATACTGTGTTTACATTGGTTTTGTTCAATTCTGTCATAATACTGGCCCAGAAAGAAAACCACAGCGCATTTTCTAAGATAAAAATTACAATTAAAAGGCAATGAGAATATATGTATTTGTATAACAGATTCACTTTGCTGTACACCTGGAACTAACACATTGCAAATCAATTATACCCCAAAAACATTTTTTTAAAAAGGCAATGAAAATTTTCCATTTTTTGAAACTATCAAGAGACTCCTTCATAATTTTTATATATATATATATATATATATATATATATATATATATATATATATATATATATATATATAAAAGAAGCAAGAGTGTAATGCCTAAAAGTAACTGTGTACTTATTGGGAAAAACAAGCAAAATACCATAGTCTAAAAAATGTCCAGAGAGCTCCCCACTTAAGTTATCTTGAGTAATTTTTACAAAAAAACACATTTAGCCAGGGAAGAGGAAGCCACATTTCATAAGACCCTTCAGAAGCCCTGAAATCTATAAAATAATGATTTTTATCCAAGAACAAGATAACCACTGAATTTACAATATCAATCCATCTGAAATGTGCAGTTTAGCTTAAAACTGTGTCCTACACATAATAAACAATCAAATCAATATAAATCCCATGCCTTAGCAGTAGTCCTAAACTTTTTATAGGAGGTTTCCTATTTTTCTACTGATGAAGTTTCATAGCAGCACTTTCTACAAAAACAGATGTTCTCTTTAAAATTACCACATGGTATTATAAAGGATACGAGTATCTTATGATAGGTTTGCGTCAGAAAGCAGAAAAAGAAAATACTGATATGATGATTTAAAATAAAATATTTTCACATTTGCCAACTTTTTCCTTTATCTTGCTAATTAAATCATTTTTTCTCTAGTTCAGTAATGGCTCGCACCTACCTTAAGAGTAATATAGTTCCACTTAAATATTTTGACACATACAAAAGCAGAAAGGATATTCTCCCTGACTAAGCAATACCATCAGAGCAATTTTACAACAAATTGTGACTAATGCCCCTTCCCTATGTCACACATCAAAGAAATTTAATGGTATTACCTCATTGATTCTCACAATTCTGAGAGGTAGGTATTGTTATTTTACAGATGAGGAGAGTAAAACAGAATTTAAAAATCTGCCCGAGGTTGTGTGGCTGACTTCCAGTAGAGCAAAGATTTGAAGCAAGACAATATGGTTTCAGAGCCTACACCTTTATCCATTAGTAGTTTATACTACCTCCCAATAAAAACGTTTTTTTAATCACAGTGTATTCCACTCAATGGACCAAAATGTCAACGCCCAAGAGACATCAGAAAAATGTCTTATATTTGAATCCATTTGGTTTAGGCTTTAAAGGACTCCAAAATGGATTTGGCATTTTCATATTTTAGTGATGCATATCCTGGACTTTTAGCTTTCTCTCACCATCAAAAATACAAATGTGTGTGTGTGTGTATCTCTCTTCTGCATTAGACAGTGATTCAACTGAGACAGAAACCAAGTGTGACTCTGTATCTACAATACCTAGCAAGGGTCTGAAAAACACATAGCAGGCATTTGAATAAAGGATTACTTAATGAAAACATACATGAATGAGTTAACAGTAAATACGTTAGTCAGTAAAATGATCTCAAAAACATACATTGTACACAAAAAGGCTAGAGATAACAGTGAATAATTACATCTAAAATCTGTGCAGTACTTATAAGATTAAGAATTTCCTTCACATACTCCATTGAATTTTCAAAATACCATAAGGACTACAATACTACCTGTACTTTATACATAAGGAAGTTTCATAAGCAGCCCAGCCAAAGTAATATACTTAGGAACTGGTAAAATCCCCACTCAAACCCATGTTTTCTGACTTTTAATGCGGGTCATTTTCCCTTACATACATTCCACAAAAAGAACAAGTTACACTTTAATTCATACCCCTTCTTGAAGATTGCTATGGTACATCAAATCACGTTAAATTCCTGATAAAAATAACTTCAGCACATTTTTAAATCATAAACTGTTAATAAAATGGTTGCTTCTTGTTTTAAAATACACAAGCTTTGCTTATTAGGTACTTATATATACCACGTTTTCTAGAGCAGTGGTTTTCAAACTTTACTGCACATTAGGAACATCTGGGGAGTTGATATTTTTAGAATCCTAAGCACCAGAAATTTTAATTAGAATCCCTGTGGCTGTGTCCAAGGCATCAATATTTCTTTAAATCCCCACAGGTGTTTCCAATGTGCAGCCAAGTTTGTGGACTTCTGAGTTTTCATAAACTCTGGCAGTGTTGTCTTTCTCCCCTTATTGGATTAGAGGGCAGATCTGTGTTAGGTTGTAGAGGTAAAAGCAACAACAATGATGGTGTAAAGAAAAATGAAAAAAAAAGTTAAAAGAAGAAAGTTTATGTGAAAAAATATACATATATATACATGTGTGTACACACACAGACACACACACATGGGACTTGAAGAATACAATGTCTCTTTAATACTGTATATTTTCTTGCCATTACTTGTATGCATCAAATGAGTCAATGGTAAGTCAAGGCTGATTTCCACTTTAGGAATGGAGTCTGAGATGTATAAACTACTTTGTGGTGAAACAATTATTCTCTCAGAAGCTTTTGTTTTGTCATCATTCTATAAATTTTGCATAAGGTAAATAGCATTTACCATGACGGTAACTGCAATGCAGAATTTGTGGTCACATTCTAGGCAATTAGAATATACCAAGGGATCAATTTTGCTATTTTCAGTAGAGATAAATGTAAACAAAGGAGCTGTAATATTAACTATTCTGACTTTAAGATTGAAGAAGGTCTCTAGAGAAGTCACTGCTGCTATAGCAGTATTTAAGTTGGACACTAAGAGTTGGGAAACTGCATCAATAAATGGGACAAAAATGTTTCTTAATAAATAATTCTTCAAAATAGATACATTTATATATATGTGTGTAATACATTTATATATATGTGTGTATATATATATATATTTAGGAGAAATAACCATTCAGCTCTTATTAGGGACAAATTAGAAACACCAGAACAAAGAAATCATCAAAAAAATAAATACATAATAGAAAGCCAGGTTTATAAGTCTATCAACAGCGAAGATTATTGGGTACCTACAATATTAGGCATGGAAGGAGGTCTTCATCTAAAAGCGAATTATTTTTCACTCTTCTGTCCCCCAACTATGAGTAAGGTTCAATCAATATTTGTAGCACAATAATACTAAAATCCTAAAACATGTTCAAGGGTTGTGTGTGTGTGTGTGTATTCTAGATTTTACTAAAGCATGCCTTAGAAAAATGGTTTTGTTATATTTAGTTATGTGTTCTCATTATGGATTCATTTAACAAAATTTTCAACAAATATGCATAGATAACTATGCAATCACTGATGTAGGCACTAATAAATAACACAGTGATCAAAATATGTCTGCCTCCATGGATCAAACATACTGTTTAAACTAATATCAATTAGTAGTTTAAACGACTCCACTTTGAAATAGTTTTCCTCCTTAAAAAAAATAACTGTTCAATCACAGCACGCTAGACATCTGCTAATTTTCTTACTATATATATAGTTCAGTGATGGAAAGACAGTTTGCACTGACATTAACCAGTGTAGGTGAAATATAACCTAGTTCTGAGGCCAGTTTAAGTTCTAGATTATGCTCAATCCTGATGTTTGACTTCCTACTCCTTTTTCTTCTGGATTTACTTCTGATGAGAAGTCAGCTGTGTATAATATATCTTTTCCTCCTGATGTCTTCAAGATTTTGTTTGTCTTTATTTGTCATTTGGTTGTAATTTCTTCTTTGAGCTTCTTCAATCTGTGCTTTGGTGTCTCTCGTTTTTTTTTCTCATTAGTTTCTCAATGTTTTTCTTATTAATTAAAAAAATTATTTGCCATTATTTCTTCAACTTTTATTTGGTTCTGTTCTCTTTCTTCTCCATCTTGGATTACAATTACACATCTGTAAAACTACTTCTGGTATTACAAATGCACTATTTGATATTATAACTCTTGTTTTTTTCTGATTTTTCTATGTTTTAAACTTTTTTTCCTCTTGGTTTTTCAGTCGGAGTCATTTCTGTGAACCTACTATTCAAGTACAATAAGTCTTTGCTCAGCTGTACCAAGCATACTGATGAGCCCATAAAGGCATTCTTCAATTCCATTACTGTTTTTCATTACTAACATTTCTGTTTGATTCTTTCTTATGGTTCCAGCTTTGCTAAAATTGCCTATGTGATATGCATATTATCTGCCTTTTACCTTAGGGTCTTTAAAGTATTAATAATAGGTATTTAAAATGTGTCTGATAGTTCTCTTATCTGGGTCATATGTCTGGTTTGTTGAATTTTTTTCTTGACAGTGTGTCCATTTTATTGTCTTTTGTGTGCCTCATAAATTTTTATTAAAGCTGGACGTTAGAGACTGAGTAAATAGTTTTTATGTTTTTAAATGAGAGTGACTGTCCTTCTGTTAGTGGTAGGGTTTGGATCAATATACTCAGGAGTTGAGCCAGATTTGGGATTTATTGTTACCAAGTTTACTGTCTGCATCACAGGATTCATATTCTTCAAGTATTATCTTTGTTTAGGGTAGGGACTAGTTGGATCGAGGGATTTTTCTCAATAGCTTCTCAACCCTCAACTTTAGTCTTCCCTTTGCTCTGTGCCTCTGAGAAAGTCTCTGCATGTTCTTTTACTCACCCAGCAGTGTTCCACTGCTACTTTTATTTGAAGCTTGTTAGCCTGGTTGGTGGCAGACCGGGATGATGGGTATTCTCTTTTGTTCTGATTAATCCTCAGTCTTAACTAGATTCTGTGGCTCTGGGCCTAGAGGTTCTGGTCCTCTCAGCACTTCAATTTCTTCCTCCAGCTGTAGATCTGAAACTAGGCGTATTCTTGCTTTTTCTCTAGGGAAAGAGAGTATTTCTCTGCTGTCTTTCCCCTGCTTCAGTGGGTTTTCAGCTGGGATGCTATGAGTCATGGTTTGTCCTTCCCCTAGCAGCTTGAGGCTTTTCTTCTATAAAGAAGGAGGAATGAAAAATCCAGGTGGTGTTTCCTGCGCTTCCTAGAGTGGCTGCTGCATCCTACACTAAGCCTGTGCTAGAATAGATGCTTTCTGAGGACTCTAGCCAATCTTTTTCTTAATGAGCATCCATTAAGGTTCATGGAGAAAAGCATACAAGTGAACAAAAATTCCCCTTAAATCTGCGGCCTCTGGGTATACTATATTCTCTTTCTAACCTGTATTGCCTTTATTAATTAAAGAGTTCAGTTAAATTCATTTTTAAATTTGTTTTTACTGAAAAATATTTGACACATAACTTTGTGTAAATTTAAGGTATATAACATCGATTTGTCACATTTATGTTTTTAATTTGATTGCTATTAGAGCAATAATTAGCACCTCTCACATCAAATAATTACCATCTCTTCTTAGTGGTTAGAATAATTAAGATTAGTCTCTTAGCAAGTTTGATGATTATAATATTGTTGTCTATATTCACTACACTGTGCATTAGATCTCTAGAATTTACTTTCTACATGATGCAAGTTTGTACACTTAAACATCTCTCCTCTCCCAACCCCCAGCCCCTGGTAAGCACAATTTTACTGTTTTTATGAGTTAGCTGCTTTAGATTCCACATATAACTGATTTCATACATGACTGCTGACTGATGGCATCTGACCCAAGCAAACAAGTGCTTGTGTCCTGTCTTAAGTTTCAAGTTAGTTGGTTGCCCTATCACCTCAGCTCTCTGATGTGTCCAAGAGAAACTGTGAATTTGCAGATTGTCCAGCTTTTATTATTATTGCTGTTTTAAAGGTTAGAATAATGCTCCATCCAGATTTCTATATCCCAAGCAGAAACTAGAAGTCTCTTGTTTACTTACTGATCCATACATTGTATCATATGTCTTTATAAAGGCATGATCATGTCCCTTAAAACGCAGAATTAAAAGCCATAACTAAAATATAAGCAAATTCTCATAAATACATGTCAGGTTAAATTATAAATAAATTTTATGTACTCTGGGCAAGGCTCCACTTACCTGAAAGAATTGGTAAAAATAATTACAGAAAAGATACCTATTATTTATTAGAACTCATGGAATATTATTAAGATGTTACAAGACTGGAAATGGGCAATTATGTTGCATTTCCTAAAACCATATGTTTATGTAGAAAGAAGTAAATGAAGGAATAACACCCCAATTGATAGGGATACTAAAGTTTCACGCTTGCAAATATACTGGTGCAAGTCATAAAACAAAAAATCAATTTGCAAGCTATAATAAAATTACAGGCCATTGAAGAAAACAAAAATCATCATGCCCTTGTGAAGAATAAATTTATCAAACGATCAAATTTATTTCCATAGCAAAATATTATAGGCAAAATAATAAGCTGCAATATACTGTGACCTCACATAGCTTCTGATTTGGGCCTCAATTAAATACTTTAAAAAATCCAGAAAGTAATGTTTAAGACAAAGTCAATATTCTTTCAGTTCATATCATTGTCTAAATACCAAATGTCCTTACATGCTAGGAGGTTCAACATTAACTAATAGTTTGCCATACTTCTTTGGCCACAATGCTCTAGAGATATGGCTATTACCAGGTGATAACCAAGGTTCATGTTTGATGGCAAAAACCAAAATTTTATAGGCAAAGTTTACCAAAAAAGAAGATATATAATATTCATGTCATTCACATATACTTTTGATATGTAATACTTAATAACATATGAGATGAATTTTAACAAATATTTTTTTAATTCAACATAATTTTTTTAATTCAACATAATTTTTTTAATTCAACATAATGTTAAATTTAAGCTTATGGAAATGCCTTTGTCATCAAACTGTTCTGTGGAATATCTGGAGACAGATTTCCAGTTCCTACTTATACATTCCTTCATTATATTTCTATATATTATACAGAATTTATTTTGTAAATCTTTTCCTAACTTTCTTTTCTTAACACTAAAAATGTTAAGTTCTCTTAACACTAACTCTCAATATCTCTCCTCCTGAAAACAAACTCTTTTAAAAATTTTTTCTTTCTTTCAGGAAAGTTCATGCTTAAACAGTTCTAAGCTCATGTCCTCTGAGTTATATATCTCGTGTATCATTCGAATGACTCCAAATAGAGAACCACTGTGGTTTGGCATCCGAAGGGGGACACATCTGTGACAGATTTTCTCCAACTGGATATTGTCTGCCTATTGGACAATCTGTCCCTACTAATCCCATGCAAACTTTCATCAATGACCATTTTTTAAAAGATCTAACATTAAAATATTGTAATCTGCTGACTATGGAAGAGTAGACATCAAACAACATTTCTATATAGTTGGCAAGTCTAAACGCTGTGCCATTAACAATGTTCATTAAAAACAATGTAACATAGAATCATAGAGCACAACATGAATCTTTGAGTTCTTGACCCATTTCCTTTCTTACTCTGGATGTCCAACCTGGGCATACTCATCTATTCTCAACAGGCATACTCAACTATATCTCCAGTTCCAAAATGTCACTTAAATTCTAGGTTTATACCTAGCTTCTATGGACTACATTGTGTCTCCCCTAAATTAATATGCTGAAGTCTTAAGCCCCAAGGTAACAGTATATGGAGATAGGATCTTTAGGAGATAATTAAGGTTAAATGAGGTAGTAAGGGCTGGGCCCTAATCTGACAGGACTGTGGCCTTAGAAGAAGAGAGAGTGAAAGAGCTTGCTTGCTCTCTCTCCACCCTGTGAGGACACACAGAGAAGGCGGGCACTGCAAGCCAGGAGAAGAACTCTCACCGGAACCTGACCATGTTGGCACCCTGATCGTGGACTCCAGCCCCTAGAACTATGAGAATACATTTCTCTTGTTTAAGACACAAGTCTATGGTAATTTTATAATCAGCCTGAACTGATGAGTACACAGCTGACTACTGATCATCTCTACCTGGATGTCAACAGGTAACTCAAGCCAAACACATCTAAATTAATATTCCTCATCTTTCACTAAACCTGCCTCTTCTCTTGTATTCTAAGTAACAAGTAATAGTAGCAAGCCAGAAGACAGAACAATCTGGGATTCTCCTTACCCTTCACCTGACAGTCATCAACTACCATAAATTATCTTTTCAATATATTCATAACTTAATCTTTCTCCAATCCTAATGTGGTGATATTGGATCTCTCTCTTTTTTTTTTTTTTTTTTTTTTACATGGACTATTTTAGCAGATTTCTCACTTCGAGTAGCTTCCTTACATCAAGTTTTACACCTGAGCAATCCATCTTCTGCTGTCACATAATCAATTGAAAATGCAAATCTCCCAAGCCCCCCTCCTCCTTGAAACTGTCAGTTTTATCCATTACTTATATAATGGCCATGATTTGGGCCCTGCTTACCTTTCTAATTTATCTCATGTTGCTTCACATGTACCCTCCTCTCCAGTCATTTATTCATATGTCAATATTCAGTTCAAGACCCAGTTTCCCCCTAAGAAGCACTTCTTCACCTCTTTTCCCTCAAAGAAATGACTGATCTAAATTTGATGAACATATTGCTCTTTTACAATAAGGCTCTAATCCCCACAAGGTAAGCAAACATATCTTATTAGCTGGCTGTATCAAACTATTTGGTACACAGTGGACACAAGATTTGTTGAATAAAAAAGAAATTAAAAAAAAAATCAAAGAACCAATGAGGCTACAGTTAATATCCTTTAAGTTAAAAATCAGAATGATCATAAACATGAAAATGGTTCATTAAATGGTGAAATAAAAACCATCTCCAAAAATAATTGTTAAATAAAAATAGTAAGACATAAAACTATAATGCTGTTGATCATGATTCAGTTAGAATTAATATGTGTGTGTGTGTGTGCTCAAGTGCACGCTGGCATACACAGAAGATTACAACAAAATATACCAAACGTTAACAGAAGCTACTTCCAGATGGTGGGATTAGAGGCAAATTTTATTTTTGTTAAACGTGTGTATTTTCAAAATATGAGACTGGTAAAGCTTTAATTTATGCCTCAGTTAAGGTTCTTAGGGTTGTTAAGAATGAAGCAAAATAAATGAACAAACAATACAAGTGCAACTCAAGGAAGCCAAGAGCAAGTTTTTCAGTCAAGATGCTGGGAACTAGAATGAGGGAATAAAAAGATGTCTGCAACCTGAATCTTTATTTCTCTGAGGATACCTAATCTCTTGATCATGCTGTTCTCCATACATCTGATTTGTTTTTTTCTTAGAATATCCCCCCTCCTCACTCCCTCTCTGGGTTGGCTTTCTCTGCTTTTCTGTACACATAGACTAAGCAAGGCTGAACCCTTCCATTTTGAGTTCATATTACTTTAGTTTGAGTGACCATAGAGAGCTAACATCAATGAATCCCAATTCTAAACTTCTGAAAGAATTTGACTGGCTCAGCTTGGATAATGTGTGGCCAATCAGCTGTGTCTAGGTTGCTGGGGAGGGGCTAACAGATTACAGTTTACAAATACATTTTTTTTTTCTCCTACAGTTGTGAATGACAGTTTATAGGACAGAATAAACCCTAAGCAATAAATAACAATGCAATAATAGCAACACAAATGAAAATATAAAAATTGTTTTTCACTCATACATTTACTAGGATTTTGAATTTATAGCTGGGAATATACCATCTGAGATTTCCAAAAGGATAATTTTCAGGTTGCTATCACCCTTGAATATTTACATATAAAAATAGAAACAAAAAAACAACCTATAGAATGGGAGAAAATATTTGCAAATGATGCGACTGACAAGGATTTAACCTCCAAAATATACGAACAGCTCAAACAGCTCAATATCAAAGAAAAAACAACCCAATCAAAAAATGAGCAGAAGACCTAAACAGACATTTCTCCAAAGAAGATATCCAGATGACCAATAGGTACATGAAAAGATGCTCAACATCGCTAATTATTAGAGAAATGCAAATCAAAACTACAATGAGGTATCACCTCACACCAGTCAGGATGACCATCATCAAAAAGTCTACAAATAATAAATGCTGAAGAGGATGTGGAGAACAGGGAACCCTCCTACATTGTTCGTGGGAATGTAAATTGGTGCAGCCACTATGGAGAATAGTATGGAGGTTCCTTAAAAAACTAAAAAAGAGTTACCATATGATCCCACAATCCCACTCCTAGGCATATATCCAGAAAAGATGAAAACTCTAATTGGAAAAGATACATGCACCCCAGTGTTCATAGCAGCACTATTCACAATAGCCAAGACATGGAAGTAATCTAAGTGCACACCAACAGATGAATGGATAAAGAAGATACACACACACACACACACGATATTACTCAGCCATAAAAAAGAACAAAATAATGCCATTTGCAGCAACATGGATGGACTTAGAGATAATCATACTAAGTGAAGTAAATCAGAGAAAGAAAAATATCATATCACTTATATGTAGAATCTAAAAAAAAATTGATACAAATGAACTTATTTACAAAACAGAAACAGACGCCCAGACACAGAAAACAAACTGTGGTTACCAAGGGAAAAGGCAGGGGGAGGGATAAATTAGGAGTATGGGATTAAGAGACACACACTACTATCTATAAAATAGATAAACAACATAGGGAACTATATTCAATACCTTGTAATAAGTATAATGGGAAAGCATATATATATTTATATATATAACAGCATATATATGTTTATATATATATATAATCACTTTGCTGTACACCAGAAACTAACACAACAATGTAAATCAACTATACTTCAATTTTTTTAAAAAAAGAATAAAAACAATTGGACACAATAGAACAAATATTGCTAACAAAAATAGTGATATGTCAGTATACATTGTTTGCTCTTCTGTTTGACTACAACTACCTAATCCTCTAAAAATCACTCAAATTTTATTATAACAAATTAGAGATATATAATGAAGACCACAAGACATGAGATTAAGAACTTGAGTCTAAACCAGTTTTCCCCTTTAGAATATATGTGACAATGATAAAATCCAATAATTTCTCTAACTAGCAGTTTCCTCAGTTGCAAAAGGGAGAGAATGAAATCTGACATGATTACATCTTTACATTGCTATGAAAACTGAAGTGGAATAAAGGTACACTGATTAAAAAGAACAACTTTGGGGGACACAAAAGAGCAATACACAATGACAAGTGTCAGCAAATAACCTCATTTCCACCTGTATGTACTAAAGATACAAGTTAGAATTTGAAGACGGTACATGTCATAAAGCTCATTTCAGCATTTCAGAAGGCAGTTATAATGCAATGCCAAATACTGTCCATATGAAGAATCAAAATAAAGTCCACACTGTGCACGTCAAGTCGCAGTGGCAAGATACAAACACAATAAGTTTCAAAAATATTAAAAATGGTTATTTAGAGAAGAAAACTTAACCCTGTATTTCAGTAAAGTGCTGGTTTTGCTCTTGTTTGGCAGGAAATCTAAATACTTTTGTCAGTCATATATAGGAAGTTAATTTTTGTGCATCTAGGCCATAAAAAATACTAGTCATTACATCCGTGCCAAATTACTTGTAAACTATGTAGATTTCCAAATGTTACTATTATAACTAACACCTTAGTAATTTATAAATAACAAAGCTTTGAATAAGACCTAAAGTAGTGTTTATTTCCAAAGACAGTGTTCTTCAGTTTACACTGTAATATCATAGCAATTATTTAAGAAGAGAATGGCTTTTGATGGTTTTTTAAACCAGTGAGCATATTATGGTTCCAAAGCTAGTACTTCCACACTTCCCATTCCCACTTATACAGGTAAGTTAAGAGTATATGCAGATATAAGTTCATTTACATTTAATAATAACAATTATAACATTCACATAACTTAGTTTTAAAAATACACTCAAAACTTCATATTAGAATAAACAGAATCAACAATTCCCACTTCATGAATAAAAAAGGAGGTCTCTGAATTCCTAGCGTGCTTTTTATGGGATACCACACTGCCTATGGATACACCGTTGCTCCCAAGATCATGTGTTCCTCATCAACCTATTATCTGTGTGATAATCCTGCCAGATACGTTATACAACTCCTCCATGTCTCTACTTGTACTTTCCTACCCACACTCTCAGGAAATTCTTATTAACTCCATTTTCTTTATTCTTAAGCTCTAGCACATTAAGAAAAACCTCCCCTTGACTTATCACTTTGTCCCTTCAATAATGATCATCTACATCACACCCGTTAGCATTCAGTTATTTTTTACCTCATTTAAAAGTAGAGATTATTACTGTAATTCAGTTTCCTAGCTGTTTCGTATAAGTTATTCAAATCATCTGGTTGGCTTGATTTGTTGATTTAAGGGTCTGGCACAATGACAATCTGCCCAATCCCTTCTGAGGAGGCTAACAATAAAAACTTAAATTTCAAAAACTAAAACTGTGGGCTTCCCTGGTGGCGCAGTGGTTGAGAGTCCGCCTGCCGATGCAGGGGACACAGGTTCGTGCCCCGGTCCGGGAAGATCCCACATGCCGTGGAGCGGCTAGGCCCGTGAGCCATGGCCGCTGGGCCTGCGCCTCCGGAGCCTGTGCTCCGCAACGGGAGAGGCCACAACAGTGAGAGGCCTGCGTACCGCAAAAACAAAACAAAACAAAAAACCTAAAACTATAAAAATTGTCTCCACGTTCATGAACAATATTATAATCCTATGTGCAACTTAATTTCTGTTTCATTCACTTTGTCCCAGCTTCCAATCTTGGAAACTGAGATCAATTGTTCATGGAAAATTGAGAGGGAGCCATCTAAAATTATTTAGACTGTATTAAACTAATTTATAGTTATAATATTCAATATTCCCATTCCACTATCAATCAAAGGCACATGCTTCTCAAGTGGTCCATGTCAGTCTGTCAGGTATTTCTCCAGAGTGGGACACATATAATTTGGGACCCTTTGATTACTATAGCCCTCCCAACTTCCTTTTCCTCTCTGTAGAAGAGCTCCTTCCCTTATAGTGGGGGGACTTGCACGTGGCTCACCATAGTTGCAGATCCCCAACTGCAATTCTCTGCTGATCCCAAATAAACTCATCTATGCTGGAGAAATTTCTGGCAGTCTATTTATTTCAGGCCAACAATGTATCTTAAGACAAATAACCTAATTTGCTACATATGGGTTGGTAACTGCCTAGAACAAGTAGATTGTAATTAGTTTCATTTTGGTTGGCACCTGAGGCTGTACCTAAAACTCTCACATTTTCACATCAGAATTCACATAGTTACCAGTACTTGCTTTTTGTTATGTAAGATGTTAGGGGGACTAAAAAGATTTAAAAGTTTAAAGAAAGAACATAGATTTATTTTTCAGGTAGAAGAATACAAAATTATGGCGCTAACAAGCTAAATACAGGAGGAAAAGAAAACATGATTGCAATTAGGAACATTCAAAATATCTGGGAGTAAAATCCTCCCTGTAGACATTATCTTTTTTAAATTTAAGCTTTTGTTCATTTCCTCCAAGCCTCAGGGCAACTAGTGTAGAAGAAGGCAATGTGGTGAGTAACATACGTTTCCAAGTGAAATTTAAAAAGATTAGTTTTTAAAATCCAGAATAAATAACGTTGTTCACTGAAAGATGGTGTTTCTCATAGAGGAATTGAGAAACCACGGAGGTATCGTTAAGGAGAAGAGAACATGGCGATGTCACCAGCCACAGTTTACAGATACCCCTTATTGATATAAATGGCAGAATCCCACCTATTAACTGCAAACCCCTACTTCAGCAAAGGAATTTCCTAAAAAATTAATCAGTGATGCTATGCCTTGGGTCTTATCTAGTATCAGGAAGTAAGCAATTTTGTTAATTTTTTTCTCATACTCTCCACTCACAACTTAAAAATAAGATGCTTAAATCTGCTAAATTAGATTTCTTTCGATGGCGATTTTATATTTTAAGTTATTATGGCAAATCTTAAAGTTATGTAAAAATTGAAGCACTTCAAACCCTGATGTTGGAAAAGCAGTACCTATTATCTTTTTAAATTTCCTGTGCTGACATATATGAATGCTTGTTTCCTGGCTTAAAGATTGGATAAATATTTTTCTGTACACAGTATGTGCATGTTGTTTTGTTTTTCTATTTCATATATATGTCAATAAAAGGAAACTATATATTTTCTATTGGTATATTTAGTCGGGTAGATGCAGGTAACTGTCAGACAGATAAAGTTGCAGAAAAAACAACTAGAAAATTGACCCCAGAGAGGAATAAATCATTAGCACAAGTAGTAATACACTAAGGTCAGATAGAAAGAGAATATGGCATTACGTTGCAAGATAATGGGTAACCCAAAT
The DNA here is from genome assembly GCF_039906515.1 of Pseudorca crassidens. Lineage (NCBI taxonomy): Eukaryota > Metazoa > Chordata > Mammalia > Artiodactyla > Delphinidae > Pseudorca > Pseudorca crassidens. The sequence continues at coordinate 76,510,359 of NC_090301.1, forward strand.
GTCCATAAAGAAGCATGGAGTGAGTAAGCAGACTTGATTCCCTTTATCTTGAGAGAAATATTTTGGATCACTCTACCAAGTACAATAAGATTCTAATAAAGAATAATGAAGTTAATTATAAACTGAGGTTGACAGCCAGAGACCAAAATTTGATGGTTATGGTTGTAGTTGGGAAGCACCAAAAAAGGAGTGGATATGGGGAAGAAGTGCAACATGAGGGCTCTTTCTTTTCACTGAATACAGAATGGATTCCTCACTAGCATTAAATCTGTTAGGCTGTAGTTGGTAATGGACTCCCTCAGGACTGCACATTGAAATAATTTTTGGCCCTAGTGTGGATATCAAAGTTGATATCAAGGTGCAAGAGGCTGAAGAGTAAACACTCCTACCAAAAAGTCAAAAGTATAGAAGTGTATAAAGAAAATGTTAGAGTTTTCTTCTCTTTCTCTCAACCAGCACTTTCTAATCCTATGCCTAATGTAGCCAAAATGACATCAAATGTTAAGGATTTGGCAAATTTTCTCATAGGACTTTTCCTAGGTATGTAAAATCCTTTTAAATGAAACAAAGAACAAATCTCTTCACACAGAGTCCATTCTAAAAAACTCAATTCAGGATTTAATATTAACACAATTAGGGAATAATAACACTTAGAAATGAAAGGCACTATACAAATTACTTAATCAAAACCTTTCATCTTACCTTTGAAGATTCTCACAGTTTCCATGGGTTAGTATTCCAGGCAAAGTTGAGCTAGGCCATCTGCTCAGGGTCTTACTAAGGCTGAAATTAAGTTGTTAGCCAGGCCATGTGCCTTTCTGGAGTTTAGAATCCTCCTCTAAGCTCACATGATTGTTGACAAAATCCAGTTCCTTGCAGTTACAAGAGTTAGGTCCTAGTTTTCTCGCGGTTCTCAACTTCTAGAGGCCACAGGGCCCTCGCACAACATGGCTACTTCATACTGCAAGGCCAGCAGGAGAAGCTCTCTCACTAGAAAGTGCCTAGTCACTCTTTTAAGCAATTATGTAAATAGGTTGAGTTTACCCAGGAAAATCTCCTTTGTGATTAACTCAAAATCATCTGCAAAATCTCTTCACCTTTGTCACACAGTTAAATCGAATCACAGGATAATATCCTATCATACTGAGAGGTTCTCTTAACACTCAAGAGAAGGGGATGATACAAGGATGTGGAATATTCTAGGCCAGCTTAGAATTCTGCTGACCCCAGTATTGGGGAGTCATCTTAGAATCCTGCCTAGCACAACCCTTATATCCAAGATGTACCCTTCAGTGCTTCAATTGGAAAGCTTGCATATTTATCACAGCTCCTCATGGGATGCTTGGTATACTCCATAGCCCTGGAAAACTATCAGAAGCTCTGCTTGACTTCCTAGTCTAGTAACTATCACTTGCAAATTAGCAATTACTGGAAAAATAAATCTGAATGCAGTTTCCCTGCTTTCCAGGATCCTTGGCCCCTCGTGTGCTCCCTGCCTTGGCTTGATTTTCAAACACGTTAGCTAAATTTATTTATTAAAAAAAAATAGCATCCAGGTTTCCTGGGTGTTCATATTAGGAATGCTAATCTGCAACAAGATGGTCCACCATCACTGGACCCCGAAATTGTTTATTCGGGTATCTTATGAGATTTTATTTGCAAAAGGTGAATTTACAAGATGTAGCATAACAATAATAAGCTAGCAAGTTGTAAAGTTTGAAAAAAAACTGCTTTTTTAATCAGTAACATCTGTGATAAATTACTTAGAAAATAGATTTTAAAAATCTGCTTTTAGTGTTAAGCGTTCTACTTAAGTGTAATTTACACCACCAAGGACATTAAGCAAAAATTTTAGTGTATGCATCAGACGCGATATTTTAAAAAATATTCCTTAAAGTAATCAATAATTTGCATGTTATTATTTTTCTTTGATAAGTGATCATTAATAGAAACAGCTTTTATTTTGAGGCTTAAACTAGTTCAGTGAGTTTTGGGAATTAAGAATCTCACAGGATTATTCTAATGTAAAATTTTTATGAAACAAAATAGATGTTCAGCATAATTGCCACCAAATTTGGGCCCTTAAAGTTCTGTTAATTATCAACTTTCAAACATGTGGAAGATGTTTTCTGTGTGCCTAATTAATAAATGTACTCATTCTCCTCAAAGGTTTAAACATTTGGTTGATATCTCTTCTTGGTTAACATTATCCACCTTAGTGCTACTCATCAAGTGGTCCATGAACAGGCAGCATCAGCAACACCTGGGAGCTTAAGAACCCTAATCCTACACGTACTGAATTTGAATCTGGGGATTAGAACTAAGTATCTGTGTCTTAACAGTTTCTCTAGGTGATTCTGTGGCATGCTAAAGTTTGAGAAGCATTAATCTAGCTCATCTTGATAGCAGTAGGAATTTTTAACAACCACAAAACAAAGAGATCAAAGCATATATGTGAAATTACCCCCTTATATTTGTACCCATCTTTTAATTAGTCCATAAGCTGTCCCATCAAGAAGAAAGAGGATAATAAATCCACCCCATGCTTGGATACACCTCTGGGACACAGGGCAAAGGGCCCCAGACTGAATGTAGATTCCAGTGTTATTTCTCATTTCCACATGATGGTTTGGGGCCATAAATTCTGTCACAGTGCAAACAACTGAACAATAAATCAGAGATACTAGCACTTCAGTCTCGCAGATTATGTAGTGAAGAGTTTAAAGTGGATTTTAAAAATATATAATAGTGGGTACAAGTTTCCAACACACCAAGAACCTCACAGAGTAAAAGCATAACCCTGAAAATAAAATTCACAACCAATAAAAAAAGTGATATAAGTAATCAAGCTTCCAAAACTATATTATAGTAGTATCTTGCTTGGAATTCCTCTGAAAGGTTAGTTAATTACTGCTTGTATGTCAATATCAATATGACAGCCATTTCACCAACCAACAACTTAAATCATTTTCAATAAAACCATGATATAAATTTAAAGTTTAATTATTTAAAATGACCTAAAAAGACAAAGTTCAAAAATATGTAGTATTCACAGAAATTAAAAGTGGTAAAACCTAAGGTCAAAAATGAAACACACGCAGAATATGATCATCTTTCCTCACAGTGACTGAATTCTAAAGCTACATATTATGTAAATCCTAAATTTAAAATGACTAAATTTGCCATTCCATTTTTCTCTAACTTGAAATATAACTCTTTAGTGACTAAATATTTTCCTGCGACTACAAGCAATAAAATAATATGTAAAATCCAGATATTACTGAGCCACTATCCACCTGGTATGTTTATTTGCTTATTAGAATTTTGTAAAGATTTATTCTCTTCACAATCAAGGATACGCATTTGAAAGATAATTATGCTAAAAGTATTCTCACCAATGGAAAAGTTGTAATACCTGCTCATCCCATGCCATCAATGAGCTAACTGAGAGAAAGCAGATCAATTTTTGTGGCACTGGTACCATTAAAGGTAAGTACTAATCTTTGGACCCACTGAGATGGTAGCAGCAAATAAAAAAAAACTTTTGAAAGACCAATTTACAATACATAGTAAGAAAAGTTGACCCAGATTTATTTTAATTCCATGTTCTGTTAGAAACTAATCTCATTTTCAATGTACTGTATTTAACTCCATTTTATGAAGTCAGGTCCATAGTGAATAATTTCAGGGGAATTGAATAATTTATTTGGATACTCTATAGTAAACTAGTAACAATTAGGAATAATCCTGTGGGGGGAAAAAGAAACCAAACGTAGACAAGAATACTATGTATTCAACATGATTAAAATAAAATTAAAATGTCAGTTATGAAATAACTGAAAATATGTCTAAGTTGCCTCTAAGTTGAGAGCAACAGCAATGTCTTATCTTATTAATTTATTAAAAAACGCTTTATTGGTTCCAAAATTAATATGCAGTTGGTGTTTATTCATATATCTGACACAGCACTAAGTTAGGAAGAGTAAAATAAAGTGAAATATGTTTTAATTAAAATGAATTGAAAGTTCTTTAAAGTTTGGTGGGTTTTTTTTACCACTTAAGCAATTCAAGAGTTGATTTACTTATTTTACACAAGTTACCAATGTGTGTTTTAAAACTGGTAAATATATAAATGAACTTTAAAAAATGAAAAGATTCAAACAGATAAGCAAATGTTTATAACTAATCTATTTAAAAGTTGATAAATAATTTTTGCATGTACAAATAATTCAAAAGCATCTATACTAACCTCAGAGGTATCCATGACAATATTCCTTATATTAATTAGATATATATGGGTTCATTCCACTAGACTTCAACTTTCTTAAATTATTTGATATTTTATACTATTTAAAGTGTTTTTTTTAAATACATGAGTTAAATAATAAGAAAATTTTTCTTTTATTCTAAGTAATTAAAGTATGATCATGGATGCACAGTGGGCTTATACACATTTTTTGAAAAGCAAGAGGATAAAAATCATTACCACAAAATGTTTGCATTTTTACAGCTTTTCTTCTAAAATGTTAGTAGAATTTAACCATATTAATGCTGGCTTCTACAGTGAATTTTGGAAAAAATCATTTGTTAATTTTTCTAGTATAGCTGTTATCAATTCAGTATATTAAATAATATTAACATTTTAATCTGTTTTATTTAGTGAATTTACAGCCATTTAAAAAATTTATCCATCTATTCAGCATGAATTGGATATTTAATTTATTGCAAAAATCTATAGTTGCTAAATATAGCAACTTAAAATATTTAATTATTGTAACACTTTGGTGTTTGAATTATCTAAACTTTTTGGTGTGTGTTTAAAAATTGACTTTATATACTTGGTAAGAATATAAAATATATTAGTCCTAATAGAGGACTTCTGAATTTCTCAAAATTACCCTGTAAAGAAAAGCTTGGACTAACCTTTCCTAATCAAGTAAATGCTTCCCCAAACTATATTATGTCTGATTTCACAGTATATTTTCTTATAATGTAGACATTTGTAAGGTTTTAAAGTTTTAATGATGGGAGAAAATTGAGAATTTGGGAAAGATACAAGGTGTGCAAGAAAAACAATCATGAAAATTAGTTTACTTCTGTGGGCTTCGAGGATAATAATTAACTTGACTAATAGGCATGGGTGATGAAGCAGCAGTTAGAACACATTGACTTTTTTGCTCTTAGTGCTGCCAGGAGTTTTTATTCCACCTTCTTTTCTAAAATAGAAAAAATTATGAGTACTGTCATATTTTCCCAAACTAAAATGATAATCCAGGACATTATATTACAAATGCACTTTGTATTTTAGGAAAGTCACCAGAAACAGATACACTTATTCCAGAATCACCATTATTACTAAGAAAACAGTTCTGTGACCATAGAAGCCCAGAAGCAAGTTGTAAAATCAGGTCATTCAGTGTTCAGGTTGAATCCAACTTTGTCCATACATGTTTTTTCAATGAATTATATACAAAATGAATAATTTAATATTAAATTACTTGGTCTCATTCTATTTTAGTTCCAGATATGTTTCTAAAGACTGAGGTAGTTTGCAATATGCATTCTAAACAGCTTTAAATATTCCTGATATTCACTGTTTTTATTTTATTTTATTTTTATTATTTTATTTTATTTTTATTTTCATCAAAGCATGGTTTGTGCTGGAACTTTTCCTTTAGAAATTAGTCAAATGAACAAGTATACGTTATCTTACCACACTAATTGCAAACATGCATATGAGATATTAAAATACACTGAAATATTACTTATCACTTCATTTTGAGTTCTTCTACCTCATGATATTCAAATATTTAAATAAACACAGTGGTTGATTGTCGTTATTTAGAAGAACCCATGGATTGAAAGCATAGCATAAAAATATAGCAATGATAATTGACTCATTCTTCAAATTTTAGGAAAAAATAATATTATTTCTATAAAAGGTTTAGTTTTCCCAAGTAGTGTAACAATTATGAAATTAATATTTCAGTAGTGTGACTTCACTCTCGCATTATTTCAAACATTATTGATGCCATCAGCCTTCCACAAAGTTCACTTCTATCTTTGGCATTAAGTCTAATCTTGACCCTAGTAAAGTGGAAGGGTTTGATAATCTTCAAAATACTGATCCACAACAACAGCCCAATAACATCAGTAATGTTATTCACCCCTTTTAAACAAGTGGAAATAGAAGTTTAAAAACTAAATAATCTCTCAAGGTTAACTTGTCCAGGAGTGGCAGAAATAAGAATCAAATGAGGGGCAAGCCCATTCCCTTGACCACTATATGATAATGTCTCTGTTTAATACATTATATGGTAATTATGTTTATAGGTCTATATTCACCACTAGCTTCTAAACCCTTCAATAGAATGAACTACACCAAATCCATTCTCTTTTTTTTAAATAATTAATTTATTTATTTTTGGCTGTGTTGGGTCTTCATTGCTACGTGTGGGCTTTCTCTAGTTGTGGCGAGCAGGGGCTGCTCTTCCTTGCAGTGCGCAGGCTTCCCATTGCGGTGGCTTCTCTTGTTGTGGAGCATGGGCTCTAGGTACGCAGGCTTCAGTAGTTGTGGCTCATGGGCTGTACAGCACAGGCTCAGTAATTGTAGCGCATGGGCTTAGTTGCTCTGCATCATGTGGGATCTTCCCGGAGCAGGGCTCAAACCCATGTCCCCTGCATTAGCAGGCAGATTCTTAACTATTGTGCCACCAGGGAAGTCCCCCAAATTCATTCTTTTCTTGTAACATAACTCAACAGTGCTTGAATGATAATTCATTCTTTGAACAGTCTCTGAGGGAGAAAACGCTCTTTACACTCCCCTGCCCGTAGACTCCTCCCTGACTTGCACCTTGGGAAAAAGTTCACCCTTTCTCTTCTGAATCTTGCCACGTCCTGCAGTGCAGTCTCAGGTGTCATATCTCTCTGATTTGGATTGACCCTCTGTACTCTTGGTCTCTCTCTCTCTGCTACCATATTCAGGCTCAGCCTCAGTCCTCTCCACCCCCAGCCTTCCTCTCTGCCAGGAGTCAGCTCCTTCTCACATTCTCTGTCCCAACACAATCCAGCCCCAGCCAGATGGTTTATTGGAATGAGTTGTACACTATTCCCCACATTAGAGATTCTGTCCTTCTCCCAGTTAGGCTTCAATTTCTATGAAATGTATGTGATGATTTGTTCTGGTTGACAATCCCGGAGAAGGTTTTGCTGAGTGAAACTCTGAGTGTGGTTTTCTATAAATCTGCCCTGCTTGTCTTTGTTCCATTTCCTAAAGGTCAGTTGAGCACATGTCTCCAGAGATTTGAAAGTTACCACAAGTGAGTTTAGGCAGAACTCTGGGCACCGACCCCAAATAGAAGTCGATTTGCTAGCCTCAGTTGTTTTCCCCCTCCAAAAAAGTATTTAAGCTTTAGGCTAATAGCCAATTTTGTGTTTCAGTCTGCTCAACAAATGTTGAGACAATAGCTATCATCATTTGTACAACAATTTTCTAAAATGTTAGTCTGAACCAGCTCAAAGTTTCAGAAGAAAGCTTTAAGTTCTGCTTTGTAAACTGTATGACTAGAAAAGTGCACATTAGATTATTCATTTAAACTGGTTTCCAGCACAGTTTATTTATCATTTTTCATTCCATATTCTCAAGCCTACTCTTTTGTTTTGCTTTCCAAAGTAACAGAGCACCACTCTATGTAATGAATGTCACGCCAGACTCTGAAACATATTTTTAAAATATGATTAAGTGAAGCTAATTCCCTTGTAAGGATCTCTAAAATTTATCATCCTCCAGTGACTCATTTTCATTTCTACATTAAACGTGGAAAAACTTTATTCTAAGAAACTGAAAGCACATATTAGTTACTCATTTATTCATTCCAGGTATGCTGTATACCACAGAGATTTAGGGTTCTAACATTGGCAATCCATATAATTAAGTGTGGAAAGTCTTCTAAATACAAATTATGATACAAGAACACATTGTTGGTAAATATATCTTCTCTCTTGCTCCTCTGCAACAGCTTGCCACCTTTTTACATATTTTTCATCTTTTCTTAAATGATAGCTGACTCATTTAGAATGCCAGCTCCACCATTTACTAATTGTATAATCTGAGCAAGTTATTGAAGCTCTGTGTGACTTAATTTCTTTACATCTAAAAAATAGGGGAGGGGTGAAGCACCAACCTATAGATAGAGTAAATAAAATAATACTTGCGCTATATAGAACTGTTCATTGGAAGCCTTCGATAAATGCTAGTCATTTTGCTATCAATAGTATGCCTCCTCTAGACCCAAGAAAGATTAAACTCTGATGTGAGGCTCCACTTGAATGAGCATATTTTGATACACTGTTGATCTTTTTTGTTTTGTTTTCTCTCTACAGGTATCATCCTTCTCATAAAGGAACTAATACTATTGTCTTCTGACAAGTGTATTTACCTGTATTCTGACAAGTTTATTTACCTCTAGACTTTTCTTTGTCCAAAACTTCATGAGTTCTGAGATCCTTATCAACATGCCTTAAAATATCACTTCAGTCAGTATCTTTTACTACCTAACATTTCTAACTAAATTCCTAAGGCACATAAGAGCAGGAAAAAGGCTGTGCATCTTTTTACTGCTGCAGTATTTTATATGGAAAATGCTCAGCAGAGAGTTCTCTGTGATATTCATTCTCTCCCTGAAATTGTCCTGGGCTTTCTACATTCATATACATTTCCGCACACAATCCAACTGGCCAAGACCTTTCCACATCTTTACAGATATCCAAATTCTACCCATCATTTTGCTTCAAAGTTCACTTCATCTCCATGCTTCCTTGTGCACCACCCCAAAGGGGAAAATTAAATGGATTGATTTTTAATATCATAATTGGGCCACACTTATTTAATAACTGATGGCTTAGAGGAAGGCATATAAATAATCAGGCAAAGACTAAGAACTCTCTACTCTCTGCTTCTTTCCTTCTGGCCATAAAGGATGTGGCCTTTTCAAGCAATAGGGGGGTATGATTTGAGACTTAGCTTTATACTTAGACCTTGAAATGTACAATGCAGACCTATCATTGTAATTTGATCTAGATTATTAAGGCCACAAGTCAGATAATGGAGTTTTCAACAGAACCAAATCTATCTTCATAAAGCATTGCTTTGCCTTCGTTTGAATATGCATTAATTCCCTAGAAAATTTCTGGGAAAGTTGGACTAAGAGAGGATTCAGGGATTCCAGATACACTGGTCAAGCTATTTTAACAATAATATCTAAGAGTTGCTCCATAATCGCACCTCTATCATTGCAAGCATGTACCATGGCCAGGATTAATCAAATTTGACATAAATTACCCCATCTTGTAGGATTCAATTTAAATCCAACATGATAACTCTCTCAGGGAGAGGGGATCATCCTTTTTCACTACGATCTCTGGCATTTACTCTTTCATAGACTCAATATATTTCCTGATTTATGAATAAACCACCCTTCTCACTTCGTCACCTGAGTTCAGTAAAAAAAAAAAAAGTTAATAAATAATTCAAAGGTTTAAAAAATATATGTATAGCCTTTACTACATATTTTACAATTTCCTCAAGAGTGGAGGTGGACACATACTACTCAGAGGGCCACTAATGTCCTTGCTTCTCACAACCACATGATGTTGGCTGACTTAGACATCACCGCCAGTGCTTTATTCCAACATTGCCCATATTTTTAATTCCTGATTCACAGTGTTCTTTCCCACCATGTTCTTATAGAGCTTAGTGCTTACTTTGTGGATTGCCGAAGAGCCCTTAATATTACAGTTCTTTTATTTGACCAAATCTTTTCCATTTAATTCTATTGCAAACGATGCAACAGAGTTAGAAAAACAAATGAATGACTCTATAACATCCTTCTCTGCAAAAAATATATTTCCATTGGCTTAAAGTCAGTTATCCCCAAACTCAGGATGAGTTCCATTCCATCTGGTACTATGCCTAGGAAATTAAGGGGAAAATCTTATTTCTATGATTTTTCTACGAGGCCAAGACTTTGAGGTCATCTTTCAGCACTTACTTTTGTAGTATAATTTCTCCAAAGACACCTCACACTAATATAATCCCTATGTTTTGCTCTGGCATGAGTTAACATGCCCAAATTCCTTACAATAAGCACAACATAGGCTCTATCCTGGGACTCTTTAAACGTGTATATATATATTTGATCTCTCCAATTAAAATGTAAGATCTCTAAACACAAAGATTGTGTCTAATAATATTGATCTCCTTTAATGTTTGGATATGTACCTAGTTTCTTGTGAAGTATTTATTTTGTTTCCAAGGTAGAAGCAGCAAAGTCCTCTTACCTAAGCCCGGACTAATTTTTCTACCACTTACCTAACAACTCCACTTAGATGGATTATGAGCCTCTCAAATCTAATAGCCAACACCAAACTGGGGTTTCACAAGAACGCTCCTTCCCCTTACTCCCAATCAATTCCTCTCCCCACAAGGTTGTTCAATTTTATTTAAATGACTTCAGCATTTATACATTGCTTAGGCCAGAGTTCTGAATCTCATCCTGATTCTTCCCACTCATTCATCTTTCAGATCCAATCTATTAACAAGACACATTTGTGTATAAATGTATCTCAACTTCACTCATTTCTCTCCATCTTCATTTCTTCCTCCTAAGTTCAAACCCCCTTCTTTTCTTCCCTTGGATTACTGTAATAGACTAGTTATTGGTCCTCATGCTTCTCCTCTTATTTCCCTCCAACTCTTTACAAAATACTATCCACAATGAGATTTTTTCAATGTAAAGCTAATTATGTCATTTCCCTCTCATGCCCCTCCTCTATTGTCAATATTCTTCAATGGCTTCCACTATACTTCAGATAAAATCCAAAGTTTTATCAGGACCTAGAAGATCCTGCATTAGCTGCCTCTGGTCTAACCTTCTACAGTTTTCACTTTCCCCCTTCATCCACTGGGCTAAACCCAATATGGCCTTAATTTGGGGGGCAGGCTGGGCTCTTTGTAGAGGTTTCCACAATTAGAGGGTGTTTTACTTTTCAAAACACTAGTACAGAACCCTGAGTCTTCCACTCTGACATGAAAATCTAACCACAAGTGATTGGGATAAACTTGAGATAAAAGGTTTTCAGGGTTGAGGGGTTAAAAATAAACACCAAGGCAATTTTACAATTGAAAATGTCCATAAATTCAAATTGGGATGCCAAGATTATGTCTCCATCTTAGTGATTTTCAAATGTGTGATTACTAAATCCTGGTATTTATATAGCTGATGGTTGTTATATGATCAAATATACTGTTGTAGTTCTAGTACCCATTAATCATATTACAGCTAATTAAAACTGGAACGTCTCCTTTGGAACAGTAGCAATCTTTCCCTTTTGCTTGAATAAGACATATATATACATTATTTGAGACTGTCATGTTTCTCCTCTGATTTGAAAGCCCAGAGTCAAGAAGAAAATATTGTAATCTCTAAGTGACACTCTTCCAAGAATAAACCAACCTCCATATCAATGGTTGTATCATTCGATATTTGGAAGCCAACTATTTACTCTAAAAAGCAAATGTAAGGTGATGATTTGGAAAGGAGGCAAAGTCACAGAGATATAGTTGTCTTTTTATTGCCAGAATCAAATAGTAGGAGAAAGCTAGGTCCCAGGGGCTCCTGCTCAGTGTTTCAGTACCTCATCATTGGAAATGCTATCTAGCAACTTCACATTACTTGTAGATAATGCTTGGTAATCTGGCTGAGGGCCAGTTTTAGAACTACCACAAGAGTAGAAAAGTGCTCTAACCTGTCCAGCTGTGCTGAGATCACATAACAAGTTATACCAAAGAAACTAAATACAGCCAAAGATTTCCGATAAAAACACAGCTTTGCAAACCATCACCAAATCTGGCCTCCTGAAGAGCTTTTTCACAAATAATGAAACAGAGAAATGCATTGGGCAAACAGGCCTGGAATGCTTCTGGAGACATCTGGTCGGGACATGTTTTCATGTATTGTCAAGGAGTTGCTGGGGTGACTTCTTCATATTCTGCAATTTGCCAACATAGGTAAGAAGGAAGGCCATTAATGTGTGAAGCTGATGTATTCCATCAAAGCCGTTAAAATGAAAATGACACATGTGAAAGTTAATTGTTTTTTCCAGAATTTGTTTATTTTACCTATTGCCCTTCAATATTATATAACTATTATGCCAGATATTATGTTTGGTACTGAAAATACAACAAATAAGATGAAAACCCAATTTCTCCAGGAGTTCCCAGTCCAAAGGAGAGGAATTCATAAATAAATCTTAGTTTAATATAAAAATTGATATAAAAAAGAATACTAAGGGAATAGGAAAGGAATTCTTCACAAAACTCAACTACCAGTAGAGAAGCTATGTTGTATGTGTGAAGGTGAGGAGAGGAATCTGAGCAGAATGCTGCCAAGAGGACTTCAAAAGAAATTGACATTTGAACTTTGGAAGGAAGAGGAATTAACCAGGAAGCAAGGGGCCTTTTCTTAGGAAAGTGATGCTCTGACCTGACAACTAGAAATAATGAACATATTTAGTTATCCAAGAATCGTCATTTAATAAGTCGTGAATACTAAGTAATAATAAAAATAACATGGAGAGTATCCACGGAGAGTTTATTATTTACTGTTCAGGGCTATACATAAATAAATAATTGCATTTAATACTATGAGGCACATATAATTTTTTTTTTCATTTTACAAATGAAAGTCCCCATGTTCAGACATCAGAGACAGGATTTGATCCTGCATAGTCATTTGAAAAATTATGAATATTTTATTATTGAAGTCCCTATAGAGATGGAAAATACAGTAACAGAAATGAACAATGAACTGGGTAGAATTAACAGTAGTTTCAATACTACAGAAGATAAGAGCAGTGAAACTGATAGTGATGAAAACTATCCAAAATGAAACAAAGAGAGGAAAAGAAAACACCTTAAGAAGTAAACAGAATCATCAGTGACATGTTAGACATAAACTATAGTTACAAAAATAAGGTCAGTGATTTCCAGGGGTGAGGGGAGAGGACCATGGGGTAAGGGGAGAGGACCATGTTGGTGACTACACAACTGTGTATGTTCGTCAAAACTCATCATGGTGCACCCTTAAAATTGGTGAATGTAATTGTTTACAAAGTATACTTCAGTAAGCTGATTAAAGAAAAAACTGAAAGGGGGTAACTTACCATTTGGCTTAAGAAAAGACTGTGATACATCTCATGGAAATTAAAAGTTGGAATTTATGTAATTCAATTAGTAAGAGTTAAATATTATTAAAGGTAACAGTAATACTAAACAATATTACTAAAATATTACTAATATTAATATTACTAGTAATATTTAGATAATATTAAAGGTACTTGTTTCTCTAAATTTCACTTTTAATATACATACATGTGAATGTTAACTTCTCTTGCTGCCTTCAGTACATCAAAGTCTTCTGGAGCTAGTATAGTACCTTTTATTATACTAGCCTCCAAATATACTTTTAAGTATCTAGGATGAAACTACAAACACAGTGGTTGTGTTCTACATCAGAACTATTGCCAGTGATCTAAGTAGTCAATCACAAAAATAAGGTTTCCATAAACGTGGCCTCTATTTTATTTAATTTCAAATTCCACATAACTCCTAAGACATAAGAACTCAAAGAAAGCATTATATTATTGGAAATCATCCCTGACCACAATACAATATAAGAATTAGGTATATCATTAAATTTTCAAAGCTACAGTCCTTATAAATAAAAAATTAGCATTCAATGTATTTCTTTAAAGAAGCATTTTATTGTAAAAAATAAAACTTTAAAATTAAAGATGGCAGGTATAATCAAATATGATAGATCTTTCCTTAAGCTAAACAGTAAAATTTATTGCAGTTCTGTGACACCATTAAACAGTTACCTATTTCTATTCTCATGTTATCTTTCCTTTCTTTTAGGATGCAGCACAATATTTTCTCTGAAGGGAACAAGGTAAGTGACACCACCTTTCTTGAAATTGCCAGTATATCACACTACAAAGGGCACAGAATGAAATATGTTTATTTCATTTAGACCATACACACTGCCACATGTTAAATGGGCATTAAAAGTTAAAATAGAATGCCAAGGACATAAAGGGTTGCAATGAAATAAATCCCTCAAAATCTTTCTTATTACTTCATTATGCAAATGAATTTTAGTTTGTCATATTTGGAAATCAGTTTGAAAGAATGTTTAAAGCCTAAACCTTTCATTACTATGAACATAAACCATCTAATGGACACTTCAGTGTATGATCACAGACTAACTTTACCAAATAATCTTAACCAAAGCAAAAATTAAATGGAGGACAGAGGGTGAAAGGAACTAAATTACATTATTTTAAATTTATAATCTAAGTTGTAGTTTCTAATATTTACAAAGTTTATAAATATATATATTAGCCTGATTAACATACCTTAGTTTTTAGGTAGAAATAACTGGGATATATATTTAAAAGAAAGAAAAAGAAAGTAATTTTCTTACTTAAAATCATATAATGTGGAGACGATAACATTTCAATGCCATAAATAATTATATTTTTAAGCTAATGTAATAACCTCTGTCAAATTTCTTTGGACTTTCTACCCCAGCTCAGAATTGATAAAGATTAAAGTAACATTTGTATTTATTTAAAAAGAAGTAAAATTTGCAGAAAACTATAGCACATCCCACTACACACTACTGATACCAAATTTCGCTCTGTACATAATAGAGAAAATTAGACAGTTTATAGATAGAATAGACACATCAAATTTTCTTTTTTTTCCTGAAAAATTAACTCTAGAAAATACATCTTATTTTTACCTAAATTATTTCCAGATAGAAATAGCTCACCTTTCAATAATTTAAGTAAATTTAGTCTTCTTGTTTTTTTTCTTTCCAAGTGCTAACAAAAATTCTCAGCGTCTTAAATATACCCAGTACCTTAAATATTCTCAGCACCTTGGTACGGAAAACACTAAAACATTTTATCGAATACATTTTTTTTTTTCTCCAGGCAGATTAAGAACTACTGTTATCTGTTTTGGGGGGCTTTTGTCGCTATTGTCTGTGTGGTGTTTGTTTTGTTTTGTTTCATTTTTGTATAAAGTTATGTGATCATCTATACATCATCTCGATAAACAAAACATCATGTGTGGTTAAGATCATTCAACTTATCTCTGAAAGTCAAGTTGGAAGTTATAACTTCATCATGCTACCTGTTAAAGGAAATAGAGAGTGGATCTTAGAGTCAGCACTATATTACCTGCTAAAGATAGTTAAGCTTTTCACCTATAAAATGAGGTAGCTATCTATACTGACAGATGCTATGAAGAAACTAATCTGTCCCTGTCACTATCTTTTCTTAGGAACACTGACTTCAACATATAAACTTGGTGATAGATGATGGTTACAACTTACAACAGAATTTGCAGTTATCAGCAATCTATTTACAGACTTGTAAAGGGAAACCTCACAGGATATGTATACAGTAGAAAATGTTTTGCATATATTTATTTATAACTTCCCCATCTTGAACTTCATTTAATCCTTCTACTGAAAACAGATCAACATTTAAATAAATTTAGCAGTATTTACGTATTAAGATGAGCCACGTACATTTTCATCCTTGCAAATGGATCATAAAGTTTAATTCCACAGTATAACTTCTCTTTGAGCCTGTCACTTTGATTCCTAATGTTTCACTGGCCTAAAATGATCAACGTTGAAACTGTGTTTGTTCTTGTGGATTGTAGTGAAATATGAGAGAAAAAAAATGTTAATTTCTTCCAGCATAGATTTGTTAGAGTTGAGTGTTAGTTTAAAAGAACATCAGAAAACTGAAATTATACCTTTACAGGTACTGTAGTAGAGGGGCATTCTGTGTGTGGTAATTGTCCTTCATAGCAAGAAAAAGGGCAAGACTACTCACTAATCCTGCAGATGACATTACATTAATAGACATGATAAAATGTATAGTATATTAATAATAAGACTTTAGAAAAAAGTAACTAGGCAAGACAAAATAGGCCATTCCATCTCAAGAAGAGGAATACTGGACATGGATCACTAGTCTATAATCCATGCAACTAGAAAAACTCTGCAAGCTGAAAGGAGATAATCTGGTTCAGTGAATTGCTAATCTCAGGTGACAAGGCAAAACTCACAATATGAACCTGCAAATTGAAGCTACTTTTGCTCTATCATTTCTGAAAATTATCTTTCAAAACTATCACAACGATGAAAATAAATTTGCATGAGACCAAGCAAACAGTACTTCCAATCCAATATTTAGTTTCTAAAGAAATAATTTGGGAGATAATTATGAGTAGTTGTCCTTCATGACTTCATCTTCATGGGTTATGGATGTGAACTGAGACCCCTCACTCATCTTTAATAATGGATCAGAGCATTTCCATCCAGGAATGTAAGTATTTTTTAATTTAAAAAATGAATCCTTTTAAAAGTATAATATTTGAAATTGTAACTCACATTTTAGATAAGAGAACTCCTTTCCTTGAAAAGGAGTTTAAGGGCCTAGCTTCCTATGCCCAGACACCACCTTAGTACACAGGATGTTCTGAGGCTCCTTCACAATACCTTAGAGCTCTGAGAAAAGAAGAAAAAAAAAAAAAAGCTTGCAAACCACTGCATGCTTCTAAATCCTTTGCAAGGCTACTATTTCCTACTCACATTTCAAGAAAAGTAAGATGACAAGTTTCCTAGGTTCATATGATGAGTACAGAAGTATTTCCTTTCATATGCCTTAAAATGATAGTTTTCAAATTTTAAAGTTGCCTCTTAGTTCTTTAAGCCTCAGAAACATGTATCCAACGGCCTACTCAACACTCTTCCATGAATCTCTCAAGGGCACCTCAAGTGTAACATATCCAAGACTAAGCTCACTTTCTTAGCAAAGATCACGATCAAGAAGGAAACCTGGTATTGTCCTCATCACCTCCCTCTCAATCATCCTCAATTTCCAGCTGTCTATAAGTACCATTACTCTTCTTAGGTGTTTCCTTCTCAAGTCCATCTATTTTTCCCACTCTCCATCTCTACTGCTACTAAAAGGTTCAAACTACCATTATGTGTCCTTCAGCAATTACTTTGCAACAGGTCTTCCTTCCCACACACTCTTCAGGCTTTCTAATCTATTTTTTCACACAGCAGTTAGTTATGACCTTAGGTCTTCCCTGTTTAAATTCCTTCAGTGGTGTCCCACTGCTTTTAAAATTAAAAGCAAACTTCTTAATAATAACCTAGAATGACTTGATCACACCACTAGCTTCCTTGGGCTCTGTCCTCCAGCAATATTACCATTCTCTCAGTCTTGAAAATCTGTCAGTTCCTGTTTGCTGCAGGGCCTTGATGCAGATAAGATCTGGTGGTTTATTTAAATGCTGTCATATCACTTTGGATTAGAAGCATTTATCTCAACTGTAAATCAACATGCAATTCTGTTTTTAAAGTTTATGTTCATATTTGCTGGACTGTCTGGCTTACGCTCATATCCCAGCACATAGCATAATGCCTTGCACATAATAGAGCTTCATGAGTCTATCAGCTGAATTAGTTAAGTGATAATCTGGGATCTGGGGAAGAGTACGACCTATCTTTCATTTGATTTTTGTAGACTTTTGATAACATTTAAAGTTTTAAATCCTTTTAGTCTCTTTTCAAGAAGCAGATCAGCCTCATTTTAGATTCTGAAATTGCTCTTCTCTATTTTATTTCCACTATCTTATACATTTAATGAGGTTGAAGAATGTCTAGAATCATACATACAAATGTTTTATTTGTACATATGATGTTATGTACAAAGATTCTACTAGAGAATGATTATGATTTGCATTTGTATTTTCAAAGCTTTTACTGATTAAAGAGCTTGACTCTTGAGTATCTTTTAAGCATCCAAGCATATCAATACCTACTGATATTAACAAGAATTACAGAAAGGGAGGATGGTAGAAGAGGAATGTGTATTCAGGCCACTAAGTTTGGCAGAGACCATACTCTTAGATCCCTAGCTCCATTCAACAACAGTGAATCTATTTTTATTTCATTCCTAAATATTTAGCCGTAAGTGCCTCTAGTTCACTTACAGATATTGATCTGTTCAAAAGCAAGGAAGCCTTTATTACCACATTAATTTTTTGATCCTCTGCCCCTCAACAACCTGGCAATTATTTAAATAAGTGTGGCTTGCTGAATTACTGATAAAATTCATGAAACTATCCATATTTAAAGTTCAAAACCATTGATTTTGTGTAATTTTATTAAAGATGAATATAACTTAATTTTAAGAAATTTTGCATGAGCTTTCCCTGGATAGCTACACTAAAGTAACCTAGATTTAAAATAACAAAATACTACTACTAATTTAATTAATAATAGTCATTTCGGGCTTCCCTGGTAGTACAGTGGTTAAGAGTCCGCCCGCCGATGCAGGGGACACGGGTTCGTGCCCCGGTCCGGGAAGATCCCACATGCCGCGGAGCGGCTAGGCCCGTGAGCCATGGCCGTTGAGCCTGCGCATCCAGAGCCTGCGCTCCGCAACGGGAGAGGCCACAACAGTGAGAGGCCCGCGTACAGCAAACAAACAAGCAAACAAAAAATAATAGTCATTTCAGAATGTTCTAAGGACCATGCAAAACTTTCTGCAGATATTACATAATTTAATCCTAATAATAACCCTATGAAGTATGTAGTATATTAATGTATTGTTATTATCCCTATCTAATAGATGAGGAAACTAAGACTTAGAAAGCTAATAAACTTGCCAAAAATCACACAAAGCAAGAATTCACACCCAGGCTGCCTCACTGTAAGTAGAGATGATGATACAGCATAACTCTATAGGGTCTCAGCCATAATGAAAATGTAGGGAGCTTCTTCAGCTTTTTTTTCATCAACTTTTCTTTCCATCTTAGGGAGGGAGAAAGTGGAAAGTTTCTGACTCAGAACCAGCAATGACAGCAATTAATCAATAGCTTATGGAGTTTATAGACAATACTCTGTCTTCTTACCTCAGAGAAATTTAGTTTGCATTAAATTCAGTATTCCATTTGCAAAGTTCTGGGAAGCATAGACATTACTGACAGAATATTTTTAGGACATCTATGAAATCCATTTTGCTACAGGACGATTTAGGCATGAATAGTATCCTCAAGGAAGAAGGCTGTATACAAATAATAGTAATTAAAGGCAATATTTTAAAAATACAATAACTCCTAGGTTTGATACATTATATTTCTCTAGAGGATTCAGGGAAGACTTCAACAGAAAAGGATGTGAGTGTGATCTTGAAAAAAGTTAGAATTTCAAAAATTGAACCTTCTGTAATTTTAACATGCGTATGAGTACCACACCACTCTCAATCAAGCATTGAAGACTGCCAATTCACATATTTCCATGTCATTCATTTTTTACCGAAAATGTTCTAGTAACTATACAAATATCAAATGCTCTGCAGCAATTAATTACTTAACAGTATGGAATTAAATATATTTACTAAGTAAGTTATTGTAAATAACCCAACATAGAAGACTGACAGAAAAACCTGTTTCTGAAATAAAAGCTAAAATGAACTCCTCTTGTTTTCCAAAGAGAGCTATTACTTCAGACATTTATTATTGGTTCCAAATGTTTTATTCACTCACCTCACATGATTCCAACACAGCCTGTTCTTTACAGGAGGATTATTTTACTTGTGTAATTAAGGTAATACAAATATTATTCTGATAGATTAATATCTGATTAGCTTGGAAGAAAATTTAGTTGAGATACATGTGACATCCAGGTTTTACAAAGCTTGAAATATATTAATTTTGGAGGACGTCTTTACAAAGAATATAAAATTAAAAATGGTTCCTGATCATATGGACCCTAAAGCTTACGCTTCAATGGCTTTATTGTCAGTAAGATTCAGTTTAGGAACTCTAGAGCCCAAATTTTGTTGTACAATATTATATAATTGTTGATTAATTAATTAATTATTGGGTACCTACTGTGTTCCAATAGTATGTTCCAATATTACAGAATAACCAATACTATTCTAGGCACTGAGAATGAAATGTTGAATGAAACATACAAAATTTTCATCTTCCTAGAGCATATGTTCTAAAGGTGAGAGACACAATAATACATAAATAGATTAGACAAATCCAGAATACATAACAAGATAAGGGCTATAAATTTAAAAGGGTAAGGAGATAGAGAATAGCTTAGAACTGGCTATTTCCACTAAAATGGTTAGGGAAGGTGCATCAGGATTTGATATTTAAATTGAATCATTTAATGATGAGAAAGAGGCAGCCAAGCTAAGAGGGATTTTGTTTTTTCAGTTTTATCCACAGTAGGGAGAGAAGGTGATCAATAGACATTTGTTGAAATGTTAAGTGAATGCATCTGTGGGAAAGCATTTTCAGTAAAGTAGAAAATGCAAAGATCCTGAGATGAGCGTAACTTGCAGTTTTGGGGGGATGGAAAAAAGGCCTATGTGCAGAGAAAGGTGATTAATGGAGAGAATGGTAGGAGATGAGGTTGAAGAGAGGCAAAATCTAGATCAGTTAAATCAATAGTTCTCAGGCCAGGTTGCATGTTAAGTCACCTGAGGAATTTTACAAAGCACCAGTGCCTATGCCCCACCAGAAGCCCCGTCAGCAGAGGGAGGGAGAAGTGGTATTCAAACAGAAGCATTTGTTTTTAACTCCTCCAGGTTAAGAACCAATGATCCACAGACTTGAAGGCACAATAAGAATTTTGGTTTTAGTCAATGAATGCCAATGAATGCCTTGTCAGGGTTATCAGGGGGAAATCAATAATGTCATGAAGATGTATATAGCCTTGAATTAAGATTCAGAATAAATACTTTGCCCAAATTCTTCATGTGTTTTTCCTTGTACGTAATTTGTATATTTATACACAAACACAGAGAAAACAAAGATGGTCACGTGCAAGCAGAGAATGGTATAAAAACAGTTTCTATTCTTTCTAATGGTGATACCCATAGAATACACTGATCAAGAATTCTGAAAGTTTCTCATCACATAAGAAAAAAACATTCATTTTTTTCTTCATCTAGACTATTTTACGTTACAAAGACTCAGGAAGATTAAGGTGCCAAAACCAAGTTCTTTTCCTGACACACAACTCCAGTGTCCTAGGACCCTCTGACCAACAAGTAATAGGAAGCTTGAATCAGTTTTATCTCTAAAATCTGAATTCTTCTGGTAGCTCCGTGACCTCTGGAAAGCAAGGCAGGAAAAATACCTCAATAGTTCCACAACTGATTTCCATCCTCCCCCTTCATTGCCACCTCTTCCCAATTCTTAAAATTCCTTACCCACATTTTTTCATAGCACTTATACCTTCTGAAATAAGATTTCTTATTTTTTATTTAGGTTATTCATTCATTTATTCCATTTCTTATCTAGCCTCCCCACTGGCATTCAAGCTCCATAATACTTTTGTCAAATTTGTTTATTGATTTATCCCAACATCTACAGAAGTGCCTAGCACATAGCTCTGATTCAATAAATGAATATTTATTGAAGAATGGAATGAAAGCACATGTGGTCATTATTCTTATTTTTCAGATGAAGAAACTAAGGCTCAAAATGGCAAATGAAGTGTATAAGGTCACATCTTAAGGAAATAACAAATATAGGATTAAAATGCACATCTTTCTCACCCTAAAGTCCGTGTGTTAACCACTACACGCTAATCTTTAGTAAAGCATTTAAAGCTGATACTAGAATTCTGTGCTGTGGTCAGACTGCAGACAGCCTCTAGTACCAGAGTAAGGAGTTATGACTCTGAGCTGCCATTAGTTGGAAGTTATTGAAGGACACAGAGCACGAAAGTAACAGCATCAAAGTAGTGTTTCAAGAAGATTTATCTGCCATCATTGTGGAGAATAGATGGGAAGGAGAACAACAAGGCAGCAAGATAGTTCAAAGAAAAAAGCATGACGTCCAGATAATTTCAGGAACTAGTCAAAATAAAGTCTATAAATCACTGGCAACATCAGATTACTCTTCACCTGTGAAATGCAGACCTGTTATAAATGTTCATTCAACAAATTTATTGAGGGCACACAATGTTCATAACAGTCATCAACAGGTTCTAGCAAACATTTTATGTCAAGTAATAAGACAAGGTCATCTGTACATGGTCATGCCCATTTCATTCCACTTAGTGGGCATGTGAATAGCACAGATAACTGAAAGATCTTCAAAGAACCACAGTAAAAATAAAAGTGAAAGTAGAAAAGGATCCAAAGCAGAAAAAAGTTTATTCATTCACCAAATGTTGGTTCTGTACTTGCTCTATGAAAGACACTCAGATTATTTCCTGAGTCAGAAATGGATCTTAATCCCCGAATACGAAGTGCCCTTAGTAAGAACAATACCAACAACAACAAAATGCACATAAATAGCCTGAAAAAAAAGAGATTATGATGGAAGAAGTTTAGATAAAGTACTATGTGAACTGAGAGGAGAAACAGATAACCTTAAACTTGGGATTGCAGAAATCTTCAGCGAATTGCTAGTAACTGAGCTATAAAATATATTCCACCAAAGTACATCCAAAATAATGCATTAGTGGATTTTGTGTGTAATTCTTGGTAAACATAAGTAACTTTTAATGACACTGGGAAAAATATAATGATCGTGATGCATTTCTGGAAGAGACATTGTAAAACTCATGAGGCCAAAAGCAAGACTGCCAATTGTACAGGTCCTTTCATGGTCACTATAATTTTTAAGTAGGGTTCTAGGTTGGAATCCTCAAGACTCAGTAGGTTTACCTTGGCCTCTACTACTTGTCTAAGTTTGATAGTTGATATAACTTCCTTGGATCTTCATTTCTCTGTTAGAAAAAAAAAAGTATATGAACCAGTAACCACTTTTCATTTGCTCTTTGTCATATGCGTATCAATTCTAAAATGCTATATAATATAAATTTTATCAATAGGTCACTTTATAGATAACCCTGAGTGATCCATACTTGTGAGATTTACTCTGCATACCTACTGTAAAGAGTTACATGCACATATTATGACATAGCTTCCAATTCATTGTAGCTCCTTTTGTCATGAGAAATGAGAACTTCAAATTATGAAATAAGACAATCACTCCAGTAATCTGCTTATATAAGTTGGTAAAAGTTCATATAGTCTCAATATTTCTTAACTATTTTTTCTAGCAGAGGTGACTTTCTGAAATATGTATTCCTACATAACTCTAAAGTATTTTATTTTTATCTTTATATTAAAGTTAGAAAGATGGAGAATTGTATTTGCGATAGTACTTGAACCAGAGATGAAGACTTCTTAATATCACTGTCAGTATCCTGACTGAGCTACTTTGTGATTTGGGACAAGCCATGTCTTCACTCTTTCTATGCTTTCAAGACTATGGAACATTTTTAAAATGGTTCTTAGTGGCTGTATTCATTTTCTAGGGTTGCCATTAACAAATTACCACAAGCCTGGTGGCTTGAGACAACAAAGATTTATTCTCTCACAGTTCTGGAGGCTAGAAGTTCAAAGTCAGGTTGTCAGCAGGGCCATGAGCCTTTCAAAAGCTCTAGGGAAGAAGCCTTCCTTGACTCTTCCAGCTTTTGGAATGCATTTCTTGGCTTGTGGCAGCATAACTCCAATCTCTGCCTCCATTTACACATGGTGTTTTTCTTCCTCTGTCTCTCTCTCTGTCTACTCTTTCTGTGAAGGACATGATTCATTGCCTTCAGGGTCCACCCTAAGGCAGTAACTCTCATCTTAACTACTTACGTCTGCAAAGACCCTATTTCCAAACAAGGTAACATTCTAAGGTTCCAGGTGAACATGAATTTTTTTCAGACATTATTCAACCTATTAAAGCAGTTATGAAATATTCTACCAATTTATATAAAATTAGCATATATATCAAGGCACAAATTTTTATTAATGTTATAAAGTTATATGAAAAAAATCATTGATGCTTCCAGCTGAGTGAGTGACAGACAACGAAGTGGTTTGAGCAGAGGCAAGGCATTATCTGACTTAACTGTTGAGAACAGATTATAGGTGAGCAAGGGTAGAAACAGGGAGGCCAATGAACTGGTGAGAAGTGCTTGAATTCTGAATATATTCTGAAGGAAGAATAAATAGGATGTGCTAATATAAAATGTGAGAGAAGGAGAAGAGTTAAGAATGACTAAGATTTTTGGCTTAAGCAACTGGAGTGCCAAAACTGCTAAAAACTGAGGTAGAGAGGACTGCAAGTAGGGAAGTCTTTGGTGGAAGATTCATAATTCAATTTCAAACACAGTAAGTTTGAGAGGTCTCAGAATCCAAAAGAATATATCTAGTAAGCCTTGGTTGTAAATATCTAAAAATGAAGATAAAGGTGGGAGCTGGATTTATCAATTTTCAAGTTGTAAAATTATAAGATGGCATATAAAGCAAAGAGATCAGATTGGATGAGATCACTAAAGAAGTGAGTATAGATAAAGAACAGATAAATCCAATCCCATTTTCTGAGCTACCTCAACATTAAAAGGTGACATGAAGGGAGGAAACCTGCACAGGAGATTGAGAAGGAGAGTCAATGAGGTAGAAAATCAGGAGAGTGTGATACCCTCTAAGACAAGTAACAAAAGTATTACAAGGTGATAGGAATGATTAAGGTTGCTTCGGATGTTATTCATAGTCAAGTAAGATACGAGTTGAGAATTGGCCATTGGATTTAGTAAGAGGGAGGAGGTAAGTTGTCTTCATAAAAAGTCTTTTTGCTGAAGTCATAGTGGAAAGAAACTGATTGGAGTAGTTTATATTTAAAAGCAATAATTCAAAACAGTGAGTTCACACAATTCTATTAAGATAATTTTCTCTTAACTTCTTCATGAAGGTGTCTGAAGACTAAACGATACAGCACATGGTTGAGTGGAAGGCTTGGCATACAGTAGACAATAAGCAGTAGCTCTAATGATGGTAAAGATGTTATTAATTATGCACACAAAACTTCTAATTCTATAGGAGTGCCAATCTCCTCAACAACAATTTCTCACCTCCAGGAATCTATCTTTTGAGATCCAGTTTATATCTCATGTAATAATGAGTAAATTAGGCATGCCCCAAATGGGTACATTAATAATGAAATAAATTACAACTCAGCAATTACACTAAAGAAAAAGACAAAACTACAATAGAAACATACTACACAGCAGCGAATAATGAAGACAGTTATAAGTGAGGAACTAATAAAGACTTTTGATACTTTTTATCCTCCCTTTAAAAGCTAGAGGGAAACAAATTATGATGTATGAGATACAATATTGCACAGCCAGTAAAATTGTTTTAAGGAATATTTGATGATGCAGGAAAATGTCCAAAATATAAATTCAAAGGCTTAAGCAGAATATAAAAATGAAATAAAGTAGGATCCCTCTTAGAAATATAAAGAAAAAACCAAAACTTTAATTATAATAATCTATATGTGGTTTGCTTATAGGTATATTTATATCCTTTCTTATATTTTTCTACATTGAAAAAACATTTTTTAAATAAAGATTGTGTTACTGTAACTTGAAAGAAGAATTAATCTTCCAAAGAGGGAATCATGTATTATATTTAAAGCATTTTTTTTTTTTTTTTTTGGTTGCATTGGGTCTCCGTTGCTGTGTACGGGCTTTGTCTAGTTCCAGAGAGTGGAGGCTACTCTCCGTTGTGGTGCCCAGGTTTCTCATTGCGGTGGCTTCTCTTGTTGCGAAGCATGGGCTTTAGGGCATGCTGGCTTCAGTAGCTGTGGCACGTGGGCTTAGTTGCTCCACAGCATGTGGGATCTTCCTGCACCAGGGATTGAACCCATGTCCCCTGCATTGGCAGGCAGATTCTTAACCACTGTGCCACCAGGGAAGTCCTAAGGGATTTTTAATAATAACAATATTTGTAAAGTATTTTTATTTAAAGGAATAAGATTTTGTTTTGAGAACTATTAACTTCAGGTAAATTAGGGGTCTTTTGCACTAATTTCTTTTTGTAGAGTTTTGTATGATTCCTAAAGCATTTTTTTAGTGCATCTATTTAATCCTCAAAAGATGGAGGAAGTGAGATTCTGTTTGGATAAGGCTTCTAGTTAAGGCCAGAGCCATGATAAAGTCCAGATCTTCCAACCACAGGACGGGTGTTCTTGCCACTATACTATTTTATATCCAATATCCCCACTCATTATACCAACAAAATAGAATCAGTGAGACAGACCTATAAGAAAACTCATGTGAAAGTACTTCCAAAAAGTATGAAACAAAACAGATTAAGGATACTGGTTCTAGTAATGCCAAATATAATTTTTAGATGAATATTCTAACACATTTCCACAGCCTGATGCTATTTAGAAATATGGTGAGATTCAATGATAACACAATACTTTCCATTCATTTATCATGAAAAAAAATCATAAAGTTTAGATACAGAGAAGAGTAGGTCTGCTCCAAGCCTCTCATTTTATAGATCAAGGCACAGTGCTACAGGGAGAGGGAGATACCCTAAAAGTAGCAAAGCCGAGATTAGAACTATAATGTACTCATTTTCCTGACTACTGCAGTTTACAACTTGTCAAGTGTTTCATCAGATAATATAAAGCTAAATAATTAAAACAGTTTAACTCTGGAATACGATTTAAAATCATATCACTTTTAGTCATATGGAAAGGAATCAATGGAATCAAATAAATAGATCATATAAAGACCTTGCTAGATATAAAGATTTTCTACATGCCAATTTTAACATTACAAATCAGTAATGAGGGGAAAGACGTCACAAGTAATTATTGAAAAAAATACACCCTCATTATTACACAAAAATAAAATACATACAGATCAAATCATTCAATGTGAAAAAAAATTAAAAACAGGAAAACTCAAAGAATTTGTGAAGACAAGAACCTCTCAGTTTAGTCCTGAACAGGTCTTTCCTCCAATTACAGCCCAAAGTTTTATATTTATCTTCCTTTCCCTATGGAGTTTACTGGTACCACCAAATGTGTCATAGTTAGAAGCAGAATTTTACCAACACCCAGATTCTGTAATTGCTTAATATATTCTACAATGTCTAATATATCACATCTTTTAAGCCTTCGTCCATTTATCTTTACATTTCAAAACTCTGAACATGAGGACAGCATATATTTAAGTTCAGTATTTAATAGTAAAATTTTAATGTAAATACAATAAAACATAAAAATGTAAGTACAATAAAACATAAAAATGATTTTTAAAATTGTGATTAGAAAGTACTCTAATTAGCAAATGTGTTTTAAATTAAATTACAAATAACATGGTGAGATAAGTATTCTCATATATTGATAATGAGATGTGAATGTTAGTGGCCTTTCCAGGAAGTCATTAAAAATGTCTATCAAGAAACTTTTAAAAATATGTACACCTTTAAAAAATAAATCCCATAACCAAGAATGTAGCCTAAGAATATAATCAGCAATATGTTTAAAACTGTTTAAAAACAACTTCCTAAAAATGTTCATAACATTATTTAGTGGTAAAAAAATTAGGAGCAATACACATGAAAATTAATGAAAGGTAGTTAATTATGGAAGTTATGATAAATACATATGATAAAATATTACCCATTAAAACTACGTTTTGAAAGCTATCTCATGCAGGACAAAATGCTCATGCTATATTGATCAAAAAAAGTTTAAATATTACATTTTATTTTAGTATGTGGAAATTTCTAGATGGCATTCCACATTATTTTTCTTCTCTTTATTTGTATTTTATATTTTACTACAATAATTATTTATTAATTTTATTATCAGAGAAATAAACAGTACTTTTTTATGTTAATATAATAGATTAGATTTTTCATTTTCCTTCAAGTTAAAATATCTAAAGAAGATTTGGTTAGTAACAGTTGGATACTTTTCAAGTTATATAACAAATTTTACATCAATTCTGTATAATATGCAATGAATTCTAGAAAATAAACTCAAATATTTATAACTAAGTCATACATATAAGCAATAGAAAAACTTATAGATGCATACTGAGAAATATTACAATGAAGTGTTGTTCTTATTTCTAAAATCCATTCCTTTCTTCTCTTCAAGGAACAAATGTTTCTGGAACAGCTGAGTTTTTATTTTGGAAAAATATAACCTTGAGTCTCTTCACATCATACACAGAAATTAACTCAAATCTTATAAACTACAACCATAAATCTTCTAGAAGAAATACAGAGTGGCCTCGGCGTAGGCAGAGATTTCTTAAATAGGATACCAAAAGAACAACAAAAGAAGAAAAAAAGATACACTGGACTTCATCAAGATAAAAAATCTCTGCTCTTTGAAAGATACCTTTTCAAAAATTTTAAAAGGCAAGCCATAAACAACCCAATTACAAAATAGCCCAAAGAACCTGACAAACACTTCATAAAAGAAAACTGGCCCAAAAAAAACATGAAAAAAAAATCAATATCACTAGTTATCATGACACACAAATTAAAACCACCATGATATATCATTACGAACTCACAAAAATGGTTCAAATTACAAACACTGACTAGAAAGTGTTGGCTAGGATGTGAGTAACTAAATCTCTCCTATATTGCTGATGGGAATAGCAAAGTCTAACAACTTGGGAAAACAGACTGACAGTATCTTACAAAATTAAAATACATTTAGCATATGACTGAGCACTACCACTCCTTGATATTTACCCAAGAGTTGTAAAAACATATGTCCACATATGTAAACAAAGATTTGTGTACAAATGTAGCAACTTTATTCATAACAGCCATGGAAAGAATATAAATGTCCATCAACAGGTGAAAGGATAAACAAATTGTAATATATACATACAACAGAATACTGCTCAGCAACAGAACCTCTGATACACTCAACACCATAGATTAATCTCAAAACCCATATGCTGAGCAAAAATAACCAGACACACAAGAATTCACAGTCATCGTCAGATTTTCTAGAATAGGCAAAACTAACAAATAGTCACAAAAGACCTATCAGTGGTTGTCTGGGGCTAGAGTGGAGGGATTGACTGCTTGGGATGTGTGGGAACATTTTAGGGGTGTCATCCTTGTGAGGTTGAACCCTGGGATTCACTTGTCAAACTCATCAAATTGCACACTTAAAAGGGAGCATTGTTATACCTCAATAAAACTTATTTTAAAATAATATTTCTTACCTAGCTACTATCCTCAATCATTCCCAAAGTTATATTTACATTGAGCCTTACTTATTGACTAACCATGGGTCCTGTTCTACAGCTCCATCACTTTATTCTCGGTAATTTTCCTTTTTTATTGGATTTTTTTCACTTTTCAACCTGTCCAGTATTACTTTCTTTTATTCATTTTCCATCATCTCCATTTTCCCATCTTCTTTTTACAGATGAATAAAATCTACCACACACTTACATCTTTTTCAATATTCCTCAGTCGAACTTTCATAAATGTTCCTCTGGGTCTTCTATGTATTAGTTCATTCCACACATCCTACCTGATCTGCCTGCTCTGCTCCATCAGAGCTCTCTTCAATGACAGCACTACCATGTGTCAATATGCAGTGTTCTTAGACACCCTGCACCACAGTGACTGTGTATAACAGTGCAATGCAAGACACATTCTGAAGGAAAAAAAGAGAGTCCCTTGGCTATACATTTGCCAGCTGGGGCTGTAAATCAAACTACATAAGCCAATAAAAAGTAAAAGAAAAGGTTTGGACTATGTGTGTAAACAGTAACAACAACAAAAATATGTTTGCCATGATAATTGAGTTATTTCAAGTTGCTTAATCATCCACCTATACCGGATACTCTATTATCATGAGAACACTCAGAAAGTGCCACGCTGCTTGTGCATTCATTCTTCATTCATTCAACAATTAGTAATTGAGCACCCAGGATGAGTAGCTGTCTCTGCTGCAACACAGCCCTTTAGTGACCATGATTTCCAGTGGGCAGAGATAAAATTTGTCCATTTCCATTTTACTGGTGGACTATTTGGTAATACGTTTTGTCCTCCATTCTCTGCTCAGTCTACTCTAGTCTTTATGGAATTGACAATTAGATCTTGTCCTCAGAAGGCAGATATTGGCTTATTGATGTTTTTTCTCTTTATTTCATATATTCTCACTCCTCCTGACAGCACAGCATTGATATGCTGACATTTTATTCATACAATTCTGAATTCCTTTCTCCCCCTCTAAACGTGAAAATAAGAGTGATTCTTTATTTTTCTAACCCCAGCTCTGACACAATCAAGCACTCAAATGTTTGTTGAATGGATTGTCTCATTTTACTTCATACTAAATAAGCAAAGATTTTGAATAGTTACTTTTTTATACACTGTCTAAACTTGATTTTACGAAACAGAAAACTTTCTTGTTCTACCAGTTAATTTACAGAGCAAAGAATTTAAATGAATTAATATTCCATTTAGTTACCATCTAATTCAAGTGTTTTAATTAATAAATAAAACTTAAGCATCTGAGTCTCTATCTGAATAAAGATAAAAATGTATTAGTGCTACTCTCTTGCATATTTAATAAACAGCACTGCATTACCCTTCCAAACTTTATCTGACAATAAACACATCTTTTCTTTTCCAGAAACCTTCAATGGTTCCCCATTTCCTAAAGAACAAAGTTAAAAATTCATTTCCCCAGTACTCAAAGTCCTTTAAAATCTGTCTTTATCCTAACTTTTAACCTAAATTCTAGAAATCCCCTTTGAGTCTGACTCTGCCCCAATCAACCGATTCACTGATTTCTTACATCCTCATTTTGGGAAAGCCAATAGCTTTCCTCTGATAATTTATTCCCTCCTGGTACTTGCTTCCTCCCAGTTTTCCAATGTCCACATAATTTATGTATGTCAGGGCCTCTCACAGCAGTTTACTTGGTATCTCTCTTATAGCAGCCACCACTTTCTATCTTGTAATGTACATGTCACGTCTCCAGTAGACTGTGTGATTCCTGAAGACAGATGTTCTATTTGATTAAACTTTGGATATTTCATATTACCTAGCCCAGTACCATTGAATAAATGGATGCAAAAATTGTATCAATCATTTTTATTAAAGTTTTGGGAAAAAACAGTGCTTCCCTACTGTTCAGAACTTTTAATCATTCTTTGTAAGACTTCAGAGGCTTGGCCCCAAAGGAAACTGCTGAGGAAAATTGCAACCTAAATTAATTAGTATACTGTAGAAACTCAATAAATGTAAAATTGCTAAAGTCTGAAAGCCTACCTTTCAGACAGGTAAGCCTGCCAGAGTACTATTCTCCTAATTAAATATGACATTTTTTTACCCAAGGTCGGTGGCCACCTCCTTCTTTGTCCTCCAGAAATATTCCTATATGCGTAAATATTTTATAAATACTATATAAATGTTATGATTATTTTGCCTTAAATTAGTCTAGGCACCTGAGTCAGGGACACGGCATAACACTGTGGTTCAAAGTGTGGGCTCAAAAGTCTGACAAACCAGGCTGTGAGCCCTTTCTTCCCTCTTCTTAGTTTTGAAACCTTGGGGAAGTTAATTAACCTTTTCAGATCTCAGTTTCTTATATGTAAATAAGAATAATAATAGTACCTACCCTCAATGCCACTGTGAGAACTAATCGAAACAGTGTATCTATAAAGCACTTGGCACAGTAAACCTCATAATTATTCATTATTACAATTTATTTTTCTTCCTGACATTGCTATGCCCATGTGGACTGGAGAAGGGCTCAGAGTGAATTGTAAATAAAACTATGAAAGGCAAAAGCAAAATCAAAAGTCAAAATTTTATAAAGTCTATTAACTTTTGAAAACTATTTATAAACTTGATCGAAAATTATCTGGGACATATATGCCTTTAATCCAAGGTGACTGTCCATATGTCCCACTTTTTGTATGACTATAAATATTATCACCTGAAAGTTCCAGTGGTCATCATAATTTAGGTGGGGCAATTCCAATACTGACAGTGCATTTTAACCAATCACACTCTTCTACCCTCCCCCCAAAAGGTAAAGCCATATTTTTAAAAAAAAGAAAAATGTGGCATTAGGGTTCTTTTCCTTTTTAATTAATTAATTAATTTAATGGCTGTGTTGGGTCTTCATTGCTGTGCATGGGCTTTCTCTAGTTGCGGTGTGCGGGGGCTACTCTTCATTGCGGTGCGTGGGCTTCTCATTGCAGTGGTTTCTCTTGTTGTGGAGCACAGGCTTTAGGCACGTGGGCTCCAGTAGTTGTGGCTCGCGGGCTCTAGAGTGCAGGGTCAGTAACTGTGGTGCACGGGCTTACTTGCTCCGCGGCATGTGGGATCTTCACAGACAAGGGCTCAAACCCGTGTCCCCTGAGTTGGCAGGTGGATTCTTAACCACTGCACCACCAGGGAAGTCCCAAATGTGGTGTTAGTCTTAACACTTTAATTCACAAGTTTTCGGTTTCCTCTCACACCTAGTCACAGGAACTCTCCCCTGAAGCACTAAAGATTAATCAAACAAAATCAATAAACATTTACTGTTTAATAAATAAGTACATGGCTAGGCGTTAATGTTATGAGAAGATCATTTAGAAAGAAACAAAAGAGGGAATTCCCTGGCAGTCCAGTGATTAGGACTCTGCTCTTTCCCTGCCAGGGCCTAGGTTCGATCCCTGGCTGGGAAACTAAGATCCTGCAAGGCTACCTGTGTCCCCAGATTTATGAGAGGAAAGCAGGGAGTGTCCCAGGCAGGATCAAGGGAAACATGGAGGTATGGCATCGAGATTCCAGTCAACAATTCCACTCATCTTCTTGATTTCCCCCAATTCAGAGCAGCAGTGAAGAGGTCTTAAGGGATACAAGTGGATGAAAGTAACTTTGCAAAACCTTAAAATACCAGATAAGGTGATACTTACTGTTTTATAAATGATCTGAAACCAGAATGGTCCCTAGGAAATATTTTCCTGACTGGGATTTATACATCCTACTAGACAGGGAGTTTTGGCTGAGTCTCTCTAGTGTCTCTGAGAATGAAGACAATCCAGTCAATTCACATTTTCAGACTGTGTACTCCATACTGGTATTTGAATGAAAGCATGGCACTTAAACTCCAATGCAAACTGGCATTAAGTGATAACAAAGCCCTTTACTGAACTTGCATTGTAATACCCAACTCCTGTTCCATTCGTTGTTAAAATTCTGGCACTCCCTCTTAACCACACCGTGAAATCATAGGAGGTACTGGTCTCTGGATCCAGCTCCTGGCACAGCGCTACTCTAACCCTTACAATGTCCTACGTTATAAGAGCACCAGAAGCATCTTTTGTTCTAATGTTTGGTCCATGACCCTGGTTCCTGACACGGAGCTCCTACATCCCTTGGAATTTCCTGGGATTAGAGCATCTAATAGGAGCATCTTTTGTTTTAATGAGGTGACTCTGGGTGGGCTCCTGGATAGCTCCTGGATGGGGCTGGTCACCAGAAAGACCAGGCCATGATTAGATGCTTGGAATATTCAGCTCCACCTCCCATCCTCCAGGAATGGGAGAAGGGCTGGAGACTGACTTGGCAATCGATCATATCTATATGATGAAACCTCCATAAAAATCCCAAAAGTATAGGGTTCAGAGAATTTTTGGGTTGGTCAACACATCTACATGACAGGAGGGTCATATCCCCAACTCCATGGGCACAGAAGCTCCTGTACTTGTGACCTTTCTGGACCTCAACCTATGTAACTCTTCATCTGGCTGTTCACACATATCCTTTATTATATCCTTTATAATAAACTGGTAAATGTAAATAAATGTTACCCTGAGTTCCGTGAGGCATTCTGGCAAATTATCAAACTCAAGAAGTGTTCAAGGAAGCGCCAAGTTATAGCAGGTTGATCAGAAGTACTGGTGACAACCTGGGACCGGCGATCCGTGTATGAAGTGGGGGCATCCTTGTGGGACTGAGCCCTTAACTTGTGGGGTCTGATGCTTACTCCAGATAGGCAGTGTCAGAATTGTAGGACACTCAGCTGACGTTGCAGAGAATTGCTTGGTGTGGGGGAAAAGTCCACACATCTGGTGTTAGAAGTATTGCGTGTGTGAGTAAAAGAGAAACACAGAAGTGATTCCCCATATGCTCGCTCTGCCTCAGTTTCCTTATATGTAAAAGAAGAAGAATGTCTACTTCACATATTTTTTGTGAAAATTAAGTTAACATGTGTAAATAATTTAGAGCAATCATAGCTTATAATTATTTTTGTTATCATTGGCTAATGTACTTATCTTTGTCTATATACAAGCAACAACTTTCTTAGATATTCCTCTCCCTCCCCTTTTCTTGAAGGTAAATTTTATTTCATTTCCCAAGTATGTGTAATATGTTCAAGATTCAAGATCAGTTAAAGAAGTGCAGGTTCCTTCCCTTCTCGAATATCATAACTTTAGATCCCTTTTGTCTTCTGTGATGATGAGAAGGCTCTTCTGGGGTTTCCAAGCAGACCTCTCCCCATGTCACTTCCACATCACCAGTTCTCATAGCAGACTACACATTGTCTATGGACTGACCAAAAGCCAGATACGAAAATAGTTCATTTTCCATAGTTTTATTGAAAAAAATAGCTAGAAACATAATTCTTCATTTGGAGATGAGCGTGACTTAAAACCATGACTCATATCCATTTTATTTTACAGATGGTGACTGAGGCCCAGAGAGACAAATTAACTTGCCTGAGGACGTGCGGCCCTGGGTGGAGGTGGTGGAGGAGGACTCATTATGCATGGTGCTCATGCAGACTGGCCACATGACCTCAGATTTCCCCAAAGCGTTTGTGGGTGCACTGCAGCAACACCGGTCTTTTTAAATACCTGTTCTCTCAAATAGCTATTCTAACTCTTCCAACTTGGGAGCAGCACCACTTAGTACTCCATACCAGTTAGGAGTTAGAAATATCCTTCGGTGCAGGCTTTCCTGGTTGCGCAGTGGTTGAGAGTCCGCCTGCATCAGTCCGGGAAGATCCCACATGCCACGGAGCAGCTGGGCCCGTGAGCCATGGCCGCTGAGCCTGCGCGTCCGGAGCCCGTGCTCCGCAACGGGAGAGGCCACAGCAGTGAGAGGCCCGCGTACCGCAAAAAAAAAAAAAAAAATCCTTCGGTGCATTTTAGCTCTAAGTGGCCCCAGAGTGGCATAAAAGAGTTAATATGCTCCCCTGACAAGAACTTATGTTACCCAAAAGCAATCCTCTAGAAAATAGGAAAAGGAAAAGGATTCATGGGTCTGTATCTAATATTGGAACAAGTCTTTGTGCTCCCATGAAAGTCCCTAAAATAATCATTTTTTACAGCATCGTTCAATAATTGATGTGCGAAATGATAATGCTGACTCAGAAGGAAAGATTTAATTATATCCCATATACTCCATTTAATAAGGAAGAGAAGAATGTAATCCGTTTTAGAAAGAATAATGATGGCTTTTAAGTTTGATACTTAGAGTTTAATAATGTAGTCAACTTCCTACTGAACAGTTCCATTCAGTTGCCCAACATGTGTCTCAAACTCAACATGTCCAAAATAAACTCAATATCCACCCTCAAAACGTCTCCTCCTCCATCTCCGCTCTCAGGAAACTGGATCAAATAATGCCCTGCAAGAAACCTGAGATCTGTCCTCGGCACTTCCATCTCCTCCACCCGCCAGAGCCAGTCAAGCAAGCTCCCAATATCTCAAATACCTCTTCATTATACCCACTTCTCTCACAACTCACTGGCACTGCTCTGCTCTAAGCAGCCCTCACCTCCCACACAGAATTCACGAAAGGCTACCACAACTTCCTACCCTGCCTCCGTGAAGAGATGGCTCTTCCCCAATCTAGTCTCCACATGTGATCTCTCCACAACACAGAGGTGATCATGTCTGCTGTCTTTTAAACCTCTTCAGTGGCTTCCCATTTTATTCAAATCCATTCAGTGGCTCTTATTCACTCGCTTAGTTATCTGTATTATGTAACAGATACATCAAACCCACATCCAAAACAAACCTAGGACCCTAGTAACGCTCCACATTACTGTTGCCCCCTGCACATGACAAACGACATCCTAAATCCTATGTTCATAATTAGCTTTATTGCTTCATAAAAAGTCTTGTCATATCTCTGTAGAGTCCTAAAGCGTATATTTTAAATTTTTAGTTAGTTTTAGCTTTTCAAATTGTACCATGCCATATATCATCTCTGAAAGATATCAATAAACTTCTGTACTTACTATTGTATCATGAGGATTAATTCATACTGGTACAGGTTGCTGTAGTTCATTCATTTGACTAAAATATACTATTCTCTTTCATTTTATATCACTATTCATACATCAGCTTTTCCTTTGACTGACCTATGGATTATTTTCAGCTTTCATTTTTATGAACAGTAGCGCTATGAAATATTTGTTTATATGGAAAAACTTATATCACTAGGAGTGCTGAGTCATCCATGAATTTTTTAGATTTCAGAGATGATGCCAAACCGTTATCTGAAGTTACTATAAAAATGTGGAGGTGCATCACCTCTAACAACTGGTATTATCAGCCTTTTTAATTTTTGCCAATTGAATGAATATAAATACATCATTATAGTCTTGGTCTGCATTTCCCTCATCACAATTAATGTTAAATATTTTTTCATAAGGTTCTTTTTTTGTTTTGTTATATTTGTTTCCTTTTCCAAGGAGTATCTATTCATGTTTATTGCCCATTTTTTCCTGTTGGCCTATGTGGGCTTCTCATACTAATAACGGGAGTTATTTATATATACCTGACAATAATCTCTCAGTTACATGTTCTTTGAACATCTTCTACAGTTTGTAACTTCCCTTTTTACCTTTTTTAAGGTATATTTAAGTGAATCAACTTTCTCAATTTTAATATAGTCAAATTTATCAATATTTTCTTTTATGGTCAATGATTTTGTATAGTGTTTTAGAATTGTTCCTTAATTCATGGTCTTATAAATGCCTATTTTTTTTCTGCTAAAAGTTAAGTTTTCTTGTGACATTAATATTTCCAAAGTATATCTTGGTTTATGACATGAGTTAAGCATCCAGCTTCATCTGTTTTCCACCCAGATTACCATTTTATTT
The DNA here is from genome assembly GCF_039906515.1 of Pseudorca crassidens. Taxonomy (NCBI): domain Eukaryota; kingdom Metazoa; phylum Chordata; class Mammalia; order Artiodactyla; family Delphinidae; genus Pseudorca; species Pseudorca crassidens. The sequence continues at coordinate 76,547,512 of NC_090301.1, forward strand.
TCAGCTATATTTATTGAAAGAGCTCTTCTTTCCCACATTGATCTGTAGTGCTTCCTCAGTCATATACTGAATGGTCCAAACTTGTGTGTGTGTACTTCTAGGGTCTCTATTCTGTTGCATTGTGCAGTTTGTCTACCCTTTGTGCCAATTACTACAGCCTTGATCACCAAGGTTTTGTTAAGGAATTTGCCAAAAGTCACACAACTAATTCAAGGTGGAGGAGGTGAGGACCAGGCCGGTCAACAAAGCTGGGCTTTTAACTGTGGGGTAATCTTGTTATACCACCTATGAAGCCAGAGGTCCTGATGCTTGGGATGTTTTTCTTTGACCATTACTAGACTATGTTCTTCTTTTTTTTTAAATTGAGATATAATTGACATGCAACTTTGTTAAGTTTAAGATGCACAACTTGTTAACTTGAGAGGCACTTAACAAATAATTGATGATTTGGTGAATGAATGAACATATCTCAAAAATTAATTCAGAGTGTATGCTAATATTGGATATTTACAAGTTGTTTAAAATTTAGAACTAGAAGGGATCTTAGAAAACCCCTAGTCCAAGCCCTTTGTTTTAATAATGGAGACACAAAGGTCTGGAAAGATCAAATTTTTTGTCAAAAAAGCCTGTTTTTAACATATCTAGAACATGAAAATTTCAGTCAAGTGCACTTTGCACAACATCACCTACCTGTAAATAAAATATTATTTGAAATACATGGCACAAATTCCTAAATAAAGTAATATTCTGAAATAATAAGTAACAGTAGAAGATGAAATTAAAAACCATAAAGCCTAATTTTCATTTTTTCAAGACAAATATTACCGTATAACATTAAATAAGTCTTAAAAATAAAGAGAGTATTGTTTAATTTTACATTTTAAGTACATGGAAAAATTACTATTTTTGCCTTGCATCATTAAATTTTACTTTTTGAGATTTGAAACTTAGCATTAAATCAGCAAAACTGCTTTTTTGGTACTTCCAGAAAAGGCTGTCATAGTTTTGCTGAATCAGATTATAACATTTTTTGTGACCAATCTAGAAGTCTCCATTCAACAAATGACAAAGTGAACATTCTAAACTGATGTGATCCATCAAAACACATTTCCACTTTCAGCCAAGCAGCAGCTCAACTGGTTCTAACAAAAAACCAAAAAAGGCTGATTTATTCTGGGATCCTAACCAAAGATCAGCAAATTAATCCCCATATTCATTTATCGAAAACTGATGGACTCATAAAGTTCTCCTCTTTGAATAATTCTAATTAAAGGCATAAAAAATGTATATAAACTACCTATATGGGTCTAGGTTCTGTCAGTTCCAAAGTACTTTCTCTCAATTCTTTGTATTAGTCAAAAAATGTAGTGAGAGAATTAGACTCATTTTGAAAAGAGGAAGATAATCAGAATTTCTCCAACTGGACCAGAGAATTATTGCAAAGCAAACTAAAGATGTCCAACAAACTCTTTCAACAAAAATTAATTTTTGGAAATGCTTTTCTCTGTTTCCCTAAACTTCACACAACTGATAATATCAATGAAATTCATTTTATTAGCATAGTTTGATTAATAAATAACCTCAAAAATATCTGTAACATTAAAAGCAGATTACATTCATTAAATAAATGCAAATCTCAAGTCAGTAATTTAGATTCACTTTTCCAAAAGGTACAAACATATCAACAGGAACTCAAAGTTTACCTTTTGTCATGTTTATAAAGAAACATTTTGCTAAGTAGAGAATTAATGTAAACTAGATTTTTTTTTTAATGTTTAATTCAATGAGAATAAAACTAATTTCAAGCATGCTTAAGTACTTTAGAAGCACTCATTTACTAGGAATATTTTAGAAGTAAATTAATAGGTATTTAAGTCAACAGAAAGCATAGGAAAATTACTTGGAATAACTTCAGGAAATGAATCTCTATGACTTTACTTAATAAATCACCATTTATATAAATTATTATGTTTCTTTAGCATTCACTCTTATCTAGTCATTGAAACTGGTTCCTAAATAGGGAATATTGAGTTAAAGTGACTTTATAATACACTTGAAATTATCTTTTGCCTTTAACATAGGGCAACAACCTGGTAGCCCACAGGTTAAATCTGGCCACCAACATGTGTTTTGTTAAAAATACATTGTGCCTTTTTTTTTTTTTATTGCTTTTGGAAGTTTTAAGGGCTGTCATGTGTAGTCTCATTTTGCTACAATCCTCACCATCTCACTGTAGTAGTTTTCCTCTTTTATGTTATGTGCTTGGACTCTAAAGGCTTATACTTCTGGAAGCCAAAATTTAAAATTCTGTCCAATTTGAATGTTCACTACAGTCACAAAACATTGGAATTATTAGAATTAGAAGGTACCTTAGAGGTTAGCTAACTCATTTCTTCTGACAAGACACCTGAGGCCAAGAAACATAAAGTAGCTTTCCCATGGTTAAATGTACATTAATAGTTCTGCCCAAATGCTTTCATGTTTTGTCATGAGTCACCACCATTTTCATCGCTATGAAAGAAACATTTGCTTCATAAGCACTTACCCCTCAGGGCAGGTAGCAGGGACCTCTCCTTCTTGTCATCACATTTGTTACATTCACTGAAGTACAGGAGTAAGAAGACATCAACAAGAACCCACATCAGTGAAGTGGCTAGAACCACCTTGCAGTAAACAAACCTCCTCATGTCTTTCCTTGATTTCTAGTTAACACAGAGATCGAAGACAGATACAACTGTGATAAATCCAAGCCACAGGGGTGAACTCCAGGATAAAAGCAGGATGCACCCCACTGTATTAAAAAAAAAGAAGAAAAATTAATTATTGAAAAGTTTATTTTGCATAAATGTGATATAACATGAAATATATGACTTATTTAATGCTCCCATATATATCGGCACTTGGCCTTCAAGTTCAGAATTAAAAGCCCAAATAAATGAAAGTTTTGTAAGTAAGCCAGGTGGCTAAAATTCTAACAGCTAATCCTAGATCTGCCACTACTCTGCTGGGCCCTTGACAACTACTTGATTTCTTCAAGTTGTATTGCCTTTTTCTTAAAGTCCTTTCATGGTATTCTGTAAAGCACCAGGTTGTAAAATAGTGCAATTCTAAATTTACTGGGATTCAGCACTTTTAAGGAGCCAATACTGCTGAACTAGAAATCATCCTGGACTACTATCTATTGCAGTGGCTAAGAGCTGGACTTTATGCATAGATAGGCCTGGGCCTATTTACTTCCTATGTAGGGGAGACTTTCTAAGCCTCAGTTTTCTCATTTATAAAATGAAAATAATAATGTCAAACTTAAAGATTTGCTATGAGGACCAAATACGATAACACTTGTAAACTGTCCTGCAGAACACATAGTTATTAATGTTAAGATATAAAACAAACACACACACAAAATTCTCAGATTCTCAAAAAGGGCAATTACATGGAATAAGTCACCAGTTATTTAGGCTTAAAAAGCCCATCTGCTCTGCATAGAAAGTATCCACTACAAATGTGCATTTGAGAATGGGCAGTACACATTCAAAGAAATTATCAGAGAATAATTTCAGAGGATAATACATTAATATAAAGTGACTTAAAATAACCAGAGCAAGGATTCTAAAGGCATAACAAAGACATGTGTGCAATTATTGAGAGATATTCAATACCATACACATATTTGTTTTATTTACACTACATAGAACAATAACTACCTGGTTAATTCATTTCTATCTCTACAGTAACTATATCAAAATAAAAGTCTCGTATAATTTGATACATTAAAATAATAGAAACTGGAGTATATATTTATTGATGTGAATAAGATAAGTAACAGTTTTGACAGATATTTGAGGAGAACAGCTATTAAATACAAAGATACTTGGACTATTTCACAAACACTTGTCTCAAAATAAAAACATCAAAGTACAATTTGCTGAGGCAGAAGTTCTTTAAATTAATGGCAGCTGACTTTGCATCATAAAGCAACACAAATGCTGTTGCCTGTTACAAATCTAACCAGACTAGTAACAAAGTTTACATGAAGCGACAATTTAAAAAATTATTATAACAAAGACTCTACTTTCAATATCTACATAAAATTTACATTTATTCAACATATATTTAAAACAGAAAGATACAAAATGTACAAATCTAAGGAATGCATGATATTTGAGGTTTATTTGTTATTTTTCTTGAAAAAATGGCATACTAATTATTTTATTTCGTTTCAACTTCATTTTTCTGTAAAAATTATAACTAAACACTGGAATTCAACCTCTAAACCTGACGACAAGGGAATGATTCCCATATATATATTTCCTGTTACTTTATGTATATTTCACTGAATATGATATTTGAAACAATTCAAGCTATTAAATTTTCTGTCTTTTTTTGGTCCTAAGATGGAACAGGCGCCTTCAGTTTGTTGTAGAAAAAAGTCCTATGGAAATGCATATATAACACTGATGGTAACTAGATGGCCATTCCCAGATTTAGAAGGAATACCTTAAAATAAAATATCCTATAATAAAAATCTATATATTATATAATATCTATATATTACAGGCTCTTTTTATCATAAAGATCTATAATAAAAGACATAAAAAGAACCATCCCTGGCTCTGAGTTTAGGTAGGCATTTTGCCTTTCTATGCTTCATTTTCTTTACTTATATTTCCTTCCCCATCCATCTCACAAAATCGTAAGGCTTAAGCAAAATAAACAATGAGAACATTTTTTAAAAGAAATATAAAGAATATTATTATAATAGAAAACCTGAAATCACTTAATATTAAAATGTCTAAGATAAGTCATTTCTTAATAAGAGCCTAACAGTAGAGGTTATTGAGAATTTAATTTAAACTTTAGCCATAATAGAAAGTGAAAATCACATCTTATTGCCACTTCAAGCATCATTCAAATTATTCTAATTTCATACCCTGGTACATCTATATGTCAAGATATTAACATTGAGAAAACTCTGACTTTACTATTTTATGTGATAAAACTAAGCTGCTGTATACATTTTTGTTTATTTATGAAACAATCTTTCCTTATATATTTCAAGTTTTTAATTCTATCTACTGTGAAAACACCTCTACCTAAACATATTAAATTTTATCATTCTTTATCTGCTGGTACTTGTAAAATAGTAATCTCGTACACTGTTTCAATACTCTTCTTCATAAGAACGAAACTGATTGAGCAGAAGGATGGTACAATATACAAAGTAACACTAACCAACATAAGCACAGTTGGTGGCCCAGGTTTATTTAAGAGAATCAGCATCTGTATTATGTTTTTATTCCAGTAAGTCCCTATTTATTTGCAAACACTACTCTGTTCCTCAAGCCAAATCCAAGTTCTGCAATATCTCTGGCTTGCCAAATCAATGTGGAGCATGACTAACTTTGCATAAACTACAGGCTCTTCTATCCAAAAATACGACCCCTTTTCTAATCGTTTCAAAATCTTTTGAGCACAGTTATTCCCCTCTTTAAAAATATATCTCTAGATAAGAAAACGTCAGGAGTTAGAAAGCTATCAAGTGCCATCTTTTTATTTTTTTAATTAATTTATTTATTTTTATTTATTTTTGGCTGCGTTGGGTCTTCGTTGCTGCGCGTGGGCTTCCTCTAGTTGCAGTGAGCGGGGGCTACTCTTCATTGCGGTGCGCGGGCTTTTCATTGCAGTGGCTTCTCTTGTTGCAGAGCACATGCTCTAGGCACTCAGGCTTCAGTAGTTGTGGCATGTGGGCTCAGTAATTGTGGCTCGCGGAATCTAGAGCGCAAGGCTGAGTAGTTGTGGTGCACGGGCTTAGTTGCTCTGCGGCATGTGGAATCTTCCCGGACAAGGGCTCAAACCCGTGTCCCCTGCATTGGCAGGCGGATTCTTAACCACTGCACCACCAGGGAAGTCCTCAAGTGCCATCTTGCTAGTCATATTGCCTTTCCTTTTCTTCTTGCCCACTAGATAATGGTGTTAGCCAGAAATTCTGAGAGATTACAGAATTTTTGTTTGAAAATATACACCATTTTTGGGCTTCCCTGGTGGCGCAGTGGTTGAGAGTCCGCCTGCCGATGCAGGGGACGCGGGTTTGTGCCCCGGTCCGGGAAGATCCCACATGCCGCGGAGCGGCTGGGCCCGTGAGCCATGGCCACTGAGCCTGCGCGTCCGGAGCCTGTGCTCCGCAACGGGAGAGGCCACGACAGTGAGAGGCCCGCGTACCGCAAACAAACAAAAAAAATACACCATTTTTACTATTCTATAAAAAAATGTATTTCAAATATAAAAAAATAAGATGTAAGTAAAGCTTAGGAGTTTGGTAACTATGTTTTTAAAATAAGAAAGAAATTTTTGTTTTTAATTAGGAAGTTATCACTTACCCGGGGAATCTACTCTAGTTGCTTTCAGACATATTTTTATCTGTAGCCAAATATTTTCTTTTGTAGAAAACTGCATAATAGGTGCAAATTTATTAAGTCTGTTTTATGAGGCTATACTTGAGGCTGCCAAAGGATGAAGCTCATGGAAGAGTGCGGGCAGTACTTCCAGAACTTTCAGGGACCCAACGCACTTTAAATGTTTTAAATAGCTAGGCAGGAGCTTCTGAGAGCTGATGACTGAACAATTATGCAGTTTGGTTTAAGGACTGATAAATCTAGTGAGTAAGCTTTGAAAAAATACCATGAATTAGTTACAGGTCTTATTGACAGAAAGTCTGATCTTCACATGAATGAAGATTTAAAATTCAGGTGGGCTAGAGGAATCTATCTGCAGCCTAAACCAGGGTCCACCATAAAAACCACTGTAAACCGTAAAACCCATGCCACAAGGAAAGATACACTAAGAGACAAAGAAGCAGTCAATGATAATGTTAAATGAATGCCTCATGTGGAAAGATGGTGGAAAAGAAGAAAAAAAATACTTCACTTGCATTTAAACTAAGGAAATTTCAAATATTCATAAATTTGACTATTAGGATGAAACCAAGCATAAAACCTATGACTATATATTGCAGAGTTACAATGCCATGATCTGAATCAGGGTTCCCACACTCACTAATTGTAAGGCTTAATTCAAGTTTCTTAGATATTCTATGCCTCCATTTTTCTATTCACAAAATATGAACAGTAGACGCTACCTCATAAGACTCTGAGTATCTGATGAATTAATACACATAAAGCTCTTATAACAGTGCCTGACACATAGGAGGAGTTCAATATACACTAGTTATTATTAGTAGCAATAGTAATACTATCACCATGAACAGCATAGAAAGAACAAGAAAAAAAGAATGAGAATTCTCTTCCCCAATCCTTCTAGAAGCAGTATATGTTCAGTGTGTATGTTTAGGGGGTCAGGAGACAAGATGAGCATCGCAAATATATTCAGTATTTAAAGTATATTTATATTAAATTGAAAATGTATTTAACGTTAAATATATTCAATATTTGAGCATTACAAATATATTTTATATTTAATTATGAGAAATATATTTAACAGATTTAGTTGCTGATGGAGTATGGGTTACACAGGATTTTACAATTGTCAAAACTCATTGAACTGTACACTTAAGATCTGTGCATTTCACTCTATGTAAATTACAGCTCATTTTCTTAAGGCAAAACCAAAATGTTAATGTACCTATTATATGATTCCCTGATTTAATGACATTTTGATTAACTAAAGAAATTATAGTAAGAGTGCTTCTACTTATGACCTTTCTGATCTCATTTCTTACCAAGTGACCAGTCCGTTTTCCCTGCCCACTGATATGGTCAGAGCTCCATGCTCTTACTTCCTTCAAATCTTAGGTTCTAGCACACGGAGTGCCTTCCTACCAACCTATATAAAAGAGCACACAACTTAATCACTCTATATTTCCTTGGCTCACTTTATTTTTCTCTTGGTACCTATTCACAACCTCCCAGCATATTAAAAAAATGTTTTTTGTAATTTGTTTATTATTTGTCCCTTTTTCTTAAATAGTAAGCTGTATGAGAACAAGGTTTCATATCTCTTACATATGCCCTCTCTCACTTCAATATATTTAAATTTTAAAACTCCAGCAGTGTTTTATGTGCAGAATTGTACTCCTCCCTCCCCGCAGAAGATTCATATGTGAAGTCTTAACCCCCAGTATTTTAGAATGTGACTTTGGGGATAGATCCTTTAAAGAGGTAATTAAGTAAAAATTAGGTCATACAAATGGGCTCTCGTCCAATACGACTGGTATCTATCTAAGAAGAGGTTATTAGGACACAGACACACATAGAGGAAAGGCCATGTGAAGACAGAGAAGGTGGTCGTCTACACACAACACAGAGAGGCTTCAGAATGAAACCAACTCTACTGACACATTGATTTTGGACTTCTAAAATCTGCGAGAAAATTAATTTCTGTTGTTTAAGTCACCCAGTCTGTCATACTTTGTTATGGCAGCCTTAGCAAACCAATACACTGGTTAAATTTAACTTTCCCCTACACCACTCCTACATGCAAACAGATGAACATGACTAGAAAGAAACCCCAAAAATATGCTGCCTGTTCTCACTTTAAATCTATGAATTCACACTGGACTTGCAGTGCCTGGCAGCCATCCTGCAATAGTTCTAGTCAAATCAATCTCCATCCCTCGGATAACATTTGCACCTTGTTTGCCTTCAGACTGCCATCTCCAAACTATTTCCTGTCAGCTCATCACTACATGTATTCATTTAGCAGAGAAGATATAAACAATCAGAAGAGAATTTTGCATACTGCCACGTGGAGTGTATCAACTTGCTGGTTCCTATTACTGCCACCCCTAAATCTGCAAGTCCAAGTGTGACAATGGAGGAACTATCCTTTTAGGAGTACAGCACCCTCCGCTCCCACACATTCACGAATTTTACTGATGCACTTTTCTCTTTTGCACCAGTTTTTCTTCTCGAATGAGTCATTTCTATCAATACAAAGATGCTATATGGAAAATCATCTTAAACCAAGTTGACCCCACCCACATTCCTCTTCAGCGATCCTTCGTGCTCTCTGCTCACCTGTAATACAAAATTCTGCAAAGAACTATGTATAATCACTGTCTACACATCCCATATCCTTATCCTCCCATTCTCTTTTAAACTCAACAGGCTTAAGCTCCTTCCACTATATGGAAAACATATTGGATACAGTCATGGCCAGGTCCAATTGTCAATTCTCAATATCTTATAAAACTCCTAGGCAGGATTTGACGTAAATTAGCCAAAATACTTTGTACTCTTTTCTGGCAACTCTTTTCTTTCACATCCCCTATTTGATCTTACAGCAAATTCTGTTGGCTCTACCTTCAGATTTAACACACTTCTCACCAATTCCACTGCTGCCATTCTAAACCAAGCCACCATCACCAACTTGACATATTGTTTCAACTTTTTTTTTAAACATCTTTATTGAGATATAATTCACATACTATTAAATTCACCCATTTGGTGTACAATGCAATGGCTTGTAGTATAGTCACAGAGTTGTGCATCCATTACCACAATCAATTTTAGAACACTTGCATTACCTTGAAAGAAAGCAACTCCCCTTTGCTATAACCCTTCAACCCTCCCGTTGCCCCTAGCTCTAAGTTACCACTAATTGAGTTTCTGTCTCTATAGATTTGCCCATTCTGAACACTTCATATAAATGAAGTCATACAATATGTGGTCCTTTGTGACTGTCTTCTTCAGTTAGCATAATGTTTTCAAGACTTTATCCATGTTGTAGGATATACCAGTACTTTATTTCTTTTTCTTGACAAATAATATTTCATTGTATGGATATACCACATTTTATTTATCCATGTAGCAGTTGATCCCCATTTGTGTTGTTCCCACTTTTTGGCTATCATGAATAATTTGGTGATGAACATTCATGCACAAGTTTTTATACAGACATATGTATTTGTTTCTCAAGTATATACATAGGAGTGGGATCACTCAATTATTTTCTTAAATACACCCCCATAGAAATCTATTCTCCACACAGAAGGCGGTCTGATCATGCTAAAACTTAAGTTTGATCAGATCTCTTCTATGTTCTGATCATTATTGACAAATGGCTTTTTTGTCACATTTAAAGTAAATTCCAAATCCCTAACTTCGCTGTAACACAAACAAATCTGGACCTTGACTGCCTTTCAGATTTCATCTTCTAACTCTCTCTCCTTTACTTAATGCACTCCAGAATCTTTGTGCTTGAAGTACCCTCTAGAACGCTGTTCGCCTAAGTAATTCAATGGCACAACCCTTCACCCTTTATTCAGATCTCTGCTCAAACATCCCCAGAGTCTTCTTTTCTGGGCCAACTTATCTGAGATAATGCCCTTCCACCATCTATGCAATATACTTATGTGGTTTATTCGGAATACGTATCACTAGTACTTGTTAATTTATTTATTGCCTCCTTCCGCCCCATGGAATTATGTCTGTTATTCTCTGTGCTATCCTTAAGACACCAAAAACATTTTCTGGCACAAAATAGGTGCTTGATAAACACCTGTTAAATGAATGAATGCAAGAAGGACCGAGAAGTAAAAGGTCTGGTAAAAATGTGGGGAAAATTAAACAAACCTTGGCAATCATAATAATGAAAACTGAAAACATTAAACATTCATTTGGTTGAGCTGTGGGTGAATGGTGTTCTAAACTGAAAATAACTTGTTCACCAGCATAAAGCTGCTCTCTTGCTTCATGCCCTCTGATACCTCTGGTCCCCTCTACCCTGACTTCAACTGCTTTAAGACAAAAATATGATTAAGGGTGAAGGTGAGGCAGGTTGTCACCAGAGCAGACTGAAGTTCCTATGCACCTGTATAAATATGGTTCAGAGGTTAAGGGGGGATGGTGGGAGTAGAATTTCCACCTACAGCTCTGTTTGAGTATGGCTCTGTTTAGTACAGGCACCTAAGTCATCATCTTACCCAGTCTCAGGTTACACTGTTGCTGTTCTCTTCCAATCAGCCACCTCTGGCAACAGTACTGTGGCCCATGAAACTAAACTGGGTCGGTTTTCTGATTTCCAGACCGCCTACAGTCTGACAATACTGTGTCTTTTGTTGCAAAGGCCACTCAATGATGGAGTAATAGGAAAGGTATTAGATTTCCCATAAACACTACCAAAGTTTTTGCTGAATGTTGGAATGACCTCCTCAGAAACTGACTGAAAAAGATATCTGACCAAACTTCTAATCAACTCCTGGTCCACCCACCTGAGCAGGACAGTGGCTTACTAAGTTTGGCCTTCCCAAAAGAAAGTTCATCTTCTCTTGGCCACCTACTGATTAATGATCAGGATGAAATGGGTGGGGAATTTTATAAAATTATTTTTGAAAATATGGATTCCACCCCGTCCATTCCTGAACATGGTGCATTTTTCTCTCCCCAACAACAACCTCAGGTCAGTCCGGTTGGCATACCTCTAACAGGCAGTGCAGCCACAAAGAGGCCTGGAGCATTAAAACTTAATTCTGACTCCACCACGTGGATTCTTGTGTTGGACTGACATGGTCCTAGACCATGAGGATAATAAGTTCTTTGTTGTGTACACTGCTAATGGAATCCAACTACAAGGGACAATGTGAGCCAACATAGGTGGTATCTGTAAGTTTTGTAAAAATGCCCTTGTCCCACTCATATTTAACCCTTCCATATGAAAGGTCTGGGTCACAGTAAAAGATGTTGTAAAAAGAGAGATGATGTTATATTTATTAGGCTAGGACACACAAAATGTCATGGCTATGGAGGGAGCTTAACAACCCTGATATCTGAGGAGAAAACAAATTGTATCCGAAGAGGTGGAGGGAAGCGGTGGGTGAGGGGCGGTCAATTCATACTCTCTTTGTCTCCCCAACATTAGAGCCTGGCAATATAATCACATGGCCTGCCCGAGTGAAGCAGCTTCCGCAGCTGGCAGTCTGAACTACTATCTCTTTGTCACCTCATCCCTATGCTATAAAACCGAAACACTCATGTGGGCATGACCAGACCTGAACTACTAGCCTGCTGTGCCTGATGCCCTCAATGGCAGCTACCAAAAAAGAGACCCTTTCTCTGCTTCCCCCGATGTCTGAGCAGCTTTGGGTTATGCTCTATATGGCCATCCAGGCTATAAATAAGTCTTCAGTGACATGGCACATGCTTAACCGTATCAATATAATGGTAATCCAAATCAAGTTTACCAGCAAATATTGAACTAGAGTGACCCGTGTCCCTTTGGACTTTATGTTTGGATCTGGGGCAGAATGGCCTATGGACTGTCTTGCCACTGAGGACTGAGGTACTTGATTGCCTACTGTAATGACAACCAAGGATCAGCAAATCGGGCTAAATTCTCTTGCACTAGTCCCCTGGATAATAAGGTGGCCTTAGGCTACATCTGGGCTGCATAAAATAAGACCTACTGATACCCTCTGAGACTTCTTTACAGAGATTGAGTCCAGGACCCTGGGAGACATGATTGAAGTCAAAACTGCAGGTTTGCCTAATCCTGCTGTTTTAAGTTTTGCTCATAATAACCTTAAGTAAATACAGTATGAGAAAAATTGAATGGAATCGTTCCCAGCCTCTATCAGATTAATCAAGATGTTCAATGGAATGGCAGGCTCATGTGAAAATTCACCAGAAGCCAAAATGATGGAGGACCCAAAGGTAGCTATTGTTGGGAGACCCTCCTCCTTAGGGTCTCTCACACTCCTACACTTCTCGCTGTGTGTGCCTATATGCAGGGCCCCAAACACTCTTCACACAGGCCGTTTCTCAGGGCTGTGTTTACAGTGATCAACTTAAAGAATGAGGTGAGGTCTTTCTCTGGGACAAAGAGCAACCTTTTACTGCTTTCTATAAAATGGTGGATTCCCTATGGCTATTGTTCTTTTGCTGAAATGCAGCCTATCGTGTGTGCAGACATCCACTGGTGCAGTCCACACTACCTCTGTGGGATCTGGGAGGCAAGGGGAGCTGACACAAACATGTTGAAACTTAAGCTACTTGCTGTGCCGTGACTAAAAACGTCCTTTGCCCTGACACAGGAGTCTATTCTGCCAACGTCCATGAAACAGTAACAATCTAACTTATTAGTGTTTAATTAAGTACAATCAAATTCCAGACCCTTCATAGACCTGAAATCATCACACACAGAAAAATCAAGAAGTGTGTATATGTGTTGCGTGGATTTTCATACATATAGAAATTTTTCTAAAAGGATACACCCGCTAAACTTGATAATCTCTAGGAGGAGAATTGATTTATAGTCTTCTGTAGTTCTGAATTTTTAATAAAAGCATGTATTATTTCCAGAATAAAACTACTACTTTAATTATAAAAAGTAATGTACGCCTTTCATTTATCCTACAGACAAAACTGAGTATCTACACAGATGCCAACATCTATGCCAGGCACTAAAGATAAAACAGATGAAAAGATGCAATCTCTGCCTTCCTGTTTAGGATCCAGTAGGGGAGATAGACAAGAGCATCAGAGTAGGGATAAGAAAAGAGGTAAGCGAAACATTTGGAGTGATTCCAAGATGTGGAACTCTTTTTAACAGATAGTTATAATGTGTAATTATTAATGTTAAGAGAATACAGCAACAGAATAATTGGGCATAGAGAGAGTGAAAGAAAGCTGAAGCTTTATAGAGAATGTGAATATGGCAGACATCATTTTTCAAGGCAGTTTTTTACACCCTGGTCTTTTCAGTCACGCTTGGGTATAGCGATATCCATTCTATGAAGATACTGTGAATGTCAAAGCCTAAAATAAATGTTAATGAGACTCTACAAGCAATAGATTCTCATTAAAACATAATGAAATTAAGTCTTCATTAAAAAAAAGCTTGTAAAAAGCAATACATGACCCTCAAAAAATAATGAAATTAAATGCTGTAAAAACTGTATCAACCTAAAAACTGCTCATCTTTCATTTGTTTAAGGTATTTAATAACTGCTCAGTATTCATTTTATAACATGACATACCAGTGGTTTAAGCTTGTTCATTAATAGTTGCCAAGAGAGGCAAACAGAAATCCAAAGTGTTCAACTGGATATAAAACCCAGAGATTTAAGACAACAGTAGAGCATTTAGACAGTTCCCAGTAGACTTTCACCAGCAAGCTGGCCATCTTCTGCCATAAATCACATGATTAAAAAGAAAATAAATGAGTCCACTGAGACATTAAACCATTAGAAAATCTTAACCTCAGTTTCCTACTTCCTAGCTGGCCTTAAGGATTTTGAATGCTTCATGACAAAAGATGTAAGGAATGAATTACAAGTGTTCCTTCATTGAAATAGTCAGGGTAATGTGGCTATTTCTAGTCTAGATATTCTTTTCAAAACAGGGGTGTTTATTTGTAGAAAATAATGAATAATATTAAAATAGCTTGTAAAATTCTATCACAGCCACTCTGTTTCAACAAGCAATTAGTGCGAGATAAAAAGAGAATGAAGTATCATCAAACAAAAGCCCAGAACTCTAGGGCACGAAAGGATCCCAGCAGCACAAAGGAAAGGATGCTGAAGGGACTTGGTTACAGAAAACTCCAAAAGTTAAATAGACTAAATAAAGCTGCTTTCTGATATTCTATCCTAAAATTACACAAATGTAAATAAAATTTTAGTTGTCGGCTTGAATATTTTAATTTAGTAAAATTTTTACCATAATTGATACGTGAGAGAAATGCACACCTTTCTTAAAAGTAATTTTACAATTATTAACAAGTAAAATATTCAGCTTCTTCCACTCAAAAGAAGCAAAAATCAAAACCACAAAACACTTTATTAAAGCCACTATATCCTTACTTATTAGTCTGATTTGCAGCTTCAGTTTTCTCGGGGTTTTTTCTGCAACCTTCCTGGTGAAGTTATTAACCATAAATTAAGTGCCATAAAAGACAGGCAATTAGAGGAAAGAAGTCAATAAAGAGCTAAAAATCAGGATATTGAATAATTAGCCCCCAATTAATGAAAAGTTAAGTGAAATTATTATATCCCCCAAGAATTAACATTCGTATTCTTATTAACAGAGCAACATTGTTATAGAAAATTGCTAAAAACTGTAACTTGTTAATCAATATAAAGCAATCTAATATAATGAAGTATGTAATCCAATAATAGAAAACACAGAAATATTATAAAGTAAGGATATTTGCCAAAAATACCTGAGAAAGAGAAAAATGTGCCTCTTTACAAAATTTAAAAATTGAGCAGAGATTACCATGATATATAAGCACATGAAAAGCAAGCAGAAAACAAGGCTACATTTACCCTGTCATCTGGGGAAACTATTAATTCATTTAATTAGGGATTATGCCAATTAAAAAACTGTAAATTAAATACTGTTTTTCAGAAAATTATATTTTCTCGAAGATGGGATAAAATGGGTCCTTACAGGTAGAAATGTAAATTGGTAAAAACTTTTTTGGGGAGAAATGTGGTTTATTAAAAATAAAAATGATTTTTGATCTGCTTTCTTAAAAATAATCCTAAATTTCTCCACTGCAAAACTCTCTTGTTAAAACCCCATACTAAAGAAAAGGCTTCATGGACAATGCTATGACAGCATTATTTATAAAAAGAGTACATAGGTATACAGTTATGATAAATTATAACAAATAGAGAGACCCAAAGGATTGTCAAAAATTATTCACAGGGCTTCCCTGGTGGCGCAGTGGTTGAGAGTTCGCCGGCCGATGCAGGCGACACGGGTTCGTGCCCCGGTCTGGGAAGATCCCACATGCCGCGGAGCGGCTGGGCCTGTGAGCCATGGCCGCTGAGCCTGCGCGTCCAGAGCCTGTGCTCCGAAACGGGAGAGGCCACAACAGTGAGAGGCCCGCGTACCGCAAAAAAAAAAAAAAAAGTTATTCACGAAACTGAATAAATAAGAAAGAAAAGGAAGGCAGAACCTCCCATTAAAAATAAAGCTTGATTTAAGTATTCTGTTTCAGAATTTCTCTCTTCTACTGCTCTCCAGTATTAGAGAATCTATGTGACTTTGGAAAGATAAAATTTCACCCTACATGTCATATTCTATTAACCTCCACATTCCTTTTAAAAAAAAGTGGCTAACTTTCCAAACCTGGAGTTTCACCCAAGATTCAGGAGCTATTTTTTTTCTGTTTGCATTTGTGACCTTTCTTCCAAATAAATACCCTCTTAAAAGCATCAGGACCAATATTTAAAAGCAATTACTGAAACTGGGGAAGACTAAGGACTTGTAATCACTCTCACTGTTGCAGCCTGCATTTCATCAAATCCAACTACATTTTTACGAAAGAAACAACACGAATGGATTTTGTATTTCACTTATGTAAGGAAACTGTAAAATACTGAAGACATACCTATTCAGACCCCAAAATGTTCTTCCCTTATAAATGATTTAGGTTAAAATGGCATGTTAATTGAAATACCTGAGAACTACAGTGATTGCTGCTCTAGAAAAACAGTCTCCTATCAATAGTAGACTGTTGTTTGAGAAAATCTTTACTGAGATAATGGCAAAAATGATTAGATTGAAAAATCAAATTTCCATGAACAAGAAAACCTCCCTGATAAAAGCAAGGCACCCCAGTATTTGTTTTTATTCAGAGTCCAAAAACAAAAAGCCAGATGTAGTATACAGCTAATATAATCTATCCTACAGTCTGTTTTTAAACAACCAATCTAAAAATACTGTCTTAAGTGACCTTAGTTATCATTTTAATGCAATAATTAAATCACATTACATCTCTGGGGTACAAAATAACGTATGTCCATTTATCATTTTGGGCCTGTTGTTGCCAATTAAATCAACTTCTGGAAACAATTCTTCTTTCAGTATTATTCACCAGAAATTAGCAATGGGGAATACGGTGGGGGGCTAGGGAGTAGTAAAGGGAAGGAGAGAAGTCATTATCACCCGACTCAAACTTGTCTCAATTGTTAGATTCCTTTCTAGAAATTGTATTTTTATAGATTATATCATAGCAGTGAGAAACAATGTTATTAATAGGCAGTTTTTCTTATTACAGCTTATTTTTGAGTCAAGGTCAAAATTTTAGAGTCAAATTCTAAAAGCAAACAACTCATAAATTTTCTGCAAAGGTTTTACAGTTTCATAGCTTAAACAGCGAAGTATAAAGCTTCAAGATCAATAACACCTGTTAGTACAAGGAAAAGCTCCACTATTTATGTGGCTGAATGTTTATATTTTCTTTTGATTTTGATAGGCAGAATAAATAATTCCAACCAGTGATTGACCTCCGAACAAATCAGTAGGTGTGCTCCACATCAAAATCTCTTATCGAACTTCCCTGGTGGTGCAGTGGTTGAGAGTCCGCCTGCCAAAGCAGGGGACATGGGTTTGTGCCCTGGTCCAGGAAGATCCCACATGCCGCGGAGCGGCTGGGCCTGTAAGCCATGGCCGCTGAGTTCGGAGCCTGTACTCCACAACGGGAGAGGCCACAACAGTGAGAAGCCCTCATACCACCAAAAAAAAAAAAAAAAAATCTCTTATCTATTAATTTCTGTGATATGAAACAGTGTTCAAACTGAGAAAGAAAATGCTGGTATGTTTCTTCTCTTGCAAAAAACCATAATCAATATAAAAATTATCAGATTTCCCACATCCATTCAACTCCATCCCAGCAGAACAGCAATCAACATTTTATTTTTCTTTTTGCTTCACATTTCTGGCAGATAGGTACAAAGGCAGCCATCTGAATCAATGAAACCTATTAACTGCTGCATGGGATTTTTTTCTTTATACCAATTTTAATTCCTGGTTATTCACACTCTCTCATTGTATTAAATTACATTTCTCTTTGATCAGATTTAATCATGTTACTCTTCATCATATTTCATATATTCCTTTTTTATTCATCTCATTTCCTCGCCATATTCTCCTCTTTTTCCAGTTATAAAAGTCACCGAACCAGGATTTTTCATTTCAGTTTATAATTGGCTTTGCAGGATATATTTGTCAGTTGTTTTTTCCACATGTCAATTATTTTTCCCATTCTTTTCCAGCTTTCTTGTATTTTCTTCCTCTTCTATGAAGAAAACACCATATCTCTTGACCATCCCAATATTTCTCCATAATCTCCACTTGCCATTATACAGAAGCTCCTTTTCTCTTACCCAGTGCCTGAACGCATATTCTAAGTTCTTTCTTTATTCCAACCAAAACCAAAATGACAATTGATGATCCCCCTAAGAAAGACTGTACTTGTAGTCATGTGCCACTACTGTGACACTGAAAAGGCTAAATAATAGCAAAAATACCAGAACAATGAACATTTGTATGAAAGAGCCAGAAACATACAAAGTGTTGTTGTTTCTAAAAATTCAGCCATATGTAGTATGGTTAGGGGTATTAGACAGACTTTGATTCAAGTCCTATCTCTGCCATCCTTTAATTTGGAGATATTGGAGAGGTTAATTTGCCCAGCTAAGTCCAGTTGTTCCCAGATTTATAAAATAGCAATAAGAGCTCTCCCTACTTAAAAGGTCATGGGAAAGAGTATGCACATAAAATGAGAATCAGAGGCATCTGCACATAGTAACTAATTAGTACATTTTAGCCATTGCTACTATTGCGATCAATATTATGATGAGCAAAAAATTTTGTTAATACAACTCAGAAAGAGAAAAGCATTTAAGATTCCTTCAAATATAAGCTATTTATTTCATTTATTTGGCAAATTTAAGTACCTAAAGTCTCTCAACCCTATGCTAGATGCTTGGGACATCTTTCCTCTCAGAGCTTTTAATACAGTATTTCCAGATAAAATCAAAGACCTGCTAAGAGCAGGTCCATTGTTAAGAGTACCCATTTTATTATTTTTACTTTGTTCTTTATGCATTCCATCACTTTATATATCTTAATTAAGTTTATTATAGAAAAAGTTAGGGGTATTCATAAATTTGCTGGTAGACTTTGACGATTTTGAGGCAGCTATGAGACATAAAGTAGGACTTCCCAGAAGGCAGGTGAGTATAGGAGTTGAATTTTAGGACAGATAAAGATGAGGGAGTTAGCAAACCAATGTTAATTAAAGGCATGAAAATTTCCACAAAGAGTCCTATAGAGTGCACTTTAAAAGAAAGTTAAGCCCACAAGTGAAATTGGGCGAGGTCTGTCAAGGGAAGAGAAAATCATGAGAGTGTAGTGTTAAAGATTCCAATAGAAGGAATATTGTAAAACAGAGGGCATGATTAATGGTACAAAATCATGCTAAGAGATCAAAGAAGTATAGTCTATATGTAGTCCCAGGACTAACTTCAGTGGTGTAAGAGAAAA
The DNA here is from genome assembly GCF_039906515.1 of Pseudorca crassidens. NCBI lineage: Eukaryota > Metazoa > Chordata > Mammalia > Artiodactyla > Delphinidae > Pseudorca > Pseudorca crassidens. The sequence goes on from NC_090301.1 coordinate 76,566,804, forward strand.
CAGTTTCAGACAAGCAGGGAAAGCAAGCCTCCGTGTGTTGAGGTGTGAATGGAGGATGAGGATTTGGGACAGAGAATGGAAACAATTCTTGGAAATGTTTAATTGTGAGTAGAGAGAAGAGTTACTGTATAGCTGAAGGTGGACTTGGAATGAAGGGAGGATTTGTGCAGAGATGCTTATTTGTTTTTAAGCAGAAAGATACTTTGACATGTTTAATGCCAATGCGAAGGAAATCAGGAGAGAGGGAGAAGATTGAAGATACAGAAGAGGAAGAAAATATTCATTTGAGTTATAGGGCTCTTAGGACACATACAGGTATAAGGTCCAGAGCATGCATGATGGCACTGGCTCACGGAGGAAGACACGTCAGAAGGGAAGAATGAAAGGATTTATGGATAGAAGTAAATTAGCAGGAACCCTGAAGTTCACAGATGCTATTTTCTCTGTATGGCATCTTTTAAGAAGGAGAAAAGGAGAGTAGTGGGGAGTTAGAGCACAGGACAGTAGAAAATGTTTTATACCAAATTATGGAGAATGGAAGATATATCTCTCTAGAAAAATACATAGAAGTTGCATCTCAGAGTAGAGGGCTCAGCTGAAGTTGTCAGCCCAGATTCTCACCCTGTTTGCCTGGGGTATATCACCTCTGATGCCGGCCCAGAGGAACTCAGGCATGCCTCCCTCGCTATTCCTTTATGCCTTCCATGAAAGGGGTTAACTCCAGGTAGTAGGTATTTTATTTTATACTTTTCATTTTTTTTAACAAAGTATATCAATTTAAAAATCAGACTAAGTATGACTAAAGCAAACAGAATACTGTATGATTCAAATCTCAATGAACTCTTAGTTAACATGATTTGGATGGACTGAAAATGACTTGTAACACCCTGCTTTCCTAAAAATTAATGATGATGCATCTTGCCAAATCTTTGCACTCACACCTACAGACACAGCAAAGGAGGAAAGCACAGTGAAGTAAGTAGAAACCCAAAGAATTTTGCTCTAAGCTAGCTGCATGTTACTGGGGCGGGGTGGGGGAACTGTGGTCGTGACTAACATGGATAAATGCCCAAGTGACTCTATTTCTCTCTCTCTCTCTCTCCCTCCTCCCTCCCTCTTTTTCACCTGGACCCTACTGTTTCCAAGATACCTTCTAGTTTGACTCTCTGCTGCTCAATTGGGTGTCTCTGATACTGACTGAGGTTGCCTGGCAACATGACCGATGGAACACTCACCAGCCTGTGTGGTGGCTCTATTTTTTGGTTCGCAGGTGGGAGATTTGGATAGAATTTCATAAGGTTTCCACATTGCAATTCTGTTTCATTCCTGTGAATGTGTAAGGAAGTTTATTGCTTACAATATTATTACTATAGTTCATTGCATTATTCATCATTGTTTAGAGGTTTTTATTTTTTGAAACTATTATTAATACTTCCAAAATTTTTAAAGAGGTTGGATTGCCCTTCAAAAGACTTCCTACCTTTTCATACACTCATTATCATAAAGCCAAAATTTTAAAGAATATTAAAAACCAAAAGGTTATTGATGGGGAAGAGATATAAGGGGAACTTCTTGGGGATTGGAAATGTTCTGTATCTTGATCTGGGTAGTAGTAACACAAGTACATAACTATGTAAAAATTCATCAATCTGTATACTTAATATTAGTGCACTTTACACACTTTCATATACATATGGCATACTTCTAGAGTTTTAAAAGGTGCTGACAAGATGAATAAACACACATACACATATAGAAACAGAAGCTATATAAGCTTCGTATAAGTTTTAAAACAAAAATAATCTCTAGGCTTTTATCACACAACATAACATCTTCTTAAAGACCAGACACTGTTGTTGCATTTAATCAGTTTAACAACAGAGACATTTTGCCATATGGCAACCATGCTTTTACTAATAACTTGCTATTTATAGAGAAGGAGACTTAACTGTCACTTTGACTGGACAAATTGAGGAGAGTAGACAGCCCTAAAAGCCACAAACTGCAGATGATTTGCTTTTTGTTTCAGCCTCACTGGATAGCAAGCTGAATGCCTCAGATGGAGAGAAAGATCACATCTAGAAATTCACCTCAAGGAGAGACTTCATACACAAGTCATACACACGCCTTGCTGGTCTGGCCTCTCTGGGGTGAACTAGATGTACCACTTCCTACAACATAACATGGACAGAAAAATACATTGGCAAAATCTAACACAAACTTTAAAACAGTGGTCCTTAGTAGCTTTATTTTGCTGTATTTTATTTATAAAATTTTATCTTACAATCTCCATACCAAAGAGTGAGGGTATTTTCTGTACTTTACCCATTGGACCTGCTAAAGAGCTTAGCACTAAAGTTGCACAGCTTTCAAAAGTACTTTTATGTTGTTCTTTATGCTCATCATGGCTTTAATAAATACTGCCCAATTTATAAATGAGTAATCTAAGGTTCAGAGAATTTAAGTGACTTGCCCCAAATGACACACTTATCTAAGCCAGCATCTTCCTAACCAGAATTTGAAGCCAGTTTTCCAACATACACCATGTTGTTTAACGAACACCTATTGTTTCTTTCAGAACTGGCAAAACCTCCCCACCAAGCCAGTTCCTGTAAAAATTCAACTTTAGTTTGACTAAATATGTCTTTATCACTTATTTCCTGGTCTTTAGGATATTTCTTTTGACAAGAAGATCTGTCTGGGGCAAATAAAAATGCATAGAATTGTGGTGCTTTAAAGCTGTGGAATAGGTAGTGGAGGTCCACTCATATACCTAATTCGTTGTCAGCTGACAAAACTGAGGTCCAGCGAGTTCTGATGACTTTCACAAGTTTCATAACTTTTAGCGGTAGAATTCAAACTAGAACTCCTCTTATCTGTTTCTCGGTTTGACATTACATACATATTACTATCATAAACCTAAATTTTGAGCAATATTTCAGTATAGCTCAAAGAATATAATTGATCTATTTAAAGGGTAGAAATTGAGACTCTCCATCCCAGCTAAAAGGTAAAGCTTTACACAAGAGAAACAATGCAAATTGCCTTTCTTCGCTCTCAATCAGTATTAGTCATGAATAGACTCTGTCCTCCCTTAAACAACTGAATTTATGTTAACATAACGGGGGTAAAATAAAACATACCACTTATTGATCCTCTCCTATGTGATAGACCCTTTGCATGTATTATCATATTCAATTCTCACAAAAATGTTTCAAGTAGTTGCTATCATGCTCTCTTACAGCTGAGCAAGTAGGACCAGTTAGGATAAAGACCTTGCTCAAGGTCACATAGCTAGTAATTTGCAAATCTGAGATCAGAACCCAGTTCTGTTTGATGATAGAACCTGTGTATTTTAATCCACACCATCCTGCCTCAGAAATCTGATTACTTAAATGTAGTCCCCATCCTCTAATTGTGTCTAAGACTGCTAAGCGTCTACCAATACTAATCTTCCCCTTCCTTACTAGGGAGTCGTGTGTGCAGCTAAAACACTATACATAATAGGTTTGTTTGCAGCAAAGAGTAATGATGGTCAGGCAGAAAATACTGGGTAAAGTTTCCAGGGAATATTTTTGAGCGGGGCTAAACCAGCTGGTAGCATGCCCTTTTGCCATTGCATTTTTTTTTTTTTTTTTTTTTTTTAGCGGTACACGGGCCTCTCACTGCCGCGGCCTCTCCCGTCGCGGAGCACAGGCTCCGGACGCGCAGGCTCAGCGGCCATGGCCAACGGGCCCAGCCACTCCGCGGCACGCGGTATCCTCCCGGACCGGGGCACGAACCCGCGTCCCCTGAACCGGCAGGCAGACTCCCAACCACTGCGCCACCAGGGAAGCCCTGCATTTTTTTTTTAACATCTTTATTGGAGTATAATTTCTTTACAATGGTGTGTTAGTTTCTGCTTTGTAACAAAGTGAATCAGCTATACATATACGTATATCCCCATATCTCCTCCCTCTTGTGTCTTATTTTTTCATTCTTGCTGCATAGAACCCAGATATGATGGCTGGGATCCAGGAGTCAGCTTAGCCATTGGAAAACCCTTGAGGATGAAGTCATACTGCTAAAATGTTGGAACAGAACTAGATAAAGAAACTTGATTCCCTAATGACCAAAGTACCACAATTCCAGCCCTACATGCCAATGACCAGACTCCTTTATGCAGGAGAAAACTTGAATTCTACCTTGTTTAAACGAACGAAATTTTGTTATACATAACCCACTGAGCCTCCATTGCTCACAAAACTGTGATAGCAACAAATTCACTTTGTGTGGAAAGACTACTAAAAATAGTATTGACTCAAGAGTTCTGGCTCTGGTTAGTGCAGACTAGGTAATGTATAGAGAAAAAAAAAAAACTCATCTTGCTTTGGAAAACTTGAAAAGCTGGGTTAAAATATATATAGATGAAAAAAATTTTTCAGTTTTTCTACCACTTAGAAGGCGAAAAGCCACAACAGAATATCACTCTTATTCTAACAATGAGTAAGGGCCAGATAATCTATAATGTAATAACTTTTCTTGAGCTCATCTGAGAGCTGGGGTCACAAGGCCAAGAGATTAACTAAATTTCAAAGGGTAACAGCCATTCTGAGGAGAGGCAGGACACAGGAACGATTTCACCTTTAGCAGAACATGAGAGGCATGGGTGCTCATTTTGAAAGTGGGTAAGAAGAAAACAGCTAAGATGGTAACAAATACTCAAAGGCCAGAATGGGCTGGCAGAATAGTATAGACACCCTGGGATCTCCCAGACACAAAGGCATACACACTCGTTCATAATCTCTTTTTTTTTTAGGCATCTCCTGGCAGCTCAGCAGCAAGATTAAGGTCAGGGCAGAAAGCCAGAGAGAGAGCACTTTGGTGACACAAAGGCACAAAACCCTTTCTGCTTCCCCACACCCTTCTCTAATAAAAAGCAAACTTTAGCCTTTTAGGACAGAAAACCCTCATACCCCCAAGGGCCCTGGAAAAGATGCACAGTCTCTGGGAAAGAGGTAGAAGCAAAAGTCATCAGACCCTGCTGGAGGAGCCAGTAACTCTCTTGAGCCCAGAATCTCATCCTAACACATTGCAGAGATCTGTTCCCACTGGGGGAAGAGCAGGACACTTTCTCTCACCAAATATAACCCCAGAATCAAGGAAGAATATGAGCATGATGAGAGGAATGGGTAGGAATACTGAAAAAGCCACACAACTAAGGCCCAGGTGCACAGGACATTGTAAGATTAAGACTGGAGCAAAGTAACCCAGAACTTTTCCACTCTCACCAGGAGCACAGCACCAAGTAACCAGCAGTCTACCCTGGGGAGGTACAAGATGTAACATGAGGCTTCCTGCATTTGGCAAGCGTAGGAGGGTAGAGAACAAATGCCGAGAAAAATCCTCTGGCCCTCTAGGACCCACACTAAGCACAAGGAAGCAGCAGCACTGTTGCTGGAACTGGAAGTCTTTAAAAAAACACCCAATCGGTATAAACTGTTAGATGAACAAAGAAAAAAAGAAAAATCATTCGATAATCTCAATAGATACAGAGGAAGCATTTGATGAAATGTAAAACCCAGTTATGATTCAAAATCCCAACAAAATCAGAATAAAAATAAATTTCTCAATCTAATGTATGATATTTACAAAATACATCACAATAAACATCATGCTTAATAGCAAAATGGTGACAGTATTCCCTTTGATTTGGAAATAATAACAGAATTTCCACTCTTCTTCCCACTGTCATTCAGCCTTGTTCTGAACATTCTAGCTAATTCAATAAGATATGAAAAAAAAGTAAAAGTATAAAATTTAAAAACTATTAAATAATATTATCTTTGATCACTGACAACATAGGTCTTTATGTAGAAAATCCAAAATAATCCACTCAAAAACTATTAAAATTAATAAGTGAGTGTACAACCTGCTGTATGCAAGGTCAATATAAAAATTACATTTCTTTATATGAGGAACAGAAAATAAAGTTTTTAAAAATATATAATACATAATAATATTAAGCTGTGTAAAACTGCTAGGAACAAATTAACCACAATGAATAAGACCTCTATGCAGAAAGCCAGAAAATATAATTGAGAGAAATTAAAAAGACCTAAATATATAAAGTATGTACTTTGTATATGTTCATAGATTAAAGGAGTCAACATTGTAATTATGCCAATTCTTTAAGAATTTATTTAGCAATAGACTGAATGTAATCCCAACTAAAATCCTAATTTTTTTGTCAAATTTGACATAGTAATTCTAGAATTTATATGAAATAAGGCTAAGTCAAGATTCCTTGAATAAAAATATTGTGGGAGAATATTTTTTAATTGGTATGTAAAATTATATGTTTCATGTGCCCAGTAGTGTTTTTTGACGTCTGTATACACTACAGTGTGTTCACCACCAAAAAAGTTTAGTTTCCATAAGTCGCCGTACTGCTGACCCCCTTTCCCCATTTCACCTTCTACCTCTTCCCCTCTGGTAACCACTACTCTGTTCTCTGTAACTATGTGTTTGGTTTTGGTTTGGTTTGTTCATGTATTTATCTATTTATTTTTTATATTCCACATATATTTCGACAACATGGATGAACCTTTAGGGTATTATGTTAAGTGAAGTAAGTCAGACAGAGAGTGTGTTTTAATAGATATCAGGAATAATGAAAAAGTGGCCAGAGTTAAAATAGTGTCATAAGTAGTAAGAAGACACTAAAAGACAAATTAAAAAGAATAATTGCCCCCAAAACATAGACATATGGACATTTAATTTATGATGTTGGCAATAAAGAGTAGTAGGCAAAGGAAAGAATTTTCAGCATGATTCTGTAACAACTAGATATCCATTTGAAAGGAAAATAGGATTTCACGTCTACCTCAAACCATTCATGAAAATCAACTGAACGGGAATAATCTAAATGCAAAGAGGCAAAAATATAATTAAGATTAAACTTAAAAACTTTTCCTCATCAAAAACTCCATTAAGAAATTGAAAAAGCAAGTCACAGAGAGGGAAAAATTATTTGCAACATTTAATTTATAGGGGGTTCTTAATCCAAATATAACTAATTTCTGCATATTAACAATTTTAAAAATCACCACAATAGAAAAATAAGCAAAAGCACCTGAACAATTTATAAGTAATAATAAACATATGGCAATGAAACCACATAGCATGACCGCCTTATTCAACAAGAAATGTAAACTATACTTTCATCAGAATGGCTAAAATTAAAAGGACTGATTAAATCAAGTATTGGTAAGGATGAAACAGTTATGAATTCTCATATACTACTGACTGGAGTGTAACTGGTATAGCTACTATGGAAAACTGTTTGGCAGTATCTACTAAAATTGAAAATTTGCATAAAATATAACAGCATTTTCACTGGCAAGTATATATCCAATAGAAATGCATGTACATGTACAGCAAGAAACATTTAAAAGAATGTTCATGGTAGCATTATTCATAATTGCCCAAACCTAGAAACAGCCCAAATGTCCATCTACAACACAGTGGATAAATACTATGTAGTATTTTTATACAATGGAATACCATACAGCAATGAGAATTAATGAACCACATAAAAAAATTAATGAAACTTAGAAATACGTGTACAGGAAAGGAAACCAAACACAAAAGAATACATGTTATATGACTATTATCTATGTAAATTCAAAAATCAAGCTAAATTAAAATTCTGTATTTAGCAACACATAATGAAAGGTTAAAACTATAATGAAAAGTAAGGAAATGATTACTGCAAAAGTCACAAAAATGTTATCTGTCAGGGAATTGATGGAAGGGGGGGGGTTAATCTTTAGGAGAAGAAAAAGCAACATTTCTGGAATGCAGAAAATGTTCTACTTCTGTATCTGTATGATGGATGCATGGGTCTTTGCTTATAAAAATTATTGTTTTGTGTGCTTAATGTATAAAAATTCACAGTAAAAAAAAGTTTAAAATGGCAATAATTCTGTAATTAAATTTTACAAATTAAAAATTATGATACAGTTGACCCTTAACCAACATGGGTTTGAGCTATGTGGGTCCACTTATACATGGATTTTTTTCAATAAATATAGTACCTGTATTTTCTTTAACTAAGTGTGGGGAAGAGTTTGTGTTTCATTAGAGATCACAGTGTAAAATCAAAAGAACTAGTGTTTGAGTCCTGATTCTATCCAAACTGTTTCAGCTTCCTGCCTTTGGATGAATCATTTATCAATTCCTTTATTTTTTTTTTATTGTTTTTTTTTTCTTTGCAGTACGCGGGCCTCTGACCGCCGCGGCCTCTCCCACTGCGGAGCACAGGCTCTGGACGCGCAGGCTCAGTGGCCATGGCTCACGGGCCCAGCCGCTCCGCGGCACGCGGGATCCTCCCGGACCGGGGCACGAACCCACGTCCCCCGTATCGGCAGGCGGACTCCCAACCACTGCGCCACCAGGGAAACCCCAATTCCTTTTTTTTTAAGGCAGAGATAGCAGTAAGCGTACTTTTGACTCCACAGGAGTGGGCATCCCTAACTTCCCTCCCATGTTGTTCAAGGGTGAACTTTATATGAGACAAAGTTCAATTAATATAACTAACATCTACTGAGAATTTACTGTGTTAGGAGCCACTGTAAGTACCTTATCTCATTTGATCTTTACAATTTTCAGAAGACATAGTACTATTACTGTCACATTTCAGAGGTGAAGAGACTGAGGCAGAGAGACCTTACATGTTACACAGCTACAGAGGTCTCATTTTAAGATCTGAACCCATGCATTAGTATGGTTCTGGGGTCCATGCTCTTAAGTAGTGCATTCTACTATGTCTCCAATATAGAAAAAGAGAGATACTCCCTATGCTAGGTGTTAGTTTTCTTCTCTTGTCAAAATTACAATTTAGTTTGATAGGTAAACTAAGTCTGAAATACTAATCTTTCATGGATACAAGATATTAAATCTTTAATTTAGCACTGTATCCTTGTTTCATTGTAAGCTCTGCTAAGGAAGGGAGACAAATCACATTAAGATGACATATTTATTTTCCTCATTTATAATTGAGCAATATCATAAATTACACTGTTCCTGTTGCCCAGCATAGAAGTGAATATGTATAGAAGATTCATCCCAACCATAGGGATATTTTTCCCCAAAGGTCAGAAGAGTTTTCTCCCTACCAAAGACTTAACTAAACAAGGGGAAAACTCTTAAAAAAATATATGTTTCTCTGATTATTGGTAACATCATTTTCCAGTTCAGTCAACCTGGAAATCTCAGTTATTTTTTAGAGGAATGATATGTAGTGGTGAACTATGGATCCTTCGGAGTTTGACTGAATGGGCTCAAATAACTTGCTATTTTCTAGTTATTTAACCTGGGACAATTTACCTAGTTAATTCTGCCTCAGTTTCTATTGCGCAAATGGGGATGACATTAGCGTCTACTGCTCACGGTTGTTTCAAGTTAAATAATAAATGTAAATCATTTAAAACAGAGCCAAGTACATAGTAAATGCTACACAAGTGTTAATTACTATTACTACTCCCTGACCTATTGCCTTCAAAATCTCACCCACATCTATTCCTTTCTCTCCATTCCCACTGCTATGACCTAGGTCTCACCTTCATTCCTTCATTCTTATAGTGCTACATTTTCCTATAAATTGTTCTTGACTACGACTGGAATCCTTCATGAAGACAACACCAGATTAATATTCAAATAAGAAACTTTAGTTCACAGGATTGGCCTTACAAAATATTCTCTTTGTTTTGTCAATTGCCTAGTAAATTCAAATTTCTTATTCTGATGATCAGTATTTCCTACAAACTAGCTCCAGCCTTATTTTCCAGCGTTTTCTGTTTTCAGTCCAAGACAAGAAACTTATTCTGTTGTCAAACTAATTAACTGACCATTCATCGAATGTGAAGTATACCTTTTCACCTCTAACCCTGGATATGTCATTTCCTTGATTTTTCTGTTAATATTTTCCACCTGCATAAAGATCTAGCACAAATGTAATCTCCACGGTGAAACCTTGAATGAATGCAGTTTAGAATTGTATCTTCTTTCTTAAATCTCCTCTAATGCTTTATTTTTCATATATATGTACACATTTATATAACATTATTTCTCAAATTATTTGAAATGACTTTATTAATTTGACTAGTTTAGACTATTTTGATGATATCATAACCTAATACCACATCCTCTGCTTTATTTAGGCCTGGGCATATCTTATCTCCTCAAATTGAAGAAGGAATTTTCTTGAAAGTCATTTTTGTCTCTGCCTCCCACCTACTCTCATACTTAACCAACACAGTGCCTCTCATATTATGGCAGCATGTGGTAAGTATTTATTGAATTGAGTGAAATAGAATTATTAAATATAATCACTAGCTTTGTCTTTCAGAGATCAACTCTGGAAATTGAAAGTAGAAGAATTCCATAAGTCCTTCAGGCTCAAAACCAAGAGTAGTGTGAGAACAACAAAAGACTTGACCCATTCATTTTTAGAGCAATAATATTTTGTATACTAATAAGTTTGAAAATATCCCTGAGGTAAAATGTTGCTAATGGTTTGTTTCAAGAAGTGATGTGTAAAGGGACTGGGATTGATGGATGACTGAAATGGAAGAAGATGAAGATCACCAAAGAGTGAAAGGGAAAGTATCATTGTGGCTGGTGTGTTGTTAAGGATGTCCCTGAGTTTGGACACACCTGAAAATGATGACTAGGGAGGAGAATGATTAAGTCAAGCTGGACTCTTCAAACCTCTCAGCATTGCATGAAGTGGCTGGAGAACTGCAAGAAAAAGGTGTGTTCAGTCACTTCAGATTCTAAGAAGTAAGATTAATAGACGCATAAGATATGATCTCTGGCCTTAGGGAAGAAACTTTGGTATTTTTCAAGTTTTCTGTACTCAAACAGCACTTTTTTCAAGGTAATGAGTTTTGGGTTGCTGAGTGGTCCTACCAACACTTAATATAAAGCAATTGTCATTTATTTAGTTGAAATTCAAGTATCAACTACTTATTTACTAAAGAATTAATATCTATGATCTGAGGTTTGAGAGTAAATGTTTTTAGGCAAATAAAAGAAAGATCAGTCACTGAATTTCAGTGCTCAACGTCAGGTTAAGAGGATAAAGAAAAGGATAAAGCTTTAGAATTAGATCAACCTCTAAATAAACGGGTGGAAGATTCAAATTAGACATTTTTCCACAGAAGACATACAGATGGTCAACAAACACATGAAAGGTGCTCAACATCACTAATCATCAGGGAAATGCAAATCAAAACGGCAATGAGATAATACCTCACACATATTAGAATGGCTATTGTCAAAAAGACAAGAAATAACAAATGTTGGTGAGGATCTGGAGAAAAGGAAACCTTTGTGCACGGTTGGTGGGAATGTAAATTGGTGCAAACACTGTGGAAAATAGTATGGAAGATCCTCAAAAAATTACAAATAGAACTAGCACATGCTCCAGCAATTCCATTTCAAGGTATTTATCAGAAGAAAAGGAAAACACTAACTTGAAAAGATATATGTGCCCCCATGTTCACGGCAGCATTATTTACAATGATCAAGATATGGAAACAACCTAAGTGTCCACTAATGGGTGAATGGATGAAGAAGATGTATATATATGCACAATGGAATACTATTCGGCTGTGAAAAAGAATGGAAGCTTGCCATTTGCAACAACATGAACAGACCTTGAGGGCATTATGCTAAGTGAAATAAGTTAGACAGAGAAAGCTAAATACCATATGATCTCATTTACATGTGGAATTTAAAAACAAACAAAAACCCCAAGCTCACAGATGCAGAGAACAGATTGGTGGTTGCCAAAGGAGAGGGTGAAGGGTGGGTGAAAGAGGTGATGGGGGTCAAAAGTACAAACTTCCAGTTATAAAATAAAAAGTCATGGGGATGTGATGTACAGCATGGTGACTATAATTAATAATATTGTATTGCATATTTGATAGTTGCTAAGAAAGTAGATGTTAAAAGTCCTTATCACAAGAAGAAAAATGCATAAGGATATGTGGTTACAGATGTTAACTAGACTTACTGTGCTGATCATTTTGCAATATATACAAATATTGAATCATGTTGTACACCTGAAACTAACACAATGTTTTTGTCAATTATGCTTCAATAGAAAGTTAGATAAACCTCAAGCTTCAGTCCCATGAATGATAGATTTAAACTTTCTGTGGTGCATTTTCCTCACATGAAAATTGAGATAATATCATATCTACCTCATGATATTATTGCTTACATTAACTTAGATGTTGAATGCAAAGTGCATGGGATAGGGTCGATACTTAATATATATTTTTTCTTGCCCACATCCCTTCAATTTCCATGAATCGTTTAACAAAACATTGGATGAGATTGTTCCTCCAAATTAGTTGACAATCATTTTAACAATTCTCTTTATTCTGTATCTATAAGTTTGCCTGGCTTCCTTCAAAACAAGCATTTCAGATTCCATAAGCACACAACTTCCCCCTCTTTTCTCCAAAAAGCACACAAACACACTTTCAGTCTAGATTTGCTATCACCACATAATAGGATATATATATTGTTTGACTAAATAGTTTGTTTCTTCACTAAGAGTTCAAAGGAGGAAAAGTATCTACTAAGAGCATCTTGATTTGTATATGAAGAAAGCTGAAGTTTAGTTTCTTTTTGAGCATGTCAATCAACAGTATTCACTGAGTACCTTTGTTGTATATTTTATATGACGTGATCATGAAGTTATGATGCTTATTAACAAACGTACTTGAATTGAAATATCCAAATGAATCAATTCCAATTTAATAACCATGAACATTTATCAAGCATTAACTATGTAGATGGAATTGTGCTATAGTTTACATGTATTAACTCACCACAAATTCAGCAGTTCCTAATCTTATATCCATTTTAAAGAGACATTTTAAAGTAATTCAAAGTCACACAGCTAAAAAGAGATAAATCCAGAATTTAAACCCAGGAAGTCTGAATCCAGAGTCAAAATTCTTAAAACACTACACTATGTCACCTGTTTGTTTGTTTTTTTAAAGTAGTTATACTGGGAGACAATGTACAAATATCAATACTGCCATCATTGCCTCTACATTTTCTGGAAATTTTAATTTAGAATTGTCCTCCAGATTATCGCAATTCATCAAACAAGGAATGTGAGCATGCAGAGGCTAGGACTCTATGATTCTATGGTTCCTTCCAACTTTAAAATGATAATATGAGAGCACTTGCTTTTTTTAATAAATGAAAGATGACTTTTAGAGAATTTCAGAACTCTAATTCTAAACACTTTTCATCAAAGAATAATTTAGGTGATTCATTAACTTTCTTTCAGAATCCACGTTTTCACTTATTTCCTACTAGTTCAAAGCCATCCAAGTCAGGAATTGAAAGCATCATTTGAAATGGAAGCAATGACATGACAGATGATACAGAAAAAAAATTGCAACATTTCCGTGATACTGCTTAAGCAAAACAAAAATCCAAAGAAATAATTAGAACATGTTTGTATTCTTATTAAATATTAAATAAATATTTAAATATTCAGGCTCTTAAATAAAATTAATTTAACTTTTTCTAAGTTGTTGGTGAAGGTAATATTTCTTGAAAAGCTGTGTGTTTTGATCAAAGCCCAGGTCTTCACTTTGAATAGATATTGAGCAAGTTATTAAAACTTCTTGGATCTCAGTTTTCTCATTTATAAAATGGGAATAAAAATAGTAATCTTAAAATATTTTGGGGAGAATTAGGACAAAATATATAAATGCCTGATACACAGCAAATCTTAATCCTCAGCAAATCCAAATATTTAATTCTGTACTCCTATTTAAAATTTCCATAGCAACACTGGCTAATAACACTAATTTTTCTTCATGCTTGTCAACTTATGATTAAAAGGAAAAAAAAACTCAAATAAAAAGTGATAAATATTATGTACCATTTATATACATAGAACAAGTGTAAAATCAGTCATTAGAATTCTTGAAATTATACAACTTAATTCAGACTAGCAAATAGCTCAAATCTTTATCTTTTATATACATTTTTCCTCAGTATTCACAAATATAAAGAACTGTAAATAGAAATGTATTCTTTCATGACTGTCTGCCAAATTTATTCAGCATGACTGCAATTGAGTGGAAAAATAAAAATACATATTACTTACTGTATGTGGCACTTGGTAATTTCAAAATGATTTGCAAACATTCATCCTCAAAATACTCCTACAAAATGCATCTGGGAAAAGAAAGAAATGCAAAAGAGTAGGCAATTTGCCACGGTCACAGAAAAACTAATCCAGAACAACACTCACTTAGACACCACATATTTTAACATACCGAAATGAGCTTTTGTAAAATATAGATTATACATACAGTATATTATAATGGGCTGATGAACAGAAATGTTCCCAACTATATGCAAATATTCTACACATCAGTCAAGGAGGACACTCTTAAGATGAATCTGCACATTGGCTTCCAAAATACATGCAAGAAACACAGGCCCCCAGAACAAGCCAGAATAACATAAAAGCAATTCAAAAATGAGATATTTATAAGTAAATTTTAGTTGGAGATTTTAGGTGGCTATTACATAATTCAAGTTTTGCAAATGTACTTTTGTCTAATATATGAAGATCACTGAGTCGGAGGAGAATTTTGCTTGATTTATCCAGAGAATTACACCAATTCACTTTGTAACTGCGTTTCAATTCTAATTGAAAACCATGTACTGAGAAAAATGCAGGCATGCCACTTGCACACCTCATAAAAATAGACAAACATTCATTTTTTTTTCAGAAGGCCAATTATAAGGAGAAAGTTATTTAATCAGATTTCATTAATTAATGTGTTTGTTTTAGGGGAGAGGTGTTAGGGAAAGCACAGTAATTTCAAAGTGCAAAATATTTCAGCTTAAGTGAATTTTATGCTTCTGGGTATACTGTTTTACAAAAGAACTGTTCAAATGAAACAAAACAAAACATAACCTAATGATAATTAAAGTAACCCTTCAAAGTACCACATGTTGTTTCAGACAGATTAAACACACTATGGACAATAACAAAGTAGCAAGCATCTTTAGAGAGACATTAGTTTTCAGCAACCAGCAGAATTTCCGCCCAGATATTTAGTTGTTTATAGGACTAAGCAGAAATACTAGCTTACCAAATCAACAGTTCAACTGCAGAACAGGCATTCTGAGTCGAACGTCTAATTGATTTATCTTCCTCTAGTGTGTGAAAGACAACGGGATGGCACTGGCCTCTACCTGGTACAGGAATGAATGATTTTACTAATCCTCAACAGAGAGTTTCTCAAAAGGAGGAAACTAGAGATAGCGAATTTATAGTTAAAGGTCAAAAGTAAGTCAAAAAGTTTTTAAGAAACCATGTATTTTTATAAATTTCATTTTTCTAAGTTTAAAACTCAGAGATTAATAGAAGATACAAACTCATGTCCACATATAATTTCAATAGAATTATAAAGTTATAACAATTAGCAGATCTGTGTATTTCTTCATGCTTTAGCATAGTCATCCTCTTAGGCAAGAGAACTGAAGTTAACACTAATTCCATGACTTGCCCAATTTGACACAGCTAATAGGGGTGATCCTGGACTCAGAGCCAGCTTTTCCGACCCCAGTTTCTTCCACTACAACACCTACTAGTCCCTACACCTCATGCAGGGCAGAAGTTGCAAACTGGGGCATGTTAAAAAATATTCAAAAGCAAGAGATTTCTCATAAGAGTTCTAATTTCTTTTTTTTTTTTTTTTTTTGAAAGAGCAAAGATATCTTAAGGCTGGGTTCGCAGCTTCCAGAGAGCAGAGAAATGGTTGCCAGTCTCACATGGACATGCCTCCTGCACTCATCTAATTCCTACTTTTGCAAATTGTCTTCTACTCTGCAGTTGTCAAGCACCAGAGAGTTTTGCTCCTGATCCAAAAAACCCCTTTACCTACCAACTACAATCAGATCTCTTTGCTGTGAAACAGGAAGAATAATATTAATTATCCTCCAAGAGCATATTTCATTAGTTGAAGTGACTGCTTCTAACTACATTTCACTATACTCTCCTAATCAGGTGTTATTGATTACCATATTTTAACCTACATATTAAAATTTCATGGGCTTGAATTTCCAGGTATTTAAATATATATTTGATCATTTTTAAAGCTAAAGGAGAAATTCAAAAACACAGTTGACTGGTACACAGTCATAAGCATTAATCATCTCAAATCATGATTTTTCATTTACAATGGACACATCTTTCAGAGAGATACCTCCTGGGGTGATAGGTGTACTATTCGACAAAATAATTATAATGATAAAGAAAAAACCTTTAATTTAATTAAATAAACTAGATTAAGAGAACAGTGACCACTAAAGGTAAAGCAATGCAGCCCACACATTCTGGTTACATTATGGCATATTGCAAATAACTTAAATATCAATATGTTTTGTAGAATGCTTAAAAAATATGGACCTGTAATTTGGGATAATTGTAATAGCAGTCACCTAAATCCGAAACTCTTCACACACACTGTAAAATATACAGGCAACAAAAACAAATAAAAACACACAAATCCTAGGCCTTCAGCATAACTGGAAGTTGGAGGATAATAAAAATGTCAGATTACCTGTAAACAGAAAATTAAACACCAATTTCTAACAGAGCTATCTTTCAAGCTCCCACTATATGTATTACAGTGATCTATCTAAAGGGTCTAGAAACTGAGGGAGAGAGAAGAAGAAAACAAAGGTCCTAAGAGTGACACAAAATTCACTCTCAGAAAGTCCACTGAGACTGTGAAAATGTTGAAAAATTATCCTGACATATTATAACGTGAACACAGGAAGAAGACTTAAAAGTATACGGAATTCAAGGTGACATTTTTTTTCTTGGGGAGGAATAAGGCATTTTAAAATGATGGGGCTAAGTCAAAAGAACTTAGGCCTCAGCTTCAAGAGATTCTCAAAAGTCAAATCTGGCACAATTGGAAAATCAGAATAAATAATTATAAAGAATTAAACTTCATTACAGAATATAAAATATAAATAAAAGAAAGTATATAAGGAAGAATTGGAAAACTCTTCCCTTCTGTAGAATGTACCTTGGAGTTAGAAAATCACCACTAAGCACATATTATAGTTAACTGATTTAGTCAAGAAAACACCTGCGGATCAACACTCATGGGTGAAAGTGTGCTGACAAACAAGATATTTCCATAGTCTTGAAGTATCTTCCCCAAATCACTTACTAATTACAATGGAGAAAACAATGGAGAAACTTGGCAGAGATCACCTTAACTAAATGATTGAAGACAACATCATCAAAACGGCACAAACATACATGACAAGTCTCCAAGTATGATGCCCTTGAGAAGGACACATCACTTCTGTGATAAGTCTGCCAAAAATGTATAAACTGAATCAATAATTAGGAAATATCAGGAAAACCCAAATTGATGAAAGTCTAAAGATATCTGGCCTGAACTCTTCAAAGTCATTAAAAACTGAAGAAATGTTCCAGATTGAAGGAATTTTTCAAAAGACATGACAACCAAATGCACGGGTGATCCTAGATGCACCGTGAGTTACATAACAGTATTTTGTTAAAAATGATATTCTTAATTTTTACAACTGTACTGTGGTTATATAGGAAAATGTCCTTATCCTTAGGAAATACACACTAAAGTACTTCAAGTAAAGAAGCATGTTGTATGTAACTTATTCTCAAAGGATTCAGGGAAACATTATATATATGCACATATATACATACATATATGTATATATAATTATGTAATTATACAATGCATATCTATATCTCTCTATATATAGAGCATATATGGAGAGAGAAAGAGCAAGCAGAAATAATAAAGCACAAGGGGTAAAATGTAAATAACTAACGAAACTGGACAGAGAGTATTCAGGGTTCTGAAGTATAATAATTACAATTTTCTGTATGCTTGAAGCTATATCAAAATTTTAAATTAGAGGCAATAGGTAGAAATAAATAAATGTCTTACTTTCATTGAGATATTTTGGGATCACAGAAAAATAGCCAAAGAGATAATCAATGACATGTTTTTAAATTAAGAAGTTAAAAACAAATCAGAATCATTGCTCAATGTTTTTGGACAACTAAAATAACAAAAATCCAGATATATATACACATTCTCCTGCATTTTATATATTATATATAATTCATATATTAAATATGCATATATTTAAATCAGATATCTTTTAATAACATATTTATATATGCATATTAAATTCATAAAATAAAGAATGAAAGTAAATATGGAATTTAGCTTTGGGTTTTTAAATAAACCATATAAACAATATTAAAGTCAGTGAATTCAGCAACGTAAAGTTAAATAATAAAGTGATATGCATAAATAAAAGTGTTCAGCAATTAAAGAAAAAAAAAAGATTATCAAACAGTCCTTGAAGGTCATCAGTATAACTGTTTCTTCCTTATATAACTTTTTCTAAATCAAAATTACCAACTTCTGTTTTTTTCAAATTCAGGACAAAAAAGACACATAAAAAAATAAAAATCGGGCTTCCCTGGTGGCGCAGTGGTTGAGAGTCCGCCTGCCGATGCAGGGGACATGGGTTCGTGCCCCGGTCCGGGAAGATCCCACATGCCGCAGAGCGGCTGGGCCCGTGAGCCATGGCCACTGGGCCTGCACGTCCGGAGCCTGTGCTCCACAACGGGAGAGGCCACAACAGTGAGAGGCCCGCATACTGCCAAAAAAAAATAAATAAAAAAAAATTAAAAAAATTAAAAAAAATCGCCCTTAATTCCTAAAACAATATATTTCATTTCAAACAATATATTTACTGTCTTTATTTCCAAACCATTAAAGAATTATACAATATAAACTCATAATTAGATTCTTTTTTTTTTACTCTATTGTGAATTTCATTCCGTGACAACATTATGTTTGTTTATCATTACAATGCAAAATTATTTCACTGATTGGTATCCCATAGATGTAATCATTGATTTAATATTTTTTATCTATAACTTGTTAGCAAGTATCAGTTACCAAAAAATAAAAAACACTGCAAACGTATTTCTGAATGTATCTTCTGCCATATCATGATTGTTTCCTCAGGATAAAATACCCAGAAGGGAAATTACTGGATCAAATAGCATGAGGCTGTTAAAATTTGCTCAACTATATTTTATTAACACAGATGCAAAAAATTTTCATATTTGAACAACGCCACAATCAGTTTATATTTTACAGTCACTGCAGCCATTTGCAGTTGTGACACAGTATTTTTTGCGTGTTTGTGTCCTGACTTGGCACTAGTTCTTCATATTGTCATGTCTTGAATTGAGTTTTATGCATTCTTGGTGTTACAAGTGTTGAGTTTACCTTTTAAAATGTCTACAAAGAGGTTAGCCAAAAATTTGACCTTGAAATAAAAAATTATTCATATGGAAAAGCATGGAAACAGAGCAGTTTTAGTAAAATATTTATTTTTGGAGGAATTAACACTTCCTATTTTCTTAGGAAGCAACAGTTGAGATTTTACAGGACCTAAGGAAGAAAATAGATGAAGATATGTTACAGTCTTGTAACTGAGAACATACAAGGGGATTGATTACTACATGACGAGTGATGCAAGCAAAGACAGAAAACACTACAGAGCCCCCTGAATAATCCAAGCCCCTCTACAAAGTTTCATTTCTAATTTATAGCAACAATGCGTCAGTATGTCTAGATACTACCATTTACATTTTATTACGTTAGATATTAGCATTTTAAGAGCCACTTTAATTGATAGTTTTCAACAGTCTTCAAGTTACTTTAGCCACCTTTCCTTTTTCCTATATTTACTTTGTATTCTTGCAAATTCACACAGACTTAGCAACTTTCCTAGTCTGTAGAATCCGTATTTTGTATTATTAAGTTCTGGAGATTAATACAAATATTATTCAGTATAAGCACCCAATCAACCCTTCTGGAGTCTCAGTTGGTCTGCCCTGGCAGGTCACTGATTCAATAACACATAACAAACCATGCCTCCCTTCACCCAAGACTACATTTTCTTTACTGGTTGATGAGAATGTCATATGAGATAAAAACTAAACCTTACTGAAATGAAGATATATGAACTCTTTTGCTTCCCCTCATATTTAAGTCCTGTCATTGTGTCAGATAATAAAATTAGATGAACTTGCCGTGACTTACTTCTTTTAAAGCCATGTTGGTTGTTACCCCCATTTGTTCTGCTCTTTGAGGTGTATGAAAAATGTCTTTTTGATTTATTCTATTTTCCTAGCTATCAAAGCAAGCTGATGAATCTATAACTTCTAAAGTCATCACTGTGTTCTCTCTCTCTCCCTCCCCATTTTCATTTGGCATTCAAGAACCCTAAGTCAACTCCTTGTACACTTTCTATTGTAAATACGGCTTGGTAATAATCCTATGATAATTTCTATCATGAACAGCATGCCAAATCAGGATCTCCTCAACATTGCATTTAAAAATGTAATTCTCCTGAAGTCCATTAGCCAATTTAAGTCACTGCATAATTCCATATCGGGTTCAAACAGTAGGCAATGCCTTGACCAAGATCCTGAACACCCTCACCCCTTGATTTTTGACAGTGTGCTTACCTTGCAGACAGTGTCTACATTGTGGCATTCCCTAACTGAAGACTGTTTCATCCGTCCCTCTTCTCTGTTCATCCAGTTGAGAAGTCAAGACCTGTTTCCTAACTTAAGTGGGTTTTCAGTCAATTCTTTGTTCCCTTTACTTTATTTCACTTTTTTTCCACTGAATGTTCAAGGAACTGGCAAAGTGATTGTTCCAAACATTCACTAGCCTCTCCTGTAAAGAACACTGAATGCCTTCACCTTCATCCCCTGCTTCTAATCCACTGGCAGAGATATGAGAAGATGTTGGTTCCTTCATCCTCAGAGATGAAAGGTGAAACATGTTTGCTTAACTCACTTAACCCCACTCTCAGCAAACACACAGTAAAGCATGACTTATTTTATATCCTTCCCTCATTACTTTCTACTCACTGTAAAAATTTCACCTCTTCCTTTACATATCTCTATTTTTTGCTTACTTCACTTTCATGAAGTTTTTCCAAGAACAGATTAGAGATTCAGGCAGATTTATGTTCAGAGAACTTCATCAGTGTCATTTATAATATTTATAACTGTAAATCCTTAAAAGCAACTAGAGTGTCTAACAATTAGAGATCAACAAAGTAAGGTGTGGTTTGTGTAGATGATAGAATGCCAGGCAGCCACAAAACTCATGTCTCAAACAGTATTTATTTATATGCAGAAATCTTCAATATATCAATATATTTTTAAAACAATATAAATACTTTCTAAAATAACATGATGAATAAAGTAGCAATTGTGTAAATAATTATAAATATGTATACACGCATGTATTTACATATAAACAAATATATGTATAAAATTCAGAAAGACTGGAAGACTATATAGCAAAATGGTAATAGTTATGATCTCTGAATAATGTAAAAATATAAGTAATATGAACTTACTTTTTAATATTTTACTTAATTTTGCAAACCTTCTGCAATATATATATATATATACACATATATATATATATATATATAATCTTATCATTCAAAAAGAAAGAATACTAGTTTGAAAACTCAGAGGGAACAAAAGCAACACACTGCATATGTAAGAACCAAATACAGAGCTATAAATCAGGCAGAACTTCAGCATTAAAAGAGCTGGAGACTAGTATAGACAAAATTGGGGCATAAATAAGCAGTAAGAGTAAATTCTCAAAAAGTTAATAAAATGTGATTTTTTTGATGTGGTATGGCTGGACCTACCAGTTGCCTCCCCAATATTTATTCTCTCCGGCCTTAGATGCTATATGTACTTTATGCTCTTTGGCCTTTGCCTGCCCAACATGTAGATACGACTGGAACTCTGGCAGCTATTTTGAGATCTTAAAATGTCTACAAGAATCCAAGATCCCTGGTGACATTAAAGAGCCAGGCTTCTCAGGCTTGGACTGCTGACATCAAGACTTCATATTTTGTGAGGGAAAAATAAAAGCACTAATTTCTTCAGGCCACTCTGGGCAAACACTGGACACAATTTCTAAGTGATACATACAACTACTTGAGAATTTGCAGGTAAGAATAAAGAAAATGTTTCTCTGTCAAGGATTTAATGATTATTTGACCAGAATATATTAGCAAATGTTAGGGTTCATATGTCAAATAATACTTAAAATGAAAAAAAATTCAAAGGAATTCAGAGGAGAGAAATGGAAAGAATTAACATTTAGGAAATTACAATACATTAAAAATGGCTCAAATAGAAAAATTTATATTTCATAAAAGGAAATACCTAGTAGTTTAGTTATATTTAATTGTATGAAGGATTATTTTTAAAGTTAGACTCCAAGTAATGAAATTGCTTTAACAGTAGGAGAGATTATATTACACACTAAAAATGAATTTCCAGAAACTAAAGATTATTTAGATATTAGCTTTTTTTTTAAGTGAAGTTTCTTTTGAGCCTAAATTTAGAACTGGGACCTTTCAAATCATGAGATCCAATTAGAAATGTAGTGTAAATATGTGATGAACTTTAGGTAGAGGATGTGAGTTAGTTTCCTATTATGTTTTATGGTCAATTTTGGTGCTTTCTTCATGTTTTACACCACTGTTTAAACGTACACATTTGTATTTACTTCTTCTGAGAATACGTTAAAACTGATTGAAAGTGTATCCTTAACTCCACTACACCATCCAAATATAGAGTGTGGCCGGTTGTATCTTCCAAAGATGACCGCAACATGTCCCATCCTGCATGGTCTACTGCAATGTGAGCTTGACATTTCGCCCATCACAAGATGAAGCTATTTCTTTGCCTCCTGGAATCTGAGCAGACCCTAGGACTCCTTTGGCCAAGAGGATATGATAGAAGCAACACTGTACCAGTCCAGGAGTAACCCTTAACTCGTATCTTCTGTCTTCTGCCTCTTGGAGACCTCAGCTGCCATGGAAGAAGTTCAGGTCACTCTACTGGAGAGAGTGGCCATTTTGAGGAGCACAAGGCATCAGACATGTGACTAAAGAAACCATACTGGATGTCCAGTTCATCCGGCCTTTAGACGACTCTGGTCCCAGCCACCACCTGATGGCAACTACATGAGAGACCCCAAATGAGAATCTCCCAGCTGAGCTCTGTCAACCCACAGAACGATGAGAGATTATAATAAATTGCTATTTTTAAGCCACTAAATGTATGGATAATTTCTTGCATAGCAATAAAATAACCAGAAAATGTGATCATCCTAGAATTTAAAATCTAGAAGTATAACGCAATATTTGTCATCCTTTATTTATGTAAGTTCTAAAATTATACATATGAACATATACTGACCAGAATGTCAATTGTTTATATGGTAACCTATTTTTCTGTCTCTGTCTCTACCTCTATCTATGCAAGTTATCTTATATCCAGTTAAAATGATTTCCGATTGCTTTCTGGCTGATCGTGCACTAACACAGAAGTTTTATATATATGTGTATAAAACATGGATATATATATATATATATACGTGTGTGTGTGTGTGTGTGTGTGTGTATTTATGTGCACATACAAACACACACACAGTGGAATTCGGGGCCATTCAGCCTGTAAAACAGAATATATAGCAGAAACCTGAATGTTGAACTGACAATGTGGAAAACAGCTTAAATTTGTTTTCTGTGCTCCGAAAAAGCAGGACTAAGACCAATAAGACCAATGAGAAAAGTCACAAGGAGCAGAATTTAAGCTCAGCATAAGGAAAAGCCCTCTTACTGTAAAGAATGACAAAATAGAATGGGCTTCCCTAAGAAAGGGCCAAATGAAGAATTCAAGAAGTTGAAGGTCCACTGTCCAGAAATGCTGAAAGGGATTTCAAGTTGTGGTTTGTTGACGGAATTAAATGTTTTTTAAACACCCTCTTGAACCCACTATTTTGATAAATTTGTGGTGATTATCTTTGGAATAGATTATGGTAATATTTTTATATTCCCATCGTATTCTAGAAACAGACATGAGGAGTGTCACAAAGATTCATTTAATAGAGCATCATTAAATTCACAGCCCTTTATCCTACTGAATCAATGTTTTCAAGACATTTATTGAATAACTAGCTATATTATGGACTTTAGTAGACCTCGGGGGAACAATGAGGAATGTGATGCCTCCACTGTGAAAAAGATTATAATTTAAAATCGGAGACAGAGGAAGACACAACCATGATAACATGGTATAAGTTAGCAACAGCAATAAGAACAAAGTACTGTGGGAACTGGAAAAAGGAATAGAAAAAATTCTGTCCTGGAGATTGGGGAAATCCTGTAAAAAGAGTTAGCATTTAAGCTGATCCTTGAAAGGACAAGATAGGTAATTCAAGGCTACAAAGCAGTGTGAGCAAACAGTCATGGATATCTATGACATGTCCAGGTAACAAAAAGATAATTCAGTGAATCCTTAAAATAGATTAGGAGGGGGTAACAAATGAGAAGTGAGGCTGCAAAGCTCATTGGGATAAATTTCTATGAAGGGTTTTGAATGATATATCAATACTAAAGAAACTGAAATTTAACCTGTAGAACTTTCATAGGTTTTTACACCCAGGAGTTACACGCCCAGAATTATATTTAGTGAGATCCCCCTATTGGCAGTGTGGAGTAGGTAATGGACTATACGATGTGGAATAACTTTATTTTAAAGAAAGATGTCAGTCTTGGGTGTAGATTAGGCACCACTTTGACTGAGGGAAGGTGGGTGACAGGATCACCCTCAAGATCCCTTTCAATCTTAAACCCTGTGACTTACATCCCTTGCAAAGGAAACAAGTTGCAGACAAATTCTTTAAAATGACAGAGGTGGCAGAACTCTTGGGCCACTCTGGTGAAAATCACAAAGACATTGCTATTTCAAATACCCAATGAGTTTGACAAGAAGTACAGAAAGTGCACAATCTTTGACGAGCTGACAATGGAACGTGAGAGGAAAAAAAATCACAAGGAAGAAATTAATACAGCACAGGAGAAAGGCATTTTCAACTATCCTTCTGGGAAAGCCAGATAAAAATTTGACTGACCTAAATCCTTTTGGGCCTGCATCATTTTCCAAAGTAGCGTCTACAGCTTTGGAAGGCCTAGGGGACCTCTCTGTACATGTGCAATCTAATTAATGCATGTAGGAAGGACTTAATTGTGTAGGACATTTTGCTAGGTACAGCACAAAAAGAACTACATTTGACTGCCTTCTCGCATTTCATAATCTATTAAAGACAGATGGATGTAGATATACATCTACAATTTAGGAAGATAAAAGGAAGGATTCATTAAACTGCAGAAAGAAAAATGTATGTACTTATGTTAAATGCTTCATGAGCATCAATAAGCGGGACAACTTGATTAGTGCCATTTCAAGGAGAAACAGAGCTGAGGGTCAGAGGCTAAATGCCAGTGACACAATCTCACTCCCGAGACTTGTTGGAAGGAAAAAGGAAAGCTTTGCCTTATCCATATTTAACAGCACTGTAAGCCAAGGTCAGTGAAGGGGTCTGAGGCACAACAAGCCACAGGACTGCAGCTGCTTAAAGGGAGGGAGGACAGGCCAACCACAGCACGGAATCATTCTGGGGAATACGATCTCCTTTTCTTCGCTTACTTCCCTTTTGTTGTCGTTGATGTTGGTATTGGGCCACTTGGCCCTGCCTAGGGAGCTCTATATATATGGGTGTCAGCAAGGAGGCAGGAATTCATGAAATTCCTAATGACTTGAAGGTGTGAACCTGGATTGAGAAAGTAACACGTGAAAAAGTTTGAAATTGGGGTGCAGTGTGAACTTTTACCCTGAGACTGACACACAGTGTGTGAAATCAGAATTCTTAAGTATTCTGAATGACTTGCTTGATGGCAATCAGCCAAGCATATCATCAGATGAGAATTTTAGCTACTGAAGAAGCTCACTGTCCTTGAAGCCCCCGCACAGTGGTAAAGGCTATTTTCCTATAGAATACAGCCAGAATAACACAGTCTGAATGCCTTTGCTGAAAAACACAGAGAAGAAAAAGTAAATATTCTACAAGATAATAATATGTCTCTTATTAATGCCCCTTATTAAAAAATTTGTAATATTGTTCACATGGAAAGATTTGACATTTATATTTTTTATGGTATGAGACCCTTTCTTGACAGAATGGCTTGGCCTTATGAAAATATGTAGCTCTATTGTGCAAATGTTGTTCATCTTGAACGAGGACATAACCCCCAGAAGCAGGAATGAGAAAGTCATCTTTTTAATAGTATGAGACTTCAGTAAGGCAGAGATATGACAGAAAGAAAGACGGGCAGACCCAGAGAAAAAAGGATTTTGCCACGTGGACCCCCAGGGCTTTAGAATTGCAAAAGCACTAAGTAATTGCATGCAGTGCACATGAACCGTTGCTGAAAACCCATCTGTAAGTATGTGCCTCTTAACGAAATTTTGGAAGCTACTGATCTTGCATTTACATAGTGTCTTAAACCAAGTAGACCCCAAAACCACTAGCCAGATTTATTAACTGATTATGTATACTGACTGCTTAAGCAGGAATCATTTCATGCAGCAATGAAATGCACTTCTGTATTAAAATGTGGCAACATTTTATTGGCCCACAATTTTATATATCAAGTTATTGTGAGATGTAGCCCTCTGGCCAATTAAAAATGCATGGGTATTTACAGATTTATAATAAAATACAGATGCATACAACTTTATTAAAATCACGTAATTTTTTTTCCTAGGCAAATACTAAATACATATATGATAAAAATATAGATGGACAGAAAATAACATCAGCTAAAAAGTGACTAAATGGGGGAGTTTTAGGGTGTGTTATTGTGAAGAGGAGTGAGAAGAGTAAAAGGGTATATGAAGAGTTGTTGTTGGTGAAATGTTGTTGGCATCAGGCCATTTCAATAAACACACCTGGCCCTGCAAAGGGAGCGCTACATATGGGTATCAGCAAAAAGGTAGGAATTCATGAACTTTCTAATAAATTGAAGGTGTGAACCTGGAAGATTGGCTAAAAACTCAAAACTATTGAATTAAACCTGAAAATAAAGTTATAATGAAGATAAGGTTTTAGATAGGGAAATTTAAAAAACTTAGACCAAAACTTAATTTGGTACAACAAAAGGTCAAAACAAACTCTAAAGTTAATAAAACAGCTAACAGTCAAGAATAAATCTGAATTATCATAAAATAAGTAACTTGAGTGGTGCCCAAGAGATCATGGAGAGCCACACTTAAAAACACCCAGGAGAAGGCTTCCCTGGTGGCGCAGTGGTTGGGAGTCCGCCTGCCAATGCAGGGGACATGGGTTCGTGCCCCGGTCCAGGAAGATCCCACATGCTGCGGAACGGCTGGGGCCGTGAGCCGTGGCCGCTGAGCCTGCGCGTCCGGAGCCTGTGCTCCGCAACGGGAGAGGCCACAACAGTGAGAGGCCCGCGTACCACAAAAAAAAAAAAAAAAAAACCACCCAGGAGAAAGCTGGACAGCCGCGTATAAACCACTAAAGTTAGAACACTCCCTTACACCATACACAAAAATAAACTCAAAATGGCTTAAAGACTTAAATATAAGACATGACAACATAAACATCCTAGAATAGAACATAGGTAAAGCATTCTCTGACATAAATAGTAGCAATATTTCCTTAGATCAGTCTTCCAAGGCAAAAGAAATAAAAGCAAAACTAAACAAATGGGACCTAATCCAACTTATAAGCTTTTGCACAGCAAAGGAAACCATAAACAAAATGAAAAGACAACCTACACAATGGGAGAAAATATTTGCAAATGATGCTACTGACAAGGGCTTAATTTCCAAACTACACAAACCACTCACACAGCTTAATATCAAAAAAACAAATAACCCAATCAAAAATGGGCTTAATTTCCAAACTACACAAACCACTCACACAGCTTAATATCAAAAAAACAAATAACCCAATCAAAAATGGGCAGACCTAAATAAACATTTCTCCAAAGAAGACATATACATAACAGGCACATGAAAAGATGCTCAACATCACTAATTATTAGAGAAATACAAATCAAAACTATAATGAGGTATCACCTCACACAAGTCAGAATAGCCATCATCAAAAAGTCTACAAATAATAAATGCTGGAGAGGGTGTGGAGAAAAGGGAACCCTCCTACTCTATTGGCAGGAATGTAAATTGATACAGCCACTATGGAAAACAGTATGGAGGTTCCTTAAAAAACTAAAAATAGAACTACCATATGATCCAGGAATCCCACTCCTGGGCATATATCTGGAAAAGATGAAAACTCTAATTGGAAAAGATACATGCACTTCAATGTTCACAGCAGCACTACTTACAATAATAGCCAATACATGGAAGCAACCTAAGTGTCCATCAACTGAGGAATGGATAAAGACAATGTGGTATATATACACAATGGAATATTACTCAGCCGTAAAAAAGAATGAAATATTGCCATTTGTTGCAACATGGATGGACCTAGAGATTATATACTAAGTGAAGTCAGTCAGACAGAGAAAGACAAATATTATATGACATCATTTATACGTGGAATATAAAAAAATGATACAAATGAACTTATTTATAAAACAAACAGACTCACAGACATAGAAAACAAACTTATGGTTACCAAAGGGGAAGTGGTGGGGGGGACAAATTAGGAGTATGGGATTAATAGATACACACTACTATATATAAAATAGATAAACAGCAAGGACTTACTGTATAGCACAGCGAACTATATTCAATCTTATAATAACCTACAATGGATAAAAATCTGAAAAATAATTTGTATGTGTATATATATGTATGTATAACTGAATCATTTTGCTGTATACCTAAAGCACAATATTGTAAATCAAGATTCCATAAAATAAATAAATAAATACCCAGGAAATCCATAAAAAGAAAAACTCAACTTTCAGTAGAAGCCCTCTGTGGAACACGCATGCTCATGCGCGCACGCGCGCGCGCACACACACACACACACACACACACACACACACACACACACACATAGTGGGCATCAGCCCTGCCCTGTGACAGGAAAGAGTATATATCTTTGATTTAGTGTTAGTCAAAAACACTGCAAAACCAATGATAATGCTAAATCTTTCTATATCTTGGTTTTATATTTACAATGATGGTGAATATTTTTGTGAGCTACTAACTTCCAAAGCACTTTTAAATAAAATGAAAACTGTTCACAAAGTGAGTTTACAAGGTTAATTATCGGTGGACTATCACACTATAAAATAATTATAAGTGGAGTATTTTGGCAGTTAGATGCAACAATACAAAAAGATCAATTGTCTGTCTGTGACTTAATGTAACCTTGGTTGAAAATGGTTAACCTCATACATGGTTCCCAGACACAGCAGGAGTTATTACTTGATTGTAATTATTTCTCATGTAGAAATTTCTTGCAAGGCTGTTGAAGTTTAAGTTAAACTTTTCTTTTTAATCACTTTTAAAAAATATTCAAACACAAAACTTCAGAATGGGAGGCAACAGGAGTACTAGGCAAATGTAAGCTAAGGACCCAACGTTATTTTAGGCAGCTCTAGAAAACTGTTTGGATCACAATAAGAAAAGTAGTAAAAGGTTATTTAACTAATTTCATTATTTTTAATATGAAAAGGATTTCTAAACACAGATAAAACACAAACTATTTAATAACCCATACAACCACTTCTTATATTATAAACTCTCACAAAACATAAGCTAGTCCTTCATCATTTTTTAAAAATAAATATTCTATTTTACTGAACATGTTTTTGGAGTTGAGGAAGTTACAGGTTACATTAAACAATTAGTCCTGGTACATTTCAACAGACTGTAAATGATTCAGAAATAAATCAAAAACATCATGATGCATCATTAGATTCCCACCAGCAGTTTATGAATTTATGTACAATTATCATTTGTACAAATTATTGTGAAGGAACTGACAAACTATCAGTGTTCAAAACAACATATTCTCCTCATATGACAAGAAAAGAGAACTGGAATTCAAATATTTCTAAATGAGAAATCAATGTGTCCTTCTACATAAAAAAATAGAAATTCTCCAATTAAGCATTTATAAAAATCACTAAAAACAACAAGACATCACATACTAAAAATGAAGTCTGGTCTCTAAAGAACAAAAAATAATAATGTTTCATCTTTTTCACTCAAGGGACTAAGGCTAGGATTGGAAACATTTTTAAATTGTTACTATTTTTCATACTCAAACGAAAAAAGCACTCACTTTTCAATTTCTCTAAGAATCAGCCAAGAAAAAATAACAGTCAAAGCTGATCAAAAAACTAAGGGGAAAGGGGAGGATGACCGCTCAACATAGCCAAGAACACCTAACAAAAATCAGCAGTGACACTAGAATTTTTTAACTAGAAGTTAAAGGAAATAGAAGAATCTTACCACCTTTTTTTTAAGCTAGATGCACTTTCTGCAAAGTGGCATTTCAGTGTTTAGCACTGTGTACAATGTGTGCAATTATACGATATATTTATCATGACATGGTATTCCTTTGCCTTCCCTCTTTTACCTTCACCTTTCTCTTAAACAAGATTTATAAATATTTCACCAATATAGTTTTACTGTGTTTCTATTTTGGTTGGCTTCAATCCTATCTTTGACTGCTATTTATTTATTGCCTCCTGGGATCGGATTTTGCAGTTACTCTTCACAATAACTCTTCCAGGTCTGAGAATTTTATTTCAGAAATCAGTTAAGCAGGCAAGATTTACTAGGCACCTGCCATACTAAATGCCCATAGAGGACCCTGGAAGAGGAGATACACTAATAACAGCTAGTATTTGTTAAGCGCATGCTAAGTGCCAAGCACAATAATCAGTACATTACATGCATTGTCACCTCAACACATTAAAGCAGTTATAATTATTAGGTAGATGAAAATAAACATCTAGCTCTTAGAATTGTGAGAATTAAAAGGGCTAATATTATGTAAAGCACTTAAAAGAGACCCGCAAAACCAGTTAGAAACCTGCATTGTATTAGTGTTAGGCACTATTACTATTACCCTCACTTTAAAGATGAAGTAACTAAATCCCACAGAGGCTATCTAACTATGCTTTGTCATTCTGCTAAGTAATTGGATAATTCAGAACTTCTGAACTGCATTTATGCAGGCACCATAGTCTTAAACTTGTAGCTTTAGCACAACCATGTTCCACTGCCTCTTCCAAACTTGAGTCCAGGCATTTTTCTTACCTTAGAATCAAGGGATGGTTCATATGCTAACGGTTCTAATTAATTGCCAAGAACTTCACATTTAAAAGGAAATTTAATGGACCCTGGATTCATCAAACCAGGTGAGATAACAGGACAGAGCAGGTCTTCACTGCCCCCAGTCACTGTCCAAAAACCAGATCACTCAGTAAGTGGTAAGAGGTGACCCAAGGGATTATTATCACAACCTGTCAACAGAAACCAGATATCCACAGCTTTAAAGAATGTCTCATTGTTAACTTTTTTCTCATTTCAGAATCCCCTATCCTTCTAAATCATAAAAATACTAGATCGATCTTAACATATTATTTAATATGTAATTTGTGTTCACAATACTTTTTTGTGGTATACAAGCCCCAAGTTGGTGGTGGGGAGAGACTGGGAAACTTCCTCATTCCTCCTTATCTCTCTTCCTCTCCCTGTCTGTCTGTCTCTGTCTCTGCCTCAGTCCCTCTCTCTGTCTGTCAATCTCTTTATTTCTATCTATCTACAGAAAGCTATTATAACTTTCTTTTGGCTTGTTGAATTGATATTCATAATTAAAAGATGCTAAAGCACACATGTATGCACACACACACACACACAGAAATCTAACAACCAGCAGGTTAGACATTTCTTATGGGACCCATCTGTGTTCTCACATTCATTAGGAATAGCTAACATCTTTAAAGCAACTATTTCTGATCAGCTACAAAATTAAAGTGTTAGTCCAAATAATAAGAAGCAGTGAGAACTTCCAGAGCAGCTGCCGACCTAAGATGGCAATATCCTCACATCTGTGCAATGTTGGAATGGCCATCCTTCATCTATCAATTCCTCTGTGAATCTGCAGACACATCAGGTAATCAGAATAACTGGTATAATTTAATAACACAGAGGACTATAAAATTTACCATCTCTATCTGGAAACCACTATAAAATGTTGTTTAAAATTGTTTAGTACTATTAAAATGTTCAGGAAAACAGAGGTGGAATGGAGATAAAATCTTCTAGAGAATCATTCGGTAAGGCTTGCATTTTTACATCAGCAAAAATAAAAGTTATTTTTTTAATTATAAGAAAATAAGACCTAGAAAATTTAACGTTCATTTCATTCTCAAAGAAAATGATAGGTCTACATTTGCAAAATAAACAAACAGTAGAATATAGAGTCATACCAGGTTTTTTTTTTTTTTACCAGTTGCATTTCAAAGATAAGGAAACGGAGCTCCAAAGAACTTAATGACACGCTACAGAATTTAGTAATGGTTTTACCAGAACTAGAATCCAATTCTCTCCTCTTAGTCCCATAATCATTATCATACTGTAAGGGATGACTGCTAATGTGTTTAGAACAGAAGTTCCAAGGATTTCTATTTCTTTATACAGTGGAGCCCCCTCTCCGAACCCCAACCTGTTCCTTTCCTCAGAGGGAATCACCTTTAATTGCTTATTAGTTCCACAACAAAAAGCTTAAATTCAAATGTCTTTATGGACCAGGGGGATTCAACAGACAGTGACTGCAATCTGTGGAAATCTGGTACAGATACACCTAAAGAAACCACATTTTTTAAAAAAATCAAGGTAAAACATACTTTGACCAAACAAATAGACCCACAGTATTTTAGACATTATCGAAATTATCTCACATACCACACTCCACATTTATCCCTACTCTTCCTATTAATATAGTCAATTATTCCTTCTCTTAGTTCTCTTTGGAATTTTGAGTTGCAAATCATTTTCCTTCATAAATTTGAGAATTATTCTATTAATTTTTAAAACATGTTCTCACTATATTTCTTTGTTTTCTTACAATCAGATCTCCAATTAGCAGGAAGTCACACTTCAGGGAGATTCAGTGACTCATCTTTTTCATCTTTTTGTTCTTTTTCTTTGCACTGTAGAGAGATTTTCTCTACTTAAAATTACAAATGTCCCTTAAAACTACTGATATGAAAATCTTTAATTTCCAATAGTTATTCTCGTTTAGTTTTTGTGTTTTATGAATGTAAAATTTTCTTGAATCTCTTTAAAAAATTTAATTTTTTGGTCTCTTTTATGATTTTTTTTAATGATCTGTATCATGCAAGGTCATTTTTTGTCATTGGTTTTCATTTATCTTGGTGTCGCTTTTTTTTTTTTAACATCTTTACTAGAGTATAATTGCTTTACAATGGTGTGTTAGTTTCTGCTTATTAACAAAGTGAATCAGTTATACATATACATACAGCCTCATATCTCTTCCCTCTAGCAGCTCCCGCCCTCCCACCCTCCCTAGCCCACCCCTCTAGGTGGTCACAAAGAACCGAGCTGATCTCCCTGTGCTATGCGGCTGCTTCCCACTAGCTATCTATTTTACGTTTGGTAGTGTATATATGTCCATGCCACTCTCTCACTTTGTCACAGCTTACCCTTCCTCCTCCCCATATCCTCAAGTGCATTCTCTACTAGGTCTGTGTCTTTATCCCGTCTTGCCCCTAGGTTCTTCTAGACCTTTTTTTTTCTTAGATTCCATATATATGTGTTAGTATATGGTATTTGTTTTTTTCTTTCTGACTTACTTCACTCTATATGACAGACTCTAGGTCCATCCACCTCACTACAAATAACTCAAATTTCTTTCTTTTTATGGTGGAGTAATATTCCATTGTATATATGTGCCACATCTTCTTTATCCATTCATCTGTTGATGGACACTTAGGGTGCTTCCATGTCCTGGCTGTTGTAAATAGAGCTGCAATGAACATTTTGGTACATGTCTCTTTTTGACTTGTAGTTTTCTCAGGGTATATGCCCAGTAGTGGGATTGCTGGGTGGTATAGTAGCTCTATTTTTAGTTTTTTAAGGAACCTCCATACTGTACTCCATAGTGGCTGGATCAATTTACATTCCCACCAAAAGTGCAAGAGGGTTCTCTTTTCTCCACAACTCTCCAGTATTTATTGTTTGTAGATTTCTTCATGATGGCCATTCTGATCAGTGTGAGATGATATCACATTGTAGCTTTGATGTGCATTTCTCTAATGATTAATGATGCTGAGCATCCTTTCATGTGTTTGTTGGCAATCTGTATATCTTCTTTGGAGAAATGTCTATTTAGGTCTTCTGCCCATTTTTGGATTGGGTTGTTTGTTTCTTTGATATTGAGCTGCATGAGCTGCTTGTAAATTTTGGAGATTAATCCTTTGTCAGTTGCTTCATTTGAAAACATTTTCTCCCATTCTGAGGGCTGTCTTTTTGTCTTGTTTATGGTTTCCTTTGCTGTGCAAAAGCTTTTAAGTTTCATTAAGTCCCATTTGTTTATTTTTGTTTTTATTTCCATTTCTCTAGGAGATGGATCAAAAAGGATCTTGCTGTGATTTATGTCACAGAGTGTTCTGCCTATGTTGTCCTCTAAGAGTTTGATAGTGTCTGGCCTTACATTTAGGTCTTTAATCCATTTTAAGTTTATTTTTGTGTATGGTGTTAGGGAGTGTTCTAATTTCATTCTTTTACATGTAACTGTCCAGTTTTTCCTAGCACCACTTATTGAAGAAGTTGTCTTATCTCTGCTGTATATTCTTGCCTCCCTTACCAAAGATAAGGTGACCATATGTGCGTGGGTTTACCTCTGAGCTTTCTATCCTGTTCCATTGATCTATATTTCTGTTTTTGTGCCAGTACCATACTGTCTTGATTACTGTAGCTTTGTAGTATATTCTGAAGTCAGGGAGCCTGATTCCCCCAGCTCTGTTTTTCTTTCTCAAGATTGCTTTAGCTATTCCGGGTCTTTTGTGTTTCCATACAAATTGTGAAATTTTTTGTTCTAGTTCTGTGAAAAATGCCAGTGGTAGTTGGATAGGGGTTCCATTAAATCTGTAGATGGCTTTGGGTAGTAGAGTCATTTTCACAATGTTGATTCTTCTGATCCAAGAACATGGTATATCTCTCCATCTGTTTATCATCTTTAATTTCTTTCATCAGTGTCTTATAATTTTCTGCATACAGGTCTTTTGTCTCCTTAGGTAGGTTTATTCCTAGATATTTTACTCCTTTTGTTGCAATGGTAAATGGGAGTGTTTTCTTAATTTCACTTTCAGATTTTTCATCATTAGTGTATAGGAATGCTGGCGATTTCTGTGCATTAATTTTGTATCCTGCTACTTTACCAAATTCATTGATTAGCTCTAGTAGTTTTCTGGTAGCATCTTTAGGATTCTCTAGGTATAATATCATGTCATCTGCAAACAGTGACAGTTTTACTTCCTCTTTCCCAATTTGGATTCCTTTTATATGTTTATCTTCTCTGATTGCTGTGGCTAAAACTTCCAAAACAATGTTGAATAATAGTGGTCAGAGTGGGCAACCTTGTCTTGTTCCTGATCTTAGTGGAAATGTTTTCAGTTTTTCACCATTGAGGACGATATTGGCTGTGGGTTTGTCATATATGGCCTTCATTATGTTCAGGAAAGTTCCCTCTATGCCTACTTTCTGGAGGGTTTTTATCATAAATGGGTGTTGAATTTTGTCAAAAGCTTTCTCTGCATCTATTGAGATGATTATATGGTTTTTCTCCTTTAATTTGTTAATATGGTGTATCACATTGATTGATTTGCACATATTGAAGAATCCTTGCATTCCTGGGATAAACCCCACTTGATCATGGTGTATGATCCTTTTAATGTGCTGTTGGATTCTGTTTGCTAGATTTTGTTGAGGATATTTGCATCTATGTTCATCAGTGATATTGGCCTGTAGT
This sequence comes from Pseudorca crassidens, assembly GCF_039906515.1. Lineage (NCBI taxonomy): Eukaryota > Metazoa > Chordata > Mammalia > Artiodactyla > Delphinidae > Pseudorca > Pseudorca crassidens. The sequence goes on from NC_090301.1 coordinate 76,602,899, forward strand.
TTTCTTTCTTTGTGACATCCTTGCCTGGTTTTGGTATTAGGGTGATGGTGGTCTCATAGAATGAGTTTGGGAGTGTTCCTCCCTCTGCTATATTTTGGAAGAGTTTGAGAAGGATAGGTGTTAGTCTTCTCTAAATGTTTGATAGAATTCGTCTGCGAAGCCATCTGGTCCTGGGCTTTTGTTTCTTGGAAGATTTTTAAACACAGTTTCAATTTCAGTCCTTGTGATTGGTCTGTTCATATTTTCTATTTCTTCCTGGTTCAGTCTCGGAAGGTGGTGCATTTCTAAGAATTTTTCCATTTCTTCCAGGTTGTCCATTTTATCGGCATATAGTTGCTTGCAGTAATCCCTCATGATCCTTTGTATCTCTGCAGTGTCAGTTGTTACTTCTCCTTTTTCATTTCTAATTCTATTGATTTGAGCCTTCTTCCTTTTTTTCTTCTTGAGTCTGGCTAATGGTTTATCAATTTTGTTTATCTTCTCAAAGAACCAGCTTTTAGTTTTATTGATCTTTCTTATCCTTTCCTTCATTTCTTTTTCATTTATTTCTGATCTGATCTTTATGATTTCTTTCCTTCTGCTAACTTTGGGGGTTTTTTTGTTCTTCTTTCTCTAATTGCTTTAGATGTAAGGTTAGGTTGTTTATTTGAGATGTTTCTTATTTCTTAAGGTAGGCTTGTATAGCTATAAAGTTCCCTCTTAGAACTGCTTTTTCTGCATCCCATAGGTTTTGGGTTGTTGTGTTTTGGTGGTGCTGAATTCTCTTAGCTTTTGCTTGTCTGTAAAGGTTTTCATTTCTCCATCAAATCTGAATGAGATCCTTGCTGGGTAGAGTAATCTTGGTTGCAGGTTTTTCTTCTTTATTACTTTAAATATGTCCTGCCTCTCCCTTCTGGCTTGCAGAGTTTCTGCTGAAAGATCAGCTGTTAACCTTATGGGGATTCCCTTGTATGTTATTTGTTGCTTTTCCCTCGCTGCTTTTAATATTTTTTCTTTGTATTTAATTTTTGATCATTTGATTAATATGTGTCTTGGCGTGTTTCTCCTTGGATTTATCCTGTATGGGACTCTCTGTGGTTCGTGGACTTGAATAACTATTTCCTTTCCCGTATTAGGGAAGTTTTCAACTATAATCTCTTCAAATATTTTCTCAGTTCCTTTGTTTTTCTCTTCTTCTTCTGGGATATGTGTGTGTGTTCTGGTGGATGAGGCTGAATCTTGTCTTTCTGGTGGGCAGGTCCACATCTGGTGGTGTGTTTTGGGGGGTCTGTGGCCTTATCATGATTTTAGGCAGCCTCTCTGCTAATGGGTGGGGTTGTATTCCTGTCTTGCTAATTGTTTGGCATAGGGTGTCCTGCACTGTGCCTTGCTGGTAGTTGAGTGAAGCTGGGTCTTGGCGTTGAGATGGAGATCTCTGGGAGATTTTCGTCGTTTGATATTACGTGGAGCTGGGAGGTCTCTTGTGGACCAGTGTCCTGAACTTGGCTCTCCCACCTCAGAGGCACAGCACTGACTCCTGGCTGGAGCACCAAAAGCCTTTTATCCACATGGCTCAGAATAAAAGGGAGAAAAAAATAAAAAGAAAGAAGATAAAATAAAATAAAGTAAAATAAACTTATTAAAATAAAAAAGTTATTAAGAAAAAAAATTTTTTAAGTAAAAAAAAAAAAGGACAGACAGAACCCTAGGACAAATGGTAAAAGCAAATCTTTACAGACAAAATCACACACAGAAGCATACACATACACACGCACAAAAAGAGAAAAAGGGAAAAGAAATATATATATCTTTGCTCCCAAAGTCCACCTCCTCAATTTGGGATGATTCGTTGTCTATTCAGGTATTCCACAGATGCAGGGTACATCAAGTTGACTGTGCAGATTTAATCTGCTGCCCCTGAGGCTGCTGGGAGAAATTTCCCTTTCTCTTCTTTGTTTGCACAGCTCCCGTGGTTCAGCTTTGGATTTGGCCCCGCCTCTGCGTGTAGGTCGCCGGAGGGCATCTGTTCTTCACTCAGACAGGATGGGGTTAAAGGAGCAGCTGATTCGGGGGCTCTGGCTCACTCAGGCCGGGGGGAGGGAGGGGTACGGATGTGGGGCGAGACTGCAGTGGCAGGCTATGTTGGCGCTATGTTGCACCAGCCTGAGGCGCGCGTGCGTTCTCCCGGGGAGGTTATCCCTGGATCACGGGATCCTGGCAGTGGTGGGCTGCACCAGCTCCCGGGAGAGGAGGTGTGGAGAGTGACCTGTGCTCGCACACAGGCTTCTTGGTGGCATCAGCAGGAGCCTTAGCGTCTCATGCCTGTCTCTGGGGTCCACACTGATAGCTGCAGCTCGCGCCCGTCTCTGGAGCTCCTTTAAGAAACACTGTTAATCCCCTCTCCTCACGCACCAGGAAATACAGAGGCAAGGAAAAGTCTCTTGTCTCTTCGGCAGCTCCAGACCTTTTCCTGGACTCCCTCCTGGCTAGTCGTGGTGCACTCACCCCTTCAGGCTGTGTTTACGCAGCCAACCCCAGTCCTCTCCCTCGGGTCTGACCTCCAGAGCCCGAGCCTCAGCTCCCAGCCCCCACCCGACCCGGCCAGTGAGCAGACAAGCCTCTCGGGCTGTTGAGTGCTGGTCGGCACTGATCCTCAGTGCGGGAATCTCTCCGCTTTGCCCTGTGCACCCCTGTTGCTGTGCTCTCCTCCGCGGCTCTGAAGCTTTCCCCCTCTGCCACCCGCAGTCTCTGCCCACAAAGGGGCTTCTAGTGTGTGGAAACCTTTCCTCCTTCACAGTTCCATCCCACTGCTGCCGGTCCCGTCCTGTTTTTTTCTTTTTTCTTTTGCCCTACCCAGGTACGTGGGGAGTTTCTTGCCTTTTGGGAAGTCTGAGGTCTTCTGCCAGCATTCAGTAGGTGTTCTGTAGGAGCTGTTCCATGTGTAGATGTATTTCTAAAGTATTTGTGGAGAGGAAGGTGATCTCCGCGTCTTACGCTTCTGCCATCTTGAAGCCAAGGCTCTGTCTCTTTTTCATGTTGCATATTTTTGTTAACTTTTTTCTTAAATTATTTCTTAAATGTCTGGTGATACTTGGTTGCTGTTTTATATTTAAGAATAAAGGAACAGAAATGGCTGAGCCCTCTGTACTTGAGTGGGTCTTGTTGTTTAGAAGACTTTGCTTTAGGGTAAGCCAGGAGCTGATCATTAGGCTGAAGTATGCCACTAAGTATCAAAATAAAAGGGAATTCATTCTACTGTTGTAAGATGCATTCCTAATTGCCTTTACTGTCCCTCAGCAGTCCATGTAATTTCATTAGTCTATGTTAAGGGGGATGGTCAGGAGGGGCAGTGAAAAAAATCTTGCTACAAGGATATTTGCATAGGAAGTAGAATTGGTGAATACAAGGGTGGCTAGTCCATCTATCCATGTTGATTATTTTGTTTCAGCCCCAGCGTCTCACTTCTGCCCTCTGTTTTTCCTGGCACTGTTGAACCTTAAGCCTTTGGGTGCTTGTTTAGGGCAAAAGGGCTCCCTCCTCACCCCATCTTTGGCAGTTTCCTCTGCCTTGCTTCATTCCATCTAATTTGTAACAGTTTGATATCTTTTTAACTCCTTAATTTAATGCTTAAATTAATGAGGTTTCAGGAGGAAGTTTAGATAAAGGTACGCCTCAATCCTTCCTTGTAAAATGAATACTTGCTTGTTTAAAAGGCTTTTCACTGACCTAGAGAAGCTGCCCTTAAAACACCTAAAATGAAGAAAACCCAAGAACAAACGTAATTATTATACTGTTGCGTATCACCATAGTCATGATGGCGACAATGCTGTTAAGAATCATTCAGACAAGGCTCTGTACTGAAATAAATGCAAACTGCATATCTGCATGTATCTTAGGGTACACAGGGTAAAAAGGACTACTGATTTCATGTTTCTGAAATGTCCTTTTTGTGGGCAATAAGATAACTCACTAACATTCTCAAAAAAAAAGATGTATTGAAGTTCAAAATTATTTAATGAGATAGTTGCAAATATCTTATATTTGTGGAGGTTATTTTTCCCTACAAAAGGAATGGAAATGATGCATACATATTATCCCACTTGAATTAGAATTTTATATAGATAATAAGAATTTGTGCACTGTAGAAGCAAACTGGGCCTATTGTCTGCAACAGCAAATGAAGAGTCTCATAACCAGCAATTCAATGTGTTAATTCAGCTGCACCATCCAATTACCTACGATTCATCACAACTTAGTGCACAACAATAAAATTCTTTAAAAAATCTGTGACAAAATATATGCTCTAGGTTTAACTCATGGGAAAAATACTATCCTGAAGTCAGGGAGTAGGAGCCATGGAACATAAATTATAAAAATTATCCATCACAATCTATCAATTAATATCACAATGAATTTCTGACATGAAGTCAATAGTCTAGAGTTAACAATGAAATATACTGGAAATTTTATACGGAAAATCTGACCAAGGAATGTGAAAACTGTGTGGCCACTGAAATTGGCATCCCCTCAAATAATACAGCAGTCCTTTGGAGCCAGAGCCTGCCAACTGACCACGGGGCCCAAGCACACAATTCTAAAAGTAGACAAAGGTAATGAGATGCGAATTTAGAATCCCCATCCTCCGGTTAAATGACCCAGATGCAAGAGCTAGAGAGTCTGTTTATTACCTACTCAGGGACTAAATGATGAAATGAACAGGAGCTCTTTTTTATTTATATTTTTATATAGAATCAAGAGAACTAATAGATAGTCCAGGCCTGCTACATGAGGATGTATTAAGCCACAGAAGAAAGACAATTGAAAGTCGAGAGCATCATGAAGAAGGAAGAAAGGAAAAGAGGAGCGGGAAAACGATATGGAAGAAAAAGTGTATTGAGAAATGATGAAACACAGAATTGAGAAGAAAATGCAGAGCTGCACTTAAAATCTATAGGATATGAGTGAAACCTGAATCATGAACAGACACAGGCTGGTTTCTAATATTTTTCAGGACGAGGGATGTATAGTCCCATTTGAGACTGAACTATCAAGAGAATCAAAGAAATATGAGTCTTGAGGATTCAGAAAGAGGTGGAATTTGGCATGAGAGAAAGAGAAAAGACTGTAGTACTAAGTGTTAAAACTCAGCTAGTCAGTAATCTCATAAACCCTCACTTCACTTACAGAATCTGAAAACAGAATTGTTTTTAAGTAGATTTTTATTTTTTAAAAAAACCAGAGTGACTCATTACTAGGCTATCTAATTCAAATAATTTACACAATCTAATCAAGTATCAGTCAGTCTAAAATAATATTTTTAAGACTGAAGAAAAGTCATTAAACACTGCAGGAGTGTATTAAACAAAAATAAGTAACAGAAAGTTGCTAAATATCAACCAAAGGCCAGAAGTAAGGAGAAATCATCAAAGATTAATACATCAGTTCTTTACAGATTAACAGTGATTACAAATTAATATAGATATTCTATAATGTATAAAGCTTACAAAAAACATATTTGAGAAAAAAATCCAGAAGTTTCAGGAGGATTTTTCCAATACTAACATTTATGAAAATATTAGTATTTCCTAATGTAATTTAAACAATTTATGAATAGTACTGCAGGAAAATAAGCTATTTCTTATTAGGTTAGTTACAGATGTAGATCTTAGTTATAGATTAAAGTATATATATAGAAATCCTACTTACAGATTTTAATTTTTTTTCTTTTGTCTGCATCACTGTGTGTTAACTTGTTTTTTGTTTTCTTTTTTACTGGGGATTGGGGTGGGGAGGGGGGATGGTGGCCTGCACCTATGAAGAGACAAGAATAAATCTACTTGAAGAAAATCACTCTGATTTTTCCATATTTATTTTATTGTCCCTTTCATAATTAGTTTTCTTTCTTAATCTAGTGCTATGACTTCTAAAAGGTAAATATTTTTTGTTTCCAACTCCACAAATCTGATATTGTTGGTCAGATTTTCCTCTTTCACTTTCAAAGGCAAAACTTATTCAAATAGGAAACAAAACATAGAAACACGGGTTCCATTTCCAATTCTGTTGCTTCATACTTTGTGACTTAAAGCAGATCATTTTAATCATTTCATCAAAATAGCATAGTCTGTACCCCGTCATTCATCAACTTACCCTGGACAACTTACTTAACCTTTATGGGTCTCAATTTCCTTGCCTGTAAAATAGAGGTACTAATAAAACCTACTTTGGAGGGTTGTTATAATTAAATGAATTAATATCTGTAAAGCACTCAGAACAATGTCCAGAACATAGTAGCTTTTATATTTTGTTAAAGAAATAAAAATTAAATAAATCTGAAAAATGTACTATATGTAGTTCGGTTGCTTGTAACCTCATTGTACAACAGACTCATCTGGAAAAATGTTTATAAAGATAGATCGTTATGGATCCATCCCAGGCAAATGAGAATCTGTATCAGTAGGATCTGATAACCTATATTAAAACAAGCAAACAAACAAAAATCTCTTGAGGTAATTTCAATTTCCAAACTGGTTTGTCAGCAGTGACATCATACGATGCCACAGGTCAGTTTAACTACATCTCACACACTCTATCAGTGCCCTTTTCCTCTTCAATGGCTGCAATAGTCACTATCCAAAGCAACTTGGGATTTAATAGCATCAGCCAGTTTTCCAAAAGCAGAAGTTTAGCTTTGGAATTTTCTTTCTCACCTAAAGCAAAACTGCTTTGTCCTCACCAAGGCAAACAAAGACGTAAAAAAGGAGCAAACTGATCCCTAAAGGCTGGAACGTACTGGTTAAAGGGAAGGACAGAATAAGTTCTTAAGACATGCTCCTTTTGTTTTTGCCCAGCATTCATTTTTTTTTCAAAGACACAGATTGGCACCATCTCAGTGACAGTGATTTGTGGTTAAGTGCCATGAAGGAGCAAGTTGCCTCCAATTCTCTATTCCTTTCAATAAACACTGATGCAATAAACTGAGGCTAGTGTAATTGCTATCATCCTTCCTAGGTACAAATCTTATCGCCCAAACTTCCAAGGAGAAAGAGAAGGGAATAGCTATAAGGACAAAGTCATGAGTATCACAACCATGCTGGCCTGTGTTGCTTGGGTGCTCGGGATCCACTGAGTAGGCAGTATATCTAGTGGTTCAGACTGAGGAAGTGTTCCCAATCGCAGGCTACAGAATGTGGTGAAATAAATTACCAGACTGTGATGAAATTTTCTTCAGTCTTCGTTAAATTAGAAAAATAAATGCAATGTAGAAAAATGCACAGGAAGTTAAATTTATGCTATTTTAAGAACTATATTTTGAGATTTAGTACTGCCACCTTAGTTGGTGTTACAATGTGCAGTCTTTTATAAAATGATGGTGGCAATAGAGTTTTAAAAATCATTCTTACCATGCAAAAGAAAATGTTCACATGGAGGTTGATGCTCATTTTTTTTTTTTAATTTTATTAGTCAGTGAAAATGTCAGACTGGGAACTCAGAGCACTGGCTTCAGAGACAGACAGAACTGATGTGATCCCCGGCCCTAATGATATATATTAGCTGTGTGACTTTGAGCAAGTGACTCCTCATTTATACAATGGGGATAGTAATAACTACTTACAGCTCATACGATTATGAGGATAAAATGTAGTACAAGCTATTAGATGTTTACTTACAAGTGCAAAGTATGTATCCAATAAATTTTAGTTATTTTATCAGTTTGTAACTCTTTATTTTTAACTCCCTCATAAATAAGTTGAAATGGCTGTAACTTTACATATATTTGTTTCCAAGTATTTATTCCCAATTTTCTTTCATTAGACTAATGGCAGTACTGCATGGGGGTCTTGATAGTCATGTAAATCTCATCCTCTCTATCTAAAACTAATTATATAACAAAAATCTCAAGAGGAAATTAAGTTATTATTCTTCTGATGTACAATAAGATAATCCTCCCCATATGTCAAAATTCATTTCTTAACAAAAAAAAGCACTGTGCTTATACTATCAAGGCAATTAATATTAGGCAAGAGACTAGGTTGACATTTACTGGAGTCTCTGAGGTGTAATTTAGATGATTTTGAATGTGCAGGCTGTGCTTTAAATTCTTCTATTTACAGTGGCTACTTAGCACATGTATTATGTTCACCAAAGTGCCAACCAAGAATTTAATCACACTCTTCCTATACTGTTCTACAAGATCTTAAATAAGATTTAAGTGACAATTCAATGTAGTTTAATGTACTAAACAGAGTCCCAATTAATTCTACGTCATGTTAAAAATCCTGATATATCTTGGACAGTTCCCATATATCTTAACAGTAAGTGCTCCTGAAAAAAAACAGGAAAGAAGCCTGAGTATTTAATATGGACAGTGTGTTTAATCTTCTCACATAACAGAAAATAGAATCACAAATATGTTCACACCTATGATGGTAACAGTCACTACTTTCCCTACATCCCTCTCAAGCTATGTTGGGAGGATTAACCGTTAATATGGAACAATTTTTAACAACTGATACTTTGCATCTTGCTTTAGGTCTATTGGGAAGGGAGGACAATTATAGTAAACATTAAGAGAGAACCTGATAGTTCATAAGGTCTGTAATTATGTGGACATCTGAGTAAAGCTGGGCCCTCAGAGGAAAGTTAGGCCCCAGTAATCTCTTAATAACCTGCAGTAATAACTTTTAAAAATTAAGAATTTCAGCTTAAATAAATAGGTCCCAGATATACTTAAAAAAATAAAATTGGAAAACTCATAGCTAAAAATGAATTTTAGCTATTGTATTTAAAAGGGACATTAGAATACATATTAATCACACAGAGGTCTTTAGCCACCTGTAATTATTTCTTGGTAATCATCTTGGACCAATTAAAAATATTATTATAAATAAACTACCTTGAAAACATACAAATAGATATAAATCTGAATCAAAAAGAAGTATCAAATGAATAAAACCTATTTGATTATACTTTGCTCCCAAAGATAACTGCTTATAATGCCCTCAATGAATGACCAACTACTACTAAATTCATATGTGTATTCATTTTCACAAATTTCTTTGAACTCTCTAAGTACTAAATTTAGCAATAGAAAGCTGGACTCTTCAAAAATATATATGCCTGTTTACAACAGAATATTACTCAGCCATAAAAAGGAACGAAATTGGGTCATTTGTAGAGATGTGGCTGGACCTAGGGACTGTATACAGAGCGAAGTAAGTCAGAAAGAGAGAAACAAATATCGTATATTAATGCATATATGTGGAATCTAGAAAAATGGTATAGATGATCTTATTTGCAAAGCAGAAGTAGAGACACAGACGTAGAGAACAAATGTATCCATGCCAAGGGGGTAAGGGGGTGGTGGTGAGAGGAATTGGGAGGTTGGGATCGACATACATACACTATTGATACTATGTATAAAATAGGTAACTAATGAGAACCTACTGTATAGCACAGGGAACTCTATTCCATGCTCTGTGGTGACCTAAATGGGAAGGAAATCCAAAAAAGAGGGAATATATGTATACATATAGCTGATTAACTTTGCTATACAGTAGAAACTAACACAACATTGTAAAGCAACTATACTCCAATAAAAATTAATTTAAAAAAATAAACAAAAAATAAAAACACCATCTAAACTCTGAAAAAAAAATATGTATGCCTGTAACTGAATGGCAGAAATACTTAACTAAACAATGTGCTTTAAGATAGAAATTGTAAATAGAAGTCTAATCTGCTAAAATGGTAAATGGTTTATCAAAGCAGGTAGTACATGATCTTTAAATGTGATTTATGTGTTCAAACATATGCTTAGTATGTATCTGGTGGAGAGGGCAGGGAGGATATTAAGAAATGTCATCAAATAGACTTCAGAGTCAATATGAGTATAAAGTATACTTAAGTATAAAGTATAAAGTATACTTAAGTCTTGACTTGATGCTTCACATGTGTTTATTCTGATGACAGGAAGCATTTAGAACCAAAGCCCAATTAAAATTCTTGAATAATTAGGCATATAGTCACTCAGATTTCAAAGTAGTGATCCTGCTAGATCTCAATAGGTTTAAGATGTCTACATGTTCTTACTACTGATGGCGACATAAGCCCAAAAAGGTGATGTATTAAAAGTCACAATCCAGAATTTGTTGTTTATTGCAAAAGGTGCCTCTTGAAAATAGGATGTTTAATAAGGCAAATTAAAGGACAAAACTATAGGATCTGTTCATTTTCATAAAGCACAATAAACACTTATCAGAGACATATAGTATTGTTATTTATTTCACATGGTGGGACTTTATTCATACTTTACTCTCAGCCATTTTCTATACTTTTCTTGTTATTCAGAAACACCAATATCCTCTTCATTTTCCTAACCAGAAAGAATATAAATATTCATTTATTTCATGTTCTCTCACCCTCTTCCTAAAATGCCAAAGTTTTAAAAAGCTGCAAAATCTCTATTACATGGAAATGTTCCTAGTACAACTACCACTTCTAAAAATCAAGGTGGCAAATGGAAGCACTGTATTTCACTCTGACATAACTTTAACCTGAAAGTAATGTACATTAAGTTAGAAAGTTAAATGTGTCTCAATATTCTTATCAGTTAGAAATCAGAATGTAACTCAACCAATAACAGCATGTCCACCTTCACTATGTCTTTGATATTTTTAAATACAAAAAAAAACTGCGTAGAGTATGAGTTGATTTATAAGTAATATTTTTAAAGCAAAATTTCCTTGAACATGCTCCTGAACAATACTCATGGTAAATCCCCAACTATTTTAAGAAGTTACTAACATATCATCAGAACAGCAATACTGCAGCACAGGGATTCCTACTAGTACATTGTATCAGGAGGCGTTACATTTCCAGGTACTTTGGCAAATTCTCATATACATGTAGTATCACACCTCTCATATATATTTGAAGCAGTAAGGAAACCTATAAATTATTCAAGGTAAGTGATTCAGTTTGAAGATCAGTTTATAGCCCCCAAATATTTTAAGCTGATACATCTGTTCTTTATATTAAAAAAGAGAACTTTTCACTTGTTAAAACCACAGAAAAGGGCTTCCCTGGTGGTGCAGTGGTTGAGAATCTGCCAGCCAATGTAGGGAACACGGGTTCGAGCCCTAGTCTGGGAAGATCCCACATGCTGCGGAGCAACTAGGCCCGTGAGCCACAACTACTGAGCCTGCGCATCTGGAGCCTGTGCTCCGCAACAAGAGAGGCCGCGATAGTGAGAGGCCCGCACACCGCGATGAAGAGTGGCCCCTGCTTGCCACAACTAGAGAAAGCCCTCGCACAGAAACGAAGACCCAACACAGCCAAAAATAAATTAATTTAAAAAAAAAAAAAAACACCACAGGAAAGTATTCACTAGCAAATGATGTCATGCCCTAGTTTACTTTCAGGTAAGAAGGTTGAGAGAGGCCACCCATCAGAGCCTCTAAACTCATTTCTTTAGTTCTGCAGTGACTGTTAAAGAATATCAGTCAAGTTAAACACTTGCACAGAGGAGCAAATTCAAGCAGCGAATGAGTTAAAACGACACAGAGGACTCACGTTTCAACATCCCTTCTACTAGTCTTCAATTCCCATTCATAAAAGACTAAATGAAACAAAAAAGAGAGGCAGAATTCAAGTTCTTGTATGTAGGCTTATTAGTATAGCTAAGTAACTTCAAAGCCAATAATTAGCTCCATGCTAATCAATCAACCAACAAGTTTCCAGCAAGCATTTACTAGTTTTCCTACACTGTGCTAGGGTCTGCATATCTGAAACAGCACCTGTCCCACTCTGGACACTGGGATCCAGAATTAATCTATACCAGCAGCACTGTGTTTCCTTTGGAAAAGCTTTCTTTTCCTCTTCCCCAAATCTTATCTGAGACACAGTGCCTCTACTTAAGCAAGCAGCTTAAGCCCTAGAATGGGATGAGCATCACAGAAATGGTGAATTAAAAACATTTAACTAAACAAGCAAAAGCAGCCAGGGAAAAATTCTCAATGGAGTTGAAGGTGGGCAGGGGCATAAGGAAGAGATGTGAAATCCTGGTTTGTGGTGAATGGTGCAGAGAAATGCACGTTTCTTATGTTCAAAACCCACCTTAGGCTATGAAAATTCTCCAAATCTATTCACCTCTGAAATCACTCAAACGGTTTCAATATTAAGGTTCCAATTCTGCAGGAGGAGTTTGAAGAGATCAGGGAAAAGGAAAGATTAGTAATGCAACAGAAAAGTCAAGATGAAGAAAAGGAAAGGATGGGTGAAGGCAAGGAGAATGATCTGGGAAGATAAGAGATCAAAAGTAAGTCACCAATAGGTTAACCTCACTTTGCAATAGTCTCAAACCAGCAGGTTTCTCTAACACTAGAGGGCATGAACGCAAACACACACACACACACACACACACACACACACACACACACACACACACGGTGGTGGGGGCAACCCTGAGCAAAGGCAGCCTTCATACAAAGCTGAAGATACGGGGGCTCCAAGGATACTCGAAATTTCAGGGGGCTCGGGCAGCCAAGTGTCTTTACCCCTGCAAATAAAATCTTCATGCTGCATTTGTGGGAAGAGTGATCGCGCTCTCTCCCAAGGAAACCGCTCAAGGATTGAGTGTTAACGACAGTCGAAAGCAGGCAATCCCCAGTGCTCCTGTCCTCCGTCAGCAACACCTTTGCCTCAGGAAAGCTCCCACCCTTTCCAGGTTAGTTTTCCCTGGATCCCGAAGCTTCTGTTTATCTGCCCACTGCCTCCTCCTGTGGCTGCCTGCAAAGGTTGGAGATGTAGGCTCTCCACCTGGAAATTCAACTGATCCTAGTCAAAGAACGGGGTAAGGGTAGGGGCGCCCGCAGCTTTCGCTGTCCAAACCAGCAGCCTCCGTGCGCCCGGGCTCGTGGCAGCGCAGCTCCCTCGGACCCAGGGAGGGGAGGCGGCCCTCGCGACCCTCATTCAGCCCGTCGACTCTACGACAGCCCAGACAAGAGCTCTCTGTTTCCAATCCCCTCGTCCCTTCCGGCCCCGAGAAGGGAGGTCTCCGTACCTGGAGATCTCTGTACCTGGAGGTGCCCAGAAGGTGGGCCGGGGTGTGCTCTCCTGGACAAGGAGCCTCGGGATCTGGGAGCTGGTGGTGTTCGGGAAGACCAGGCAGGAGAGATAAGAGAGGGAGACAGAGACAGGCAGCGAGAGGCAGGAACAGAAAGAGAAAATACGGCAAGACGGAGAGACAACGGAAGAGACAGAATAACAGGCACACGGGAACATCCCAAGAAAAACAGGGAGAAAGAGAATGAAAAAGGAACAGTGAGACCCGGAGCGGGTGCGGTGAGCCAGAGAAAGAATCAGAGTCAGAAACAGACAGAGAGGCTGAGAGGCAAAGGAAGGCAGAAATAGAGAGGAAGGCAACCGTCGAGGAAGACACCCGAGACCCAGCGTGTCCCCGGTGTCGGACGGACCGTGTAGAAGCGCCCGCGCACCGCAGCCGCCGGCCGCCCGCAGCTAGTGGGAGAAAGTTGCCGGGGCGGGAAGGCCGAGCCGCCCCCGGCGCCGAGCGCCACCGGAGCGCAGAGGGTGGCCAGCGCCCCCCACCTCGGCCGGGTAGCGGAGAAAGCAGGGTAGAGGGAGGGCGGCGGTAGAAAGTTCCGCGCCTCGCGGTCCTCCCTCGGCACCTGCAGCAGCGGGAGAGCGCGCTTCGAGAGCCCGGGAGGCCGCCTTATCGGGTTCGCCGGCGCCCCCGCACCGGGACCGACCCTGGGCGCTCGGCTCTGAGCCCTGCCACCGACTGCGGGAGTTTGCGGCGCCCACCCGGGCACTCCGGGCCGCCCAGAGAGGACTCGCCCCAGACAGAGGAAGAGAGGAGAAGCAAGAGAGAGACGGAGACCTGCTATCGTGGCCAGGGATCCCGCGAAGAGGGAACGGCGGTCCACGCACGGAATTCAGCCTCCGACCCAGACCGGCAGGCGCCAGACGGCCGCGCCGAGTGCGGGGCGCGCGGAGCCCGCGCTCACCTGGAACACGCGCCGGCCCGCGAGCGCCGCGCGCAGCCCCGCTTCCCGCCCGCGCCTCTCTCTTCACACTTCCCCGCGAGCAGAGCGAGCCGGCTCCGGCCAGCCCCGGAGAGGCGCCCTCATAGCGCAGCGGCTGGCTGGAGGGGCCCCGCGAGAGCGGGCGCCGAGGCCGAGGAGGCGCAGGAGACCGAGCGAGGGCTCCTAGCACATTGTCACCTCGGCAGAGACGCCGCCACGGCCTGGTCACTTCGCCCCCCTCCCCCCTCCCACCCCGGCCCGCTCCCTCCCAGCCCCTCCTCCTCGCGTGGTTCCTCCCCCTCCCGTAGCCCCAGCCTGAAGGCCTCTCACTGGGCTAGTATCATTTACGTAACCAGCCCCCCGGCCCTCCTCCCTCCTGGTTCCCGCTCCTCCCCAGGCTGGGGCGGTGCGCACAGAGCGCGCTTCAGTTGCTCCTGGAGCTGCCGCTCCTGCGATGTGCACAAGTCCCGCGATAGTTGGCAGTCACGGCCCCCAGCTGGAACCGCGGTGTCGGCTCCTTTCCGCCGAGAGCGTCCGGCGACCCCTGGCCGCCCCTGGGCCCCACCGTGAGAAAACAGGCTTGCGTGCACTGTGTCGGCCCAGTGCACCAGAGCGCCTCTTAGAGGGGTGCTGGCGGGGGGAGGAGGGTGCAGGGGCTCGCAGGCGGCCCTCGGGGAACGCTTTAGCAACCTCACCCCCGCTGTCGGCTCTCCAGTGGAGAGAGGCTGCGGGGAACTTGAGGTTTAGGCGCCCTGAAGCAGAAAGGACAGACAAGAGTTTGACCTCTTGTCCATTACAGTTCGTTTACCCTGCCAGGAGCCTAGTGTTCTGGCTAGCGACAGCTGCTGCCACCAAAAGCACTGTAAGAGACTTGGAAACGCAAAGCGCTTCCTTGTGCTCTTGAATTTTTTAGGGAGCGGTGAAGAAAAAAGCGAGGCTTTGAATTCCTTTCTCAGTCAGGAAGATAGGGTCTTTGACACCACACACCCACCCACACACACACACACACAGGCGCCTGAATGCTTGCATTTCAGAGTAAAGTTACTGTGTAGTGTCATAGAAAGTCCATGATACTAAATGAGGAGTCCATGATAATAAATCCTTACATACTACATGTAAGGATTTTAGAACAGTGCATGGTACAAGGCACAAATTTAAGACTGAGGTATTATTAGCATTCTGAGACTTGGGACCTATCCCCCATTGCCATGTGGGAGGGACTCTTCTAGGAAATTGGGGTTGCTGAGTTCAAGTCTCTGCTTTGCCATTTATTCACTTTTGGCTCTTGGTTAGTTTTGGTTCTTGACAATACAGTTTCAGTTTTCTTATTTGTAAAAGGGGGTAACATAGGGGTCCTTTCCTCCTCTCACAGGGTCACTTCATGTTGTCTTAGCTCCCTCTTTTTAGTTTATGTGGCAAAAGTAAGGGAGGATATGAGACCTACTCCAAAAATATTAAGAGCCATATTGTACAAACATATATTAATTTTAATCTAGTATGTCAATGACATTCTTGATTATATTCATGAAAGGCAATTTTTAGAGATGTTATCTTTATATCCTTTCATGAATCAATTATTATCTAAACTGGTATGATAATAACTATTTGTTTCCTCCTATGCTGTCCATCCTGCCCAACCCCCCGCCCCCATCTTCTCATCAATTAGGGAGCATCTACCAGAGGGGTTTCTGTGCATGTGTGAGGACAGAGGGTGTCACTCATAACACCAAGGACACTGGTCTTTTTCTCTATTGCTTGCTTTTGTGAGTTCTGTCATCACATCACTCACCTCTGTATGGCATATTTAGAAAAGTTATGGACCAGCAGGTAAAAGATTGAGCTTCTAATGCTGGCAGAGCCACTTATTAGGCATATATCCTTGAAAAACATATTAAGCCCCCATTCTTACATTCTTCATCTCTAAAAAAGATAGCAATAGCATTTTGCAAGCTTTGTAGTAATATTTAACTAAGGCAAGAATCATAAAACTAGTTGGTAAAAGTTATACATGCAGTTAATTATGTAGTCCCAAAGTATCTCCCTGGGAATTATTATCTTTTGCTGTATAGCACACCATTCCCAAGCTTAGTGGCTTAAAACAATAAACATCTACAATTTCCGAATTGTTCCAAAAAGCAACAGAGGAGTGCAAACTCCAATGTAGAGCATTTTTCATAGCTCTGCTGACACACGTTTACCCAAGGAAGTTACATGGCCAAGCCCAGATTCAAAGGATGAAGTAATATACTCCATGTCTGGATGGGAGAAACTGCAAAATCATATTGCAAAGAAGAATGTACACACAAAGGGGAAGGAAGTACCTGAGGCCATTTTTGTAATCCATAGTTCCTTCTCAATTACAATGGAAATTTATAAGGAAAAAATATTCCTTATAGTGAATAAATCTGGTAGACATCATCTTAACCAAGTGATCAAGATTAAAATCACCAATAATGGGATCAGGTGACATTATGAGCCTCATGATGTGATGCACTAAGAAATACACAATATAATTTATTTAGTATTCCAGACCAAAAAATAAAAGCATAATCAACTATAATCATGGGGAAGCAAAAGACAAACCTAAACAGAAACTCCACAAAATATCTGTACTTTTCACATATGACACTGTGATGAAAGTTAAAAATAAAAAAGGCTGAAGAACTATTACAGACTAAAGGATATTAAAGAGACATGACTACTAAATGCAACATGTAATACAACCTGAATTGAATACCCAACTGGAAAAAACACATAACTATAAAGGACATTGGAACAATTGGCAAAATATGAATAAACTCTGTAATATCTCATCTCTAGGTCTTTAATCTATGTTAAATTACAACTACTTTTGTATCAGTATTAAATGTCCTAGTTTTGCTAATTATACTGTGATTACTCTAATGAAATATTTTGGAATAAAAAGGGCCTAGTGGCTACAGTTTGTTCACAATGATTCAGAAACATCTATAGAGAGAATGATATTAACAGTTGTTAAATTTGGGTGAAAAATATAAGGGAATTCTTTGTAGTAAGTTTGCAACATTTTTTAAGTTTGAATTTATTTTTTTTTATGGTAATTCTCTTTTTAACTTTTCATACCATTTTCCACAGCAGCTACACCATTTCACATTCCCACCAACAGTGCACAAAGGTTTCTATTTCTCCACATCCTTGCCAACATTTGCTATTTTCTTTCCCTTTTCCTTCCTCCCTTCTTCCCTTCCCCTCCCTTCCTTCCTTCCTTTCTTTCCTTCTTTTTCTTTCAAATGAGAGGAGAAACCGTCTTCTTATCTTACAAGAAGGTTAGATGTAATAATTTATGTAAATGAGTGTTAAATATAATAAAAATTTATATTGTACTTTTTTTCAAATAGGACACTAAAAATTTATACTTAATCCATAAGGAGTTACTGCACGTATTTGTTTACATAAATGGGATGACCAACACTGTACAATTAATCAGTTATAAGGCACAGAGTGACTTAGATGGAGAATATACTGAAGATATGAATATGAGTTTATCAGGTACACTTGCCCATCCTGTGGTTAACCAAGTAGGCAAATTACATATACACACATATATATGCTGAAATTAAATTGTCAGATTTGGGCAAATTATTAGCAGTGGAGGAGAAGGAAAAATGTATTATATAACTCAGAGAGTTTAAGACTGGATGAGTAGGAGAAAGGAGATGCCTAACATTTCTCTGTTAAGAGAATCAGAAAGCAAGAATTTTATTTTCTAAAGTGAAAATCTAATAATGCTTCTTTTTAATTGTAATACTTCAGTGGCTTTTCATTGCTTTTAAGAAATAGTCTAAAATTCCTACCATGTCCTACAAAACCTTTATAATCTGGGCCCTACTTACCTCCTTAGTACCTACGATGAGCTAAGCACTGGGGTGGGTACTGAAGATAAAGAATAAAGATGGCCCCATTGAACTTAGAGTCTAGTCCTTCATCCAATGAATATCTATGGAATACTTAGACCATGCAACTTGACTACAACAGTGAGCAAAAAGACAATGACTCTGCTTTCACGAATGCTACATTTTGTTGTGCTATGTTCTAAACAAATAAGCGAGTATGTAACTATGGCAGGAGGTAACAAATTCTCAGAAGAAAATTGAAACAGGCCAAGAGCTGAGCTTTCAAACTAGTTTGCCACAAATGATTTTTAGATATCACATGATATATTGATCATCTCACCCATCAGGAGTTGCCAAGTAGGGTGGCCTCAAGTTGCCAGAGTCCATAGCCAGGCAGCCTCTGATCATAAGAAACTTGTTCAGAGCTCTTTGGATAATGGCCCAAGCAAGTGGTATCTGAGCATGTGTTTAATTCTTCCTGTCGCATAGATAAAGAGGTGTTTACTTCTGGACATCTGCTTCAGCATTCAGCTGCAAACAACTGACAAGGGCTCATGCAATGGTTTGAGGATTCTTTTTTCAGGAGCAAAGGAACATCACATGAAGCTCAAAACGTGACCCACTGCAGATGGGGGAGCAAAGAGGTTGGGCAGGAACTTCTAGTGAGCATAGGTCCAGTTAATGACCCAAAGCTCCAGCAACATAAATAACAGACAATCCTATTCTGTATGCAGCTGATTTGCTGTTTTTTGTGGTACCCATGTCAACTGCAGATTGGCTATTTTAATAATGCTTAGGCATTCTTCAAACTCAAGCTTTATAATTATTTTTATTTTTCTGATAATCATTTTGAATATATTTGAAACCCATTTATAGCCACAAAAATTCAAAATCACAACTATTAATGAAATAAAAGTAGAGCTGATATATTTTAGATACCATTTTAACAGATATAAATATTTGGTCATAAAAGTAAATGTTTAAACTCCTTTTTACCTACTTGTCCAAACAAATTTTCTCACCTTTGATGTTGACCAACTATTATATCATCATTGAAAATGTCATGATTAGGAAATATTATAGCTATTTCAAGCATAAATATAAAGTTGAGTTCATGGAGGCAAGATCTCATTAAAATATTTTTTATAGATTTTATTTGGAAGTCAAACAATTCAGTAGATCTTATCTTCCTTGATATATTATTTTTATAATAATAATTTAATAATGTGAAGAAAATGTAACTAATTTTTAACCAAGCTCCATATTACACTAATATTTGCTCTAGTTTATCTCATGATCCACAAAGACCTGTGTCCTTCTTAGCATCTAACATAGTTGCAAATTTAGTTTTCCATATTTGTGTGATTAATGTCTATTTCCTCCAATATACAGCAGGGTAAAGTATAGGTATATAAGGTGGCAGCGGGGGTGGAGGGAGTTGTTGTAGCTTCACTCCAAGCAGGGTGCCTGTTGTACAGTAAACTTTTGTTGTTAATGAATAAATCAATCCAACCACCTATTAATCAACAGCTATGCCTTTCCTGTAAACCTTTCTCTTTTTTATCCTTCCCTTTCCTTTATCATGCTATCTTATCTTTCCTTCCCTTTCCTAGACTTTTTCTCTCCTTGTTTTGAATTCTTGATTGGGCAGTAATGATTAGTGCCAAAGAATTAGGGGAAACAACTAATGTTTAGCCCACTAAAATCTTTCAGCACTACGGAGAGCGACAAATGAGTGTCTCCCAATTAACTTAGGGGTCACACCAGCCTGACTATGCTATTATTTAACATACATTGACAGGGATACGTAAATAGATAGTAAGTAGGCTAATGTGGAAGAAACTAAGCCACTATTCAGCATTCATAAATAGAGATAAATAAGTAGACGGAAAGCAGGACAATGTGGAAAACCACTGGCATTCACTTAAGGGAATGTGGGTTTGCTATCATTTAACCTCTCTGTATCTCCATTAAATCAAAAGGCAAATATGAAGTAAAATGTTAAGTACCATCAGAGTTCAAAACATGAAGCAGTCACATATCCACAACCTCAGAGTTTTTCACTTATATATATATACCATATGGATGTAACCCTTCTTAGAAGATAAATCCCTAGAAAGCAGGGACTGTATCACTGAGTACAACGCCTGGCACATAATGAGTATTAGCCATGTATTCATTAAATATATGTACTAAATTATATCATCCTGTCAATAATATTTCACTTGCTTGTTAAAGGTCAGGAATAATCTATTATATTGGCAAAACTATTTTCACATCTAAGAATCTAGTACTCTCTATTTAAAATTTGAATATGGATGCTTATTGGAAACAACTACATGGCAGGTAAACTTTATTGATTTCTGTATTTTAAAGCTATACTTAAAACATCACCCTCTTGTAATGAAGAATTTTCCAGTGTGTTTTAATTAGTTATTTGAAGCTTTACTCAACTCCAGCATATTAATGTAACAACCACAGGATATTTTAGCCAACAAATAGCTACCATAGCTCTCTACTCCATCAATGCACAAAGATAAAAGCTATCATCTTACAGAGTGAAAGTCAGATATAAGGAACAAAGAAAAGTATCAAAGCCACTATTTTTAATTTTAAATATTAAAAAATGATGCCCAGAATCATATGAGGTTTTCTTTTTCGCCTCACTTTTCTTCAGCTATCCTATTCAAAGCAAATTATTTATGTTGCTACACAATGTGCAAAACAAAAATTATGTGTACTGGACAAGAAAATTTTAAATAGTCAAGTTCATAAATTATTCAATGTTTAACAGGGAACAGGAAGTAGAAAGTATTCAGTAGAGTGTCACAAATTTTTTGTCTTGAACTCTATCTAAATATACAGTTAGAGTCTGGATAAAAGGAGAGAATCTGTTTCACTTTAAATCCATTTGTGTTGCCAAATTTACGTGAAGAGGCAACTGTCTCAACATTAAATGACAGAAAAATGACTATCATTTAGTAAGAAAGGTGAATACAATTAACTGTGAAGAATTTATGAAATTTAAATAAAGACATATTTCACTTTATTTTGAAAGATTAGTAGTTCATATTATACTACAGGTTAAATATAAAAAGTGAACATGTTATTATGATCTTTCATTAATTAGCCTGAAATGCATAATAATCTGTTAAGTCAGAAATATGTAATAGTTATATTATGATATAGAAAGAGGAAATATATATATGTATATATGTATATATATATATATTTCCTTGAAAAATAGAAAGCATTTTACAAATGTAAGGTATTGTAATAACAAGTATAGAATTAAAACTTAACAGATTAAGAAAAATTATGGAACATTTAAACAATAGGCCCCATGATTTTAAACTTAATAGACAATATTAAGGAAGACATGTTAGGGTAGAGTATGCAGTGATGTTTTTTGTTTTTTGTTTTGCTTTTTAACATCTTTATTAAAGTATAATTGCTTTACAATGTTGTGTTAATTTCTGCTGTATAACAAAATGAATCAGCTATACGTATACATATATCCCCATATCCCCTCCCTCTTGCGTCTCCCTGCCACCCTCCCTATCCCACCCCTCTAGGTGGTCACAAAGCACCGAGCTGATCTCCCTGTGCTATGCAGCTGCTTTGCAATGATGTTTTGAGGTACTATTGTCTTGGAACAATCACTAGTATCATATAAAAGCAATCAATTTTATTAGCCATAAAGAGAATAATAATAGACTCCAAGAAGAATTTCATAAACAAGGGAGTTGACCTTTCACGATTTATATACTAAGACGTTAACAATTACTCAAGTTTGTAAAGAAAATAGATTCTAATGTATTTAAGTGTATCTTTTCTCCAAGAATATACAAAACAGTTCTCAAAATCTTTTCATATTTTCAGCTCTATAAATTTTTTTTAGCTATATAAATCTGATTGACATATTTTTGCTGATTCTCTGAACAAAACGTCATTATATATGTACATATGTATGTGTGCACATGTGTGTCTGTGTGTGAATCTATGAATTATAGTAAAATTAACTTTTATAACTTTTAATTTTATGAATGCCCAGAGTTATCTTTCTAAGTGTGCAATTCCTCTAAGATTCTTGAATGTGAAAATCAACTTTTAGAGTTACCTCTCATTAAACACAGAATGGGACTAAGTACACCATGTAACATGTAGGCGTTATATTGACTTTCAAGGATACTTCAGTACTCAATGATGAAATTTTTCAGTGAAAAACTGAAATTAATACTTCCTTCCTCCCAAATCCACAAGCCATGTGAGCTGCCAGTAGCTAGATTTTAAAAATTGATATAAAACTTAGTGTCATATCCTCTAGAAACCCACTGAAGAAAGGAAAGCACAGCAAAAGTTAACTATATTAGAATCAGCTTTTCAAAAGGGGTGCTTCCGCTTCCGTTTCCATCATAAACAAAGCACAGAAATTAGGAAATGAAAAAATCACACTCATATTTACTCATCAACCTATACAAAATTGTGTGTGTATGTGTTTTCATATATACATCATCTTTCTTCTCAAGCTCAGAGGGCCACAATCAGTTTGTAGACTTTAAAGCAAAACAGACATGGAGTAAATGTTCTGACACTTAGCAACAATGTGACCTTGGGCATGTACCTTTCTGAGAAGTCACTTTTTTGTAAAATAAGTATGCACTATATAACAAAGTAGATGTTTTAAGAATTAAATGATGCAGTATATATACCTGGCTCATACTAGGTACCCAAGAAGTGATACTATTTCTAAGTTTCCTGTATTTTAAATGCTGTTGTTATCAATTTTCAAATATAATGGGTTCTTAAGGGGAATCTTAGATTTCATGCTCCCTGCTTTGGGAACAATGTTGGGATAGGAGCTAAGGTGATCAAAACTGAGTACATATCAGAAATTCTCACTGCTTTTCCCCCTCCTCAAATCTCTCAATTCAGTAATGGTTCTAACCCAGAATCAGAATAAACATTTGTACTATGAAGAGTTGCCAAGTCTTAATTGCTACCCCTATCATTTGCACAAGTGCACATGTGCAAGCATCACACACACAACTCTACTTGAGCACACATATTCATACAGATTCCACTTTAAAATGTAAGTTCCATGGGCTTTGTCTGCATTGGTCATAAAAATGTCCCAGTAGACAGAACTGAGTGGCTCTCACTTAATAAGGGCCCAATAAGTAGCATGTATCATCACATAGGCCTATATTCTTCTCTCCTCAATAACCACTGCATACCAGGGGAAAACTGGCTTTTTATCCAACAGTCTCTTCATGATCAACCTTTTTAATGGCCCCTAATTAGGCAATGAATGCTCCTCTGTGAAGAACATCTTGCCAACAACCACCTGCTGAATCCTCTGTAACTTTGCACATAGAAGAAAAGGATACAATCCAACCAATTTAGGACCAACTAAATAAGCAGGTAACTCTCTCTCTCATATTCCTAGTTTGGCCTGAAGTTTATATAGCTAACTGTAGCAAGTACAAAGATGTCCAAAACTGCTAAGGTGTGAAAATGTAGGAAGCTTTTAAGAAGGAACAAGAACAGACGTAGGATCTGTTTTTCAGGACTCAAAGCACTTTGATAATAATAACTGCAACATTTTGCAAATTCAGAACTTTTCTTTACCAAGAATTATGGAAGATAACTTTCATTTTAGCACAATATTTTGCCTTTTGACAGCCCATTTCCAGAGTTTCAGAAGAAAGTAGAAAATTCCTGAATAAATTCACATATTTGCATGTGATTTATTTACCCATTATTGAGAAGTAGATATCTAGGACTTCTTTTTCCCACTTTTTAAATCTACCTTTTAACTACTGACTTTTTGTTATTGGTGCCAAAGGAAAGAAGAGCCAATTTTATACATATAAATTATAAACTTCACCATGATAAACCATGCTACAGAACTATCTGAATTCTAAGCCAATTATTCTATTAATACTGAATAATATTGCAGAATTTACTACAAGGTTTTGCAAAGTCTCCCATTAGAAAGTTCTGAAATGACGATTTTTTTTTTTTGACCGCACCGTGTGTCATGTAGGATCTTAGTCCCCTGACCAGGAATTGAACCCGTGTTCCCTGCAGTGGGAACACAGAGTCTTAACAACTGGACCACCAGGGAAGTCCCTGAAATGATGATTTTTAAGTTTTAAAATAAATATTCACTTTTAAATAGAAATTTAGATGGGTATGTCAATAACATTAGAAAGTGTTCCCCAATCTGCACTTGATAGTCACTATCTGTGGTTCAGAACCAATCTATGTTGTTGCTTTTTTTCTTCTAATATTAATAGTTGGATAGTGTTTTACTCATCTACTTCCTCTGTCAGTTATTAACCTCTCATATTTTGAGATAAATATCAAAGAAAAAGTATTGCCAAAAATAGCTCTCCGGGGCTAAAAGAACACTAGTAAGTTTCCTATTTGTTTCTTCTAGTAAGGGATATATTTCTCTAATAATGTGTCATATTTCAAGATTCAGTACTGGAAATGAAAGCCAATACCAAA
Source organism: Pseudorca crassidens (assembly GCF_039906515.1). NCBI lineage: Eukaryota > Metazoa > Chordata > Mammalia > Artiodactyla > Delphinidae > Pseudorca > Pseudorca crassidens. The sequence goes on from NC_090301.1 coordinate 76,627,308, forward strand.
AAGTAGGGAATAAGTAAGGAGAAACATCAAGCCAGAACCTGATTGGAGACTCACCTGTTTATGAAGAATAGACCTAGCTACAAAGAGCAGTCATGAGGGCTAGAAGCAGTATTCCAGCGACACAACGATTCTAGTAAAACATCTGTAGATATAGGTTTTGTATATGTGTCTTCATGTGTTACAAAACAAAACAAATTAATTCAATATTAGAAAATTAGGATATTTTTCACTAAAAATCTTGATATGTGGCTTGTCTTAAAAATTAGAAGGTCTAGAAAAATTGAACCTACTTTGCTAAATGCAAAATGGAGCTACTTCACTGGACTAAGCAGCTGTCATTGCTCATGTGGATTATTATAACAACCTCCTTTTTCCATCCTTGCCTTCCTTGAATCTATTGTCAACAAAGCAGCTAAACTGATCCCATTAAACACAAGTTAGGTCATGTTACTATTATGCTCAAAACTCTGCACACACCCGCATCTCAGAATCCTTATGGTGGCCTATATCTCTGACACTTTCTCACTCTACTCCAGTCATACTGGCCTTCTTGCTACTTCTCAAATAATTCAGGCATGATTGTGCATGTCCTGTCCCCTCTGCCTATAACACCTTTCCCCTAGAGTTGTATCTTAAGCTTTGACTTAAATGTCATCTTCTCTGTGAAAACTAACCAGGTAATTGAATATTAAGCCACTAACACCCCTATTTCCCTTCCCTAGTTGACTTTCCTTCATGGCTATCACCACATACAGATTTTACTTATGTACCTTATTTATTTTGTGTCCATCTTATAATAGAAACAATTTTAGATAATGAATCTTTGTATATTTTATTTCTTGCTATATCCCATTCTCTGAGAATCTCTGGCCCATAGCCCTTGCTCCATAAGTTTCCTTGAATGAATAAGTGATGGGGTATGATTATTTTCACTACTTTGCTAATGAGGAAACTAGAAGCTAGAGTTATATAATTTGTCCAAGATCATATAACTAAAAAATATAAAAGCTATATTCAAACCTTGTCAGTCTGATATAAGGGCTCAATATCCTAATAATCAGGTTACAAATATATCAAGAAGAAGTATGTGATTTTCAAGGAAAATAGAAAAAAGCATTTCTGTGTGGAGGTACAGAATATTCCTATGTGCATAAATATGCAAACTCTATCTTCATTCTTTTATGTCACCTGTCTGACCTCTAAAATTAAAAGGTCATGACCTTTGACTTAAGCAGTGAAAATGGATAAATCAATGATTGTATTAGTGCTTTGGCCCCATTGCTTCTCCCAGCTGCCTACCTAGCTCTCCTGCTCCACTTTCTCTGGATTAGGATTAACCTATACTAAGGATATTTGTTTGAAATTATAGTGACTTACACTTTTTTCTCATTTGAAATATGAATTATCTTTTGAAGTAGCACATAAATAAAGAAAAGTTCACAAATCACATGTGCATAACTCTGTGAATTTCACAAAGTGAGCACATCTGGGACCAGTATTATGCTAGTAAATATATAACAACTAGTCCCCCCACCTCAAAACAAAACAAAACAAAAGCACATTGAATAAACACGACATCCATAATGTGAATACTCCCAGCATGGCCAGTTTCAAGCTACCAAATTGACGCCAACCAGCTTGCAAAATTAAAAATTTAACAATCAATTCTTGCAACTTGATGCAATGCAGTTGCAACATATCACTAAAACCCAAGAAGCTCTATCATGTTTCTCCTCAAATCACTACTTCGCTCTTTCCCAAAGGTATCCAGTATCCTGATTTCTAACATCTATTTTTTAACCTTAATATAAAGTAATCATACACACTCTTTCACATAGGGTTTCTTTCTCTCATTTTTGTGTTTATGAAATGTGCCCATGTGTTAAAAGTACTGGTAGATCATTAATTATCAATGCAGTATAGTATTCTGTATGATGCTATGATTTATACTCTTCTTTAGAGCTGGCAAACATTTAGTTTGATTCTAGTCATTGGTTATACAAATAATATTGCTATGAAAATTCTGACGGATGTCCTTTGGTAAACACATACACTCATTTCTGGAGGCTGATATTCGCCACACTTTCTTCCTTAGAGAAGAATTGATGAAATCAGAGGCTATATCAGATTTATTTGAAACGGCCAAAAATGGTTCCAAAGTAATTGCATGAATTTACACTACTGACTAGAGTGTGTGGGAATTCCAGTTTCTTCACATTTTTATGTAGGCAAGAAATTTTTAGTCTTTTAAAATTTTATGCATTCTGGCATGATATATCTCATTTGGATTTCAATTGATTTCCCTAATGACTGCTGAGATCAGATCAGTACTTTATTCTTTTTTAAAGCTGAATAATATTCAGTTGCATAGATACATTACATTTTATTTATTAATTCATTCAACATTTGAATTTGTTTTCACTTTTTTTCCTATTATGAATTATACCGCTATGAACACTCATATATGAGTTTTGGGTGGACATAGGATTTCATTTTTCTTGAGTATATACCTAGGAGTAGAAGTGCTGGGTCATACAGTAGCTCTGTGTTTCACATTTTAAGGATTTGCCAGACCCTCTTCCAAAGCAGCTGCAACATTTTAAAGTCCCACCAGCAGTGTGTGAAGGTTACAATTTCTCCATATCATTGACAATACTAGCTATTATGTCTTTTTGATTATAGCCAACCTAGTGAGTGTGAACTGGTATCTCATTGTGGCCTTGATATTCATTTTTCTGATGGCTAATGATGTTGAATATTTTTTCATGTGTTTATTGGCATTTGTAATCTTCTTTGGAGAAATGTTTATTCAGGTCCTTTGCCCATCTTTTGTTTGTTTTTCCTTTGCCCACTTTTTAATCAGATTATTTTTCTTCTTATTATTGAGTTCTAAGAGCTCTCAATCTTTTTTATGATTACTGCATTAGATGTCTTTTTCAAGAATCATTTCCCCACTCCTAGGTCATGAAGATATTCTCTGATGTTAATTTCCAGAAGCATTACTGATTCATCTTTGACATTTGAATTTATATTATGTTGGAATTTATATATATATATATATATATATATATATATATATATATATATTTTTTTTTTTTTTTTTGCTGTACACAGGCCTCTCACTGTTGTGGCCTCTCCCGTTGTGGAGCACAGGCTCCGGACGCACAGGCTCAGTGGCCATGGCTCACGGACCCAGCCGCTCCACGGCATGTGGGATATTCCCGGACCGGGGCACGAACCCGCGTCCCCTGCATCAGCAGGCGGACTCTCAACCACTGCGCCACCAGGGAAGCCCCTGGAATTAATTTTTAATATACGATATAGGTCAAGATTAACCCTTTCTATGTGGATATTTAATTGATTCAATACCATTTATTGGGAAAACAATCTATTTCTCACCATTCTTAAATTCTAACTTTGTCACAAATATAGTGTTTATATACATGTAGAACTGTTTCCAGAGTCTATATCATTGCAAGATATATTTCATAGTAATATCACATTGTCAGAATTAATATAGTATGATAATGTTTTGATTTCTGTAGCTGAATTGTCCATTTTTCTTCCTCTTCTTCAGGATTGACCTGATTATTCTTAGCCCTTTGCATTTCCGTACATATTTTAGAATCATTCTGTCCATTTTCCCTCCAAATCTGCTTGGTTTTGTTTGAGTTATACTGAAACCATATATTAATTTGTGAAGAATTGAATCTTAAAAAAAAAAAAAAAAGGGACTTCCCTGGCAGTCCAGTGGTTAAGACTCCACACTTCCAATGCAGGGGGGCATGGGTTCGATCCCTGGTTGGGGAACTAAGATCTCACATGCCGTGTGGCACGGCCAAAAAAAAAAAAAGAATCTTTAAAATATTGACTCTTCCTATTTGTTAATATGTTATATGCTCCCATTTATTGTTTCCTTTGTTTACTTTCAATAATATTTGAAGTTGCCTTTGCAAATATTTTGTGCATTTTTATTACATCCTGAGGAATTTGACTTCATTTGATAACATAAATTGTATTTTTTAATTTATTTTAAAATTATTTCTGAAATTTGGAAACATAATTGCTTTTTATATATTAATTTTATATCTAGCAACATATTTCTAACAGTTTATCTGTGGTTACTTTTGGATTTTCTAGGTCCTTAACTGTTACTTGTAATAATGACAATTGTATTTCTTTCTTTCCAATACGTATAGATTTATAGATTTGTTGAGGTATAATTAACATATAATGAACTTCAGAGACTTAGAGTGTACAATTTGATGAATTCTGACATATATGTACACCCTTAAAACTATCACTACAATGAATAATGAACATATCCATCAGCCCACAAAATTTCTGCATGTGTTTTTGTAATTGCTCCCTCATGAGTTTCACACCAACTCCCTTCCCTTTTCTAAGGCAATCATTATTTTGCTTTATGTCACCATAAATTAATTTGCATTTTCTAGAATTTTATATATATGAATTACACAGTTTATATTATTTTTTGTCTGATTATTTTGGTATTAATCCACATTGTTGCATGTATCAGTAGTTCATTCTTTTTCATTGCTGAGGGGTATTCCATATACATATCAAAATTTGTTTATCCATTTGTCTGTTGATGGATACTTGGTAGTTTCCAGATTTGGGTTCTTACAAATAAAGTTGCTATGAACATTTGTGTACAAGTCTTTCTGTGGATATATGCTTTTATTTATTTTGACTAAATACCTGAGAATTAAATGGCTGTTACATGGCTGTTATATGTTTAAAGTTTTTAAAAATCACCATAGTTTTTTTTTCAGTACTTATACCATTTTACAGTGTGTGTTCCACTGTCGTTGCATGGGTTGTTCAATAAATTTTAATTAAGTCAATTCAGTTGATAGTGTTTTTCAAGTCTTTTATTTAAGTACTGATTTTCCATGTCCTTCTTCTATCACTTATAGAAAGAGCACTGTTGATATCTTTAAATATTTATAAATATGTCTATTTCTCCTTTCATTGCTTTGCATTTTTGTTTTATGTATTTTGAAATTCCAAAAACCTTGTTGACTAGGTAACCTACTTCATCTAATATTACCATAACCACTGCAGCCTGAATGTTTGCATAGTATTGATATACATTTAAAGTATCTTTCTTGTAAACAGTGTATAGTTAAGTTTTTTTTTTTTTAAGTTATTCAGTCTGGCAATTTCTGCCTTTTAATTTTTGTGTTTAGACCATTTACATTTAATGTGACTATTAATAGAGTTGGATTTAAATCTATCATCTTGCTCTTTGTTTTCTATTTATTGCATGTATTAATTACTTGTTTCCTTTTTCTTCTATTTCTGCCTCCTTTTAGATTGAGTAATTTTATGACTCCATTATATCTCCTTTTTTGGATTATTAGCTGTAATTCTTGTTATTTTGACAAATGATTTAAGATTAATAGTATACATCTTTAACTTACCACAGTCTGCCTTCAAGTAATATTATATGTCACATATAGTATAGACCTTACAACAGTATACTTTATTTCCCTTCTTCCAACCTTCATGCTATTCATGTTATACTTCTTATTTCTTCATTGATTGAAAATTTTATAATACATTTTTATCACTTTTGCTTTAAATCATTCATTATCTTAAAAAAAGATATTAAAACTAAGAAACACGGTCTTTTATATTTATCTATATATTTACACATTTGGTGCCTTCGTTCATTTGTGTAGATACATGGTTTTATGTGGCATCATTTTTCTTCTGCCTAAAGAGGTTTCATTATAATTTGCTATAGTGAAGATCTGCTGGCAACTAATTCTGTCAGCTTTTCTTTCTCTCTAAAAGTCCTTAATTGGCTACATTTTTTAAAAGAAATTTTCCCTTATATAGGATAAGGATATACAATTCAAGATTGATTGTGGCGTTTCATTTTTCTCAGCATTTCAAAGATATTGCTTCATTACCTTAGACTTGAATTATCTTCAACAAGAATTACACTGAAAGTTTTTCTTTGTCCCTCTGAATGTAATGTCTTTTTTTTTTCTCTTGGTAATTCTGAGATTTTATTACTTATTTTAAGCAATTTGATTATGCTAAGTTACAGTGTAGTTTTCTTCTTTCTTGAGGAGATTTTAAAACTATGGGTTTAGAGTTTCCATCAAATGTGGTAAATCTGTAAATCTTTATTTTATTTTATTTTATTATTATTATTATTTAAAAATCTTTATTGGAGTATAATTGCTTTACAATGGTGTGTTAGTTTCTGCTTTATAACAAAGTGAATCAGCTATACCTATACATACATCCCCATATCTCTTCCCTCCTACATCTCCTTCCCTCCCACCCTCCCTACCCCACCCCTATAGGTGGTCAGAAAGCACCAAGCTAATCTCCCTGTGCTATGCAGCTGCTTTCCACTAGCCATCTATTTTACATTTGGTAGTGTATATATGTCCATGCCACTCTCTCACTTCGTCGCACCTTACCCTTCCCCCTTCCCGTGCCCTCAAGTCCATTCTCTACATCTGCGTCTTTATTCCTGCCCTACCCCTAGGTTCTTCAGAACCTTTTTTTTTTTTTAGATTCCATATATATGTGTTAGCGTACAGTATTTCTTTTTCCCTTTCTGAGTTACTACACTCTGTATAACAGACTCTAGGTTCATCCACCTCACTACAAATAACTCAATTTCATTTCTTTTTATGGCTGAGTAATATTCCATTGTATATATATGCCACATCTTATTTATCCATTCACCTGTCGATGGATACTTAGGTTGTTTCCATGTCCTGGCTATTGTAAATAGAGCTGCAATGAACATTGTGGTACATGACTCTTTTTGAATTACGGTTTTCTCAGGGTATATGCCCAGTAGTGGGATGGCTGGGTCATATGGTAGTTCTATTTTTAGTTTTGAAAGGAACCTCCATACTGTTCTCCATAGTGGCTGTATCAATGCACATTCCCACCAACAGTGTAAGAGGTTTTCCTTCTCTCCACAGCCTCTCCAGCATTTATTGTTTGTAGATCTTTTGATGATGGCCATTCTGACCAGTGTGAGATAATATCTCATTGTAGTTTTGATTTGCATTTCTCTAATGCTTAATGATGTTGAGCATTCTTTCATGTGTTTGTTGGGAATCTGTATATCCTCTTTGGAGAAATGTCTATTTAGGTCTCCTGCCCATCTTTGGACTGGGTTGTTTGTTTCTTTGATATTGAGCTGCATGAGCTGCTTGTAAATTTTGGAGATTAATCCTTTGTCAGTTGCTTCATTTGCAAATAATTTCTCCCATCCTGAGGGTTGTCTTTTCATCTTGTTTATGGTTTTTTGCTGTGCAAAAGCTTTTAAGTTTCATTAGGTCCCATTTGTTTATTTTTGGTTTTATTTCCATTTCTCTAGGAGGTGGGTCATAAAGGATCTTGCTGTGATTTATGTCAGAGTGTTCTGCCTATGTTTTCCTCTAAGAGTTTGATAGTGTCTGGCCTTACATTTAGGTATCTAATTCATTTTGAGTTTATTCTTGTGTATGGTGTTAGGGAGTGTTCTAATTTCATTCTTTTACATGTAGGTGTCCAGTTTTCCCAGCATCACTTATTGAAGAAGCTGTCTTTTCTCCACTGTATATTCTTGCCTCCTTTATCAAAGATAAGGTGATCATAGGCGAATGGGTTTATCTCTGAGCTTTCTATCCTGTTCCATTGATCTATATTGCTGTTTTTGTGCCAGTACCATACTGTCTTGATTACGGTAGCTTTGTAGTACAGTCTGAAGTCTGGGAGCCTGATTCCTCCAGCTCCGTTTTTTTTTTCTCAAGATTGCTTTGGCTATTTGGGGTCTTTTGTTTTTCCATACAAATTGTGAAATTTTTTGTTCTAGTTCTTTGAAAAATGCCAGTGGTAGTTTGATATGCATTGCATTGAATCTGTAGATTGCTTTGGGTAGTAGAGTCATTTTCAAAATGTTGATTCTTGCAATCCAAGAACATGGTATATCTCTCCATCTGTTTGTATCATCTTTAATTTCTTTCATCAGTGTGTTATAGTTTTCTGCATACAGGCCTTTTGTCTCCTTAGGTAGGTTTATTCCTAGGTATGTTATTCTTTTTGTTGCAATGGTAAATGGAAGTGTTCTCTTAATTTCACTTTCAGATTTTTCATCATTAGTGTACAGGAATGCAAGAGATTTCTGTGCATTAATTTTGTATCCTGCTACTTTACCAAATTCATTGATTAGCTCTAGTAGTTTTCTGGTAGCATCTTTAGGATTCTCTATGTATAGTATCATGTCATCTGCAAAGAGTGACAGCTTTATTTCTTCTTTTCCCATTTGGATTCCTTTTATTTCTTTCTCTTCTCTAATTGCTGTGGCTGAGATTTCCAAAACAATGTTGAATACGAGTGGGGAGAGTGGGCAACCTTATCTTCTTCCCGATCTTAGGGGAAATGGTTTCAGTTTTTCACCACTGAGGATGATGTTGGTTGTGGGTTTGTCATATATGGCCTTTATTATGTTGAGGTAAGTTCCCTCTTTGCCTACTTTCTTGAGGGATTTGTTTGTTTGTTTGTTTGCGGTACGAGGGTCTCTCACTGTTGTGGCCTCTCCCGTTGCAGAGCACAGGCTCCAGACGCGCAGTCTCAGTGGCCATGGCTCACAGGCCCAGACGCTCCGCAGCATGTGGGATCTTCCCAGACCGGGGCACGAACCCGTGTCCTCTGCATCGGCAGGCAGACTCTGAACCACTGCGCCACCAGGGAAGCCCTCTTGAGGGTTTTTATAATAATGAGTGTTGAATTTTGTTGAAAGCTTTTTCTGCATCTACTGAGATGATCATATGTTTTTTTTTCTTCAATTTTTAATATTGTGTATCACATTGATTGATTTGTGTATACTGAAGAATCCTTGCATTACTGGGATAAACCCCACTTCATCATGGTGTATGATCCTTTTAATGTGTGTTGGATTCTGTTTGCTAGTAGTTTGTTGAGGATTTTTGCATCTATGTTCATCAGTGATATTAGCCTGTAGTTTTCTTTCTTTGTGATATCTTGTCTGGTTTTGTTATCAGGGTGATGGTGGCCTCGTAGAATGAGTTTGGGCGTATTCCTCCCTCTGCTATATTTTGGAAGGTTTGAGTATGATAGGTGTTAGCTCTTCTCTAAATGTTTGATAGAATTCACCTGTGAAGCCATCTGGTCCTGGGCTTTTGTTTGTTGGAAGATTTTTAATCACAGTTTCAATTTCAGTGCTTGTGATTGGTCTGTTTATATTTTCTATTTCTTCCTGCTTCAGTCTCAGAAGGTTGTGCTTTTCTAAGAATTGGTTCATATCTTCCAGGGTGTCCATTTTATTGGCATAGAGTTGCTTGTAGTAATCTCTCATGATCCTTTGTATTTCTGCAGTGTCAGTTGTTACTTCTCCTTTTTCACTTATAATTCTGTTGATTTGAGTCTTCTCCCTTTTTTTCTTGATGAGTCTTGCTAATGGTTTATCAATTTTGTTTATCTTCTCAAAGAATCAGTTTTTAGTTTTATTGATCTTTGCTATTGTTTCCTTCATTTCTTTTTAATTTATTTCTGATCTGATCTTTATGATATTTTCCTTCTGCTAACTTTGGGGGGTTTTTTGTTCTTATTTCTGTAATTGCTTTAGGTGTAAGGTTAAGTTGTTTATTTGAGATGTTTCTTGTTTCTTAAGGTGGGATCGTACTGCTACAAACTTCCCTCTTAGAACTGCTTTTGCTGCATCCCATAGGCTTTGGGTCACTGTGTTTTCATTGTCATTTGTTTCTAGGTATTGTTTTATTTCCTCTTTGATTTCTTCAGTGATCTCTTGGTTATTAAGTAGTGTATTGTTTAGCCTCTATGTGTTTTTAGTTTTTACAAAGTTTTTTCCTGTAATTGATATCTAGTCTCATAGCATTGTGGTCAGAAAAGATACTTGATACAGTTTCAATTTTCTTAAATTTACCAAGCCTTGATTTGTGACCCAAGATATGATGTATCCTGGAGAACGTTCCATGAGCACTTGAGAAAAAAGTGTATTCTGTTCTTATTGGATGGAATGTCCTATAAATATCAATTAAGTCCATCTTGTTTAATGTATCATTTTAAGCTGTGTTTCCTTATTTATTTTCATTTTGGATGATCTGTCCATTGGTGAAAGTGGGGTGGTAAAGTCCCCTACTATTATCATGTTACTGTTGATTTCCCCTTTTATGGCTGTTAGTATTTGCCTTATGTATTGAGGTGCTCCCATGTTGGGTGCATAAATATTTACAACTGTTATACCTTCTTCTTGGATTGATCCATTGATCATTATGTAGTGTCCTTCTTTGTCCTTCTTTGTCTCTGGTAATAGTCTTTGTTTTAATGTCTGTTTTGTCTGATATGAGAATTGCTACTCCAGTTTTCCTCTGATTTCCATTTGCATGGAATATCTATTTCCATCCCCTCACTTTCAGTCTGTATGTGTCCCTAGGTCTGAATTGGGTCTCTTGCAGACAGCATATATATGGGTCTTGTTTTTGTATGTATTCAGCCCGTCTATGTCTTTTGGTTGGAGCATTTAATCCATTTACATTTAAGGTAAGTATCAATATGTATGTTCCTATTACCATTTTCTTAATTGTTTGGGGTTTTTTATTGTAGGTCTTTTCCTTCTCTTATGTTTCCTGCCTAAAGAAGTTCCTTTAGCATTTCTGGTGAAGCTGATTTGGTAGTGCTGAATTCTCTTACCTTTTTGTTGTCTGTAAAATTTTTAATTTCTCCGTCGAATCTGAATGAGATCCTTGGTAGGTAGAGTAATCTTGGTTGTAGGCTTTTCTCCTTCATCACTTTAAATATGTCCTGCTACTCCCTTGTGGCTTGCAGAGTTTCTGCTGAAAGATCAGCTGTTAACCTTATGGGGATTCCCTTGTATGTTATTTGTTGCTTTTCCCTTGCTGCTTTTAATATGTTTTCTTTGTATTTAATTTTTGATAGTTTGATTAATATGTGTCTTGGCGTGTTTCTCCTTGCATTTATCCTGTATGGGACTCTTTGTGCTTTTTGGCCTTGATTAACTATTTCCTTTCTGATATTAGGGAAGTTTTCAACTATAATCTCTTCAAATATTTTATCAGACCCTTTCTTTTTCTCTTCTTCTTTTGGGACCCCTATAATTCGAATATTGGTGTGTTTAATATTGTTTCAGAGGTCTCTGACACTGTTCTCAATTCTTCTCACTCTTTTTTCTTTATTCTGCTCTGCAGTAGTTATTTCCACTATTTTATCTTCTAGGTCACTTATCCTTTCTTCTGCCTCAGTTATTCTGCTATTGATTCCTTCTAGAGAACTTTTAATTTCACTTATTGTGTTGTTCATCATTGTTTGTTTGCTCTTTAGTTCTTTTAGGTCCTTGTTAAACGTTTCTTTTATTTTCTCCATTCTATTTCTAAGATTTTGGATCATCTTTACTATCATTATTCTGAATTTTTTTTCAGGTAGACTGCCTATTTCCTCTTCATTTCTTAGGTCTAGTGGGTCTTTACCTTGTTCCTTTATCTGCTGTGTGTTTCTCTGTTTTCCCATTTTGCTTAACTTACTGTGTTTGGGGGGTCTCCTTTTTGCAGGCTGCAGGTTTGTAGTTCCTGTTGTTTTTGGTGTCTGCCCCCAGTGGCTAAGGTTTGTTCAGTGGCTTGTGTAGGCTTCCTGCTGGAGGAGACTAGTGTCTGTGTTCTGGTGGATGAGGTTGGATCTTATCTTTCTGGTGGACACGTCCACGTCTGGTGGTGCTGGGATGAATTGGGGCACTGGGAAGCTGTAAATATTTCTTAATATTTCCTCTATCACCTCCTTCCACCCTCATTGGGATCTCTAGTTACACCAAGGTTACTTGAAGATGTCCCATAGATCCTGATGCTCCTCCACTGTTTTTTTTTTAGTCTTTTATCTCCTGTATCACTTTAGTTTCTGTTACTATTCTACATTTTCTTCTACAATGTCTTATCTGCATTTACTCTTATTCTGTTCATTTCTCATCTCAGAAATTTTATTTTTCACCTCTAGTTGTTTGATTTGTTACTTTTTAAATATATATTCGCATTTCCTAATCATGCACAATCTTTCCCCATCATCTAAATATATGGAATATAGTTATAAAAATTGTTTTAATGTCCATGTCTATTATTTACCATACATGTCTCCTCTGTTTCTGTTTCTACTGATTGATTTTTCACCACATTATGAATCAGATTTTCCAGCTTCTTTCCTGGTAATTTTTGCTTGGATGACAGACATTGAATGCTGAAATTTTTGTATTTCTATACATTTCCTTGGGCTTTGTTCTGAAACACAGCTAATTTGTCTGGCGATAGATTGATATTTTTCAAGGCTAGATTTTGAGATTTGTTAGACAGGACCAGAACAGCTTTTATTCTAGGCTTTTTCCCCATTATAGAGATGAAATCGTTCTGATGACTCTATCTAGCGTCCTACTAATAGGAACAGAATCCATTCCCAGGCCTGTGTGAACTCCAAGGATTGCTCTTTCTGCTTTGGCAGTCCCAGGTAGGTTCTACACATATATGCTTATTAGTACTCAGCTGACTATTTAGAGAGCCCATTACAGACTTCTGGAGTTCTCTGTGCAGCTCTCCAGACTTCTGCTTTGCAAACTCTACAAGCCTGGCCTCTCTGCCCTCCCTGTCCTCCCAGTTCTGTCCCCTCAACTCAGGGAGACTGCTGAGACCTATCTCAGTTTTCTCTCCCTACATTCTCAAGGTCACAAACTGTGGTAATTGTAGAACCCACCTTGTTGTTTCCCCTTTCTGATAGATCGGTATCTTCCATTGCCCAATCATCGCTGTCTGAAAACTGTTTTTTCATACATTTTGCTGGAAGCAGAATTCTAACCCTTTTATCATTATTCCCTTTCCTGCCTCATTTCACTGCTAAGCAAGAATACAATATTGAATTCAGTTCATTATTGATATAAGAGACTTAAGAGCAGACATTGTTGTCTTGTTCTATTCTCTAAGGGGAAGCTCTAGATAGTCCACTATTTAGTATGATTTTTGTGGTAGAATTGTGTGATGTTCTTTTTCAGCTAAGGTAGTTTTTTCTATTCCTAGTTTCATCCTGAATATTTTAACTTTTCTCATGTGCTTTTTCTGCTTCCATTGAGATAACAATATAGTTTTTACTACCTTATTCTGTTAGTGCAGTGAATTGAATATTAAAACAATCTTACACTCCTGGAATATATCCAACCTGATCTTGATATAGTATTTTTCCATATTTCATTGGTTTTGATTGCTAATACTGTATCTAAATATTTTTACAGCTAAATAAATGAGAGAGAATGACCTGTAATTTTCTTTCTTCTAATGTCCTTGTCAGGTTTTGAGATCAAGATTTTGCTGGTCTTGGAAAATAAATGTTTCTATTCTCTGAAAGAATTTTCATAATATTATACAATATCTTTCTTTGATATACTGTAGAAGTCACCAATTAAACCATCTGAGCCAGTAATTTCTTTGGGAAGATTTTCAAATATAGATTTGATTACTTTAATAGCTATGAAAACTTCAGATTATCTATTTCATATTGTTTCCATTTGGGGTAACTTTATTTTTAGCCTAAGAATTTGTGTATTTCTCTACATTTTTATTTTTATGGCATAGGGTTTTTTTTTTCATTATTTCCTCATATTATGTTTTTATTACCTGTAAGGTCTGTAATGATACTCACCTTTTCTAAAATTCCTGTTATTGGTAAATAGTATTTCTTCAGATTTCTTGATAGGTAATATTACCAGATTAATTTCACTAGTGTTTTCCAAGAAACAACATTTGGCTTAGTTGGTTTTCTCTCTTTCATATTTGCTTTCTAGTCATTAATTTCTATTCTCATATTTACTATTTTTCTCTTCCTACATTGTTCACATTTAATTTACTTATACTTTTCTGACTTCTTGAGATGGAATCTTAGAGACTAATTTTCAGCCTAAGTGTATCTGGTGGACACCATCAATGCCTTGCTCAAATCCTCTTGTATTCATTTTACCAGTGCTATATACCCATCTCCTTGTTTCTATCTTCTTTGTTGCTGACCATGGATAGCTATAATCTTTCTCTGAGTATTACCCTCAGGATACTGAAACTACCTCATCCATGAAGATCCATAAGTGCCCAGGAGCTTAAATCCCTCTTGTATGGTACATAGATTCCCTCAAATACCTTTTACCAGTGACTTTGAATCTCCCAGTTTCTGGCTTGCAGTTGAGACCATCCTCAAAGAATTCCCTTTGGAATACTTAAGCCACGTTGACTATTTGGAGAGGTTGAAGTGCCTAGAAGTTTACACCTTCCCGGAATAGACTAGTCAATTGCTAACTGATTCAGAGGCCCAGAAGCCTTCTCTCTGGCTTCCAGAGGAGACTCACACTGAGACAAAGTTTTCTCTCTAGAGTTCTTCACAGGATCAGACTGAGGTTGAGTTTTTAGAGGAAATCACATATTTTGTGGCTTTTTACATTTCAGCAACCTGCTTTCTCACTCACTCCTTTATCAGTTTCTCTCTGGAGCATTTCCCAATACATCCTTGACTTAGGGAGAGCTTCTGGGAAAATCAAACCTAATACATACTGCACATTTTCCTCTAAGCACTGCTTTAGCTGGATAACACTAATTTGATATATATTTTAATTTTATTATCACTTAGCTCAAAATGTTTTCAAATTTTCATTATAATTACATTTTTACCCCTGGATTATTTAGAATTATGTTGCCTAATTTCTAAATATGTGGAAATTTTCATGATATCTCTATTACTGATTCCTAGTTTATTTCCAGTATGATCAGAGAAAACATTCTGTATGATTTCATTTTTTTCAATTTTTTTTTTAGGACTTTGGTATATGTTCCATATCTACATCACTCTTTTTTAGTTTGGGGTGCAATATTATGTGTGTTGGGTATGTGTGTTAATGAGCACATATATTTGTTAATCATGTTATTCAAATCTATTTTTTATTTTTGTCTGCTTCTATGAGTTACTGAGAGACTTGTATTCAGAATCCTTGGTTATGCTTGTAGATTTGTCTATTTACTCAAATCTGTCAATCTTTCTATATAATTTGAAGGGAGGTTAGTATTAGACGCATTAAAATTTACAATTGCAATATAAATAATCTATCCTGGTAGACAGATCCCTTTATCATTGTGAAATATGTTATTTATATTAATACTTTTTTTCTTAAATTCTTTGATAATCATTTGACTACACTGGGTTTTTGGTTAGTTTTTACATGCAATATAATTTTTCATGCTTTTACTTTCAATTTTCATGTATCCTTATATTTGTTTCTCTTATAAACAGCATGACTTATATTTTGTTTCTATATTTATTTTAGAAATCTTTACTGGAAAAAAATTGTTTTAATGTGGACATCTCTACAGGTTATCTAATTCTAGCCTTTTGTTATCTTTGAGCTATTTCATAAATCGGTAAATTTGTATATATGCAAATGATGTCTGGTTTGGTGGAGATTTATCTTTCCTCCCATACAGAGGAAAAAAGTTTCCCACTATATACATATTCATTTTATTATTCCTGATTTATAAATATGCCTGTTCTTAGAATTCTCTTTTGAACTGGTTATAACATATGCCAAGTTTACTCATGAATCTGAGTTAAACTCTTTAATAATAAGTGTTTATTTTTATTTCTATATTAGACTCATGAATTAATTTGCTATGAGAATTATCTATTATCATCTTCACATTAAATTTAGACCATTTGCATTTAATGTGATTTCTACTTAAGTTTAAATCTACTATCTTACAAATGTTTTCTATTTGTCCCCCCTATTTTCCTTTTTTTTTTTTGATTAATTGCTGTTTTCAGCACTTTTAAAATCTTCATTCACTTTTCTTTTAATTGGGATACAGTTTTACAATGTTGTGTTAGTTTCTACTGTACAGTGAAGTGTACTCCCGTGCTGTATAGCACAGGAGTTCCCTGTCCTATACAGCATGATCTTATTAGTTACCTATTGTATACATATTAGTGTACATATGTCAATCCCAATCTCCGAATTCATCCCACCCCCCACCCTCCCCCCCGTTTCCCCCCTTGGTGTCCATACATTTGTTCTCTACATCTGTGTTTCTATTTCTGCCTTGCAAATTGGTTCATCTGTACCATTTTTCTAGATTCTACACATATGCCTTAATATATGGTATTTGTTTTCCTCTTTCCTATTTACTTCACTCTGTATGACAGTCTAGGGCCATCCACGTCTCTACAAATGACCCAATTTCATTCCTTTTTATGGCTGAGTAATATTCCATTGTATATATGTACCACATCTTCTTTATCCATTCTTCTGTTGATGGACATTTAATTTGCTTCCATGTCCTGGCTATTATAAATAGTGCTGCAGTGAACATTGGGGTGCATGTGTCTTCCTGAATTATGGTTTTCTCTGAGTATATGCCCAGTAGTGGGATTTCTGGGTCATATGGTAATTCTATTTTTAATTTTTAAGGAACCTCCATACTGTTCTCCACAGTGGCTGTATCAATTTACATTCCCACCAACAGTGCAAGAGGGTTCCCTTTTCTCTATCTCCTCTCCAGAATTTATTGTTTGTAGATTTTTTGATGATGTCCATTCTAACTGGTGTGAGGTGATACCTCATTGTAGTTTGATTTGCATTTCTCTAATAACTAGTGATGTTGAGCATCTTTTCATGTGACTCTTGGCCAGCTATACGTCTTCTTTGGAGAAATGTCTATTTAGGTCTTCTGCCCAATTTTTGATTGGGTTGTTTGTTTTTTTAATATTGAGCTGCATGAGCTGTTTATATATTTTGGAGATTAATTCTTTGTCCATTGATTTTTTTGCAAATATTTTCTCCCATTCTGAGTGTTGTCTTTTTGTCTTGTTTATGGTTGCCTTTGCTGTGCAAAAACTTTTAATTTTCATTAGGTCCCATTTGTTTATTTTTGTTTTTATTTCCATTACTCTAGGAGGTGGGTCAGAAAAGATCTTGCTGTGATCTCATTCCCTTTTTAAGTATGCATTTTGTTTTCTTGATGAATATCTGTATATATTACAACACACATTCTATTTTTGTTTCTTCTCTGACAATGGTAGTGTTTTGATAACTTTCTCTCTCTTTACCTCTCTCCCACATTGTATGTATTCTGATCCTCTATTTGAATTCTACATATATTTAAACGCCTGATATAATAATTATCAGTGTTTTACAAAACATTTATTTGGATTTCCCCATTTATTTATCATTTTTCATGCATCTTCCTTTATTTCTTTATTTTTATATTAAATCATTTTGCTTCTGCCTGAAGAACTTTCTTTAGTAATTTTTTAGTACCTATATACTGATACAGAAGTCCCTAAATTGTTGTTAGTCTGGAAAAGCCTTTCCTTTACTTTGCCTTTATTCTTGAAGGATATTTTAGGGGGATGGCAGTTTCTCTCAGCACCTTAAAGATGTAATTTTACTGTCTTATTTTCTCCTTTATTTCTGTTGAGAAATCAGCTCCCTTGTTGTTTATTCTTGGAAAATAATACACTTTTACCCTGGCTGCATTTAAGATTTGTGTTTGGTTTATAAAAGTTTGACAGTGGTATACTGAAGTGTGATAATTTATATTTATCCTGCTTGGGTTTCAAAGAAATTCTTGAATAGCTTAATATCCATATTAGTCGGTGTTCTCCAGGACAAATAGGATTGCGTATGTGTGTAAAACAAATTTGGTTCATGCTGTGATTATGGAGGCTGAGAATTCCCAAGATCTGTATATAGTTGGCAAGCTAAAGACCCAGGAGAGACAATGTGTAGTTCTAGTCTGAGTCCAAAGGCCTGAGAACCAGGAGTGCTGATGGGATAAGTTCCAGTCTGAAAGCTGGCCAACTCAAGAACCAAGAAGAACTCATGTTTCAGTCTGAGTCTGAAGGCCAAAAAAATACCAGTGTTCCAACTCAAGCCATTAGGCAGGAGGAGATCCTTATTACTAAGACTTTTTGCTCTATTCAGGCCTTCAGTTGATTAGATGAGGTCTTCTCACATTAGGTGGAGCAATCTGCTTTACTCAGTCCACCAATTCAAAGGTGGAAAACCCTCACAGACATATCCAGAATAACGACTGACCAAATGTCTGGGCACTCCATGGCCCAGTCAAGTTGACACATAAAATTAACCATGACAATATCTATTGCCAATTTTGGAAAATATTCACCACTATGTCTTCAAATATTGCCTCTGCCCATTCTCCTTTCTCTCATTCTGGAACCTCCAAAATACCAATGCTTTATCTTTTTATCATGTCTCATAAGCTCTTTTTACATACTCTGCATTCTTTTTATTCTCTGTACTTCAGAATAGATAGTTCCTATTGACATATTTTCCAGTTCACTAATCTTCTTTTTTGCTATGTTTAATTTGCTATTATATATTTATATATGTATTAAATTCTTAATAAAATCTATTGTATTTTTTTCAGTTCTAGAATGTCCAATATATTCTATTTTATATATTCCAGTTTCTTGGTGACATTTTCAATTTTGTGATAGATTTTCTAGGGTACTTTAATCTCAGTTATTTTAAAGTCCATGTATGATTACTCCAATATTTGGATTATTTGGTGGAGTAATTTGTTTTCCTTTTCCTCTGATTTTTATTTTATAATTTGCCTTTCTTTTGGCAGTGTTGATATTTTTATTTTTTTATTATATGCCAGTCCTTGTGTATAAAAAAAAAAATTAATCAGGTTCTAACTGATATAGTCTCTTTCCATAAGAAAAAAATACATACTTCTGATTTATTGCAGGCAGTCTGAATAAGAAAAGATGACCTTCATCCAGTTGGGGACTGAGCTAGTTTGAAGATTTTTTTCAGTCCTTTGTGAAAGCTGGTGTATTTCCAGGTCACTCTTGCTCTCAGGTTGTGACACTTTCAGGTTCCCAAATGTACTACCCAGGACCTCTTCTCTTTGATACTCTCTGTTCTCCAATATTTGTCTCATCAGTTTATGAGACGTCTGAAAATCTGTGCAGTTACTTATCCATTAAATGCCTCTTTTTGTTTAACTTCTTGGTCTCTCACCTCTGTATGACATGAATTGGCAAATAATTTTAAAAGAAAAAGGGATTAAATATCGGGCTTATTTCAATTTATTTCCCTTTCTTCACATTCTGGCTACCTTGCTAGTCAGATTTTGTTTTGTTTTTGTTTTCTCATCTTTTCTAGTTGTTCTCAGTGGTGTAGTTGCTCACCAACAAGCTATTTTACCATTATTGGAAACATAATCACTCTAAACTACTACCCTCCTCCTCTACATGCATTGTACTTTCTTTTGTACAGGAAAACACATTCCCTAAGATTTTTGTACTTGCCTTATTTGTTTTCCCTTGGATCAACAAGCTTAAATCTTAAACCTGAAATATGTCAACAATAAAAATTAAAAATGTAAACACCATCTTTTGTGTACTTTGAGTGTTGAACTCGCTAGATCTCAAAAATACATTGTTATAGACACAGATCACTTACTAAAAAAGGACCTCAATATAGGGCTTCGCTGGTGGCACAGTGGTTGAGAGTCCGCCTGCCGATGCAGGGGACACGGGTTCGTGCCCCAGTCCGGGAAGATCCCACATGCCGCGGAGCGGCTGGGCCCGTGAGCCATGGCAGCTGGGCCTGCATGTCTGGAGCCTGTGCTCTGCAAGGGGAGAGGCCACAGCAGTGAGAGACCCGCATACCGCAAATATATATATATATATATATACACAATAAATAAATAAATAAATAAAATAAAAAAGGACCTCAATATAATTCTGTACTTACAGATGCTCCACTTTAAACTTTAAATCTAACCATAACACAGATGTTCATGTGATTTCCTCAAAACATAGGCATATCTTGTATAGTAAAAATTATTAGAGAAAGCTGGAAAAGAGTATAAATACTATGTTGTGTATTTCAGGAAGTGAGATGGATAAGATAGATATGTGCTCAAATCCCGGCTTGACGACTTATTATTTATGTGACGTAGGATTTAAAATCCTTACTCCTCAATTTCCTCTTCTGTTAACTCAGTCATTAATACATATGTAACAACATATGCAACATATGTAATAACATGTGTAACATGTGCAACACATGTAACACGTGCAAACATGTTACATATGTGATAACATATGCGCCAACACATTTAACATGTAATGACATATGTGGTGACATATGTAATAACATATGTAATATGAGGATTCTGTAAGTTTAAATGAAAAAATAGGTATAAAATGTGTAACAAAATTTGCTTGACTCAAACTGCTCAATCAATATTAGTCACTTATTCATATTCTTTGAAAATAATTTTTCATGCTAAGTAAAAGTATCTAGCAATAAATTAGAATTACACTTGAATTCTGGGTTTTTAAATCACAAGGGAATAGATTATTTTAGGTTAAATATCTACATTTTTTTAAGGTGATGAAAATTTTTACATATAAAACAAAATGAATTATAGAGGAGAAATGATTTGAGGCTCAAAAGAATTCCTTTATAGGAAGGAAAAATTTTAAATAGCTAAAGTTTTTACTAGAGAACCTTTGTACTTAAGGTTAGGTTAATTGACAAGATTAAGTAATAGGGTCATAAAGGCATATAAAAATTAGGAGTAGTTGAAAGTAAACCTTTAAGTTGTTACGAGATTTTAAAGTATATTTTAAAAATAGATTTTAAGTAGCATAAAACCTTGCAAATTAAAGCAAAACTGATTCTAATGTTGTGTTCAGAGAATCATGATAG
Source organism: Pseudorca crassidens (assembly GCF_039906515.1). Classification (NCBI taxonomy): domain Eukaryota; kingdom Metazoa; phylum Chordata; class Mammalia; order Artiodactyla; family Delphinidae; genus Pseudorca; species Pseudorca crassidens. The sequence continues at coordinate 76,648,102 of NC_090301.1, forward strand.
CTTAGAATTGTAAGGGGTGGCATTTAAAAGATGGTATTTAAAAGATTATCAGACCTAGAAAGGTTAAGTAACTTTCCAAGGTTACACACATACAAAGGCTGAGATATAAGAAATTGGAATCTGTGTTGAATACCTTTGATCTACCTCTTCAGTTGCACTCTCCATTCTCATGTAATCTGAACTGTGGTCTGAAAGGCTTCTTGTTGACTTCACCCAATGGGCAACATTATCAGGAGATTAGAGGGAGGCAAGAGAGTGAGGTCAATGTATATAATCCTTGTATCGCCTCCCTCCATGGTCACTCTGGGCTGACCCTATTGTTTGCTTAAGGTTATATTTTATTTATATATTGTTTGCCAGGCAGTCCTCACAACATAGCTGTTAAAAGCTGCTGTTACAAGCCTCAGGGTATTGCACTATCCCTGTGGTTTACCTCTGTTCTTCCCTTTATTAAGCTTTTTTCAAATTACCCAGTTGCATGCTCCATCTTTTTTCTGTTTGGACCCTGATACACACAGAAAGTCTTTAACTGGAAGCTCAGAACTTTGTGGTTCTTTACTAAACATTTTATGCTTCTCAATACAATCAGATTGTTGCTTCCTGAAAAGTTATTGATTTCCTACACAGATTACATAGAATGTTCTGATCCTCAAGTATGTTCATAAGGCCAATCACTCTTGCATATGTCGCATATTCCTACTTTGTTTCTTAACATGTAGTTTTAATTGTGAAAGTAAATTTATGTAAATAGATATTTTAGGATAATAATTACATAATGCCAAACATTTTCAAAACCCTGAGAAAAACAATGTATCCAAAACAGTCCAGTGAAATGTTCTTGCCAATGGATTTATATTATTTTATTTGTTACTTTATTTGTATATACTTTTTTGTAATTAAAGTTCTTCAGTGCATTGGGGCAAATTTACATAGAAAAATGCAAGTAAATGAACACGCAATAGCTATACATGCCAACCACATTAACTGGCAGTAGAGAAGAATAAGCATAGTCACTTACCAAGAGTACCTTTCACTCCATCTCCTAACCCACCACTTTTTGAAAAGAATGTTTTATGTTCTCACCATTACTAAGACATCTTCTAATGGCAAATTTAAACTCTTTATAGAGCCAGATTTTCATGATTGTTTCAGTACATTTACTAACTTTAAAATTGTGTTTTATTTACGCCTTACTCCCTGTCTTGAAGTTGTATTTTAGTTCATGAACATGCAAAGTCTCCATGGTGATTCAGAAGAGAAAGTCCATCTAACATGGGCCCAGATTTTCCAGTTTCTAATTGTATTATTAATTTTAAAAAACAATAAAAATGTACATTTTAAAACAGTTCAGGAAAAGTTCAGCATCGAATGAAGCTACAAATTATGAGTAATTTGTTAGGTACATGGATTTCAAGTTCAAAAGTACCGTGAGATGTTTTCATAATTAAAATAAAAATTTATAATACTTTTTTTCTTATCACATCAATAAATTCTTCTTGTGTTCTCACCTTCATTGCATTCAGATTTTAAAGCCATAGCTAAAGCTGCATGTTTTCTCCAGATTTTTTTGGATAATTTGTCAACTGGAAATGGAAGTCTAAAATTAAAGTCTTTAAAATTATATTATCTTAAGCAAGGATTTGTAGGAAAAAAATCAACCCATATTGCTTTATTTTATTCAGCACATAAAGGCAAATTTAGTGCTCTTGCTAAGTTCACTATTCCAAAAAGTGGCACGACTAAAATGGGCTTAGTATAATCTGATATTCAATCTTAGAGTAGCCAAATTGCCTCAAGTCACGTGGAACAAGTGGCCTTATTACCCATTAAAATCTGAGTTAATCCGTTAGTTTTGAAACCAAGCAGGACCCTGTGGGGCTCCTGGGCACAGAAGACTTTACATGTCCCCTATTTCTTGTAGGGAATAGACTCCAGCCTCCATGACCTTCCCTGAATTCAAGAGGGCAGATTCAAATAGTTGCTAATCAGGGAAGGGAGGGGATGCAGAGATAAGAGAGGAGCAGCCAAGAAACAATAGCTCAGCCTTGGGGCAAGGTCCTGGTTCCCCTTCAAGGGATACACATAACAATATCTTTTGAGCTCTTTATAGAACTAAAACCCCCAAATGGAAGATGTAGCATTCTTCATTCCAGAGAAGACCACTTGAGGCCAGATTAAAGGAACCAGAGAAGCTCATCAAGATATTACCTGAAGCCAAATTAAAGGAGTGAAGGCCCTGCACACAACCTAATCATAACAGCAACCCCACACTTGAACTATTGCTATAGAACTCCTCACCAAATCCCCCGGGTGGGGACACACAGTTTTCGAGGGCAGGAGCCCACTGTGTCCCCCTTTGCCTGTCAAAGCAATAAAGCTATTCTTTTCTACTTAACCCAAAATTCTGCCTGCCAGATTCGATTCAGCACTGGTGTACAGAGGCTGAGTTTTTGGCATCAGTTTCCATAAATCTAAAATCTGTTCTTGAAATGTATAAAGAATATACATTAAATATTTAAAATATTTAATTAAAATATTAATTTTAAAATATTTTAATATGACATCAAATGATAGTACTAAAATGATATAAATATATATGATAGTTGGATACTCTCTTTTATATTATGAAGTATACATTTATTGGATAACAAAGCATTTGTGTATTTTGAAATTTTTGCACCAAAGATTGCATCAGAGTCTTTGAATGATAGGTAACGACTTTTATAATCTTAAATTAACTGACAACAATGTACATCATTGGATGATGAATAATTCCTATATTTAGGAGTTGAACATATTTTACCTATGGGCTTTCTTTGGACCCCACATGATAAGATGAACCACCATGATCCTATATTCACTGATTTTACAACAACCAGGTATACTCAGTAATGTTATATGCTTGGTTAAGATTCTTTAATCACAAAGAAAAGAAATCCACTGAAGTTAGCCCAGGGTAAGAAGACTTTATTATAAGCTTACGTGTGGTAAAGGTCCAGAACTAGAATGAATAAGCATCATGAAAAGAAGCAACTCCAGTGACCACATTCCTTCCTTTTTCTCTCATAGAGTAAATGATCACCTTTTTGAGTTTCTATTTTTCTTTGCATGTCTTTTCTGCTCTTCTCTCCATTGATTTACTGCCAATTGACTTACTCTGCTTACTCATACTTTATGGTAGCTCAAATATTTAACTTGAAGATTTGTTTATTCAATTTGAAAAGCAAATATTTACTAAGCACAACCTGTGTTCTAGGTACAGATGATTTCATTTTGCCATGGCTCCAACTCTGTCTCACTTTCTGTCAGTTTCTTTCCTCCTCTTATGCCTCTTACACAAGCCTATTACCTGCTTCTTTAAGTTTCCAAATTTAAATTCTCCAAAAAGAAACTTGCTCTCTACTACAGAAGCTGTAAATTGTGGCTCAAGGGTTATTTCAAGCCATCCAGATCTGTGTTGTTTGAAACTGACACATTATTGGCCCCGTAACAGGGTTTTATCCCAACATTTACAAGTTGAAAACTTCTTCCAGAAAAAAAATTTAATTTCTGCTATCCCTTGGAGGAAGGGGGCGGGGAGAATTTCTGGCAACACTAGACATTCTTTTCAAAGTAACAATGACTTGGGGCTGATTAGCTACAGCGCTCTAGACAGAGCTGGTGTGTCCAGGTTGCCACTTCTCCCAGTTGTGCCCCACACTAAGCTGAAATTCTTTTGCCTTTTACCTTTGTCTTTATGCACTGACTTATTTTAGAGGAGAACCTCTAAGCAGCAGAAAGGGAACTACTTGTTACCCTGGCCTCCTTCAATCTTTTATATTATCTGCCTGGCCTCTGGGAGCTTTCCAGTTTGCATCTCCTGGTTTATCTCATCTTGGCACACTAGGAACATCGCAACACGGTGGCCAGCCTGTAACTGAGCTTCTGTAGAAGAAATCACAGGCCCCTGATCCAGAAAGTGAGGGTGGCTTTAGAGCAGAAAATATAGCTACCTAACTAAAAGAAGCTACAGGTGATGCAATTTCCCTTGCAAGAGAGTAAGGATAGGCAGGCCAATATATTAACATAGCTAATTTATCATAATGAGAACAAACTTAAGTATGTTTAAATAACAAAAGAAAAATTCCACTGGAGGAAGATTCAACAACTTTTATCAGTAACATGACTTAGAAATCATACAACACTTTTCAGGGTGATAAGTCGGAAGACTGCAGGGTGCAGATACCCAGTAGTAGCCTCGGAAGGGGATCACATGGAAGAGAAAGCTTGGTGGTACAAAGCCCTGAACTCTCACCATATTTTGAGAGCTGCTAAAAACCAAAATGTTTCTTCCTGGCAAGTAGACTTTACATTCTCTCTTCTAATATTCTAAAGCAGGGGTTGGCACACTACAAACCAGGGCCCAAATCTGGCCTGCTGCCTGTTTTGTAAACAAAGTTTTGTTGGAACACAGCTCTGACTATTTGTTTATTATTGTCTGTGGGTGCTTTCACACTACAGAGTCAGAGTTGAGTAACTGTGACAGACTGACTGGCTCACAGAGCCTAAAATGTTTACTATGGGACACTTCACAGAGAAAGCTTGCCTATCCCTATTCTAAAGAAAGACATACTAAATAAATATATTACAAATATGTTATATAAATATATTACAAAATGGCCCTTCTAATGCAATTAGGTAGGAGAATGGCCCTTCTCCTACTTAATCTAAATTCTGGCTCAGTTTAATTTAATCCCCTCATTTTGACTTTGGCAGAAATGAAGGACTATAACACAATATCACCAATGACATTTATTCATATTGAACTCTGTTAGCAAACAACCAATTCTAATTCTAATCCTAATTCACATCCACCAATAACATTTGTAATTCACTATAAATAGAATTTCTTTTGGAAATAATTGTCAGTTTTAGTAATGCCTCCTGTGACATTTCCTACGTTTACTAGTCTCCACTAAGCCTTCCCCATTTTTTTTACCAGTGAATGTGTATTATGATATAGACCTTCACCTAGACAGGTTGTTCAAGCATTGATGAAACAGGTAGTTTCAATTTATGCTAGCACAGGCTTTTAATGTATACTGTTAGAAACATAATTATCCTTGCAATGTATAGTTCTCCTTTTTCATTAACTGCAGAAAAAAAAAAAAAAAACACTTAAAATGAAAGTGGAAATAAAGTTTTCCTTTATCCCAGCAATAATCTACTAGAAAGTATATTGGAAAGCTACTCCCTGCATACAAATAACAAAGTATAAAATACTTCATAATTAACTAGAAATGCATAATATAGAATGTACAGATATAACTATGAAATTCTGTTGAAAGACTTAAAAGTTAAGTCAATAAATGTGGATGTGATGGTTAATTTTATGTGTCAACTTCACTGGGCATTGGGTTGCCCAGATAGTTGGTCAAACATTACTCTGGGTGTTTTTGTGAGAGTGTCTTTGCATGAGATTAACATTTAAATAGACTAAGTAAAGCAAATTGCCCCCCTAACGTGGGTCCTGCTCGTCCAACCAGTGAAGGGCTGAATAGAAAAGCTGATATTCCCCCGAGTAACAGAGAATTCTTCCTGACTGATTGACTTGAACTGAAATACTGGCTCTTCCTGAGTCTCGAGCTTGCCAGCCTGCACACAGGAACTAAATCAGCAGCTCTGCTCGGTCTTCAGCTTACAAAAGAATTTCATCCTACAGATCTCGGGACTCGCCCATCTCATAACTGTATATAATCATATATAAGTATACATCCTATTGGTACTGTTTCTCTGGAAAACCCTGACGAATATGGAGGAGAAATACTTTGTTCCAGTTATTAGAGCCCAGTCAGGAAAATAATCAACCCAATCAAAAGAGAAAGGTATAAAGCCCCTAACTAGATCACTGAGGTAAAAAGAGAACTCTATAATTCACAAGGATACCACTCCTAGGACTGAGGAAACAAAGGAAAGAAGTTGGATTTATTAATACTTTGAAGTTTGTGGAGGTCTCACAGAACTGAAAGACCTTTGAGGAGGGGGCACTGGCAGAGGTCTCTGAGGGGACATAGTTAGGCTGATTCTGTGAAGGTGGGAAAATCTGCAAAATGAATATAGTTGCTGCTGCCAAAGGGGAGAAGTGTTGCTAGGGAGATGCTCACAGGAACAGAAGTATACCTGGAGCCCACAGGAAGCAGATAAGAAGGAGCTAGTTCCTTGACCCTTCTCTTGCCTTATAGCCTCCCTCCAAGAAGCTGACACAAAGAGGAAATGTGGCTTGTAGAGCCCGAGCTCCAGCATCACAAAGCAAGGTGTAGAAGGGTGGGTTTGGGTTTCAGAGACAATAACATAGTAAGTGGTACAACAGATGTCCGTTTTCCCCAAGTACCTTTATAGATATAAATGGTTTGGGTGGCAGAATGATGGTAACTTAAATATTTTAGAGTTCAGCTGTAATTTTAAAAAAATTGGCAAAGATAATCAACAAACATAATAAAATTGACTTTATATTATGAACATGAAAATTCATGATAAACAATACTCCAAACAATACTCCACAATATAAATAGTGAAATTAATTAAATAAAACAAACTGTTGAGAGACTCTGTTATATCTTCAAATTTGTAATGATTAATCAATACATGCTGTTAGGAAGAAATCTAAGATATCTTTATTGTATATATCACACTTGAAACCAAATTTATTTTCAGTTGAATTAAAATTTCAAGTACGGGGGCTTCCCTGGTGGCGCAGTGGTTGCGAGTCTGCCTGCCGATGCAGGGGACACGGGTTCGTGCTCCGGTCTGGGAGGATCCCGCATGCCGCGGAGCGGCTGGGCCCGTGAGCCATGGCCGCTGAGCCTGCGCGTCCGGAGCCGGTGCTCCGCAACGGGAGAGGCCACAACAGTGAGAGGCCCGCGTACCACAAAAAAAAAAAAAAAAAATTTCAAGTATGTAATACAAGGACACTAAAAAATAGAAGAAAATAATGGTTGCCATTTACTTGTTCAGAGTATGGAAATAATATGTAAGCATACAAAGAAAGGACAACTTCAAAGGAAGAGTTCGACTGACTACACATAATGTGCAAATTTTATAAACAAAGTCATTACGGGCTTCCCTGGCGCAGTGGTTGAGAGTCCGCCTGCCGATGCAGGGGACGTGGGTTCGTGCCCCGGCCGGGAGGATCCCACATGCCGCGGAGCGGCTGGGCCCGTGAGCCACTGAGGCTGCGCGTCCGGAGCCTGTGCTCCGCAACCGGAGAGGCCACAACCGTGAAAGCCCCGCGTACCGCAAAAAAAAAAAAAAAAAGTCAACAAAGTCATTATATGCAAAAATGAAAGGGTGATGGTACATAGGGACAATTCTGCAAATTTGTACAGAAAAAGAGACAGTTCTTGTCATGCAAAAATTTTACAAATAAATGATAGATACAAACATTTCTCCTTAGAAAAATGAGCAAAGTGTCTGAACATGGAATGAGAAAGAAGAAACAAAAATGGCAAAAAATATATGAAAAATTAATTCTCTTTAGTAATTAGAGAAATGCAGATAAGATGAAAAATTTATATATATATTTTTTGTATGAAATTGCCAAGGCGATAATAAGGACATCCCCACACTTACCTGGCAGTATTAAATTGGCACAGCCTGCTTAGAATACATGATAACAAAATGTGCCTACAACCCTAAATAACTTTCTCATTTCTAGGTATCTAACCAGAGAAAATGAACAGAGGTATAGTCAAAGGCTTGGTAAAGGTATATTCTATTATAGTAATAGAAAATTGTAAATAAACTCAATGTCTAACAATAAGTAAATTGTAGTAGAGCTATGTGATGAAATATGTTGCACTGATATGTTTTAGTGTTCTAAAAATAAACATTTGATCAACTCAGAAACCTTTAAAAACATGCAAAGTAAAAATTAAAAGCAAAATACAAAATAATGTTTCGGGTATGATGTTAGATCTAATATACAAAAAAATAATAGTTATTGTCTCAGTATGGTGAAGTGATTAATGATTGTTTTACTTCTTAAAATATTTTTTTAAAGTTGACATTTATAAAATCAGACTGCTAAAGTATAGTTGTTCTTTTCATATAAGAAGGAAATATTTACTCAGAACTTGAACATCATTCTTAGAGCCAATAGGTTTCCTCATTACCCCCAAAACTAAATTCGGAGAGACTTGTGACTTCTTCTACAATAGCAAAATAAAAGAATTCAGACTTCTCTAAATTCAGACTTCAACTGCTAGTTCTCTAAAGTTCAGTAGTATACAAGCATTTTTCTGAGCATTTGTCAGATATCAACTATCAAATTCTATTTTCTAGGTTAACTAATAGGTTAAATGCTAGTCATATGTTTATTATTTCAAGCTTAATTTTTTGACTTCTTCTCAGAGCTCCAGATTCACACATTTAACTGTCTACCCAGCACCTAATCTTAGAAGTTAAAGTTCACCAAATGACCACGTGTAAAAAAAATAAATTTTTATTCCCTCTGCCATGTTCTATATCCTCAGCACCCATGCGTCAGCAGCTTCCTTTTCCTCATTTTCTTAAGAACACATCTAATTATTCATGCCAAAATTTTCACATTTTTCTCAATCTCCAGCTCCCTCCCTAATCTACCCAGCTGACCTAATGCAATGCTACTATCTGGGTCCAAGCCCCCAGCATTTTTCTTGAACTACTGAAACAGCCTTCTACCTGCTTTTCTTGCTTACACTATTGCTCACCCTCCCAATTGCCCATTTGTTATGAAACAGCTACAGTAGCTATTTAAAAATATCAGTTAGATGACACCGTTCTCTGGCTTAAAAATCTCCAAAAGTTTGTCTTAATTTGGGTTTCCCCAGAAGCAGACCTTGGTAAGGGATGAAGTACAAAGAATTTATTTGACAGCTGGTCCCAAGGAATACCAGTTAGACTGGGGACATAAGACAGAAAAAGGGAAGAAGCCATAAACAGTGCATTACTAAGCAAACTGCCACTGTGAGCAAGTGAAGATGAATCCTATAGGGAATTCTAGAAGCCAGCATAGAACACGTGCCTCATGTAATCCCACTTAGCTGAGCAAAGAAGTCAGTTCCTGTTAGACATTTGTTGAGGTTGTTCCTACAAGGGATGGTGGTTGGGGACTGTAGGCATTGATTCCCCAGCATTTCTGGCCTGCCACTCATTCATGTGGAACAGCCTTCATGGACCAAGAGGGAGAGACCAAGACAGAGAGAGAGAGCACTCAAGCAAAGAGTCATAGACACTGACAACTGGAAGGCAGGCCTGAGGGCCTAGAAAAGTAAGTTCCATCAAGGATGGAACCCTGAGAGCTAAATGATACTGCACCTTTTGTACCACTCTGATCCATGCATGACTTACTTAATCTCAGGAAAATGGCTTATTCTTTACATACATATAGACATACAACAGTACGAGTCCATTCCTGAAATTGATCTCAAGGTGGAGATTAATACCTATCATCTTCCTCTATCACTGCTTCTACATTCCATTTAACGTTGGTCAGCCTTGATGTTGAATTAAGTTAGAGTTCTTCAACCTCAGCACTATTAACATTTTGGGACAAATAATTCTTTGTTATGGGAAATGCCCTGGGCATTGTAGGATGTCAGGTATCATCCCTGACCTCAACCCACAGACACCAGTAGTACACCTTCCCCCAAATTGTGATCATAAAAGTCTCCAGATATTGCCAAATGTCCCCCAGGGGACAAAATTTTCCCCTTCTCCAAGCTGAGAATCACTAGGTGAATAGCCTTTTGGGTCATCATTACCTTCTACCCTTAGGGGTTTGAACATCTCATTACTGTACACTTGTCAGGCTGAATCTGGCAGGCTGTAGCTGTTGTAATTGCCTAATCATGGCTATTAATGGGCAAAAATAAAACAAGAGAAGCCCTAATAAGTTCCCTGAGTTCCGAGCATAATCATGTCTGCCTCCATTATATAGGATCATCACTATTTCTTCATGAAAACCAGGCTTAATTCTTTATGCCAGTAAAGCGATTCCATTCTTTATCTGTACTTACTGGTGTGAGGACCGATAAATGACCAGGTGGCCACCATAGCTTTAGGTTTATTGGAACCTTACCTGCATCTCCTGGTGGAAGGCCATATCACGTCATGCCTGGAACCAAGATCTCTAGTCCAAACGAGCCTAAAGTTGTAGAGATGAGAAGTACAAACTGACAATTAGATAGTCCACTCCTACTTCCACCTCTCTGTTCCCAGACCTTATGATTCTACCTATTGGGACATAACGCCATATAATAGCTGATAATTCAAAGTATATGCTGCAGCTTGAAAGAAAATGTCCCAACTCCATAAGATTGGCATTCTAGGTATACCTTTCGGAGGCCATCTGTATTAGTTTTCTATAGCTATGTAACAAATTACCACAAACTTGGTAGCTGAAAATAACTCCCATTTATTAGTTCACTTCTGTAGGTCAGAAGTTCAGTACAGCTTGGCTGGATTCAAGGCATCACAAGGCTGAAATCGAAGAGTTGGTTGTGCTTAGTTCTAATCTGGAGGCTCAGGGACAAAAAAATCCACTCCCAAGCTCATTCAGGTTATTGGCAGAATCCAGTTCCTGGTGGTTTTAGGACTAAAGTCCCCTGTAAAGTCCTTGCTAGATGTCATCAGTGTGCTACATTCAGATCATCAAGGGTGTTTGAATTCCTTGCCAAGTGGCCACTTCCATCTTCAAGTCAGCAACAGTACACCAAATCATTCTGGTGTTTTGAATCTCTAACTTCCCCTTCTGTCACCAGCCAGAGAAAACTGTGTGCATTTAAGGGCTTATGTGACTAGATCCATCCAGATAATCACACTATCTTAAGATCAACTGATTTGGAATATTAATCACATAAGCAAATCCCTTTACAGAAAAGCTAGATTAGTGTTTGATTGAATAAGTGGGAGAAAATGTGTTGTATACACCAGGGGGTGGAACTCTTGGGGACCCATCTTAGAATTCTGCCTATCGCACCATCCCAATGTTCTATCAATCTCTCAGCTTCGCCATGATATGGTATAAGGCAGAAGCAGTGGGGTCCATGGTCATATGCTCATTATCACACCTCCTTCAAAAAGAGTGGATTCCTTGGTCCAAGGCTGTATTACGTTGAGTCCCATCTTGATAAATCAAACACTCGGAACCCTTGAATAGCGGTGCTAGCTGAGGCACTGTTGGCATGAAATGTAAACCCATATTCATAATATGTATCCATCTAAATAGTGTTGAATTGATGCCCCTCTAAAGATGGAAGAGGTCTGATGTGATCAACTTGTTCCAAGTTATTTGTTAATCTCCTGGAAGAATGGGGTCTCAGAGTGTTTTCTGAGGCTGGTTAGATGTTTGGCAACAACGGTAGCTAGGTCAGCCTTGGACCTATATATATTCCCCATCCTTGCTCCCAGAGCCTCTCCAATTTGGGCCCATTGCACAAGCAGTGAAGTGGTTGAGGGCAGAAATTGGCTGATCTCTGTGGGATGATCACTCTAACCACTGATTTTCAGTACGGTGGATGTTGCTGGTAGTCATTAATGTGACACAAAAAGATCCACACATTTTGTGCTCATTCCTATAGATCTATCCACATGCTCCTTTCCCAGACCTTACTGCACTGGATCTTCAAGGCCTGCTCCTTCCACGTCCCTGACCAATCAACCGAACTATTTGCCACTGATGAAGAATCTGCGCATATCCTTAATTTCAACCACTTCTCTCTCCCCTCTAAATTGATGACTAGGAGTCCTGCTCAAAGTTCTGCCAATTGGGAGGATCACCCCCCCATCACTGTCTTTCAGGACCACTGCTACCTATAGCTATAATGTATCAGTAACCAATTTTAAGCTTTTAGCATGCTAACAAGCCAATCCATCTTCTTTTAAAACAGCTTTATTGAGATACAAAGCATGCACCATACAATTCACCCACCCATTTAAAGTATACAACGCAATGACTTTTAGTATACGCACAAAATTGTGCATTCATCATCACAATGTGGCCATTTTAGAACATTTTCATGACCCTCCTTCCAAAAAAGTGCTATCCATCATCCACCAAACCTTCCATCTGCCCCAGCCATGGGCTGCTTTCTGTCTCTGTAGAGTTGCCTACTCTGGACATTTCATGTAAGTGGAATCATATAATATGTGGTCCTTTGTAACTGACTTCTTTCACTTGGCATAATATTTTCAAGATTAATCTATACTGTATCATGTATCAGTACTACTTTCTTTATATGGTTGAATAATATTCCAGTTATGGATATACCACATGTTTTATTCCATTCATCAGTTGATGACATTTGGGTTGTTTCCACTTTTTGCCTACTATAAATAATGCTGCTAGGAACATTCATGTACAAATTTTTGTGTGGGTCAATACACCTTTGAACTCAGCCAGGATTTTTCCTCCTCTATCAGACAGACTTAATAAACACCTTATTAAATTCTGTATGTAATTATACTGAGGGAGAGTCACTGGTGCAAGGAACGTCATTGGGTTCTGAGCCAGCTGCTCAGTGCTGATCCCAAATGTAGCACTCCTCTTATATGGTGGATTGCTGCTGTTCCTGCCAGACCTTATAACTTGGTGGGTGATATTCTGTGGTCAGTTACTTTCTCTACCAGGGCCCAATACCATGGCAGGAGATGCTTTTTGAACAATGTAGGTTTCTCTTCTGTATAATGTCTGATCTTGCTCTAGAACCTAAAGACTCTGCTTTGAAATCTCTTATTGGGGTTGCCTGAGACTCAACATGTTGCCATTATTTACCACAAATACTTAAAGAACTCTGGAATTTGCCAGACCTTGTGCATCAAGTGGCAAGACTGCTTGCACCACAATCTGAATTTGTCACAAAATTGTCTCTTGCTGTAGATCCTACTAAAAAATGGCAGCCTTTTAAGTAGCCTGATAAATGGATCTAAGAATACTTCTAAGTGTGGCACCAGCAGTTTTTGCTACAGTTTCCACTGTATTCAAAACTAAAAGCTGAACAATGTGTGCATGGCATGCAAATCACTTCACGAACTGTCCTTCTGCACCTCCCCGACCTCAGCTCCTATCACTCCCCCTTTTCTTACAAAATTTGATCCACCTTCTGGCCTTCACACGTTCTGTGCCTCTGACCTGAACACCTGTACATCTCCTCAGACTGTCTCCTTCTCAGGAGTCAGGTCTCTGTTCAAATACCACCACAGATTCAGAGAGCCCTTCCCGGACTGCCTGTAAAGTAGTTCTTCCTTCCACTCACTTCTCCTTGCTTTGCATTACTTTTCATTCTAATCCCCTCTTTCATTTCTCTATAGAACTTATATCTAAAATTATAACATATTTTTAGTTTTATTTTTTCCCATAAGAATGTAAGCTCCACAGAAGCACGGAACTTGCCTGCCTGGACCACTGGTATATGCCTTCCATCTAGCACAGGTGTTGAATGAGGGAATGAAGAAAATAGAGGGATTATCATGGATAGTCATTTTATAGAAAGAAGAAACTGACATTTTAAATGAATAAATAAATGTATATCAGGGTATAGGATTAAAAACTTGGATGGGTATTAGAATAAAGAATATCAGGTGTGAATACTTTTCTTAATACAAAAGAATAAACCTTCAGCACATTTTAATGGAACACAATAATAGGAGTTGAGACCTATAACCAAACCTTACCTCAGGATTTTATGACAAGTAACTATTTGAGAACATTTTTTTCTAAATGCTCCATTATGTTTAGCGAAAACTTATTAAGAATGGAACCATTCTTATTTTAAGACATGCAGAGTTAATGACCTTACTTAACCAGATCTGCATTGCCCCCATTATGAAGTAGCTTATAGCTATTACTTAACAGTATCAAAATGTGTATATTTGGAGATTAATGAGTCTGAAGGAGTATATCTTAACAGTATTAAAAATTATGAGTTTCTCATTTAGAAGTTTTATTTGAAGATGTATACACCTCAATTTTTTTGTTGGGCTCTACCTGAGTGAGGTGAATGTAAATTTTCAATAGTTTCATCAAATGTCCCCAGATACTTCACTTAAGTTTATACACAGAAAAATGGATGTATTATCTCTAGGATGAGGAAGGGATGACTGGACAGAAATTGTGACCAAAACCTAAGAATTTTTGTTTGTTCGCAAGCTCAAACAAAGACAAGAGTGTCAATAGATTTATAGCATCCAGAACTAGGCCATAGATGACACTCTCTATTTTTTACTGCCCAGACTCTCCAAATGAACTGTGTTCCTATTAAGAGATATATCAGCCAAATGAAGCCTATAGGTAAGACAATGGTCAGGCTAGCGAAGGGTTTGGAAACAATGACAGAGGATAGGGGTGTTTAGCAAAGAGCAAGCAAAAGCTTAGATGGGAGTGGGGTAATGGTCTTTAGTACTTAAATAGAGCTTACATATAAAACTAAGAACAATTAATAATATTTATAAGGCACTGAATTGTAGTTCAGTCTGTGGAGAATCTTTCTGACAAGCAGAGGTGTTTCAACACTGATCAATTCTTCCCTACCTCCCCTCAGTGAGGTGGGATTTTCAACCTCAGGCAGTTCAAAGAATGAGCAAAACTGTATTTCAGAAGAATATAAGTGTTTACCAATTGATACTATAATGGTAGACATACATCATTATAAATTTGTCCAAACTCAATGAATGTACAACACCAAGAGTGAACCCTAATGTGAACTATGGACTTTGGGTCCGAACATAATGATGTGTCAATGTAGGTTCATCAGTTGTAACAAATGTGTCACTCTGATGGGGGAGGTTATGCATGAATGGGAGCAGGCGAAATCACTGTACCATCCACTCAATTTTGTCAAGAACCTAAATCATTCTAAAAACTAAAGTCTATTAACATATTATAAAAAATTCAGTTGGGTCAGAATTAGTGTTCAAGATTAGAATTCATAAAGCCTGAGTCAGAAGGTCTTTGAAACTGGGTGGAGAGAACATGGGAATGAAAACAATCAGGAACATTGATTGGCAGAGGGTAAGGGAGAAGAGGTAGTCCTGGCCCATTTTATTACATTCTGGATGTGGTTGAATGTTTCCAAAGGTGGCTACAATGGTATCCTATCTTGCAACCTTTGGTGATGAGATACTGTGGCCCCTCTAATCAAGAAATGGAGTCTATTTTTATTGTTCCCCACTCCACTCCTTGATTTAGACTGCTTGGGACTTGTTTCAATAAATAGAATGTGGAAGAAGTGATGATGTACCTGTTCTGGATCTGGACTCTAAGATGCCCGGCAGCTCTGTCTTCTCTCCTGGAAGGCAGATGCCATGCTACAGGGAGTTACAGATTAGCTTGATGGGGAGAGAACCATGTAGAGACTAAAGGATGAGACACCACAAGGAAAGAGAGATGATGTGGGGAAGTATCAAATTGCCTTTGTGAATCTTCAGGCCCAGCCTGGCTTCCAGGTGAATGATCCCACTGACAATATGCAGTTAGAGCAACAACCCTAATCTGTGGGGTTTTCAAGATGGGATTAGTGATTTTATAATAAATCATCTCTTTGCCTCTGTCGGTCTCTCTGTCTCTGTCTCTTTCTTTCTTTCTGCGTGCATATACTAAGGAAAGACCAAGTAAGAACACAGCTAGAAGTCAGCTGTCTGCAAGCCAAGAAGAGAGCTCTCACCAGGAACCGAATTGGCTGACTGGAACCTTGATCTTTGACTTCCCATTTTACAGAACAGTGAGAAATAAATTTCTTATGTTTAATCCACCCAGTCTTTGGTATTTTTTTATAGCAGCCTGAGCTGACTAAGGAAGGGGAATTGGTCTGGGTGATCTGTTACTTTCTGATTCCAGAATTCACTCAAAGTTGCTTAGGTTTAAGACTTAGGAAAACTGAGAACAATTTTCTAGTTTTCTTGATAGCCAATAAATATTTAAAACATATTTTAAGTAACAGTATTACATGATACTAAGTTTGTTTTATCAATGTATAAACGCTTCGGTCCCCCCAAATCCTGAAAAACAGGATTACACTTGTTCACTCTCTTTCTAGCTCCAGTTTGGTAATATTAATCCACTGGTTTGCAATAGAGAACTGTATACTTAGATTCTGAATCCCTGTAAAGAAAATAGATAAGAATACAAAATTCATATACAGACTCTAACATAAGTAAAGAATGATAATGTGATGATGAACTCAAAAAGAAATCAGATCTCTGTAAAAAGTTGATAAGAAATGAAACATAGATAAAAAGAGAAAATGTAAGATGAAGGGGAAAACCATTTTGAATTTTTAAATATATTTTAATCTATCAGCAATATCATTGAATAAGATAACACAATAACTATATGTCTGCATGTAAAATTGTTCAGATAATTTTGTAAGGATGAAGAAACCTGGAGGATCTTTTAAAGTCACATTCCTATAAGATATCATCATTTATATAAGATAAGAAAGGGAACAATTTCTGTGCATAGAGAAAGCAGTACAAACAGTATAGAGAAATTGCCAGTGTTTGCTAGATAAGATCAGATTAGGAAAACCATTGGGTATTCTCTGCCTCTACCTCAGATAAGCAAAGGAGTAAGGGGGCAACGTTAAAGAGAAAGGAATATATATTAGGACTGGGGAGGAAAATAATCTGTAGGAGATGGCCACAGCTAAACAAGCCTTTTCTTCCCTCTATTATGCTATGGGTGCAAAGTAATAAAGGTAAAACATGGTGTAAAGAAAACTAAAATTTCTATTAGTTTTGTGATTCTGAAGAAATTGTGTAGAGAAATATTTCTCATAGTAAATGAAATTCTCCCATTCCATCCTTCTAATGGGTATTTTATGTCCTTTAGCTTCCTTTCCTCTTCCTTTGCAAGACTTCCATCTTTATCATATTTTTACAAAGAATCGAAGAGTTTCACAACAAAAACCCAGGAGTGAAGGAAAGTAAAATAATATATGTCTTTATAATTTTGTCTCTTCTACATCATATAAATACTAGATGGAGATGGTTTTACAGCCAATATATAGTGTTCAAAGTGGCTTTACTCATAATATTCCCACACTGGAGACAACCCAAATGTCTATCAAAAGAAGAATTGAAATATACATTGAGGTATATTCATACAATGGAATAGGACATAACAATAAAATAGAATAATCTGTTGTATTAGCTAAATAGAGCCTTTTAGGTGTAGCAAGCAAGCAAACAAATAACACCAGACAAATACCAGGCACAAGAAAAATATGGATGAATCTCATGGACATGTGAAGTGGGAAGAAAAAAGCCAGATGTACAAAAAGGTTAATACTGTATGTATGACTTCACATACAGAAAGTTCAAGAACAGGCAAAACTAACTGATGATGACAGAAGTCAGAATAGTGGTTACCTCTTGGGGGAAGTGGTATAAACAAGACAGGCACAAAGGAATCTCATGGAGTGCTGGAAATGCCTTATATCTTTATCTGGGTGGTGGTTAAAAGGTGTAAACATGCAAATAATTCTTAAACTGTGTACTTAAGAGTACTGTACTTTATACACTTTACTATTTATATTATTTCTCAATTTAGAAAGAGACAGAGATTGAAAAAAGGTAGAGGTTCTGGGGTAAATGTGTTAATTTTGAAGAACCCTGGTGTGAGCACTTCAAAAGAAAGACTGTTGTGCCCCAGAGCAGCTGAGCCTGAGAAACAAAAAAGGCTTGTGTAACTGACAATTGGAAGAACTATTCCGCATATATTAAGACATCACAGACAGAGAAAACAAATAATGGTTTCAATTATGAGCCCTAAATAAAGAGCCACAAGGGTGGAAGCTTCAAATTTGTAGGCTTTGGCTTGCAATTTACCTACTTCTCACATGGGCAACTCTACATTGCAATTTCCAACAATGGTAGTAGCAGAAATTTATTTGTTCAACAGTGGTGAGTAATTCTTCTAAGAATTTCAGAAGGACAGCTAATAAGAAAATATATATAGAAAATAATTACCAGGAAACGCAGAATACTAATAAGACATAGATAAAAGCCATGAAGATAAAGGCAATAAAGACTGATAATTTGCTATGATTACACTTTAAATTTGATTCAGCTTCTCAGCAGCCAGTGAAGAGAGGCAAAGCTAATCAGTTTTTTAATTCTCATTATCTGGAAAGAAGACAAATATCAATCTCCCAAAGGAAATAAAAATTTGCCTGGAATTAAATTTATGTTTAAACCCATGCTAAGTGATACCCACTGAATCCAATGATATGGTAAAGCAGAAGATCATTTAAAACTGAAAATACCTGGGGCTTCCCTGGTGGCGCAGTGGTTGGGAGTCTGCCTGCCGATGCGGGGGACGCGGGTTGGTGCCCCAGTCCGGGAGGATCTCACATGCCGCGGAGCGGCTGGGCCCGTGAGCCATGGCTGCTGAGCCTGCGCGTCCGGAGCCTGTGCTCTGCAACGGGAGAGGCCACAGCAGTGAGAGGTCTGCGTACCGCAAAAAAAAAAAAAAAAAGAAAAGAAAATACCTGGACTACGATCAAGAATTCATCATTCGCCAGTCTCTAGTTGGGTAATTCTAACCTTTATGAATATCAGTTTTCCTTTCTTTAAAATAATATTAACAGATAACACAAATACCCTTGCTATGTGCTGGGTGCTAAATTAATTCCATCCTCACTAAAGCTCTATTAATATGGGCCTTTATACTCATTTTACTGATGATGAAATTAGGGCTCAGAGAGGTTAAATGACTTGTCCCAAGTTACAGATACAATAAAACAAAGATAGTCATTCTTATTCAGTTTTCCTCACCAAGTGATTGTGCAAATTACATGTGATGTTTGGTTAGTCTTTCTGAAAATACTCTACAATTTAAAAATTTTAAATGGACAAATAACTACTTTGTACCTATTTATAAGCAAGGCATTTTACTAGACAAACTGCAGTCCACAAAGAGGTAAGTGGTACTCTGTGATGATTTAATGAAAGGTCATGACTCTAAAGACAATGGCCATGACAGTCCCTCATATAAAGATGTCTTCCCTTCACTCCATCCTTTCCTATACTTTTCCAAAAATTTTGCTGATCTTTTCCATACACTCATTATCCTCTCCTTATTCTTCAATTCTCTTTTCCCAGCTCTCTTTCTTTTCTATTTGGTATTAATTGAAATAATGGATGCTATTATAAAATAACAAAGATATAAGTAAGAAGACAAAGTCAATGGAACTTAGTGAAACACATTTGGAATACTTGTGATGAGAGTAACCCATAATAATACAAAAATTTTAATTAGATAAAAGTTCTTAAAATGTACTGTAGATTGCCAATAATTTAATCTCATTAGAGGGAATAAAGAAAAAGTGAAGACAGTAAAAATACACAACTTTCAAAAATTTTTCTTTCTTTGGTGTAATTGGTGGGGATCTTCAGGTTAAAAGGAAGAATTTTTCAATGAAGTAATATTAAAGCATATTTGTATGATAAGGGGAATAATTAATTAGAAGGGAGAAATTACTGATGCAAAAGAAACTGGGGTTATTTGAGGGATAAAATCGTTGAGCAAGTAAGAGGCGATAGGATCCAGTAGATAACTAGAGGGATGGATGTTTAATTAACCATTCCTGAAATGACATATCTCTGGTTTTCCTTAAGAAAATTTCAAAAACCCTACCTTAATACCAGTTTTAGGTGGCAGGACATATTTAAAGTGATGAAAGGGAAAAACCTACAACCAAGATTACTCTACCCAGCAAAGATCTCATTCAGATTTGACAGAAAAATTAAAACCTTTACAGACAAGAAAAAGCTAAGAGAATTCAGCACCACCAAACCAGCTTCATCAGAAATGCTAAAGGAACTTCTCTAAGCAGGAAACACAAGAGAAGGAAAAGACCTACAATAACACACTCAAAACAGTTAAGAAAATGGTAAAAGGAATATACATATTGATAATTACCTTAAATGTAAATGGCTAAAATCCTCCAAACAAAAGACATAGACTGGCTGAATGGATACAAAAACAAGATCCATATATATGATGTCTACAAGAGACCCACTTCAGCCTTAGGGACACATACAGACTGAAAGCGAGGGGATGGGAAAAGATATTCCATGCAAATGGAAATCAAAAGAAAGCTGGAGTAGCAATTCTCATATCAGACAAAATAGACTTTAAAATACACTAATATGAGAGAAAAAAAAGGACACTACATAATGATCAAGGGATCAATCCAAGAAGAACATATAACAATTGTAAATATTTCTGCACCCAACATAAGAGCACCTCAATACATAAGGCAAATGCTAACAGAAAAAAAGGGGAAATCGACAGTAACACAATCATAGTAGGGGACTTTAACACCCCACTTTAACAAATGGACAGATTATCCAAAATGAAGATAAATAAGGAAACAGAAACTTTAAATGACACATTAAACAAGATGGACTTAACTGATATTTATGGGACATTCCATCCAAAAACAACAGAATACACTTTCTTCTCAAGTGCTCATGGAACATTCTCCAGGATAGATCACATCTTGGGTCACAAATCAAGCCTTGGTAAATTTAAGAAAATTGAAATCATATCAAGTATCTTTTCTGACCACAACGCTATGAGACAAGATATCAATTACAGGAAAACACCTGTAAAAAATACAAACACATCGAGGCTCAACAATATGCAACTCAATAACCAAGAGATCACTAGGAAATCAAAGAGGAAATCAAAAAAAACCTAGATACAAATGACAGTGAAAACACAATGACACAAAACCTATGGGATTCAGCAAAAGCAGTTCTAAGAGGGAAGTTTATAGCAATACAATCCTACCTCAAGAAACAAGATAAATCTCAAGTAAACAACCTAACCTTACACCTAAAGCATTAGAGAAAGAAGAACAGAAAAAACCCAAAGTTAGCAGAAGGAAAGAAATCAAAAAGATCAGATCAGAAATAAATGAAAAAGAAATGAAGGAAACGACAGCAAAGATCAATAAAACTAAAAGCTGGTTCTTTGAGAAGATAAACAAAATTGATAAAACATTAGCCACACTCATCAAGAAAAAAAGGGAAAGACTCAAATCCACAGAATTATAAATGAAAAAGGATAAGTAACAACTGACACTGCAGATATACAGAGGATCATGAGAAAATACTACAAGCACTCTATGCCAATAAACTGGACAACCTGGAAGAAATGGACAAATTCTTAGAAAAGCACAACCTTCCAAGACTGAATCAAGAAGAAATAGAAAATATGAACAAACCAATCACAAGCACTGAAATTGAGACTGTGATTAAAAATCTTCCAACAAACAAAAGCCCAGAACCAGATGGCTTCATGGGCTAATGATACCAAACGTTTAGAGAAGAGCTAACACCTATTCTTCTCAAACTCTTCCAAAATATAGCAGAGAGAGGAACACTCCTAAACTCGTTCTACGAGGCCACTATCACCCTGATAACAAAACCAGACAAAGATGTCACAGAAAAAGAAAACTACAGGCCAATATCACTGATGAACATCGAAGCAAAAAATCCTCAACAAAATACTAGCAAACAGAATTCAATAGCACATTAAAAGGATCATACACCATGATCAAGTCGGGTTTATCTCAGGAAGGCAAGGATTTTTCAATATAAGCAAATCACTTATTGTGATACACCATATTAACAAATCAAAGGATAAAAACAATATGATAATCTCAATAGATGCAGAAAAAGCCTTTGACAAAATTCAACCCCCATTTATGATAAAAAACCCTCCAGAAAGTAGGCATAGAGGGAACTTACCTCAACATAATAAAGGCCATATATGACAAACCCACAGCCAACATCGTTCTCAATGGTGAAAAACTGAAACCATTTCCACTAAGATCAGGAAGAAGACAAGGTTGCCCACTCTCACCACTACTATTCAACATAGTTTTGGAAGTTTTAGCCACAGCAATCAGAGAAGAAAAAGAAATAAAAGGAATCTAAATGGGAAGAGGAGAAGTAAAACTGTCACTGTTTGTAGATGTCATGATACTATACATAGAGAATCTAAATATGCTACCAGAAAACTTCTAGAGCTAATCAATGAATTTGGTAAAGTAGCAGGATACAAAATTAATGCACAGAAATCTCTTGCATTCCTATACACTAATGATGAAAAATCTGAAAGACAAATGTAGGAAATACTCCCATTTACGACTGCAACAAAATGAATAAAATACCTAGGAATAAATCTACCTAAAGAGACAAAAGATCTGTATGCAGAAAATTATAAGACACTGATGAAAGAAATTAAAGAGGATAAAAATAGATGGAGAGATATACCATGTTCTTGGACTTGAAGGATCAACCTTGTGAAAATGACTATGATTCCCAAAGCAATCTACAGATTCAGTGCAATCCCTATCAAACTAACAATGTCATTTTTCACAGAACTAGAACAAAAAACTTCACAATTTGTATGGAAACACATAAGACTCTGAATAGCCAAAGCAATCTTGAGAAAGAAAACCAGAGCTGGAGGAATCAGGCTCCCTGACTTCAGACTATACTACAAAGGTACAGTAATCAAGACAGTATGGTACTGGCACAAAAACAGAAATATAATCAATGGAATAGGAGAGAAAGCTCAGAGATATATCCACACACATATGGTCACCTTATCTTTGATAAAGGAGACTAGAATATATATAATGGAGAAAAGACAGCCTCTTCAATAAGTGGTGCTGGGAAAACTGGACAGCTACATGTAAAAGAATGAAATTAGAACACTTCCTAACACCACACACAAAAATAAGCTCAAAATGGATTAAAGACCTAAATGTAAGGCCAGACACTATCAAACTCTTAGAGGAAAACATAGGCAGAAAACTCTTTGACATAAATTATAGCAAGATCCTTTTTGAGCCACCTCCTAGAGAAATGGAAATAAAAACAAAAATAAACAAATGGGACCTAATGAAACTTAAAAACTTTTGCACAGCAAAGGAAACCATAAAGAAGACGAAAAGACAACCCTCAGAATGGGAGAAAATATTTGCAAATGAAGCCACTGACAAAGGATTAATCTCCAAAATTTACAAGCCACTCATGAAGCTCAATATCAAAAAAAGAAACAACCCAATACAAAAATGGGCAGAACACCTAAACAGACATTTCTCCAAAGAGGATATACAGATTGCCAACAAACACATGAAAGAATGCTGAATATCATTAATCATTAGAGAAATACAAATCAAAACTACAATGAGGTATCACCTCACACCAGTCAGAATGACCATCATCAAAAAATCTACATGTATAGCTGGCTCACTTTGTCATACAGCAGAAACTAACACATGAGTGGAAAGCAATTTTACTCCAATAAAGATGTCAAAAAATTAAAAAAAAATTTTAAAAATCTACATACGATAAATGCTGGAGACGGTGTGGAGAAAAGGAAACCCTCTTGCACTGTTGGTGGGAATGTCAATTGATACAGCCACTGTGGAGAACAGTATGGAGGTTCCTTAAAAAACCAAAAATAGAACTACCATATGACCCAGCAATACCACTACTGGGCATATAACCGAGAAAACTATAATTCAAAAAGAGTCATGTACCACAGTGTTCATTGCAGCACTATTTACAATAGCCAGGACATGGAAGCAACCTAAGTGTCCATCAACAGATGAATGGATAAAGAAGATGTGGCACATACATAAATGGCATATTACTAAGCCATAAAAAGAAATGATATTGAGTTATTTGTAGTTCAGTGGATGGACCTAGAGTCTGTCATACAGAGTGAAGTAAGTCAGAAAGAGAAAAACAAATACCGTGTGCTAACACATACAGATGGAATCTAAAAAAAAAAAAAAAAGGTTCTGATGAACCTAGGGCCAGGACAGGAAAAAAGATGCAGAGGTAGAGAATGGACTTGAGGACACGGGGAGGGGGAAGGGTAAGTGGGGACAAAGTGAGAGAGTGGCATGGACATATATACACTACCAAATGTAAAATAGATAGCTAGTGGGAAGCAGCTGCATAGCACAGGGAGATCAGCTCGGTGCTTTGAGACTCCCTAGAGGGATGGGATAAGGAGGTTGGGAGAGAGATGCAAGAGGGCGGAGATATGGGGATATAATGTCTATGTATAGCTGATTCACTTTGTTATACAGCAGAAAATAACACAACATTGTAAAGCAATTATACTCCAATGAAGATGTTAAAAAAAAAACAGAACAGTTTTAATAGTGTATTTTGCTGCTTGGTGGCAAAAGCATCCTAACTGGTTCAATGAGCATTGGATGCATGTGCATGGAGTTTGAAAGATTTGATGATAAAAAGACAAGGGAAGGGCTTCCCTGGCGGCGCAGTGGTTGGGAGTCCACCTGCCGATGCAGGGGACACAGGTTCATGCCCCGGTCTAGGAGGATCCCACATGCCGCGGAGCGGCTGGGCCCATGAGCCATGGCCGCTGAGCCTGCGCGTCTGGAGCCTGTGCTCCGCAACGGGAGAGGCCACAACAGTGAGAGGCCCGCGTACCGCAAAAAAAAAAAAAACAAACAAACAAAAAAAAAAACAAGGGAATTGTCTCCTGGTGGCTTCTATGTTATCAGTGAAGCAGGAATAGATGTTACTGACTGTCCTTGAGGAAAATGAGAGGGTTTAAGATGCTTGATAGAGGGTAAATAGGAAAGAATCATCTTGATGAGTAGACCAGCAAATTTACTAGGGAATTAGAGGATTGCTTAGCACTCCTAAGTGCCCACTGAAGATTAGTGACTAGAAATCTAAAGTGCAAAACAGTCAGTATGGTTCTGTTTTCTCTCCAGGCATGTTCAGATATTCAGGTGCATGTACAGAGTAAGCAGAGTGATGTGCATAATCAGGTTTGGCATTTTGCCAGGCAAGTTTTGAAAGCACTGGAGAAAGGCAAAGGAGTTGAGGGCTTCTACAAGGGAGTGATTAGTCATGGAAGCTAGCATGGTTAAAGAGATAACTGAGAATAAGATAAGGCAGATGATGGTGCATAATAGGTTGGGTCAAAAGATTGGATGCTTCAGTGAAGCCAAAAGAATTGCTGGAGAGAAGAAGCTAAAGTGAATACAAAAGAGCATGGAGGTGGTCAGAGGAGGGTGCTTATATATGACATTTTTGAGAGGCTAAGTACTGAACACATCAATAAAATGGAGGGTAAAATCATGGGAAAATGATAGGCATAAAGTTGGAAAGTGAATGAGCTAAGTACTAAGATATTTAACGACTAAGAGAAGAACTTTCAAAACTTTGGATGACAGCAAAATGGAGAACTAATAGGAAATCTAGTCTGAAATCAGGCACTCCAAAGGACTGTCTTTAAGAAAAGGGAGCAGAAAAGAGAAATGGGCTGAAATTGGTAATGAGAATTAAGGAAAAAAATTATTCCATCTCCAAGTCTACAGTAATGGAATGTGACAGAAAAACCAGGCACAAACTGATAATGCTGTGGGAAAAAGTTAGCTAAATTCTATGAACTTTAGTTTCTTTAACTATAGAATGTGGCTAATATTAACTGTCTAGAGTAGTTTGAGGATAAAATGAGATACCATATAAAACACAAGAAGGTTGTCAGTATTATAGGACAAAAAACATAGTCATATCCCTATAACTCACATTTTAAAGTGCTACCCACAATATTAAATATAGCTCTTTTGGCTGTTTGTATTGATTTTTACTTTGTTCCATGTACTCTTAAGTAGACATTGAAGAGCCAGTGATAAGAAAATTCACCTCTCTAGGGTAGCCTTAAAAATCTCAAGTTGAAAGTTCATTTGAAAATGCTTCCAGGTTAATAGTTTAGCCAGGCATCTATCAAAAGCATATGCAAATTTTCATTAGGAAAAAAGACACCTTTAATCTAAGCTTCAAACTGCATTTTCATAAATAAGGATCCAAAAATTATGGACTCATGGAAAAAAGAATTACAAAATGTACAAGAAGACAAGATCCCATGGTCAAATGGAAATTCTAGACAGCATAATCTCAAGATCTCAAGACTAGATATTGGAATTATTAGACACAGACTTTAAAATAACTGTACATAACATATGTAAAGCAATGGAATAAAATCTTGGAAAGAGTACAGAACAAGAAACTTTGACAGTAGCCAAGTTGATTTATGCAATAACCTATGAGAAAGAATGGGAGGTCTGACATATAGAGAATTTCAAAGTTACTAACATATTTCTTAAACTGAGGGATAGAACACAAGTCTTCACTGTATCACTATTCTTTATATCTTTCATATTTTTATAAATGTTTGTAAATACATAGTATTTGATAAAACAATTAAAATAATTTTATGATCCTTCTAAGAAATACTGTATAGCCATTCGACAGCTGTCAACTTAATAGTATTTCAATTCCATCATTTATTGCTTATTTTTTAGCTGAAGTATTACTAAAAGAGATACTCCTCATCTATTATTTAGTTAGCCAGTGGTACAAGATATGTGCTTGTTTCTTTCCCCTTATTTAACGATTTTAAAGATAGTTTATCTATAAATTTAAATCAATTGCAATTATTATCCTTATTGAAGTATAAATTATCCCATCTTTGTCCAGTGGGAGCTTCTTCAAATTTGCTCCTTTTGACATAACCTTAGTCATTTTAAACATTACCCTAGTAATCTTTGATAGCTTCATAACCAACTGGTATAACGAAGTGTTCTAGGCTTAGCTGGTACGTATGATGCCCCAGATCTGCCATCAGATATTTTTCCAAGCATAGTATTTTGATGGTAAGAGATATTTCAAGACTACAACCTGCATACTTGGTGCTAAAGATTCTAATTATTCCTGAGTTGGTCACTGTTTCTAGACTTTTTGGTGCTAAAGCTATGAATACATTTATACTTATATGTATGTATGCATATGTATATACACATACACATACACATACTATTTGTGTATATATGTATATATATATACACACATGCATGTACATACTACATATATGCATATAATATGTATCAGGATAAATACTCTTGATTTCATACTTCCATTTCAAATTTAGTACTACAGGATTTTAAAATTAATCATTTGTATTACATCTAAATATGTTTTCTTCCTCACCATGAATTAGAATCCTGGTTTTAAAGAACACAGGGGATTTTAGAAATGAAAAATTCCACAATTACTAATTTTTCCCACACATTACATATACTGAAGTTTTATAATAACAATATTAATATCACCACTTCCATTGATAATTCTCAAAAAATATTTTTGCATATATTATTCTCATACTCTCTGCCCCTCATTTTTGGGATAGGTGTACTATATCTAGATGGTCTGAAGATATTATAGTCTCTCCCTTTTAACTCTCATTTAAAATTAATTCTACAAATAACTATGTTTACAGTTCATCACTAGTTCTTATGTTAATGTCTCCCTAGTCATTTTGATTTTCTGAATGGCTGCCCTCTAATGGATTCCTCAGAAAAGGGAACAATTTTCCCTGAGTTTATACATGTCAACAACAGTTAGTCTGTCACCTTTATGTAAGAAAGTAAGTTGTGCTTGCTGTAAAATTTGTGGCTCACATTTTCATTTCTTGAGTATCTTACTATATTGCTCAATTTTCTTTTGATATAAATCACCGGTGTGGAAAAGTTTAATGACATAAGTTTTTCTTTTCAGTATAAGTTACTTGCTATATTTATTCTATACCCTTGCTGTGAATTTTTTTCCGGAGATTTCTGTTATGCATATATTGGCTTTTCTTTACCTATTAATAGCTCCCACTTCCTAATTTAATCCTTTTTTCCTTTTCCATTTTTTTTTAACATCTTTATTGGAGTATAATTGCTTTACAATGGTGTGTTAGTTTCTGCTTTATATCAAAGTGAATCAGCTATACATATACATATATCCCCATAGCTCCTCCTTCTTGCATCTCCCTCCCACCTTCCCTATTCCACCCCTCTTTTCTTTCTGATTTTTAATTTTTCTACTGTTACTTTCATTTCACATACATTATACATTATATTTCATATGCTATATTATACGTTACATAATTACATATATACTTATATTCCAAATTTATGTTCATTTGTTCTTGTGTTTAATTTAGTCTAGTTTTAGTTTCTAATAATATTTTCTTTTATATCTAATATTTTCTTAAATTCTGTCACTCATGTTCCAAGCTTTTCTAAGTCTTATTAAAGTTATTTCTTTTATTTTATAACATTTTTATGTCTTTCAATTCGCTTAGAAATAAAATGTGAAATTGTTCATATTTCATTTGACTATATCTTTCTGATTTGCTTCATTCTCTGTAGATGTCATTCTGATCCATTCTTTTATATTATAAAAATGTATGGGGTTTGATATTATACTTTTCTGTCACCTATTCTAACATGAAATAATTACATTTTTCTTCTAGTTATTTCTACATCATTTACTCAGAACTTCTTCAGACCACAGGGAAAATATTAAACATTTTCTTTAAATAATTAAGAAAGAAATAACTATACTCTTCCTTTTCCATTCTAACTAGTCACTAGCTTTTCTGAAAACCAGGGAAGGAGAACAGGAGGTTCATCAGATTGAGGGTTTTCCACATAATTCTTGTCACCTCTGACACATTCCCCTTGTTGGCAGAATCTTTTATCTGCACTTTATTATCATCACATTAACGCTAATTTTATTCGGCTGCATGTTACAAGCCAGACGTTCCATCCCTACTATTTATGCCATTTCACTGGTTTAAGGATGTCTAAAGAGGCTTTTGACAAAAGCTGACATTTCCACTCCAGCAGGTTGTGCGTTAGGAGGATGGGAGGTAATATAGTGATTAATTACGAAGTCAGCTCAGAGTGCCGTAACAAAGTACCATAGATTGAGTGGCTTAAATAACAGAAACTTCTCATAGTTCTGGAGGCTGGGAAGTCCAAAGATCAAGGTGCCAGGAAAGTAGGTTTCATTCTGAGACCTCTTTTTTTGGCTTGTAATTGGTTACCATCTTGCTGTGCTCACAAGACCTCTTCTTTGTATGTACGGGGAGAGAGAAATCTCTTTTTCCTCCTCTTCTTATAAGGCTACCAATTCTATCAGATTATAACTCACCTTTAGGACCTCATTTAACTCTGATTACCTCCAGAAAGCCCTGTCTCCAAACACTGTCACACTGGGAGTTAGGGCTTTAACGTATGAAATTTATGGGGACACAGTTCAGTCCATAGCATTAGTACAATGAAATAAATTAATTTCTTAAATAAGACAATGAAAATATTCATCTGGATTTGGAACAGGGGAAAGATGAGTTTGAGAAAGGTGAAAGTGTGAGATACTGTTTGGCCTAATAGGCTAACATTGGTCCTGAGGAAGACTAAGCTTACAGAGGCAGAATGTAATTGTAGACATTGAATTAGGGGAATATAGGATGTCATCAAAATGAGAGTCTCCAATTAGTTGTACTGAATACTGAATCTAATTTGTGTTATGGTTTTGAGCACTGAAATTCAAAGAAGCGAAGATCACACACCCAAAAAAATAGCAGAAACATTTAAGGCCAAGACCCAGTACTATTTCTAATGCATTCTTTCTCCCTCTGTTGTCATTAAAAACTTCACAGTTTTTCTGAGGGTTTTTCCTAGAGGTATTTTGAACCTTTGGTTTCTGTAATGCTGTAACTAAATGAAACAGGCCTGCATAGGAATATTAACTTGCGAAAAATTTATCGAACACAAATGAAAGAACATTGAAGTTATTTCTCCTCTGCAGGATGAACACTCTAGTTATAAAAATAACTCAGGATGTATTATTCTCAGGGATGTTTCATGAAATTGGCATCCATATCCACTGATGTTTTAAGAATTGTAAACCTGAAAAGTGGTTTTAAGAATTAGATGGACTCATAACACAGCAATTTTATTATAGCTTCTGGTTACTTCTGGATTTCCTTAATACATTCCATGGTAATATAGTACAGTTACTCCATAAATAGATGCTAATGTTTTGAAAAAGCCTTGAAGAGGGAGACTCTAATAACTATTCATTATTTCTAAGAAAACTTAAAGCTATGCAATATTTTTTCAATCATGGAAATTGATACCAAAATAATAACCACATAGCAAATGCCATGCCAGAACAGATTCCTTATATATACCAATATAAAGGCTGACTAGTGGCCAGTTAAGCGGCTGGGCGTGAGAATTCCATTCAACAAGGATGATAAAACGACTTATGCTCTTGGGCATTTTAATGAGAGTCTTAGACGGTTGGTAGCAGGTGTTAGAAACAGAAGAGGAAAGACGTAGAAGTCCAAAAATAACTAAAGTCACAATACGAGAAGACATGATACTATATACATAAGCAGAAACAATGAAAAAAATATATATAACGTTATATATAAAAGAGAGAAAGAGAACACACGAGAGCAAGAATGAGGAGAGCACTAAAGGAAAGAGAAATTAGTTGACAAGCGACAGAGGATAGCTGATCATTTTATCAGTCAGCCTCGTCAAGATCATGCGACCATAACAAACAACCGAAATTTTCAATGCCTAAAAATAAATTGCTTATCTCTCCTTCACATTATGTACAACATAAGTCATAGGTTAGCTGTAGCTTTGTTCCATTTCTTCACTCTAGGATTCAGGTACACGCCACTCTCCTGGCCAAGAAAAAAGAGAGATAGCACTTATCTCCTCTAAAGAGAGAGGGTTTCTGTTTGGAAATAGCATTTGTCACCTTTTGCTCACATTTCATTGGCCAAACTAAATCATACAATCCAGCCTGATATAGGGATATGGGATAGGGAAATATATGTTCTTCATAGGAATAGACAGTAAGTAATTTGGAACCATAACATGATTGAGGACAGTTACCTTAATGGCAGTGCAATAGAATAGGAAGCAATGGATAGCTACTTGACAGTTCTTGGTTTTTAAAGAGGTTTGGCTTGGCGATTGTTGAGAGTCCTGGGTGTCTGTCCAGTTCCTTTACATCACTCCCTGTTTCATTAGCACATACGAATGTTTTCAGGGTTTCAGGGTGGAGAAATGAATGGAATTTCCAGCAACTCTAGGAGGCTTTCTGGTCAGGGAGGCTGGGGGAGGTAAGCAGAGTCTGGAGCCACCTAAATAAGAGGTTAAGAAGCCCCAAGAAGCTCTGGCTTATGCAGCTGCCCTTTTAATCCTTTCAGGGAAATGAAGCAAGATTGATGTTTTAAATTTAACAAGAACACATACAACTTGATAAAATAAATATTGACTTTTAACAGAAAATATCCACCAAGATTTCACTTTATTTAAAACTGCGTTTGGCTTTTCTTATGGCATTCAAAATCCTCATTTTTCTCCATATGGACACTTAAGTCATCCAATAGATGGGGTAGACTTATGAGCTGGCATTTTGCATTCTGGAAAATTAAAACCTGTTAGAACTAGTTAACAAGTATAGAGTTGGTGTCTGTATGATGTGAAAATAATCTACCAGTACTTCTCAGATGCACATACATGCTTATTCAGAAACATTTATAATATCCTCTTTAAAACATCAGCAATAATGCACTCAGTGCTATCCAGATAGAAATGTGGAAAAATCAGTTTAACTATTTTTAAGTAAAAGGTAGTAAACTCTAAACAATTGTTGGTTTAACTATACCATGGAAAAATACCAAACATAACTTTTTAAAGAGTCCAATTTGAGGGCTTCCCTGGTGGCGCCGTGGTTGAGAGTCTGCCTGCTGATTCAAGGGACACGGGTTCGTGCCCCGGTCCGGGAAGATCCCGCATGCCGCACAGCAGCTGGGCCCGTGAGCCATGGCCGCTGAGCCTGCGCGTCCGGGGCCTGTGCTCCACAATGGGAGAGGCTGCAGCAGTGAGAGGCCCACGTACCGCAAAAAAAAAAAAAGAGTCCAATTTGAAAATTAATACATCTGTTACAATAACTTAGGTAAAAGAATCTTTCCCCACGCAACAACACTGTAATGAATTTTCCCCTTAAAACTGGTTCTTAAAGGAGTCTTTTTGGAAATTTAATTATTCCCTATTCACTAGGAAACAGGAGTTAATTGATTGCAAGTATATCTTTATGAAATCTAACAGGACATTTTTACGTTGCGTTAAAATCCCAGTTCATTTTTGAAGATTTTGGAATCCAATTTACTACCACTGCATCACCAGTAGTAAACACTGAATCTATCTTAAGAGATAAGTGCACATAAAACATAGAAGATTAAACAGTGACACACACACACACTCAGGAAATAACTCAGAAAATATATAATTCACTTATATGTTCTGTTTTACCTCTAATTATTCTACTCCTTGTTATATTTATTACCAGTAAATTTTGTTCAAAATTTAATTGAAAACCGAAAAGTTTAAGTGATTTTCTACGCATCCAATGAAAAGTAAAAAGGCAACAGGAGAAAATGCACAGGAAACCCTGAATTGTAAGATTAAGAGAAACTATTGGTTAGCATAGAGCAAGTTATGTATTGATTTAAATCAAATAGGGAAAACATAGAATAGGGCTTCTAAAATTTCAATGTGCACACAAATATCCTGGGGATGTTTTAAAAATGCAGATACTGGTTCAGTAGTTCTGGGAAGGGGCTGAGATCCTTCATTTCTAACAAGCTTCCAGGTAATTCCAGTGGTGTGGCCCACAAGTAGCTGGGGGCTAGATGATAGTAGAACCTATGTCAGAATTACTCCAGAAAGACACAATAGAGTATAGAAGGCACTCTACACCACGTGCTTCCACTGGTTTTAGGCCAAATATCAGTGTATTTCTAATATGCTTACGAGAATACTTCAATAGGCCAACAATAACACGAGAGAGGGGTCTCAGTAAGGTCAGACGGCAGGCCTATGCACTGCTTGTCTTTGTTGTAATTTTATCTTTACTTCATTTCAAAGGTGTAACTGAATCCCACAGGAGTTCTACCTCTGATTATAAGGGGAGGTTTTTAATTCATTTATAATGTACTACTAGTGACCAAAAAGAATGTAGTTGGCGGGCTCTTCAGGGAAACACATTAAGCCTTTGATCTCTACCCCTGCCGACTGGAGGTGAAATAGGAAGCAGAGTCATAAGAAACATCCTAGAGGGATCCCATGAGATTAAACATGTTTAGCCAACGTGATTAATTCTTAGGAGAGTTTGATCGTCTCTAACCTGTGTAAAGTGAATGCTATTTTGTCAGTTCAGAGAGTGGTTCAAAAAAGGCCTTTGGTTCGATGACAACCTAACACTTTTTAAAAGACCAAGAGCAACACCAAGTCATTTTTTTTTTTTTAAACTACTTATGGAAACACAGCTTACCTCTTTCCAATAGTGATTTATAGCCTAATGGCAATGCTTCTGGACATTTTTCTCTCTCAGACTGAAGCTGGGTACTAGATGCTTTTACCATCTAAAAAAAATTTTAAAAGCCTTCTGTCAATGGCATACTTAACAGACTTGCCATTAGGCTCTCTTCACCTCTCTTCTGTGTCTGCTGACTAGGTAAGCTTTAATTGTGGCCCGTGTGCTAGCTTTCATGTTAATGATCATCAAATGCATTATTAACTCTTCCTTTGATAATACAGGTCATACAAAACTAAAGCTTAAAACATTTTTGTCCATTTATGAAAAAAATGTGACGAAAATGAAACAATGGTAAAAAATAAACCTTTTAATTCATTGCACCAAACATGTAAGG
The DNA here is from genome assembly GCF_039906515.1 of Pseudorca crassidens. Classification (NCBI taxonomy): domain Eukaryota; kingdom Metazoa; phylum Chordata; class Mammalia; order Artiodactyla; family Delphinidae; genus Pseudorca; species Pseudorca crassidens. Next base: position 76,681,760 of record NC_090301.1, read on the forward strand.
GAAGAGATATTTACTCCCTTTAATGATTTATATTTATTTGCTGAAAATATAAAATGTATTTTTTGTTCACAATAGAAGGGCTCAGTAATCAAATAGGCAGTAGAGAAAGAATCGACATTAACTTTTTTTTTTTAAGTTTATGGCGCCAAAGAAAATACTGAGAGGCAACAAGGCCATTTTCACCTTCATGAGATATTATACAAAATTCTATAAATAGACACCTCATTACATTGGAAACAGAATATTTTGGCCAAAAAATGTATTTTATAGCCATGTCTTCTATGCTTATTTGGAAACATGCATTTAATTTCAAACATTTTATACAGCCAAAGATGTTTTCTTTAAATTTCAGTGTACTAAATTCATGATATAACTTCTGTTATGCTTAACTGATCATCTTTATTGTTGTAAAAGATCATTTACCATGGCAATTGATAAGCCAGGGCTTCAATTAGTTACTCCATATGAGCAATTTCAGTGTCACTAGATTGCTTGCGGAATATGAACATTGGAGTTCGTTATGACAGATATAATGTGTTTTATTAAATAATGTATAGTGCAGATCACAGCACAGATACCTTTTTCTTTTCTTTTCTTTATTATTTTTTTTGAGATACACATTGTATTCGGGAGAAAACGTTTCCCACTCTACCCTCTCTTCTCTCCTCTATTCCACAGTAACTGGCCTCACACTCTCCCAATCTGTGGCATCCCAGAATCTGCCTGACCATGGGCCACAAGTCGAGTGGAAAACATTGATCCTGTGCACTGTAATGGGTTCTTTCCTGCATGAAACACATCATCTATATAAACTCCCCATCTGCACAGAAATGCCCTCAGTACTAAAGTTGCATGTGTGCAAGAAAGGAGTCAAGTGAATTTTGTACTCTCTGATCTACCGAGTGTAAGAGAAGGCTTTCGTCTTCCTTGCACTCTGGTACAATTTTATCTGCAGTGCATGCCAGTTAAGGGTGGAGGAAATAGCACATGCTTAGAAGAGAGCACTCCAACCTACATACCCTATTATGGGTATAAAATGGACCACAGATAGTTTATTTTAAGTAAATAATTGTGAATTGACTGCCTGTGGGCATGGGTTTTCATCCTTGACTTAGCAGGTGAATTTAAGAAGCTTATGACATTGAGAGTAGCCTTTTACTAACTTGAAAAAAGAAACAGACTCGGTGATAAAAACGTGAAATAACCTTTTCTAATAGTGAATATCCACAACTGGCTCTCTTTGAGGAATCAGTTGTAACCTTAAATTGGGTGGAATCCAAGAGGAAATTGTATTTTTTGTAGAAGTCATAAAGAAAACTTCCAAAGATTGGTTTTTATGAATGGGACAAAAAAGATGTCTAACTGAATTTGCTTTTCTGAATATATTTCTTGTTTTGGATCCAGGAGTTCATCAGGTAGTTCCTGTGATCATTGGCAGGTGTGTAGCAAGTCCAAGGTCAGGTAATTCGGCTCATTGTTTCCCCCACTGAGAATAATCCCTTAAACTTTGATGGCGGTAAACAGGGAGTGCATTTCCTACTACCTTTGTAAGGAAGGTTTCTACAAAATTAGCTACTGTGCTATAATTTCCCCCAAGTTGACCCAATTTTCAGCCAATTTTCCAACCAGTTTAAATAATGCAGGAGGATTATTTTGTCTATAAATTATAATATTATAAACAGACTATCAATCAATTGCAAGGTATACTATTGCAACTCTTTTAAAAAGAGAAATGAATGCAAACTGACACAGAGAGGAAAGTTTCAAACAAACAAATTTAGGCCACTCACCGCCACCCTCAGATAAAAGTCAAACTTGCCAGGCTTGTTTAACCTTTTCTTACCTTCTTTTTCATTTGTGTCACCTGTGTTTTGAAACTATGGTAAGGAACAAAATGGAACGAACTGTGCTAACGTGTTATTTTATCTATAAGTGAAAGATTTCTTTACCAGAAATAGAAATAACACATCTTTTTACTATGCTTATCATTGCTTAAATCTGTCTCATTTCTGCTTCAAAAAATTTCTGATATATTGCTTTTATGTGAAGTTTTCCTAATATACTTAACAGAATATGTTCTGAGAACCTAAGCTAACATTCATTGGTTTAAAAAATTTTAGGCATAGATCTGTTTAGCTGCATGTTGCTATATTAAATTATTTTTTATGGTGCTAGAGATCTTTGTGAATAACTGATGATAAACTAATTCTAAAAGAGAAAAAATTGAAAGGAGAGAAATTTTAAAGAAAATTCAAGTGAAATTCTCTGAATTAAAAAAAAATAAAGGTAGGACACTAAATTATCACCTAATATCTTTATGTTAAGATTTTTAAGAAACACTTTTTTTGAATTTTAGGTGAGATTTAATTTAAAAGTTTATTAACTTAGATCTTAAGAAAGAAATAAAAGTCCTTTTTGATGGGTAATTTTATTTTTTTATTTTTATTTTTTTTTGCTGTACGCGGGCCTCTCACTGTTGTGGCCTCTCCTGCTGCGGAGCACAGGTTCCGGACACGCAGGCTCAGCGGCCATGGCTCACGGGCCCAGTCGCTCTGCGGCATGCGGGATTCTCCCGGCCCGGGGCACGAACCCACGTCGCCTGCATCGGCAGGCGGACTCCCAACCATTGCACCACCAGGGAAGCCCTTGATGGGTAATTTTAAATTCCAAGATTGAAGCTGCCCATCTTTGTTTCCTGTCTTCAAGATGGAACTCAACACTTTGATACTGACTGCTAAAACAGACATTTCATAGTAAAAAGGACATTTCTTTCACCTTCTGAAAATTCAAAGTAATATGCTAAGAGGTATCACAATAAGTATAGCATTAATAGGATCAACTTCCTTAGAAGAGAAAATCTATGTACACTGTAGGAAATTACATCCTGAAACTGCCAAATTTCTAGAGTATTCACTCGTCTGTTTAACTAGTGTTTCTATCTTGCTTGCATCTTAGGTTCTATGGAGATGCATGAAATACTGTTGGGATAAAATATAAGTAAATGTTCTCTTTCATTCTACTTGCCAGGTTAGATTATTAGTCCTTATATCCAAAGATGTGAAACTTCCTTTGATACATAACATGTCAAACAGGAAGGCAATTTTCTTGTGTGGAAAAGAACAAAGAAAACTAACAACGCCATTGTCTAACCTTGGAAGAGTATTTTCAAAATAGGTTTCAGTTTTACAGTTTTGATTCCAGAAGTGAGAAAGCAGAGTGAACAAGCAGTAGGAAGTAGTATAGCTTATCTTTGTCATTTGAGGAACTATCAGTTGAGAAACATTCTACTATACAATTAAAGGGTTAGGAAGCTGAGTTATAGAGTATAGAATATTGTGCTCATTTTCTGAAGAATGTCCTGGGTTTTGATTGTAGAGAGAAAATGAAAGAACAATTTTATCTCAAAGAAGAATATTAAAAATGCACAGGAAATTTGTATAAAACTTGTATAAAATAGTCTGTAAAATATTACCTCAGAACACCAAGTCACATCAATGAAGAAATCTACTATGTTTCTGCCAGGAAGCACGTATATTGTAAATATGCCAGTTCTTCCCAAATTGAACATACAACTTTCCTAGGGAACTCTTTGACAATACAAATCAAATTTCTTAAGAACATGCTTATCCGCTTTTAGAAATTTATCTTAAAGATAGAGTGTGATTCAAATAAGCATTTCTATGATACAGGAAAATCACTTTCACAACCAATAGTAGCAGACTGATTATATAAACTTGGGCATACAAAACTTTAACATGTAGCCTTCAAAAATCATGCTGGGAAAAATAAAGCTTTGTAAAACTTTCAGCATGAACTTTACATGATAACAGTAAGTTACAGTACACTATAAAGCATGATCCCAACATAAATAATCTAAACACTCAATAAAATAATTACATACAGACATATATATATAGAAAAAGACTGAAAAGATATGGGCCAACATTTTATAGTGGTTACCAACAGGTAGTAGAATTATGAACAATTCCTATTTAACAAAAAATTATTTCCCATGGTTCCCAAATATTTTTTTCATTGGTTTAGTTTATAAATAATGAAATATTTCATACACAGAAATGTACAGAAAACAATACAAATGGCACACACTCAAATTTAGCATATGTCAATTTTTTGAGTTATGGAATTAGAAATAATAAACTGTATATAGGAGGCAGTAATAAGGAGATATGATGAAATAGAGCAGAGAGATGAGTACACATGGCAGATATAAGGCTTGGTCCTGGCCAACTAGAAGGAGGGGTGGAAATCCAGGTTGTGAGTAAAATGCACCCTCAAAGCAATAAGGAGCCATTGATGGTGACTGAGGAAAGAAGGGAAGTGGAGAAAATGAGGGTTGTGGAAGATTTTTCTGGTATATATACTCAACTAGGAAAAGAAACAGAAACCTTTGCTCCAGGGATTATTTCTTCTTTTGTCTTGTTAACCTCAAGATTTGGTCATCTCCCCTTGGTTTCAAGATACATTTGTAGCTATCTCCCTTCTAGAACTTGTCCTTCCTGGGCTTTCCTGCCAAATCCTCTCTTCTGTGTTTATGCTATTTTCCAAAGTTGTATTCTTGCCACATTGATATTCTTGCTATGTATTTTCTGCATCAAATATGTAATGTATTCAAAGATGTTTCTATCAATGTGAAGTCATCTCACTCTTAAACCCCAGTCTCAAATAGCCGTGACGCCTTTGGATGAAATCACTTCCACCTTTACACCACAGCCAAATACATCCATCATTTTTCACCACACACTGGATTCCCTTTCCTGGCTTGCCTATTTCCAGTACATCTGCAACCATTTCTCAAGTCTCAGTCTGGGGAAGGACCTTCTTCCAAACTCACTCATCTGACTGTTGACAGGCCTCAAAATATCTACTGACACACTCACATGCATGGTTGTTGGCAGGTGTATTAGTTTGTTAGGTATAAAAGACTGGGTGGCTTAAACAAAAGATTTTACTTTCTTACAGTTCTGGAGGCTAAAAGTCTGAGAACAGGGTGTTGGCAGGGTTGGTTCCTTCTGAGGAAAGGCTCTGTTCCAGGCCTCTCCCCTTGGTTTGTAGGTGGCTATCTTATACTTTTGTCTTCACATCCTTTTCCCTCTGTAGCTGTGTTCAAATTTCCTCTTTTTATGAGGACTTGGTTCACATTGTATCCGAGCCCATGCTAATGACCTCACTTAATTACCTCTGAGAAACCTTGCCTCCAAATACTTTCACATTCTGAGGTTTTGGGAGTTACAGTGCTAAAACATATGAATTTGGTGAGGGGACATGATTCATCCCATAAAGCAGGACTCAAGTCCTCACTGGCTGCTGCCCACACATATCAGACCCTTGTCCTCAGGGCCTGTCCATGGGCAACTTGCAACTAGGCAGTTGGCTTTCGTCGTAGTGAGCAAGCTAAAAATTGAGAGAGAATAAGTAAAACAGAAGGCAGAGTGTTTCTGCAACTGGATCTTGGAAATGTGACACCCTATCGCTTTTGCCATATTCTATTCTTAAGAAGCAGTGTCTAACCCCAATTGTTTGTAATTCTCTGTAGAATTGGGAGCAATTGTCACCTCTTGTCTCAACTTTGACTCCTATTGACTAATTCTGCGACAACAGAAAATGTCACATCTGATATCCTGTTCCATTTAGGTTTAAGTTTTTTGGCTTTTTTTTTAATTGAAGACGGTTTTTCGAGGGAAAAAAGTGCCCCATTTTTATTCTTTCTGAGATCTGTGACAATCAAGAATATCTACTTCATATGTTGGCTAAACAAAAGTCTCCTTTTCAAATGGCAGTTTTCCTCGTCACCAAGAGATATCCGCGCTCTGGATGGTAACTACCTACTTATTCTTGTCTGGCATGCATGCCAAAGCTTCATCATCCAGTGCATGTTGTACATCTTAACTAGAAAGAAAACTAATCAATTCTCTACGGAAGTGTGCATTCTAATTCTGTGACACCGAGAAGTCTGTAAGTGCATTTTCTTGTAACAATATGAGATGGCAGGGTGAGGGTCAGGAAAATGAGGCAACAGAAAGTCATGCCACACTCCTGAACCTGTCCTGTGACAAAGCTAATGTGACAACTTTATAGTTTCTGACACTACAGTTGCTTTCAATCCAATATGCTGCCCTCCAAAATGGAAAAGTGTAATATTAAGGCTATTGGATGATTCTAATGTTTCATGCAACAAGACTTCAATTTGTTGAAAGCAAATGAACAAAAATCCTCAGTCCCTTTGCACATGATGTTTTCTCCGCCAAGAATGCTCACGCCACTGCCACTTCACTGAGCTAACAGCTAATTATCTCTCAGGTCCTACGATCGTGCTTTGGAAACATGCATCTGACCATTTTGTATATTCACCAACAAATATGTTTTATCATACTGAATTGTAGTCTTACGTTCAGTTACCCATTTTCCTCATTAAACTATGAACTTCTGGGAGGCAGAAATCATGTCTCTCAGTGATCACAGTGTCCCTGGCACCTAGTTCACTGCTTGGCACATGATAGGACCTCAAACTACTGCAACAAATGAGTAGACAGTATTTTTTTGCTCTCAAACTTGGGTGAAAAGTAGTCTATATTTTTGGCATATCATTAAAAAAGAAAACATCTCCTGAAGAAACATTAATTGTGCGTCCTGTAGTCCTCCCACCCAGAACTATTTATCTTATTTCTCTAACTTAAAAGGTTTTATCTAGTGGTTGGTGTTAGGGCTTGACTCTGTAAGCATCAAGAAGATATTGTAAGTAGAGAGAGCAAGAGATTCTTTTATATAAGAGTCTGTTAGTAAAAGCAAAGATTTATACTAAATCCTAAGTCCAGAAATATGATTAAAATTGGGAACACAGGACAAAAAGTTTGAAGTTGGGTAAGATTTGTAGCAATAAGAGGTTAGGTATAAGCAAGCACTGCCCAGTGTGATTACAGTTTATAGCACTGAGGGATCAGCAGTAGCCCACACTGATAATTTAAATGACTTTGGTTGTTTGAGAAGTAGGTTAAAGTGATGTTTAAGAGGAATTAGATTAAGGTCAAATGTGCAGGAAGAGAGCTACAAATGTATAAATGTTAAAAGTCTGTCCAGGGCTTCCCTGGTGGCGCAGTGGTTGAGAGTCCGCCTGCCGATGCAGGGGACACGGGTTCGTGCCCCGGTCCGGGAAGATCCCACATGCCGCGGAGCGGCTGGGCCCGTGAGCCATGGCCGCTGAGCCTGCGCGCCCAGAGCCTGTGCTCCTCAGCGGGAGAGGCCACAGCAGTGGGAGGCCCACGTACCGAAAAAAAAAAAAAAAAAAAAAGTCTGTCCAAAAGAAGATGATGCTAGTAAAGAAGATGTGATTTAAGATATGAGCTGTATGGAAACATTATATAATGGATCACTGGCATGGAAGAGAAAAAATGCCAGCTACTTTGTAAGACTATTATGGTATTCAGACTGAGATAGAAGGGCAGTTCACCAAAGCTATCATTGACTCTGAGGGTGTTTTGCTGAATCATGCATGGTGTCAGAAGAACAGAAAATTTTCTGGAAAAATGAATACATTACATTCACCACACATGTTAAACTAGATGGAAATGAAGCTGAACAGTGAACAAAATGTAAACAGTTCTTGATTTATTTAGTGACTACAGGGGCTGACAAAAAGAAAGAAAAGCTGAAAATCCTGTTATGCTCCGTATGGATATTATATTTACATCTAAGAAAAATCTAAACCATTTTAGCTATTGTAATCCAGATGTTTTACGAAAACTGCAGTCTCTAGTAAAACCATCACTCATGAGAAATTACACCTTTTCTTTTTACTGTGAGCCTGGAGATATACAGGTTAGCTTTGCCTTCCAGATTACCTTATAATATAAAAATTGAACATAGCAATGCATTTGGGACTTACATTGAGATCATAAGAATATACTGCTCATAAGAATATACTGAAATAAATGTACTATTTAAAAAATCTTTCTTGTATATCATGGGAGATAAAGTTAAAAGATGCTTTATATGAATTGTATTTTATATTCCATTTTACTGAAGTTTTAAAATCCAATTACTAATAATATGGTATGTGCACTTGAAGAATTAAACCACAGCAGTGAATTTTTAAAAAGAGACACTTGAGAATCAGAATTGTCTTTGTAGTAACTGTATCAAACCCATAACTTAAAAATTGTGTGCCGTTGGCTCAGTTTTTAATAGAAAGACAATACACTCCTAACACTTTAGCTACTAATTAGCATCTCTTCAAGGCTCAAGTCGAATTTTCAATGAATAACATAAATGAACTTGCATTCTTCCCCTCTATGCATAGAATTCTTTACAGTGAAAACAAGGGGAAAAAAATGTCACTGCCCTATATATGTGCCCATCTCTGAAGTCAGTTCATTTAATGAGTACTTACTACGTACTAGGCTGGGTTAAGAACTCATAAACATTAGTTGGCCTTTGTAAAACCCTAGTAATAGGTCATTCCAAACTTTAGCTGAGGAAACCAGATTCTGAGAGATTAATTAATGGGTCCAAGACCACACAGCTAATAAATTTTAGAGCTGAGATTTGAATCTGGATCTGCCTTGAATACTTGCTATACTATTACTATTCTATTTTCCGTCTTTGCTTTACTATATGGATTAACTTCTAGCTTTCAAAGAAGAGTTCAGAAAAAAAATAAAGAAAAATCAATTAAAAGTTTAGAAATAGAGTTTTTAAGAGAGATTGAGAAAAGTTGGAATAATGTAGCAAAGCAAATAGGACTAAAAAGTCTTTTAATATGATAATTTTTGTGCTAAGTTTCTTCTACTACTAGTTTTCAAATACTTGGAAATAGAATTTGGTAGGTTAAATAAAAGACCATTTTAGTAAACATTTCTACTGTTTCCAATATCCTGTTCTCTTCCCATTATGGAAGGAAAATTGCACTCCCATGCCTTTTAGAGTTAGGCTTGCCATGTGACTGTGTTAGCCAATGAAATGTGAGTGGGAGAGGAATGTGTTGGTTATGTCTATGGACACAAGCAACTATCTTGGCTCAGTTCTGCAGCCAACTCTTTCGTGCCATCACTGTCAAGAGAGTTCATTTGACAAGCTTTATTGTATTAAGCCAGTGACATTTTTGCATTTTGTTATTGTACTTTAGCAAAACCTTACCCTTTTCTGACCTGTAAGGACCCTGTTTGTTACTCCTAAACTGACTATGCCATTCTTATATGACCCCATTTCAGGGAAAATAGGAATTCCCTCTAAAACACACATAGCTTTTCAACATATAAATCATATCTGAAATTCTACCAAAACAGACAATATGAGTTATTAATCATTTTTGTCTTTAAAATGCAAATACTTTTGGAAGAATGATACATAAAAATTTATCAATTACCAACATTTTAGTGTACATCAAATAGTTCTAGCTAACAGTAATTCCATGTAAATATTAGGCATGCATGTGGTGTGTCTGGGCAATTCCTGGTCAGAATGAGGACAGGAAGAATGTACAAAATGGTTTATATTAAAAGAATCTAGAAGAATGATAAAAAAGAGGAGTGTTGAAAACCATAAAAAGTTAATTTCAGTGCAGGGCCCCAAATGAGATTGTACTAAAGATTCTATTGTTTAAAAACTTATACTTCAAACTGCATGAGAGACATGAGGTAGAAATTGGTTATTTTTTTCATTTAAAAAATGACATTTATGTGGTTTTATTTAATACAGAAAAGTTTAAAATGAAAATGTGCATTAATGTCCCAGCTCAGACAACCGCTTTTGACAGGAAAAAGGGATACATACACATGCACAGAATGCTCAAATAGTTAATAAAAACACAAAATTAGAGTCTGATCTCCTTCATCCCAGCCCTCTGTCTTTTTCAACAAAGTTAACTGCTATTACCAATTCTCATATATCTTTCTGAAAAATTATTGTCATATAACAACATCTAACTCCATGTCTATCTTCATTTAGATTTTTATTTATTCAATCCTAGGTATACATATATATTCTTTGTACTTATAGAAAAGGCATCACATCATACAAATATAATACCTTGATTATTTTTCTCATAATAATAACTATGGAAAGCTTTTCATAGCAGCACATATCGCACCTTTATAAAGTCACCAAGCATTTAATTCAACCAGTCAGTGCTCTACTGGAGGACACTGGAGTTTTTAGTTTTGCAATATATAAAATATTATATAATAATAGATATCCTTTTTCATATACCTTGTCATTAATTTGAAAATACATCTTTGAGGTAAATTCCTAGACCTGGAGTTGCTGAATTTAGGAATTTCTGCATTTTTCATAAGTTGGATAGATATTGCCAAAAAATGTTGCATCAATTTACTCTTCCACCAAAGAATATGTGTATGTCTATTTCTCCATCCCTTACTTAACCTGAAATAGGTCTTGCCAACTTTCAGTTTTTTGTTTTTTGTTTTTTTGCGGTACGCGGGCCTCTCACCGTTGTGGCCTCTCCCGTTGCGGAGCACAGGCTCCGGACGCACAGGCTCAGCAGCCATGGCTCACAGGCCCAGCCGCTCCGCGGCATGTGGGATCTTCCCGGACTGGGGCACGAACCCATGTCCCCTGCATAGGCAGGCGGACTCACAACCACTGCGCCACCAGGGAAGCCCCAACTTTCAGTTTTAATGAGGTATATATAATTGACAAATAAAATTGTAAGTTATTTTAAGTGAATAATTTCACTGATGTTAAAATTTTTCAATTCTGGTATATAAAAATTAATATCTTTCACTGATTTGCTGTCCTTAAACTATGAATGAGATTGAGTATTTCTTCATGCTTTCATTTTAAATTTTTATCAACAATTTGTTAATAATTTGTAGTCATTTATTTAAAGTAATTAATGTAAGTGGAGAAGGTTTATTTAGCTTATCAAAAAATAAGTGATCTTGTATCTAAATCCATTTTGTTCTGTGCTATATTTTTACATTTATCTTGTTGATTTATGAGAAGACAGGAGGGAGAAGAAAGAAATGTAGAAACTGAATGAGCAGGAAGTAAGATAAAGATGATACATACAAATGCAATAGAAATAAAAACAAACAAGGAGGAGAAGAAAGCAGTGATAAGGGAGGAAATAGAAAACCATGATGATAATACTTTATTGCTGCATTTGTCCACAGCCTAATAGAGTTGGAAACAAAAATAGGAGATTTAGTACAAAGGAGAACACTTCTGACTTCTTTATGTATTGTGAACTCAAAATGTCTGCCAAAAAAAAGGAAATAGCTATCATCTTCTCTTTGGTTAGACTAGGACTAGCAGTGAATCTAATATATTACCTCTATGCTTCTGAAAATTATATAAAGATTTTGTTTTTTTCTTCTGATATTAAGATTGTTCTTAGAACAGTCTCTCAGTTTTGGTTTTAGACATAATTTGAAGTAATGGTTCTATATTATACATACGCCAAGGAATTTTGCTTGCCGCTGTATAAACAAATGATGATGTAGTCTTAGTTCACTAACTCAGAGAAGAAAATATAACTTTATTTTCTGGTAACACTTAAATTTTAGTATGATTTCTCACTCCACCTCTCACTGGATTGAGGATTCTCAGTCAAGACATTTTAGAATTACTACCCTTGACCATTTATTCATCTTTAATTTCTGAGATTTCAGGTTAAGAGGTGGGCTAGGTAGCACAAAACTTGGGTGGGCACACCTGGTTTATCTTAGTATCTGTGCTCACTGGCAACCAATGGAACTCACAAAGTATAAGCTGAATGGTCCCTATTTTCGGCCTTAAGCCTTCTTGGAATCTATTCCTTTTCTGTCCTACACTTCTGTTCTTCTCAAGTGTAACAAAAGAGGGCAGAAATGGCTGTACTACTCACTTGCTACCCTGAAGTACACAAGAATAGACCCACCGATCCTGGGCAATGCCAGGGTATGGAGTAATTCTGAGAGGCTGTCTGAAGCCCCTTTGGCTTAGAAGTATCATGTAGTAATTTCTGGGCTCACACCTTAGTATATAAGCTTGGTAAATAAATTGAATCACTAAGTTTAGAATTTAAGCTCTTTTCTCCACCCTCACTAGCCCTCAATCTGCTTCCCCTTACAGTCAAGAATAGGGTAGGAATAAGAAGTAGAGTTTGTGGCAGGGAAACTTTGCCAAGATTCTTTATGATATCTGAAATCTATTGCTCATAGCTTGAATGCTTATTATTTGTCTGTAGCCTAGGTTATGAAATTCAAAACCCAAGAATGGACTTCTATTTTTGTTTCCTCTTTCTTTTACAGTGCTTATCCCTTCCCTGAAGCCTGGTGCAGAATGCTTACCTGATTGCATGTGAAAATAGTCATGAAGAAAAATAAAGTAGTATGAAGGAGTATGAATGAAATACTCAAGTAATTTTCAAAATTTTAAATTTTCTAAATTACTGTTGCCATTAGAGGTTTTGTAACCATGCCCTTAATCAGGTAACTAGTTGCTTAACTAGTATCTCAATCTCATCTCTTATTACCCTCAAAATTATTAGGGGATTGCATTAGATTGCTCTAGAAAATCTACTATTCTTGAAATGTACAGCATCTAAGTCCTCTCCACTCCCTTCCTTGTGCCACCACCTCTCACGGGAACAGGTAACACTCAGAAACACTGAAAAGTGTTTGGTGCACTGAAAGATGATAGGGGTGACTTCTTGTTCTTTCCTTTAATTTTGGTGTATTTCCTCCCTAAGTGTTTATAATTCCTTACAGTGTTTTATTTCAATTTGAAACAATCTTGATTGTCAACAAATCTTATAAAGAAGCTACTAAATTTCACAGGTACTTATTATAAAGATTTTTCCACCAGCTTTGCAGTTATTACAAAATGCCAATCAGCCTCTTCAAAAAAAAAAAAAAAAACCAGAAACAAAGAAAAAAGCAGAAGAAGAAACAAAAACTTCCACAGTAAATTTAGCTCACCAGACTGAGCCTTAGAAGAAGACAGGAAATGAAGAAACCACTTTTCACCATGGGTATTCCATTTTCACTGAGAAAAAAACTTGATTCAGACATGTTGACAGGCTAAAAGCAGCCTTGGCCAGGGCAGAGAAACTTAGTGCCTTAGTAATCAAAGCGGAGAACTTCTAAAATAAGAAGTCTAGTAAATGTTTCATCTAGGGAAGGCACAAAGCCTGGTGGCACTAAGGTTGAAGCAATTACTGAAATGTCAGGGCTGCACAGCAAAGGGAAGCTACAAAGATTCTTATGGAGGGTGACAGGCTTTTTTTGTTTTTTTTTAAACATTCACTTTTCAACTGTTTTCAGTAAATATGTGCTTTAGAGGCAGGTAGTTCAGAAATCTTTGGGATAGAGAGCATCAGGAATGAAAGGCGTGAGCAACTGAGAAACTGAAGAAGCATCTTTTAGAGGTTAATGCTTTGCTGGCATTGACATTTTAGAGCCACAGAAAGTCATTTAATAGCTGCAGTGAAGCACTGAGGATGTTTTGCCCTTGGAGAAAACTAGCAGAGTGCCAAGGGGAGGATAAAGCGGGGGTGTGTGGGGGACTTAAAGTGTTGGTGTTCTTTGGCCTTATGGCGCATATTTCATGGGAAATTTTTGGAGCTTTTAAAAATTGACTTAGAGTAGGATCACCAGTCTTGTACAGATGTTTACAAAAAATGCATACAACCAGCGGTGACAAGTAAAACACAAACAACTCTCCATCTTTTTGCACTTTGATTTTTAAAAATATCTGGATACAAACTTTAAAAGTATTTTATTCTCAACCACTTTCTTAGATGAAAGCACACTTCAAAGGAAATAGTAGATTTCATAATTTGTGTTTTGCTTCTTTTCCATAATATTCACACCTATGTAAAAGTTCCGTATTAAATACAAAAGTGCTTGAACAGGCAGGATCGATTTTCCTTATTTTAATAATAGCACCTGTAATAAAATTTTTCTTCTCTTGTTTCCTATTCAATCACCTGTATTTTCAGTTAGGAGGTCATCACCTCATTTGAAGGATGATTTCATAATTTATTATGAACAAATTTTCCAAAGAATAATATTAGGGTTTTACAAAAGGTACAAGCAAACAGTGGAATAAAAAAGAAAAAAATCCAAGAAATCTTAGAGATGTATATTTAGTATGGACAATTTCTGGCAATTGTACAGGACTTAGTTATTCAGTATTATTCAGTGCACTGCATGGTGTTTGAGGAAGGCTCTAGAAAGATGATACAATTCTTGGTCTTAGATAAATGTACTTTTGAATATTTTTAAGACAGCATAAAATTAAATATAAGTAGTGTGATATGAGCTTAGTACATGATGAAGAAAAAAGATGTTAGACATACTGTGTTTTTTTTTTAACGTTTTTATTGGAGTATAATTGCTTTACAATGGTGTGTTAGTTTCTGCTTTATAACGAAGTGAATCAGTTATACATATACATACACCCCCATATCTCCTCTCTCTTGCGTCTCCCTCCCTCCCACTCTCCCCATCCCACCCTTCTAGCTGGTCACAAAGCACCAAGCTGATCTCCCTGTGCTATGTCGCTGCTTCCCACTAGCTATCTATTTTACATTTGGTAGTGTATATATGTCCATATATACACTACCACTCTCTCACTTTGTCCCAGCTTACCCTTCCCCTTCCCCGTGTCCTCAAGTCCATTCTCTAGTAGGTCTGCGTCTTTATTCCCATCTTGCCCCTAGGCTCTTCATGACCATTTTTTTTTTAAGATTCCATATATATGTGTTAGCATACAGTATTTGTTTTTCTCTTTCTGACGTACTTCACTCTGTATTACAGACTCTAGGTCCATCCACCTTAGTGTTCTTAATCTTGGAAATAATATATTTTGGTCCAGGGTAGGTTCATGTTTGGGGAAAGAATGAAGAAAGTTTACAGGGAAGAGGTGAGGTATTGTTAGTAATTGAATAGTTTGTATGATAATATGAGAGCTTTTCATTTAATAACCGGGAACTTTACCTTTAATAGAAATCTAAAAAGTGAGCAGACTATATCAAAATATTAATGAGGCAGTGTGGAGCTACTATGCACCCTCTCTATGGGTTTTAACAATACATTGAAAAACTAAATTTCAAATTTGCCATAGTAAATAAATCAATACTTATTCAATTATGTTATGTTCTGTGTCAATATTTGACTTTATTTTGTTTCTGTCAATGTATTGTATCCAAATTAATGTCCTAATAAGTTTTAAAAAGGTGAAAGCATCATGACCTATTTTTAAAACTCTGCATGACATTATTTTAGTAATACATTCAGTGTCCTAATGAGCAGAGAAACTTTCCTCCTCTGTCTCTACCTCTCCCCATCCTCTTGTATTTACTTCTTTTAAAATATCGCATTATTTCTTATTTGACCCATTAAGCCAATTACCTTTTTGTAAAAATTCTTTGGATTAATTAATTCCATTTCTGTAAAAAATGACTCACGATTCAGATGTTTTCTACTTTCAGAAAATATGCTTGCACATTTGCAGAATTTGATCAGAAGTAAGTACCGGAAATTATTTTTGTTCTTCAGTAAGTTTTAACATGGGTAAGTTTACAAAAAGAGGAATTTTTCTTTCAAAGCGATCGGGAAAAGTGAATATTTGGATTTTATACCTTTATAAATAGTTTGCTGAATCAAGTAAACTCTGCATTACCTGCAAAGCACTTACAGCTTCCTTTATGTAAGATATAATTAAATGTGTAACTTATCTTCTATTTTTCCTGATAATTGCAGTGATATCATCTATTAAATAATATTTTTTGATTATAAAATTAATTTATACAAGGGGATATGGGGATGTATACATATAGCTGATTCACTTTGTTATATAGCAGAAACTAACACAACATTGTAAAGCAATTATACTCCAATAAAGCTGTTAAAAAATGATAAAAAGGGGCTCCCCTGGTGGCGCAGTGGTTGAGAGTCCGCCCGCCGATGCCGGGGACACGGGTTCGTGCCCCGGTCCGGGAAGATCCCACATGCCGTGAAGCGGCTGGGCCCGTGAGCCATGGCCGCTGAGCCTGCACGTCCGGAGCCTGTGCTCCGCAACGGGAGAGGCCAAAAGAGTGAGAGCGTACCGCAAAAAAAAAAAAAGATAAAAAAATTAATTTATACAAAACAGAGGAAATTTGGAAAAAGAAAAAAAATTAAAAGGGAGAAAAAAAAGAAACATCACCTATAAGCCCATACTTCAGTGATGTACACTAAACAAGTTTTGCCATATTTCAGAATTTTTAATTGATTTTTCTCAAGATAACATTTATCATGATTTATTTATACATATTTATGATTTATTAGATATAATTACCTTCCCCATTATTAAAATTATATGTGTAATTTGAATACTATAAATATATGTTAGTCTATATACTTTAACATAAGAGTCAACATTATGTATTTCGACTACCTTTCCAGAGAGGTTCATTAAAAATTAAATTCTAGGGCTTCCCTGGTGATGCAGTGGTTAAGAATCCGCCTGCCAATGCAGGGTATATGGGTTCGAGCCCTGGTCCGGGAAGATCCCACATGCTGCAGAGCAGCTAAGCCCGTCTGCCACAACTACTGAGCCTGCACTCTAGAGCCCATGAGCCACAACTACTGAAGCCTGTGCACCTAGAGTCCGTGCTCTGCAACAAGGGAAGCCACCATGTTGAGAAGCCTGTGCACCACACTGAAGCGTAGCCCCCACTTGCCTCAACTAGAGAAAGCCCACGTGCAGCAACGAAGACCCAACGCAGCCAAAAATAAATAAATTTATTAAAAACAATTAAATTCTATCCCACCAGCAATATAATTATAAATTAATCATCAATTTATTATTTATTTATTAATCATCAATTATATTAATATCAATAATTATAAAAGAATGAATGAATGAATGAATGCATGCACATTTGGTGTTCCTGGCTCTGGGTGTTCTAAAAATATAAAAGGAAAATAGAAATAAAGTCTAGGGCACTGGGGCATGTATTTTAAATTTTTTTTGAGGAAAGCCCACCTGTGGTCCCTAAAGAGATGAAACACTGGCCTGATAAATTTCACAAAGCATTGTGAAAACACTGGTCTAGAATGGAAGTTCCAGTCAATGGTGAGTTCTAAAACGGTATGCCTGGGAAGCAGAAAAGGCTGTTGAAATACAGAGCAAATGTTCTTCTTAGTTAAAAAATATATGTACCCAACATGTACTGAAATAAAAAGAAGGTATTTGAAGCATGTTTTGTTTGTCTGTATAGTAGTTTTCTTTTAAGGGAAATCTTAAGGTATGATTTAAAAGCAAGCTCAAATTTAAAAAAATTGGGCTGATAAAATATGAGTTACTAGTCTTATTTAGTTCTACTACAAGGAGACAAAAGTAAATTGAAATCTGTTTAACTGTATGAAACAATTATTGCAACCAAATGTGTCATCTGAAATGATTCATTTAACAAAGCAAAGCACAGCATATAAACACTTAAAAGAACATATTTATTGACATGGCTTATAAATATGTTTTGTCACCAAAGTATTTTTCCCTTTTCGATCTAAACAAGGCAAAATATTTATTTTGATAATCACCTTTTCCACAAAAGACATTAAATTGATCCTAGTAAATTATTCATGTATGTGATCTTATTTATATGATTGCCCTCTGAGGATATGTTTTGTATATACTTCATGCTTAAATGCTTTTTATTTCTCAATCAACTTTAAAAACTTAAGAAATATAAAATGTATATTAACCAGACTTCTACAATTTTACTATATAATCTTATAACTTATTTTTTTACTTTTTACTTTTTATTTTTTATTATTTTTTTAACATCTTTATTGGAGTATAATTGCTTTACAATGGTGTGTTAGTTTCTGCTTTATAACAAAGTAAATCAGCTATACATATACATATATCCCCATATCTCTTCCCTCTTGCATCTCCCTCCCTCCTTAGGTTGAAGGTTTTTGTAGGAACATACTTTTCCAACAACTTGCTTACAGATCATTCTCTGTTGGAAATGTGGTAGTGAATAACAGGAAGCAACTTCTTTCAAAATCAATATGATATAAACATTAATCAGGAATAATCACTTAAGGCTACAGGAAGTGTTCATTACTTTACCCTCTGGTGAAGTGGGTAAGTGGGAGATGACGGTTTGAGCACTTATTGAAAGATATTTTAAAAATAACCAACCACAATAAATGTAGTCCAGTTAAATAAAGAAATAAATTTTGAATATTCATCATACCTAAATTGCTAACTATGAGGAGTAGGATGCTCTAGGGAAAACTGACAAGCCCCATTTCTGGGGAAAATTATAATATATGTGTAGATTCACAATTTTCCTTTATAAAGCAGCTTGAAATGAAGATAGAGAACTAAAAAGAGAAAATACAATAACAATACTGAAACCAGTGTTATAATGGAAAGTAGATTAACATACAGATAATTGACATGATTGGAGAAGAAAACTGAAATAGTGAAAAAGAAAAACATATTTAGACATATAATACAAGATAACATTCCTAAATGAATAAAGACTGAAATGGCTCATCATAATCCAGAAAAATAATAATATAATACTGAGACATATACTGATGAATTTGACAAATTTCAAATTCAAAGAAAGAATCTTAAGAAACCTAGATAGAAGTTAGATGCATAGAAAAAATATAGAATATTTGCCAATTTCTGTTAATCAACATTAAATGACAGAATACAAGGCAGTTGGGCTTTTGCTTCTGGGGCAGCTAAGGTTCCCAGCTTTAAAGTGAAGGTACTGCATGGGAATGCTAAAACTGTGGTAGAAAATCCAGTCTTCCTGGTCTTAAAGATAAGAGGAAAACCACTCAAAATTGAAAGGGAAATATTGGAAAACAGAACTAGCATGAAGCTTTCCCAAATTCTATACAGAAACTCTCCTCAAGTTTCTGGCTGAATCCAATCTGTGCATATATAGGGCATTCATAAAGCAGCCCAACTGAGATGTGAGCTGCCACCCAAGAGATAGTGGTTTCAATTTAAGTTGAATAAAGTTAATAGCCTTCTAACACAACAACAATATCTCTTTGATTACTTGAATCCAAATACCCTCTCTGAAGGAATATTATGAAACTCGAAGTCTTCACAGCAAAACATTCATAATGTCCAGGCTATAATCCAAAATTACTCAACATATAATGATCAGGAAAATTTTAATAAGTCTAGAAAGAAAAGAATAATGCCAAAATTATCCAGATGCTAGAATTAGCAGAGAAGGACTTAAAAGAAGCCATTAAGAAAAATATTCCCATGATGAATACAGAGATAAGAATTTTCAATTAAAAATAGAAATATATATAATATAAATTCTAGAGATAAAAAATACCCCATCTGAAATTTAAAATTCACAAGATGGTTTTAACAGCAGAATGGAGATGGAAGAGAAAAGAATCAGTGAATCTGAAGATGGATTAATAGAAGTGATCCAATATGAATAAAAAGAAATAATTTTAAAAGATGAACCATCCCTCAGTAACCTGTGGGGGTAATATCAAAATGCAAAGCATAAATGGAATTGAAGTGGGAGAGAAGAGAAATAATCAGACAGAAAATGTATTTAAAAATAGTTTCACAAGTGTAGTGAAAAAGCCATTTAAATATTCAAGAATCTTAGAGAATTCCAATGCAACAAATTTTAAAACTGAGATAATATAGATAATTCTTTGTAAAATACAACTTTCTGGAACTGACATAAAGGAGAAAATTTAAATACTCCTTTATCTATAGAAGAAACTGCATACTTAATTTGTTATAGAAAGTCTTTCCACAAATAAAACTCTAGGTACAGATGATTCCACTGGTGAAGTCAATTAAATATTTAATAAATGAAAACCACCACCATTATGCAAACCCTATAAGAAAATAGAGACTAGTATAAACCTACTATCAAAACCTGATAGAAACAGTACCAAAAAAAATATTTGGTAGTGTATATATGTCAATGCTACTCTCACTTTGTCCCAGCTTCCCCCTCCCACCCCGTGTCCTCAAGTCCATTCTCTATGTCTACCTCTTTACTCCTGCCCTTCAACTAGGTTCATCAGTACCATATATATGTGTTAGCACACAGTATTTGTTTTTCTCTTTCTGACTTACTTCACTCTGTATGACAGACTCTAGGTCCATCCACCTCACTACAAATAACTCAATTTCATTTCTTTTAATGGTTGAGTAATATTCCATTGTATATATGTGCCACATCTTCTTTATCCATTCATCTGTCAATGGACATTTAGGCTGGTTCCATGTCCTGGAAAATATATATATATATTTGCTGCCAATATCCCTCATGACTATGAGTGCAAAAATTATTTAGTAAATATTAGCAAATTAAAGCGAGCAACATACAAAAATGATAATTTATTATGATGGGGTAGAGTTTATCTCCAGGAAGTTTATGTGATAACATTGATAAATCAATGTAACTTACCATATGAAAAGACTAAAGATTGAAAAAAATCACACCATCATTTCAGCATTTTAGATGTATTCATGATAAGAATTCTCTTAAAACCAGGACTAGAAGGGAACTTCCTCAGTCTGATAAAGACATCTATGAAACAATTATTAGGCTAACATCATAACTAATTGTGAACTAGAATGCTTTCCTCTAAGATTGAGAACAGGGCAAGGATGCCCTCTCTCACACCTGTATTCAATATGATACTAGAGGTCTTAGTCATTGCAATAAAGCAAGAAAAGAAGCAAAACAAACTAACAAACAAAAAAGCAGTATTCAGATTGAAAAGAAAGAAGAAAAACTGCCTCTATTTTCAGATGACATGAATTTATATGAAATTTCCTAAGGGATGTACAAAAAAAATTACTAGAATTGATAATGAGTTCTTTTAAATTTCAGGTTTCAAAGTTAGTAACAGAAGTTAATTGAATTTTATGTAGTAGAGGCAATATATTGAAAAATAAAAATTAGTAAATTCCATTTCCATAGCATCAAAAATATAAAAAAAATGAAAAAATTTAACAAAAGTTGTACAAGACTTCTGATTAGAAAATTAAAAAAATAATGCTAAGATAGGGCTTCCCTGGTGGCGCAGTGGTTGAGAGTCCGCCTGCTGATGCAGGGGACACGGGTTCGTGTCCCAGTCTGGGAAGATCCCACATGCCATGGAGCGGCTAGGCCTGTGAGCCATGGCTGCTGAGCCTGCGCGTCTGGAGCCTGTGCTCCGCAGCGGGAGAGGCCACAACAGTGAGAGGCCCGCGTACCACAAAAAAAAAAAAAAAAAAAAAAAGCTAAGATAAGTAAAAGGAGATCTAAATAAATTGTGAGATAAACCATTTTCATGGTTTAGAGGACTCACTGTTGTAGTCAAATCATTCTATAGATTCAATTAGATTAAAACTAAAATCTAATTTTTTAAAAATAAGTTTACTTATTTATTTTGGCTGCGTTGCGTCCTCGTCACTATGCTCAGGCTTTCTTTAGTTGTGGGGAGCAGGGTCTACTCTTCATTGAGGTGCACGGGCTTCTCACTGTGGTGGCTTCTCTTGTTGCGGAGCATGGGGTCTAGGCGCACAGGCTTCAGTAGTTGTGGCTCATGGGCTCTAGAGCACAGGCTCAGTTGTGGCGCACGGGCTTAGTTGCTGTGTGGCATGTGGGATCTTCCTGGATGAGGGCTCGAACCGGTGTCCCCTGCATTGGCAGGTGGATTCTTAACCACTGCGCCACAAGGGAAGCCCTAAAATCTAACTTTAAATAAAGATAAAGTCTCAGATATTTTGTAGAGATTAACAGATTGATTCTGAAATGAATACGGAAAGTCAAAGAACCTAGAATATCCAAAGCATTCTAGAAAAAGAATGAAGTTGAAATATTTGCTCTATCTGAATTAAGATTTCTTATACAACTTCAGAAATTAAGATGACGAGATATGGTTTACTAAAAAAGAAAAATAAAAGGACTGACAAATATGTAAGTGGAACAGAAAAGAGTACAGAAATAGATTCACATGTATATCATCATTTTCACAAAGGTGCCAAGCAATTCAATAAGGTTTTTTTCAACAAATGGTGCTGAAATAGCTTCAAATCCATAGGGGATAAAAGCAAATATGACTTCTACCTCATACCACATACAGAAGTATATTTAAGTTGGATCATTATCTTAAATGTAAAATCAAAAACCATTAAGCATTTAGAGGAGGATATCTTATTGACTTGGAGATAGGCCAACGTTTCTTAAAGACACAGAGAAAGCAATACCATAAAAGAAATAGTTGACAAATTATTCTTATGCTTTTAAAAACACCTGTAAGGAAAGGAATAAGCAGACACTAACTGGTATAAAATATTCATGATATATCTAGATATGTGTACAGACACAAATAGAAGGAGAACTAGTATGCAAGTTAAAAAAGAACGCTTACAACTAAATAATAATAAAAAAACAAAAATCAAATTAAAAAAATACAAATTAAAGCATATATTGATAGCTGCAATAACTGATTGAATCTTAAAAGCATGCCAAATGAAGAAAATCTTATACAAAAAATACTGAATGCATAATTCTATTTTTTAAAATTAAAAAATACATTGAACAAATCTATACTGATGTGAAAAAAAGCAGCTGGAAAATACTGCCTCAGAGAGTGAGGCTGGGATTGACTTGGAAGAGGCATCAGGGAACTTTCTGGGGTGGGGGATAATATTCTACATCTAAAGAGGGATTTGGGTTATACAGTGGTACCCATTTGTCAAAATACTGAAAACATACATTTAAGATTAGTGCATTTTATTGACTGTAATTTACACATTTAAAAATTATAAATAAATATCAAAATGTAGTTAGTGATTTACATGTGAAGTATTTGGACAGATGAATGTACTGATATCTTCAATTTATTTCAAAATCATCAAATAATAAAATGGATTAAGAAATGGATACGGGGTGGATAGGTGGATGGATATATGATAAAGCAAACATGGTAAAATGCTAATGATAGAATCTAACTGGTCAGTATTTGGGTGTTCACTGTAAAATTCTTTCAACTTCCCTCTATGTTTGAAAATGTTCATTAAAAAATACTGGGGAAAAAAGAAGACAATGGAGCAATATCTATAATATTTTGAGTGTAAAGTGGATGACTCAAGGATTGTATACTAAGATAAGTTGATTGTAAAATACATAGGCAATAAATATACATGTTCAAATATGAAAGAGCCCAAGGAGTATATTACTCATTTATCTGTCCTAAAAAATCAACTTGCAGACATAATCCAAACAACAGAGAAAAAAAGATATATAGCTATCCTGTTTATCTACATTTATAAAGACTGTAAATATTATAATTTTAAAAACACAAACTAATGTAAATATGAGAACAATTAGAGTAAAACAGAAAGCTCATTGTATATCATTCAGAAGTCAGAGGTGGTACATATACAGAAAGTAGGAAGAAATAAAAATTAAATTTTTAAAGGAATTCATGGGGAAGGCAAGATTTCAAAAGCTGATAAATAAAAAATATAATTTTAAGCAATTTGTAATGCTTTAAAAGTAATTATCAGACTAATAAAAGTGAAATATAGAACTTTCAAATTGTTGTGTTGGGGAAATGGGAAGGTAGTATCACTTTCAAGAAAACATGTGAAATATAGCAAAAGACTGAAATAGTAAAGAGACTGAGAATAAAAACAGAAAATGTAAATTATGATGAAAATAGGAAGTCCAAATATTTGATATAAATATAAAGCATTGATATATACAAATCATATATTAAAGTCAAAGACTCTTAAATGATTAAACAAACCCATTTAAATGTTCTGAGAAAAAATGATCAATAAAAAATTTTTAATTAAAATATTAACAAAAACATATTGGAAAAATAAAAATCAAAGCAAAGGGCTTCCCTGGTGGCACAGTGGTTGAGAGTCCGCCTGCTGATGCAGGGGACACGGGTTCGTGCCCCGGTCCGGGAAGATCCCACATGCCGTGGAGTGGCTGGGCCCGTGAGCCATGGCCGCTGGGCCTGTGCGTCCGGAGCCTGTGCTCCGCAACGGGAGAGGCCACAACAGTGAGAGGCCCGTGTACCGCAAAAAATAAAAAAGCAAAGTAAAACAAAAGGGATAGAAGGATTAACATCAGATAAAGTATAAATCAAAAGGTATTAAATAGGACAATAATGATTAAGATGGTTTGGTATATTTATGAAATATATAATCCCCAAAGCATATTATTTATGTTTATTTTTATAATAAATACAAAAGTAGCATGTATTAGAAACTAGACACTATTCCAAAAACTTTACAGCTGTCGGATACAAACGACAAACCCATGTGGGAATTTAAATTATTATCTCAGTTTTGCAGATGAGGAAAGTGTAGAGTTTAATACAGTAGGTAAACGTGACTCCTACTCTGTGCTCTTAATCACTGTGGAAAATTCTCTTAGATCTTCAAGTGCTAGATAATATTGTTTTATAATATATAAATAAAACTCTTTGAATGTAAAGGAGAAATTGAAATAGAATTGTTATATAAAATTTTGATACATTTTTTAAGTCTTTGTAAGGAAGAAGAAAATCTGAATATCCTAAGGAATATATAAAATCTCGTAGATATTTATCAATTTTATTACAGTGAAAACAGAAAATGTGCTTTATTTTCAAACTCACAAGGGGAATGTCAAAAAAACCCTAATAATATGCTAGGCCACCAAAAATTAAAAGACCCAATACATTCCAGTGAAACATAGAAAGCCTGTTGTAAAACAATACAATTGAACAAAGATATTAAGAGGAAATTCCCCCAAAATGTACCATTAGAAAATGTAAAAATAATTTCCTAAAGATTTCTTGGGTCCCCACTTTCCTGATTCTTTAAAATTCTTCTCTTCCTTTCACCTTATCTCCCTTCCTTCCTGCCTCCCTGAATAAGTTAAGTCTATAAAAGAATCTTTTAAAAAAGAGTGGATATATGTATAACTGATTCACTTTGCTGTACAGCAGAAACTAACACAACATTGTAAATCAACTATACTCCAATAAAAAGTTAATCAAAAAAAGGAAAGAATAACATGAATGATCATTCAGGAAAAAAGAGTGCATGCCTGGGAGGGAGGCCTGGCCCTGTGTGGGATGCTGGAGCCTGACTAGGATGAAGAGGATGTCTGTGGCAGAAATGACAATAGCCCAGCACAGAACATTGCATCCCAACTGGGTTCAAGAAGGACTTTCCCTCTGGGAGGGCAATGGTGATACCATAACAGTAGCCCAGGATAGGATGTCAGAGGTTGTGGAAATGAAGAGGAATCCACAGAGAGAGGAACACAGTAATAGCAGCCCCAGAGCTAGGCTGCATATGTTGACAGGGACATCTACGTGGCAGCACATGGCATCAAGGACAGCAGTGAGAGGTCTAAGTTGCATTCAGAGAGATGTAAAATAATGTAACAGATTTGTCACTGTCAAAGAAAAAAGGAACAAATATAAGTAGCTGGAAAGGTGAAATGTAAAATGCATCCTTTGGAGGTGGATTACAACTGGATGTATCAGTGGTACTAAAGTTTTAAAGATAGATGAGAGATACACATGAAAATGTTGGTGTTTTGCTGTGAATACACATGTAAACATATACATATGATCCCATATTCTGTCTACTGACAGGGCATATCTGGTTCCTAGATCTTGGTTTCGAAATACAATTCAACACTGAAAGGAACCAAGGTTCTTGGGAAAGAGAAATAGCTGATTCCAGGGTTGGAGAAGGGAGAGAACAAGGCAAACTTACAACAGCTTAAAGATTAGTAGGGTATGTCAAAAGGACACAGGAGCTCTCTCCCACTGACCAAATCTGAGATAATTTGGACATCAAAATAAATAATGATAGCGATGGATTAAAATCCATTGAGTAGAGTGAGAATCCATGACTTCAACCAGATTTAAATGCATGGATAAATAAATGAATGAGAGGAAAAAGCTTTTGTCTGAGATGGAGTGCCAGTTAACAAGTATAGGAGAAATGACAGGAGAAATGGAAAGTCATCTTTGGCAACCAAAATCACCAATGGATGCTTTTACCAGAGGATGAAAGTTTGATAAGGAATGGAATGTTTACATAATTTCAAAGCACCTCCCCATAAAATGCTTATTATTTCAAATATAAAAAGAATAATGTTACAATGGAGAAACTTGGCAACCACCACCTGAAATCAAGTGATCAGAGTTAACATCTCCAGTAATGGGACAAATTAAAATCATATTCTACCTGCTAGAAAGCAATAGAATGATCATAGCATCACTTCTGTTACATCTCTGCCAAAAACACATGGCCTGAATCTAATCATATGAAAACATCAGGTTGAGGGACATTCTGCAAAATTATTGCCCTGGGATCTTAAAAATTGTTCCCAATGGGGCATTGGGACATTCTTCTAGACTGAAGGAGACTAAAGAGGCATGACAACAAAACATGGCACATGATCCTGGTTTGGATGCTCTGGCTACGGAGAGCACTGTTAGGACAACTGGGGAGGCCTGAGGGGGTCTGTGGAATGCATGGTAGTAATATCTATCTCATCAGAGCTTATTACTAAAGGCAAATTCAATGTCTGTCATCATCGAGATGGCCTACTGGCAGCATGATAATATGAAAAAAAACTATATTTAGATTTTCTTTCCAGTAACATCAATTTTACCTATTTTTAAATTGCAACTTCTTAAAAAGGCAGCTTATTTTGTGTGTCGCTTAAAAATTCGATGTGTCTGACAACTTAATGTTTTTGGTACATGAGAGCTTGGGGAAAAAGTCTATTCTCTCTGTAGAACAACAACCTAAAACCATTTTTTTAAAAAATAGTAAGCTCTAAGAGACCAAATTCAAAGTTCTTTTATTTAAAAAATTCCATTAAGCAAGAATTGCTCTCAGAAATAAAAGCAGGTAGGGCACACCTATGGATATTAATTAAATTCTCTGAAAATAAAAATTCAGAAATGCAGTTCCAAACATGACACAGAACACACTGTAAAGAATCCCTGCAGCTGTGACACTTATGTTTTTTCCTTCAGGTAATATCAAAAAGTGGTTCTGTCACTCTGCCAGACAGCCAGGGAACTACAGGTCCTGATGGAGATTCTTGGTTCAAGGTCATGTCCCTAGAATACTCAGGGAGGTGCAAATGAAAGGACAGATCTATGTCTTGATTGTGGACTTCTAGTAACTTACCATCTAAAATTCAAAAGCTGGTATTTTCAATTAAAAACAGAATGCCAATGTGTATGGAAAAATTTAAACAAACAAACAAACAAACAAACAAAATGCCCGAAAACATTTAACTCTGACTTGGGCCAAAATATATTAAATTGATCAGAGTGTAATTTCTGACCTCAAAAGTAGCACAGAATACAAACTCTATCTAAAGTTACAGCCTAGAGAGGAATGCATGTTATACAGAGGTAAACCCCATGGTTGCTCCTAAAAAAGCAGCAGTGCAAATTACTGGTTAGGATCCATCCCTTTTGTAACCAATCAAAACTCATCAGTCTTTAGGATGTTAGTAGATGTGCGTGACACTGACTACGCACATCTACTAACAGCCTGCAGTTTAAGCAAGCTGCTCCTGCGTGCAAACATATCCCTGAGCCCTTGTTTATGTCCCTTTAGATTCCACTCCTATCTTGTTTGCATACAGTAAATTCAGGAGATGAGACTTGGCAAAGCTGTGTTTTGATAAGTCAGTAAGTCAAAACAGTTAACAATTCAGGTGACAGTCTTTTCTCACTAGCAGCTATAACTTTTCTAGTGGAGAATATCATAAGGGGCCCACACATGAGAGAAAAGGGAAAACAATTATTTATGTGAAGGTATGTTAATTATAACATATGAAACTGAAAATTAAAACCTCTTCCTGGTAAATGTTTTACAGGGCCGAGGATAAGGCCTCCAAGTACAGAAAAAAAAAACAAGCACATTTTTTGGGTGCACATGGAGGTGAGCAGAGGCCAGTAAACTTAATTGAAATACTTGAAACATGGTTTCTGGCTTAGATAGCTTAAGGTAGTCACAAGCCTTTGTGAATTAAATAACATCTTCCTAAGCATAAAATAGACACCCAATATGGTCCTGAGTTGTGCCAGAGTGTCTGAGACAATCAAACAACCTACTACTTTCCTGTGAAGGAAGAAAGTGCAGACAATGATGAAATGAAAAGAAATGGCTCTAAGATGAATTCAGCAATATGAAAGAGAACACTGTTGCATAGTGGAGGGGATTCAGATGTTTTAAATGGACAGTCTGCTGGAAAATCCACTGGAGGCCTCGAGTCCATACTCTTGTGTTACTCAAAAGGATTTAACTTACATTAAGTTTTACTCCACAAGTTCACCTGCTATGAAATGAACACTTTACCACTACATGCCTGCAGTGGCTTCCACTTTAGACTACCGTGATGTTGCCAATAACCATTAGTTCAATAGCAGCTGCAAATGCCTTACACAGAGAGGAAACTACTTCTGAGATTAATAACACTAATTTTAAAAGTCTTCACTGAAAAGGGCTGTATTGCAAGGTTGCTGGAATTAGTCCTTTTATAGGGAACAGAAACATGGCAGCATGAATGTGCAAATATGTATGCATGTGGGTATTAGATATGAAAAGGGATAATTAGGAAAAAGAGGAGCTGCACCCAACTGATCTTATCACTGTGGCTTAAAGAAAATCTACAAATACTTGCTGAAATGTTTTTACCTGTAAGGAACTGTATCAGGAGCTGAATATGAATAAACAAGCACAGGTCCTGCCCTCTTGAAGTTTACAGGACAACTTAAAGGGCAAGCTAACTTCACTAGCTCAATTTCTTGCATAGTCTAATCTACATCAATGAACACATGATGGATGAAAAGGATAGATTATCTACAACCCAATAATGTTTATGTTTTATTAGGTAGGAATGCTTTCATCCATAATAACTCATAGCTTAATCAAATAAGGGTTCAGTTTTCCTTGCATTAGAAGAGCTATGAAGGTAAGCAGTGACTAACATTTGTTCATGTCCTCAGTGATTCAAGATCCCAACATCTTTCCATTCTTCTTTGCCATTTCTACGTGTTGAATTTTAACCTTGGGCTTGTTGCCTCATGGTTACAATATGGCTATTACAACTTCAAGCAACACAACACCTTAAAAGAAAAAGGGTAGGAGAATGGCCATAGCTGAGAAAGAACTTTTCTTTCTCTATGCTTTCATTAGGGAGAAAAATATTCCAGAATTTCCAACTAACAAAGATTTCTTTATATTTCATTGGCTAGTATTGGGTCATATGTCCATGCCCAGTATGGAGGCTAGATCCACCTTTCTTGGAATTCAGTCCTCCACGCATTTACCTAAAAAATAATCAGGGTTTATTTAGTAAAGAAGGAAGGACTACTTGGATAAGCAGCCACAGATTCTGCACATGTTTTAATACCCATTTGCAGACTCTTCAATGGTATGGGTTTCTCTTATAAAAATATGTTCCCATGCATTTACTAATAGAGAAATATGCACTTTTAATTATTTTCTCCATATAGAAGATAAAATTTGTATCCTCCTACATGGACCTTGATTCAGCCATTGTACTCATTTTCAAGTCTGGAAGGTGCTAGAGTAGAGTTCATGATTATAATACAACACAAAAACTGGTCTATCCAAAAATTAAACCCATGCCTTCTGCCTCATTAGTCCTTTATGATAACCAACTGTGATAACTGTTCTCAAACACAATTATAATGTATAATGTTCTATTTATATTCTTTCAATAGAATTAATGCACACATTCACATGCTCACATGAACTAGGCAAATGATTCAAAACTACTAAATGTGAAATCAGAAGATGTTGGAACAAGATGGTGTTATTGGCTCTCTTTACAATGCTGCCTCAAAAACTTAGGGATGTATCCTTGAACCCCACTTAATCATCTACCATGGATTTAGCATATATGAATTTATCTAAATTTGCACACAATCCAGTGATAGTTTCAGCCCAGAAAAACTTTTAGAATGATAAATTTTCCTGAGATCTCATTGTGTTGCCTCTATAGAGTATCAGGTAATTCAAGGTCTCAATATATTTCTTTTTTCTAAAATGAGAAAGAAGAGTATTCTACTCATTTCAAAAAGAAGCACATGACTATCACTATTTATTAGCACTGGGAGTGTGAGTGGCTGTTGATACATACCACGGTAAAGCATGTTGCTTAAAACAAAACAGAACAATGCAAAATGGTTATGTGCATTTAGACTCTTCACCAACCAAAGAATCTTTTCTCCAGTTTTATTTAGAGGGTATCTTTCTCACATTCGTTTAGAGTAGCTCCACACTGCGGACAAAATGTCAAAATTTGAAACTGACAAATGTAAACTATTTCTTAACCTCAATCCTTAACTTGAAAACTTAGTGTCACAGTAGCAATGAATAATTATCTAAAAAATAGATTTAACCAACAAAAATAGAATTAGCCTCCTCCATGGTAAATTTTGAGTCCCATATTTATATCACTCTACTTTTATATTTATACAATACACTTCAGCAATGCCATGTGCCACTATCAGTCAGGTATGGACCTGGTAAATGAGTAAGTTAATGTGACCACTGAAACTACATGTTATTTTGATATTAAACTCAGGCCTCAAGCTGATTCTGCCATGTTCAGACATGAATAAGGCAATCTGGATGACCTGAAGTGTATCAAATATATTCCTACTTTATTTAATAAGTAATATTTCCAGTATGTCCATACTTCAGAAAACAGCAACCATGTACCTTCCCAGCTTCATATAAATTTTCCAAATTTATATATTTAAAATTATAGAGCTAGAAAAGGTTTCAGATTTGAACTAGTTTTATAGTTGAAGAGACTGAGGACTGTTTATGACTTCTTTGCAATTTGGGAGCAGAGCTAAAACTAAAACCCAATTCTTGTACCCAGATCATAGCTTGTTTTTGTTGTTGTTTTAACAACACAAAATTCAATTCACGAAGGGCTAATTACTTGGGGGATCTTATGTGCATTGAAAGCATGGTTAAAAGTTAACCAGGGCTTCCCTGATGGCGCAGTGGTTGAGAGTCCGCCTGCCGATGCAGGGAACACGGGTTCATGCCCCCGTCTGGGAAGATCCCACATGCCGCGGAGTGGCTGGGCCCGTGAGCCATGGACGCTGAGCCTGCGTGTCCGGAGCCTGTGCTCCACAACGGGAGAGGCCACAACAGTGAGAGGCCCGTGTATCACAAAAAAAAAAAAAAAAAAAGTTAACCAAACTTTTATACTGAAAATGACAAAACATGAGAAAAATTAAACAAATAATGGAAGTGTAACATGTTCATGGATTGGAAGTCTCAATCTTAAATTAATTAACTACTCTTGGATCCAATACATAAAAGCATATCCTTGCAAGAATTTTTTGTAGAAATTAAGAATCTGATTCTAAAATTTACATGGAAGAGAAGTCAAGAATAGTCAAGGCAAATTTGAAGAAGAACAAAAGTGGATAATTTATCTATCAGAGAACAAAAACTTTGACAAATTATGGTGGTTAAAATAGTGTGTTATTGGCATAGATAGATAACTGACCAGCAGAAAAAAATACAATCTACAAATTTAAAAATTATATATAGTATATGTATTTATGTATACATATGTATATGTATATCAGACATGGTGTTAACATATACATCTGATTTGTGACAAAGGTATAACACAGTACACTGGAAGAAGGATAATCTTCTTAATACATGGTATTGGGTCAACTGTAATCCACTGGAAAAAAGTTAATCTTGACTCCCCACCCTATATAAAACTTGACTCCAGAGGGATACAGATCTAAATACGAATGGTAACACCATAAAGCTTTTAGTGACAACCATAGCACAATAACTTTGTAATGGAATAGGCAAATATCTCTGAAACAGGACATAACAAACAGTAACGATAAAATTAAAAATGATAAATTATACTATATTAAAATTAGGAACTTATGTTCTTACAGGTAGTATTAAGAGTGAAAAGTCAATTCATAAAAAGAAAAAGATATTCATAATACATACATCTGACAAAAGATTTGTATCCAAAATATCTTAAATAACTCTTACAAATCAATAAGGAAAGGTCAGAACATCCACGAGAGAACGTGGTGAAAGGCTTTTACATATACTCCTTATAAGAAAATAGCCAAATGACCTTACTGTATGCTTACTGCACACAAAAAGGGCTCAACTACATTAGTCATTAGGAAATATAAGGTGAAACCACAGTGTGATAATATTACACACCTACTAGTTTGGCGAAAATGAAAACTACAGAAAATACCCAGTGTTAGGCTGTGGAGAAACTCAGATGCACATAGACTGCTGGTACAAATGGAAATTGGTAAAGCTGCTTTATAAGACTCTGTGACAGTATCTTTAAAACTGAACATGCATACACTATTGTCCAGCAACTCTATTGCACTCCAGTCCTAACAGAAATGAAGGTTAAGTGGTCATAGCAGCAGTATTTGTAATAGCCAAAGGGAAAAAGAAAAAACAAAAAAACTACTAAGTATCCATCAACAGAATGGATAAATTGTGGCCCATTCACACAATGGAATAGTATGCAACAATGAGAATGAATGATGTACAACTATGCACAAAACTATAAGTAAATATAATAAATCTATTTTTGATCAAAAGAATCCAGAAACAATACCTTGCAATTCTATTCATGCAAAGCTTCTAAAGAGACAAAACCAATCTCTTCCGTTAGAAATCAGAGTAATGTTTACCCATTGCAAAGTTAATATGGCAATGGAGCAGGATTTCAGAAAATACAAGAGAAATGAATAAGTTCAGAATAACCCTAAGTGTGGTCTTTTCGATTACAGTTTTCTGAGAAAAGTAAGCTTTAGAATCTATATAACTGAAATTCATATGATAATTAGCTAATGTTACACAGATCTCAATATTATGATTTAGAAGCTCTAATTTTGTGATTTCAGGTCAGCAGCAGGGACCCCATGAGTTGCTACTATTCTTGTAAACAGGAAACAAGCTACTTAATATGCATTTCTTTAACAGAAAAAGGAGGGAGAAAGCGTGTGAGCTAAATGCTGTGCTTTGGTTGTATATAACTTTAAAATGAAGAAATTTCTTATGTAGAAAATAGAAGAGGCAGAAGTTTGGGCCTTCATTGTCTGAATGAGTGTTATTTGGTCTATCAACCCCTAGCTTGCAGTATCCTTTATCAAATTTACTTTTTGCAGGAATTTCATGCAATATGGATGGCTAAGCCATATTTCATTACACTCAAATTATGGCTGCATTAGGGAATGCCTAAAGAAAAATTAACCTAAAGTATTGATTCCCCATGAAAAAAAATAAATTTGCAATTTTTTAAATCTACACAAGATATGTCTGTGAGAGTAACTAGACAGAGCATTGGCTTATCATTCCAATCAGTCACTTAAATTGAACCTTCACAATGGCTCAAGTTACAATTTAGAATAACTAACATATGATGTCCATGTACATGGAGATGTGTACCACACTTGGGTCATTTTTTCACATATATGTGTATGTGTGTTTGTGTGTGTGTTTCCAGCAAAGGACTATAAAAACCATTCCAAATAGACAGGAAATATGTTAATATTTTCCTTAGAAGTCTTCATTTTAAGATTTATTATGTTGGAATTAAAATCCTCCTCAACAGAATAATAACTCTGTATCAACAAAAAAAGACATTGTTAAAGAAAAAATAGAGGCTCTAAGCATTTCCTAGTAACGCTGTACACAAAAAAATAATTACTAATTCAGATTATCACATATGCACACAAAAGATAGTACGAAGAATGTTTTATAATTTACTCCCAACGAAAGGGGGAAAAAAAGACCTCTTAAACATTCAGCATAATGCGAATACTCCATAGAGTGGAAATTCAAGAAACACCCCTTTTTTCATATGATTAAACTGGACAGCACATTAAGAATGCCAATTAAAGTTTGAAATTACATTTTTGGAACCAACTGCCAGTGGCATCCATCTTCCTCAAAAGTAACACCTGTGAAGCTGGCAGCATGGGACCAGACTGTTGGACACTGTGGGGTGGTGTATCATAAGCTTTATGTTTTTCCTCACGAAAAATGTCTCCTTGAACTTTTTCTCGACCTATCCTTATCCAGTTATTTTTGAAAGCTTTCCATGGCTTTATATTATCTTGGAATTTAAAGGCAGAACATCTGCATCTTAGTCATATTACCTTTTTCAAAGGAATTTTGGACAAATACAGAAACAGATACCTCTACATCATCAGTTACATATTAAAGAGGTACCTTTCAGTCAATGTCAATTAAGCCCCCAGATAAAGGATTTTTGCAAGCTAGCCACTTGAACACAGAATCTAACGAGTTGGAGGGGACTGCAGATAAATCCAATCTATTTTCATGTCACAGGAATTCAAACATTTGATAACATCTGTAATGGTTAATTTTATGTTTCAACTTGACTGGACTAAGGGATGTCCAGATAGCTAGTAAAACATTATTTCTGGGAGTGTCTGTGAGAATCCTTCTGGAAAAGATTAGAGATTAGCATTTGAATTACTAGACTGAATAAATTAAGTCCCCTTTTACCCATGTGAGCAAGCATCATCCAATCTGTTGAGGGTCCAAATAGAACAAAAAGGCAAAGGAAGGGATAGTTCTCTCTCTCTCTCACCTTGAGCTGGGACATCTTCTCCTGCCCTCTGATATCAGAGCTCCTGGTTCTCAGGCTTCTGGACTCTGAGACTTACACCAGTACCTCTCCCTGTGTCCTCCTGTAACCACACCACCCAGTTTTTAAGCCTTACTCAACTGAATTACACCACCAGCTTTCCTCGTTCTATAGCTGGCAGAGTGCAGACTGTGGGACTTCTCAGCCTCCATAACCTTGTGAGCCAGTTCCTCCAATAAATAAATAAATAAATATATATATATATATATATATATATATATCTGTGTCTCTATATATCCTATTGGTCCTATTTATCCAGAGAACCCTGAATAATATAACACCCAAACCATAACTTCTATCTCAACTTATCAACCTAGTCTTCCCTTTTCCAAGCCAAACATTCTCAGCTTCTTTAAACCACTACTGATCAGATGGTTGTTGCAATCATCCTAATAGTATCTGCACCAAACGTAAAGACAGAAAACTAAGGCTTAGTTTCCCTGACATCATTGTCAGATATTCAGTGGAATAAAAACCCCAGAAGAGGTCCCAGTGGGAGTTAACCTGATCTAGTTAATTACAACCAACAGACAATTCTTCCTTGGAACTCAAGGGAAATCTCCGTGGTATTCCTTCCTTCATAAACATGGAATCCCAGAGTTTAATGAGATATTGAGTATAAAAACATATGGCTCAGATGCAGACTTTAAACATCTTGTTCAATAGCAGCACGCTGTGTTTATATAGTGCCTTTCGTTTTTCAAAGTACATTCTAATCCGATCCTCACAAGAAGTCAGCAGAATAGGTGTTATTGTTCTTAACAACATATAGATGAGAAAGCTAGGGTTCACAGAGGTAAAGGGAATACAAGTTCTCATAGTTGGTGAGGAATGAAAACAAATTCTCCACCCAGGATTTCTTCTCATGCTCATTCTGACCACACTTTCCTGCCTTTTCATGTCATGTAGTTAAACAAATGTGCAGAGGATTATGGAACGTGCTTTGAAGGACACCTAGAAGGCCCATAGCTGCAAAGATCAACTCCATTACCTTTGTGAGCCTCAAACTCCAAAGTAGGGATTTATTCTTGTGGAGTTTAAAAGCTTTCTAACTTTTTAAGAATAACTTGTAAAATTAAACAAAACAAAACAAAACAAATTTTAACCTTACACCAGAATATCTTGTAGCAGGAAGACAGTTTATGGGAGACAGTGAAGGACAACCAAGACACATTTCACTATCTTACTTTGTGTCCTGGTACTAGCTTTTAATCAGTCTCAGTTCTGATTTTTGTTTTTGTTTTGCATTTGGCTGTTATCAATCAGTTTCATCTCTTCACCTCTCATATGATATCCTAGCTTATTTTTTAAGCATCTATGTTAGGTTTGCAATGGGATAGTAATAATAATAAAGCTGCATTTATTTTCAAAATTACTTTTTGAAAATCATGGACTTCTTCAGTAAGTTAAAAAACAAAACATTGAATCTTATTGACGTAGTTAAGGGAAAAGGTGAGGTAAACAGTATTCTCACAATTTCAAATGATTCCAGAGAAACACCAAAAGAAGAGTTTACAGACCTCCTGTGGCTTTGAGTAAAAAATTTACTAATTTTTAGGTATTTTTATTTCTTATCTCTACTAGGTTTGAGGACTTAGTAAGTAAATTTAGCTGTAAATAATTGATGACCCAGTGCTAAATGTTGAGAAAGTTTCGACTTGATTATTAAATATGACTTCTGGCTTGTTGCTACACAATTTGTTCAGTTCTTATTCAGAGTAAGCCAGTTACCAGACTGCCATTAGATTAGCTTAACAGTCATTATAAAACCCTCAATCATTAAAAATTAGCACGTTATTGAAACATTAAACATTTGTGCTTCTTCTTCCTTTTTTTTTTTTTTTTTTTGCTATGAAATGTTCTACCAGAGCAGAAAGGTTTAAAATTTGCCTGTAGAAACTTAAAAATTAACTGTAAAGGTTAAATACAGGCATTCTTGGTATCTTATGTAAGTGATAATATTGTAATAGTTCTTTGAATTGTGTTCTTTCTCTACATAATACCATGTTCAAGAGTATTTACACACACACACTCACACACACACAAATCCAAATAATTTAAAAGCCAAACCTGAAATGCATAAATCCAACCTAAAATGTATAAATTGCTATTTTGGAATAATTTAGAAGTTATTTCTTCTATAGATCCTTAAATCTCTACTAAAAATGCCACAATAGTAGCAGAAAGTCCGCTTCACCTATTGTTTGAAACAACTGCTGAAGTGGAATGGAATCCCTGTGGAAGGGAAGTGGAACTCACTAATATGCACTTTTATTTTCTGTAAGTGGCAACATTGCTAGCAATTAGAAACAACAAACAACCAACAGAAGGGAAAAAAAAAGGCAAAGCAGAATGTTTATTATTTTGAGAGGTTCATCAGGGAATGCTTTTTCCTCAGGGGAATAAACACTGCCACCCAACAGGGAGGCTTCATTGCTTCCAAAGCGCCCCCGGCATTATTGAACAAAGTTATTAAAACACTTTTTATCCTTTAATCTTCACTGCTATAGATGAAGTGACAAGGGTGTGGTTCAGAGCATGACAGATGAGATGGCAAACCAATGTTTTCGAGTCAGTGGTTTTATTAGGATTCAGGATTCATCTTGAAAGGAACAGTCTCTTTACGAAGAACATGAAAATACTATCCTCTACTATATGCTTTGAGTAGGAGGCGTTGCTGTTTGCTTGGTTTAGGAACAGAGAAGCTTGAAGCTGTTTATTTTTCAGCTCCCTTTCTATGGATCTAGGAGTAATTTTACTACTACTCCTCACAGTCTGGTTTATTAGATATAGCAGTTCTTTTGTAGTGTTGGTATGGCATTTGAAACTCAGTAAATCATTAGTGAGCCATTAAAAGGTCTCTGGCAGTCATTGTAATGTTCCCTAAATTCAGTCATATGCAAGTTAGGTCTTCAGTGGAGACCAATGCACAGTAATGCAACACCTTACTTAAAATTTTTAATCTGAGCTGTATGTAATACAGAATATTTCCTACTCATAGAGGTTTAATGAAAACCATCATTTCTGAATTTCAGAATTAAATGTCATGACTGGCTACTTTGGCTGACTGGAAAATACCACATTGAGTAAAGCTCTCGAGGATCTGAGATATGCAGTGAGCCCAAAGCTCCTTGAGGAAATTAAGTTCCATCTCACTTTCTCTCTGGCTCCCACTCACTCCTTTACATAATGGTAGTAGGCCCAGCCACAGGTGAGAAAGTAGCTGGCCCAACTGATACCCTACAGAGCAAGGGTTTTCTTTGCATCTCCAGCATCTCTTATTAATTCTCAAAACTTTGTTACCAATGAAACAATCACTGCCCTTTCAATGATAAGAGAACGAAAAGAATACTCAGTTACCCCAAAGTCCTTTACCCAGAGAAACCATCGCCTGGTCCTTTTCCCTATATGTGTGTAAAATGGAAAAACATCAGTGTGAAATTGTGGCCACTTTCAGCTCTGAGAACCAAGCCATAAATCAGACAAAACAATGACAGGGAAAAGGGAGAGTTAAAAGGTAAACAAAAAAAGGCTGTGAAGTTTGGGTTGAGGGTGAAAATGTAGGGTAAGAAAAGAGCAACAGATGGATTAAAGACAGAAGGTCCAGGACATAGTTGGGAAGCAGAGTGGGGAAATACTCTGACCCCAGTCTGCTGGAATGCCTTACATCAGCCATTTGCTTTTTGAAAAGTTGACAAGTAAAACATGCCAAAGCCTGGAGATGGAATTATAGCCTTAATTTATGTATGTTTTCAAAGTACATTGTGCTTAAAGCAATACGAGGAACCAAAACCTGCTGGGAGAACTGCAAGACTGCAAAGCCATTAGCATCTACCATTTAAGCTGTTAAAAAAAAGCAGGGCACCGGTCACAGTTGAGAGAGCTGCCGATACACTGTAGAGGGGCCAAAGCCAGCCAAAACCCCCCGGGAGCCAAGGGGACTGAAGGGCTGCAGAGCAATCAGCCACTGGCTCTGAGGCTCTGTGTATTTCCAAAGACAGTTTGTTCTAGACTTCATTCCAGGATTCAATCACCCGCAAAGCCATTGGTAGCAATTAACACTTAGTAGGCACACGAAAATACCCTCGATTACAATTAGTCCTTTATAGATCAGTTAAAATAATAAATTGCACACATCCCAGTGAAGTTTACAACTGAGGTGTGTGAGCCTGACAACTGGATTTTGAGTGAAACCAGCGTGACATCTTGAGCCCTCCTTTTCCTTGAAAGCTGACTGTTCCCTAAAAGCGATACCCCTCAGAGCCATGGCAGAATAGAATGACAGACAATGACAGAGAAAATGAACTACTTCAGACATAAATTTTATATTCATGGATAAACTAGTGAAATAAGGAATGTGAAACTCCCAACTGGCACCTGAAATTTTAATTAGCTCTCAATTAAGAGCTCATGGCGATATTCTCTACCACTGGCACTTGAGAAAAGGTATAATGAAGGAGACTTGAAATGAATGAAAAGAAGGAGGTAAGGGCTGAGTCTATAGTAGTATCCTGTTTGTTTGTTTCTTGACAATTAATATTCAGACTAAATAGTAGGGTGAAATAGACAAGCCTTAGAACTGTGGAGACCCATGATTTTAGATTTTGCCATTTTCACTTTGCCTTACTGCATTTAGGCTGGTGGAGGCTCTTGGGAAGATTGAATAGATACATTAATTGATTTTTTTTTACATTAATTGATTTTTATTGCAGTACTTGATCACTGCCTATTTTCTACTTCCTTAATTATAACATGGCATATTGTTTAAGCTTAGCAGTTCCAGTGTTTCACCATTAAAAAAAATTGGTCTATGGCTATGACATATTTGTTACTTTTAGGATAGTGGGAAACGTGACTTTCAGAGCCTAGGGGTGCACATTAGAATGTGGTGTCTTGAATATGGCAAAATATTGGGAAAATTTTGGAAGTTTATGGTGAAATAGTTGAGTGAGTGAAGGCAGACTTCATTCATTATTTTATTTTATTTTTTAATTTTTTATTTTTTTTTGCGGTACGCAGGCCTTTCACTGCTGTGGCCTCTCCCGTTGTGGAGCACAGGCTCCGGACGCGCAGGCTCAGAGGCCATGGCTCACGGGCCCAGCCGCTCCGCAGCATGTGGGATCTTCCCGGACCGGGGCATGAACCCATGTCCCCTACCTCGGCAGGCGGACTCTCAACCACTGCACCACCAGGGAAGCCCTATTCATTATTTTAAAATATGATAGCCATATACATGCCTATAAAGTATTATATTTAATTACATAATCAAAAACTTACCGTGAAAACTCAGTGATACAGAACAAGCCTTCAGTTTTCTCATTTGCACGTGAAGGCTCTCCTAGGTGAAAAAGTCAAGGGGGTTTTGGTAATAATAAATACGTTCTATCTCAATGGAAATATCAAATCTAAATGAAAAAGGCAACCAATGTGTCTAAATCTCTGGAGGAGGGTCCCAGGCTAGCAAGAACTCATCATGCTGTAGGATAGATTTAAGGAATTTGTTGTGGGATACAGAAACTACAGGGAGAAGTGATGTTCCAATACAGCACTGGTGTCATTCAATGCCTTATGTCTAGTCTCTAGGAACTCTCCCCAGACTCAGTGATGGGGACTTAAAATTTGGGAGAGGTCACTTGGAGGAGAGAGAACAATTTATTTAGGGCAGTATTTATTGCTAGAGAAGAGGAGGCACTCTTCAAGAACTTCAGAGATCCTGGTAGCCAGCAAGTGGAAGAGGCAGTGAATAATACGATTTTAGCAAGAAGGGAAGTTGGAGATCTAAGTGGTGGCAGAATACCTGTCAGGGTACTGGCAATTTTTGTTTAAGATGTGACTTTGTTCCTGTTGGCTGTGGTCACTGAAGGACACTGCCTCTTTATGGAAGAGCACAGAGCCATAAGAGACAGATAGTAGTAGAAGAGAACTGACTTTAGCCAAGTAGCAGTGAGAGACACTGAGATACCAGCAAGGAGGAAACCCAGGACTTAGGATGTTTGTAGCTCCAATGATGTTCCTGAGTGGATGGTGGAGAACTGGGAATTGACAGCATTGCCATGGCTGCTCAAGCTTCGTTGGCTCTCAAGCCGATCTGTTCAAAGGAACTAAATAAGGGTAGCATCTATTCCACATAAAGTAGAATGTTAAAACATATTTTATATTTTATCTAAAAGATAAAATTATTTGATAGTAGTACTTGTTCTGGTTTCAGAAATGCTAATATTTTACCAACAAAACTTTAACCTCTATATCTCTGTAATGTAAATTCTATATCCATCATAACTCTTGGTTCATGCCATTAACAGAGTGCCTGGAGTGACTCATCTATATGTTGGCCTTGGTAGGAGCTTCTGCACAGTTGGACAACAAGTTACCACAGCACAGACTGCTTACTGTGTCAGCCTCCACCCATCCTTTCACAAGAAGGCTGACATGGATCTATTTATTTAGATTCCCTTATGAGGCAGGATGACAGCCTTTTCAAAATGGTGGGCCAAGATATATTTGACTTCTGGGGGCAGGGGTTTCTGCCTGGGCTGACTGTCAAATGTCTGCTCCAGTGATTAGATACCAGCTACCTGTCACTGATGATTTTCAAAATTATGGTAGAGGAGACAACCACGCATGAAAGCAGTCTTTGTCACTTAAAAAGGGCCATTTCCATATAGTGCACCTCAAAGTTGTATGTGAATGCATCCAGAAATAATCATGTGCTGGGGTGGCAGGCCTCTGTCCCTCCTCACCTCTGTGGGTGCAAGAGGAACAGGTTTTAACACAAATCACCAGGCAAAAAGCCCGAGAATTTTCCATGCTGTACCACGTCCTATCCATTCTCTTCAAACCAATAACTTATTCTCTAATTATAATAAATAAATGAACTTGGCTACAACTTCAATGATATAATGAGATTCCTTCTTTGTAGATGAAAAGATTATGTGTTACAGTGATTCGTGAGCTTTGATACAAACTGTGAGCTTTGATACGAACTGAGGGGTAGATTGGATACAGACTGAAGTGACGTTAGTTAAGGGCTGAGAAAGGAGACATGAAAAAACATGGATTTATTAAATCACAAAGAGCTTCTTCTTTGAAGGACTAATAAAGTAGCAGCTTCTTTCAAAAGGCAAGCCATAATTTCTAACAATGTCATGTGCAATAGTGTAAATATCATATTGAAATAATATAAACACTGTACTTCTAAATATGTTAATAAAAATTGGAGGTATAAGCATTGCCAATTATTTTTCTGGATATTTTATATTTTCTAGATACATTACTTATCCCTGAAGTTTCTAAAGAAGGAAGAAAAATTATAATTGCAAGTGTCTATCGCCTCAAAAATAATCACAAACCACCAAACAATTTTATTCTTCATTTCTAGTGGTATCAAAAAACCTGACATTTGGAGAAATAGTGGCATTTTACTCAAAAATTCAAAAAATGTACTGTGATTATGGTTTTTCTTCTTCCCAGAGTACAGGAGGATTGCACCTCCGCAGCCCCTCCAAGTTAGGTGTGGACGTTTGCCTTGGCAAATAAAATTGAAGCCTTTAACAGTCAGTTCACAATTCTCCATGTCCCCTTTCCCTGGCACAGCAAACACTGATAATCCAAAGGGTAGACCCCTTTTAACTTGCATTTCTGAGTAAGGACAACATGAGCAGAGCCCACAGCTGCCCCATGATGGACGTATAGCATGAGTGAGCAACAAAGTTTAGTTGCATTATAGACATTGCAAATATGGGTTTATTTGCTACTACTAACTGAAGTTCTCCTGATCAGTATAATTGCTTAACTTCTTTGCACCAGGGCATTTATTTGAAAACACAGCTTTAATGTCAAACAAACGGTAGTTCAAATCCTGATTCTGCCACTTTTTAGCTGGGTGACATTGCTATGGTTCTCAGCCTCTCTGAACTTTCGTTTCCTCATCTATGAAATGGGTATGATGATAGCTACATCCCAGGATGACTGAATCAATTACAATGGAGATATTTAAGAACTGAACACAGTTCCTAGCATATTTTATTAAGCTACACAACCCATGGTAGCTTTTATTATAATTACCTTCTAGAGAAAACTATAGCTTAAGCTATTTCAGGTTACTTATGATGACATCAAGTTCTAACTTGAGGCCAGGTTTCCAGTT
Organism: Pseudorca crassidens; assembly: GCF_039906515.1. Taxonomy (NCBI): domain Eukaryota; kingdom Metazoa; phylum Chordata; class Mammalia; order Artiodactyla; family Delphinidae; genus Pseudorca; species Pseudorca crassidens. The sequence continues at coordinate 76,724,647 of NC_090301.1, forward strand.
AATGTTTCCACTAATGTAGCCCCACGCACACTATGAATGCTAGAAAGCTACAGATTTAGGCCAAATTATGATAGCAGTTTTTAAGAAGCCATTTCAGCATCCTGAGCTTAGTAATTTTGATAAATGGCTCCTTCAAAAACTTGGCTTTAGTGACTAAAATGGTTGAGAGAGCTGTTTAGAGCTGAGTAATTATACAACAAAACTCCTATGGAAAAAAGCTCAGAAAAAAAGGACCTTAAAATATTGTTTTAAAGGCAGGTCTTTTCACTCACAGTACAAGTGTTTCTTGTTTATTTTTTCAATAATATCAAGTCCAATTTCCAAGATGTTTATTATTAAAGGAAACAGATTAAGAAGAAAAATAGACTGGAGAATAGTGACCTTTTGCAGCATACGATGGCATTGCTTTTGGATATTTGTACTCTTGGAGACCACCTGATTCTTAAAAGTAATCAAATTCACAGTGTCAATAAGAAATGTATGAACTTGTTGATGTGACTGATATATTCATTTACCATAACAAGGTCGCTTAAATGGTTCCCAATGTCTATGATAATCGTTTTATTGACAAATTGATAACAGTATTAAGCAAGGCACACAGAGTAAATGAACTGAGATTGTTGGATGGTTGGATGCCTACTACTGTGCAGCAGAGAGAAGCATAAAACAAAGATATTTCCTCCAGGAGCTGTAATCTAACTGAGAAATCAAAATATACATTCCTTCTTCTGTTAAGGTTAATGTGTGCAGTTCAGATAAAGGGAGAAAGATTTACACCAATTGTTCGTAAAGTGTGGTTCAGGAAATGCTAGGTGTCACTGAGACCTTTTAAAGGGTCCACAAGGTAAAAAATATTTTCAAAATAACATCAAGATATTTTCCTTTTTCACTGTCATTCTGAGTGTATGTGGAATTTCCAGAGGCTACATGATGCATGATAATACCACCTCTGTGACAGCAAGTGGAAAGAACGCTTTTATAGTTTTCTGTTCTAAAAAGTTGTCAGTTTCAATTTTTAATTGATAAGTATGAATAGATAAACCTGTATAAACACAAGCTCTTTGAGTCCTCAAAAAAATTTAGGCTAGGTATGTAAAGCATCCTGAGAACCACTGATTTCCATTAAATCTAACACTTCTTCCATTTTTAAATGTTATTAGCAGATATTCTTTCACCTGATGAAACTGGAAGACTGAATGACATGATAGCAACAATTTGAGTTGCTTATACCTAAAATAAAGTTAATTGATACATACCTGATCAAATGCATAATTGTTACATAATTGTATAATAGTTAAGGATAGATAATAGTTTTATTTTATATTCAATCTCTCTCTCTCTCTCTCACACACACACACACACACACACATACACACACACCCCACAGGGTTAGGATTGTCTGGCAGAATAAAGCTGCTTTGAAGTCCTTGCAAAGACTATGGAACTCATACCCTGGCATTATCCAGGCTTCTTCTTGTTTCTGCAGAGAACAAACATACACCAGTTGTTGTAGGAGGCCCTCTGTCCTCTAGTCTACACTTCTATTCTAATGGTAATTACTTTTTTTTCATTTCAAAATAAATATTGTCCAAGGACTGCCTTATACAGAATATAGAATTGGAAATGTAAAAGTGAACCAGATTTCCCTCTATGGGGGAAGACAAAGGGGATAAAAAGAACTTTTTTCAATATATTGAATCTACCCCAAACTACTGCTCTCTTTCTCCCTATATCTGTGGATTTCTTTCTTTCCATTATACCAAACGTCATTTGGTATAATGTCTGGCATTTTAATTGTCATTTAATGTAGGCTATGGTAACAGTTGTAATAGTTTTATCACCTTGTTTAATAGTGATACTTCCATTAAAGGCTAGACATTTCTTCATAAAATCTCCTGGAAGTGCTGCCATGGCTCTCATTAACAAACATAATGACCTAGTTGGGACAGATAGTATTATAATCTTTACTTTACAAGGAGAAGGCAGAGACTGAGGACAGTCAAGCGACTCTCCCAAGACTGGCCAACGCAGGAGTCACAATTCAAAACCAACTTTGGACTCTCACTTCAGGGCTCTATTAAAACCCCTAATATTTATCAATATTTATGTTAGCTACACAGTACAAAAACAAATTTCTGTACCAAATCAACATCTTCTGCTAAATCTATACCTATGGATAATATTTAGTACAGTCTAATATACTTGGATGCTTTAAAGAATGCTGAGGTATGAAGTGATCAGTGGCTGACATGATCATTCCAAAATTATCTCAGTCAGTATAAATGAAATTATTGAATTTCCCCACAATTCTAGGAAATTTACTGTTAGTGTTTATCATAGGACTAGTAAGTGGATCCAAGAATTAATTTAGTGGCAGTCACTGGGATCTGTTTATTACATTTAAAAATAAATATCGGAAAGATAATGCTCTGTTCTCACGCTACAATAAATCCTTATGTTGTTAATCTATGAAAATATTTGGGTTTCTATTTACCTAACTACAAGAATTCAGTCTACATTTGCTATCTGACTGGAAATAAGTCACTGGTTCAGATAGCATTTATATCCTAGAAAGGAGGTAGCTGCTGTTGAGAAGCAGAAAAATGAAAATATTATTCATTCCAAAGCAGTTCTCCAAAGTCACACGTGCACTTAAACAAAAGTCACCTTGCCTATTTCATTATAATTGCAATAAGCTCCAAAGTTTTAGGAAGGAAGATTTCACTCTGCTGTTTTGAAAACTGAAGTGCATTTGTACCTTGAGAGGGAAGTGCATTGTGTTTTCAATCAGAAAATTACACTCATGTCACTCACTGTGCACTGAAAATTAGAATAAAATTAGTGGTAGTTTTTGAAGGTATTTAAGGAAAAGTTAATATGATGTTCAAATAATACAGTTGTGTTTAGTGTCAGTCAAGTGAATGGCTTATTTTCCTTAACTATAATTTTTTTTAAATAAAAAAAAATTTTTAAACCTACTTAATATGTTTACAAATAGGTTAGCATTTAATCATAACTTTTTGTAATTGGACTAAAAAATTGTTCTCTATGAGTGAAACCGTTGAGTGATATTTGTGCTTTAATGTTTTGGTGATGAGAAAAAAGAAAGTTTTGGTGATGAGAAAAAAGAAAGTTTAGGGTATTATAATGCCTTATATGTAAAAGTCAGCCATCTTCTCTGATTCTTATATTACTCTCTCTGTAAAGTAAGTTTTTAACCAGAACAAAGTGCACTGGTGTCCTTAAGATTTAATATATTGAAAAATGTAATAAAATATTTGTGGAATTGAAAATAAATGGAATATTCCATTCTATGTCATCATATGTTAAAGTAATCAGAAATAGAAATTTTCATCCAGAGTGGCTTTAGAAATAATTGAATCTAATACCTTATTTCACTCAGGAGAAGCTGTGCTACAGTGATTCAGGTGACTTGAGTGTTATACCATAATAATATCATCCATGTTCTCTCCATTATTTGACAGTCTTTAACTAAGCAGAGTGTATACTGCTGTCTGTGAGCTATTTTTTGATAGTTGCTATAAAAGGAAGTGTAGGATGCAATTAATTTGATTCTACTTTCATCTTAGATTGATGAAGCTGAACATAAGTAAGTACCAGACAAGTTGGGCAAAGAGGAAACAGATTTCAAGCACTATCTAACCATGCTACATTTAGGCAAATAAAAATTCCAACTAGAGATGTTTATGAACAAGCTAGATACAATGAAAAGCAACTCTTCAAAATCACTAAGAAAGGTAGGCAGGCAGACAGAATGACAGCTGAAAGGGAAAGGAATAAGGAAGAAAGGAAAGATTAAAAAATATGTTCTAGAAAAAATATATACCTTCAGGAAACAGAAGAAAGATGTATGCCAATTAAGTTTATATTCTCTAGGAATGGAAAAGAACCTAAAGAACATGAAACAAGAATAAAAGAAGAAAGCAAATTTAAGACAAAACTTACACCGTTAAGAAATAATAAATGAGATACAGTAAGGAGTAGAGTCAGTAACCTGGAATAAGGAATTAAGATGACTTCTTTAATGAAGAGGAAAAAGAATGATGGTAAAATATTTGGAAAGCATAAAATGTGTATGGAAAACTGTTATCATGCTTTAACTCACATCATTTCATAGAAATTGCTATTATCAAGATGCTTCATATCATTGAAGCTAAAAGTCAATTCTCAAGCCTCTTGCTACTTGACTAGCAGCATCACCTATCTATTCATTCTCCCCATTGAAACATCTCCCTCACCTGGTTTCTAGGATACCCTACTTGTCTTGCTCTACTCTTATTTCACTGGCCTCTGCTTCTCAGTCTCTTTGCTGGTACCTCCTCATCTCTACAACTTCTTAATGTGGAGGCATCTTAGGGCTCAGTCCTTGCTCTTTTACTTTTCCCTGTCTATGTCCACTCTTCAGGTGATCCCACCTGGTTTCATGTCTTTAATTGTTATCTAATTTTTGATGACTCCAAAATGTACCTCTCTAAAATATATCTTAGTCCTGCACATCAAACTCATATATTAATCTTTTTACTTGGAATTTTCATCTCAAACATAACACACCTAAAACCAAGCTTCTAATATCCCCCCAAATTGCTTCCTCTGAAGATGATGCCACCCAAGTTAAAAGCAACTCTATCCCTGCTGCTGTTCAGGCCAAAAACTTGAAGTCATCCTTAATTCACTCCTTTCTCTCATATAGCACATTCAGTCCATCAATTAATCCTGTGACTACATACTCAAGATATACACAGAAGCGCACCACTCCTCACTACTCCCACAGCTGCCACCCTGGTATAAGCCATTATCTTTCATCAGGATTATGTCAGTAAACTACAAACTGCTTGTCTCCTTATCAGAGTGACAAAAGCAAATCAATTTTAAAATACAGGTCATATCATGTCACTCCTAGGTTTAAAACTCTCTAGTATATTTGCGAGTTATTCAGATTAAAAGTCTAAATCTTCATTAGGACCTTAGAATCACTTTGTGATCTGACCCACCATTACCTCTGACTTTATCTCCTGTGACTCTCTTCTCAGTCACTCAGTTCTAATCACACTGGCATCCTCACTGGTCATTGAATATGTCAGATATTTTCCTGCCTCAGGTTCCTAGTAATTTATTTTATCCTTATCTGGAATATTTTTCTCCCCACATATTCACATGTCATGCTCATAAACATCTAGTTCTCCATTCCTTTCTAAGCATACTGAAGCTTACACCTCACTGGGTCCCTGTTGTTTGTGGATGGGGAGCAGGGGGATATGACTATTTATAGGCAATTAAATCTGAGTGAAAGTGATGTCATTTCTGGGTCAAGCCCTGCATGATGTTCTTGTCTTTATTTTCTCTTTCTGTGGTAAATATAGAAATAACTGTGTTGATTTGGGGAAGACACAAGATTTTAGAATTTATAACCAAAAAAATGCATAGACAGAAAGTCAAGTAAAGCAGAAGCCACACTTGGCTTTATAAGCAGAAAGAATTTAATGTAGGGGATTAGGTGTTTACAAAACCAGTGTAAGTGCTAGAGGAGAAACAGACAGAAGGGACCACTGCTAGCTTTGAGATTTACCACCATCACTGTGGTGCTAAGAAGAAAGAAATTGCTGTTCCTACGCTAGTTAGGATTGTGGGAACTACTTCTGAAATCAGACGCCTTGGCAACGGAGCATGTTACTTTCAGGGAAACACATAAAGCCTTCTGCAAATCCTCACAGTTGCAGGAGCCCATCCCTCTATGTTACTACTTTTAGAAAATGGCTTCTGACTCCTATTCTCCTTTCAGTTCTTATAAGAGTACATCTCCTTGGAAAAGTGTGGCAGAATTCAGATCCTTAGAGACAAGAGACTCTGAGAATGTAGGCCCACATATTCAGCCCATCAGAAAAGGGGAAGATCTATAAAGGGATAAGTTTGCCAAGAAAAAAAGTAGCATAATTCCCTACTTTGGTTACTCGGCATCTACATTCTAACCATATTATCCTTGCAAACAAAAAAGACCTAGAACAACTTGCCTCTGCTTAACATCATGCAATCAACTCTGCTTACTTCCTTTCAAAGAGGAGACCCCAAGTCCCATCCTCTGTGTGATGATAACTTCTTCCAATTTAGTTACAACCCACATTCATAAAAATACAATTTAATCTATGGATTAAATCAACAATAACTTTATTATAATGGCAGGAAAAGAACATCCACAACTACTAATTTCCTCCTTTCTGAAATTGATCATGAGGCCATAATTGATATTTTATCTTCTGTTTTCTACCACATGTTTTGAGTATGCTTACCCTTCATCCACCAGCTCAGCTAGTCATGATTCTTACTTAGTAGACTAAATCAAATCTCCATTCTTGAAGTACTGGAGACTGTAGTGGACCTGCCCGTATTCTGTTGCTATGCAGAAAATAGTTAACTCTTCAGGCCTGAGACTGCTATCTTTAGAAAGGCCCGCTTGCAAGGTTGGTTGGCTAATATCTGGGGACCTGGATTTTGGGAAGGGTTCCCACCATCACCTGATAAGAATGGCTCACTGTACCTATACTGTTTGTCCAAACCATGTGGTTTATTCTGAACACCTGCTTTTTTCCTAAGAGTCTGGACTTTTGTTACATATCTAGTAGATGCATAAGTGATAAGCCCCCAATAAAAACTCTGGGAACTGAGTCTCTGTTGAGCTTCCCCGGTAAAGAGTATTTCACATGTGTTGTTATAATCTGTTGTTGGAGAAATTAAGTGCATCTTGTGTGACTCCAATGGGACGAGACTCTTGGAAGCTTGTGCCTGGTTTCCTATGGACTTTATTCCATGTGCCTTTTCTCTTTAATTTTTCTTTGTATCCTTTTGCTGCAATAAATCATATTTGTGAGTACAACATTATGCTGTGTTATGTGTGTGCTCCTAGCGAATCATTGAACCTGGAGGTTGTCTTGGGGACCCTATACCATGGCTGTGATCTTTTATTATTTTTAAAAACCATGTTTTAAAACGTATTATCCAATCGTTACATCTTAGCTAGACCCATTATATAGAAATGAGGAGCAGATTTGTGAAAACTCTCTCTGATCTCTCATTCTAACATTTAATTTTTTTTTACTTGAGCAAATCAAATTTTAAGTGTTTAACTCAGTGAGTTTTACCATATATTCATAACTCATCCATATCAAGATAACAAATATTGCTAACATGCCAGAGGGTCCCGTGTGGTATCCTATTAATACTTTCCCGAAGTTAAACACTGTTCTGACTTCTAACACCATTACATGTAGCACTAGTTTTTAAACTTCTGTCTACAGATCTTAGGAAATTCTTCTGAGGTCATATATGTACTTTAAGGATAGGCAAAGCAACACACATACACACAGGGGATCCTAAGAGTCACCTACACTTGCAATCTCTTTGCCCCTTTAGGAGCTGCTTAGCCCAATTTAAGATGCATTTGGTCTTGGGCTGCTATACCTGCCCAATATTATGGCATGATGAGAGGGAAAATACCCACTGAGGAGGGGCTTCTTGGACCTCCTAGGGCTCAGGAGTAAAGCTGAATCTCTTTCACAAAAATAGAACAGTTATTTGAAGAAGGCATGACTTTTTTTCCCCCAAATCCAAAGCATTTGTGTTATAATTCTATTATTGGGCCTCAAAAGATATGATAGCATTTCTAACAACCACAAAAATTTTAAGTACCATTGGATATGCTGGGTCAGAAAATTCCAGTGTAGACCAGCTTACATTGTATCTAGAACCATCTTCAGAACACTTTCTTGCTCTGGCATCCTCTCAAAGCTGGATTAGATATTAAATGGATTGTAGAGCACATTCAGACATCCTATATACTGCCTCTAATACAAAAAAATGCCCACCAAGCTTTTAGTGTTGAGAGTACAATGTGTAACACTGTTTTCACTAGAAGATAATATCACAACATAAGCCTTGCCATTGGAACTCTAGAAACTTCCCAGGGAAGCAGTGCAAGAGTTTTCATGAGGCATAATCTTCCCTACCCTCTGGCACACTTGTGTCTTATAAAAGCACCCAGGAAACGTGTTCATCATTTTCAAACAATGAAATAACATCAATATAGTAGACCACACATACGTCCCCAATATATGTGGAATGGCAAATTGATTAAGATTGCTGGGTACTAGATTAAAACAAAGAGCCAGAGGTAAGACAACAAATAGATGTCCCCAGTATGTGTGGGATGGCAGGTTGATCAAAGTTGCTGGGTATTAGATTAAGACAAAGAGACAGAGGGAAGACAATGAAGGTGTGCTGCTGTCCTGCCAGATGAAAGCAAATTGTTTCTGGTGGTCTTTGCTAATCAATATAGAGAAAACAGCTTTTGCCAGATCAATGGCTGCATACCAGAAGCCAGAGCCTGAGTTGATTTAGTCCAACTAAAGAAGCGGTATCTGAAATAGTAGCAACAGCTTAAATCAAGACCTGATCAAGTTTATGATAATACACTGTCATTCTCTAAGAGCCTATTTTTCTCCTGTATGGGCCAAAAAGAATCGTCATATATATGTGGTTTTCAAGTCTTTGAAGATGGTACCAACCTATGATATTTCCAGGGATACACTATTTTTTTATTTAAAAAATTATACATAACTACAATGCTTATAAGTATATACCTCCATAAATTTTAAAGAACAAACACACCATGTAACCAGCTGCCAGACAACAGAACAGTACTAGTATCTCAGAAACCTCCTTTGTGCTCCTTTCCAGTCACTACCAACCCCAAAGGTAACCACTATCCTCACCTCTGACAAAATGGATTACTTTTCCTTGTTTATATAATTTATATAAAAGGAATGATGTGTACAATTTTGTATCTTGCTTCTTTCAGCCCGTATTGTATTTGAGAGATTTATTCACACTGTTGTGTGGAATTATAGATGTTTAACTTTTATCATTGTGTAGTATTCCATTATGCAAATATATTACATGTTACATTATCAATCTACTGTTAGTGGGTGTTTGGGCTGTTCCCAGTTTTTGGCTAATTCAAATAGCATTGCTATGAACATTCTAATACATGTCTTTTGGAGAATATCAGTAAACTGTTGAGTATATATCTAGAAACAGAATTTCTGGCTCATAGAGTATGTATATGTTCAGATTTACTAGATATTGCCAAACATTTTTCCCCAAAGTGGCTGTGCTGATTTTCACAATCACTAGCAACGTATGAGATTCTAGCTGTTCCATATCCTCGCCAAGACTTATTTTCTATCATTTTTATCATTTTCATTTTCATCTCTTCTGGCGTGTGTGCTGTATTTCAATATACAGTTCACTAAAAAAAAATCTCTTTTTAAAAAATTAAGAAGAGGGTAAAAATACTTAGTGATATTGGGAATCTACCATCTTGTTAAAGTTAGAGAACATGGTGACTCCTCAAGCTATTCCAGGAAAATTTTCTCCCATCAGAAAGTTTTAAGACAAGATCAGCAAACTTCTTCTGTAAAGAGCCAGATGGTAAATACTTGAGGCTTTGTAGGCCATACAGTCTCTTGCAGCTACTGGACTCTGCCACCACAGCAGGATAACAGCCAGAGATACCATATAAGTGAATGCATGAGGCTATGTTCCAACAGAACTTTGCTTACAAAAACAGGTGGTAGGCCATAGTTTGCTGACCTCTACTTTCAATTAAAGTAACAGCCTGAAAGGAATTTGAAAATTTTACTGGGATTAAAAGCAACAAAAACAACTGTGTAGTTACTTCGGCATATTTTCAACATTTGGGGGTAATGTCCATATTTACTTTAGTGTCTCCTATGTTTTTTTGTAAATATGGAATCTTGAAAAGTAACTAGTAATTTTCATAAGCCAGAATGTGAAAGGATATGTATAAAGAATATACCCCATACTGTCTTTTCTTCCTATTTCCTATATTTTATAACTTTTAAAGGCAATCTGTGCTTTTAGGATGTAACTTAACGTACTTACATTTGGAAGCCAACAGAGAGATTCTTCCGTGTATGCTAAATCATTTGCTTTTGATAGGGTTGGTGTTTTTCACTCGGCTGCAAGTTATTGCACTAAAGAATTACTGAAATTCCATCAGGATCAAAGATTTAGTAAATTACTATTAATCGTTATGCAGATGAAAACAATATACTGATATGAGTGAGTGCCAGGCTCCATAAAAAGAAACATTTTTTAAGGTAGAAAAGAAATACAGTGAATTTTGAAGATGTGGTGAATATTTCTTCTTCTGACACTATCAACAATGAAGTCAATCAAGAACAAACAAATAATTTGAGAGAATCACTGAAGCCAAAATAAATGTGTTCTAATGATGTTTCACACCACTTGTCACCATCCTGCATGGTTGAATGCTTAATGGTGCTCCCTGATACCCAAGTTAAAAATTTTCATATGTAATGTGATGCGATTCTCAAGCAGAAAAAAAAAAAATTAGGTTAATTATCCCTTCTGTAGCATTTAGTTGGAATAAAATAGTCCACTTTCCCCTGTGAAGCAATGAGGAGTTCATGCATAATGATAGTCAAAAGAGGCATAATACAGACACAATACCCCAGACAACTGTTATGGAAATAGGCTAGGAACAATGAACAATGGGAAAACAACATGAAGAAAACATACATAAATTCACACTAATAATTATCATAACAAATTTGATTCCATTGCTTCCACTGTATCACTTCTGTGTTACCTATGTCAAATTTTAATTTCCCCCAAGCTAACTGTAAAATGATATAAAACTTTATAAATAAAAGCTTTGACTATTTTACTGGCCTGTGTATTCTTATCATGAAGAGGAAATACTGATATGTCAGTAAGAGCTGATGATTTCATCAAAAACTCCTACCTTTGATTTCATCAAAATCACCTATCACTCCTAGGTGATCTTTTAAATGCTGATTTCCAGTTTCTGAAGGAGAGTGGTAGTTAAATGTGAGGGGTAATTTTTTCTTGTTACTTAGTTTTTATTGTTTGTTTGTTTGTTTTTACTCTTTGAAGTTGGCTTTCAACATTTTATTATTCAGTATGGACAATTTATGAAGTTTTTTTTAATTTTCTAGGTGCTTCTTCTGGGAAAATGATTCAATTTTGTTATACATTTGAAATTTTTATTTCTTTTGTCCAGTTTTATTGAGATATAATTGACATACAGCACTGTATAAGTTTATGGTGTACAGCATAATGATTTGACTTACATCCATCATGAAATGATTACCTCAGTAAGGTTAGTGAACATCCATCATATATATACAAAATTAAAGAAATATAAAAAAAATATTTTTTCCTTATGTTGTTACTTAGTTTTGCCCATTTATTTGCTTCTTTCTAATATCACAGGTTTGAAATGAAAACACAAAAGCTCCTAGGAGGTGTCAAAACATACCACTGAGGATATACAGATCTTAGAAGAAGAAGTTATCCTCAAAAGCTTAGAAATCATAAAGACTGGCAAAAGATATTTTTACCATTGAGTTCAAACCTACCTAAGTAGATTGCATCTGAAGGCAGCGATGGCCTCCTTGGTGTGGTGGTACAGTTTAAGAGGCATCAAAAGGGCAAGGGCATTTCTCTCACTGGATTTGTTATTATGTTTATCTACTCATTCCTTCCAAAAAATATATTAGATAACTAACACTGGAGAATCATAATAGATTAGAATTATAACAGACAGTAGATATTGTATAATACAATTCATTAATCCCCTCAAAAGCAGTGAGGAGTTGTTGAGATGAAGATAATCTTGAACTTTATCAAGAGAAATTTCTTGAAGTTAAACTTTTCAATTATGTACATACAAACTATACTTTTTCATGAAAACTTTTTTAAGCTATTTCACTCACTGATAAGTATAACTAACAATTATTGACCACTTAATACGTGTCAGGCACAATGCCTAGGACTTCACCTATATTTCTCATTTTAATTCTTCCAGTCGTTTAATGAAGTTGTAGGAACTAAAGGTTGGAGATTTAAATGAATTGCTCAAATTTCATACAACTATGGAAGGTCATGACCAAGATTGCTTGATATCAGCACTTCAGCATTATTCAGTATGCTGTACATCTCCCTGATCTATATCAAAACCTTTTAAGTATTTGAAATTAGTTAATGGAGCTTTTGTGATTCTCCCTCAAGCAAAGTATTCTCAGCATTGTTTTCCCTTTTTCCTAATCATTTACTTGGCTTTCATAAAATACTTCTTTCCAATTGTGCAAGATCTTTAAGTGTAGAAACTATAACTAAATACGTTAATAGAGATGTGTTGTATCGATCCAGCACAGAGAAAGTCATGCTCTCCCTTCTGGTCACTTCATTTCTAATTAAATTGGACAGGAGTCTTGTTGCTTTAGAACATTGAGCCATACTGTTCAACCATGACAACATATTCTGTAGTTGTGTGTGTGTGCGTGTGTGTGTGTGTGCGTGTGGGTGCATGCTTCAGAACCAAAAGTAGGATTTAAACTTTCTCCCAATTACATCTTATATTATTATATAAATCAAATAATTTCAACCTGCTAAATATTTCAAGACAACAAGTTGGTCATACATAACAATGGTACACTATCCGTTTATCTGTAGATTTTGTGAGAAAGCCACTTGGGGTCTCACCCAATCAATGATGAAAATGTTGAATATAAATTTCTAAGGAACTACACAATCAATTTGTTTTACATGTATTTACATGAGGTCGGGTTTTCTTACTGCCTTTGGAGGATAGAGAAGTGTGCATAGTTTGCACAAATAGTAGTATACGCACGTGGGTAAGTCAAGTAAGCAGTTGGAAATCTGAGCTGGAGTTCAAAAGGGAAGGCCTTTGTAAGATACTGATTTAGGTAGGAATCTGTATAAAGGTGATGGCTGAATTATAAAATAGCCAAGGGAGTGAGTATAAAATAAGAGGTAATTGTTACTCAGATATTATACAATCTTGGGTGATCATATGTAACAAGAGAAGTTTAAAGAAGAGAAACTGGAGACTCAAAGAAGGGGATATTAACACTTTCCACTGTTAAACAAATGTCACAAATATGGCAAAAAACAGAACAGATATGGATAAAGAAGAGTTCATGAGGCATCTAGAAGCAAGCCTCCAAACATGAACTCTGATGATCTCAATATAATTCTCTAAAAAGAAATAGCATATAGTGCATACCAGTGTGTATGTCATAACACTGAACATTCAGGATGATGTTTAGATGCTAGAGCAAGAATGCCCAATAACCTTATTCAACAGAAAGTGGTCCACACCATCCAGTTCTGGTGCATAGGAGAAATAGCTTGAAAACTGTATCAAGGATTATCTCCTGAAACTGAGGATTCAGTGATAGAGACTTAACTTGTGCATATGTGTATAAGAACTCTACGCTCTGTAGCATTTTAATCCCAGACCATTTTTGTCTTGTGAAGAAAAACCTGACATCATTCCTTTGGTGTGTATCTCCTAAATGTGAACTTTTGGAATGAGGCTCAGATCCTAGCACACAGCCACTAGGTTTCACAGGAGATCATGATATGCTGAATGATAAAAAGAGCATTTTAGTAGGATGTTGAGAACAGAAAACAGATTGCAAAGTGTCAAAGAGTGGGTGACAGAGGAACAGAATGTGGAAACAGAGATAGTGAATGAAGATTATTCTGAGGAGGGACATTGAAGGGAAATTGAGAATGGTGCAGTAGCATGAAGAGGAAAGTTTTGTTGTCTTTTTTTTGTTTTTTTCTTGTTTTTTTTAAATGATGAGGAGTGAGGAGGTGAGCATATCTGTAGATTCAAGGGATGTCATCACTCCTGAAGAGGAGAATATTAAAGTGAGGAAATAATTGGTAGAATAATATTCCAGAGAAGATTACAGGAATGGTAACAAAACTGCAGAGAAGTAGTTTAGTCTTCCAAATATCTCTAAGACTGATATTACTATGACATAATTCAAGGTCAGAATCTGGTCTTTTCAGCACAGAATCCTGTAACTACTTCGTTTGTTTAAACCCTTGAGAGGTACCATTTATCAAAAAATTTTTGGCAGTTTATGCCAGGTGTAATCCCTGTAGGACTGAGGGTCTGTTCTTATTTTCCCCTTCACAAAGTGTCTCTATCCATGACAGACAGGATGGAGCAATTCTTCTAGCTTTATCAAGGATTTACCATAGGAATGTCCCCAGGAAATTTGGTGGAGTTGCACTAGTTTGTTGGAGGACTTCTCTTTATAACCTTATCTTCTCAGGGTCAGATGTAGTGTTTTGGCCAAAGGCCTGGGAAGTAAAAAGAATTTATCTAGCATCACTAAAGGCTATTATTCCTAGCAAACTAATACTAATTGTATCTGGGTTTTATGTACAGTGTACTTCTAATCATTGTTTAGAAGTACATCGTAAAAATAGCAACATGGTAAGATATTCATGCACAGTAGCCCTCTCATAGGATGGGCAAGTATTATAGTCTTGAATGAAAGAAAGGGGCTGGTCTGGGAACATACAGAATGTGGGTCACATGGGCAGAGAGGTAAAAAAAAAAAAATTCCATAAAGACAATTAGAACTTTCATGGTCACTCTAACTGACTTTGTAAGCAACTGTCTGGAAATGCATTTATTCATGCTTAAGTCAGAGGTGATCAAGTTTAAGACAGCCTATGGGTACTCTGTTGTTCTTTTTTTTTTAACATCTTTATTGGAGTATAATTGCTTTACAATGGTGGGTTAGTTTCTGCTTTATAACAAAGTGAATCAGTTATACATATACATATGTTCCCATATCTCTTCCCTCTTGCATCTCACTCCCTCCCACCCTCCCTATCCCACCCCTCTAGGTGGTCACAAAGCACCCAGCTGATCTCCCTGTGCTATGCAGCTGCTTCCCACTAGCTATCTATTTTACGTTTGGTAGTGTATATATGTCCATACCACTCTCTCACTTTGTCACAGCTTACCCTTCCCCCTCCCCATATCCTCAAGTCCATTCTCTAGTAGGTCTGTGTCTTTATTCCTGTCTTACCCCTAGGTTCTTCATGACCTTTTTTTTTTTTTCTTCTTAGATTCCATATATATGTGTTAGCATACAGTATTTGTTTTTCTCTTTCTGACTTACTTCACTCTGTATGAAAGACTCTAGGTCCATCCACCTCACTACAAATAACTCAATTTCGTTTCTTTTTATGGCTGAGTGATATTCCATTGTATATATGTGCCACATCTTCTTTATCCATTCATCTGTTGATGGACACTTAGGTTGCTTCCATGTCCTGGCTATTGTAAATAGAGCTGCAATGAACATTGTGGTACATGACGCTTTCTGAATTATGGTTTTCTCAGGGTATATGCCCAGTAGTGGGATTGCTGGGTTGTATGGTAGTTCTATTTTTAGTTTTTTAAGGAACCTCCATACTGTTCTCCATAGTGGCTGTGTCAATTTACATTCCCACCAACAGTGCAAGAGTGTTCCCTTTTCTCCACACCCTCTCCAGCATTCATTGTTTCTAGATTTTTTGATGATGGCCATTCTGACCGGTGCGAGATGATATTCTATTATTCTTTGAAGGTGGCTATGCATCTGTGCAAAATTTATGTGGAGAGAGGAATCCATAATTTCTGTATTCTTACCACTTACACATTTACACATTGAGCATATTTCCACTCTATTTTATACAAATTCTAATCATATATATATATATATATATATATATATAAAATACATCTAACTGCTGTTTATTGTATTCTATTTTTAAAAATTCTAATCTATTTTTTCTCCAGGTAGGGAAGAAATCTTTTTGTTGACTTTCTTTTGGGTAGTGGAAATAGGCACATTTATTTTCTCTATATATAGGACAAGAGATAAAACAGCAGTTATCTTTTCATAACTCCACTTCTCATTTATCACATGGCATGATAAAACATTTACCCACTTCACTCCACAATGTACTCCACTCGTTTTATTCTTAAACTTCTTTTCCTTTCCCACATCTTTTCCTACATTTATTCATTCATTTGTTCATTCAAAAATTACTTAGTGCCTTCTTATTCGAGGATGAAACATGATCTCTACCCATAGTCTTTTGGGATGGAGGTAGAGGACAGGTGATAAATACATAAAACAATAAAATCTTGGGCAGATGATAAACTCTGCATAAGAGAAAAACTATGTTATGGAGTTTAGAATAATGAAGGATTATATTAGAGCAGAATTGTTTTGCAGGTATGGGAGTGTATTGAGGAAGTTTAAGCAAGATTCATGAAAGAAACTCAATTTAGACTGTGATTGAAGGATGGAGTGTGGGGATAGGGAGATAATTGGGAAAGAATGCACATGAGAGACAGCCATATCATAGCCCAAATTCAAAGGATTTGCAGAACCAAACTGACAACGATTTGCAGAATTAAACTCATCTGTTGAGGTCTGGACTACTAGGAAAAGAGTGACACCATTAACAGGTTTAAAAAATAGGCAGAAGAGGAGTCCAGCTCAAGATGACAAAGTAGGAAGATCCTGAGCTCACCTCCTCCTACAGATACACAAAACTACAGCTACATATAGAACCATGCCCTGAGAATGACCTGAAGATGAGCAGAACAGATTTTCTATAACTGAGGATATAAAGAAAAGGCCACATTGATATGGGTAGGAGGGGCAGACACATGGTTGGTCTAGGCACTCCTGGTGCAGTGACCACAAGTGGAGAAATATCACCAGCTGCAGGAGTTCCCCCCAGGAGTGAGGGGTCCAAGCTCCATGTTGGGCTCCCTATCCTGGGGACTTGCACCAGGAAGAAGATCCTCCATAATATGTAGCTAACCAGTGGGGCTTATATCAGGGAGAGCCAGAGGGCTATGGGAAACCAAGACTCTGTTCTTGAAGGGCTTGTGAACAAACTCACTTGCACCAAGCCCCAGCATAGAGGCAACACCTTGAAAGTGCCTGGGTCATATGAGAAGGAGATTTGTTGAACAATTTTAGGGTGTGTGCTGGAAGGGCAGGGAGCTGGTGGAATTTTCTGTGGGAATAGAAGTGGGACTAGAGCCATTTTCATTTTTTTATTTTTTAAATCTCCTTTCACCTAGCTGGCCCAGGTACTGATGGGCACCATTTCTTTCACTCCTCATCAGCCTAGCTAACGCTATGTACCCAACTCCAGCACTCCTCTGAGGACCTGCCCTTCCAAATTGGCTGTCACAGTGCCCTACCCAGCAGGCAACCATGGCCAGGACTGGTGTCCCTACAAAGTCACAGCCAGTTGCACCAGAGCCAACCTTACATATCAGCATGCATCTGCAGCATTTGCAGCCAGGCCTCATAGACAGCAGGGCTGGGGGTCATATACCTAATACATAGAAACAAACATAGAGAGTTATGCAAAATGAGGAGACAAGGGAATATCTTCCAATGGAAAGAACAAGACAAAACCTCAGATAAAGAATGAAATAAAATGGAGATAAGTGATTTACGAGATATAGAGTTAAAAGTAATAGTTATAAAAATGTTCGATGAACTCAGTGTGATCTTCAACAAAGTGATAGAAAATATAAAAAATAACCAATTGGAACTGAATAATACAATAATTGATATGAAAAATACACTACAGGGAATCAACAGGAGATTAGAGGATGTAGAAGAATGATCAGTGATCTGGAAGACAGGGTAGTGGAAATCAACTAATTGGAATATTAAAAAACTTTTTATTTAAAAAAAGAGGATACTATAAAGGACCTCTGGGAAAACAGCAAGTATACTAACATTCACATTATAGAGATCTCAGAAGGAGAAGAGAGAGAGAAAAGGACAGAAAACCTACTTGAAGAAATAACAGCTGAAAAATTCCTTAAAAATTCCTGGCAAAGCAAACAGACATCCAAGTCCAGAGAACACAGAGAGTCCCAAACAAGATGAACCCAAAAAGATGTACATCAAGACACATTACAATTAAAATGTCAAAAGTTAGAGATAAAGAGAGAATCTTAAAGGCAGCAAGAGAAAAACAACTTGTTATGTACAAGGGAACCCCCATTAGACTATCAGCTGATTTTTCAGCAGCAACTTTACAGGCCAGAAGAGATATCTGCACTCCCATGTTCATTGCAACATTACTCACAATAGCCAACATATGGAAGTAACCTAAGTTTCTATCAACAGAAGAATGGATAAAGAAGATGTGGTGTGTATATATATATTGTGTATTACAATGGTGTATTACTCAGCTATAAAAAAGAATGAAATCATGCCATTTATGACAACATGGATAGACATAGAGGGCATTATGCTGAGTGAAATAAGTCAGACAAAGACAAATACCATATGATTTCATTTATATGTGGAATCTAAAAAAAACAAAAACAAAAACAAAAAATAGATTCATAGGTACAGGTAACAAACTGATGGTTGCCAGAGGAGTTGGGAGTGAGCATTGGGAGGTTAGGCAAAATAGATAAAGGAGATTAAGAGGTACAAAGTTCCAGTTAAAGAATAAATAAGTCACAATGATGTAGCACACAGCACAGGGAATAAAGTCAATGATATTGCAATAACTTTGTGACAGATGGTTACTAAACTTATGGTGGTCAATTTGTAATGTATATAAATGTCAAGTCACTATGTTGTACACCTGAAACTAATATAATATTATATGTCACCTATATTTCATTTTTTAAAAAGGCAGAAGAGAAGATTTATGAAAAGGAAGACTCTGAATTTGTGGGAAGGATAACCAGGTGAAGGCAATCTCAGAAAAGGACTCGAATTGGATAGATTTGCCAAAACTGAAGATATACAAATGAATGATGTAGATTATGCATAAAATGTGCATATTTCTGGAATGGATTGAGTTTATCTTCTGATTTTACACATGAAGAAACTGAGGCAAACATGTTTGCCATGATATATTTAGTGGATCAATGATACAGACAGGAGAAAAATACAAGTCTAGAGTTTTCTTCATCAAACTATTGTTATATGTTTCTGAAATCTTAACAGTCAGTGTTTGATCAGAGAAGCAGAATCACTATGGGTATTACAGAATATGAGATTTATTATAGAAATTAATCTCTAAGCAGTCATGGGAGCTACTTAGGCAATCTAGTGTAATTCTGTTGCCCCTGCATCTGGTGTCTTCTTATCATCAGCAGGGCTGGAGGTTGGGAAGGAAATGTAATGTACATAGTTGGAAACAAGGAAAAGCTGGAATCCATGAAGAAAACAAACAGGAACTTCCAAAGACAAACTGGTACCCACGCCTGTCTCTCACAATCTCCAATCATGGTGATAGAGATGGTACTCATGATAAGCTGGCTCTCTTTCCTCCACAACTTGTCATGCACCTGGCCCAGAATTCAAAGAAACTGATCCAACAGGAGGATCTCCAACAGGACCTGGGAAGCTGCTGAAACAAACACTGCCTCACACAAACAAGGTGACCCAGCAGACTCAGCAATGTGCGTGGGCTTCAACAATGCCTGGATCCATTTTGACCTACTGAGCATAAAGAGATGGCTGCTGCTTCACTTTCACTTTCCAAACCCTGAGTTAATTTCTCTTGTGGCCTACTAGGAAGCATATAGGAAGGGAATTCTGGAAAATATAGTTCCAACTTAGCTAAGCTGACACAACACAAAGCCACCAGAGTCTATCCCTTGACAATTTAGTATTATACCATCTTAAACCATTCATTTAATCATACCTAAAGGCTCCAAGTAAATACAATAGCCAAATTGTGTTTTTACTCAGTATGATGCAATTATGCCACATACAACCAAAAACGTCTGACCCTCTCCCCTAAAAAAAAGATATCAAGTCCCTTTATCCATCTTTGGACAATGCTTATTTTTCTTCTGAGTCACTCTTCCCTTTTGATATCTGTAATTTAAATAAAGAGATACGATGTTGGCAGCTGTTAATACAGTCTATGTTAAATAGGGGGATGTGGTAGGGGAAGAGAATTGACTCATGTTACCCATATATATTCATATGAAAATTAATAAATATTCATAACTATTGCAGATTCTGATTTTTGCAACTTATCATGTGGTTGAGCTGATATTTATCATTTTCTTTTTCTGTTACCCATTCTAAATTCTCTTTTCCTTCAGTAAGCACTTCAGCTGATCGTGGTTTCTTGCCAGGTGGAGTGACCCATATCCTCATTAGGGACACTAGTAGTACTGGGACATTAGTAGTACTGCCTGTGTTGGGTTGTAGCTTTTTTGTTGTTGTTGACTTTTACGACAGGACATAAGAGGAGAGACTTCAGAGGATCTTTATTCTAAACATTCTCCTCTGTAATTTAGGCATGTAAAGCATCCCAGTTTTTCTTTAAAAGTCAGGATCAATCAACCCAGCCAGCAGAGTAAACCTCTTCCTAGCCTGTTGATTGGCTTGAGAAGCCCAGACTGGCCAGGTATTTAATATTTGTGTGAGTCTGGATTCAATTTTTGGTACCAAAATCTTATTGGAGTTACTAGTGTAGTTACTATTGCTGCCTATAAAAGTGCACAACCTAGTGGTATAAAATAACAACTATTTTATTTTGCTCACTATATGTGGGTCAGGAAGGTGGGAAGGGCCCACTTGGGAAATTTTCATTTGGTTGCAGTTAGCTGTTGGCAGGAGTGGCAGTGGGCTGCCCGGGCTGTAAAAAATGGTTTGCTGACAGGGCTGGTAGGTGAGGCTGGAGTTCAGGTGGACTATCAACTCCAATGCCTGACCACCACCCAGTGCAGCAGTCTTGGGTGGTCATATTTTTTACATGGTGGCTGGCGTTCACCAGAGTGAATAACCTAATAGAACTAGAAAGAAGCTGCATGGTCTCTCTCTTACGACCTGGCTTCAGAAGTTCCACTGTCCTCTACTGGTCAAAGCAGTCACAAGCTTGACTTGTTTCGAGGAAAGTGTATATACCGACCCTAACCTCTGATGGAAGAATGTTGTGGAAACTGGGACCATATTTTTACAAACTGTGATAATGGACTTTGATTCCTTTCACATTCTCTACACTCCTGTTAGTTTAGACTACCCACAATTTTCCAATTACCTTGTGTTTTCAAAAGTATGAGCAGTAGTACTTACATTGCTTTTTGCTCCAGTGATATCTTAAGCTTGTGTCTCTTCCTATCAAGATTCTGTTATTTTTAGATTGTGCTTTAATTATTATTCATTTCTTTCTTTATGCATTCATTCACTCATTCAACAAATATTAAGGTACTTTAGATTTCAAAAAGCATATCCAAATGCCTTCTCCTAGAGGTGAATTTTTCCCTTTCTTGAGTCATCAAGTTATTCATTAAATTCAAATTGCCCTCTCTATCTACTGTCTTAAATTATAACAAGTCTGATTTATGTTATTCTCCCTCTACCCCAATTATGGTTTTTTTTTAATGCAGTGAATGTATCTTGTATTTCTACCCCTAAATTTACGACACTTTACTGAACAGACGTTATTAGTGGCATAGATAGATAGGTGACTGAATGGCTGTCTGGCTGGACAGGTGGACAAATAGACAGGTAGACTGATAGCTGGATGAACTAAGACAGGAATATAAATGACTTCATTTTCATTTATCTTAGTAGAAATTAAGATCTTCCTTTAATGCCTTAATTGTGCAGAAACAGATAAAGTTCAAAAGTGACTTTACTTTTGCTGCTGTAGTATAGACAGAATGTCTTAGATAGAATGTCTAATAGAGAGAATGTCTTTATCAGCAATATAGAAGTTACATGCTACAATGACCCCTTTCCTAAGACTCACACCTCTTTCAGGTGTATACCCAGATGGGACAGAGAGACTAGGCTATAAAATGAAATGAGAATTCTGAGAAAGTTCAAAGTCTATTATGGAAAATAAATTGAGAAAAATTCTATAAGTTAAGCTGAGCTAGTTGACTGCAATACTGAAATAAAGTATTCTTTTCTCTCAAAATTTTATTGGCAAAATCAACATATTAAATGCATATTTTGTACCTGGTACTATGATAAATGCTCTCAAAATTAATGCATACCTATATTTGGACAGTATACATATGCATTTTTTGTGAATGCTGTTTATCTCAGAATCTGTTACCTGCATCTGTAAAATTCAGATAACATAATAATAAATAATACATCTCTTGGAATTAATTGTGAATATCAGCTAGAATGAAGCAGCTCAGTTTAGATAAAAAATAAAACTTTATTCTGCAAAACCAAACTTTAAACTCAAAAGTAAACAAGTCAAAAAATTTTTGAAAGAATATGTCCTATTAGTTTAAGTCAGTTTTATTAACAAATATCTATAAGCTCTAGCTAAATGACCAGCTTCTCGAAGACTATAGTTGTTTCACCTTACTTTAGTGTATATCACTTCAGATCCTCTAACATCCCTCTATGATCATTGAAGGCATTCAATAAACATTTAGAACTAAGGTTGAATGAATGAATTCATACATAAATGAATGCAGAAATAAATACATCTATGTTTGGAAAGCATATTTCTCTGTGTAGGTAAGCTTGCTTTGTGAAATCTTTGGTATTACTCTTCTCAGCAATTATTTCTTCAAAGATGAGATAAGATCTGTGGCATGAATGATTAGTGATCCCAAATGAGTCAAATTCAAATTAATAAAGACTTTATATTCATCACTACACTTGTGCATGTGACCAACCCTATTGTCTGGTTCCGAATTCTACAAAAGAGCCATACCAGGTGTCTGCTGTTCTGGCTTGTTCCTAGAAGAGCTCCATACACATGGTGGTATTTAATTCCTCTTGACAATGATTATGACACGTGGTCAGAAAATGAAGTTAGGTGCCTTGGACACATACACCATGTTAATTCCCTACAGGGACACTTCTTAGACATGACCTAAAGCCCCAACGTGGGGCTTCAGAAAGAAGTGAGAATTTGAGTGATTTAGTTGAGCTTTAGGAAGACCTGGTGCTGTTTTAAACTATCACACCTAATTTAATGCAATTAAGCATGACTGACATTTTCTTTTCAGGAAGGAATTGGAAACAAGCTGGCAAGAAGAAAGAGTAACTTCCCCTGCCCCAAATAGACAGCTCTCCCAGGGTGAAGTTGAGCTCATTAGCAGGGCAAGATGTTGATAATAAAGGAAGAACACTCTACCATCAGCTGCTGCCATTTAGTTTATTATCATAAGCACGATGCTGTCCCTCAGCATAGAGCTACAGAAGATTGTTCTTTGCGGGGGGAATTCTCTAACTGGATGAGATTTGTTGCAGTCATATTTCAAACTGACACTCAAAATGTCAATCATTTACTTTCAGGTAATGAAATCGATCTATTGTATTTCTGTGCAGTACACGGAATAGCTTAAAGCTCAGTAAACATTTTCTTTTCACTTTTTTTCTGACATGGCCAAAATTAATTAGTGATTTATTGTCAGCACATTGCAAGGAAGCTTATCAACTTAAAGTATAGTCTTTCCATATCGGCCCCCTCTTACTTACTTAAAGGAAATCTTGAAAAGTCTAGTTGTATAACATTGTAGTTATTATACCATACTTCTCTGCTGATTTTACTGAGTACATTTTATATGCTTCTGGATACACTCATTTTGTATTATCATTATACTTTTAAAGGGAAGAGTTAATAATTACAGAAACTTCTCAAATTAGCTGTGTCTACTGGAACATCAAATATCTTAACAAAATTATTGCCAGATATTCAATCTCACAGTAAAAGCAATCCTGGCGTTTATTTTTATTGTTGCTTTTAAGAGTTCCTTCTTCCCACCCTTGCTCTTTTCCCTCCATCTTCCTTTCACAAGTCTCCCTGAGTGGGTCTATGTGTATCACTGACAGGAGAGCTGGGGAGCACCTTGAAAGGGTTGCTATGGGAATGGATTGCTTCCCACTATTAAGAAAGTTCCTACTTAATAGTCTGACTCTGAGAAATAGTATTGAGGTTTCAGACAAAATGATAGAAATCTAGCTGAACACAGAAAAATGAGGGTAAATCATAAAAACTTTGTCTTTTGGTTTTGTATACCTAATAAATATAAATTCTGGCTTTGTAAATACTTTGTAAACATTTGCTTCATTTATTGTAAGTAGTAAACCCTTATCTCTCTGAAGACAACTGATATCAAATAAATGATTTATATAACTATCCTAAACCAGGCACTTTGATTACTGAAGATGATTATTATTTGGACAAAGTGAACAAATCATTTATTGTAGTGAATTTTCATTAGAGAAGACTCAGTAAAACCAAGAGACAAATTGCTGCTGAGGAAGTCTGAGTGACAGGATGCTCCATTCTATGGTAACTGCACTTTGTTAAGAAGTCTACAGAGCAATGTTGTAGTCTTGACTTCCTGATTATCAGAAAGATGTAAATAGTCAATACGGAAATCAATCTGTCACTGTCACAGGCTGGGCACCCTGGGGAACAAAAATGGAGATTAGTGGGATTAACATGCAGCAGTCTGTTGGAGAATACTCTCAGTATAAGTACCTGTGAGGGAATGAAGGAAGCCAAATTGGGCAAATGGAGTAGTTGAACTTTGTTGCAATTGCAACAAAGACACAGCCAACCATACTGGGAGATCTAGAGCTGGGATGGCCCTTTAGACTTGTCCCAGTTTGGAGCAAGAAGACTAGACACTTATACCCCTGCATCAATCAGTCATTAGATGTGAAATGCACTCTTGATAGGGGCATGAACTTTCATAACCCAATAACTTTTGGGTCATAGTCCAATAATTTTTGGGTTATTCAGCTCTGTTCAGCCAGAGAGGAACTCAGCTGAGAGAAGTTGGCCATCAACATTCCCAGCAGCTGGGAAATGAATGCCATAATCCTGGAGGGGAGATCTGTGCAATGAATCATGACATTCACTACTCCAACAAAACAGGGTGCACATACCCTTGGCACAGAAATCCCGCTTGGGAGAATCTATCATAAAAAAATAGAGGCAGTAACATGTAAACAATTATCTGCAACGATATTTATATTAATGTTTTATAATAAAAAATTTATGAAGAAAATCCTAATGTGCTTAAATAGGTGAATGGTCAAATGCATTACGGAGTATTCACACAATGAACAATAATAAAGCTAGTGAAGATAAATTAGTACATAATGTATACTACTCTGAAAGGGTCTTCACAATATATTACATAGGAGAAAAACCGTTGTGGAAAATATGTTTGGTCTAAATTAATTTGCATCATCCTTTTTGTAAAGAGTAAGCATGATTTAAATTATGTATTATAGAAGTGGCTATATATGCTTGCATATTCATGGAAAATAACATGGAAGGATTCATACCAGGGAGCAAACATCAAGTATTTACAGGGTTGTTTAGAGACTATTAATTGTTCCTTTGTATTGGTTTTCTTGTTATATCAGTATGCTTTAATTGAAAAAAATGGAAATGAAAAAAAGGGATTTATTAAACTTGGGGATTCTATGTGCCTCAGCATGTATGTATGCAGAATTTTAAAAGCTGACTGTACACATTAAAAGTCATTTTTCCCTAGTTGTTTTTTGTATCTTTCTTCAGGTTCCAGTGTTTTGATCAGCTGAACATCCTTTTCACAGAAAATATACATAGTCAAATAATACCACATAAAGATAACTATCTATGTAACTATAATATTAGGGGAGATGGGCCTCTCAAAAGCCAAGCTACTCTTCCCTAATTCTAGTATAACTTTATTATTTTGCATATGAAGAAAATAAAGCCCAGGTAGGTTAGGTGACTTGTTCAGGGTCACAAGTTTGTTAGTGGTAAAGCAAGTTTAGATCCCAGGTTACTCTTCCTCCTGTTACATGATTTGTACTCTTCTGTATTCTCATGAACACCTTTTCATTTTCTCATTTAAACCTATCGTCTTTACCTCTTGTGATGGATTGTTACTACTATGTATATCCAACTATTCACTCCCTCCTCTGTAACAGAATTACATAAACTCATGTGTTGTTTGACTGGCAGCTCCCTAGAGAAGAAGAGAGTGATCCCATTGTCACGCTTGGCCATGTGACTTGCTTTGACCAATGGAAGTGAAAGTGTTTATACCACATCTGGGAAGAAACTTTAGAACAATTTCAAAATTAGGCTCCAGCTCTTGTTCTTTGCTCTCTGCTTTGAGACTAACATGTCCCAAATAGGGTCTGCTCCTTCAACCTGGCCAAGTGATAAAAAGGCACAGAGAGCAGATCCACAACAGCAGAACTGCAGCAACTGACAGATAACATGGAATGAGAAATGGTTTGGTAAACCATAGACATTTAGGGGTTTGTTACCACAGAAGAGCTAATACACTCTACAGCTGTTGCTTCCGCCCACATTTTCTATCTCAATAAATGAATACCATCTACTCAGTCCACTTAAGCCAAAGTGGACTTTTAAATATGTAAATTATATAGTATTAGTTCCTTGCCTAAAACCCTTCAATGGCTGCCCATTACACTTCAAAGGACTTCCAAAGTCCTTATGCTTGACAAGACCCTGTATGATTTACCTTTATTTCCTAACACTCTTCTCCTTGCTGACCCTGATTCTTATCACTCATGTCTTCTTTCTATTCATAGAATATGCCAAATTTGTGCCCTCTGCCTGGCTCCCTGGTAACATATCTGGTTAACCCCTTATTACTAGAATTCTGCTCAAATATCATCTCCACAAAGAGAGTTTGTATGACCAACCTAAATAATGTTGCTTTCAGTTCATACTAGACACTTTCTATCAAATTATGCCGTCTTATTTTCATATACTAAAATGTTTATATACCCAGATAACTTTTTGTTAATTCCTTTAAAGAACCTGCCATAATATCTTTTGTATAATACTTATTTGAGTATTGGTCTTACCCCTCAACTAGACTCAAGGAATGTTGGATAAGATTTGGGCTTTGAGGGAATAGGCAGAATTTAGATAGGCAAAGAAGATGAGAACAGAGGGTAAATCATTTTACTCATTTTTGTGTTCTCTATAGCACCTACTGTTGGGTCTCACTCAAAGCAGACGTTCAACATATGTTGGTTGAATTGAACTGAAACCTAAACTCAGGAAAAAAAGAGAGAGCAATAATTACATTTTCTTGGGTTTTCACAGAAATGCTTAATTATTGCAGATACAGAATCTGGCAACTGCTAGTAGGGCCTGACAAATATCTATATTAATACTTCTATAAATGGTATAGTAATTCATGCTAGAATTGATGGCTGCATTTCCCACCACTACTGCATTTCAGTGCAATAGGAAATTGTTCCTCAAATCTCATTGAAATGTATGTATGGAATGGAATTTTGTAATAGTGCTAAGTCCTGTTTTATTTTAGGTTACATTTTAGTCTGTAGGAACAAATAATGTATACTAATGCATTAGATTGTGATGATCATGCTGTGAGTACAATGTTCTAAATATTACATTGAAATGACAGATACACATACATTAGAAGGCAAAACATGTGGGCTGATAGATGGACCAACAGATGTGTTTATTTTGCCTTGCATGGGTGTTTAAAACTTATTTCAGCAAATACTCAACATTGAAGAAATTTCTCATGAAAGTGTGGATTTCTGGATTTTCTTGAAAAATAAACAAGGTCTGGTAACGCTGAACATTCACTCCTACATTAGAATAATTTGCTACTATAAAGTAGTGTTTTCCATTTTAGGTAAGGCATGTAATCTCCAAATGACTTGCTAAAATCTTATCTATGTCATCCCTCAGTCTGGGGCTCCAAAAATACATATATAATATACACTATTACTTAATAATAATAAAATAAAAACAATTTGATAACTTTTAAAGATGTCGATACAATAAGAACACTTATTGGAGGTTTATGTGGAAATTACTGTGTTTTATAGTATTCAAAAATATAAATAAATGTTAAGGCTAAGATCCTGCTCTAGTTGGGTGGGTCGGGGTGCCTATAATCTACTGAACTAAAACTGATATGGTCACATAAAAATATGATTAACCACATAAAGGAGTCAAAGAAATTACTAATAAATGCTACTTCTAATCAGAGCTATGAGAGTGCAGAGAGGCAACCCCAGGGCCTTGGAGGTCGGCCACCAGCAGAGGTGGGAGGCGATCTTGATTTTGAAGGAATGAGTGGGATTCAGGTATGCAATGAATATATTAAAAGGGATACATAGTATTCAAGCATTTTAAAGAATAGAGGGTAGTTAGGTCAGATGATAGAATGAAAGATTTATATAAAATAATAGAAAAGATGTGGCTAGAGAAGTGTTATAAGCCAAAATTCTGGAGGGGTCTTGAATGAGACTGGTGTCTATATTTTTGGACAATAAGTTGTTGATGATCCTATGTGAAAGGTCAAGAAATATAGCTGCCTGCAAGCTCGTTCTTTAAAAATTAACTTCAAGCCTGTGCTACAGAACGTAGACTTGGGTATATTAATAGATCTGCCTGGAATCAATACCCAAAGTCAGCCAGAGGCTGTGTCTAAGGCTCTAAAGGACACACCATGGAAGGCATAATAAGAGCCCAGGCTTGTTACACTACAGTGAAATCTGCCAAATTGGTCTCAAACATATGCTTAATTGGTTTATGCTATAAGAAACAAATTAGAGATTAAAAAATAAGTTAACTTAAACTGTGAAAAACTTGATTCACAGAGTTATTTTGTTCTAAAATGTGTAATGATTATAACTCTGGATGAGAACTCTGTCTTAATATCCAAACAGACATTGCCTCCTGACTGTACCCTCCCATGTTCTAGCACTCTGACCTTAGTGCATCACACAGGCTCCCTGTACTTCAGATTCTTCTACTGTAAAATGGAGATAAAATTATTATTTACCTCATAAGATTACTGTGAGATCAAATGGGGACAATACACATAAATTGCTTAGTACTCTGCCTCTCACATAGCTAAGGTTATTATTTCTACCATCTATTGCGAGAGTTCCCTACCACTCCAACCTTAATTCTCTTCCCTCTTCTGCTCATTCTGGACACTGCCATAATGCATACTTCTGATCTTAACTCTTTGGTTCAAAAAATTTAATAACTACCCCAATGCCTAAAAATAACATCCTCTATTCTTTACCCTGGACTTTCCAACTGAGACCTGGCTTTGCTGTGTATTTTTCTAGAACATCCTCACTGAACCAAATGTAACATATCTTACATTTTTCTCAGTACACTCTGGGTTTCCTATGGGAAAGCCAATAACTTCATAGAGATTCATCTGAAGGATCACTACCACCTGCAACCCTACTACAAGACTCATTCACCCCTTTTCCATTTTTCTCCATTTTTTCATCATGTGGTCACTGAGCCAGCTGAGGATCTAGACTCTTGTCATTCTTAATTTTTTTCACATTGTGACAGCTTCCAAGCCCTTGCCGTGTTTTTTTTTTTAACATCTTTATATAATTGCTATATATAATTGTATAATTGCTTTACAATGGTGTGTTAGTTTCTGCTTTATAACCAAGTGAATCAGCTATACATATACATATATCCCCATAGCTCCTCCCTCTTGCATCTCCCTCCCTCCCACCCTCTCTATCCCACCCCTCTAGGTGGACGCAAAGCACCAGGCTGATCTCCCTGTGCTATGCGGCTGCTTCCCACTAGCTATCTATTTTACATTTGGTAGTGTATATACATCCATGCCACTTATAGCTGGAGCTGCACATCCTATTCCGTCTGAACCCTAGGACTCTAACCTCACTTAAACATCCCAAAGTCTGACTGTTGCCCACTTCCTCAATAAATTTCAACCCATTCAAATAACATTCTTCATTATGATGGAATTTCCCCCCAACATTTCTTTTCCCTATATAGAAGCCTTAAAATTACCTAGATGGCATTTACAACAAAAATAATCCCACCTTATTGCTTATGGCATCACTTGTCTTGAGGTTTAATGGTTAGAGGAACTTTATCACTATTGTAACAACGTTTCCTTTTTTCTCTTGCCTAAGATTCAACAAACATTGAGGGTCTACAATATTCCAGCTATACTGTGGGTTGCAGGAGAAACAGAGGAAAGAGTCTCTATTCTCACACAGCCCACAGCTCTCTGTTCGGAGGCAACTCAGCTAAGTGCAATATTTTTCAAACTTTTTTTTTATTATTACCCAGTTAGAATACTTTTTTACATTATGGCCACACACGTGCGTGCACACACACACACTCACGCAATGGAAGAGCAAAGGTGGTCAGACAAACATGCAAGAAAGCAATCACAGATTTAAGAGATGTATAGGTTTTTTTGATGTTAGATGATGTTGTAATGCTCTAAAAAGAGAGATTTTTATGACTACCAATAAATATATCCAAATTATGAACATGAGAATTGTAGATAGCTATGGATTTGAAAACTGCCACCCTAAATATCAGGAAAAATGGCCCAAGTGAAGGAACAGCAAGTTATGTAAAGCCACTTAGAGTTATTGGTGCCTTGAAGATCTTGGAATAGAATATTTGTGTATTTTTGTCCAGGAGGAAACTGAAAATCTGACATTTTATAGAAGCTGGGACATTTAGAAGCTGAAAGCTTTTAAACCTTATTTCATATAAGAAAAAAATCTCACTCTTATTAATAGAATATTTGAAAAAATGCTTTTTTTATAGTATTATGTCATTGATTGATGGGTGGGGAAGGGTGACTGAAATCCAGGAGGTGAGATTAACGTAGATGCCACAAAGTGAGCAAATATACATCCACAAAGTGAGCAAATATATTATAAGGAGTGTATAATATAATTCAAGAGATATCTTAAAGTAAATCCTTTAATAGGTATATGATTTCACATATAAAAATTTTCTATCAGTATTTCAACTTTATCCAACTTTATCATTGGAAGGACTTTCCTACTACGTTCAACAAAATGTAAAAGTCTCAGGAATTAAACATTTTAATCGGCTTATGAATTAAATTTAAAATGTCTTAGTAATAAAGAGCTAATTTTAAAATTCTACCAACAGGTTTATTACTTCTGTACGTATTTATTTAGCACCGAATTTACAGCTGATGCTCTGCAGATTCTAAAGAACAAAATGGATAAGACAACTAGACAATGTGCACACATTTTGACCACAGCGGTTGTCACAGTGCACTGTGAAAGGGTCAAAAGTTGCTGTTAGGGAATACCAAAATTTAAAAACATAACTTACACAGGAAAAATATACCTGTGGAATCATATTTTAGTTAAAAGTCAACTGAACACTTTCCATTATGAAGAAACTGTCTGCTTTCTGCTACTGTTACCTTCCATCTACTAACAAACACAAATATGTTTAATATCTCAAGTATTTTGGGGTGGATGAATTACAGGGGATGAATAAGTCAACTTTACAATCGAAATCTGTGCTATTTCTCAAGAGAAATCAGAGCAGTGTTTGCCAATAGAACAGTAAGAGAATTTGGTGCGGAACGATGTAAAAGGCAATTATTTCAATAATGTCACTCCTCAAAGTGAAAGTTTATCAAAGGTGGTAATAACATTCAAATTATGATATCTCTAGTTAGGTGCATTTATTCATTCAATAAACATGTCTAATAAGCATTTACTGAGTCCTAATGTCTAGTCCTAAGCTAGACAGCATGCTAGGTGACTGGGAACTAGAGTAAAATATCTCTGACAGCAGGAATTCACATGTAACGTGGAGGTGGCAAAAATTCAGGTGGCAGGTGGATCTACTACACTGAAGTTTCTCCAGAAGTAGGAAGCAAGATAATTTTAGGTCGCACACAGTTGAAAATTTGTTTTTTGCTCATTGTAAATATTTCAAAGCCACTTTTTAAAAGAAAGAAAAAATACAATCATGGTGCTGATACACATTTTTCTACTTAAATAAATTTATGTTAAAATGGATTTAACTTAATGAAGTATATTTTATAAGTAATTGTGCTCATATAGTAAAAATTGTAAAGGATTTTATACTAATGACTCAAGTTTGGGAAACCTTGACTGGCAAGCATCAAATGTTGCTCTCAACCCTCAGATTTTCTAAGCCAAAGACTGAACTTTCAGAGACTTAAATCCAATAGGAAAAAAATGTATTACTGTGCAAATGACTACTATATTCAGTAATAGTCCCTTGTTTTTTGTGTTCAAATGAGGTGTTGCCTTCTCTCAGTTTCAGCTAGCTGAATAAAATTTTAGCAGGGGAAGGAAGGAGACTCTGAAGAAATAGAGCCCTCCCAAAGAAATTACCCTTGTGAAACAGATCTACACTCAAACTAAACTATGACTTGGAAAGGTAGAGCTGGAGAGCTCCATTATTTGGGCATTTGGGGAGGGGGCAGGACCCAAGCCTGAGGTGCTGAAATACTAAGAAGTGAGAACTTAGCAATGAGCCAGGGAGGGAGTAAGAGGAGCAGACTAGCTACCGTAAAGCAACCTTTTCTACCCAACCTAGTATCCAGAGGGATCATCACGCATATTATAGCAAGTACATTTGATGAGCAACAGTGATGTCAGACATCAAGACAGTGCACAAATTATGCCCAATAGAACCTGATTCAACATCTTAAGAT
This sequence comes from Pseudorca crassidens, assembly GCF_039906515.1. Taxonomy (NCBI): domain Eukaryota; kingdom Metazoa; phylum Chordata; class Mammalia; order Artiodactyla; family Delphinidae; genus Pseudorca; species Pseudorca crassidens. The sequence continues at coordinate 76,757,111 of NC_090301.1, forward strand.
GATAAGAAAGCAAAAATCAGCATTTTCAAGCCCATTAATTATACAACTAAAATTGCAGAACTAAGCAACCTCAGTTATTATGAAATGAGAACAAAACAAAAATGACTTTGCATCGACTGTTTAAAAAAATCTTCAGAAACACAGTGTAATCCACTTCAAGTAATGTAGGCTTGCTCTTTTTCACAAATTGCAGTTAAGTTAGCTTACCTTCATTCTGACAGTTTGCAATGCACTTATTCCTGTTAAATTTTATCTTGTGGGATCTAGCTTACAATGACGATTGCCAAGATTCCTTTGAACCAGATTTGTCATTCAACCTCATTTATGACATTTTTTGGTGTGTTAGTTTAAATAAGACTTCTAATAAACTTTTAAAGCCACAATGACATTATTATACCTCCAAAATTAACAATATTTTGTTAATATCATCTAATACTTATTCCATGATAAAATTTCTATATATAGTTGATCTGTTCAAGTCAGCATCCAAACAAAATTTGCACAATTGCATCTGGTTTATACATCTTAAAGGTCTTTTTAAATTTATAATAGTTCTTCCCTTTCTTTTTCATATTAGTCACTTGTTGAAATTACTTGTTGAAAAAAACCGTCTTATAATATTTTCCACGTTCTTGTTTTAGCATTTGGCTGTTATCTATATTGTTTCTCTATCTTTCCTATTTCCTATAAACTCAATTAGAGCTAGAGATGTAATCAGACACAGGGTTAATTACTGGTGCGGCTACTCCATAGGAGGTACCATGTATGCCTTAATGCATCTTACCAGGAGGAATACATTTGTCCAGCTAGGTAAGACTGAATAGTTGGTTCAGGTGTTTAAACCTGATTCATCAATTAGCTTCTCCATCAATCTTTCTCCTAATGTTTGAGCATTCCTTGGTGATCATTTCCTAAATCCACTATTTTATTGTGCTTCTAAATGATAATTTTTTCTATTCAACCATTCCTTCTGCATAAATTACCCGAAATTGTCTTATAAAAATTGTTCTCAAATGTTTGGTTACTCTGAAATATATCTGTACAAGAGAGGCAGAAAAAGTGCTAGGTTGTTTCCTTTATTTATTTTCAAAATAATGAGTAGGTGCACCCAAGTAACCTCCCAATATGATGGTATTTAAAAAGGTTAGGTTATTATTAAAAAATATATATATATAGGTATTTTGATACTTTATTGTCTTTTGGGGGGGCAGGGTGTCATGCTCAAATTGTCCCATCTTTGGTCATTGGAAACCACTTGAACTTGGTTCTTCTCTTGTTTTTTCTACTTTAACTTTTTTTTTAACATCTTTATTGGAGTATAATTGCTTTACAATGGTGTATTAGTTTCTGCTTTATAACAAAGTGAATCAGCTATACATATACATATATCCCCATATCCCCTTCCTCTGTGTCTCCCTTCCACCTTCCCTATACCACCCCTCTAGGTGGTCACAAAGCACTAAGCCGATCTCCCTGTGCTATGCAGCTGCTTCCCACTAGCTATCTATTTTACATTTGGTAGTATATATAAGTCCATGCCACTTTCTCACTTTGTCCCAGCTTACCCTTCCCCATCCCCCGTGTCCTCAAGTCCATTCTCTACATCTGCGTCTTTATTCCTGTCCTGCCCCTAGGTTCTTCATAACCTTTTTTTTTTTTTTTTAGATTCCACATGTATGTGTTAGCATCTGGTATTTGTTTTTCTCTTTCTGACTTACTTCACTCTGTATGACAGACTCTAGGTCCATCCACCTCACTACAAATAACTCAATTTCATTTCTTTTTATGGCTGAGTAATATTCCATTGTATATATGTGCCACATCTTCTTTATCCATTCATCTGTCGATGGACACTTAGGTTGCTTCCATGTGCTGGCCATTGTAAATAGTGCTGCAATGAACATTTCCATTTTATCTTAATCTCACACAATATGCCATTATATTCATAAATATTTCAGTAAGTATTTCTTAAAAATAAGGACTCTTGGGCTTCCCTGGTGGCGCAGTGGTTGAGAGTCCGCCTGCCAATTCAGGGGATGCGGGTTCGTGCCCTGGTCTGGGAAGATCCCACATGCCACGGAGCGGCTGGGCCCGTGAGCCATGGCCACTGAGCCTGCACTTCTGGAGCCTGTGCTCCGCAACGGGAGAGGCCACAACAGTGAGAGGCCCGCGTACCGCAAAAAAAAAAAAAAAAAAAAAAATAAGGACTCTTTCAAACATAAGCACAATATTTAGAACAAATAATTTCACAATAATTCGTCACAATGTCATGTTCTTCCCAAGGAAGCCCACATCTGATGACAAAATTAGAAAGGTTTATAAAGGTCCAGCCATTTTGACTCAGTGTGGGAGTCTCTAAAGGGCAGTTCTGTCTTCAAAGCTCCCCAGTGGGTTAATGGAGACTTTGTTGAGCCTGAGTCAGTTAATTTTTTCCTCTATCCGGTCATGCTTCTCCTTCCTGCCCTTCACATGTGTTGGTCCTTAATAAACATATTTCACCCCAACTGTTATTTCAGTATCTGTTCCCAGGGAAGCCAAACTATGGCACAAATACTCCACGAATTTGAACCTCAAATTTGATCCAATTGCAAGAATAATCTCTCAAAATTATGTTCTACCTATGATATGTATTTCTGGTCTATAAGTTTATATATATGTAAAATTTAGACTATCTTATTTTTATTATCAATAGCTACACCCAAGATTTTTTTTAAAGAAAACGAAATGAACATTTTTATTCTTTCTATGAATTTTCTATTGCCTAATCATGAATTCTTTGATAACATAGTATTAATCTGAATATAGCTTTTTCCTATTTTAGAATATCAGAATTTCAGCTTCAGACGGTAAAGAAACTAGAAGGGATTTCTAAATGCATATAAGACTAATTACATTTAGAAGAACTGGTGGCATTTTGCATTTTATTTTTAAACTAATGGCAAGAGTGCAGAGGAACACATATCAATCATAGTCACTGGTTTTTTGTCTATAAATTTACGTGTCTCTTTATATATTATCAAGTTCAAGTTCATTGTAAAATACTTTTACAAATTTTGATGATGGGTTCAGATATTTGAATGTACAAATTTATTACAAAATATATTTGCTTAAACTCTCAAGATATCACCAAAATGAAAAATTTGGCAAGTCGAACTTTATACATGACTTATGTGACACATACAACAAAACTTTCATCTATTATAGACTAGTGTAGACTAGACTAAAAAGAGGTAGAAAAGAATTTTGAAATGATGACTATTGCTGCTTCTGTCTTTGGTTATGACAGTCATTGTTTTTTTTCACAATCTGTAACCCCATCAGCTAGATAATACTGGAAAGCTTACAGGTCATTTACTCAGGAAGACACCCACTGGTACTTAAAATGTTATGCAAAAATTATGTTGATATTGGTAACCAGAAGCAGATATAAAAATAAGAGATATACAGATATTATATCTTTTCCCTTGATAAAAACTGTAAGACCACCACCTAATACATTTTAAGTAATGGATGCTATCAACCCCCATTTCTCAACCCATTATCTCAACAAGTTTGATAACAGGAAATATGAATGTGCACCACACCCAAGTTTTAATCTTATAATTCTTAAACTTGAGTGGAATAGCACTTTGTTTAAAATAGTTTAAACACAGCTCCTCAGTTAAGGAACTTTGTGATACTTATCCAGTATCACATAAACTTTGTAATACTTAGCCAGAGTTCTAAGTTATTTCATTTTGTAGATATTTTTTCTCTCAGTTGAGGAACATTTTTCTTTATTATTGGAGTAAATAATAATTTTATTGGAAATGCAGGAGTCAAAATCTTAACATTATAATCTTCTAGTGAATAATATTTTTGAGAAGTCATTAAAATTTTCTTAAAATTATTTATATATGGTTTTAAGCTGTGAGAAAATATTCTATTTTTATTCAGTCAGTCAGCCAACAACTATTTGAAAGTTCACTGTATGCAGTGAGGTAGAGGAAGAACAGATATGGAATCAGAATTCCTGGGTTAAATTTTATCTTCACCTTTCACTATGATATACAAAATAGTCTCATTCTACTCCATATTTGGCATTATTAATCACAAAATAGAAATAATGATAATATTTTTCCTGCATACCCCACAAGGCAGGGGTCAAGTGAGATCATGCAAATGTGAACCCATTTTGTAAAGTGTAAAGCACTCTCCACAAATTTAAGATTTTAGTAGCACATTGTATGAAACACTAGATGGATGTTGGTTGCCTAGATACCTAGTGTAACAACAGGTCTCCCTGCTGCTCTATAACCTCTTTTCACTACCTCATTTTTTGGGTGGGAAATAAAGAAGTACACAGGAGAAAGGAATGTAAAATTAAGAGCCTGTGAAAGTCTTGCCAGGAACATTTGGAAATAAGTGCATTATTGTGAAACAAGCTTTCCCCCCACCCCCTATAAAGATGCTTTTCCTTATCTAATTGTCCCTGAAATTTTCTGGAGGCATTTTTTTTTTCAAGATATGCTTTCTCTAATACAAGATTATCTTAATTTACAAAACACATAATTTTTTTTTAAATTTATTTATTTATTTTTGGCTGTGTTGGGTCTTCGCTGCTGCACATGGGTTTTCTCTAGTTACAGCGAGTGGGGGCAACTCTTCGTTGTGCGCGGGCTTCTCATTGCAGTGGCTTCTCTTGTTGTAGAGCATGGGATCTAGGTGCGCGGGCTTCAGTAGTTGTGGTGCACGGGCTTAGTTGCTCTGCGGCATGTGGGATCTTCCTGGACCAGAGCTCGAACCCGTGACCCCTGCGTTGGCAGCTGGATTCTTTTTTTTTTCGGTACTTGGGCCTCTCACCGCTGCGGCCTCTCCCGTTGCGGAGCATAGGCTCCGACGCGCAGGCTCAGCGGCCATGGCTAACGGGTCCAGCCGCTCGACGGCATGTGGGATCTTCCTGGACCGGGGCACGAACCCGCGTTCCCTGCATCGGCAGGCGGACTCTCAACCACTGCGCTGCCAGGGAAGCCCCGGCAGCCGGATTCTTAACAACTGCGCCACCAGGGAAGTCCCCAAAACCCATAAATTTTGATGAGTGAAAACCAGCTTTGTATGTACATATGAAGATAGATTTAATCAGTCAAAGAAAAGTAGGTACTTGCATAATTAAATTTTTTTTCCAAGCCAAAAGAAGCATGATATTCTGCTTTAAACAATTTTGTCTCAGAATTTTGTCAGGACTGGAAAAAACTTGCAGGGCTATTAAAGAAAAAGCTTTTTAAAACCGATGAAAAATAGTTAAAAGTATACTGGGAAAGAAAACCCTATCAACTATACTCCAAAATGTTATTTCTGCAATACTATGAAATTAGGCTACTGAAAAAGAAAAAGAAATTGTTTGGGAAAGGCATATTACATTTAAAATATCATTAAATTTTAATGTGTAAAATTAAGTATATAACTCGAGCTTTGAGCAAAGCCACATCAAGCCCCTTGCTCAGTAGAGAGCATTATACCATGAAGCACACATTTTTCTTCATATTCTTATAGGATATAATCTGAAGTAACCTTGCCTCTAGCTCTTTACAGTAATTTTTATGAATGTTTTTAATTAGGGAAAATGTTTCACAAGAGTAAGGAGCTGGCAACTTGCCACATGCAGACAGAGTTTCCTCTGACATGAATTTTAAAAGAAGCACACTGACAAATGTTTCATAGCAGTGTTGAAATAGTAAAAATTGGAATGTACGCACAGCAAAGGGACATATAGAATATTATCCCCACAGATTTTGCCCCATAGACACATTTGTTCATGAAGCAAAGTGGACAGAAAGACTATTAAAAGCCCAAGAAGTGAATCTTAATAGTGACAAATTGGTACTATCATTGGCTTGGTCCCAATCTGAATGTAGAATTTTTATACACTTTATCTGATCTTGAAAATGCACTTATACATCATGTTGGATTCTAATGTAGGAGAACTGTACAGGACCAGAAAGACTGAGAGTATAGCCAGTGAGTCAAGAAGTAGGTTCAGGTTTGGAGATGGGGGTGGAAGAAGGGAAGTCAGGTAGTTTTACACTTCATAGCTAGAGTGGAGACCAAGACAAATAAACCATTATATACAATGTCCCTGGAGCCTAGGTATCAACAATCACAGGAAAGAAAAAAACAAACCCCAAATTCTGGACATCCTCCTACCAGTACTACTCACAGTTCCAGTTTTCCTCTCCACTTACCTCAGTCTGAGAGATAACTGAACTGATCTTATAATTATCTTAAAATTATTACCCTTAAGCTTCAGAGATGAGGAAAGGATTTTAATAAAATCAAACTGAACAGTGAAAGGGCCAAAGAAGAATGCATTCTCATTGTTCAGGAGGGGAAAAAGTTAAGGAACTGTCATTCAGAATATGTTTATTTCCTGTATTTTGCATATATTAGATAGGATGCTCTCTGCATTAACAAAATATTCGTACTAATCATATATGAAAATGAAATATATCTTATATATATTTTCTTATATCCAGCAGCTTACTGAAGTTTTTCATTGATTTTAATAATTTTTGTTGGTACTTTAGTTTTCTACTTAAACAATCATATACAAATAATGACAGTGTCTCTCCTTCATTTGCAGTCCTCATAGTTTCTATTTCTTTTATGGTCTTACCTTACTGGCCAAGATCTCCTCAGAAACGTTGAAAAGAAATGTTGACAACAGATGTTCTTGCCTTCTTCCTGATATTGAAGAGAACAGTACAGAAAACTATTAAGAATAATTGTTCTAGGTTTTTGTTAGATATTTTTATAAAGTTTAAAAATATTCTCTTCTATTGCCAGTTTGCCAAATCTTTTATAGTGAGCATCTATTGAATTTTATCAAACATTTTCTTGCGTCTATTGAGATGATATGCTAATACAATGAATTATATTCAATGATTTTGTAATATCAAACTACCATTCCAGTGTTAGGATAAACCAAAACTGATTGTGATGTATTTATCTTTTGATATACTGTGGACACAGTTTGCTAATATTTTTAAACATTTTCATCTATATTCCTGAGTGAGATTAGACTAAAATTTCCATCCACTTTTATTTTTTCTAACCATTGCTAGGTGATGTTAATATCTTAGAGTAGTTTTTAGAATTTTACTCTTCTATAATATGGAAATTTTGTATAAGATTGGAATTACTTGTTCTTTGAAAATTTGATAGCATATGGATCTGGTGGTTTCTTTGGGCTAAGATTTTGAAAATAAATTCAATGTATTTAATTTTTATAAAACTATGTAGACATTCTTTTTCACCAAGAGTCACCTCTGTTAAATTATATTTTTTTCAGAATTTTTCCAGTTATTCTAAGTTTTAATATTTACTGCTATATAGCTATTTATATTCTTCTACTGACTCTTTAATTGCTGCTCTTTTTATAGATATGACCCCTATAAAAAATAAAAACCCTAATGAATTGCTTAGTTTTGCCTTTTCCATCTTTTCCCAAATTAGTCTTACTAGAGATTTGTCTATTTTACCAGTCTTTGCAGAGAATTTTTTTTTCTTTGTGGATCTATTTGATCATATGTTTATTTTCTATTTTATTATTTCTGCTGTTAAATTTTTCATATCTTTACTTCTAATTTATTTGTGTTTATATTGCTTTACATTGTTCCAACTTCTTTTTTTGTCCTTTTTTTTTAACATCTTTATTTGTTCTAACTTCTTTATTTGAATTTTGTAACATAAAGTTTAACATTTGGGAATTTAGGACTGCTTCACCCCACAAGTTACAATAGGTAGTATTTAAATTACTAGTAAATTCTAATAATTTTTAAAATTTCTATTATTAAATTTCTTGGCCTCTTAATTACTGAGATCCATTTCTTAACAAATGTGAGGGTTTTATATATTTTTTTATCAAGTTCTAACACAAATGCATTTGATTGGAGAACTGGTGTAATAATATATTTGAATTTTGTGAAAATCTCTTTACTACCTAGTTCATGAGCAATTTTTATAAAGGTTTCAGTTATGCAGTAAAATCATGTGTCTTAATTGTAGGTTCAATTAAGGCAAACTTGTTATTATTTTGCTCAATAATTACTGAATATTTGTCCTTTCAATAATTAACAAAATGCTGTAGAAAGCTCCTGCTATATGGTGTATTTGTCTTTTCCTCCCCGTAGTCTTGTAAAATTCTTCTGTATATGTTTTTGAAGATATATTATTAGGTACATACAATTTTAGAATTGCTGTATCTTTCAGGAGAATTAAACCTTTCATCATTTTGTAGTGAAGTGACTTTTGTTCTTTAGAAATGACTTTGTTGTTGGAATTTATTTTATCTGATTAAAATTGGTACTTGTTATTTGGGTAGTATATTCCTGCTACGTATATTTTCATTCTTTTATTTAAATCTTTCCACATTCCTGTATATTAAATGTCTCTTGTAAACAACATATAGAATTGGAGTAAAATGTGTTCTATCACAATTAACATATATACACAAAAATATACAAAATAAGGTCACCTCAATTTAATAAGAAGAAACTTGAAAAACATCAAAAATTTATTAAAAATTATCAAAAGGCAACAAGCCCAGCAATAAATCAGCTAGAATAGCCAAGGAAATATGGGAAAATAATAAATGAGGGCTTGAAAATCCAGACTTTTAAAATCCAGACTTTAATCCAGGGCAGTATGAAGATAAAATAATTTAAATAGCTTAGTATTCCCAACAGAATAACCAACCTAATCAATTGAAGAAAACAGAAACTCTATCCCAAAACACCTAAATAAGTGTAAGAATTTGATGTACAACTGAAGTGAAATGTTAAGTCCTTCAGAAATGTTATTAAATAGAATAATTGTGATATAAATTTTATAACTAGATTATAAATGATAGTTAGAATATACTAACAGGAATAACTGTTTAATGAATTGAAAAGAAATACACAGTTTGATTTGTACTTTTTCTCATGCTATATTCCCAAATAGATTTTATATTTGTTAGAGTATCTAAGTAATCATTAAGAAAATGATATAACTAGAAGAAAAGGTGTGTATTTTCTAAGCATGACAACAGAAGCAAGCAATAATAAAGGAAACCCATATAAATGATCAGGGCTGCTCTGAGAGCTATACCCATAAGTATAATCTTTTAACATGCAATGTCCCCAATCACAAGTAAATACAGAGCAAGCTCTAACATTGCATTTAACTAACAAAAATTGTTAATTCTTCCTTCCTAATTTGGGCAATTCCAAATGGGGTGGAAAGAATGAGTGAGAATTAGGAAGCAATACTCATAGAGATGATATGGTCAAGGTTAATATGATAGTAATTTTTTTTAATAAATCATGAAAATATAGATTATTACCCATGTAAAGTTGTATGCTCTTTTACTTTCTATCTGTGTCAGTTTGGATAAGTTTGAATAAAACTACTCATTTAACAAATATTTATAAAGAACTTACCAACTATGAGACACTATCAGACATAAGATATAGTATGAACAAGAGAGTTCTAGTTCTTATATTTACATTAGAGTAGATCCTTACTTTCCCAAACTGTACAATAACTCAGAGCATTAAGGTAAGATTTGAAGTAGATAATATTTGAAGTGCTTATTAAGTTTGTAAGGAATGATTACTTGAATACAAGTTTAGATACAAGAAAAGATTATTTGAAAAAGAACGTCTGAAGCACTGCCATCTCACACACTTCACTTTTCTTCCTGTACTAGAAATACAGAGGGTTACCATTTAGACTGCACCAAAGAGAATTCCTACAGTCTTTTGTCTCCTGCCATGATGATAAAGAGCTGGAAAGAAATAATGTTATTTTACTCTCTCTACCTATTATGATTTTTCAAGATTAATATGAAAGCTGCCACTTTTTAAGCTAACATCATTCTCCACTACTTGGCAACATGTGCCCTCCACTGCAGCAAAGACCACCTTGCATCTGACAGACTTTTCATATTCCCCACAATGCCTTTGATTCTGGTCTCCTCATTGAGTTATACTGACTTTTTATTTTCAAATATAGTCAATATTTAAGCTCAGTTGTAAGCAAGTCCACAATGAACACTTTCTCAAAAACAGGTTGGAACACCTCTCTTTCTTGGATGTTTCCCATACCACCACTTATCCCTGAACTTTAGAGTGGTCCATGAGCTAAAGATGTGATAACCCTACTGTGGCCACCAGGTCTCCACTGGAAGGAGACAAGAAGGAATACTGGTGCTCTTTGAGCTTTGCTAAGGACTGCCTTTCTCCAGCTTCCTCATCGTTGAGAGCTAGAGACAAGAGGAAGCCACAGAGCCTTCCATGCCACATTTAAGACCAGTTTACTTCTCTCAAACACCATTACTAGGTGAAGTCAGGCCTCCAGAACTCAGTGTAATTTGAAACTGCCTCACCTACCTTCCTATCAGCTCTCAAGTCTCTCCAACAGTGCCTGCCTTGAGATCAGCAGGACAAATCCCATTGTGCTCTTTATCCCTGAATGTATCGTCACTACCAGAAGCTGAGAATTCTCAGACCATCCCTCATCCTCAGAGCTCTAACCCTCAGATTGCCTTGTACACCAACTCTGGCTCCATCTTCCAAACCTGTCCATCTCCTGAAACACTTTCACAGCTGTACTCTCTGAACTGGTGGCCAGTCATCAGCAGAATCTCCCACATCCTCAAACCCCTCTTTGAACTCTTCCTTCCATTCCCTGTTTTAACCAAAATCAGTTTAAGCCTATAATCCTCACAGGTAGGGAAAGTTTACCCTCACACCTCTCCTATCTCCAGTGTTTGAGATGGAGTAGATTATTCCTCATTGCCACTTTCAGAGCATTCTTCCTCAGCCCTATACTGTCCTAGCTTTGAGTCTCCTGCCAGAGCTGTCATGGTAAATTCCTCTCACTCCTTGATAATTTTATCCCCTTGCACATGGCTGTCACTCTTTCCAACAACACCCGTTTTATTCTTGGTGGTTCCAAGTTCATGTATGTGGTCATTCAAATTCTTGGCCATCCAGTTCCTTGAATTTTTCTCTTCCAAAAATTGGACTGTTCACAATCATATTCTTAGAAATCTTGGCATTATCACTTTATTCCCTCCAAAATTGTAATTTCTTGCATCTTAATTCTTCCACCTATCAACTCCTTGCCTTCTAGCTACCTCAGTTTTGTTGTTCAATTCCAGTAAGTGTTTAATTAAACCAAGATACAGACCTATTGATCCTAAGCTTTTCATTGGCCCTAGTAGCTCTCATGTCCTTCCTTTTCACCCATTAAAAACCATGTACCATAATTACAATCACCCTCTTCTATTTATTGCTGCCTTCAGCATTCCTCTCTTCACAATAGTACCTGGCAAAAACACAATTCTGATGAAATCTAATTCTCTAAGTACTCTTTATCTAGACACATGCAGTTAAAGACTGGAGAAAAACACATAGATGTGTTCTCTAGTTTACATTCATTTCATGACCAAAACCTCAAGTGACTCAATGTTACTCAACAATCCTGCTTCATTGTACCAGTACATTTACTCTCCCATTCCCTTTAAGGAAAAATGCACTTTTTGCATTTTCTTCAAATCACTGGGATTTCTGCCAGTCTTTACCCTTAGGCAATTACATTTATTTCTATCCCACTGAGAAAGCAGAGGCATCAGAAGAGAATTTCTACCATTCCCATCACTATACTTATCATACCTATACACCTAACTATCATTGTGGCCACATAAATTAGGTTTAAGGTTAGGATTAGGGTTATGAAAGCTACTCTTCCATTGCTCTTAGTATGGAAGAACTGCTCATAACCAACCCTCCACTTGTGTACTAGATTTCATCCTCTCTCATGTATGCAAAGACCTATTATTCCAGCAATTCTTCTTTCTTGTCCCTATTTCATCAGTTGTTCATCCTCTAGCGATTACTCCCATCGAAAAAAATATTATAATCTCAACTCTCTCAACTCTCCTCCAGGTACCACCTCATTTCTCTGTTCCCTTTGTCATCAAAGCTCCTCAAACATTTATATTTAATGTTTCAAATTTCTCACTCCTTATTCTCTTTCAAACTTACTAACAAGAAAATATGTGTTCTCACTGATTCACTGAAATATGTATTTTTAAGGTAACCAGTAAACTTAATAGTGCTAAATTCGACGATCAGTCTTCATCTTATGTACTTATCAGCAAACATTGGACATAATCAATTACTTTATCTTCCCAAAATACTTTCTCCCCTTGGGTGCCACACTCTCTTGATTTTCATCCTACCTCAGTGAGGTCTTCTCTCAGTCTGCATATTATGGTAGATTCTCCCAAGATATCAGTCTATAGACCTCTTCTCTTTCTACACTCAAGCCCTTGATAATATTATGTTGTCTTATGTTTTCCAAGCTATTTTTAAGCTGATGGCTTTTAGAGTTATTTTTCCAGCCTGGATCTCTCTCTGCACTCAAAGCCGTATGTACAAATATTTATTCAATATGCTTCCTTGGATGGCTAGTAGGTGTTGTAAACTAAACATGTCTAAAAATCCAATCTCTGATTTTTCCACCCACCACAAATCTGATCTTCATACCACTATCTCAAACACAACAAATTGAAACATTAACTTTCTTTTGACCATATGAAAAATCTTGAAGTTTATTTTTTATTTCACTGTTGCTCTGCTGCTTCACAGTCAATCTATCAGCATTGCTGCACATTCTAACTTTAAAATATAATCTAACCACTTTTCACCATTGTTACTGCTACCTTCAATACCCAGGCAACCATTTTATCCAGCCTGGTTATTACAGTAACTCCTTATGTGTCTCCTTGCTTTGCCTTCCCTCTCATCCTCCCAATGCCCATTCTCAATGGACATCCAGAATAACTGTATTACATATAAGTCAGATGATCTCAGTTATCTGCTTAAATCCCTCCAATAACTTCCCATCACAGAGATCAAGCCAACGTCTTTACAATGATCTACAAGGACCCAGATGATCTGCCCATCAGTACTCCTCATATTTCCTCCCCCTCCCCGTACTACTCTGACCCAAGTTTACTCCATTCCAGTCACCTCAGATGTCTCCGAGCCTTTACCCTCCTTCTATCTGGAATGACCCTGCCAAGATATCTAAAAGGCTTGTTCCTTTAGCTTCTTCAAGGGATCAGTGAGGCCTTCCTGGCTACCTATATAAAATGGCACCCTTCTTTCATGCCCCCCAATACTCCCTAGCTTTCTTAATTTGCTTTAGTTTCCTTCATAACATTCACCAATATCTGATCATTTATTTACATGTTTATTATGTGTTTTCTCATTTCAACCCTATTTAAAACCATAGTTTCATGATGGCAGGAATTTATGGCTCTGTCCTCTATGCATGACACTTAGTACTCACTCTATAAAAGTTTACTGAATGAGTGAATGAATGGACATAGTATGTGCTCAAATATTAATGCACAATGTAATCAATCCTGTTCTCCTATAAGCATTTATAACACATAAAGTCTGTATCATGTTAGTAGCATCTAATTATAAAGTTATTTTTATCAATAGCTACTACTAAGAACTCATGTATAGAGACCATATTTTAGATTTCTCTTACATTCTCCACAGTACTTTTAATTACTGCTCAATTACTGACAGTTGCTCATAAAATCTTGTGTATACATTAAAATACTCACTGAATGCATGGATCTAAAAGCTCCAAGCAAATGTGACAAATTTCATTTCCCTCTCACCCTCTTGCTATTTTTTTTAAACAAAGTCATTTCCCTCTTCCCCCTCCTGCTATTTTTTTAAACAAAGTCAGCTAAGAAGTAATCTCATTAGGAAATCTTAAATTCTCAGTTCTTCTGTGTTCTATCCTATAATCCAGAGAGGAGCTTATCAGTGATGAAATGTGGAAGAAGAATAACTGAAGCAAAAGGAGAAAAAATGCAGAAGGGAAACCAGAATTGGAATTCCTACTGCATGAGCAGATCTTTTGGATTTACCCTGAGGTACTGTTGGTTAATTAAACATCATGTGATAGATTGCAATATCTTGAGCTTCCTTCCAGTTAGAATACTCATTCAACTGGGAGGAGGTAATGTGGACTTCAAAGGAAATTAACACATCATATAAATATCTTTATACATAAGATTTAAGCATTTTAGAAATTCGGTAATCTGGTATATGACAAGCTTGAATAACCACAAACAATGTTATAATCAAGTAAAAAGGATCCTAAGAGTTTATTTTCTTTACTTCAATGTAAACAGAAATTTCACCCCTTTTCTCACTTATTCTTGAATTTAATGCACCCCATGTTATCTTACATGTGACCCAGTAGTTCACCACTGTATTACACCATCTCCTTGACACTTCTTCACAGGACCATTTTACTTAAAGACACATATCAAGTCACCTTTCAACCTTCTCTTCTCCAGGCTAAACTATCTCAACTGCTCTCTATCTTTCCTTCATAGATTTTGCTTTCTTACTGTAATAATTTCCTTAAGTTCTAATTTTTTTTTCTTTCTTAAATCTCTGGATAGTTAGGAACAAATAACTGGACACATTATTTCAGAGGGTTTAAATGATGCACAATGAGAAGCAGTAAGAGCCCTGACCTAAGGGATGAAAGGCCTGGATTATAGTACAATTTCAATCATTCACTAGAGTTGCCTTAGGCAAAGCACTTACCACGCTGAGCCCTAATTTCTCCAAGTTTTAAAAACCAGGGAAATATCCCATTTTATCTAATGGGGACTTTGGGGTAGGAGAACGCTTCCTGAAATATAAAGCATTTTATAACAATATACCGTTATATTTCCGGCTAAACATAGTTTGCTACTCTCCTAAAAAGAGAAAATTAGTACTCTCAGATATTAGTGTGTAAAAAGTTCTCCTGTGATTTTTACTTAATTGGCAAAATTTCCCTTTAGACTATCATATAAAATATGACCCTTTGAACCTCTTTACCAAGACATTTAATTTTTTTAAATGTATATTGTGCTGTTCATGTCTTTGTTAAAGGCAGTAATAGGGAGGAGAGAGGAATATAAAAAGATAACTAGGTAACTGCTTGTCTTGGTTTAAACTCTTTTCCCATTCATGATGTGACTATGTTTTGATTGTGTGGAATTAAACATAAATGGGTATGTATTCAGCAGGGTGCAGGGGAATTAGAAAAAAATCTTCTTACGTAATGGGTGTTTTGTGGTTGATTTCCTTCCCAGCACGCTAAAAATGTAATCACCAAATGTGATATAGAAACTCATAGTCTGGAATTTCCTCTTTACAGTCCTCCCATCATACATGCACACGCATACACACACACACACACTCATCTCTCTCATGGTTACACATTTAGTTTCTATTTAATATGTTATTCTAATGAAGCATTTCTCTTGTTTCTTTTTCTCCCTGTCTCAAGTCATCTGATATTTAAAAACTCATTTTCTAAAACGTGCATGAGAATATGATACTAGAAACAAATTATAACCCCCAAATAATCTGTGAGTCCTTTGAGTCCATTGAAGTTCATTAACCTACAAAATATGGAAACTATAGAAGCATATAATTCATAGATCTCTAGTCAGTAGCATAAAATTAGTAGAGTCTTGGGGAGAGCAGGCATGGACACAGAACCACCAGACCTTTTCATGGCAAAGATATGAATGACTCTTAAGGGAGTGAGAGGTACCCCTCTAACTCTGCAAAATTCATCCTTAGGCTAAATACCTTGGTATAAATTTTAAAATATCTACATTTCCAACTTCTTGCCTTAGCTTAGTTTTAGTGTCATGGAATTTCTTACAGTCATCCAAATAATTGTTTCATTTGATCTTGAAGGCTAAAAAGGTAAAATGAAAACAAAATTTTTTCAACTATGCTATGGGTAGAAAAAAATCATGTGTATAGGGTCCTCTGACTACAAATACCAGGAACTCACTTCAAATTACCTGAAGCAAAAGAAATGTATCGTGAAGGATATTGTGCTCCACGACCACCACTTGAAGAATGTAAAAATTCTCAGAAAAAAATAATTTTCAGCTGGGTAGACACCCAGAACTGGGTCTACTAAAAGGAGTATAAGGAAAGGACTAAAGGACAAAGGAAAATAATAAAGCATATGCTTTGTTTCAAGAGTCTCACCTCCATTCCCTTTCTTAGAAATTATTTTTTCTTCTCTTTCAAAATCCACTTCCCTCCAGAGTAATTGTCAGTGTCATGCTTCCTAGAATACCTGATTTTCAAAATCACACTGCTTTAGCACCTAATATCTCTCAACTTCAATTTTCATACTTCCAAATTGGAGCTAAAGATGCCTGCCTCCCAGAGGAAGATGAGATAATGCATGTGAGAAATCTATCACAGTGCTTAGTGTGTAATTTATGCTCAATAAAGATCTTTTTGTTTTCCAATCCTTAAATCATACTAACAAGTTAGTGACATAATACGTGATTTTTCTCAAGGATGTATGGATGAAGAGAGTCTATAAGAGCAGAGGTTTTATGTGTTTACCTCTTGGAGTGGATATTATAAAGAACAATTATAAAAATGTCCCAACAGTATATTTATTATCAGAGAAGAGTATGAATTGAATGGGCAGCTACAACATTCTATTACTTGCAACATTCATACTACTTTCAACAAAAATGCCCTTCTAGGGGTTTCCCTGGTGGCGCAGTGGTTGAGAGTCTGCCTGCTGATGCAGGGGACATGGGTTCGCACCCCGGTCCGGGAAGATCCCACATGCCGCGGAGCGGCTGGGCCCGTGAGCCATGGCCGCTGAGCCTGCGCGTCCGGAGCCTGTGCTCCGCAACGCGACAGGCCACAACAGTGAGAGGCCCGCGTACTGCAAAAAAAAAAAAAAAAAAAATGCCCTTCTAGATGTATAATTGTAGGTAACATACAAGGTAAAAATTCTAGTTTGATTAATTATTTATACTTAATTACTTACTTATGCTCAACATGTGTTTCTCCTGGGTAAAATCACAAAACTCACAATTATGTATGGCTTTTACTTAAGAATTTCCCCAGTGGTTCTGGACTACTGAGTCCCTATATAACTTCTGTTTATTTTCCTGACAATTTGTCAATATACAACACAAAGTTATGGAAATTCTTCTACATTGTATCTGACATCTTTCAATAAAATGATGGAAAATCATGATCTTTGTGTCAACAACACTCAAAAGATAGCTAATTAGATTTTTAAATCTTTAGGATCTGTAGAATTGAAAAGTCAAGACATCAGGAATTATTAAAAGAAAAGAGACTGACAGTTCTGTCTACAGACTTTATTGATTACAATAAGATGTTTATAAGACCACAACACTAGAAAAAAATAGTACTATAAATATTCTGCTATGAAAAATTCAAGGGTTTTTATATAGGATGCCAAGGAAATGTTAAAGGCTTTCACAAATCTTCAGCATCAGAATTCAAAAGCTTGGTGTACTCTACAAATAAGCAATGGACACTATACTTATAAATAGATTACCCACTGGACCCATTACTTAGTCACTCCTTAAAAACCTGGTAAAGACCAACTTCTTAAGAAACTGCAGCAGGTTACTCACCACCAAGTGATGAATGTTTCCTGGGGGGAGAGGGGGAATATTATAGCAGGCAAACAAAAAGAAGACATTTCTTGGAAGAGGCTATGGTTTTAGGGTGTCTAAAAATAACAGAAACTCTCTAAATATATTTCTAGTCTCTCTATAATTGGAACATTCTTAAAACCTTCAAGGGAAAAAGACCTAATATTTACTCAAGTTTATTATCATCTGCAACGATGAAAGGAAGTAAATTGAATGAGAAAAAAAAAAAAGACCACTTGGTGAGACAATGTCTTTTTTCCTCTAGCTTAAGCACATTTATTTCTTCTAAGAAGAAGGCTTTATGTTCTCAGCTATGCAATTTACAAATATGCATTGAACTGTACACAATTTCAACCTTGTGGGGGATGACAGAGCTTGTATTTCCTATTTTATATATGTTGGAAATTAAAACTATACTTAGCAATTTCATTGAAATTCAGTTGGATGGTTTGATGAGAAGCAAAAGGCATGACCATTCTCGCATATCAACACAGCTATTCTATACCCTGCTGATTTTCTTACAATTCTAGAATAGACAGACATGGAAAGTGCTATTAATGATAGAATTAAAAGCCTCTCAAGAGGTTTCATTAAGCAAGAAACTATCACCTGGAAAGAACTCATGCAGCTCTCCATTAGAAATATAGATATACTGAAGTGAGATATTTTTAGAACTGTTACTGTGATGATTTAATGTTTGAAAATATCCTTTGTCCTTCACCACCAATACCAATCCTCTTTCATAATTTCTCAATTTTGGTTGCATCTCCTTGTTCAGAAAGTAAGTCTCCTCTCTGTTGTTAAAGTCCAACAACAAAAGACCACCAAATGCAAAGCACATATCTGCTAATGGACTCGCATCCAAAATATACAAAGAACTTTCAAAACTCAACAGTAAGAAAACAAACAACCCAATTAAAAAGCGAACAAAATTTCTGAACAGACACCTCACCAAAATCATGTACAGATGTAAAACAATGATATACCACTCCATACTTTCTAGAATGACTGGATTCCAGAACACTGACAACACCACATGTCGGCGAGCATGTGGAACAACAAGAACTCTTACTCATTGCTACTGGGACTGCAAAATGGAATGCAAAATGGTACAGCCACCTTGGAAAACATCTTGACAGGTTTTACAAACCTAAACACAGTCTTACCATACAATTCAGCAATCATACTCCGTGGCGTTTACCCAAATAAGTTGAAAAGCTGTATTCACACAAAAACCTACCTGAGTATATTTAGTCACTTTATTCATGATTGCTAAAATATGAAGCAACCAGGATGTCTTTTGGTAGGTAAATGGATAAACTGTGGTACATCCAGAAAATTGAATATTATTCAGTGATAAAAAGAAATGAATTACCAAGTCATGAGAAGGCATGATGAATCCTAAATGCATATTATGAAGTGAAATAAGCCATTCTGAAAAGGCTACATGCTATACGATTCCAACTGTATGACCTTTTGGAAAAGGCAAAACTATAGAAACAGTAAAAACATCAGTTGGCGGTTCCAGGGCATGTGGTGTGTGTGGGGGGAGTGTGAATAAGTGGAACACGGGGAATTTTTAGGGCAGTGAACCAATTCTGTATGATAATGTAATGGTGGCTAGATGACATTATGCATTTGGCAAAATTTATAGAAACGTGCAACAAGAGTTAACCTCATGTAACTATGGACTTCAGTTAATTATGTCAATATTGGTTCAACAATTGTAACATACATATCACACCAATGCAAGATGAAACTGAAGAGGGGTGAGGGAGAATATATAAGAACTCTTTGTACTTTCTGCTCAGTTTTTCTGTAAACCTAAAAATGCTCTAAAAAATAAAGTCTATTGATTAAAAAATAATAAAAAGGCCACCAGGAAAATATTTGTAGTAAAAAATTTTAGACAACTTTTTACAGCAAGAAAAACATAAACCAGAGAAAATTTGAGAGATTATCAGTAATAGGGTCTCGGTAGTGGCTTATTGTAAGATTGAGCTTGATAATTTTAAAGAGGGACTAGGGAATCTTGGGCCACTTCTGGATTGAATGCTATCAGAGGTGGGAACAACAGGTATATTAATCATTTTTAATCCAAGAAGTGGGGGATTAAAGCTAGTCTATAGATATTATTAGTAAAGAAGCAGTAGTCACTTATGTTACTCAAAAGAGGGGAATGTTTAAATCATTTTTGGGGTTATGTTAAAGCCTCATGTCTGTCTTCCCAAACATGGCTATAGAGAGGACTTGCCCAAGTATGGTCTATATTTTATGATCATTTATTTTAATTGGGACCATCATGGCTTAGATGTTACTGGGACTGTTTTTTACTCACTCACTATAATAACATGACAACAACTGAATAAATCACACCAAGACTTTTTTGGTGTAGAACTAAAGTACCTGACATGCTCACTTGCCTAGCTGTCCTCTATTATCTAAGCAGTTCACAAACCCCATAGCAAGGTATTTTAAAGAATATCTGACTCTTCTACTTTACAACCAGATTTCGATTATAGCATCATTCAGAATGCTTTCAGATGCAAGGAACGTAAAATTTGAATGGACTGACTTAAACAATAGGGAAAAATTATTATCAGTCATAGCAAGATACATAATTATGATACTTCTAGGTTTGGTCAATTCTGAGGTTTAATGACATTATTAAGGATCCAGGTTTTCTTCATCTTTTCACTCTACAATCCTCAGTGTGTTAGTTTTCATCAATAGGCTTGTCCCCTCATGGTCTCAATATGGCTGCAAGCACCCTCAAGGATTATATCCTCACATAAGAAAAAAGGAGAAACACTGCATCTCTTCTGTGTCCCATTTTAAGACTGAAAATAACTTTCCGGCAACTTCCTCTTTCCATATGCATATTCCTCTATTTGTAATATTGTTTCATAATCTGAAATAAAATTACATGTGTCATTGCATAAGTTCCTGATGTCTGGGACTAAGACCAAGAAATATTCTTTGAATTTAGACCAAGGGCCAGCAAACATTTTCTGTAGAAGGGAAGAGAGTAAAAATTTTAGACTCTGCAGGCCACTTACGGTCTCTATTGCATATTCTTGTGTTTTGTTTTTGTTTTTCTTTACAACTCTTTAATAATGTAAAAGCTATTCTTAGCTTTAAGGTTGAGCAAAAACTGGCTTTCAACAGTAACGATGGTAAACTGTACAATGTTTTATGTTTTTATCATGAATACAGTTCAATTCAGCAAATTGTTGAGCACTTCCTATGTGCCAGGCATGGAGAATGCAACCATGTATAAGGGAGCCAGGTTCCTATTCAGACAACAAGTTCCGAACTGAGGGCTTCCCGGGCTTCCCTGGTGGCACAGTGGTTAAGAATACGCCTGCCAATGCAGGGGACATGGGTTCAAGCCCTGGTCAGGGAAGATCCCACATGCTGCGGAGAACTAAGCTGGTGTGCCACAACTACTGAGCCTGCGCTCTAGAGCCCATGAGCCACAGCTACTGAAGTCCATGTGCCACAACTACTGAAGCCCACATGCCTAGAGCCCGTGCTCCACAACAAGAGAAGCTACTGCAATGAGAAGCCCTCGCACCACAACGAAAAGCAGCCCCCGTTCGGCGTAACTAGAGAAAGCCCGTGCACAGCAAAGAAGACACAACACAGCCAATAAATAAATAAATAAATAAAATGTTAAAAAAAAAAAGAAGTACTGAACTGAGAAAGTAATTATATAATTAGGGGAAATCACTGAATATAGCAAATCCTTAGATTCCAGAGGCTCCCTTATAAAAGAGAAAGTAGCATTCAGAAATTTTGCTTTTTTAAAAAAAGCTCATATTCAGAAGAATATGTTTCTTATTTAGCTCTTCTCTTCAAATACCATGCATTCCTTGATTATCTTCATGTGCAAGCCTGTGTGAAGAATTATGTGTTTCTGTTATGATAACATTTATCTTTTTGTTGGGTTCTTCCTCTTTTCACTTTTCACCTTCTATATGCTCCACGAGTAAGTTTACATTTCTCCTTTGAACAAGTTGGGAAAACCTCTATATCTGCAGCTAGGAACCAATTCCTCATGTGGGAATTAGGAAGCTGGTGACCTTCGTGGAGCATTGGGATGGTATCTCTATGGTATACATCTCTTATGAGGGTGTATATATGATACCCTTGAAAGATTATGATTTCACTTTAGAGCAAGTTTTCCAATTTGCAAAATTGAAGGAGTACATAGAAACGAGTAACGGCTTGTGAATAGAAGAGATGAATGATACCTTAATCAGTTTTGGACAGCTCCAGGATTTCAGTGGATGTTCTACATTATCATTTTTTCCCACTCATGTGACATGCAGGCTGTAGGTAGGCTATGTCTGTGTTGGGACTGATCAGTTCTCTGCCAACTTTTCATTCTGGAATCCAGACTGAAGAAAAAGCTCCTATCTGGGACATTTTGTTCCTACGGCAGAGGACTGGAAAAAAGACCAAGATGAATCAAGCAATCATGTCTAAAGATTCTCCATTGCTCTCTTTAGATGTAACCAAGGAGAATAATAATAATAACAACAACAACAATAATAATAATATAAAGGTAAAAGTTGGAGGATCAAGCTTTACTGATATCTTGAACAGTCACAGCGTCTTTGTTCCAGTCTCTTTTTACTTTTGCCAATACAATTTTTCAAAAACAGGTTATTTTTTTAAAGTTCTATTTCATTACAGTCAGCTCCGTAAGCAATCACTACCCCTACAATTTCTTTTGAACATAGCTCTTTCTCCTGACTTAATTTTAGGTACTTTGAGTCTATCGGATTTTTGTAGAATTATGCCCTTCTCTTTACCAGAGCCATTTTCAGAGTCCAACTGAAAGACCACCTTGATCCACTCAGAAATCTTAACATGGTGTATGACATAGCCATGTTTGGTATTTAGACTGTAGTTCAAAAGATTTCCTAATTTTATGTTTTACTGATTGGAATTGAGGAATCATTCCATTTTCCAATTCTGCAATTTCCAGAATTGCTGAGATCTGTATCTCCTTTCATCCTCACCTTCAAACACATCAATTCTTTTCCAACCTCAGCTTTCTTACAGTGCTTTCTCAAATGCACCTAATAACAACGAACTCATGCTAGTAATGTACTGTTTTGAAACCTTTTTGCCCAAAGCCACAGCCCTTCACTGTACATCAACTGCCTTCCAAACAATCTCAAACAAAAATATTACAAAACACTTTGCCACTGTATAACACTTTTCAAGTTTCCCATAATAGTTTATCTTTCTCCTGGCGTCCAGAAAAATCTCTGTCACATATATTCGGCATTTTTGTTACATCAACCCACAGGTTTAGCAGTTATTTTCTCAACTGGATGTTTTTGCTGCTGTAACAATCCCCATAGCTCAGTGGATTACCTCAGAAGCATTTTATTTCTCTCACGTTACATGCAAACTGTGGTTTGGCTATGGCTGCTTTGACAGTGTTCAACTGTGGTTGGCTCTGCTGTGAGCCTTCTCATTCCTGGACTCACTGTGGAGGTACAGTCCCTGTCTCGGACATGTTTTTATGGCGGAGGGCAAAAGAGGCTGAGATGAACCATGAAAGCTCTTTCAAAATATCTGTCACATTTGCTCATATCTATCGGCCAAAGAGGGCAGGGAAGTATCTCCCACTAGAGGAAGGCACCAAGTCACAGGGCAACAGGCAGAGAGGTGAAGAGAGGGAGCAACATGCCTGTAATATAGTTTCAGACAAATGCTGTGTAGCAGGAAGCTCCTTGTGAGATACATTTCGTGAATGAGTTACTATTTGGATCATAAGAAAAGTTCTGAAATAGGGTATAAAGAATCACAATAAGCCTTTCCATTTTTCATTTAACTTTGTAATCCTTTGGGATAATGTGCTCAAATAATCAAGACAGTATCTGAAGTAAGTTAAATATCTCATATTCTTCTTCTCCTCTCCTAACCATCTCCTTCACTCAACTTCTCTACACCATCTTCATTAGAGAAGATAAAAACATTTTCATGATTAAAACAGATAGTTGAAGACCTGTAATGGGAAAGAGCTTTTCTAAATGACTTCCACATAACATAGGCAGAGGGGTTATATTTAGGTCAATCTGTGTATGGGCTCTGTGGAGAGTACCATCCCTAAAGAAATTTCTACAATTCCTCACTTGTCAAATAAGTACCTGCCTTACTAGATCCTAAATAAGAATTATATCAGTAAAGGTATAAAAAAAACAAGTACGAAATTCACTTTTAAGGGTATATAAAATTTTATCTCTGATTTTTAAATCATCCCTTATATATATCTCTCTCCCTAGAAATTCAACTGTTTCTCATCTACATGAATTCTTCACACTACACAAGATTTTAAATAAACCAAAGCATAGTATTCTTTATCACACAGGTTATATATTTCTGTAACAATTATATTTAACCCTATTCTCTCTATAAAACTGCTCCATTTTTATTTTAATTTAAGGACCTAAAAAATATTTGCCATCATTTGGAAGGAACCTGCTTAGGTTCAGCTGTTGTTAGAATAAAGGCGGTTTCTTCTTTTGTAGCAGAACAAACTACTTCTCATTTGTCCTTGGAAAGCACATTTACAGAGAGAGCCATTTATAAAGATTTCAAAAGAAAATCTGATGCCAAGTGCCAGAGTAAAGCCAACTCCACCAAAACTACAATTTTTTTTTTTTTTTTTTTGCGGTATGCGGGCCTCTTACTGCTGTGGCCTCTCCCGTTGCAGAGCACAGGCTCCGGACGCGCAGGCTCGGTGGCCATGGCTCACGGGACCAGCCGCTCTGCGGCATGTGGGATCCTCCCGGACTGGGGCACGAACCCGTGTCCCCTGCATCGGCAGGCGGACTCTCAACCACTGCGCCACCAGGGAAGCCCCCAAACTACAATTTTATACTTCAAGAAGCTAATATGCCTTTAATAAAACACATTTCCTGTTGAGATAAGTAGTGCTAAGTATACTCATTCTACAGATGAGGGAAAGCAAGGCTGAGGAAGAGTGCAAAGTAATTTGCCCAATGTCAAAGGAGTCAGAAGTAGATCTTGGAAGGGGGCCCTAACAGATTACAGTGAAAAAGACAATTATAGAAATTATAAACCTCTCACTCATATTATAGTGTTTCTATTGCAGGAATAAATAGCCTCATCCATGGGATTAAATTAAACATATCTAACTTGTATGGGGAATACAAATTTAAGTAGCTGAGTCTCAAAATTAATAGAGAACAGTCACAATACCCACATCATTTCAATGCACATATTAAACATAAAAACTAGAAAATTTATATTATTACAGAACTCAGGACGTGCCTACACTCTTCTATTTTCAACAGGGATGGCCATATCATTCATTTATTTACCAAGAAGTCATTCCAAGGTCAGAGTACATATGTGTTCATTTCATATATAAGCTTAAAAATTCTTATTATTATTTATCTGCCATATAATGTAACTTTAATATTGGGGACAAAGATAAAAGCAAAATATAGTTTACTGACAAGCTCATTGTGGAAACTTATGAAGGATGAGACTACTGAACATTATATATTAAAGATATAACTTTTATTAACAAGAACTTTAAAATTTTGTGTACAATTCTGGGCATGCATAATAAATATGAATATGATCACCAGCAGAATGATAAAGGACATTGTGCTTGGATTTTCCTGAGACGTTTGGACACTTTTTCTAGGAAAGTTTATGGAATGTCTCCATTTTCATATCTATTGTGTGTGACTGTGGTACCAATAATCATAGTGCCTTGGCCCTTGGCTAGACCATAAATTAAATACACAAATCATCTTTGCCTCACCTTAACCTTGAGAGGGCATGTTCAGTCAGTTTCTAAAGAAATGCCATAAAATGTGCTTCTGTGGCTATTTTAATGCTTCATGATTCAAGCAACTACTTCAGCATATTTCAGGAATATCTTAAAATATGACCGTAATCTTGCCTCTTAGTTATAAATTAATATGACTCAGTTCCCTGTCAAAATCACTTAAAATCTTTGTAAATAAGACTTTTGATCTCTGAAAGTTAAATCATATGTCTTATTTCTAATATCACTATAAAATCCGATTGTATGTGTGGGTGAGAGTTTTGAAAAGTAGTAATAGTTATTCATAATTAATATGTTAGAACTTACATATACATGAAATGCTATTATTCAAAGTTGTGACCTTAAACACTTTGAGTGAATTCCAATGATGTTACCTTTTTCAAAACACCGCAGATATCAGTGTAAATACTCATCAGTATTGGGCTCCCTTTATAGTCATACCTTACTTTAAAAAAACGGTATGTCCAATCTATCACTCACATTTTACCAGATTCTCTTCTAATTAATATTAAGCTGCTTCAAAAACTTAAGGTCACCCTGCAGGTTTCACTCTGTATTACCATCAAAACCAATGTGTTCAAACCTAACTTTCTAAAGGAACTAGAGGAAGAAGAACAAAAAAACCCAAAGTTAGTAGAAGGAAAGAAATCATAAAATCAGAGCAGAAATAAATGAAATAGAAATGAAGAAAATAATAGCAAAGATCAGTGAAACCAAAGGTTAGTTTTTTGAGAAGATAAACAAAATTGATAAATCTTTAGCCAGATTCATCAAGAAAAAAAGTGAGAGTACCCAAATCAATAAAGTTAGAAATGAAAAAGGAGAAGTTACAACTGACACTGCAGAAATACAAAGGATCCTAAGAGACTACTACAAGCAACTATATACCAGTAAAATGGACAACCTGGAAGGAATGGTCAAATCCTTAGAAAAATACAACCTTCCAAGACAGAACCAGGAAGAAATAGAAGATATGAACAGACCAACCACAAGTCATAAAATTGAAACTGTGATTAAAAATCTTCCAACAAACAAAAGTCCAGACCAGATGGCTTCACAGGTGAATTCTATCAAACATTTAGAGAAGAGCTAACACCCATCTTTCTCAAACTCTTCCAAAAAATTGCTGAGGGAGGCCCACTCCCAAGTACATTCTATGAGGCCACCATCACCCTGATACCAAAACCAGACAAAGATACTATAAAAAAAAGAAAATTACAGACCAATATCACTGATGAACATAGACACAAAAATCCTCAACAAAATACTAGCAAACAGAATCCAACAACACATTAAAAGGATGATACCCCATGATCAAGTGGGATTTATCCCAGGGATGCAAGGATTCTTCAATATATGCAAATCAATCAATGTGATACACCATATTAACAAATTAAAGAATAAAAACTATATGATCATCTCAATAGATGCAGAAAAAGCTTTTGACAAAATTCAACACCCATTTATGATCAAAACTCTCCAGAAAGTGGGCATAGAGGGAACCAACCTCAACATAATAAAAGCCACATATGGCAAACTCACATCAAACATCATTCTCAAGGGTGAAAAACTGAAAGCATTTCCTCTAAGATCAAGAACAAGACAAGGGTGCCCACTCTCGCCACTATTATTCAGCATAGTTTTGGAAGTCCTAGCCACGGCAATCAGAGAAGAAAAAGAAATAAAAGGAATACAATCTGGAAAAGAAGTAAAACCATCACTGTGTGCAGATGACATGATACTATACATAGAAAATACTAAAAATGCCACCAGAAAGCTACTAGAGCTAATCAATGAATTTAGTAAAGTTGCAGGATACAAAATTAATACAAATTTCTTGCATTCCTAGACACTAACAACAAAAGATCAGAAAGAGAAATTAAGGAAACAATGCCATTTACCATTGCAACAAAATGAATACAATACCTAGGAATAAACCTACCTAAGGAAACAAAAGACCTGTACTCAGAAAACTATAAGATACTGATGAAAGAAATCAAAGATGACACAAACAGATGGAGAGATGTATCATGTTCTTGGATCAGAAGAATCAACATTGTGAAAATGACTACACTATTCAAAGCAATCTACAGATTCAATGCAATCCCTATCAAACTATCAATGGCATTTTTCACAGAACTAGAACAAAAAAATTCACAATGTGTGTGGAAACACAAAAGACCCTGAATAGCCAAAGCAATCTTGAGAAAGAAAAACGGAACTGGAGTAATCAGGCTCCTGAACTTCAGACTATACTATAAAGCTACAGTAATCAAGACAGTATGGTACTGGCACAAAAACAGAAATATAGATCAATAGAACAGAATAGAAGGCTCAGAGATAAACCCACGCACCTGTGGTCACCTAATCTATGACAAAGGAGGCAAGAATACACAATGGAGAAAAGACAGTCTCTTCAATAAGTGGTGCTAGGGAAACTGGACAGCTACATGTAAAAGAATGAAACTAGAACACTCTATAACACCATACATAAAAATAAACTCAAAATGGATTAGAGGCCTAAATGTAAGACCAGACACTATAAAACTCTTAGAGGAAAATATAGGCAGAATACTTTTTGACATAAATTGCAGCAAGAAGGTCTTTTTGAACCCACCTCCTAGAGTAATGGAAATAAAAACAAAAATAAACAAATGGGACCTAATTAAACTTAAAAGCTTTTGTACAGTAAGGGAAAACATAATCAAGATGAAAAGACAACACTTAGAATGGGAGAAAATATTTGCAAATGAAGCAACTGACAAGGGGATTAATCTCCAAAATATACAAATAGCTCATGCAGCTCAATATCAAAAAAACAAACAACCCAGTCAAAAAATGGGCAGAAGACCTAAATAGACATTTCTCCAAAGAAGATATACAGATTGTCAACAAACACATGAAAAGATGCTCAACATCACTAATTTTTAGAGAAATGCAAATTAAAACTACAATGAAGTATCACTTTACACCATTCAGAATGGCCATCATCAAAAAGGTACAAACAATAAATGCTGGAGAGGGTGTGAAGAAAAGAGAACCCTCCGACACTGCTGGTGGAAATGTAAATTGATACAGCCACTATAGAGAACAGTATGGAGGTTCCTTAAAAAACTAAAAATAGAACTACCTTATGACCCAGCAATCCCACTATTGGGCATATACAGAGAGAAAACCATAATTCAGAAAGATACATGCATCCCAATGTTCACTGCAGCGCTACAATAGCCAGGACATGGAAGCGACCTAAATGTCCATCAACAGAGGAATGGATAAAGAAGATGTGGTACATATATACAATGGAATATTACTCAGCCATAAAAAGGAATGAAAGTGTGTCATTTTACAGAGACGTGGATGGACCTAGAGACTTTCATACAGAGTGAAGTAAGTCAGAAAGAGAGAAACAAAATATATGTGGAATTTAGAAAAATGGTAAAGATGTTCTTTTTTATTTTTTTTTTTAAAGGGCTTCAAATGCTTGGCTTATTTATTTATTTATTTATTTTTGGCTGTGTTGGGTCTTCATTTCTGTGCAAGGGCTTTTTCTAGTTGTGGCAAGCGGGGACCACTCTTCATCGCGGTGCGTGGGCCTCTCACTATCGCAGCCTCTCATTGCAGAGCACAGACGCGCAGGCTCAGTAGCTGTGGCTCACGGGCCCAGTTGCTCCGCAGCATGTGGGATCTTCCCAGACCAGGGCTCGAACTCACGTCCCCTGCATTGGCAGGCAGATTCTCAACCACTGCGCTACCAGGGAAGCCCCTAAAGATGTTCTTATAAAGCAAAAATAAAGACACAGATGCAGAGAGCAAACATATGGATACCAAGGAGGAAAGGGTGGGTAAGATGAATTGGGAGATTGGGATTGACATATACACACTACTGTGTATAAAATAGATAACTAATGAGAACCTACTGTATAGCACAGGGAACTCTACTCATTGCTCTGCAGTGACCTAAATGGGAAGGAAATCCAAAAAAGAGGGGATATATGATATTGCTTATATGTGGAATCTAAAAAAAAATGACAAAAATGAACTTATTTACAAAACTGAAACAGACTAACAGACTTAGAGAACTAACCAATGGTTACCCAGGGGTGAGGGATATATTGGGAGTTTGGGATAGACATGTACACACTGCTATATTTAAAATAGATAACCAACAAGGACCTACTGTATACTGGCAGGGAACACTGCTCAGTATTCTGTAGTAACCTAAATGGGGAAAGAATTTGAAAAAGAATAGATACATGTATATGTATAACTGAATCACTTTGCTGTACACCTGAAACTAACTCAACACTTTTAATCAAATATACTCCAGTATAAAAAGTAAAAAGCAAAACCAACAACAAAAACAAACAAAAAAACCCCAAAAGCAACATGTTTAAGGATTGATAGCATTTCCAAAACAGAAATTCAGAAATATTTTGAGAAAATAGCAATAAAAGTAAAGTAGAAATAAAGTTCCCAAAAGTCCTTGGAACACTAGTCACCACTCAAGTCGTTGTGCCTATGCTTCAGTTCAAGGTAGGAAGCTGACCTCTGACTTGTGGCATCAACTCCAGTCTTCTGGAGGATGCTAAACCACTTTCCCCAACGTGCTGGAGAAATCCACATTGTTTTACTAGTTTCTTCACAAATGATAATTACAATAGTAGTAATCATATTAATAATTATGATGCATATTTATAATGAGCCAAGTACTTCCTAAATGAAATATTTCCTTTAATCTTCATAATAATCCAGTTTAACTCTCAAAACAATCCTATCAAGTAAGGATTGTATGAATTTCATTTTATGCATAACGTCTTTAAAGCTGAGATGGGACTTCACTCTAATGCTATTATTGATTTGGCATTGGTCATCAGTAGAGCAGTCCTAGACAATAAGTATTTACAAATCACTGTAAAAGAATAATTATGCCTTCATTCATTCCTCATCCCCATTTAGGAACCACTCAGATAATAGTTTCTGGAATTCCTTCAGTGATAACCATTTGTCAGTTTGGGAATGCCTGGTTAAACACTTATGGCAGGATTTCTTATTTTTTTCTAAAACATGAGCATTATAAAGTTCTAAGAAGTTAACAGGATATATATTTTCCTGAACTAATTTGGTTATGAAATCTGTCTCCCCAGAAAATATTTTAAGCTTATATTAATAGGAAAATACTTTCTCACCTCACATAAGAGATAATAACCCTAATAAGGCTGAATTATCTGAGTGCCATTCTTTGCATGGTGTTGCATCCCATAGAAAGACAAATCCAAGCTTAATATTCAGAAAGTAATGCACATATTATGGAACTCTAAAATTGCCAGCAGAGGGGTAATTACATTAAATTTACATACAGCAAAGCTTGTTTAAAACCTCCACACCCTGTTGGTGTACTCTGTCAAATTCCCTTTCTATCTGCTAAAAAAAAAAATCTATTTGCTTTCTTGCCTTCAAAATGCTCTAGAAAAATCTCAGATCTGCCCTGATTCTATTTTCTTCTCCTTCCTGTCAACTTCCAAATTAATTTTCTGCATAAGTATCTCCCTGTCTGTATCAGGATGCTTTCAGCTGCAGGTAAATAAATATATTTTTTGACAGAAATCACATGAATAATGAGGAATTTATCTTCCTACATAAGAAGAGTAGAGGCAAGGTAAGTTCACAGTGCTTATTTAACAACTCACCAATGTGAGGCTTTCAGTTTGGTCGTTCTGCAATTTTTTTGTTTGTTTTTGTTTTCCTTTCATGGCAGTAAGATGGTTGCAACAACTACAAATACCACAATCTTATCCCAAAACATCTAAAGGCAAGAATAGGACTAAGCCCCTTAATCATGTCCCTTTATAAGAATGAAGAACACTTTCTCAGAAACACCCACTAATATTCTAATGTCTCATTGGTTAGGATTTTATCATGTGCTCATGGATAAATTAATCACAGGTAAGAGGAATGGAATAACTATTATTAGCTGGTCTAATCAAAACTCAAGTCACGAGGCTGGAGAGGAGCCCATGGAGTACCTGACAAAATGCTGATTTGTTCAGAAAGAAGAGGAGACATATTTTTGAGTAGGAAACCATTAGTCGCTATTACCTGCCCTTTCTATGTAGCTTCTCTCTCACTCTTGTAATGTCCCACTATTCATTATTCCTATTCAGCCCTACGAAAAGACCCTACAAATGAAATCCTCTATAAGAAGACAAGGAGAGATGAAGTTACAAACAATTATACACCATTTTTCTATGCCATATATATATATATGTTTATATAGCATGGACAATAATGCATAAATATAATATTATCCTATTGTTTCTATAGCCTGCATTTTTCTTTTAACAGTAGATTGTTCATCTTTCCATGAAAATTAATAGACTCTTACAACATTTTTACTGACTGGCTATTAATTTTGTGACTACTAAAATTATTAACCATTTGTATATTTTCTTGCATGTTCTTTACCTATTTTTCTTCAGGTTTGTTTTCTTATTGATAAAAGCCCTCTAATGTACTAAGGATATTAATAATTTTTTTCATATATATTACAACTATTTTCTCAGGTGACTTTCAACTTTGTTATGTATTTTTTCACATCAGAAGAATTGCAGTTTTCATGTCAAATTCATCAAATTTTCCTTAAAGGGCCAATCTTCCATGTTACTCTTAAAATGCACTCTCCATCCTAGGATTATATATGGTTTCTTTGTCTATGTTTCTTACCCAAAGCATACTTTAAAAGCATTGACCCTGGAGCCAGTTTGCCTAGGTTCAAATCTCAGTTAGCTACATATTAGGTGTGTCATTTAAGACAATTCACTTGAATTAATTTTGACTTAATACCAAGTCACTTAGAACCTACAATACTTGGCTATTCTTCCAGTACTTTTATTATATATGTTACAGGTGAAGTTTCAATCCATTTGGATTTAATTTGGTACAGAGTACAACTTAGGGAGTTAACTTTATATTTTCAAAATGGTTAGCCAATTGTCCCAAAACCATTTAAGTAAAATAATAATTCTTTTTCTGCTGATTTAAAATGTGACCTTTATCATAATTACATTCCTTACCTGATTTATTTGTTTCTGGGCTTTCTATTTTGTCACATTTCCTTGTATTTCCTGTAGTTTTCCCTTTATTTCAATACTATGCATCTTTGTCCAAAAAAATTCTTGAGGCCCAATGTAGACTGTAATCTTTTTAAGTTCCTTCTCCTCTTTCTCTCATTGAAAAAGTTTGTCTTGGCATTGATATTTTTTAATATTAACAATACAATTCATATTTTCTTATTGTTGGCATTTTCCTAGTATATCATTATTCTCACTTTAATCTTTTACTTTCCATGTGTCTGAAACATTTCATTTAGCTATATTTATTACATGCAGCTTACAATTGGGCTTTGATTTTTTACCCAATCTGTTTATTTACACATATTAAAATGTTTTCTTTAATGTCAAGTTTCCTATTTCTAATCCTTTATTTTCTTTCTTTTAATAAATGAAGATTTTTGTTTTGTTTTCCTTGTGTGTTGGTATGTGCATGTTTAGTATGATACTTTAGGTACTTTCTCATCTGGTTTCAGTTCTACTGGCTATAGTGCCAACCTTATATAATATACTTAAAATCTTATTTATTTTTTCATCAACTTTGATAATATTCTTTAACTAACCTTCAATATGAATGATAAAATATAAGCATATTCCCTGGGACTTTCATCCCACTGCCAGCAGTCAACAATAGACAGCAGAGCAGAAGGTTGGCTACACGCCTACACTGTAGCACAGGGAAGCTTTAGAAGTGCTGGCAGTATATCTGGTTATGAGTAAAATCATCACCCCTTTACCCTAACACATTTTCCTCAGTGAAGTAGAGTGACCCAAGACCCAGAAATTAGCATGGCTTAAAGAACATTTCACTGAGCCTGTAACCACCTCTGGGATTCTCAGATACATATATCTATACATCAATAATATATCAATACAAATATATGGTCTCAGATATATATACACAAATATGTAGATACACGTATACACATATATACATACATATATATGCATATACACATATATATACACACACATATATGAAAAAGAAGGCACAAAAATACATTTCTTCAAAACCCTTCTGTCTGGACTTCCCTGGTGGCGCAGTGGTTGAGAGTCCGCCTGCCGATGCAGGGGACACGGGTTCGTGCTCCGCTCCGGGAAGATCCCACATGCCGCGGAGCGGCTGGGCCCGTGAGCCGTGGCCGCGGAGCCTGCGCGTCCGGAGCCTGTGCTCCGCAACGGGAGAGGCCCGCGTACCGCAAAGAAAACAAAAACAAAAACAAAAAAAACCCTTCTGTCTTTTCAGACAAAAGCTGCTGCTAAAGCATAAAGTACTATCATTGTTATGGGTACTCAGGTATCATTTTAGATTTCAGAAGCAACTAAACCAAACACTGAGTGTGAATATGTTTTTTAAAAAACCAACAAAATATTTCCCTTTTAATCTTCTACCTGTTTTTAAATTGCCACATAATCTTCTTTCTTTCTCAATCTATGTTCAATACATTTCACCACCATGGGTGGGATGTAGGAGAGAAAAGTTGTGGGACTTAAAAAATACCACTTGTCATCTTTACTTTTACTAAGCCCTCAGAGAAATGAAACACCTTTAAATATGTTACAGAACCAGATACAAGCTTAAATACAGCTTGTTACAAGATTTTTAAAATGTGATTCATCTGCTATTAATCTCTTAACCTCCTCTGCAGTATGCTGTCACCGAACAAGGAAAAATCTAGAAGGCTTTTAGAATCTGACACTTCTGCTAGAAACATTTCAGATTAAAGACCCTGGTGCTTGTTCAGAAACGTCTTGATCCACCCAGGGGCCACTTTGCCTCTTTAAGAACAGAAAGAAAGTTGATGACAGGCTGCTAAAGGAAAAAAAAAAAAATTTTAACATCTTTATTGGAGTATAATTGCTTTACAATGTTGCGTTAGTTTCTTCTGTATAACAAAGTGAATCAGCTATACATATATTCCCATATCCCATCCCTCTTGCATCTCCCTCCCACCCTCCCTATCCCACCTCTCTAGGTGGTCACAAAGCATTGAGCTGATCTCCCTGTGCTATGCGGCTGCTTCCCACTAGCTATCTATTTTACATTTGTAGTGTATATATGTCAATGCAACTCTCTCACTTTATCCCATCTTACACTTCCCCCTCCCTGTGTCCTCAATTCCATTCTCTATGTCTGTGTGTTTATTCCTGTCCTGCCCCTAGGTTCTTCAGGACCTTTTTTTTTTTTTTAGATTCTATATATATGTGTTAGCATTCGATATTTGTTTTTCTCTTTCTGATTTACTTCACTCTGTATGACAGACTCTAGGTCCATTCACGTCACTACAAATAACACAATTTTGTTTCTTTTTATGGCCGAGTAATATTCCACTGTATATATGTGCCACATCTCCTTTATCCATTCATCTGTCGATGGACATTTAGGTTGGCTCCACATCCTGACTATTGTAAATAGTGCTGCAATGAACATTGTGGTTCATGACTCTTGTTGAATTATGGTTTTCTCAGGGGATATGCCCAGGAGTGGGATTGCTGGGTCATATGGTAGTTCTATTTTTAATTTTTTAAGGAACCTCCACACTGTTCTCCATAGTGGCTATACCAATTCACATTTCCACCAACAGTGCAAGAAGGTTCCTTTTTCTCCACACCCTCTCCAGCATTTATTGT
Organism: Pseudorca crassidens; assembly: GCF_039906515.1. Classification (NCBI taxonomy): domain Eukaryota; kingdom Metazoa; phylum Chordata; class Mammalia; order Artiodactyla; family Delphinidae; genus Pseudorca; species Pseudorca crassidens. Next base: position 76,792,269 of record NC_090301.1, read on the forward strand.
CTGTAGATTTTTTGATCATGGCCATTCTGACTGGTGTGAGGTGATACCGCATTGTAGTTTTGATATGTATTTCTCTAATGATTAGTGATATTCAGCATTCTTTCATGTGTGTGTTGGCAATCTGTATATCTTCTTTGGAGAAATGTCTATTTAGGTCTTCTGCCCATTTTTGGATTTGGTTGTTTGTTTTTTTGATAATGAGCTGCTTGTAAATTTTGGAGATTAATCTTTTGTCAGTTGCTTCATTGGCAAATATTTTCTCCCATTCTGAGGGTTGTCTTTTCGTCTTATGGTTTCCTTTGCTGTGCAAAAGCTCTTAAGTTTCATTAGGTCCCACTTGTTTATTTTTGTTTTTATTTCCATTTCTCTAAGAGATGGATCAAAAAGGATCTTGCTGTGATTTATGTCACAGAGTGTTCTGCCTATGTTTTCCTCTAAGACACTTTATAGTGTCTGGCCTTACATTTAGGTCTTTAATCCATTTTGAGCTTATTTTTGTGTATGGTGTTAGGAAGTGTTCTAATTTCATTCTTTTACATATGACTGTTCAGTTTTCCCAGCACCACTATTGAAGACGCTGTCTTTTCTGCATTGTATATTCTTGCCTCCTTTATCAAAGATAAGGTGACCATATGTGCGTGGGTTTATCTCTGGACTTTCTATTCTGTTCCATTGGTCTATATTTCTGTTTTTGTGCCAGTACCATACTGTCTTGATTACTGTAGCTTTGTAGTATAGTCTGAAGTCAGAGAGCCTGATTCCTCCAGCTCCATTTTTCTTTCTCAAGATTGCTTTGGCTATTTGGGGTCTTTTGTGTTTCCATACAAATTGTGAAATTTTTTGTTCTAGCTCTGTGAGAAATGCCATTGGTAGTTTGATAGGGATTGCACTGAATCAGTAGATTGCTTTGGGTAGTATAGTCATTTTCACAAAGTTGATTCTTCCAATCCAAGAACATAGTATATCTCTCCATCTCTCCATCTTGTATCACCTTTAATTTCTTTCATCAGTGTCTTACAGTTTTCTGCATACAGGTCTTTTGTTTCCTTAGGTAGGTTTATTCCTAGGTAATTTATTATTTTTGTTGCAATGGCTAATGGGAGTGTTTCCTTTAGGAAGACATTTTTAAAGAAGAAAAATATATATTGGATACAAACAAAAGAAAATTTTAGGGAATCTAGCTAAATATGTGTGGCTTTTCCTTTAAATAACTGTTATACTTTAAGTACATGCAGCTATTTGCTCTAGTTAAGTGCTAAGCATCTTAAATTTAAACAAGAGCTCATATATGTATGAGTTGAAAAAAACTCATTTTATCCTGATCAAAATGAGATAATGACATTAAATTCTACTTGTCTTCCCTTTCTGGTAAGTGTTCGTAACTCTTTTTCTGGAAGACCCTCCTAGGGGCATTTTTTCCATATGCTTGATTCCCAGTTCCATAATATAGGTTTTAAAAATTATGATGGGAATATCTATGAAGATTTCCAAAAAAATAGGGGTATGTCTAAGAGCTATGGAGATCGTAGCTACAAAACTACCAATAATCATTTGATAGTTTTATTAATACCAAATACCACTACCTTTTCCTGCTAAAAATACCTGATAGCTGAGTTCATTAAATTAAAAGAAATAAACAGAAGAAGAGAGCTTTGTCTATTTCAATGCAAATATATAATTATATTCAACTTAGGCTCAGTGCCCAATTTTGTAGTTTCTAGGAATTTTTAAAAATTTTAGATAACATTTATAATACTTCAGTTGAAATAAAAAATGACAATAATTTTGTTAGTCTTGTTTTGGTGGTGCTAAGAGTTGTGATTAGAAGAGATCCTAATTGAGTATTTTCTGCGTTTACTCATACTTGAAACTTTGCTGTGTATTTTTTCTTATTTTTGCCTTAAACCACAGAATAATTCATTCAATATGAATTTCCTCTGATGATTTTCTGTATTTAGAAAATAAGACTATACATATCATGAAGGCAGTCTGTTTTACTGTCTGTCTGACTTTACTTTTTATTCAATTATTGTTTATCCAGTGCCTAGAATGATTCTTTGTAAATACAAGGCACCAATAAGTATCAATGATGAAGGAATGAAGCCACCATTAAACTTACTCTAAGGGCTTGCCTAACTTCTGGTGTGACTCAGCAATAAATACTGGACACCTACAATGTGTGTTCTGAGACTTTCATGGCAAAGTAGCCATGGTAGCTTCATGGAACATAGGGTCCTAGTGGATGAAAATCTGACAAGCAACTTCAGTAACTGCCCATACAGAGATGGCACTGAGTGCTATGGGAGCACACTGAGTGGCACCTCACACACTGGGCCAGAGGAAGTGGATGTATATATACTGAAATTTGAAGCCTACGTAAGTGTTACTCAGGTGAAGAGATAAAGAGAACAGAAGTGGTTGATGGAGGGCATGGAGATAGAAACCATCTGGTATATGAAAAATACTTGGAGAAAGATAACACAGAATGTTTAGGGTAATTTAAGTAGCTCAATAAGTCTGGAGAGCAGAATGTGAGGAGGAGAGAAGCGAAAGGGGAGACTACAGAGGTGAGAAGGAACCAGATCTCCAACTTGAGAAAGAGATAGAAGCCTCAAGTCTGGGCCATGTGACTAGTCACACCACTTTGAAGGTCACTAGTCCAGGGTTCACAGTGGGAAATCCATTCGGGATTATCTGGTTTGGCCTGAGAGTTCAAAGTTATGTCTTCTTAGTCTCCAAAATATTATCTTAGACTAGGGTTTATTGGCTGACGCAGCAGACTTCTCTTAAAAGTCTGTGTTTCTAATAGGCAGAAATAGCCTATGGAAACAATGCCTTCAATAGACTCCCAAGGCTTTGACTGCATGCAGAGTAGTAGATAGATACATAGATAGATAGATAGGTAGGTAGATAGATAGATATTGTGTGTGTGTATGTTTGATGATATATATCATATAATCTCTGGTGAGTGACATCAGAGGTTAGGCAACCTCCCTAGAGTAAATCTAAGGGTAGTTCCATGCCTTCATCCCTTCATCATTGGGTAGTATTTATTGGTGGCTTCTACATAGAATGAACATGTCCTGCTTTGGATCTAATGGGTACTCATTGCTCTTGCATGAAACTCCTTCACTATTTTTGCCCTCAACAGATGGTTGTAAGAATATAAATATGAGAAATTGAATACTGCCTGGTTTAGAACTGGCCTTCTGGCTGCCTTTTCCCCCTCCTTTTCATGTTCCTCTTCCTCACTATTGTTCTAATTATGAGGACCCTCACAGCATATCACAGACCCTCTACTGTTAGAATTCATGAAGTCCATGACATAGAAGGATGCTGCATGAAATCTCAGCATGAATGCAAATTTGGCTTCCTCTTCTCCTCTGATCTTCTCCTTTCAAAGTGGTTTAACTCAGAACAGCTTAAATTTCCTGAATTCTCTAAACATAGAAATATATTTACACACCTTATCCTCAAAACTCTGACCAACCTCTCTTGGAGATAGTTTTGCTAAAATGTGTGGAAAGAAGCCAATTTATTTTTATACGGCAGTAGAAGAGAGGCCAAGAACTGATAACCAATTTTTTTTTTTTTTTACTCTGGTAAAATAAAGTCTGACATATGCTCACCCACATTGCTAAAGTGAAGACAAGAAATGACAAGTGCCTCCAGAGGAAATGATTTTAGACTGTTTGAATCTGGACCAGTCAAGGGGAAAAAAATCTACTAAAATACTTTCATCAAATATGCCATGGTCTCTCAAAGAACAACCTAATATGTAAGAAGTTTTTTTCAATTCTTTTTGAGTGCTAATAGCTCACTGCTGTATGTTGAAGCAATTCTTAACAACAGAGAAAACGAGACAATTTTAAGAGCAGGTATGATGGTCTTGGATAATTGAAAAGCCTATGTCCATAAGGCCAGATGAGCTTGCTTAACAAAAGAGAGTTTAATTTTGGTCTGGAGTCAATCAAGAAGTGATTACCAGCTCCGTGTAAAGAGCCTATCTATTACTTGCTACCTGACAGCAAAAATAATGGGATTTAGACTGAGCAGAATTGACAGCTGCCAAAAAGCTATTTGGAATTTCAGGAATGGAGGAAAATGGACTGAGCATATAGAGTTTTTCTTTTCTGTGCTTTAAAGCACCCAGATTGGACAAAGGGAGTCAAAATATTGTAGAAGTAGAATTGCACTGAGCAGACAGATGGTTGGAAGACCTGACTCTTGGTCCTGGCTAATTGTATGATCTTAAAGTCATTTAACTTACCTGGGCCTTGTATTTCTCAGCCATAAAAATGAACAATTGAACTAGATAGTCTCTAAGCTCTACTCTATGAGCTTCAGGAAAACAAGGACAAGGTGTTTGTTCTTAGCCTCTGTAACTAGCAAAGGGCCTGGCACACAACAGGCACCCAATAAATACTTCTTATGTGAATAGAAAAACTATTTGTAAAATTTCTTCTCAGAGAAAGGCATCATGCTTATTCATGTATTGTATATAGAGAGATCAAAATAATTATTAAAATATATTGATAATATACATTGAGTTATTAGAATATCAATTTACATAACCGAAGTAGCCACAGATAATTTGAAATATTAAGCTTAATTGAAATAGCACTTTGACATAGGCTCTAACTAGTAAGTGTAATGAATATTTTCCATCAGATTTGTCTGGATATCAATTTAAATAGGTATCTTGCTCATGAGGTGAAATTTGTTTCAGCTGAGACTTTAATGTTAAAAATGGTCAAAAGCCAAATAACCAAAGGATGAGACCAAATCATTGGTTGCACTGAAGTCTAATAGCAATTATTTGTTTTCTGTAGGTCCCATCCAGATACAAGAGAGAGGGGAACTGGTAAAAACGATATTTGCATAAAGTTTCACATGCCTATAATAGTATGACATTTAGTTTCACAAATTTTCAGTTTATGCTGATGCCCCTTTCAAAGAGATGGAGTATGGTGCTGTCATTTGTGACACTTAATACAACCAAAGGGCTATAGACATAGGGTGATGGCCCCAGAGACAGTCAGAACACAAGGGGAGACAATGACAGAAGGAAAGGGGAAAATCATTGCAAATGCTACATACACCTCCAAGTGTTTCCCCTGGTCAATAATATCTTGATTTCTGGCTACCCTTACATTGTAAGTAACTCATTTGATGGTGATGGTGATTCAACCATTTTACCAATGAAATGAATATTAAAGACAAACATAAAAGGTATTTGTGTTGAAGAGGAAGCTCTCCTAACAAAGATACAACAGATAATGATGAATACACAGAAGACTTAAGGACTTCTTTCGAACTTTCTTATATCCAGAGTTTTAAATATGGGTCTAGAAGTTGAGACAAGACACTAAACCACCTGGTGACTTTCTTGAGACCTAAACCAGAGGATCTTTTACATGGAGTTTTACTGTTTCTACTTCAAGTATAATCTCACCTCAAGCTTGTTGATTTTAAAATATTATTAATAAAATAGCCTAATGGAGAATTTCGGTTGTCAAGATTCAAGACATTACAACAGGAGACATGTTTTTCTCTTTGCTAATAGGAAAAATTGAGGGGTAATTATTTTCATACCAAAGCCTATGGTAGTTTTTACCAGCAAAAACTGAAAATGAATGAAATCTTGAAAATTTTTAGTCTGTAGATAATACTGTGGTCCCATCTATACAAACATTAAAAAGACTAGGGTTATAATTATCTTGAGACAGATCACTATTTTCTAAACACACCATACCCACAAACATATGGTGACATCTGGGTATCCATTCCAAAATGGATCTAACTAAGTTAGAATTAATCTTGATGTAGGCTATCTACATATGGCAGCTTTGATTCATAAATTCCTCAGGATTCCAGGTATTTTCCTCGTGTTTTTGTGTTGTTAGTGGCTTGCATTCACAAGGTTACCTGATGTTAAAAAATGCTTCTTTTTCTCCAGTCATTATGTCTTATGGAAAGGAACAATAAGGATACATCCCCTCTTTAGAAGATACTTCCCAGAAGATGCATACATACTACTTCTTATGTTCCATTGGTCAGAACTTAATTATAAGATTGCACCTGACAGTAAACATAGCTGGAAAACATGGTCTTTATTGTAAGTGGTCATATGACCCTGTAAATCATGTGACATAAGGGGGAAAACTAGAAGACTATAACAATACACTTGTTTTTGAGATGAATCATAAATATAATCTGCTGTTAAACTACCCAAGATATAATAACTGCATAGCTATGACAATCAAGTTGTATTGAATACAGACCTGTCTTTTAATTATCAACATCTGAACCCATTCTTAAGTTCCTTGATTAAAGGATGACATTAATAATACTAATGCTCAGATATCATGTCCCTTTAAGTGTCAGTTTCTTTGGTTCTTTTTTTTTTTTTTTTGCGGTACGCAGGCCTTCACTGCCGTGGCCTCTCCCGTTGCGGAGCACAGGCTCCGGACGCGCAGGCTCAGCGGCCATGGCTCACAGGCCCAGCCGCTCCGCGGCATGTGGGATCTTCCTGGACTGGGGCACGAACCCGTGTCCCCTGCATCAGCAGGTGGACTCAACCACTGCGCCACCAGGGAAACCCTGGTTCTATTTTTAAAAGCAAACAATACCCAAAATCCATCTCATAAATGCATTCCATTAATCATAAAGGAAACCAGGTCAGAATTTCAAATTTAGCACACCATAAAATCAACTATTTTAAGATTAATATTCTTCTAACAGAGAATCATAAGTCCATTATACTCAAAAGGATAATATGTGTCAGATTCTATCACAGCGTGCTATATCAGCAGTATGTAATAAAGTTGATCATTCTTCCCCTCTAGAAACATTCTTCATTTGTTTTCCATGACTCCATACTCTCCTGGTCATTCTTTTTGTTCACTGGCCTCTTATTCTTTTTTTTTTTTTTCCTTTGCTAGTTATACACTGTCTCCATGACCACAAAACACTGGAGTGGTCCAGAGCTCATTTCTTGGATCTTTGCTTATCTTATCTAAACCCATTCACTTGGTGATATCATCCAGTTTTATGACTTTATGAACAATCTGCTAGTGACTCCAAAATTTGTATCTGCAACCTAGATCTACCCCTAAATTCCAGACCTGTATATCCAACTGCCTTCGCAGTATTTTTATTGGATGTCAAATGGGCATCTCAAAGTTATTATGTCCAAATGAAGATTTTGGCTCTCCTCATCCCAATCTACTTCTCTACAGTCTTTTTAGTTTATATTAATAATAACTCCATCTCTCAGTGTCTCAGGCCAAGAAGTCTTAAAGTCATCCTTCAATCCTCTTTTTTTTTCACTTCCATATCCAATCCAATAGAAAATTACTTGGGTTCTTCAGTCTATCTCCACACGGAAGCCAGACAATATTTAATAATCAGATTAGGTCAGTCCTATGATGCCAATGCCTTCTTCTTTTACTCAGATGATTAGTCTCTACTATGATCTCCAAAACATTATAAAATCAGGTTGTCCATTATCACTTCCTCTTATTCCCTAGTAGTCTCCCCTTGCTCACTCTTGTCAACCACAATTGTTTACCTCTAGTCTTTATGCACATCAAGAATGCTCTTACCTCAAGGATTTTGCATTTGCTGTTCTCTCTTCCTCAAAACTTCTTGCCCCATATATTCACAGGGCTAACCCCCTCACCTTTTTCAAGTCTTTCTCCAATGTCACCTTTCTGGTAGGGTATTATCTGACCCCTTATTTAAAATTAGCTCCCTCACCCATCCAATAATCTAAATCCACCTTTCTTTCTTTATTTTTCTCCTAAGCCCTTTTCACCAACTAACTACTATGACATGATGTATTGGGTTTATTTTCTGTTTCCTCAAACTAGAAATAATCACCATGAAAGCAGGAATTTCGGGGTGGGAGGGCTTTTACTCATCTTTAGTGCCTAGAGCAGTACTTATAACGTAGAAGATGCATAATAATATTAATAACATGTTATATCGTAGCTTAAAAAGCATAAAACATGACCTGTACGAACTCCTCCTATCTACCCTTCTGTTTGCTAAGCCAGATCCATAATTAATGGAGACTTACTGATCTATAAATTCCCTTGGTTTGCTCTTTGCCTTTCCCTATTTTTGTTTTATTTATGCAGTAGTAACAGATCTGTTGACTATAGATCCACATTGGACTAAATATTTTCCTTTTGAGAATTTGCCAGTGTATGCATTTTAATTGACCTATTACACATGGCTGAATGAATCAAGCAATTTACCATGGTTAAGTCCCTTGATTACATAGGAATCATGAAGCATTCTAGAACTCTTCCTTGCCTAGATACTTAAGATTATTTGGTGTATATTCTTCTTCAATTTATATTCTGTCTTCTACTATTTGGTGGAGTCTTTTTTGCATTTTTCTTTAGAGTAAGGAACATTTTATGTGTGCCCATGTTATACTAAAAAGTCATATAAGGCCTAAGTATATGTAACATTTGTTTCTGTGCACTGAAATCACTTTCTGGCACTACAGCACATGTAAGGGTCTATTGTACAATATGCTTTCATTTCATTTATAAACAAACTGAAGAGGAGTGACATTGTGGAAATGAATAGAGTTTACTCCTGCTCAGTTTGAAAAATTGCATCTGACATGAAGTGAAAGGAAATATGTGGAAGGGTTGAAACCAAAAAAAAAAAAAAAAAAGGAGAGAGAAATGAAAAACAGTGAAATTTTCTCAAAGAAAAAATACCATTCTTTGCCTTCCCCTCAAGGAAAAAAGCATATATATCATGTTTTTTTACCAATTAAAAATGTCAGCATCATTTGCAAGTTATTTCTTATTATAGTTCACTTAAGTATAATGTATGTTTATCATGTTGCATAGTCTCAAATCACTAAAGACAATATTTTGCCATCATTACTAATATAAACTCTGTTTCAGGAATACGTATTATTAAAATCATGGCAGGAAAACTCAACAGTGGGCAAGGTACTTAAAATAGCTCTTGATTTAGAAATAAATTTCTAACCAACATTGTACTATAAATTGGCAAAACAAAAAACCTTACAAAAGAAGTAAGTTTAAAGACGGAACAATAAATGCTGGAGAAGGTATGGAGAAAAGGGAAGCCTCTTGCACTGTTGGTGGGAATGTAAATTGATACAGCCACTATGGAGAACAGTATGGAGGTTCCTTAAAAAACTAAAAATAGAACTACCATATGATGCAGCAATCCCACTACTGAGCATATAGCCTGAGAAAACCATAATTCAAAAAGAGTCATGTACCGAAATGTTCATTGCAGCTCTATTTACAATAGCCAGGACATGGAAGCAACCTAAGTGTCCATCGACAGATGAATGGATAAAGAAGATGTGGCACATATATACAATGGAATACTACTCAGCCATAAAAAGAAATGATATTGAGTTATTTGTAGTGAGGTGGATGGACCTAGAGTCTGTCATACAAAGTGAAGTAAGTCAGAAAGAGAAAAACAAATACCGTATGCTAATGCATATATACGGAATCTAAAAAAAAAAGGTTCTGATGAACCTAGGGGCAGGACAGGAATGAAGACGCAGATGTAGAGAATGGACTTGAGGACACGGGGAGGGGGAAGGGTAAGCTGGAACAAAGTGAGAGAGTAGCTTTGACATATATACACTAACAAATGTAAAATAGATAGCTAGTGGGAAGCAGCTGCATAGCACAGGGAGATCAGCTCAGGGCTCTGTGATCACCTAGAGGGGTGGAATAGGGAGGGCAGGAGGGAGATACAAGAGGGAGGGGAAATGGGGATATATGTATACACATAGCTGATTCACTTTGTTATACAGCAGAAACTAACACAATGTAGTAAAGCAATTATACTCCAATAAAGATGTTAAAAAAAAACAAAAAGACATGGAGTACATCTAAATACGGTGTGGTAAAGATTTATTGTTCTATTTAGCATCTAACGTCTTTTTCTGTTCTGTGGTTAACAATGCCTTGTATTTCTTTCCCAGAACCATTATTTCTCCTTTCACAATTTGTATATGATTGGCTAGTTTTGACTCCTTTCTTGATTGTTACAGACTGAATGTTTGTGTGCCCTCAAAATCTATATGTTGAAGCCCTAACCACCAATGTGATAGTATTTGGAAGTAGAGCCTTTGGGAGGTAATTAGTTTAGATGATGTCATGAGGGTGGAGTTCTCCACGTGGGATTAGTGTCCTTATAAGAAGAGGAGGGGAGAGAGCCATCTCTCTCCTACCATGTGATAACACAAAGAGAAGGTGGCCATCTGAAAGCCTGGAAGATAGCTCTCACCAGAACCTGACCATGCTGGCATCCAGATCTTAAACTTTAAGTCTCAAGAACAGTGAGGAAATACATTTCTGTAGTTTAAGCCACCCAGCCTATGACCTTCAGATGCATTAGGTCTGGCCAATCTGTATATATCATGCTTCTGGCCATAATGACTGAATCATGGAGGATTATCTGGCATAACTCAAACAATTAAGAGTTAGATCTGGATATTTTTAGAATTCCATCAGTCTTTCACAGCTGGGATTCCTCTCTGAATCACAGCATAGAAAATGATTTCAATGTCTACTTTTTCAGTTCTCCCGAAAATAGTACCCCATATTACTATCTAAGATGTTGCATAAGAAAGTTAACTGTTTACGAGTGATACATCCACTGTCTTGAAACAATGAATTTGTTAAGGCACCAGGACTTAAAGCCCTAATATTTAAATTTTAGTTGAGAAAGTCTCCCTTACTGGGGAGTATAAGATTGGAAGAACGTAAAGATGGAGCTACTAGCTCCATGGAGCCTATTAATTCTTGGATGTCAGTGTGATGCTTCCTCTTAGAAGCCTTCCTTGACCTCTATCTTAATCCACTTGAACAGCTATAACAAAAATACCATAAACTGGGTGCCTTGTAAACAACAAACATTTATTTCTCACAGTTCTATAAGTTGGGAAGTTTAAGTTCATGGGACTGACAGATTCAGTGTCTGGTGAGTGCCTGCCTCTTCATTAACTCTTGTCTTCTCTCTGTGTCCTCACATGGCAGAAGGGCAGGGTTCTCTATGGAGACTCTTTTATAAGGGTACTAATCCCATTCATGAGGTCTCCAGTCTCATGGCCTAATCACCTCCAAAATCCCCACCTCAAAATATTTTCATATTGGAGATTAGGTTTCAACATATGAATTTTGAGGGAACACAAACATTCAGACCATAGCATCCTCCATGATAAGTTAAATCTCTCTACTATGGACGCTCAAACACATTCCTTTAGCAGGTATCACAGCTATAATTTTAAAATTGTGTTTGTGATTATTTGATTAATGCCCAGCTTGCCCATCAGAATTTAAGCACATAAAAAGTAGAAATCGTGTCTGGTTTTGCTTAGCATTTTATCTCCATTACCCAGCACTGCACCTGGCATGTAGTATATGACAAATAATTGTGAGATGGATGAAATGAATAATCTTAAAAATAAAATAATTATTTTCATATTCAATAAATGTACTCTGCACTGAAAAATTTATGCCCATTAAAGCTACAAAATACAATACAGTAAAGAAAAAGCTTAAAGCACCTAATACATTCAACTTTCTTAGTAGTAGGAAAATGAATTTTTATTTTTCTAGTGTATTATTTTTTATTTCAAGGAGATGTAAAGTTAATGACTCACTTAAAAGACTGAGTTATTTGTAGATACTTTATCAAAGATAGCAATTCTACAGGCATAAATAATTTTTAGACATATAATTTTTAAACCATATTCTTATAAATATCTTTTTTTTTTCAGTACGCGGGCCTCTCACTGTTGTGGCCTCTCCTGTTGCAGAGCACAGGCTCTGGATGCGCAGGCTCAGCGGCCATGGCTCACGGGCCCAGCCGCTCTGCGGCATGTGGGATCTTCCCGGACCGGGGCACGAACCCGTGTTTCCTGCATCAGCAGGCGGACTCTCAACCACTGTGCCACCAGGGAAGCCCCTTATAAATACTTTTAAGATAATTAAAATGGTAGAAAATTCTTGCTAAAAAAATTTTAATTGAATTTTAGTTATTAAAATAAGTTTTTGATTTATTTTAAACAGGATAAGTATACTTCTTTTGGCCAAAAACTTTAAATGGTTTTTGGCAACTGAAGTTATTGAATTGCTGTATCACCTGAGTTTTACTCATTACTCAGTTATAATCAATTCTAATAGACTAATTTAAAAACACTCTGTTCAGGTATTCAAATGGTTCAAAATTCAATAGCGTATAGCAGAATAATTATGTACACGGATAAATAAAATCCCTTAGAAACGACAATGTGCCAAACTAGGCAAGTGTGTATTTACTTCTGAGATGGTCATCAATGTAGAACATTAATCAAGTCAAGTGAAAATTGAATGCTATTAATGGCTTAGGAACTACAAATATTCTCTTGACTAAGCTGAAAAATGGCTGATTGATTCTCCATTGCATGGTAAGCATGCAGTGGAATTGGAAATATTTTGGCAAATATCCAGGAAATTTTGAGCACTTTCCCAAATATTTTAGAGTTCCCACCAAATAAACATACAGATACTAAAAGGTACATAGAACAAACTTCCCTCTCCTTACAGGAACTAGAGGTTATGCTTTGCCTTATAAGTGACAGCTGAAAAGAAGACTCAAAGTTCTTCCAGGACTCAGTATTATAAGCAATAAATTCTAAATATTTTCCAGTTATGAAGAGATGTGTGAAGGCCAAAGGAATGAGAAAGTAAATAAATGGAACCAAAATTACTGCATATTCCATTATTGCAAAAAAAAGGGAGAGGCAGGGAATCAAATGATCTCTGAGGATAAAACCTAGGCCTTTTGCATGCTTCTGGTTTCTTACAAATAGTAAGTCATCAATATATCTTTGCTAAATGAATGAATTGAAGGCTGTGCATCTTTTTTCTTATACACCAAGCTTTACTTTAAATAGAGAAGATTCAGAATCTTACTTCTAATTACAGCAGCTTCAGTCTTTAGGGATATTACAAGAGAAAACAGTAAAACATACACACAGACACACACACATACACACACAGAGAAGATGGAAATTTTAGGTACGAATACTTATTTTTGAAAAGAAGTATTAGCTTGATTTTCATTTTGGGGTACTTATTTTATGCCAGCTTGTAAAGAGAATATGAATAAAGACAAAGGACAAATGAACAGTTCAGTATTTGCTAATGAAAGAAACATGGAAGAAAAAAAATGGAAAAGGTAAGAAAAAAGTCAAAGATACTTATGGTGAACACACTGGAGTAGCAGAGTGCCTGAAAATTCTAGATACTTAATATTTATTCACTGATCAAATGACTCTGAGTCAAAAAGAGAATTATTTAAAAAATTAGGTGCCATTCTAGAGAAGAGTCCTTTTTCAATCTATTTAGTAATCTAATGAACATTTATTGGGCAACTCAATGTCCTATATACTGCCCAATACTGAAGATACAAACAAGACATTAAGAAAGGTCATAAACATAAGATATGAAGAAGACAAAGACATGTAACAATGACTTATAACATAAAAAGCTGAACACTATCATAGAGGATGCCTAAGGACCTCTAAGTGGGAAGGATCTGGATTAGATCAATAAAGGCAAGACAGGAGGTGTCATTTGGAATTAGGCCTTGAAGGGTGACAGGAATTTTACATATGGACAACGATATTTAATAGTTCAGAAAAAAGGTAACCAAAATAATTTCTTTATACGCAACCAAGTATATACCTAAATAGGAGTGACTGGAGTATATCCTACTGCCGGAACTGCTATTACTACTACAGTGTACATTTTTGCTGTTAGTCCTATTATTAGTAATTCCATGCCAAAAGTTGTTTCTTTTTAAGCATTTTTCACAAAAAATCCATAATTTTAAAAGCATTTTTACTGAAAGGTTGTATTTCCATTTTTATTTCACTAATAAGATGCAGCAAAACCCCTTTCTTTGATTTTTATAAAATTTCAGAGTTCCGGTCCAAGATAGTGACATAGGAGACTCCTGAACTTGCTTTCTCCTATTGACACACCAAATCTACAGCTACGCATGGAGCAATTCCCTCTGAAAGAAATCTAGAACCTGGCTGAGAGACTCATATCATATGCATCGGGTAAACAAGAAAATACCCACATCAAAATGGTTGGAGAGGCTGAGACACACTCTTGCCATAAACCCCATCCCTAACACAGCAACATGCAATTAGGAGGGAACTTCCAACTCCCAGCTTCTTCCTGAAGAGTGAAAGTTTTGGACCAACATACAGGGCCCCAATTTTTAAAACTTCCACCTGGACGATGGGCCCTCAGAACACCTAGCTCTGAAAGCCAACAGGGCTTTCTTGCATCCATGAGACCCGTAAGACCATAGCGGAAAGAAACAATTCTTGATGGACTCACAAGGCCTTGTTGAGGCTATCCTCCCAGAGCTCAGCACGTAGGGAACAGACCAAAACTCCTACTCCCAGTTTTTCCTTAAAACAGGCCTATTTGTGTACTTCAAAAGCTGCTGCTTAACAGTCAGGCTTCTGCTTTAGCACATATATAGGGGCTGACTGTGAGCCTCCCCACAGACTTGGGAGACCGGGGGTCATGGTGAGGGGCACCACCTCTGCATTTTCCCTCTGGCCTACAATAGGACACCAGTGTCTCCTTAGAGGGAAATTATCACACGTCTGTCACCCTGGTTTTTGCAGCTACTACCAGGGGATGCACCTTGATCACCTGGCTCTGGTGGCCAGTGGGGCTTATGTTCACAGGCCTCATACAACTGTAGCAAACAGATGAGTTCTTAACAAGCTATTCCTCCTGAGCTCAGCACATAGGGGACAGACAGAAAAGCCCATCCTTCAGTCTTTCCCTGAAACTGGCCTACTTCAAAAGCTACTGCCTGAGGTTTTGGCTTCCGATCAGCCTACACCTAGGTCTGAGATCCTCCCCACTGGGATATGGACAGGTTTTGGCATCCGATCAGCCTACACCTAGGTCTGAGATCCTCCCCACTGGGATATGGACAGGTTTTGGCATGCCCTCCACTACTGAGACCTACTAAGAACAAAGAAGGTAGTCTGGACAATCACAATTGTTTGAGAGACAACAAAGAACTTGGACTGAGCTAAGCAATAAATTTCATCTCCTACATGAGACCTTTCTGTCAAGACTGGAAGAGGTGACTGTTTTATCTAATGTGCAGAAGCCAACAAGAGAGTCAAGGAAAATAAAGAAACAGAGAGATATGATACCAATAAAAGAACAAGATAAAACTCCAAAAATAGACTTTAATGAAATGGAGATAAGTGATTTACCCTATAAAGGGTTCAAAATAATGGTCACAAGGATGCTCACTGAGGTCAGGAAAACAATGCATGAACAAAGTGAGAATTTTGACTAAGAGATAGAAAATATAAGAGTGTACCAAACAGAAATCAGAGAGCTGAAGAATACAGTAACTAAAGTGAAAACTTCATTAGAGGAGTTCAACAATAAACTATATCAAGCTGAAGAAAGAATTAGTGAATGCAAAACAGGGCAGTGAAAATAATCCAGAGGAGCAAAAAGAAAAGAGTGACAATAGCTCAAGGGACACGTGGGACAACATAAATAGACCAGTAGTCACTTTATAGGGGTCACAGAAGGAGAGGAGAGAGAGAATGGGGCAGAAAGCTTACTCAAAGAAATAATGGCTGAAAACTTCCCTAACCTGGGGGAAGAAGGAGATGCAGATCCAGGAAGCCTAGAAAGTCCCCAAAAAGAAAAATCCAAAGAGAACCACACCAAGACACATTATAACTAAATTGTCAAAAGTTAAAAACAAGGAGAGAATCTTAAAAGCAGTAAGTGAAAAGCAACTTTTTATATACAAGGGAAAACCCAAAAGACTATCACCAAATTTTTCAGCAGAAACTTTACAGCCCAAAAAAAGTTGTTTTGTATTTTTTTTGCAGTCAAAATATTTATTATTTTCCTTAACTGGGTTAAATGACAATACAAATGTTGTGATCCTGTTTTAAATTTCTCATGTACTATACTTTAAATATTCAAAACTTTGTATAAAACCACACATGACTTAATTTCTTTCACAATGCCTACTATAGAAATCTTGATTTAATTGTATACGTTTTGAAATAAATTCTCTCCTTAACCTTATTATTATAGATTTGAAAAGACTAGCTACAACTGCAACAGTAATATCTATCAGGTCCATACTTATAAACAACACACAAGAAGAAGAAAGGAGAGAACAGACTAGGGAGAGAGAAGAAGAGATGTTCATTTATATTGTTTCCAACTGGTAACAACCAGATCAGAGTATTAGTGTGGTGTGAGTGCTTCTTGAGTCATTAGGAAGATTTTAATGTATTTAAGGGGAATAACCACAGAATAAATTCAAAGTGCTGAAAAAAAAAAAACCCTACCAACCAAGAAGGCTCTACCCAGAAAAGCTGTCATTCAGAATTTAAAACGAGGTAAAGAGTTGTTCAGACAGACAAAAACTGAAGGAGCTCATCTCCACTAGAACAACCTTACAAGAAATGTTAAAGGGACTTCTTCAAGCAGAAACAAAAGGATGCTAAGTAGTGACAGGAAAACATATGAAAGTATAAATCTCACTGCTAAAGGTAAATATGAAGTTGAATTCAAAGTACTCTAATGTGCAATGGTTGTGGGTAAATTATAAATCTAGTATGAAGGTTAAAAGACAATAGTATTAAAAACAACCATAACTACAATAATTTGTTAATGAGTTCACAAGCTAAAAGATGTAAATTGTGACATCAAAACATGAAATGCACTGGGGGAGAGTTAAAATGTAGACCTTGTGTATGCATCTGAAGTTAAGTTGTTATCAGCTTAAAATAAACTATTAGAAACATGTTTTATATAAACTACACGGTAACCACAAAGAAAAACCTATAGTAGGTATACAAAAGGCAAATAGAAAAGAATCTAAGCATACCACTACAGAAAATAATCAATTCACCATGTAAGAGAGCAAGGGAAGAAGAAAGGAAGAAAGGAAATAAAACAGCCAGAAAACAATTGACAAAATGGCAACACATACCTATCAATAATTA
The DNA here is from genome assembly GCF_039906515.1 of Pseudorca crassidens. Classification (NCBI taxonomy): domain Eukaryota; kingdom Metazoa; phylum Chordata; class Mammalia; order Artiodactyla; family Delphinidae; genus Pseudorca; species Pseudorca crassidens. The sequence goes on from NC_090301.1 coordinate 76,809,364, forward strand.
CTTTAAATGTAAATGGGCTATTTCTTCAATCAAAGTACACAGATTTGCTGAATAGATAAAAAATCAAGACCCAGGGCTTCCCTGGTGGCACAGTGGTTGAGAGTCCGCCTGCCGATGCAGGGGATGCGGGTTCGTGCCCCGGTCTGGGAAGATCCCACATGCCACGGAGCGGCTAGGCCTGTGAGCCATGGCTGCTGAGCCTGTGTGTCCAGAGCCTGTGCTCTGCAATGGGAGAGGCCACAACAGTGAGAGATCCGCGTACCACAAAAAAAAGAAATCAAAACCCAAATATATAGTGACTACAAGATACTCATTTCACTTTAAGGACACACATAGACTGAAAGTAAAGGGATGGAAAAAGATATTCTTCCAAATGGAAACCAAAAGAGAGCAGAGATAGCCAAACTTATATCAGTCAAAACAATGCTTTAAATCAAAGACTAATAATAAGCAAAAAAGTCATTATATATTGCTAAAGGGATTAATCCAATAAGAGGACCTAACATTTGTAAATATTTATGCACCCAACATAGACACACCTAGATATATAAAGCAAATACTAACAGACCTAAAGAGAGAAATAGACAATAATACAATACTAGTAGGGGACTTCAATACCCCACTTTAAATGATGGGTACATCATCCAAAAAGAAAAGTAATAAGAAAACATTAGACTTAAACTGCACATTAGACCAGACAGACTTAAGAGATATTTATAAAACATTCCACCCAACACCAGCAGTATACACATTCTTCTCAGGCACACATGGAACATTTTCCATGATAGATCCTATGCCAGGCCATAAAACCAGTCAATTTAAAAAGTAGGAAATCATATTAAGCATTTTTTTCCCAAACACAATGATATGAAACTAGAAATCAATTACTAAAACAAAAGTAGAATATTTACAAATACGTGGAGATTAAACAACATGAACAACCAATAGGTCAAAGAAAAAAATCAAAACAGAGATATCAAAAACTGTCTTAAAAAAAAAAAAAAAACTGTCTTAAGACAAATGAACATGGAAACACAACATACCAAAACTTATGGGATGCAACAAAAGCAGTTCTAAGAGAGAAGTTCATAACAGTAAAGGCCTATATTAAGAAAAAAGAAAGAGCTAAAATTAAAAACCTAACTTCACCCCTCAAGGAACTAGAAAAAGAAGAATAAACAAAGCCCAAAGATAGTATAAAGAAGCACATAAAAAATCAGAGTGGAAATTAATGAAATAGAGGCTGAAAAGACAATAGAAAAGATCATAGAAAAGATCAATGAAACTAAGAGCTCTTTTTTGAAAAAACTGACAAACCTTTAGCTAGATTCACCAAAGCGGGGGAGGGGGAACTAAAATAGATAAAATTAGAAATGAAAGTAGACACACTACAATTTATATCACAGAAATACAAAAAATCATAGATGTTAATATGAAAAAGTATACACCAACAAAGTGGACAATCTAGAAGAAATGGATACATTCCTAGAAACATACGACCTATCAAGATTGAAATCAGAAAGTAATAACAAAAAATCTGAAAAGACAAATTTCCAGTAAGGAGATTGATTTAGTAACCAAAAAACACTGACAAAGAAAACTCCAGGATCAAAATGCCTTCACTGGTGACTTCTACCAAACACTTAAAGAAGAACTAATACCAAATCTTCTCAAACTCTTCTAAAAAACTGAAGAGGAGGGAATACTTCCAAACTCATTTTAATAGGCCAGCATTACCCTGTCCAAAGCCAGAAAAGGATTCCACAAGAAAAGAAAATTATAGGCCAATATCCCTGATGAACACAGATGCAAAAATCCTCAACAAAATATTAGCAGACAAAATTCAACAGCACATTAAAAGGATCATAACATGAACAAGTGGGATTTATTCCAGGGATGCAAGGATGGTTTAATAGCTATAAATCAATCAATGTGATATATCACCATAGGCAATGAAGAATAAAAATCATATGAACATCTCAATAGATGCAGTAAAAGTGTTTGATGAAACTCAATATCCATTCATGATAAAAACTCTCAGCAAAGTGGGTATAGAGGGACATACCTCAACATAATAAAGGCCATATATGACAAGCCTACAGCTAACATCATACTAAACGGTGAAGAGCTGAAAGCTTTTCCTCTCAGAAAAGGAACAAGACAAGGATGCCCACTCTTGCCACTTTGATTCAACATAGTACTGGAAGTTCTAGTCAGAGCAATTAGGCAAGAAAAAAAAATAAAAGGCATCCAACTGGAGAGGAAGAAGTAAAACTGTCTCTATTTGCAGATAACATGATATTACATACAGAAAACCATAAAGACTCCACTAAAAACTACTGGAACTAATAAATGATTTCAGTAAAGTTGCAGGATACAAAATCAATATACAAAATTCAGTTGTGTTTCTATACTCTAACAACTATCAGAAAGAGAAATTAAGAAAATTATCCCATTTACAGTTGCATCAAAAATAATAAAATGTCTAGAAATAAATTTAACCAAGGAGGTGAAAAATCTGTTTATTTAAAACTGTAAGACATTAATAAAAGAAACTGAAGAAGACACAAATAAATGGAAAGATATCCCATGTTCATAACATTATCAAAATGCCCATATTACTCAAAGCAATCTACAGATTCAATGCAATCCCTAACAAAATTCCAAAGGGAGTTTTCACAGAAATTGAAAAAAAATAATCTTAAAGCTTATGGAACCACAAAACACATGAAATAGCTAAAGAAATCTTGAAAAAGAACAAAGCAGGAGGCATCACACTTCCTGATTTCAAATTATGTTATAAAAGTATATAAAAGTTATATAGTAATCAAAACAGTATGATATGGGCATAAAAACAGACACATAGAGTGTTGTATAAAAGGAGAGAAGATTAGCACTGCCCCTGACAAGAATGGCAGAGCCTCTCAGTCCTGACAATATTCATGTGGTTAAGGCATTACCACCTACTTCATGACCTCTAACCACCATTTTTGAAGAAACAAAAACACTAATTTGGAAAGATATACACACAGCAATGTTTATGGCAGCATTATTTACAATAGCCAATATATGGATGCAACCTAAGTTTGTATCAACAGATGAACAGATAAAGAAGATTATATATATAAACACAAACATACACATACATACAATGGAATATTATTCAGCCATAAAAAAGAATAAAATTTTGCCATTTGCAACAACATATCTGGACCTAGAGGATATTATGCTTAGTGAACTGTCATACAGAGAGAGACAAATACTGTATGTTTTCACTTACATGTGGAATCAAAAAATAAAACAAATGAATGAATATAACAAAACAGAAACAGACTCACAGATACAGAGAACAAACTAGTGTTTACCACAGGAAAGAGGGGTGGGAGAAGGAGCTAGAGAGGGGAAGGGGATTAAGAGGTACAAATTACTAGGTCTAAAATAAGATACAATGATGTAATATACAGTGCTGGGAATATAGGTAATATTTTATAACTTTATATGAAGTATAATCTATAAAAATATATCACTATGTTGTACACCTAAAACTAATATAATATTGTAAAAAACTATACTTGAGTTTAAAAAAAACAGACACATAGATCAATGGGAAAAGCCCCCCCAAAAATCCATATATATATACGGTCAATTAATTTTCAACAAAGTAGCCAAGAATATACAATTGGGAAAGAATAATCTCTTCAATAAATGGTGTTGGGAAAACTGGACAGCCACATGCAAAGGAATGTTATTGGATCCTTATCTTACATCATACACAAAATCAACTTAAAATGGATTAAAGACGTGAATATAAGAACTGAAGCCATAAAAATACTAGAAGAAAACAGAGGTAAATTCCTTGTTATCAGTCCTAGCAATGACTTTTTAGGCTTAGACACCAAAAACAGAGATAATAAAATAAAAAAATAAACATATGGGATGACATCAAACTAAAAAACTTCTGCACAACAAAGGAAACCATCAACAAAATGCAAAGGCAACATATGAAATGGGAGAAATATCTGCAAATTATATATCTGGCAAGGGGTTAGTATATAAGAAACTCAGACAACTCAGTAGCAAAAACCCCCAAGCAATCTGATTTAAAACATGGGCAGAGGATTTGAATAAACATTTTTCCAAATAAGACATGCAAATGGCCAACAGGTACATGAAAAGAGCTCAACATCACTAATCATCCCAGAATGCAAATCAAAACCATAAAAAGATATTACCTTATACTTGTAGGAATAGCTATCATCAAAAAGACAAGAGATAGCAAGTGCTGGTTAGGATGTGGAGAAGTGGAAACCCTTGTGCACTGTTGATTGGGATGTAACATGATGCAGCCAGTAGGAAAAACAGTATAGAGGTTACTCAAAAAGTTAAAAATACCACATGATCTAGCAATCCCACTTCTGGGTATATAGCCAAAGGAAATAAAATCACTATCTCAAACAGTTTTCTGCTCCCCCATGTTCATTGCAGTATTATTTACTGTAGTCACAGCATTGAAACAACTATCTATTGATACGTGAATAGATTAAAAAATTATGGTATATATATATATATATATGTATATAATGGAATATTATTCAGCCATAATAAGGAAGGAGTTCTGCCATTTGCAACAATATGGATGGACCTTGAGGGTATTATGTTAAATGAAATAAGTTAGAGATAAACAAATATCATATGATCTCACTTATATGTGGAATCTGAAAAATTAAACTCACAGAAAAAGTGAACAAGCTGATGGTTGCCAGAGGCAGGGGGTAGGTGGGAGAGATGTGTGAAGGTGCTCAAAAAGTACAAAATCCAGTTATAGGATAAATAAGTTCTGGGGATGTAATATATAGCATGGTGACTATAGTTAGCAATATTGTATTGTATATTTGAAGTTTTCTAAGTTTAGATCTTAAAAGTTCTCATTACAAGAAAAACTTGCAAGGTGCGTGAGGTGATAGACATTAATTAAACTTATGTGGTAATTATTTAGCAATATATATGTATATCAAATAATTATGTTGTACAACTTAAACTAATACATTATGTCATTATACCTCAATAAAACCAGAAAAAATAAATTTTTATTTTATTCTTCTCTGTATTGTCTTTTTAAACTCATGGTCCTTTCTGTCCCCTCTCAGTCCTCTTGCATCAGTTGTCCACTTAAGTTTAGATTTTTCTAGCAAAAAACTTACTGCCCATACTCCATTGTCTTGGTTCTATTACCTGGTGTATCAGTGGGTATGTTGGAGTCCCTCAGCTAAAGCTGAGTTTCTAGGTGGGCCTATGGATTATCCACTCAGTTCTCCAATGAGAACTGGAAACAAGATGGTGTGGCTTATCTCTAGCAGCACTTATTTTGGTCAAATGAATTTGTTTGCTGCTAGAAAGCATTTGTTCAAGTTAACTATTCCAGAAATTTCTCTGTAACCATGAAATTTTCTACAAAATGAAAACTTACAGACAACTCAGGTACTCTGTAAAGATGGCTTACTTTGCAAAAAACTGTTAGGATTCACCTAAATGGTTCATTTTACCGCCCATTCTGTGTTTCATGTGACTATGACACTTTGTTTCCCTGAAGAGATGAGAAAATACCCAAACTTCAATTTGAGTGTCTGAGCTAAGCTAAAATTCATGGGAGTTTTCCCTGGGTGCTCTAGATAGGATGCTTTCCCTATCTCAAGAAATCACAAAGATGGAGGTAGGTTACAATTCACTTAAAGTCAATGAATTACGTAAAATCCTGTGAAGAATAAACAGGAAAGCATCAGTGCCGTTCTACGCCTTGTCTCAAAGTATACTCTGCATCATCTCTGTATCATGCCTTATAGATCATTTTTAACATGTGTTTATTTTATAAATTAAAAATAAAAAATTATTCAAAATAACATTACAGTCAGAACAGTAGCATATTCCCTCCCCGTATTGTTCCTCTGAAAGACGTATGACTTTCTGTATCTGATTGACCTCACTTCTATTGATGCCTTAACAGTATGTTTCATAATCATTTTAATTGTAAATAGAAAGCCATAAGACTTGGAAGCCTATATTAGCAAATAAAAATTTGGAATTCTGTGCTAGAAAAAAAAATTTTCCATGTCTTTTTGTTTTTAAAGCCAGAATACTCATGGGCAAAGCCCCTTTGATGTCCTGGTTAGATTTTCCAATAAATATGGGGTCAACCACACCCAGGATAGATCTTAATCCCTAGATCAGGGAGAGAGGCACAAAAATCCATCACCTAACAGGGAGGTTATGTTTTCCCATGCCATGAGCTAAAACCTCTGGGAAAGCTGCAGTTTTCCTGCTTCCCTCTCAATACAAACCAATATGCCTAAGAGACCCTAGGAGACAGTAGAACCTTAAGGCTAAGGTTGTTCCTTGAGACTGACTAGAATTTATTAGCCAGATAACTAGCACAGCCAAGGCTTTTGTTCATTGTCTGATTTAATTGTCATGTTAGCAATGAAAACTTTATCATGTAAGTGCTCATAGCATTTACGTCTATTTTATGGTCTCCTGTGAAACTCCATTTTAAATTGCAGGTGACTGCCAATAATTCCAGGAGTAATGTCCATGTGTTTCACACACCTGATCAATCTTAGCATTTGTGAGTTTAACTCTATAAAATATTACTTACTGACCATTGCAACAGACCATATATACTGCTCTGCTGACTTACAGTCCCTGTATCTCTACTATCCACAGACGAAATGGTTCTAATCCCCTGGGATGAAATCACCTTTTGTTCTCATCCTGTGTCTTCTGGCTAGGTTTAAACAGCTAAAGCTATTGCCTTTGTGTCTTCAGAATCGTTAAGTCTTTATTTCCACTCTGACAGGTCTACCGTCAATGTTGCTGAGAATCAGTCTTCTTCATACACTTCATTTTCCCTTCGTGAATTTTCAGCTGGAGAAGAGGTTTGATCTAACAAGCGATGCATTGTTTTCTGCTCTGGGTAATTTAACTTCCTCATCGTCTAATGTTATCAAATCTAGGCTGCTATTAAAATCACTCTATGCCAAATGTGTTTTCTTAGTGTTGACATTACAGCTTATGAATTTAAATTTTAGGTCATACAGTGGAATAAGACTTAAGATTAAAATTAGTTTTGTATATACTATTTTCCTGGAGATGAAATTAAACTATAACAATCTAACATGAAACTAAAAATGTTTTATTGACTCAGTTATGGATCTAACCTTGAGGTTTAACCTCAAGAACTGACATAAAAATCATTTATTACATATATTGGTGTTGTGATAAATGTGCAAAGAGAACTATTTTAAAGCCAGGCTCCCTTAGGAATTTAGAGTTTAAAACATTAAAAAAAGACTCTAAGGACATATCAATACTTAGAAAATAATATGCATGTGTGTAAAATTGCATATAAATGTATGCACAGAAATATATTTTGATTATATTTTCCTTGAATAAAAGTCTTTTATATGTGCTTATATGTGAATATATATGTATGTATGTTTATAAATATACATACAGAGATGGACTGTCACAATCTTTAGAGAATAGAGTAAATTTCAGTCAATATACATTTGTTGAGTATATTTAAGTAAAATCTTTCAGTCAGACACAGGAACACAATATTTTATATTTAAGACATTGTGACTTTTTAAAAAATATTTTGTCCATTACAAGGATGCAGTCTTTTATGAAAGAAATGTTGTGTTTGAAATAGTTAGTGGCCTAAAGCCACCAGTCCAATTTTGTCCAAGACTGTGATTAAAACAAGAGCATCTTTTGCAAATATATATTTATATATACATATATACACATATACATATATATGTGAGTGTGTGTGTGTATATATACATATAAGTATATATAAATAAATAAATATTTATATATATGTGTGTATATATAGAGAGAGAGAGAAAGAGAGAGGGAGAGGTTGTAGTACCCAACAAAGAAAATTGAGGAAAGGAGTACAAAAAAAGCAAGTTTTTCTTTTTTTTAATGTCTTCAAAGGCTTAATATGAATATTTATATATTTCTTAATTTTTTTTCTCCTTCAGATAAAGGAAGTAGCTATTCTGTGAGTTAGAAAGGCAAATTAAATGAAATTAGATAACTGACTGGAAGAATAGTGATAAGGAAACAGACCGTGTCTGAGAAAGACAGGATGTTTGGCTTCTAAAAGATAAGCAATCCAGCAACGCTTTGACACCATGGCCTTAAAATTTTGACACATTACTAGCTAAGGTTTTTTTTGTTGCAATCTACAATTTAGGATAAGTCAAAAAAAAGTTTAAGTAACAATGGGAAAGGTAATGGCATGTGCCTAGAACATGTCTTTCTTTTAAAAGTTCCTCTAGAAATGTCATGTCAAAATACATCACTGCAATACAGTGGGGCAAAGATGGTGTATTTAATAAATAGTTCTGGGGCAATTAATATCCATATGAGGGGTGTGGAAATATCTTGACTTTCTACCTCATACCATTCACAAAAAGTAAATACAAAATGGTTTTCAGATGTAAATTTGGGAAGTAAATCAATGAAACATTTAGAGAAAAACAGGGAACATCTTTTGAAACTTACAGTAAACAAAGATTTCTTAAATAGGATATAAACACACCAACAATGACAAAAAAATTGATAAACTTAACTATGTTAAAATTAATTACTCTTGCTTATCAAAAAAGACCACTAAGGATGAAAAGGCAACCACAGAGAGTGGGAGAAGACATTTATGCCATGTATATTCAACAAAAGACTCATATAAAATTACATAAAGAACTCAAAATCGAAAAACAAACAAAAAAGGCAACGAAACATAAAAATGTAAAAAATCTGAAGCAAATTAAAAGATTATATTCAACTATTTAATAAACATAGAAAAAGCTGCTCAGCTCACCAGTCATCAAAGAAATAAAAGCTAAAACCCAAAACAACATCAGTACACAGGCTCCAGAATGGCTAAAATAATAAAAACAGAAAATAAGTGTTGACAAGGACACAGAAAATCTCAGACTCTCAAGCACTGCTTATTTGTCAGCTTCCCCTAAAACTGACATGAGCATAAGCTATGGCCCAGAATTCCACTCCACTTGACAGAAATACATTTACATATTTTCTAAAAAAACACGCACTGAAGTGTTCATAGCAGCACTATTCACAATAGCCCTAAGTCAGAAACTACCCAAATGCTCATCAATATAAATGAATTCTGGCACATTTGGCAAATGAAACACTACACAACAATGAGAATAAATAAACTATAACCACGTTTCAATATTATAGGTGAATTTCAAATGATGCTGAGAGAAAAAAATTAGACTCAAAAGAATACATATATTAATAAGGAAAATTTATTCTATTAATATATAATATAAAATATGTAATAAAGAATATTTATTATTATACATTTATTTTTATATTAGATTAAGGGCTAGTTTTATGTTGTGAGATATATCTTGTTAATAAAAGCCTTGATAAAATATTTAAATTTTAATATATAAAATAGCATATTCAAAGAAACAAATGATGATTTGGCCTCATGACATAAATTAATCTATGTTTGAGATTTGAAGTTCAAAGTTAAAAAACTTTCCCCTCATGAGACTAAACCCAAAATTAGAATTTCAGGCCCAATTTATCATTTGAAAATTTCCTTAGGTGCAGTTAGAAATAACAGAAATCACCTGGCTAGAACAAGTGGCAACAATTCAATGGAAGCCTTACGGAAGCTGAAGCGTTTCTCTGTCCTGCATTCCTCAGATGCCCAAATCAAATGCTAATTAAGCTCTGTGACCTACATGCTCGCCCTGCCACAGATTCTGGAATCAAATGTAGGGAGATCTTTAAAGAATCTTATCCAGGAATTCAGTAGTTTGATAATGTCAGTCTTGTAGTTCTCGATATTTCTCTAGACTAGCATTATTTGTTTTTTATAATTCGTTCTTTCTTTTATATAACATGTTTTTATAACCAGCTCTTGCCTTTTCCTTGTTAAGCAGTTCTTGCCTAGTAACCCAGTTCCTGTTCATTGGTTTCTGCTTTGAGTGATCCATCCAGGAGTGTCCTGCTTGATGTCCTGCCTCCCATCACAGCACTTTCTAGACAGAAGTCTCACTGTGCTTCTCTTTTTCCTGTGGCCTGCATGGTTCTCACTGGATTTGCTTGGTGCTGATAGCCAGTGTGTTCCTGGACAATGAACCGTTGCCTATTTCCAAGCTTTACCAAAACCCTGCTTTGCCTGCAAGCCAGGACATTCACCTGTTCCTCCTCACCCAGACCTCTGTGGACTTTTACCAATGCTAGTTTCCAAACCTCTTTTTCAGCCATCTCACCTCACCTGGGAAGGTATCCTAAGGTAGCCATAAGCCTGGCATGCATTATGCTTCCTCCCTCTAGAATCCCTCACAGTGCTGATCTCCGAGGGGCACGACAAGCCCAGTGGATCTTTCTCACCTCTGAGCTGCAACTGCTTCAACCAGGCCTTTGTGAAAACTGCAGCAAGAAGGTGGCAGAAATTAAGAACAGAATATTTTTATTTTTGACTCAGTCAGACTCAGGATGTGACAAGACAAAAAACAGCCTGGAATTCTCCATCCTTAACAATGTTTACCAAATCCTGCCCCACTTGGGCATGCATCAGAGCATTGAGAGGGAACTGAAAGACAGGAAAGGCTGAGAAAACAAAAGAAGATGCAAGAAACAAAAAGAAGAGTATGAGATAAAAGGAAGAATATGTCAGAGCAATTTGTGCACTTGCTTATTCAGCTGTTACTTTGAAGTCTCCTTTGTATTGAGTTGGTCAAAAAGTTCATTCGAATTTTTCCATAATGTCGTATGGAAAAACCCGAACGAACTTTTTAGCCAACTCAATAGAGGACATTACTGCTATAGCCTCTTTCTCCACTATTTGCTTATTCTGGCTTTGCCCTGTTTAATCAATCACTGGGTGTCCATTCCACTTTGCATTTTTTCTTTAACTATGAAGAGCAGACTTTAGTTGTCCTAGACCTTGACTTATCCTCAGACCTAACCACATGACTTTGGAAATATCACTAACTCTTGCTGGTTTCCTCATTTAAAAATGGCTTGTTTGGATTAGATCAGCAGCTCTTTTTATTTAGGAGAGTAAATTTCCTTTTATTTGCTAAAGTCATAAAGTTCATGAGAATAATTAGGGTGCGTCCCTGACTTAGTCGGAGTGAAATGAGGGACAGAGGACTGACTGCTAGAACCATGGTGAGTACTCCAGATTCCAGAGCCAGATAAAGAGAGTTTGAATCCTTGCTTTCCCATTTACTCACCATGATAGTCAGACATAGATTCAAGCAGCCTCAGTTTCCTCATCTATGAAACACAGATAATATTAGGGTTGACTCCACTGGGTTATGACTCAGAACATAAAAGGCACTCAATAAATATTTGCCACTACAAATTTTTATTTTGAGATCTACTAGTCTAACTAGAAAAGTTTCAGAATAATGCTAAGAACAGTGAAGTACAAATAAATCAGGACACAGTTTCAAATCCTACTTTGGCTACTTGGCCACTGTGGTACCTTGGATGAGTGACTTAACCTGACACTTCCTCCTCTATGAAATGTGATTAGAATAGAAACTTCTAAGGTATCTTCCAATTCTACGTGCTATAATTACCTAGCCTGTTATTTTGGAAAAAGTCTTTAAATATTTGTGGGGCTCAGTAGGGACTGAATCTTACCTTACTGTAGTTCAGCACCAAGACTTATCATAAGAACTCCAGGAACCCATATTATAATAAACATATTTTCCAAATAAAGAATTCTGTTTTAAAATATTATTTACCATGATATGTTGAAGTTTATATTTATCATGCTTTTCTTTCTGCCAGGTTTACTAAATAATTTTGTTTAAAATAACAAAAGAAGTATTTTATTATTAAAGATGTACTGAATAAACTTTGAAACCATATAATCAAGGGGCATAAAAAAGGCAGAAATAAAACTATATTAAAAGCGTCAGTACAATATAGTTGCATGTATTTCACTATACATTTTTTACCTACCAGTCTTTATTTTGAATTTGTATTTTCTTCTCAGTTGTTTTTGCCTAAAATAATTAATAAACCTTGTAGAGAAGAAATTTTCATTAGAAGTCATAAGGGAATTGAATGTCAAGTAACTTCAGATTAAATTATGTGTGCATATGTATAAAGGTGTATGTATATGTATGTGTATGTGCATATTTGGTTATGCACAAGATGTATTAGAGAGGTATTATATATATTATAGAGATATAAATCCATGCTCTTATCTACACACACACACACACAATTTTTAGGCCCTAAAACTTGCTAAAAAATAATCTGCAAGCAAAGAGATAGTACACACAAGATATGCCAACCACTAAGAAAAAAACATATCTGCCTAGTAATTAATGTAATTCTGAAAGTTCACTATCATTTTCTAATGTATTTGAAGAAAAGCCACTGGATTTGAGAGGTTCTAACCCTTAGTGAGATCACATAGTCAAAACATCCATGTCAGTGTATATTTCCTTTCTCCTCTCTCTTTTCCCTTCTCTCCTCCCTTCACTTTTTCTCTTCGTAATGCTCTGTGTATTTGTTTTCTACTGATGGACAACAAATTACCAAAAACTTAGCACTTTAAAACAACACACATCTTTTATCTCACAGCTTCTGTAGGTCAGGAGTCAAGGCATGACAGCTTAGGTAGGTCCACTGCTCAGGCTTTCACAGGTTCTCAACTGAAAGATCAACTAGATAAGAATCTGCATCCAAGCACCAGCTGTTAGAAGAATGCATTTCCTTGTGGCTATTGGAAGACACCCTCATGCCCTAAATGCTGCCCACAGGTCCCTGCTGTGGGGCCCTCTCCATAGGCAGTTCACCACCTAACTGTTTATTTCGTCAAGGCCATCAGAAGAATCTCTGGCCAAATTCTGCTAATACAGAATCTTATACAACACAAACATAACCATAGGAGAAACTTTCCAACACCTTTGCAATATAATATAACCTAATCAAGGGAATGCCCTTTGGCAGAAGGATGTGATTCATTGAGAGTCCACTTAGGGTGTGTTTGCCACACTGTATGATAGTAATTTGCTAAGAATTCTTTTCCAAAGATCACTAGTAACCCACACTGCTGAACTTCAGCCTTAGAATAGGGTCCACTGAGTTTTTTTTAAATCAGAAACAATGTTTTTAACTTCAAAAAGGAAACTAATGCTAATATGTTGACCGCACTTGACCTTTATCTCCACAGGGTCATTTAAATATTTACACCTACTGTATTCACAAGTTTGATTGACAAGCACTTTATAAAATATTTATGCTGTCAAAAAACAGCATGGATCTCATGAGAATATTGCTTTTTGGTTTAAAATTTATACTGAAAAGTTGTTCTGTATAATGACAATGAAGATATACTTCACTTCTTTTAAAAGCCAAGATGAATATTATTTTAGTACAGTATTAGTATTTGCAGAAAGTTGTGAAAATGGAGAGGATAGAGAATTGAGAGTGCAGACAGTGTGTAAAAAGGAGATTTATTAGTGTAGTCTTCAAATCTCCTCAATCTTTTCATAAAACAAATAATCAGAGTAGTGAAAAGAAAAAAAAATCCATAAACATCTGGAAAAAATCTAGTGACAAAATATCCCTATCAACTTTTGAGAATAAAAATTGGTGGTGTCAAACCATCACCTGTAGCATGATCTGTACAGGACAAAGAAAGTACAGAGAAAGGGAGCTCCTGTGGTACTAAGAGCTCAGAAACAATAAGTAAGCCAAAAGATTCACGTGCAAAAAGAAAGAACTCTCTCTTTCTGGAATCCTTAGCCATTCAGAGCTAAGAATATTCATGAAAGTTGGATAAGGATACACTGGCTCCAATTTGAGAGTGAGTTCCAAAACAAGGAAAATATCAGAAGGTGCTAGTTAAGTGCGCCCATGAAGGAGTTTGGAATTATTGAACAAAAACTCTCTTATGGAAGAACAGAGACCCAAGGGGGTTAAAAAATTTCTGTGACTAGATGGAAAATTGAGTGAGGCAAAAATCTTAGGCATAAAGGAGCAAGAAGTTTCAGATTCTGAGTAGTAGATGGGAAAAGGTCCTAAGGAGGTAGTTCTTAGAACTGTGGACATGGCCACACAAAGAAGACATATTTTTAATGCTTTATGATGAAAGAGGGCTATCAAGAAATAAAGCTACCCTGACCCACACACCATCACAGAAACATCCCTCTAAAGTACAAGAAAACTCATGTCAATTAACATGAATAACAGAAATGGATTATGATCAAACTTTATACAAAGATGTTGAAAGAAAAAAAGGAAAGAAAATGAACTTACTATAAATACACAAACATGAAGGAAGGTTCACTAAAAAGTCCGACTACAAATCAGAAGTAAATCATGTAAATTAAGAAAACTCTAATGTGCTTAACTGAAAGTACAAATTCAAAAATCTCAAAAATGAGATTATAAAACAAGAGGAGGATTTGAAAATAGAGTTTTCAGAGCTAAGTACAAAATTAGAACAAAAAAGAAAGAAGTATTTTTTTCAGTAAGGAATGCTCAACTAGAATAAACTTGAATGAATACCATGGAAGGTAAAGTAAGGAAAACAAAAGATAAAAAGGAGGAAAAATAACAAACAGAAATTATATATATGTATGTATGGATGGTTAGATAAAGAATACAAGAAAAGAAGATGTCATATAGATATAATAGGTGATTCTAAGAAGGAAAAAATATCACAAATACTAATAATTCATATAATCTTGAACAATAAAAGGCTTGAACCTACATATTTACAAGGGTACGTCGTGCAGTTGGGAAAATTATTGGTGAATGGTCACTACTGAGACAACTGCTAGTAAAGCTATTGGGTTTAAAGTTAAAGAAAGAATTCTTGAGCATATAGGCAAAAAGACCAAATCATGTATAAGGGAAAGATAATGAGATTGGCAACAGACATCATCAGCAACACTTCATAACATAAGACAATGGAGATATAAATACTCAAGGAAAAAGTATGGGCTCAGGTCTTAAATGGAGCCAAACTCATTTTAAATAATACTGTTATAAATTTGCAAAAGGACAAGGGAATATTGATCCCATGATCCATTCCTGAGAATGTATTAGAGAAGGAGCCCACCATGAATTTAGGGGAAGTTTTAGCATTTTCACTGCAAAATTATGACTAAAATAAATTGAATATATGTAACTGTAAAGCTAACAGCAATCAATAGGGATAATATGACAAAGAGAGTATAGATATGTTTTCTGACAAAAGAAATGTATTACAGCGGAAACAGTGGGTAAGAAAAGCAGTGTATGGAATATACAAGTTTGCTGGCTCACAGGATGTGAATTTGTGTTAGAGGCTATCATATCTAATCAATTCTGGGGAAAAGGGAGAGAAGAATGAAGAGGAATTTACTCACTAATTCCATTATTGTTACATTATTATGTAAGTGGTAGATTGGTAAAATAATGGACTAAGTGTATATATTAAGGTAACTATTAAGGAAAAACACAAGCCATCAGTACACACTGAATAAAGGGCATAGTACCTCCAACTTAATTACAAATGGTTCAGTAAAAATATATATACATATGCCCTGTGTGTGCACCCACATGTGTGTGTGCACACACACACACATATATACATATTAATATGTATGTATGGAGAGGGAGAGAAAGGGGAAGAATGACAAACAAAGGGGCAAAAGTGTAAAAAATTGATGAATACTGATAAAGGGAAAATAGGAGTCTCTTATACAATGACCAAAATATTATTGTTCTATATGTTTGATACAAAATTTGGAAATTTAATACAATACATATTAATAGATCTAAGAAAAACATAATTTACTAAATTAATAGTTAAAAGAAATTTCCTAAATATAATAAAATCTGTATTACTCCAATTCAAAAGCTAACACTTAATCAAGTTAACACTTGTCACAAGACAAGTGACCTAGCATCTTCAGTTGTATTTCACATTAAATTGGAGTTATTATCTAACCCGGTTGGGGTGTGTGTGTTTATCTCATAAGAATCTAGAAGATTACATGCAGAAGTTATTGTATTACAAAAAAACAAAACCCAAAGAATCAATTAGAATCTACTACAAACCATAAAAGAGTTAAGTAACGTGCCAGGATATAAAATTAACGTTCCTAAAGCAATAGCCTTAGTATTTACAAACAATAGCAATAACCACTTTCAAGACATAATGGAAAGAAAGGCTCTATTTAAGATAAAATAATGATGATTATTATGTATTTAGGTAGAAACTTTCAAAAGTGCAGTAAAGATATGAGAAAAAATATACTCATCAAAGAAGCAAAGGATACATGATCAAATGGAAATGTATATCTTATTCTTGAGTATGAAAATTCAACTTCATAAAGGTGTCAATTCTAAGTTAATTGTGTAAATATAATCAACACCCCACCAAATACTATGACATTGTTCTTTGGAAAAAGTCAAGTTGATTATAAAGTTCATAAAAGGAATAAATAAGCAAAGTCAGCAAAGGAAATCCTGAAAAAGTATGCAGTGAAGGAATTTTACACCTAATATTACAACACTTCAAAGCCTCCAGAATTAAAGCAGCATGGTGTTATTTTACTAATAAACTGAAAGACCAATGAAAATAAATAGAATATGCAAAACAAGATCAGATATGTATAGAATTTAGTAATGATAAAAGTGTCATCTCAAGTCAATGGGAGATCAATTTTTAATGAATGGTATTGGGACAAATGGATAAGAATATGGAAATTAATAAAATTTTATCTATTCCACATATAGTGTACTAGATAAATTCCAAATGAATCAGAAATTTCAAAATAAAAAATAAAATTATAAAACTACTAGAAAACCTGAGTGAATTTGTTTTTTAACCTGGGAGAGGAAAATATTTTCATTTCTGTCTATCTACCTACCTATCTATTTATCTGTCATTCATCTATCCATCCATTCATTCACCCACCTACCCACCCACCCACCCAGCATTCAAGGACTTAGATACTAAAAAAAAAACAGAGACGTATAAACCTTGTAAATGTACATTTGAATATAAAACCTCATATACACTCAAAAATTTTCCCTTAATATATTTACATTGTCCAGCTCTGTCCATTGAGAAAGTCTAAAAGCAGTATCAACTCACCAGCAAAGGATACCTTCAAGGCCCAGATTGTGGTTTCTAAATATTGTTTCTCATTAAAAGGAAATAGTGCTCTTTGGGAGAAATAGCTGATACCAGGTCTGGGGTGGGAAATGTAGAAAATGATCCCAGGGTACCATGTCTAAACATTGTAGGAGCCAACTTGATGGGATCCCACTGGTCTAAGATACATGTGATTGAGCATCAGACAGTATAAAAAATGCAATGGACTGAAACACCTGATACAGTAAAACCTGTAAGAAATAATATCTTTAAAACTGATTAGATATAATAAAACTTGTTAGAATATATCTTATTAGCTTCAAAATTGATCTTTTTAAGAAAAGAGAAAAATTAAAAATCTCCTAGCCAAATAAAGTAAGTTCTTTGGAGAAGTTACAGCTCGTAAATGCAGATAAAATGATAAAATTAGAACATCACCATTTTGCAAACTAATTAAATACTGTATATGGGCAATAATCAAGGATTTTAATTACCAGGTAAAAAATTGCTGTGAAAGAGTCAAGCTTTTACTACTTAACTATAAGCATTAATGAAAGTGAAGCCTTCTAAGGTGATGCATTTAGAAGTACAGAGCACAACGTATGTCTTGTCATAACTGAATCTGAATCTATCTCTCTATATATTACTATGATTTTACAAGAAATACAGGGCATAGCAAGACAAGGTAAATGATATCCCAAAGAAACAATCAGCCAAAGTCAGGGTATAGGACATTCCACAAGATAAAAGACTCAATTTCTTCAACTAAACTGTGGCATGGAGGAAAAAAGGAGGGGAGATTGTTAGAGCACAGGACACTTAAGAGACATAAAAATGAAAAGCAATGTGGTATCTTGCTTGGATCCATATTCAAACAAACTGTAAAAAGACATCTTTAAGACAATTAGGAAAATTTCAACACAAATTAGGTATTAACTAGCATTAGGGAATTATCGTTAATTTCGTTAGCTGTAATAATGCTGGTTATATTACAAAAATAAATGCCTTTATTCACTAGCGATGCATACGCATATATTTAAGGGTGAGTTTGCATAATGCTTGGGATTTGCCTTAATACAGTCCTGAAAACAAAGTAATACATGTAGGGTTTTCAGAGTTGCTAATATTCATTTTTATCACCACCAAAATATAATGAAATTTCTACATGCCAAAATATCCACCTTCTCAGACAGACTACCATATCTTGTTATAATTGTCCAGTGTTCCTGATGTTTTAGTTATCTGTATTGATGAAATTTCCACTGTGTTCAAAACACTGCATTTGTCAGTTGGAAAAGAAATGAAAGTGAAATTGATGATCACTTGACCTGTAAGATTTTATGATTTTTCAGTGGAGTTGTAACACATACTTTGAGAAATATGCGACCAATATATTTTAACAGAAGGTATCCACGTACAGGAATACTGTAGAATTATTTCCCATTGGGGGAGGGTCACTGCCTGAAGGCAGTTGATTTTTCCTACACCTGTTTTAGGATTATTGTTAAAAACAATAGAACTTGGTGTGGATTTACAAATGTCAACCTACAAACAAACTTGGGAAGGGGAAGACAGCAGAGCTCAATTTGCTACTTAAAGTACAAACCACTGTTGGAAACCACAGTAAGGAGGTCAGCACTGGATGGTTACGATGCCATCTCTAAGATATGTGGGCTGCAGCTGAAGGTGCTATTGCAAATAACAGAACAACTCTTCCTACACTGCCGCTGGCTGTTCTCAGAGAACCCCAGTTAGGTCTATCTGCAAACTCTGCCCACTGAGGATATATGGAGTTGCCTTAGGCTCAAGCAGAGCAGTGGAAAATAACAGCATCCCCTAACAGTAAAGGCCTGAGAAGCTCAGCTGCTTGTTAGGTGTTCCTACAGTCTTTCTAAGTTGAAAGTCTTTCTAATCACTGGTTGTACTGAGCATTAGATTATACTTTATTTAAACATACGCTCACTCAAAAATACTTATGATGCATGTAATCTCTGAGCAAAAGCAGAAAAACTCTGCTCTGCCGGAGCTTCCAGCAAAGTGAAAGAGACATGCTTTCACCAAATCATCACACTGATGAGCACATACAAACTGTGATAAGAAAAGACATATTTCTTCATAAGTGTATATCAAAGGAATCCTTTTCTAGACTGGGCAGTTTCAGGAAAGGTTTTCGTAGGGAATGACACTTAACTGAGGCTTGAAAGAAGAGTGTGCTCTGGGCAAGGTTAGTATAGCAGAAACTTTCGAGGCAGAAGGGACTGAAGGAGTGAAGTCGCTGCTACAGGAGGCCAGATGGGCTACCGTGCAAAGAGCTAAGAGGAGAATGATGAAGTTTGAGGATGAGGTAAGCCTAACTTTACAGAACGCTGGAGCCATGTTAAGGAGTTCGAATTTTATTTTAAGAGTAGTGGGAAGTCATAGAAGGGTATTGAGCAGTGGGGTAATAAGATCAGATTTATATTTTAAGAAGATTACTCTAGTTTCAGTGTAGAGAACTGGATTGAGTGAAAGCTGAATAAATGAAAAGATTGTAAATGGGTGTCACAAAAGTCCAAGCAAGAGATTATAGACAATGAAACAAAGTTGGTGGCAGTGGAGGTGAAGAGAAGGCTGAAAAGACATGTTAAGAAGGTGTAACTGACAGGCCTTGGTAAGGCATCAGACAGGGGAAAGTAGGAGGGAAGTGAGGTAAGGCAGAGGGAGTCATCAAGGAAACCCGTAGTTGTCTTTATTTTTCTTTTCTATTCTATTATTTTTCTTTTCTTTTCTATTTATCAGAGGATAGTTAATATAGTTTCCTGCGCTATACAGTAGGAACTGGTTGTTTATCCATTCTATATATAATAGTTTGCATCTACTAACCCCAAACTCCCAATCTATTCCACCCCCACCTCCTCCCCCTTGGCAACCACAAGTCTGTTCTCTATGTCTGTGAGCCTGCTTCTGTGTCATAGATAAGTTCATTTGCGTCGTATTTTAGATTACACATATAAGTTTTTGACTTACTTCACTTAGTATGATAATCTCTAGGTCTATCCATGTTGCTGCAAATAGCATTATTTCATTTCTTTTTATGGCTGAGTAATATTCCATTGTATATATGTACCACATCTTCTTTGTTTATCTGTCAATGGACATTAAGGTTGTTTCCATTTCTTGGCTATTGGAAATAGTGCTGCTAGTGAACATAGGGGTGCATATATCTTTTCAGATTATAGGTTTTTCTGGATATACACCCAGGAGTGGTCTTGCTGGATCAAATGGAAACTATATATTTTTAGTTTTTTGAGGAACCTCCATACTGTTCTCCATAGTGGCTGTATCGATTTACATTCCTACCATCAGTGTAGGGGGGTTCCCTTTTCTCCACATCGTCTCCAGCATTTGTTATTTGTAGACTTTTTAATGATGTCTTGTTTGTTCAGCTGAATGGGTGGGAGCCAATTTTGGAGATAAGGAACATTTGGAGAAAACTAGATTTAGAGAGGTTTGGTCTGAGATATGTTGAATATAGGACATCTTACTGGAAATGTCAAATGGGCAAGTGGATATAAAAATACGTAGCTCAAAAAAAGGTCTAGAAATTTGAGTGCCATTAGCCAAATGGTAAGTGAGGCCAGAGGCATAAATGAGATTTCCTAAAGGGAGGGAGTAGAGGAGGCCTTCAATGAGCTGAATCAAGCCAACAGAGAGGGTTAATTATTTAATTTTTTAAATTGTTTGAATTTTACCAGCCAAATGTTTTAAATTTTTCTGAATTTAATAGTATTTAGATATTGCATGAATTTTCCAGTTCAACAATTTTCCCTCTCTTCTGCCATTTTAACACATTTGCAATACCTGCTGGCTTTGAAGTCATTTGGATTTTCACTATATGGCTTGAGAAAGAAAAGGATGTAGGATAGTCTTGAGCAATTTCATTATATATTGAACGTTTGGGTAGAGACAGATGAAGCCTGCAAAGGAGATTAAGAAAATGGCTGAAGTGGGAAGGGTTAGCCAAGAAATCTTTTTTAGAAGTATTATATCTTCATAAAAAATTTATAAAATTATATTATTAACATGGTATTTTTACTTAAAGATGTATTTTATAGTATCTGAACTGTGATCATTTATGTACTATAAATATTCATTTTAAATTTCATATGATTTTTTTTCTGATGTGCAAAGGATATAAAATGTATAGTCTAATAGGGAAGCAGACATTTAAATGATGTACAATTTTTAAAAAATTTAAACTGCATCTTACTGTCATTTTTTCTAATTAGAATAATCTAAACTTTAAATATAATAGAAATTGTTTCATTAGGATATCATATATAATTCTTTATTCCAGCATAGTCTAATTTAAAAAAACTGGAAAGTCATTATAGAATTTCAAGCATCACCATCTATGAAAAGAGAATAATGGATAAAAAATATTGGAAATGTGTGGAAGCACTTGACTGAAAAAAGTTATTTCACTATAATTATAGAAAGAGATATTAGAATGACAGAGAATCATCATCCATCTGCAATCTTTATAATAAAAATTTATAGTGGCATTTGTCCTTTCACAATAAATTTATTTTCCCCAGCTTTAGGCAAACGCATTATGCTGTGTTTAATGCAATGAATTAATGAATATTCAAATTAGTTATATGCTAATAATAATCTTCTTATGTAATAGTCATTTTTCTCCTTTTTTTTTTTTTTGCGGTATGCGGGCCTCTCACTGTTGTGGCCTCTCCCGTTGCGGAGCACAGGCTCCGGACGCGCAGGCTCAGCGGCCATGGCTCACGGGCTCAGCCGCTCCGCGGCATGTGGGATCTTCCCGGACCGGGGCATGAACCCGTGTCCCCTGCATCGGCAGGCGGACTCTCAACCACTGCGCCAACAGGGAAGCCCTATGAGTTTATTTTTTAAGAGCCTACCTATATGTGAGATCATGCATTATCTGTCTTTCTCTGATTTATTTCACTTAGCATTGTGCCCTCAAGGTTTATCTATGTTGTTGCAAATGGCAGGATTTCCTTCTTTTTACTGCTGAATAATATTCCATTGTATATATATGCCATATTTTCTTTATCTATTCACCCATCCATGGACACTTAGGTTGTTTCCATGTATTGGCTATTGTAAATAATGCTGCAATAAACATGGGGGTGCAGATATCTCTTCGAGATAGTGATTTTATTTCCCTTGGATATATACCCAGAAGTGCGATTGCTGAATCATACAGTAGTTCTATTTTTAATCTTTTGTGTACCCTCATACTGTTTTTCTTGGTGGCTATACCAATTTACATTCCCACTAATAGCCTACAAGAATTCTCATTTATTTCATCTTCACCAGCACTTGTCTCTTATTTTTTTGACAATAGCCATCCTACCAGATGTGAGGTGATATCCCATTGTGGTTTTGATTTGTATTTCCCTGAGGGTTAAGTGATGTTGAACACCTTGTCATGTACCTGTTGGCCACTTGTATATCTTCTCTGGAAAAAAAAAGTACGTTCAGGTCCTTTGCCCATCTTTTAAATCAGGATATATGTTTCTTTTTCTTTCTTTTTTTTTTTTTGTTTTGCTATTGAGTTGTATGGATTCCTTATATATTTTGAATATTAACCCCTTATCAGATATATGGTTTGCAAATATTTCTCCTATTCTGTAGGTTGTCTTTTCATTTTGTTGATTGTTTCTGTTGCTGTGCAGAATCTGTTGGTTTGATGCAGTCCTACATGTTTATTCTTGTATTTGTTGCTTGTACTTTTGGGGTCATACCCCAAAAGTCATTGCCAAGACTGATGTCAAGGAGCTTTTTCCTACGATTTCTTCTTGAAGTTTTAGTTTCAGGTTTTATATTTAATCCATTTTGAGTCATTTTTTGTGAGTGGTATAATATTGGGGGCCAGTTTCATTATTTTTCATGTAAATATCCAGTTTTCCCAGCACCGTTTAATGAAGAGACCATCCTTTCCTCATTGAGTATTCTTGGCTCTCTTGTCAAATATTATTAAACCATTTAGGCATGGGTTTATTTCTAGGCTCTCAATTCTGTTCTATTGTCCTATGTGTCTGTTTTTATGCCAGTACTATACTGTTTTGATTACTATAGCTTTGTAATCAGGAAGTATGAAGTCTCCAGCTTTGTTCTTCTTTCTCAAGATTGCTTTGGCAATTGGGATATTTTGTCATTCCATATGAATTTTGGAACTGTTTTATCTATTTCCATAGAAAATGACTTTGGAATTTGACCTACCAGAACCATTTGACATAACTGACTATTCCTCCTTGCAACACCATTTTGTTTGGTTCTCAGGATCTCCCACTGTCCTACATATTTTACTACTACTGTGGCCTCTCCTTTTGAGGCTCCATTGCTGATTCTTCCTCATGTCCATAACCATTATGTAGTGCTGCACTCCAGTGTTCCGGCCTCATGCTTCTCTTTTCTATCTATGCTAACTTGATGATTCAGTCAATTCATGCCTTTAATTATCATCTATGTGCTAATGACTCCAAAACTTACATCTGCAGCCGACAGTTATGCCCTGATCTACAGATTTCTATGTCCAGCTACCTACCCAAGGTTTATACTCTGACATAGAATGGACATCACAAATTTAATGTGTCCTAAACTGAATCCCTGATATCCCTCTCACAAACTTCCTTATCACAGTAAATGGAAACTGCATTTTTCCAGTTGTTCAGCACCCCAAATTTTAAGTTATCTTTGATTGCTTTCTTTTTCTCATATCTGACATTTGTCAGTGAACACTGTCAGCACAAACTTTAACATACATTTAGAATTTTACTCCTCCTTACTACCCCCATTGCTACTCTCTTAGTTCAAGCCATAATCACATCTCATCTGTATTAAACAGTCCCCTACCCTGTCTCCTTCCCTCAGCTATTGCCTTCCTTAATCCTTTCTTTGCCTCCTTACAGACTATTCGCAACACTGAAGCCAGCACGTTGTTTTATGATACTAGTCATATCTCATTACTCTTCTACCCAAATGCTCTATTGGTTCCTGGGATAAGCATGAAGATGCACCACCAGGATCCCATTTAATGAGGAAATTGTTGCCCACATGTAGAGAGTGTGGTCGGAAGGCGGCTTCAAGTTGTCACTCCCTCAGGATCTGCTTCAACTTCACCTGCATCAAATGACTAAGCAAAGCAGGGTCATTTTGGCCTGATGTGGGACAACTCTGATGGACCATATTTGCTCTGGAGACCCTAACTGGGTTGGTCAAGGTTTTGTTGAGCCTGCACCACAATTTGATTTCTCCATTTAAAATTGTAACATCTCCCCCAGCAGTCCTCTCTAGACCATCTTAGTTTTATTTTTCTCCATAATATTTATCATTATCTGACATATCTTCTAATCTACAGATTTAATTTGTAATCCCCTTCCACCCCCAACTACAATATATTCTCCAGGAAGGCAGTAACTTTTTGTTCATTGCCGTATCCCTAGTGCCTAGAAAATTTAGAAAATTGCCAAACCTGGTAGTCACTCAATAAATATTTGTTAAATAGGTTGAAAATTTAGATAATTTATTCAATTATATAACAATCATTGTTCCATATATTCAATGATAATGTTAATTGTCACTGAAGATAAAGAATTATAAATTATATAAAGTTGAGCATTACATAAAAGTATTTGGAGACTAGCTTGGATGTAGATAAGGTTCATTACATGTACTAGGTATTCATGAAATACCGATTTTTAGTGATGGTAATAGTGATGGGCATTACAGTAGTACCTACTGAATGTCCCAAGGACCAGTGAACACTGCTCTGCAGATCTTAATGGCTAAATCAAAAGTTAAGAGACCAATCAGTTACCAAGACTGCTTTTATATATTGTCAGCATGCAAATATGTATGAAAATAACTGCCCCAAATAAACTTATATATAACCTTGCTTCTAGCTAGTTGGCATCTTGTAGAGCCAGGCTCTCAAATGGTATTCTAAGAAACAAGGAGCAGAAAAGGAAAGACCTCCATGTCTTTCAGTCAAGATCCTTCTCTCTGGGATAAGACCAGGTGCCCATTTGGACCTATCCCATGAAATCTCTTAAAGATGCTGTGGTCTTTTAGAGGTCAGGCCTTTATTCAATCAGAAGAAGACTGAGCTAGAAAGGTCTTGCAAAACCAAGGTTGGAGAGAAGAAGGAGGATATAAAGAAGATATTAAAAAAAGTCTAGTCAGATGCTGCCAGATATTTTAGTCTTTCTTATTTTTAGTATGGTCTTCAGCAAAGTCCTGTTAATAAATGATAGCCATCCCACCAAATAGGAACTTGCTATGTAACTAATGACCCCAGAACTGAGTGTTTTTAAACAACTACTATTTATTTGCTCAAGATTCCATGGATAGGCAATTTGGACTGGGCTCTTCATGGAAAGTTTGTCTCTACTGATCTCATTTTTGTATTTGGGCCTCCAGCTAAGAGAGCTGGGATGGCTGGGAAAGCTAAGGCTATTCCCCCCATACTCTCTCTTTCTTATGCTTGGTCACATACCTGTAGTTTTCCAAGAAAACAAGAGTGAAAGCACAATTCTCCTGAGGCCCATCAAGGCAAGCCAAGAGACCATTCCAGTTTCAAGGAGTGGTGAAAGAGACTCCACCTCTTGAATTGAGGAATCACAAAGAGTGTATTTGTATTTTCATTCTACCATTGACCTATATAATGAAACTGGGTCCTTTAAATCAGAATTAAAGAATATAGCTAAAGTCTTCCTGTATTTTGTTTGTAGGTCTCCAGCTGTTGAGGCATCTAGCACTTGATATACTTTTACTTTTTGCATTTTTATTGATATATAATTCACATATCATAAAATTCACCATTTTGGGCTTCCCTGGTGGCGCAGTGGTTGAGAGTCTGCCTGCCGATGCAGGGGACACGGGTTCGTGCCCCAGTCCGGGAAGATCCCACACGCCATGGAGCGGCTGGGCCCGTGAGCCATGGCCACTGAGCCTGCGCGTCCGGAGCCTGTGCTCCGCAACGGGAGAGGCCAAAACAGTGAGAGGTCCACGTACCACAAAAAAAAAAAAAAAAAAAAAAAAATTCACCATTTTAAGGTGTGCAATTCAGTGGTTATTAAGATCTTCACAGAGTTCCACAACCATCATCATGATCTAATTCCAGAAGATTTTTATTACCCTAAAAATGAAACCTATGCCCATTAGCAGTCATTCTACATTCTCCCCTTCCCACAGCCCCTGGCAACCATTAAACTATTCTCTGTCTCTAAGGATTTGCCTTTTCTGGATTTTATATAAATTAAATCGTATATGGGGCCTTTTGTGTCTAGCTTACCACAATGTTTTCAAAGTTCATCCAAATTGTAGGATGTATCAGTATTTTATTCCTTTCTTTGGCTGAATAATATTCTATTGTATTAATATAAAGATTTTGTTCATCCATTCATCAATTGATGGACATTTGGCTTGTTTCCACTTTGGGACAATTATGATTACGCTGTTATGGACATTTGCCTACAAATTTTTGTATGAACATATGTTTTCAATTCTCTGGAGTATACATAGGAAGTGGAATTGTTGGGCCTTGCTATACTGTAATACTCAGTAGTTTTTACTAGATGGATGCTTGATTGAGGCATACCAATGTGTTTTATACATTCTTATAGATACTGAGATGAGAACAAAAGTCCATGTTGATATATGTTTCTAGTAGGGGCCCTTATCCCAGCAAGTTCAAATTCACTAGTGTGATCCAAGGTAATCAGCACAGGACAATCCACCAGAAGAAGAGGACAGTGATCTCTGTTCCCATGACTCTCAATCCTCTGCATACTCCACCTCTCACATATGTATATATTACAATAAACAAGGTATCTCCCTTACTGTCTTTGGTGTTATTAATATACCTCATCAACTGAGGTCATTGATATCCCCTTTTGTTTGGAGGCACACACTTTGCTTAACATCAACCTACAGTGTCAGGTCTTATTATTTCTCTTATCATTGTCAAATCAAGGTGCTTTATAACATTGCTACCTAGGTATGATCCACAGAGCAGTAGATGCAGCACAGGCATTACCTATGAGCTTCTTAGAAATGCAGAATGGCAGGCCCCACTCTAGATATACTTAATAGGAATGTGCATTTGAACAAGATCCCTATGAATTTGCATGCACATCAAAGTTTGAGAAGCAATGCCATATAGCAATCTTAATTCATCGAGCTCCTATAGAAAAATACGCTAGAGGCTCAGTCTCCTAGTCAAAGTCTTCTGTGAGAATACACACATTAAATACTATTATTACCATTAATACAGAGAATAATTACTGACTATCAACTATGCTTCAGTCACTATGCCATGTGCTTTCCCGGCCTTTTGTTATTCCATCCTTATGGCAATCAACTACTTTTCCCTGTTTTACAGATATCAAAATCAAGGCTCAGAGACCGCAAGCTTCTTGCCAGAAGCCACAGCTTTTAGAGAAAGAGCCAGAAGTCAAACTCCAGTTTATCCAGCTCAAGCTCCTCTCC
Source organism: Pseudorca crassidens (assembly GCF_039906515.1). Lineage (NCBI taxonomy): Eukaryota > Metazoa > Chordata > Mammalia > Artiodactyla > Delphinidae > Pseudorca > Pseudorca crassidens. The sequence goes on from NC_090301.1 coordinate 76,837,043, forward strand.
ATTACTCTATCTTTCCCAGTAATTCCTGCAAATAGTATTTCCAGAGTCTAATTCATAAAAAGGAAGAAAAATAAATAAGATATTTCCATATAATTTCTAAACTTCCTTAACTAGTTACATGTGTTTTTACCTATTCATGAGGACTAAAGCTCTAAAAAGGTAGGAATTTTTGTCCTTGTCACTGCCAGTATCTGGAATAGACCCTAACATGTATTAAGTCCTCACTAGACTTGTTGAATGAGCAAACAAATTTATGCATCAAAACCTCACCTATGGTTGAGAGTCCGCCTGACGATGCAGGGGACGCGGGTTCTTTTAGAGCAGAAGGATCCCACATGCCGCGGAGCGGCTGGGCCCGTGAGCTGTGGCCGCTGAGCCTGCACATCCGGAGCCTGTGCTCTGCAGTGGGAGAGGCCACAGCAGTGAGAGGTCCGCGTACCGCAAAAAAAAAAAACAAAAAACTCACCTATGGCTTATTAAAATGAGCAAAATTTCATCTTTACTTATTTCTCTTCCAATTTTTCAGCCTTCAACTTTACCTGTAACATGAATGCAAATGGCTGTTTTGTTGTGGCACTGATGCATTTGTCCTCCATGAAAACAGAAGTAATATGGTATTATACATTGGCAGTAACTCCTTACCATGCCGTCTTATCACAGAGCATTTTGACACAGTACAACCTTGAAGGAGCTGTATTGTGGCTGAAAATGTATCTTGTCAGTTGTTGTTTCCTTAGAAAACATCAATGTGTAAATGTCAGTCTGGACCTGGCACACTGGTGCATTTTGCAAGAACTGAAAATGTGCAGCATACTGGTGGTACAATATGCACTGGGAGAAGTTATGATGTATCACCCAAGGGACTAATAGTGCAGGAAATTTTTGAAACCAAACATTCTTCTTCATCCATCTTACACATGATTATTTTACAGTGGGATCACTTGTTATTCACCTCCATTTCATTAGGCAACCAAATTACATGCCAAGCTAGCTTTATAAATAGAACCATGAATAGGTGGGCCCATAGCCCAAGGAAAACAAGAGAATAAATTCATTTATATAATCTCATCTTTTAGAGCAGAAGTTGTCTTTTCCATTTATACGTATGCGAACTGCCAGAATTAGTCCGAGAGATGTAGGAAAGGGTACAATTACTCAAAAATAGGAAAACACAGAAGACCTTCAGTATTTCTTTAATATAATAAAAGGAGATAAATCTATATCAGACATGCTGGAAATTTTATTATGGTTATCTAGGCAATATACACACTGATTTATTCACAAGGCTATTTTGTATCTAATGCTAATATCAAATTTGATCTGCACACAAGTCATTGGCATTAATGAGACTATCTCATTTGGCCATGGATGGTGAATGGCTGAGTAGGTAATGAGATGAAGGTGAGCATATAATCTTGTTTGACACCTGACAAAAAGGGCACACCTGCACAGCCAAAGCGTGGCTGTTCTAATTAATCCTTTCATGAAATTCTACAAACTTGCGTCCAAAACTTCAAAAGCAAAATTCTCTTATATTTCAGTAGGGAAACTCACCTACATGATGTGTAACGTCAAATGCAAAGTGAAAGTGTGGAGCTTCCTATTCAAAAAAGCAGAGGTCAAGGTAGGGGAGAGTGTGCCATTGAAGGCATTTAAATATAAGGCTTTTTCCTTTCTTCTGCAGTCTCTCTTCCAATTTGTCATGCTGTTGTTATATTTTCTACTTAATTTCACTCTTAGTAAAGAATATTAAGATTTTAAATTATTAGCATGATTTTACCATTCATCCTTATGTGATGAAATGTCAGTTTTTTTAATTTAATTTAATTTTTCTTATTGAAATATAGTTGATTGACATTGCACTAATTTCTGTTGTACAGCAAAATGACTCAGTTATACACATATATACATTCTTTTTCTATATTCTTTTCAGTTACGGTTTATCCCAGGAGATTGGATATAGTTCCCTGGGCTATACAGTAAGGACCTTGTTGTTTATCCACTCTAAATGTAATAGTTTGAGGAAATGCCGGTTTTAAATGCAATTAACAGAGCATTTAACTCATATTAGGAATGACTGAAACGAAGACTAATTTTGTGGCTCATCCCTTGAGAGTACCTGGAGCTAACAAGAAGAGACCACCTTAAGACACATGCAGGAAGACAGTATCCCCCAAGGCCAACTTGAATACTCATGGGGCAAGTGCAGACCCTCACAACCACCAGAGGCTCAGCTCACATCCCAGGGATAACATGTCGGGACCTGACCACAGCTGGGTTCTGCTTCCTGCCAGCCACCACACTGATAAGCCCTGCCTTGGTCAGGGTGGGGAAGTTGAGCCAGGCATATCCTCTCCCCAAGGGCTGCCGCTCCAATACATCACAGCCAAGGCATGCTGAGTACCTGAGTACTGGGTCAGGTGGAGGAGGGGCTGCTGTGGTGCCACCGGGCCAGGGTGGAGATGGCTGCTACCGAGAAGCAGATGCAGGGTCATTACCCCAGCCCTTGCTACAGCCATACCCAGGCCCTCTCTGTAGGGCAGGGTGGCAGCAGTGACTGGGTGAGGTAAAGAGGAGAAGGCCGGATGGTGTCCAGGGTTCCAGAGCATGGAGAAGTGAGCAACCCAGAACTCATCCCTGGGGGCTTAGGCACTGCACGGGTCCACACGCATGAAACAGCTCTGCTTGCTAACGCATCGTTTCCAGCCTGGGCAGGGACTGCTGTTTGCCCTCTAATATCCATTCTCCTCTTCTCCTATAGTTACAGACCCCTCGACTTTTGGCATTTTTCTAGTCAGACTTGCAGATAATTATGCAGTGTGACTAAGTCATGGCTAATGATGTGTGAATGGAATCAGTATCTGCAAGGGCCATACTTCAGGGATGACTGAGCAGGAAGCTCAAAGGAATTGAGTTTCTCAGGATTTCATGCCACAGTGCCACCTCGCCAGCTGTGGACTGCCCACCACCGATCTTAAGGAAAAGAGATAGAGATGTCTAACTTAAACATCTAAGCCTTTCTTTTCTGGATCTCTTTCTCACAGATGAACTGTAATCCCAAGCATAGCATAAACGATAGTCTGCTTTTTATGCTACTGTGCTCACCACTGACCCCTGTTGGGAAGATAACATCCAACCATAAGACCTCTTCTCTCCTCTACCCCTGCCTTATCAATGTTTTTCCTTAAGCTATTTGAGAAGGATATTCTTCAATGTTCGCATTTTGCCATAGCTTTATCTTACCTTATATGACTCAACAGGATTCTAATTGCTCTTATTAAGATTCGATTCCTTTCCTGAAAAGAGGTAGCAATGCTGACCATTTAGGAGTAACTACATATTCTAGTCTCCACTATTATAGAGAAATTGAGTTCTCAGCTACAGAACACTTCGTTCTTGTAACCCAGTAGAAATTCTTTAGGAAATTTTTCCAAAGCCAATTCTAAATAAATAATGAGAACCTCACTTGAATCATGGGTTGCTATCTAAACTGGACAATAATTTCTGTTCATTTCCCTCATTCAGGTTTTTTCTTCAGTGAGCTTGGGAAACAAATTAAAGTGACCCTCCACTCTGGAAGTTAGAAGGAAACAACTAGCAAACTGACACGTATTCAAGTATCTAAGTGATTAAAATAACTTCCTGATTTAAGTGAAACTAATAAAGAGTTTATGCAATGTTTATATTATGTCCAACCTGCTAAGAATGGTTGTAAATGTTAAAGTGCCCACAGACTTATGAATTGTTAGCAAGGGGAAGAGATCAAAAAGCAATGGAAGAGGGCTTCCCTGGTGGCGCAGTGGTTAAGAGTCCGCCTGCCAATGCAGGGGACACGGGTTCGTGCCCCGGTCCGGGAGGATCCCACATGCCGCGGAGCAGCTGGGCCCGTGAGCCATGGCCGCTGAGCCTGCATGTCCGGAGCCTGTGCTCCACAACAGGAGAGGCCACAACAGTGAGAGGCCCGCGTATCGCAAAAAAAAAAAAAAAAAGAAAAAAAAGCAATGGAAGAGAGAGAGGGCCACAATCTAGAATTACTTTCCCCTGGATATTGGGGATTTAGGGAACTCTAATATTAATCAGCAGCATTGATTAATTAAACTCAAACATGAACCCCATATTCAGTGTATATTTCTTAAATCATACTGTAATTATTTTTGTGTCTTTCCCTCTCTATTGTGCATATGATCAATCACCAGGCAGAGGATGATAAACCTCTGAATATTTATGTGGAGCACAGGAAAGGACCCTGCTGTGAGCTATTAGCTCAGTGGATGGCGTATGCTCCCAGTTGGAAGCTGAAGGGATGGGAAAGGCACGGCTTCAGCCCTTTATAAGAGGAACATAAAAAGCACCTGTTTGCCTGCTTCATTAAACTTCCCCTAATGAACACCTCCAGGGAGTAGAACCAGGAAACTTCTTTCCTTTCCTGCTATAAATAGAGAAAGGTATTTAAAAGTTCTCATTTAAATGTGAGTACTGTTATCGGTAACAATTTGCAAGAATGTAATACTCTTCAGGAATATAAATGAGCCAGTACTTGCCTGTATTCATGATGATGACAGACAGAAGGAAGGTGGTTCCTTGTACTGTATTGAAAATTTTGTTCTTGGAGAAGATCAGAGTCACAGATGTTTTAAGCTTTCTCTGCCTAACTCCTGCTCAACAACTACAATACAACAAAATAACTCAGTTCAGCTACTACATCCTCTAAGAAACTTTCTTAAGCATCTCACCTCCCTAACACACATAAGCACACCTCCATTAAGAATACAGAATGTGTATTTTTTAAATTAAAGCACTTATTACCCTGTAATATTATCATTGATTTACTTTTTGCCTCTCTCAGGCAAAGACAATGTCTCATTTTACACTGAGTCTCCAGCCCTTCACCCTCCAAATGTTTCTGCCACAGAGCATGCACTCATTAATAAAGTGTTGGTTGGTGCAATAAACACAAGAAGCATTGTCTCCTTTCAGCTTCTGTGAGATTGCGCGTTAGCCTCTGGCCACACTATCTTAGTCACCTTGGTAGTCAGTCTCCTTTCCTTCCGTTTAATTCTTAACTGAATTCTTAGATGTGGGCACTGCCAAGCATCCACCTTCACCTCTCTAGCCTTTTCACTCAGCAATTATTCTTCGGGGACCTCATCTACAGACTTGTTTTAAAGCAGAGCCTTCCAAATTGCAATATTCAAGGCAATCAATGGAACGTGGAAAGAAAATATCAGAACTTCTATCTATGGATATTTTTCAATCTCAGTCTTTTACAATTTCTATTTATAATGTGCATTGCACACAAACTGTATAGGTATTTAAGCCATTATAAACATATATAAAGTTGGATGCAAGCTCAGAATTTCATTGGATATCTATTTTTATTGATGAGGTGGTAAATATGCAAAATAAAAAATATATCTGCTGCCTCCCCAGTGGGGTACAAGTCATAATCTTTCTCACCAGATCTGTTCCTCTTGATCACTTCCCCAACTTGGCAAATGACACCAGTATTCACCAGCCACTCGCCACTCAAGACCGAGGATACACTCCTCTTGCCAAAGAATTTATCCTACAGACAGATGTGAACACTTTTTTCCTATGAACATATTCTGACAGCTACAGCCTTATTCAGGCTCTTGCCTCATGGTAGGGACAGTGTTCAACAGAGTCCAGAGTGCTCTTTGGAAAACCCAACTACGAACCATTTAAAAATACTTCAATGATCACCCCCAAGTTTCCAAGGCCAAGTTTAGTGTTCATCTTCATGTCCTGCCAGCTCCTGCAGCCTCATCTCTTCCTCTCATGTACCCAGAGATAACAAGCTGTGGTTCCTTAAACACAGGAGACACTACACACCTCCGAGCAACCATACACACTGATTTCTCTTACTGGATTATCTTTTCCCTACTGTGCCTACTAAATCCTACACTTCTTCAGAAGGCAGCTCAATATTCACCTCCAATGTTATACACTAATTACCTCTCAAAGTTGGAAAAAAAAGTGTGTGTAGTGATTTTCCAGTCAGATGTAGTTAGTTTTTAACTAAATGCACATAGCTCTGTAGGCAAAATAATGTCAAAGCCTTAATTACACTTTCATAAGTATGTATTTATTCATAGGTTATTATATATAATGTCTTTTATAATTTATTTTACTTTACATTCTTTTATAATTGTGTCTTACTTGCACAATTTTGTAATTATATTTTCTTTGGACTAAAACCTTTATCTCACTGTTAAAATTCCTGATTTACATGTATGTGTGTCTTCCCACCAAAGTGTAAGTACTTTAAGAGTAGAAATCATCATTTATTTCATAATAAAGAGTTCTATACTATTAGATACTCAGTGTATACTAATTGAATAAACAAATGACAAACTAAATTGGAAAGGATTATCATAGTCAAAAACAAAAATAAGCATTTTTCACAGAACTAGAACAAAAAATTTTACAATTTGCATGTAAACACAAAAGACCCCAAATAGCCAAAGCAATCTTAAGAAAGAAAAACAGAGCTGGAGAAATCAGGCTCCCTGACTTCAGACTATACTACAAAGCTACAGTAGTTAAGAGAGTATGGTACTGGCACAAAAACAGAAATATAGATCAATGGAACAGGATAGAAAGCCCAGAGATAAACTCACACACATAGGGTCACCTAATCTATGACAAAGGAGGCAAAAATATACAATGGAGAAAAGACAGCCTCTTCAGTAAGTGGTGCTGGGAAAACGGGTCAGCTATATGTAAAGGAATGAAATTAGAACACTCCCTAATACCATACACAAAAATAAACTCAAAATGGATTAAAGACCTAAATGTAAGGCCAGATACTATAAAACTCTTAGAAGAAAACATAGGCAGAAAACTCTATGACATAAATCACAGCAAGATTCTTTTTGACCCACCTCCTAGAGAAATGGAAATAAAAACAAAAATAAACAAATGGGACCTAATGAAACTTAAAAGCTTTTCCACAGCAAAGGAAACCATAAACAAGATGAAAAGACAACCCTCAGACTAAGAGAAAATATTTGGAAACGAAGAAACTGACAAAGGATTAATCTCCAAAATATGCAAGCAGCTCATATAGCTCAATATCAAAAAAAACAAACAACCCAATCAAAAAATAGGCGGGAGACCTAAATAGCCATTTCTCTGAAGAAGACATACAGATGGCCAACAAACACATGAAAAGCTGCTCAACATCACTAATTATTAGAGAAATGCAAACCAAAACCACAATGAGGTATCACCTCACACCGGTCAGAATGGCCATCATCAAAAAATCTACAAACAATAAATGCTGGAAGAGGGTGTGGAGAAAAGGGAACCCTCATACACTGTTGGTGGGAATGTAAATTGATACAGTCACTATGGAAAACAGTATGGAGGTTCCTTAAAAAACTAAAAATAGAATTACCATATGACCCAGCAATCCCACTACTGGACATATACCCAGAGAAAACCATAATTTAAAAAAACACATGCACCCCGATGTTCATAGCAGCACTATTTACAACAGCCAGGACATGGAAGCAACCTAAGTGTCCATTGACAGATGAATGGATAAAGAAGATGTGGTACATATATATGTATATTGGAATATTACTCAGCCATAAAACGGAATGAAATCGGGTTATTTGTAGAGATGTGGATAGACCTAGAGAGTGTCATACAGAGTGAAGTAAGCAGACAGAGAAAAGCAAATATCATATAATAACGCATATATGTGCAATCTAGAAAAATGGTATAGATGACCTTATTTGCAAAGCAGAAATAGAGACACAGACGTAGAGAACAAATGTATGGATACCAAGGGGAAAGGGGTGAGGTGGGAAGAATTGGGAGACTGGAATTGACACATATACATTATTGATACTACATATAAACAACTGATGGGATCATACTGTATAGCACAGGGAACTCTACCTAACGCACTGTGGTAACCTAAATGGGAGGGAAGTCCAAAAGGGAGGGGTTATCTGTATGTGTATGGCTGATTCATTTTGTTGTGCAGTGGAGACTAACACAACATTGTAAAGCAACCATACTCCAAGAAAAATTAATAAAAATTAGTTAAAGATAGAGAGACAAAAAGGAGAATGTGGGCTTCCCTGGTGGCACAGTGGTTGAGAGTCTGCCTGCCGATGCAGGGGACACGGGTTCATGCCCCGGTCCGGGAAGATCCCACATGCCGCAGAGCGATTGGGCCCGTGAGCCATGGCCGCTGAGCCTGCGCGTCTGGAGCCTGTGCTCTGCAACCAGAGAGGCCACAACAGTGAGAGGCCTGCGTACCAAAAAAAAAAAAAAAAAAAAAAGAGAATGTTTTAGAAGAAAAAGAGTCAGACTAGACTCTGGATTTACAGGTACCTTAGTAAAAGAAAAAGAGAGATAAGCAGAGTGGAAGCTGGTTCCACTCCTCTATCACACAGGGCTCAGAAGTTTACCTAAAGCTGAAGCTGGAGACACAGATATGGAGAGGCAAGAACACCTAAAATAATAAATATCAGAACTGGTAAACATATTCTTTCAGGGAATATTGTGAGTTTGGAGAAAAAAGGAATATATCTAAACTAATTAATAGGTGAGAGTAACAATTTTTTCAGTTTCTCAATTGAAAACAATGGGCTTTAGAGTTTATTTACAATATTATCATAAATTTAGATGTTTTTATTGCTTCTATTATTTATGGTTAAAATGATTTGATAGCCTATGTATTAAGAGATAGTGCAAACATGGTAATGGAAATAGTATGCAGAAAATTTTAAATATAAAATTTATTAATCAAACATTTTGGTCTTATTAAAAATGCTTTCAAACTCTACAACTGTAGTTTGATAACAGTTTGCTACTAATTAAAGATACATATATAAAAATGTGAAAAAAATAAGAAGCAAATATCTGTTTTGTTCAATTTAAAAACTGATATACTTTATGCCCTTGGACTATGTAAACTTAGGCAGGGAACTTAAATTTTATGCTGTAAATTTTCCATTAGAAAAATTATCTAATAGTGCTTATCATCCACTTTACATAGTGTTCCTGAATAAATTAATTAGACTGCTTTAAAAAATGCTTGGAGCTCCATCGTAGGAAGCACTATGCACTGAGATACCTATCTATACCAAATACTCTTTGTAAGTACCCTTTATATGGTGATTTTTAGATATATTTCCTAAATGTCACTGTCCTCCTTTAAAAGAAAATAAGCACATTTAAGAGTATAAAACAGGATTATAATTAAATCTGTTGTATACCAAAAGGAAAGTTTTGAAGCTATAATGGATGTCATAAAAATCCACTGACAAAATGTGCAGTTTAAAAGCAATTTCCATTTAATTATCTCAATGAGCTCATATTTATCAATAAAATAACCTATTTGTGATTTACATAATATCTCATGGTCTCTTCTGTCCACATACTTTTGCCTATGGCCAGGGAATTACTCAGATTTGATGATTATATGCTAATAATTCCCATCAAGATAATAACGTGCCACTAAAAGGGCTCAAACTATTTTGGAAATTATCAAAATGGAAGAGAAAATGTCTTTAAAATGAGTCTTTAATAAGAGAAATGAAAAGCAGTAGGGTAGCAGTACCAGGAAATGGGAAAAGTCACTATGCTAGCCCTTCAGTGTTTACTTTTATTTCTCAGGCATCAAGATGAAACCCATCCTAGGAACCACTAATGAGTTCTCCTTCTCTTACCACAGAGTAAAAAAAGAAAAGAGTCATTACTAAGGACAGACTGAGTTCAGACTCCTTCAGATTGCATTTTTGTATAAATCTTTAGATCCTCAACGAAGCTAACAATCCCTAAAGTTTTGAGAGCCCAAATTAAGCTTGAAAAAAGATCTTCATTCTTTAGTCACCAGCAAATTTTGGAGAATTATAAACTTCAATGACTCTCCTGAGGTCACTAAATTTAGCCACTAATCTTCTCAACAAATCAGCAACTCAACATGCCTGAATTGCTTAGTGTGCATCTTATCTTTATGATCCCTGGAGAGAAAGATGCAACAATTATCCATTCCTCAGGTGACTTACTGTCTAAAATAAGTCACTATACCTAACAAAATAATTAATATAAATGATAGCTCAAATTCATTGTTACATATCATTTTTTAAATGAGTGAGTTTTTTTTCTGGTGATACAGGTGGGTGTCCAGCTCATACTTACATCATCGTATGTTTACATATTCAATTCAGCATCTGCTGCTTTTGCAGCCCAACAAGGAGAGAGGCTAAAGATTGACCACATCTGCAGTTATTAATAGCCACAAAAGTAGTCATGCTCTAAAAAGCAAAGATCTTCAGGCCACATTATGTGATGCTGGGATGCTAGTCATCATTTATGATAGATCCAGAACACTCTAGGTATTCTAGATTCATCTAAGAAATAATACAAAAGTGTTAAAATAAACCCAGAGCGACTAAATGTAATAGATTATGTCAGTGCCTTGTCATTTCGTTTTCTAACTACCACAACTTTAGCTTCTGACAATGGCATTCTATTTGTGGCATAAGGTGGGGGAAAAATCGGTTTTAGAACTTTTGTCACAGACATATTTCCCATTCAAGCCTATTGCTGTATAATTTATAGCAAGAAAGAGCTGGCAATAGAACGGCTTGATTTTACAATTAATTGAAAAAGAAATTTTATGTGAATAAACCCTACAAGATAAGGTACTTGGAACAACCTGGTAAGACAGCAACGAACTCATGAAACAGTAATAAAACAGTACTTCTGACCAGCAGGTGGCGCTGCAATCCACTATTGTTAGCCATTGGAGATTTATGAACTACTTTCATGATCCTGTTTACTTACGTCTACTTTCCTATTTGAATTTTTCCTATCTTTTTAACTTGGGGCATTATGTCATGCTGTGCCCAGTTTTTTTCCAAATAAGCAAAGAACTCAAAGGAAATTGTTAAACCTCCAGGACTGATCGATTAACTCTGCTAATAAAGTCAACTGTCAATATTTTATAATAAATATGTTATCAGCCCTGTGGGTTATTAGGCAAAGCCACTTAAACTTTGGAAAATATCTATTTTACAGTTCATAAAAATAATCTTATTTAGATGTTAACATGCATGAACTATCAGCACTTCAGTGTAAACTTAGGTTAAATGGGTAGCTAACAATCATAGGAGCCTTGGACACAATAGACTCACTCACTAACTCCTAAGTATATGTCTTAGGGACACTTATAGATGTAAGCAATTTAACATGTATAGAATGACGTAATTAACAGAAAATTAAGGAACATGATAAGCCATTTAGTCCAAGGATCAAAATGATCTGGCTAACATATGAATATTATGCACCCTTACATGTCTAAGGCAGAAATCAATAACCAATCATAGTACTGTATTGTGCTGAGGCAAATCAAGCCTCTTGTTTTCAATACAGTTCTTAATTCAGGTGAAATCAATTTGTCATCCCTAGGATTGATAAGGAAAACAAGGCCCAGAGTGATATCACCAAAACGGTGACATAAGAGACCCCAGTCTTCATCTCCTGACAAAGATCAATAATTAGACAGCTATCCAAGAACAAAAATAGCTCTGGGAGAGCTCTGGAGTCCACTTAAGGAACTTTAGCAACGCGGTGGAACAAAAAGCCTGAGAACAACTGTACGAGAAGGAAGGCAGCTTCATTTTGCCTGCATCATCCAATCCCCAGGCTGGCGCTGCTCAGTGCCATCAGGGAACTTCCCAGCTAGAAAGTGTTCCCCTCACCAGGAACACAAGAACAGGGAGAGTGACCAGCTTCCATAGCCTTTCAGGGCACTGCACAAAGGTCCTGCCTCCACCTAGACTGGCAAAACCGAGACATAAAGGGACAAACACGAATGAGGAAGAAAAGCAGGAGCTACCAGTAGCAGCCACACAGCAGGAACAATCATGGTTCACAGTGACCTGCTCTACAGATACACCCAGCAGCTTTCAACACCGAAGAAACCAATGACCAGCAGCCTCCATGGACCCCTTGCAGATTTCACTAGTTTTCACCCCACAGGTGTTCACATTCACTAAGAACAGGCACCCGAGTCCCTCCCCAGCCCCACCACTACCACTGGAGGCCAGGAGCTGAACTGAAGCTAGTCCAGACTTCTGTGGCTATGTGAATGCAAGACGCCAGCCTAGACCCCTCTGGCTGACCCCCGTCACCATGCTTGGGGCTAGCCCTTGAATGTACTTGTATGCCAAAGTCCTGACACCCATCACTGGTCTCCACTGCATGCCACTGCCCAAGAGGAGATTGTGCAACCATGGGAGATTGAGCCAATAGCCAGGACCAGTGCAACTACTTGTGGGCCCAGATCAGTCTCTGTCTTCTGTCACTGGCTTGCACCACTGTGCTCACCTGCAGCTAGCTCCTGCAGCTGTGCATCTGCACACCTTCAGCCTGAACCCCATCACCAGCCTCCACTACCATGCATCCTCGGTGAGACCTAATAGCCACAGGAATTCACGCCAAGAGCCAGGGCCCCTGCAGGTGCTTGTGAGTCCATGGTTGGCCCCAGCCCCTGCTATTTGCCCTGGCACACACCACTACATATGTGTCTGTCCCTGACATTACACAGGTACCTGCAGCAGGACCCCAGAGCTGGGTGTGTGCACACAACTGGCTCCAGTCTCAGAAGGAGAAAAGGGTAGAAAGCTTATTTAAAGAAATAATGGTTGAGAACTTCCCAAACCTAAAAAAAGATGTGGACATCCAAGTACATGAAGGTTATCCCAAAATTTCAACTCAAAATGACCTTCTCTGAGACATTATAATAAAACTGTCTAAAATCAAAGACAAAGAGAGAATTTTAAATGAAGCAAGAGAAAAAAAATATCTTTTATACAAACAAACCCCCATAAAGCTATAAGCAGATTTCTCAGCAGAGAACTGGCCAGCCAGGAGAGAGCAGGATGATATATTCAAGGTGGTAAAAGAAAGTGCCAACTAAGAATACTTTAACCAGGAAAGTTGTCCTTCAGAAAGGAAAGTGAGACAAAGACATTTCCAAACAAACAAAAGATGAAGGAGTTCATCATCACTAGACCTGACTTACAAGAAATGCTGAAAGAAGTTCTTCAAACTGAAATGAAAGGATGCTGATTAGTAACATGAAAACATATGAAAATATACAACACACTGGTAAAGGTAAGCATAGAGTCAGATTCAGAATAGTCTAACACTTGTAATATGGTAGTGTGTTAATCACTTAAATCTACTCTATGGGTTAAAGGACAAAGGTATTAAAATAGCTATAGCTACGATAATTTGTTTGTGAATAAAAAATAGAAAGATATAAATTGTGATATCAAAAATATAAAAGGAGGGAGTAAAAGGATAGAGTTTTTGTGTGCAACTGAAGTTAAATTGTTAGTGTAAAATACACTCTTCTATCTATAAGATGTGCTATGTAAGCCTATGGTAACCACAAAGCAAAAACACAGTATTTTTACAAAAGATTAAAAGAAGGGAATCAAAGTATACCACTATGGAAATACAGAAATTCACAAAGGAATTCCCCAGATGAAGAAAGTAACAAGGGAACTACAAAACAGCCAGAAAACAATTTAAAAGATTGTTTAAGTTCCTACCTATCAATAATTACTGAAAATGTAAATGGATTGAATTCTCCAATCAAAAGGCATAGTGGATGAGTGGATAAAAAAACAGCCCCCAACTATATGTAGCCTACAAGAGACTAACTTCAGCTTTAAGGACTTAGTATGCTCCAAGTGAAGGTATGGAAAAGATATTCCATGCAAGTAGAAACCAGAAGAGGGCTGGGGTAGCTATACCTATATCAGACAAATAGACTTTAAGCCAAAAACAGAAACAAGAGACAAAGTCAATATATAATGATAAAGTGGTCAATTCATTAAACATATATAATAATCAAAAATATATATGCACCCAACACTGGAGCATCTAAATATATTAAGCAAATACTAATAGCTCTGAGGGGAGAAATAAACAATATAATATAACAGTAGAGGACTTCAATACCCCGCTTGCATCAACAGATAGATCATCCAGTCAGAAAATCAACAAGAAAGCATTAGAACTGAACTATATGTTAGACCCAATAAACCTAATAGACATATACAGAACATTCTGTCCAACAGCTGCACCTTCCCATAATAAAGGCCATATATGATAAACCCACATCTAAAATCATATTCAATGGTGAAAGGTTGAAAGCTTTTCCTCTAAGATAAGAAAGACAATAAGAGTACCCACTCTCACCTCTCCTATACAACATAGTTATGGCAGTCTAAGCCAAAGGAATCAGGCAAGAAAAAGAGATAAAAGGCATCCAAAGTGGAAAGAATTAAAATTGCCTTGGTTTGCAGATGATATGATCTTTTATCAAGAAAATCCTAAAAACTCCACTAAAAACTGTTAGAACCAATAAACAAATTCATTGAAGTTGCAGGATACAAAATCAAAATACAGAAATCAGTTGTGTTTATATATGCTAACATGGAAACATCTGAAAAAGAAACAAAAAAAACAATTCCATTCACAGTTGCATCAAAAATAATTTAAAATACTTAGGAATAAATTTAATCAAGGAGATGAAAGATCTGTACACTGAAAATTACAAGATTTTGATGAAAGAAATTAAAGAAGACACAAATAAATGGAAAGGTATTCCGTGCTCATGAACTGGAAGAACTAATATTGTGAAAATGTCCATACTACCCAAAGCCATCTATAGATACAATGCAATCTCTATCACAATTCTAATGGTATTTTTTCACAGAAACATATATGCCATGTACCTTGAAGAATAAAACAAAAATGATGCTTTCCATCAAGAAGCATAGAGTGTAGACACTAAATAAGTAAACAGACAGGGTGAGTCTCATTATTAAAAGAACTATAAGGAAAGAACTATGAAAAAAAATAGGGGATATTTAGGTTGGTTAGTCAGAGAACATGTCTGAATCATGGAAGAAAAGAACTGAAAACTGAGAAAGAACCAACCTTAGTAAGAATACAAAATATGTGTGTTGGGCAAGGATCTGGAAACAGGACAGTCCATTCAAGAAAAAAACATGTGTGAGTGCAGAACTATCAGGTTTTCTCATGACTGTAGAAAAAATATTCATTTCTGTCAAAAAATACTTTAAATGATGTGTCCTTTTCAGTGTATCATATCAAAGGTTTCATGATGTCTATATGTCTCATCACTAGTGATGAAACTGAAGGTCTATTGAATCTGAATTTCTGAAGATGCAGCCTAGATACCTGAATCTTTAAAAAGCTGTACAGGTAAGCATGTGCATTTTCCTGGATGAGATTCATGATCCTGAACAGCATGGGAAGTGTCTGCAATTTTTATAACAATAAAAATGAAGGTGAAAATCTTCATAGACTTACCCATCTACTACTACTAGCCCACTGGTAGAGAATCCTCTAATAGCAAACCCAATGTATCTCCCTTCCTCTGCCCAGCCTCTTATCCAGATCAGCTACTACTCTCCTCTGATCTAGAATCGAAGCCTGGGCAGAAAAGGCTAGTCACAGGGACAGAAGATACTAGGAACCTCGAATAGAAGAATGATTACTAAATTTAAAAAATAAAGAATGGAGAAAAGCATAGAAGATACAACTACACCTTATAAGAGGACAAGTTATTTATTTGTGGTGAGAAAATAAAAGAACCCCACCTGAATACTGTGTACAAGAAAATTGTAAGAATCAAGGGAGTCCATTAGTATTTCTGTGGGCCCTGAATTTGATCCTTTATGTTCTTCTATAGACATGAGTAAATGACGGAATTCATTTATAAATATTTAGGTTATTTAACAATTTCTCAAACATAAAAAGGACTCAATGCACGGCAATTCTACTATAATTTTCTAGGATGTTCTCACTCCCTAGAATGGCTATTTCACATCTTCTCCTCTTACCCCAAATATCCTACGTCCACGCATACACATCTGATGCTTTCTCCTTATATTCCATTGAGAAAATAGAAGCAACCACACAAGAAATCCCTCCTCTGCCCACGACCTAACTTGCAATCTACCCAAAGCTATATTCACACTTCTCATTTCCTCCTGTTACTATGAATAAAGTGTCTCTCTTCCTATAAAAGGCTACCACTCATCCTCTCCCATCCCCCAACTACTGCGAATTCCCTAACTCCTAATTGATTAGGTCCCTGCCTCCAGACCCTTCACCTCCTTAATCCATTCAGCCAAATTAATCATCCAGTAAAGTAATTCACTCTCATTCTACAAATATTTCTTGGGGATTTATTGTATTTTCAGCATCGAGAATTCATGGTCCAAAAAAAAAGATAATAGCTACATTAAGCAGGTCAAGTCTAAATTTTGGAGACATACATGTTAAACAGATAATTAAAATACTGAGCTATAAATATGATAATAATGGCACATATCTAGTCAGAAGCAGCATCAAGGAAGAACTTTGCCCTTCCTACCCTAATTCAAGTCATATTATTTATTTGGACTAGAATGCAACAGTTTCACAATTGGTCTTTCCCTTACAGTCACCCCGACCCCACAGTTCTTTCTGTATGCAGTAGCCAGAGCGATTCCTCAATAATAAATGTAATCATGTAATTGCTGTCACGGCCCTTTGGGAGGATACAGGCAGAGCTCCTTCATGTGTCCACCAGGGTTCACAGTGGCCTGGCACCGGTCCATCTATTTAGCCCCTCGTCACTCTTCCAGCATACATTCCCACAAAAAATGAGCCCTTTTAATTTCTCAGACACTTATTTTTCCTCTTACTGTAGGATCTTTGAACATAAAATAGTAGTCTCTTTGTCTCTGGATCTTTTTTGTCCAGCTAACTCCTAATCAATATTTAGGTTACTTCAAGCAGCAAGGGTTCCTAAATTCCCCTGGTTATGCTACACTGGGAACCAGCACTAAGTGATCCTACTGAATCACATACTGATCGTAGCACATGTCACACTGTATTATGATTTTATATTCATTCTCTTAAGAGCTGTCATTTTGTACTAAATGAGGTTCTAAGAAACATCTTTCTCACCTTGTTGTCTTGGCATATATCCCAGTTTTTGGTACATGGTTGTTGCTTAGCAAATATTGTTAACTAAATGAATGATCAAGATTGTTCATTGCTTTTCTTTTTTTGAAAATTACATGCTTTTTATTTGATGATCAAGATTGTTTGATTGATTTGATTGATCTTGATCAATGATCAAGATTGTTCATTGCTTGCTGGCTGTGAAAGGACGGGTAAATATTTTCTAACAATTTTGAGACTTTCATAGCAAAGAGACTAGCAAGTACCAAGCACCAAAGCCTGAAACAGTAGCATGTGTTCCAGGAACTGCAAAGGACTCCCTGCTGCTGGAGCAGAGGGCACTAGGCAAGGGAAGTGGGGGCGTTTGGCTGGCAACAAGATAGACCAGAAAAAAACAATGATCTGTTAAGCAATTTATACTTTAGAGTGTATCTTTAGGAAGTCATGAAGGGTTTAAACCCCTTTAATTTTGCTAATGGAGAAAAGATAGTGAAGAAGCTGGGGCTACAATCCCTTCCCCAAAATCCAACCTGGAAATGGACCAGAAAGATGGGAAGGACAATGGATCCTAGGGTGATACTTAGTATTTAACTATGCCATTTAGAAACCCCTAGATCTTGGGGGAAGGGGTGATAAAAGATGTCTACTTCTGAGAGAAGGCCAGGAGACATGAGACTAGGAAGATCGGCGTGGGGGTGAACAGCCACAGGAAAAGCATTGTCTGTGTAAGTTGACCGCTGAACAACACAGGTTTGAACTGTGCAGGTCCACATATATGTGCATCTTTTTAAGTAGTAAATGCTACACTGCTTCATGAACCAAGGTGGGTTGAATCCACAGATGCGGAGGAACAGAGGATGTGGAGGAACTGCAGATATCCCGGATTTTCCACTGAGTGGAGGGTCAGCGCCCCTAACTTCCTCATTGTTGAAGGGTCAACTGAACTTTTCTTCTCCCACGTTGCCCTGGACTGATTATTGACCAGGATTACTGGGCAGGAAATCAACATTCTAAGCATAGCACCTTCTTGAGGCAGCAGAATCATAGACATCTAACAGCATGAAGGAAGAAGCTGATAGCACAAAGAAACAAGCATCTGAGGGTCCTGGATTCTGACTTCTTTACAGATCCATGGACAATTTCAACATGAGTGATGGCCCATGGATAACAGCAAGGACTGGAGTAGAAGTCCTGGTAAGTTCCCTGGGAGGGAGAGGAGGTGAGCGATGGGGAGGAAAAGAGAAGGGATGGTTTGAACCTAGATTCTAACTCTAGAAATGCTCATCCATTAAAAGGCCCTCATCACCAAACCCTGCAACTCTTCTAGAGGAGGAGAAGCCAGGGCCCAGGATTTTACCTCATTCTTCCAAAGTTACTATTATTAGCAAGAAGTGGGTGATAAGTTGGCCAATCACTACAAAAGTCTGAAACAGGGGTAGCAGAACTATGGAACAGAGAAAAGTAAGAGTATAAAACAACCATTTGCTTTCAGAGAGCTGGGGAAGATATGGGCAGGATAAAGAAGGAACATGAAGGAAGAAAACAACCAATTGGTGATGGCGGGCTTAGAAAATAAAGTCACTGAAGTAAGGAACTCAATGAATGTGTTTAAAAAAAGATTTAATAATTTAATAGACCTAAAAAGTGATTTCATAGGCTGGAAGATTAGGGCAAGGAACTCTTGAAAAAGAAATGAGCAAAAGATAGAGGGAGGAAAAATGGAGATAAAATATGAGGATTAAGTTAAAATGTCAACATTAGGAATTCCAGAGTGAGAAGAATAAACAGAATTATTTGAAGATAAGGAAAAAAATTCCCCAGAATTAGAGAAAAATAAAAGAGCTTAGATTGGAAATAATGCAATGTTATAAATATCCCCTAGAAAACAGAGCTTAAAGCAACATTCATAGGCTGAAGATTTTTTGGAAACTGCAATTCGAGGGTGGCAAGAATGAGTGAAAAAGGGAAGTGAAGCAAGGAAAGAGGAAAAACAAATACAAGGTGGTGTGTTTCCAAGCTCACCACAGCTTCACAAAAATAAATCATAGCTTGGCACTTGGGTATACACATGTATTCCAGACAAGCAAGTGTTTCAGGCAATAGAATTTATCTGCCAGCTCCTCCCATTTTCTGTCCTTCATTGCCTCACAAGGCATAAACTTCCCTGAATTTCTGGTTTGTGTTACGTGCTCCTCCTACCCTCCAACCAGGCTCCTCTAGGGCAGCTGAATGCCTCACCCTACACTTCTGCACTTCCTCTGAGATTGAAAGTAATGGGAAAACCCATAGCAGACCTGAATCCCATCAGGTCAACCCCGATCAAGAAAACCACATCAGTTGGCATAATCCAGGCAGTGCTGAAGCTCTGGCCTTAATTTGGGGGAAGCTGAGACAGCTATCAGCCTTAGTGGAGTCCAGGATGTTCCTTAAGCAAGTAGCCAAAAACTGTGGACAGGAGGGGCCAAACAAATCTGGGAAGGTCCATAAACTGGATCCAATACAAATGCCAACTGGATAGAAGACATCCTCTGCACCACCCTAGCACCACCAAATAAAACAGTATAGTTATTTTTAAAACCGCCAGAGATGCATTCCTTGGTATTTACCCAAAGGGGCTGAAAACTTATGTCCACACAAAAACCTGCACATGGATGTATACGGCAGCTTTATCCATAATAACTTCCAAAACTTGTAAGCAACAAGATGTTCTTCAGTAGGTGAATAACTGTGATACATCCAGACAATGGAAAATTATTCAATGTCAAAAGGAAATGAGTTATCAAGCCATGAAAATAAATGGAGGATAGTTAAATGCATCTTACTAACTGAAAGCCAATCTAAAATGACTATATATTATATGATTCCAATTATTTGACCTTCTGGAAAAGGCAAAACTATGGAGAGAGTAAAAAAGATAAGTGTTTCCCAAGTGGCTTTCCCAGGTGGAGCATAGAGGATTTTTAGGGCAGTGAAACTACTCTCTATGATACTATATTGGTGGGTATATGTCATGGTACATTTATCCGGACCCACAGAGTGTGCAGCACTAAGAGTGAACCCTAATGTAAACTACGGACTTTGGGTGATTGTGATATTATGATGTGTCAACGTACGTTCATCAGTTGTAACAAACGTATCACTCTGGTGGAGGATGGTGACAAAGGGGGAGGCTATGCATGTGTGAGGGCAGAGGATATATGGGAACTTTCTGTACCTTCCACCACATTTTGCTGTGAACCTAAAATTGCTCTAAACTATAAAGTCTATTAACACACACACACACAAAAGAAAGACAAAATCTAAAATCTTCCAGAGATAAAGAAGATCACTTATAAAGGAAAGTGACACCAAATTTATCCATAACAAAACTGGATACAAGAGGCTAATGGAACACTCTTCACAGCTTGGGAGGAAGAGGACTTTTAATTTACATCTTTATTTAGAGTTAAAATTTCACTTAAAAGTAAAACAAAGATATTC
The DNA here is from genome assembly GCF_039906515.1 of Pseudorca crassidens. Classification (NCBI taxonomy): domain Eukaryota; kingdom Metazoa; phylum Chordata; class Mammalia; order Artiodactyla; family Delphinidae; genus Pseudorca; species Pseudorca crassidens. The sequence goes on from NC_090301.1 coordinate 76,857,566, forward strand.
TCTGGCATATAAGGTCTTTGGCAATTTACAAAATAAACTCCTCTGTCTTTTTTTTTCTCTCACATTTAGAGGTTGCTTTCTAGCAAGAAGAAAGGATTGTCCAGGAGGAAGAAACAGATTTGGAAAGTACAGTAACTGAATTAATAAAGTGTTTTGTTTTCTAGATGAATGACAACCAGAGGGAAAATAAACACAACCAAAACCCAGGCACCAAACTGACCAAAGAAGAATGCTGTTAATAAAAGGGTGAGAGGAAACATTGGGAGGTGATATATTTATGGCCTTGATGGTGGGGGGTTCACAAGTGTATACTTATTCCCAAACTCATTGAGTTGTATACATTAAATATGTACAGCTTTTTACATGTCGGTTATACCTCAATACCTTTTTTTAAAAAAAGGTAGAAATTTTCTGAGGGAAGTGAAAATCTGCTCAGATTACTTTCTTATTCACTAGATATAGGTTTTGATAACCTTTAGAGATTAATAAGGAAAATAAGCAAAAGTTTTGGTCTGAGTAATTTAGACCAAAAAATTTAGGAAGAAGCAGAGGAATTTGATTTGTTCAAGGGAATGAGGAAGGCAAGAAAAAGAAATTATGGAAAATAAATTTCCCTGAAAAGAATGGCAAAATTATGTTCTAGGAGAGCAGCAAATTCAATAAATATAAATCTATAAAAGTAACTAAATAAGATTAGAAGCTCTCAAATTAGAAGGAGGAAAGGACCAGGAATACATTGTCTGTAGGAAACATATTAAACTCAAAAGAAGACAGAGAGACTGAAAATAAAAAAGGGGGAATAGTATATTTGTTCAATTATTTATCTTTACCAGTATGTATTTAGTGGATATTTACTTTATCCTATGGGTTAAAATTCAATACTATGTCCGAGGCTCAGGCATCCAACAGATGTTCCACATTTTGGGGATTTCTTTTCCTGGAAGATTTTAGAATTTTTTAAAAAAAATTAACAACATATGTTGAGAATTATCAGTTAATATTACAGAAGCCTGATGCTACAGAGTCCTAATATATATCATATGGAGACCAAATGTTTAAACAACATTGGAGTAAACTCAGCTGGGCAGAAAACTGTTTCACTTCTTCTTTGCCAGGCATCTGTTTTTCTCTCCCCAGTGGCAAATTAAGAATGAATAATAATAATAACAATAATAATCTTTTTTGCTCCTCAAAGGCAAATTAAAAATGAGTAATCGTCATAATCACCATGTTTGTTTATCAACTGCATACTCTTAACACAGGCCAGGTGTTATCCTAAGTCTTTTAATGTCTATTAACTCATTTGCTCTACACCGTAACCCTATGAGACAGATACTGTTATTCTCCCAGTTTTATAGATGAAGAAGTCAAGGTACTAAAGTATTAATATCACAAAGCTAATAAGTAAAGCAGCTGGGACTGGAATAAAAACAGTTAGGCTCCAGAGCTCATGCTCTTAACCATCATTACATATCCCTGCTGTCAATGGATTCACAAAGGTTGCTTTTATTCTCATCTGGTGTAAAAAGTCTGCAGCCTTCTCAAGTGGCGGCTGTTTTTTCTTCCACAGGCTTCATTCATTATGCCTGAAAGTGGCATAGGTGTTCTTCACGCCCCTCATTATTACTTCCAAACAACTGACCCTCTTTCTTCCCCCAAAACCCAGTTTTAAGTTCAAAACGTATCAGTGTCTACCATAAGCTCCTTTACTTTGCACAGTCAACTCAAGGCTCGGTCCTCCTCCCTTCCTCAAACACTGAGAGCCTGATCAATGAAATTCTCACCAATACTCCCCCGGCCATGGGTTTAGTGGTCCCAGTGTCTGTATACGTAACTCTTCCAACTCCCTGGCCTCTCAGTTCAGTTATCCCGACTCCTCCAATCACCCTGTCCCCAACATATCTCAGCCCCTCTCACCCAAGGTCATGCATAGATGAACAATAACTGCATCTCCCCCAACATCTCATATCCAAGAAGTCTCCTCTCTGACCACAGCCTCTTGTCTTTCCAGCACACTAATTTTAGCACCCAGACTCCAGTTACTCTTCATCTTCATTGGAATCTGCTTTATTTTACTGACCACCTATTCCTGACCCCACCTCTCCTTCCGGTTTTAGCTTCTCTCTTCCCAGTATGAGATTATATCGATCATCATTATAAACACCTTCTTGTATTCATGCAGGAAACTCAGGCTCCTCCCTCATTTTGTAGTATGTGTTTGGCAACACCCCAACCCTGGTAAAAATCAACTTACTTCATTTACAAATTCACTTACTTCATTTACTCTGTACCTGTACTAACATAGCTGACAGTGGCTAGTGAAAAATACACAACCATGTTAACTGGCATAAACTTAATTCATAACCACTAATCTCATGTGGTCCTGGTCCATTCATGTTCCCTCTCTCCTAGAATTATGTTATTCTTTTGCCTCAGACATCTAACACATTCCACTCTCTGGCTTTCTATTTCATTAAGACAAAAGAAATAGTCTGAAGAGAAGTTCCACTGCCCCTTGCAACCCCTCTGAATCTGTACTCATACACTTGGGCTCCCATCTACAGCCACTCCCTTTATTTTTGCACCAGATCCCAGCCCCTCTTCTACATCTCTTAAAAATTTCTCCTTTGTTCTGTCTCATCAATTTCTTCCTTTCTACTGGATCATTCCCATGAGCATACAAACATACTTTAATATCTCCTATCAAAAGAGATAGATAAAAAGGAAGTAAGGGGGAGAGAGAGCTTTCATCCTTACCTCTCTGACGAGTCTGTGCCTCTAGCAGTGCCCTCCATGTTGCTAAATAACATGCAGCAGTCAATTCTCTGCTCTCAGCAGTGTCTGACTGTTTACCCTCTTTTTCTTGAAGCATTTTCTTCAGTTGAAACCTGTAATGCAGCTCTGTCATTTGCTTCTTCCTTTCCTTTGCTGATACCACACTATCTTCGTTTCCTTCGTTGATACACTCTACTCCCTCCAGTTTCTAAACCAAGGCTTCTCAATTCCCGCTGCACATAAGAATCACCTGGTAAGTTTTTAAAATACATTGATGCCCAGGGCTCAACCAGACTAATTAAATCAGAGTCTCTGAGGGCCAGGTGACAGGCATAGACAATTTTGTTAAAGGTTTCCCAGGTGATTCTGATGTGCAGCCAGGCTGAGACCTACTGCTGTAAACATTGGAGTCCCCCCAGGGCTCCATCTCAGACCCTGAGTATTTTCCATCTACACTTCCCTAGGTGATCTCATTCAACCTCCTGGCTACAAATACCATCAGTACCTGGTGTCTTCTAAATTCATATCTGCAGCCCAAACTTTTCTCCCGAACTGTGGAATTCTATATATGACTCCCTGTTGCCATCTACGTTTGGATGTATAATATTGTTCCCAAAGTTAACATGTCCTTCTGCATTCATCCCTAAGTAACTAGCAATTCCATCTTTCCAGCCACAGCGACCCATGCAGAGGTAAATGTTGTTATCTTGGAGCCATCATTTATGGCTCTCTTACTCTTCTGTCTCATCTCCAAACTGTCAGCCAATTCTATTTCAAAATAAATTTAGAATATGATTACTTCTCTCACCACTTTCCATGTTAAACTCTGATTTTAGCCCTTATCTTCTTTTACTGCATTATAGCTATAGTTTATAGCTGGTCTTCTTGAGCCTACCCTTGTACCAAAGACAGCAGTAAGAGTGATCTTTTTATATTATTTAGACCATGTCATGCCATCACTCAGAAACATCTAATGGCATCAATCACCTAAACTCCTTTATGATATGAGCCCCTGTGACCACTCTGAACTCATATCCTTCCACTCTCTCTTTTTACACCTTCTAATCTAAGCACACTAAGTATGTGTACTATTCCTGAAGCATGACAGGTACACTCTTGCTTTTGTACTTGGTGGTCCACCTCCCTGGAACGTCCTTCTCTCAGATATGTCCCCTGACTCACTCAAATGCCATTTTATCACCAAGGTCTTCCCTGGCCACCCTAAATAAAACAGCACCTCCTCAACCTATACACCCTATCATCCGTCTTTGCTTTGTATGTGAGTTTGTTTTCAGTCTTTCCAAATAAAATACCAGCTCCTCGAGGGCAGGAGCCTCGAGGCTAAGCCTGAAATGGTTCTTGGCCTCTCCTAGACATTCAGTAATCACTTTCTGAACAAATGAGTCCAGCTGGGAAGCTAAGGATTCTAGCCATAGCCTATGTGGTGCTATCACAATCATTAAGTCATGGAACACCAAAAGACCAGACATGGCTTCTGGAAACAAGACACCTCAGAAACCTTTGCCCTTGCCCCTTTCATTAGGATTATCCCTGGGATTTGGGTGGGGAAGTTGGGACAAGACTAAAAAAGATAGTGCATTACTGCGGCTTAAAATAAATCATTGTGAGATTTGTATTCTCTGAGTCACGCTTGAGCTGGAACATTTTCTGATTGCATTTAAATACTCTGTCTTTTTCTGAAATTCTTTAAGACCCTAAAGAACCATAGCTCCTGAGAGATAAGTCTTGGTACTAGTACCAAAACATTCATCAAATAAGTAAAATCAAATAACACAGTGCAGGGTAAAAATGAAATAAAAATATATTGTATAGTGAAAATAAGTCTCACTAAAAACCAAACTCAGTCTTGTATCTGCACTAAAATTTTTAAATTACAAGAACTCCAGCCCCTCCATCTCCTGCAATTAATGAAATGAACTTGGACTTCTTCCTTAGAAACTTTATAATCCACTGAGCCAAAAACTAAAGACCTTTTGCCAGAGTCAGTTCTGAGAATCTCTTAGGGACCAAAGATTTGCATGTTATAATCCTGAGAGAGGAAGAAACTAGTTGTAATTAGTGACTGTTAGAGTTAGCTACTCCCTTGGTTAAAGTAAGATCACACACACACACACACACACACACACGCATACACACACACACACACGCATACACACACACACACACACACAGTGTTGAATTCTGAAATTTGATACCTCCTATTTACATGGTAGCAGCTAAATGACCATCTACAATAATACTTTGTTTTTCTTTAATAGATCTTTATTGGAGTATAATTACTTCACAATACTGTGTTAGTTTCTGTTGCACAACTGACACTACAATAATACTTTTAACGAATTCCATCAACTCAATTTATTTGTAAAACTTCTTTAAATATTTTATCCAGGCTTTTTCTTTACTGCCTGTGCATTAAAATTTTCTAATTATTTATGACAAACAGTTTCAAGCTCTAATATTAGCAAAACTTATCACTACCTTTACTTTACAACTTGAGGGTAAAATCTTTAAAGGTTAAAAAATAAAAAGTTCTATCTTTTGAGAGTCAGGTGGATATGTGAATCCAGCACACTGTCTCCTACACACACTAGGTGTCACTGTATGACCTGAAATATTGGCTGTAATTTGATCTATTTCTTTACTATCTTTATAGGCAAGATTAGCACATGGTACCAAATAATCTCAAGGTATATTTCCCAAAGAGCAGGCACTGTTGCTTGTATCTGGTCAATTGCATCCATAAAAATAAATTCTTTTCACCTTCCCCAGCAATTCTATACATTAAACTACCAAACAACATTATAGTTTCTCTATTCATCATCAACTCCCCCCTTCTCAAATTCTAATATCAAATAGAAGTGTTTGCATTTGATGAGTAAATAATGGTCCCTGGTCTAAAAAATGCTGGGATTGGGAGAGACTTAAAGAAGTAAAAATTAGCTAATTCAACATATAATTATTGAGTGCCTTCTATATGTCAAACATCATAGGCAGCAGGAGATCGAAACATGAAGGAGGTATAAACAAAACCTGTGGGAACATAAAGGAAGAGGCTCATAAGGGATTTAAACCATAGACATCAGGCCCAAAAGAAATATAGCTAGTCTTTATTTTAAAAAAGTCATCTATGTTTGAGGTGGTTTATTACTTGTCCTTCCTTAGCTTACAACAATATTTATCAACGATATTTAGTGCTCTGTGAGATGTTAATAGGTGTTCAGCAGAAAAGAATCACATTATCAAATAAGTTTGAGAAACATTTGGCTATTAAAAAAGTTGGTTTTGTTGAAGCACATTTTTAGTAATTCTCAGTTTCTAATATTTAAATGTGGATTGTAAATTTCTAAAAGGGGAATGCAGTACATATCATGTCTTATTTAACAAATGATACCATCTTAAGGAATACTTGTCTCTCACTGAACAGAGTTCTACGGAAAAGCAGTAGAAGAAATGGCAGTAGATGCTTGGAATGTGAAGGTTTAATATTTATGACTTTTAATATTTTATAGATTTGAGAAAAAACATGATCTTATTTTTACTTAATTATTAGAAATTAACAGATCTGAAAAGACTATATTAAAAAGGTAGGGTATTTTTTAGTTTGATTTCTTTTTCCTTTTTGTAAGTAGCTTTGATATAAAAACAAATAAATGTTTTATGCAGTATAATTCAAAACTCACATCAATTATTTAACTGAAACAAACAAAAAGAGACAGAAGAAATTTCACGTGCACCATAAACTTTAAGCTATACTCCCAAATTTCCTGGGGGTAAATATGTATTCTCCTCTGCCATTAAGGATCCTTGAAAAGAAAAGATTCAAAAAGCATTGTCTCAGGAGAAACCATGGTTGATATGAATTTGTTGACCTAAAGAAAATGGGGCAGTGCTATGAAAAAATACATTGCAACAGAGTCTGTTACTGAGGCTTAGGGAGAGTCAAGTCCTAATATTTTGTCTGAACATTGGTCAATGATCAGTGCCAGGTATCTTCCATTTGCCCCATTCAGTTCTACTCCTCCCTTTGCCACCCTGCTTTCTGCTGCCGAAGACTGGTCTGTATGGACAACATCAACAGGGCTGCCATAATCTCCGGTTTCCTGTCACTTATTAGTCAATGGGAGTGTTGTCTGGCAAGAGATGAAGGAAAGAAGAAGAGTGAGGTCAGGATATTTATTTTCCTGGTTCCTTCCCTGCAAGGTTACTTCAGGCTAACTTTTCCCTCAGTGGAAAGTCATTGCTCCTCTCAGGTCGGCCTTCAGTAAGTTTGGACACATGTATTATATATACACAGAAAACAACCATCACAAACAAGACCAAGACAAAAAATTCCTGATGTCCCCTTTGCATTCCATCACTCCCTCCTGGCCTCAGGAAATCACTGTTCTGTTTTTTGGTACTATGAATTAGTTTGCATTCTCTAGAATCTTAAACAAATAACACCAAATATTATGTACTCTTTTGTGTATGGGTTTTTTCACTTAGCATTGTGAGATTTGTCCAATTTGTTGTTTGCATCAATAGGTTTCTTTTTGTTTTATTTTTTTGTTTTATTTTTCTGAGATGTATTCTGTTGTATGCATAGAAAAGAATTATTTACCCATTTTATATCTTGATGGAAAGCAGGGTTGTTGCCAGGTTTGGGCTAACATGACGTAAGCTACTATTAGTATTCTTGGATAAGTCTTTTTGTGGACAAATATTTTATTTTCTTGGGTAAATTCCAAGGAGCAGAATGGATTAGTCCTATAGTAGGTGAATGTCTAACATTTTCTAGATTTCTAAAGTAGCTGTAGCATTGTACAGTCCTACCAGTGGTGTATGGGAATTCTAGTTGTCCCTTTCCACATCTTCACCAGAACTTAGTATTTTCACCTTTTAAATTTTAACCATTACAATAAGGGAAGAAAAAAAAAAAGACCAAAGAGAAATAATCAAGAAAAAGAAGTAAAACTGTGTCTATTTTTTGACACGATTGATTAGGTTGTATGGTTACATCTCAGTGTGGTTTTAATTTGCATTTTGCCAGCTGAGATGTTGAGAATCTTCTTCCATTGTACTTATTGGTCATTGATACATATTTGGGGGGAGATGTCTATTTAAATCTTCTGTCCATTTTTATTAGGTTTCCAGTCTCCTTATTGCTAATTTGTAAGAGTATTATACATATTTTGGATATGCATATTTTCTCCCATTATTTTCTTACCTCTGTTTTGCTAAAGTTATCTTGCAGAGAGAAAAAGTTAAATTTGGATAAAGTCCAATTTAACTTTTTTTTTCTTTTATGGCTTATATATTTTGTGTCTTGTCAAAGAATTATTTGCCTACATCAAGTTCACAAAGATGTCTCCTTCTTGAAATATTATATTTCTTACATTTAGGTCAATAGTCCAGTTGTTATTAGTTTTGTGTACAGTATAAAGTAAGGTTCAATATTCATTTTTTCTCATATATTTATCCAGTTGCCCAGCAACAATTTCGTTTTTTAATTTATTTTTTTATACAGCAGGTCTTATTAGTTATCCATTTTATACATATTAGTGTATATATGTCAATCCCAATCTCCCAATTAATCCTACCACCACCACCACCCCTGCCAGCTTTCCCACCTTGGTGTCCATACGTTTGTTCTCTACATCTGTGACTCTCTATTTCTGCCTTGCAAACCGGTTAATCTGTACCATTTCTCTCGATTCCACATATATGTGTTAATATACGATATTTGTTTTTCTCTTTCTGACTTACTTCACACTCTATGACAATCTCTAGGTTCGTCCACGTCTCTACAAATGACCCAATTTCGTTCCTTTTTAAGGCTGACTAATATTCTATTGTATATATGTACCACACCTTCTTTATCCATTTGCCTGTTGCTGTGCATTTAGGTTGCTTCCATGACCTGGCTATTGTAAATACTGCTGCAATGAACATTGGGGTGCATGTGAATTTTTGAATTATGGTTTTCTCTGGGTATATGCGAAGGAGTGGGATTGCTAGGTCGTATGGTAATTCTATTTTTAGTTTTTTAAGGAACCTCCATACTGTTCTCCACAGTGGCTGTATCAATTTACATTCCCACCAACAATGCAACAGGGTTCCCTTTTCTCCATACCCACTCCAGCATTTATTGTTTGTAGATTTTCTGATGATGCCCATTCTAACTGGTGTGAGGTGATACCTTATTGTAGTTTTGATTTGCATTTCTCTAATAATTAGTGATGTTGAGCAGCTTTTCATGTGTTTCTTGGCCATCTGTATGTCTTTTTGGAGAAATGTCTATTTAGGTCTTCTGCCTAAATAGATTGGGTTGTTTGTTTTTTCAGTATTGAGCTGCATAAGCTGTTTATATTTTGGAGATTAATCCTTGTCCATTGATTCATTTGCAAATATCTTTTTTCCCATTCTGAAGATTGTCTTTTCATTTTGTTTATAGTTTTCTTTGTTGTGCAAAAGATTTTAAGTTTAATTAGGTCCCATTTGTCTATTTTTGTTTTTATTTCCATTACTCTAGGAGGTGGGTCAAAAAAGACCTTGCTGTGGTTTATGTTAAAGAATGTTCTTCTTATGTTTTCCTCTAAGAGTTTTATAGTTCCCAGTCTTACACTTAGGTCTTTAATCCATTTTGAGTTTATTTTTGTGGATGGAGTTAGGGAGTGTTCTAATTTCATTCTTTTACATGTAGCTGTCCAGTTTTCCCAGCACCACTTATTTAAGAGACTGTCTTTTCTCCACTGTATATCCTTGCTTCCTTTGTCATACATTAGTTGACCATAGGTGTGTGGGTTTATCTCTGGGCTTTCTCTCCTGTTCCATTGATCTATATTTCTGTTTTTGTGCCAGTACCATACTGTTTTGATTACTGGAGCTTTGTAGTATATTCTGAAGTCAGGGAGTCTAATTCCTCCAGGTCTGTTTTTTTCCCTCAAAACTGCTCTGGCTCTTTGGGGTCTTTTGTGTCTCCATACAAATTTTAAGTTTTTTTGTTCTCGTTCTGTAAAAAAAATGTCATTGGTACTTTGATAGGGATTGCATTGAATCTGTAGGTTGCTTTGGGTAGAATACTCATTTTCACATTATTGATTCTTCCAATCCAAGAACATGGTATATCTCTCCATTTTTTTGTGTCACCTTTGATTTCTTTCATCAGTGTTTTATAGTTTTCTGAGTACAGGTCTTTTACCTCCTTAGGTAGGTTTATTCCTAGGTATTTCATTCTTTTTGTTGCAATGATGAATGGGATTGTTTCCTTAATTTCTCTTTCTGATCTTTCATTGTTAGTGTATAGGAATGCAAGAGATTTCTGTGCATTAATTTTGTATCCTACAACTTTACTAAATTCATTGATTAGCTCTAGTAGTTTTCTGGTGGCATCTTTACGATTTTCTATGTATAGTATCATGTCATCAGCAAACAGTGACAGTTTTACTTCTTATTTTCCAATTTGTATTCCTTTTATTTCTTTTTCTTCTCTGATTGCCATTCCTAGGACTTCCAAAACTATGTTGAATAATAGTGGTAAGAATGGACATCCTTGTCTTCTTCCTGATCTTAGAAGAAAGGCTTTCAGTTTTTCACCATTGAAAATGATGTTGGCTGTAGGTTTGTCATATATGGCCTTTATTATGTTGAGGTATGTTCCCTCTATAGCCACTTTCTGGAGAGTTTTGACCATAAATGGGTGTCGAATGTTGTCAAAAGCTTTTTCTGAATCTACTGAGATGCTCATATGGTTTTTATTCTTCAGTTTCTTAATATGGTGTATCACATTGATTGATTTGCATATATTGAAGAATCCTTGCATCCCTGGGATACATCCCACTTGATCATGGTGTATGATCCTTTTAGTGTGCTGTTGGATTCTGTTTCCTAGTATTTTGTTGAGAATTTTTGCATCTATAATCATCAGTGATATTGGTCTGTGATTTTCTTTTTTTGTAGTATTTTTGTCTGGTTTTGGTATCAGGGTGATGGTGGCCTTGTAGAATGAGTTTGGGAGTGTTCCTTCCTGTGAAATGTTTTGGAAGAGTTTGAGAAAGATGGGTGTTAGCTCTTCTCTAAATGTTTGATAGAATTCACTTGTGAAGCCATCTGGTACTGGCCTTTTGTTTGTTGGAAGATTTTAATCACAATTTCAATTTCATTACTTATGATTGGCCTTTTCATATTTTCTATTTCTTCCTGGTTCAGTCTTGGAAGGTTATATACCTTTCTAAGAATTTGTCCATTTCTTCCAGGATGTCCATTTTATTGGCATAGAGTTGCTCATAGTAGTCTCTTATGATGCTTTGTATTTCTGCGATGTCTGTTGTAACTTCTTTTTCAATTCTAATTTTATTGATTTGAGTTCTCTCCCTCTTTTTCTTGATGAGTCTGGCTAAAGGTTTATCAATTTTGTTTATCTTCTCATAGAACGAGGTTTTAGTTTGATTGATCTTTGCTGTTGTTGTCTTTGTTTCTATTTCATTTCTTTCTGCTCCGATCTTCATGATTTCTTTCCTTCTACTAACTTTGGGTTTTGTTTGTTCTTCTCTCTCTAGTTCCTTTCTGTGTAAGTTTGAGCTGTTTATTTGAGATTTTTCTTGTTTCTTGAGGTAGCATTGTATTGCTAAAAACTCCCCTTTAGAACTGCATTTGCTGGATCCCATAGGTTTTGGATCATCGTGTGTTCACTGTCATTTGTCTCTAGGTAGTTTTTGATTTTCTCTTTGATTTCCTCATTGATCTCTTGTTTATTTAGTAACATATTGTTTAGCCTCCATGTGTTTGTGATGATTTTTCCTTGTAATTTATTTCTAATCTCATAGCGTTGTGGTCAGAAAAGATACTTGAAACAATTTTAATTTTCTTAAATTTACTAGGGCTTGATTTGTGACCCAGGATATGATCTATCCTGGAGAATGTTCTGTGTGCACTTGAGAAGAAAGTGTAATCTGCTGTTTTTGGATGGAATGTCCTATAAATATCAACTAAATCTATCTGGTCTATTGTGTCAATTAAAGCTTGTGTTTCCTTATTAATTTTCTGTCTGGATGATCTGTCCATTGATGTAAGTTAGGTGTTAAAGTCCCCCACTATTATTGTGTTACTGTCGATTTCCTCTTTTATAGCTGTTAGCATTTGCCTTATGTATTGAGGTGTTCTATGTTGGGTGCATATATATTTATATTTGTTATATATTCTTCTTGGACTGATCCCTTGATCATTATGTAGTGTCCTTCTCTGTCTCTTGTAACATTCTTAATTTTAAAGTCTATTTTGCCTGATATGAGAATTATTACTCCAGCTTTTTTTTTGATTTCCATTTGCATGGAATATATTTTTCCATGCCTTCACTTTCAGTCTGTATGTGTCCCTAGGTCTTAAGTGGGTCTCTTGTAGACAGGATATATATGGGTCTTGTTTTTGTATCCATTCAGCGAGCCTGTGTCTTTTGGTTGGAGCATTTAATCCATTCACATTTAAGGTAATTATTGATATGTATGGTCCTATTACCATTTTCTTTATTGTTTTGGGTTTGTTTTTGTAGGTTCTTTTCTTGTCTTGTGTTTCCCACTTAGAGAAGTTCCTTTAACATTTGTTGTAGAGCTGGTTTGGTGGTGCTGAATTCTCTTACCTTTTGCTTGTCTGTATAGCTTTTGATTTCTCTATCGAATCTGCATGAGATCCTTGCCAGATAGAATAATCTTGGTTGTAGGTTCTTCCCTTTCATCACTTTAAATATATTGTGCCACTCCCTTCTGGCTTGTAGAATTTCTGCTGAGAAATCAGCTGTTAACCTTATGGACGTTCCCTTGTATGTTATTTGTCATTTTCCCTTGTTGCTTTTAATAATTTTTCTTTGTCTTTAATTTTTTTCCATTTGATTACTATGTGTCTTGGTGTGTTCCTCCTTAGGTTTATCCTGCCTGGGACTCTCTGTGCTTCCTGGACTTGTGTGGCTATTTCCTTTCCCATGTTAGGGAAGTTTTCGACTCTAATCTCTTCAAATATTTTCTCAGGTCCTTTCTCCCTCTTTCTCCTTCTGGGACCCCTATAATGCAAATGTTGTTACATTTAATGTTGTCCCAGAGGTCTCTTAGGCTATCTTCATTTTTTTTCATTCTTTTTTCTTTATTCTGTTCCACAGCAGTGAATTCCACCATTCTGTCTTCCAGGTCACTTATCTGTTCTTCTGCCTCAGTTATTCTGTTATTGATTCCTTCTAGTGTATTTTTCATTTCAGTTATTGTATTGTTCATCTCTGTTTGTTTGTTCTTTAATTCTTCTAGGTCTTTGTTAAACATTTCTTGCATCTTCTCCATCTTTGCCTCCATTCTTTTTCCGAGGTCCTGGATCATCTTTACTATTATTATTCTGAACTCTCTTTCTGGAAGGTTGCCTATTTCCACTTCATTTAGTTGTTTTTCTAGGGTTTTATCTTGTTCCTTCATCTGGTACATAGTCCTCTGTCTTTTCATTTTGTCTATCTTTCTGTAAATGTGGCTTTTGTTCCACTGGCTGAAGGACTGTAGTTAATCTTGCTTTTACTGTTTTCCCTCTGGTGGATGAGGCTATCTAAGAGGCTTGTGCAAGCTACCTGATGGGAGGGACTGGTGGTAGGTAGAGCTGGGTGTTGCTCTGGTGGGCAGAGCTCAGTAAAACTTTAATCTGCTTGTCTGCTGATGGGTGGGGCTGAGTTCCTTCCCTGTTGATTTTGGCCTGAGGCAACCCAGCACTGGGGCCTACAGGCCCTTTGGTAGAGCTAATGACGGACTCAGGGAGGGCTCACACCAAGGAGTACTTCCCAGAACTTCTGCTGCCAGTGTCCTTGTCCCCGTGGTGAGCCACAGCTACCCCCCCACCTCTGCAGGCGGCCCTCCAACACTAGCAGGTAGGTCTGGTTCAGTCTCCTATGGGGTCACTGCTCCTTCCCCCTGGGTCCTGATGCACACACTACTTTGTATGTGCACTCCATGAGTGGAGTCTCTGTTTCCCCCAGACCTGTCAAAGTCCTGCAATCAAATCCCACTAGCCTTCAAAGTCTGATTCTCTGGGAATTCCTCCTCCAGTTTCCAGACCCCCAGGTTGGAAGCCTGATGTGGGGCTCAAAACCTTCACTCCAGTGGGTGGACTTCTGTGGTATAATTGTTCTCCAGTTTGTGAGTCACCCACCCAATGGTTATGGGATTTGATTTTATTGTGATTGTTTCCCTCCTACCATCTCATTGCGGCTTCTCCTTTGTCTTTGGATGTGGAGTATCTTTTTTGGTGAGCCCTAGTGTCTTCTTGTTGATGATTTTTCAGCAGTTAGTTGTGATTCTGGTGCTCTCGCAAGAGGGAGTGAGTGCATGTCCTTCTACTCCGCCATCTTAAGTCAATCTCCCCCAGCAACAATTTCTTGAAAATGTTTCTTTCCTCATTGAATTGCTCTGGATCATTGATAGAAAATCAATTGGTTATATACATATGGATCTATTTCTAGACTCTATTCTGTTCTACAGAGCTTTATGTCCGTCTTTTTTTGCCAATACCACACATAAGGTGGTGTATGTTCACTAAATTTGCTCTCTTTTTAAATCCTTGAGTATTTTAGGATGTTTTAATTTCTACATAACATTTAGAATCAACTGATCAATATAGATTTTTTAAATGTCTGTGGGAAATTTTGATTGGAATTGTGTTGAAATATATATATATGTATATATATATGTATATGTATATATATATATATATAAATAAACTAAGGGAAATTACCATTTTAACAATACTGAGAATTCAAATGCATGAACATGTTATACGTTCATTTACCTAGGCCTTTTAAATTTCTCTCAGTAATGTTCAGTAATTTTAAGTAAAGAGATCTTGTTCAGCTTTTGTTAAAATTATCCCTAAGTATTGTTTGGAGCTAGTACACAAAAACTCAATTGTTTTTTGTATATTAACCCTCTGTCCTCTGACATTATAAAGTTCATTCATTTGTTCTGGTAGTTCTTTTTTAAATTCTTTAGTCCTGTATAACTCAACAGTTCTTCTGCAAATAGAAACAGTTTTATTTTTTTTTTTCTTTCTGAACTTTATAATTTTATTAATTTTCTTACTTGATTACAATAGCTAAAATTGCCAATACAATATTGAATAGAAGTTATGAGAACACATGCTTCTCTTGTTCCCAATCAAAGGGTAAATGTTCAAAAGGGTATTTGTAAGTTTTTGTAAATACCTTGTATCAGATTGAGAAAGTACCCTCTTATTCCTAGTTACTGAAAGTTTCTATTAGAAATTGGTAATTCAACATGTATTATATCAAATACTTTTTATGCATCTCTCAAAAAATATATTGTTCTGTCTCATTCTATTATGGTGAATTATATTGACTGATGGTTTTTTTTTTTTTGCGGTATGCGGGCCTCTCACCGTTGTGGCCTCTCCCGCTGCGGAGCACAGGCTCCAGACGCGCAGGCGGAGTGGCATATGGGATCCTCCCAAACCGGGGCACGAACCCGTGACCTCTGCATCGGCAGGCGGACTCTCAACCACTGCGCCACCAGGGAAGCCCCTGATTGACGTTTTTTAATATTAAAACCAAGCTTACATTCCTGTAGTAAACTCTACTTGACCCAATATATTTTCCTGTTCATATATTTCTAGCTTTGATTTACTAATATTTTATTAAGGATTTTTGCATCTATGTTCATAATGAGTATTAGTCTGTAATGCTTTTATTTTTTTAATGTCTTGTCAGGTTTTGGTATTAGGATTATGCTGGCCTTATAAAATGAGTTGGGAAATATTCTCTTTACTTTTGTATTTTCTAAAAGATTTTGTTTAAGATTGGTTTTATTTCCTCTTTAAATTGTGACAGAATTCAGTGAAATCATCTGAAATAAGATTTTTTGATTTAAAAAATTCACTTTAATAGATATAGGCCTAGGATGATTTTCCATTTCATATTATAGGTTATATTTGTCAAGGAATTTGTCCATTTCATTTAAGTTGTAAAATTTTTGAAATAGAAGTTGTTTACAACATTTTATTATTTTCCTTTTAATATTTGTAGAACACTTCATTTCTAATATTGGTGATTTTATTTCTCTCTCACTAAAACAATGATCATTTTCTCTTGGGGTTTATCAATTTTATTCATATCTTCAAAGAACCAAGTTTCCATGTTAATTTTTTCTATTGCTCACTTGTTTTTCTATTTCACTGATTTCTTCTCTTAGCTTTCTTACTTTCTGCCTTCTACTCATTTGGGGATTACTTTGCTCTTATTTTTCTAACTTCTTCTGTTAGAACTTTAGGTCATTCATTTCAGGCCCTTCTGATCTAACAGTATTTAAAGGTATGTGTCCCCTTAAATGCTGCTTTTGCTATGTCTCACATATTTTGATATATTGTTTTCTCATTATCATTCAGTTTGAAAATTTTATTTTCTTTATGTTTTTTCTTTTGCTGATGGATTATTTAAAAGTATGTTGCTAAATGTTCCAAATATGTGGGGTTTTCATAGATGTTTCATTATAACTGAATACCAGTTTAATTGTCTTATCATCAGAAAATATGGTCTATAATATTTCAATACTTTTAAATTTAGTGAGACTAGTTTCAGGCCCAATAAATGGTCTATCTTGGTAAATGTATCACATACACCAAAAAAGTGTATTCTATAGTTATTAGGGTGGGTACAGGTATTCTATAAATACCAGTTGGGTCAGAATGGTTGCAGCTTATTTTCTGAGTTCTCCTAGCTCTACAACTATCTCCATTTTTACATGAACATTGTTTTTGTTTTTCTTTGTTGTTCCTGTTCTGCTCAATTTGTTTTCTATTCCCTGTAGGGTGGTGCTTTGACATGGAAGGGAGATTTGGCTGATTCATCTGAGAGGTCATGATCTCAGGGTCTCCTGTCAGCTCCTTACATCTTTTCTGTGGACCACTTGTACTCACCCACTATTGGATTTTTTTATAAAGTATTAGCTGATGTTCTCCAGTTGCTTCACGAGCTTTTGGATGAGTACCTGTGAGTTGATTTGGTGTTCTTATGTCCTTCAGATACTCTGTTGCTTTGCTCTGTTTCTTCCTGCATAGATGCTAATAATACATCCATCTTATAGCTGTTGGTGGTTTGCCTATATTTTAGGGTTTAATGGGGATATTTTGTCACCTCGTTTTGTTGTAGATGCTGCCCTGGGGTTTGATTTTTATAAACTGAATTTTTCTGTGTCTTTTAATGGGGGGATTTGAGAAGATACATAAACTATTCCATCATTGGCATCATCCTCCCAGAATTCTCTGAACTCTGAATATTTTACTTATGTTTCCTCCTTTATGTGTAATTTACCATTTTAGTCACTTTTTATAATTAATTTTTAAATTGAAACTGGAATTTTATTTTCCCCAAACAACCAGTTTCCCTGAGCCAGCAAATTATAAAATTCAACTTTTGATTTGAAATTCTTACTTAATATAAAAATAAACATGGTATGGTTTGGATCTGTTTCTGAGTTTCCTAATATGCTATTTTGGCCTTTTTTTCATTAGTACTATACTGTTTCATTTCTCACAGGGAAAGTCTATGCTCATTAGTAACACTTTAGAATGATTTCAAATATTTTCATAAGTATTAAAGTAAATCCCTTTGGGATTTTGACAGAAATAACCTTGTACCTTATAAATGAATTTAGACAGAATTACAATCTTTAACTATATTAACTACCTCATCTAGGAATGTGGTACATTATTTGTTTATGCAAGTCTTCTTTTATGTTTTCTAGTAAGGTTTTAAAGTTCTTCTTTGTAAAACTTCACATTTAAATTTATTTTATACATGTTATACATTTCACTACTGTCATGAAGTGACTCATTTCTAACATATAATAATCTGTTATTCCTGAGTTAAAGGAAAATTATTATTGCACATTGACCATTTGGCTTTTTTCATGTAACCTAATTAGAAAAATTATGTTCATATATTAATAACAAATTAATATGTAATATGTTAATGTGTTTATAGTATTAAGTCATTAACTTATTCCTATAATTGGTTGGGGAATAGTATTAAGATATTATTAGGTTGAATTAGCAGGTATTTTCTTTATAATTTTGCATTTATTCTTAAGTAAGGTTAGTTTGTGTTTTATTTTTGGTATTGTCCTTCAGAGTTTGGAGTATCAAGGTGAAGCCACATTTGCAAAATGTAAAAGGAGACTCTTCAACTTTATCTATGATCTGGCACAGTTTATAGAGCATGAGAGCATTTGCTTCTTGAAAGCCTGATTTAATTCATGAGTAAGATGGTTTAGGGCCAGTGTCTTTCTTTCTTTTTTCATCTTCCAAGTACTCCTAAAATTTATTGTTGTTGTTTTTTAAATTTTTATTGAACTATAGTTGACTTACAATGTTGTGTTAATTTCAGGTATACAGCAAAGTGATTTAGTTATACATATATATGTATTATTTTTCACATTCCTTTCCATTAAAGGTTATTACAAGATATTGAATATAGTTCCCTGTGTTATACAGTAGGTCCTTGTTGTTTATCTATTTAATACATAGTAGTGTGTATATTTTAACCCCAAACTCCTAATTTATCCCCTTTCCTCTTTGGTAACCATAAAAGAAACCTAGTTTGTTTTCTATGTCTGTGAGTCTATTTCTGTCTTGTAAATAAGTTGATTTGTATAATTTTTTTAGATTCCACGTATAAGTGATAACATATGATATTTGTCTTTCACTGTCTGACTTACTTCACTCAGTATGACAATCTCTAGGTCCATCCACACTGCTGAAAATGGCATTATTTCATTCTTTTGTATGGCTGAGTAATATTCCATTGTGTATATCTACCACATCTTCTTTACCCATTCACCTGTCAATGGACACTTGGGTTGCTTTCATGTCTTGGCTATTGCAAATATGGCTGCTATGAACATTGGGGTGCATGTATTCTTTTGGATTATGGTTTTCTCTGGATATATGCCCAGGAGTGGGATCACTGGATCCCACTCCATACTGTTCTCCATAGTGGCTGCACCAATTTACATTCCCACCAGCAGTGTAGGAAGGATCTTTTTTCTCCACACCCTCTCCAGCATCTATTATTTATAGACTTTTTGACGATGGCCATTCTGACTGGTGTGGAGTGGTACTTCATTGAAGTTTTGATTTGCATTTCTCTAACAATTAGCGATGTTGAGCATCTTTTTATGTACCTCTTGGCTATCTGGATGTCTTCTTTGGAGAAATGTCTATTTAGATTTTCTGACCATTTTTTTTTTTTTTTTTTGCGGTACGCGGGCCTCTCACTCTTGCGGCCTCTCCCGTTGCGGAGCACGGGCTCCAGACACGCAGGCTCAGCAGTCATGGCTCATGGGCCCAGCCGCTCCGCAGCATGTGGGATCTTCCCGGACCGGAGCACGAACATGTGCCCCCTGCATAGGCAGGCGGACTCTCAACCACTGCACCACCAGGGAAGCCCTCTGACCATTTTTTGATTGGGTTGTTTTATTTTTGATATTGAGCCATATGAGCTGTTTGTGTATTTTAGAAATTAAACC
Source organism: Pseudorca crassidens (assembly GCF_039906515.1). Classification (NCBI taxonomy): domain Eukaryota; kingdom Metazoa; phylum Chordata; class Mammalia; order Artiodactyla; family Delphinidae; genus Pseudorca; species Pseudorca crassidens. Next base: position 76,876,897 of record NC_090301.1, read on the forward strand.
CTTGTCGGTCACATTATTTGCAAATATTTTCTCCCATTCTGTTGGTTGTCTATTTATTTTGTTTATTGTTTCCTTTGCTATGCAAAGCTTTTAAGTTTAATTAGGTCCCATTTGTTTATTTTTGTTTTTATTTCCATTACTCTAGGAGACAGATCCAAAAAGATATTGCTGCAATTTATATCCAAGACTCTTCTTCCTATGTTTTCCTCTAGGACTTTTATAGTATCCTGTCTTACATTTATGTCTTTAATCAATTTTGAGTTTATTTTAGAATATGGTGTTAGAGCATGTCCTAATTTAATTGTTTTACATGTAGCTGTACAGTTTTCACAGCACCGCTTGTTGAAGAGACTGTCTTTTCTCCACTATATAGTCTTGCCTCCTTTGTCATAGATTAATTGATCATGGGTGTGTGGATTTATTTCTACACTTTCTATACTGTTCATAGATCTATTGTCTGATTTTGTGTCAGTACCATTCTGTTTGGGTGACTGTAGCTTTGTAGTATAGTCTGAAGTCAGGAAGCCTGATTCTTCTGGCTCCATACTTCTTGCTCAAGATTGCTTTAGCTATTTGGGGGTCTTTTGTGTTTCCATACAAATTAAAATATTTTTTGTCCTAGTTCTGTGAAAAATGCCATTGATAATTTGATAGGGATTGTACTGAATCCATAAATTATCTTGGGTAATATGGTCATTTTAACAATATTGATCTTCCAATCCAAGATCATGGCATTTCTTTCCATCTGTTTGTGTCATTTTCAATTTCTTTCATCAGTGTCTTATACTTTTCAGAGTACAGGTCTCTTGCCCCCTTAGGTAGGCTTATTCCTAAGGTATTTTATTCTTTTTGATGTGATGGTAAATGTGATTTTTTCCTTAATTTCTCTTTCTGATCTTTCATTGTTAGTGTATAAAAATGCAACAGATATCTTTCTTGAATGGAAAATTTTGATTACTTTTCAAATATAGTACCTGAGTTTTGACCTGCTAGGTTTTCTTATTCTTTGGCCAATTTTGATAATTTACATGTGTCTAACAAATCAACAATGCTTTAAACTGTATTTTAATAGGACTGCTACAATATTCTAAGTTTGAAAACTACCTCTAGTTCATAGTTTTCTTTGACTGATGCAATAAATTACAACAAACTTAGTGGCTTAAAACAATACAAATTTGCTATCTCATAGTCTTGGAGTCCAAAATGGGGTTCCCTGGGCTAAAATCAAGGTGTTGACAGGCTTGTTTTACTTTCTAGAAGCTGCAGGGGAGAGTCCATTTCCTTGACTTTTTCAACTTCTAAAGGCTGTCCACATTCCTTGGCTCATGTCCCTCTTCCTCCATCTTCAAAGCCAGCAATAGTGATTAAAGTTCCTCTCATATCATATCACTCTGGCCTCTTCTGCTTCGCTCTTCCCCATTTAAGGACCCTTGTGATTACATTAATCCTACCCAGATAATTCAGGATAACCTCACTATTTTAAGGTCAACTGCTTAGGAATCTTACTTCCATCTGCAACTTTCCCCTTTGTCATGTAAGGTAACATGTTCAAGGGTTCTGGGGATCAGGACACAGACATAATTTGTAGGGGATTTACAATTTCCACACTATGATTGTAAAATTATTCTTTTAAATTAACTTTTAGAGCATTTACATTGCACTGTGGTCAAAAAATGTGCTGAGGGCTTGTTTGTTTGTAGTTTCAATGTAGTCAAATGCTATTTGTTCAGTTTCTGTTACTTTTATTATGAGAAATCTCTTTTATTTTAGTCTAGATATTATGACTCATTTATGGAATGGGTTTTATTTTGATATATGATATGGAATAGAAATCTAATTGGACTTAATTTAATTCAGACAACTTATAGCACCATTTATTCTATAACTCATCCTTTCTCCTATTGATTTGTAATAGTTCTACTTTCTCACTTAAATTCTTAAGTACACCAGAGGACATGTGGTCTATTCTGAAAGAGAATGAGCTTACATCATACACAAAAATCAACTCAAAATGTATTAAAGACTTGAACAAAGACCTGAAATTGTTAAATTCCTAGAAGAAAACATAGGCATTAAGCTCCTTGATATCTGGGCAATGATTTTTTTTTTTTTTGTATTTGATACCAAAAGCAAAGGCAAAAAAAGGAAAAACAAGTGGGCCTACATCAAACTAAAAAGCTTCTGCACAATAAATGCAACAATCAACAAGATGAAAAGGCAATTTATGGAATGGGAGAAAATATTTGTAAACCATGTATCTGATTAGGGTTTAATATTCAAAATATACAAGGACCTCATACAACTCAATAGCAAATAAATAAATAAATAATCTTTTAAAAAACTGGCAAAGGGGGACTTCCGTAGTGGCGCAGTTGTTAAGAATCCACCTGCCATTGCAGGACACATAGGTTCGAGCCCTGGTCCGGGAAGATCCCACATGCCATGGAGCAACTAAGCCTGTGCACCACAACTACTGAGCCTGCGCTCTAGAGACTGCAAGCCACAACTACTGAGCCCACGTGCCACAACTACTGAAGCCTGCATGCCTAAAGCCCGTGCTCTACAACAAGAGAAACCATCACAATGAGAAGACCGCTTACCGCGACCAAGAGTAGCGCCCGCTCGCTGGAATTAGAGAAAGACCATGTGCAGCAACGAAGACCCAATGCAGCCAAAAATTAATTAATTAATTAGTTAAAAAAATAAAATAAAGCTATTAATCCTTTGTCACATGTTAAAAAAAAAAAACAATGGGCAAAGGACCTGGCTAGACACTTTCCAAAAGAGAAAAAAACGTACCAATGGATGACAGATATGTGAAAAGGTGCTCAATGTCACTATTCATCAAATAAATTTGAATCAGAACCACAATGAGATATCATCTCACACCTATTACAACGGTTATTATCAAAAAAGTCAAAAGATAACAAGTATTGGCAAGGATGTAGAGAAAAGGGAACCCTTGTGCACTGTTAGTGGACATCTAAGTTGGTACAGCCACTATGGAAAACAGTATGGAAGCTCCTCAAAAAATGAAAAATAGAACTACCATATGATTCAGAAATCCTACTTCTGGGTGTATATTCAAAGGAAATAAAATCACTATCTTGAAGAGATATTTGCATTTCCATGTTCATTGCAGCATTAGTCACAGTTACCAAGATATGGAAACAACCTAAGTGCCCATCCATGGATGAATAGATAAATAAATTGTTAAATATACACAAATATATACATACATACATTGGAATATTATTCAGCCTAAGAAAAGAAGGAAATCTTGTCATTTGCAACAAAATGGATGACCCTGGAGGATGTTATGTTAAGAGAAATCAGCCAGACAGAGAAACACAAATACTGCATGATCTCACTTATATGTGCAAACTAAAAGTCAAATTCATAGTGACACAGAGTAAAAGAGTGGTTACCAGGGGCTGGTGGGGTAAGGAAACTGGGGAAATATCCATCCAAAGGCACAAACTTTTAGTTATAAGGTTTATAAATCCTGGAGACCCAATGTACAGCATGGTGACTATAGTTAATAATAAAGTATTGAATACTTGATATTTACTGAGAGAGTAGATCTCAAGTGTTCTCACTAGCCCCCCCCCCCAAAAAGGTAATTATATGAGGAGATTGACATATTAATTAGCTCGATTGTGGTAATCATTACACAATGTATGTGTATACCCAAACATCATGTTGGTTGTACACCTTAAATATATACCATTTTTATTTGTCATTTATACTTCAACAAAGCTGGGAAAAAGTAAGTTTGGAGGTTAGTAATTCCACTTGTATGTAGTAATTACTATTGACCGTTTACCCTGCAACAATAAAATATAAGCTAGGATTAAGAAAAAGTAAATATACTTCACCAATTTTTCTCTAAATATCTAAGTGCTATCCAAAAAAATCCTTGGACAATAAGGGGCATGAAGAGATATTTAACATTTAAGGATTAACAATTTTAAAAGAGGGATAGGATGGGGCTCCATTATGTTTTTCCTTGGGATTCTCAATTGTCTAACTCTTCTTATATTGAAAATAGCTTTGGATGTATCACAGATGCATCATCCAGAATTTGGATGAGTTTCAACAACGCCACTACATGAGCTCCATAGAGATTAAATACAAAGCAGGCTCTCCAGCAAGGGCTTTGTAGAATGTAGTCAGACCACTAGATGGATTCATGAACCACCAAAGACATCATTAGCTGAGCAGGACAAGGAACTGGTTGGTAACTATCACAGTGAAAGTGGATCACCCAGCAGACTGAAAAAAAAATGATTTGGAAAGCATCACAGAAGCTCCACTTGAAGCAGAGTATTACAGCTCTGGTTTGCTCAGAGACAAGTAGTGCCTAAAAGAACACCCTAGCAGGAAGGACTCAGAGTCACTGCTCACTGTGAGTGTATGTGACATGCTGAATGCAGACAAACTGCAAGAAGAGGAGCAGTCATGACAGAGGAAGAACTGAAGTTCACAGGGTGAAGATGCCTTCTCTGGTCACTTCAGTCGGGTTCACTGTGGAGACAATGTCCTCTTTCACAGAAGTGAATGTTTATCTTCTGGATGCTGTCTTCTGTGAATTACTAAAGGAGTTCTAAAAAGGAAGAGCCACTTCTGTCAATGTTCTACCAGGCATCTTTGGTGTGATTTGTTTAATATCACAGGACTGTATGCTCTTCATGGAGACTCATTTACCTTAATAATCCTTAGCACCGCCTGCAGAGATTCTTTCTAAAATGCAAATATGACTTTTTTTCTGTCTGCTGCTAAAAACCCTTCAGTGTACCCCCATGGCTTTCAGGTGGAAATCCAAATTCCATAAGATAACATAAAAGCCCTCCACGGTCTGGCCTCTCTGAACTCTTTACTCATTCTCCATCTTGCAGTGGTCAGTACTCCAAAAATACGGAATTACTTGCAGATACAAAACAGTAAAATACACCTTCTCTCAAACATTGGTGTATTCAGCATACTTCACCTGGCTAACCCCTCTTCTACTCATCCTTCAAGGCTCAGCTCACTACCACTTTCCCAATGCCCCAGTCTGGATTAGATGCTCTTCATATATCTCCCACAAAACCAAAGTCTGCAATATTGGTCTCTCTGTTGGCCTACCTTCCCAATTAGTGGAGGGCAGAGACTGCATCTCTTAGTTCTTCTCTTTGTCCTTTCAGGATGCTATACAAAAATACCATCGACTGGGTGACTTAAACAGCAAACATGTATTTCTCATGATTCTGGAGGCTGGGAAGTCCAAGATCAAGTTGCTGACAGGTTCAGTGTCTGACGAGGGCCCTCTCCCTGGTTCAGAGATGGCTGTACTCTCCATATAACCTCACATGGTGGAAAGGGCAAGGGAGTCCTCTGGGGTCTTTTTTATAAAGGCACTAATCTCATTCATAAGGGTGGACCCCTCATAACCTAGTCACGTATCAAAGGCCCCACCTCCTAATACCATCATATGATGGTTTTCAACACATGGATTTCAACATATGAATTTTGGGGGGACACATTCAGTCCCTAGCAGCTATATAACCCTAAATAGTCTGATGAATGGATAAAGAAGATGTGATGGACTATTACTCAGCCATGAAAAGAAACAAAATTGAGTTATTTGTAGTGAGGTGGATGGACCTAGAGTCTGTCATACAGAGTGAAGTAAGTCAGAAAGAGAAAAACAAATACCGTATGCTAATATATATATATGGAATCTAAAAAAAAAAAAATGGTTATGAAGAACCTGGGGGCAGGACAGGAGTAAAGACACAGACATAGAGAATGGACTTCAGGACACGGGGAGGGGGAAGGGTAAGCTGGGATGAAGTAAGAGAGTGGCATGGACTTATATATACTTCCAAATGTAAAATGGATAGCTAGTGGGAAGCAGCCACATAGCACGGGGAGATCAGCTCAGTGCTTTGTGACCACCTAGAGGGGTGGGATAGGGAGGGTGGGATAGGGAGAGTGGGAGGGAGATGCAAGAGGGAGGAGATATGGGGATATATGTATATGTATAGCTGATTCACTATGTTATAAAGCAGAAACTAACACACCATTGTAAAGCAATTACACTCCAATAAAGACGTTTAAAAAAATAGTCCATAACTATTTCCCAAGTAAATACACTAATTACTCGTCATAAAAGTCTTGGGAGGGGAAAGAGAAATGGTTGACAGATAAGGAAATTGAGCAGTGATATTGGTAAGTGACAGATGTGAATACAGTAAATGTTGGACTACTGTTACCACTATTATCAGTGTTTGAATACAGAAACAACACCACTTGTTATCTGAAAATAAGTGACTTTCGTTGTTTCCTTCCATTGTGTGTACAAATTGCAGAAGACATAAACCCTTATAAGTTCAAATATATAAGTCTAAATTCAACATGCTATGGGAAAGATTTTGTTTTCATCCTTTACTTCCAGTCTGATTTCTCCTCCATATTTTTATATAGTCAAGGAAAACAGTACACACTTGTCCTATGGAAATGAAAGATATAATCCTGCCTCAGATTAATTGAGCTGAAGCTTAGAAATTGCATTTTTCATGCCTCTTTGCAGCCACCTGCTTCTCCCCATTTGCAGGCTGGTACAGATCCTGTTTCTCTAATGTGGGAAGGGATGCATCAGTAGCACTAAAGGCTTTAAGCAGCTCAGTAGCTTTTTCACTTTAAAGTCTAAATCATGCAGACTTTAAAAAGTGGACAGAAAATCAGAATGAAATAATGAAAAAATTCCATGGAGACCAAAATTGTCTATGCTGCACATCTAAAAATAGGATACCTTAGGTCTACGATGTATCATTCTGAGAACTTCTCAGCATGTTCAGTGGTGAGGGTTTTTTAATCAAGCTTGGGGGTGAGTTACTGCATGCTTTTCTTGGCCCTTTATCTCAACAGCAGTAAAAAGGTATTATCAGATGAGAACATTGTGGCTGCTACTCACCATATTACTCCATGTGCCCATGCACTGAAAGAACGCTCTGACTCAAAGAGGTCACCTGTGTAACACAAGGACAGTGTTCACTCTCCTTCCACAGAAAGAAGTTGACTGTCACCAGATGGCCTCAGGTCAGAGATCCAGGGAGTGTATTTAAACACAAGAGAAAGGGAAAGACACTTGGTTTAACTGTTACTGTTTCCTTCACTTGCTGGCTGTATTTCCTCCGAAAAAAGTAGATGCAAAAATCAAAAGATAAATTAACCAGATATGGTCTCTATACTTTAGAAGCTTAAAGTTTAAAATTTTCATTAAAAATGAGTTTTCAGGGCTTCCCTGGTGGCGCAGTGGTTGAGAGTCCGCCTGCTGATGCAGGGGACACGGTCCGTGCCCCGGTCTGGGAAGATCCCACGTGCCGCGGAGCGGCTGGGCCCGTGAGCCATGGCCGCTGTGCCTGCGCGTCCGGAGCCTGTGCTCCGCAACGGTAGAGGCTACAACAGTGAGAGGCCCACGTACCGCAAAAAAAAAAAAAAGGAGTTTTCATTAGCACAGGGAGAGCAGCTCCACGCTTTGTGAAAACCTAGAGGGGTGGGCTGGGGAGGGTGGGAGGGAGACGCAAGAGGGAGGAGATATGGGGATATATGTATACTTATAGCTGATTCACTTTGTTGTACAACAGAAACTAACACACCATTGTAAAGCAATTATACTCCAATAAAGATATTTTAAAAAATGAGTTTGCATATTTTCTATTATAAAGAAACTGATACCTGAAATCTCTTAAGTTCTAAACTTTAAAATTTTGTCAGTGTTATTATTTACCTATTATGGTCCCTTTAGGGTGGGAGTAAACTTATACCAAAACACCTCCCAGATAGATCATTATGTTAAATATAAAGCAATGCAAATACAAAAAGTGTTTTAAAAATAAAAAGAATAATATATAAATAATAAATTCTGGATGACGGTAAATTTTCTAAGTTTAGAAGCAATAAAAAAATCCCCCTCCATCCATAACTTGCCAAATACATAGCACACACTAGCTTTGCTGATGGTAGCAATTCACCAGATAATTTTTCTGCATGGGGTCGGGGACCTATCTCTGCAAAATGCTTCAGCCTGTTTTTCTTTCTTCAGTGAATTCTGGGAGACACTCTTCTTTCTATCTCTTAGACAACTAATTAATTCTTTTTTAAAAAACAGGTTTATTGTGGTATAACTTATATACAAAGGACTGCATATATTTGATGTGTACAATTTGATGAGTTCGGACATATGCAAACACCCATACCACCATTGCCACAATTAGGTGACAGACATATCTAACACCTCTCAGAGTTCCCTTGTATCCCTTAGTTTTGTTTTTTGGGTTTTGTTTGTTTTGTGGTGAGAACACAATGTGAGTCTACGCTCTTAATGAATTTTGAAGTGCACATTACCATATTGCTGACTGTAGGCACTATGTTGTACGTAGATATCTAGAACTTACTCATCTGGCATAACTGAAACTTCCTACTCATTGAATAAATGCTCATTTTCCCAACCCCCAGCGGCTGGCAACCACTATTGTTTTCTCTGCTTCTATGAGTTTTACTATTTTAGATACCCCATATAAATGGAATCATACAGTATTTGTCTTTCCGTGGCTGGCTTATTTCACTTAGCTGAGGTGGGCTTTATGTATTACTAGGGTTGGCTAAAATGTGTACATCATAGGGACTCATTTTATTTCATTTTACTTTCATCTCTGTGCTAAAGTTTTATGGCTGACCAAGAAAATGAGACCATAGATGTGTTTGCTGGTGTGAATGGACCATCTACCTACACCATCCATTGCTCACCATTCTTTTCCAAGATCAGCCAAACAATTTACAAGGCGGATGTGAAAGGTCTCCTAGGGTGGGTTATTTCTAAATGTCTTCTGGTGGATGGCTGTGGATAATCTATATAATCTGAGATTCAGAATGGCTTTCCTGTACCTGGCACCTAGTAAGAAAGCAAACTCAAAATGCTGACTTTGAAGGAGCTGATGTTGGATATAAAATGTAGATATTGTGTTTTATTGGGAAACTATTAATTTTATGATAGTAATGCTAGATTGTTCGTAAGATGAAAAACCCATACATGAATCTGCAACATTTTCACATCCTAGTTTGATGCCTTGGCAGATATTATAGAGCATTCTGCAAGATCATTAAAGCTGAGCCAGGTCAAAGTGTATGTCCCCAGTGAGCCACCTGCCCAAAGCAGCTGTGGTAGAGACTTGCCTGAACCTGTGTCCCCAGCATGGGTCTTATGTGAAAGAACTTTCTCTGATGTAATAAATATGTGCTTTCCTCTTAAAAAAAAAAAAAAAAAAGCAATGAAAGAAATCACAGGTGAAAACGTTGAAGTATTTACATACGTAAGAAAATTCCATGTACCCAAAAAGGATATAGTCCAACTTAAAAGGCAAATGAACTGGAAAAATATTTATAAATATGCCATACTTAAGGTTAATATACTTGATAAAGACTTATTATAAATCAATAAATCAATATGGACAATAAAATGTCAAATGAGAAATAGACAAAGGACCTGAACCTGAATATAAAGATTACCAAGTAGGACATACAGCTTTATAATACATATGTAGAAACACAGTCCACTACAATTGATAATACACAACTTCAAACAAGGTACTGCTTTTTTCCCTATCAAGCATGCAATGATAATTTTTAAAATCATACTTGGTGTTCAAGAACAGCATTTCCTAATGGTACTTGCTAAGAATTCAAATTTATGGGGCCCATCTCAGGCCCACCAAAGCAGAATCCCAGTGGATGGACCCAGAAATCAAGTTAGGGAAATTCTAATTCAATTGGGTTGCAGTAGGACCTGGGAATCAGTCATTTCCCAGCCCAATCTAGGTGAGATAAGATAGGGGAAATTTGAAAACACTGCTCTGAACAGTGGTTTTCAGCTATAGCTGGTCTATAGAATCACCTGGGAAATTTTAAGAAATACAAACACGGGTCCTACCCTCAGAAATTCTGATTTAATCCTTGTGGGTTTGATTTGGATAACAAAAATTTTTTAAGTACTTTAGGTGTTTCTAAAAGTAGCTGAAGTTGAGAATACCTAGAGGGTGTGATAAAATGTGTATCTGTATGCTTTTCAAATGAGAGTGAAGATTGGTAATACAGTTTTTACAAACAATTTGGCTGTGTGCTGTATTTTTTAAAAAAATATTGTTTTCACCAAAAATTTCAATTGTGCAAATTTATCCTATCAATGTAATCTAAATATAGAAACATGAGCAAGAACTTCTCTGTGTGTAATTGATTCAATAACAATATGTGAGAGGAACATAACTGCCCTGCTACAAAGTAATGGTTTACAAACAATGGTATGTTCAATAATGAAGTGCTATACACTCATTAAAAATGTGCATATAATAATTTTTTAATGCTATGGGAAAATATAGGGTTAAGGGGAAAAAATAACATATAAACTGTATTTACTGCATGGTCAAGACTAAGTTAAAATAACGATTGCAAAAGACAGGAAGAAAATACTCTAACTTTCTAAGGGCTTTGAGCTATGGGGAGAAGAATAATGACTTCTGGGGGTTATTTTCTAACTTCTCTGAATTGCAGAAATTTATATAGTATTTATGTTAGATCTAATTAAAATATTTAGAATTTTTATTGTGTTATGCATAACATAAAATTTACCATTTTAACAATTTTCAAGTGTACAATTCAGTGCCATTAAGTACATTCACACTGTGGTGCAAGCATCACCATCATTTATCTACAGAACTTTTTCATCTTCCCCAACTGAAACTTTGTACATTTCAGTTAAACAATAACTCCCCATTACCTCCTCTCCCTAGCCTCTGGTAACCAGTATTCTACTTTCTGTCTCTATGAATTTGACTATCCTAATATAAATGGAATCATATAATATTTGTCCTTTTGTGTCTGGCTTATTTCACTTAGCGCAATGCCTTCAAGATTTATCCATGTTACAGCATGTATCAGAACTGTATTGCTTTTTAAGGCTGCATAATACTCCATTGTATGTATATACCACCATCTCGTTTATCCTTTCATCCACTGATGGACATTTGAATTGTTTCCACCTTTTGGCTACTGTGAATAATGTTGCTATGAACATTGATGTACAAATACCTGTTCAAGCCCTTGCTTTCAATTTTGGGGGGAATATACCTAAAATCAAACGGCTGGATCATATGGAAATTCTATGTTTAATTTTTTGAGGAACCGCCATACTATTTTCCACAGAGGCTGCACCATTTCACATTCCCACCAGCAACTCACAAGGATTTTAATTTCTCCACATCCTTGCAATTTTTTTCGTAACAAGGTCAATCACTACATATGGCGATATTTCTAAAATGTATCACTCACTTTCCAGCCTTCTTAAAAAGAAAATATTGAACAAAATTCAGCCTTTTTTTAAAGAACTATACAATTGATGCCTCCTTGGGAGCTATTGCAATATGTTTTTATTTGGTAACTATTTTGTTTGATAACTATTTTATTTAATAACTATTCTAAGATATTTCCATAGATTAGATCAATCTTTTCAACCTCCTGTGAAATATCATCCCCATTTCACAGATAAGTAAATGAGGTACAAAGAAGTAAAGGAACTTTTCCAAGATCACATAGCTAGTAAGTGAAGACAGCAGGATTCAAAGTCCATGTCTTTACACATTTTGCTAGACTCCTAACCATCTAAGAATGTCTGTCTCTATATTTAACGTCCCCAAACCAATACTGTACACTCTTAGAAAATTTGTGTATGTTGTTTAATGTTTTTCCTTCTGGTTGTTGCTGTCATTCCTTGTGGCTGTAAAAGCACCTACCTCTGGCTGTTTTCTCCTCTCCAACCCACATGTTGATACTGATGTCCTGTCATCAAGAAAAAGAGAAAAAAGAGAGAGTTAAAACTGTGTGAGCAGTAAAAACGCATAGATTTGAGAGAATTTGAGGGATCAACCTCAGGAGAAAAATATACAAGCTTAGGTACTTGGCTTTCATGATATCTATTTTGGTGGTTTGATGACCTATTTGGCTTATTTCTGGCTTTCCTCTTGTGTTCCAGGTGCTGAGTCTGCCTTTATGAATGAATATGAGTGCTTACTCTTACTTCTACTTACCTTGTGTAATATAGAGTAATTTATTTTTTAAAAAGCTTGCCTCAGAGTTATAAAGATCCTTTATATATCTGATATTCTCTTTTTAAAAATGTCTACTTAATATTTTCATGATATACACAGAGAGAGATTCAAGGAAAAGACCTTTGATATTGAAAGTTTCTGGTCCTATAGCAAAACTATTCAAACTATAGATCCAATGTCTACTGATCACAGATGCCCATCAATAACAGCCTGGAGTATCTTTATAGAATTTATTATGTCATAGATATATTTTCGGGAAAGAATAGACAAATGTTTCCTTCCTTGTGTAACATGTATATTGTGAAATGCTGAGTACTGTATTTACTTTTTTGAAATCAAACATTCTTTCCAATAAAGTAGGAGAGGTCACTAGTTAAATAAATATAACAGTGAGTCAGTGTATGTATCAAAATCCTTTTATTTTAAGTGAGTTATCAATACATTACCCCATTTCACATCACCATCTGTTCTTCTAGAAATTAAGTTTTTCTATATCAACATTTCTTTTCCACATCTCTAAGATTTTTCTAGGAAATAGGTTAATAACTGGAGTAAAGCTGAGAGAAAAATTTTCCAAATATAAAAGAGAAAAATAAACAATCTCTGTAGAAAAGCTCTAGCCATCCGTACCCCCTTAAATCCAGTAATAAGTGAGTGATAAATGTAAGTTTTGTACTACTAGGTTCATAGTTAATTTCCATCTAAATACTCCAAGCAATCTTATTCAACAAAATCAGGTTGGTGGGAGCAGGCGTGTGTGGGGGAGTAAAGAAAACAAAAGAGAGATCTGAACTAGCTGATGGGAATAGCGCTATCTTACCCACAGCTTTGAGGCTGTTGGGAGTAAAGCTGAAACAAAATAAAGTCAGAGTGTTACATTATTTCTTTTAAGAACATACTCCTCAAATCTAGAGGTTTAAAGATATAAAACCTCTACTGGACTCCAAAATTTGATCCTTTTAACAATGACTTCTGACTAAAACAGTAGTACTGTTAATATCAATAAATATACTCAAATTCTGAAATGATTCAATTAACACTTTTAGGAACTTTTTGTAACCAGACCTTACAAATGTACTATAATTCTCTTTGTTTTTGTCACATAAAGATAGGGCTATTGTCTCTAATCATCTGTACCCAACTTCTACTAAACATACAATCCTGTGCAAGTTAATATCCCTGGAAGTGTACCTCTATTCTCCACCTTTTGTTTTTCTAAATTTCTACTACTTGCCTCTACCATTCATGGTAGTATTGCTTTATATTATCTTAAAATCTCCTATAATTTTTTCACATATGCATTATGTTTTACTGTTAAGTGTCACCCATATTAACTAAGATAGTCTGTATAGTGAGATTTAAATGTTTTTTTTCCAATCAATAAATAATAACTTTGTCCAAAGAAGAAATTGTTGGGAGTGGAAGCATTCTTCAAGGCTATTATAACCACGGGAAACTAGAGCAATAAACCAGGTGAATTGAGGATGAGGCCCAGAAGCCTGGGTCTTCAGCTATTAAACATCCCTTCAAAACAAAAACAGCTATTTAGAAGGGTCTAAACTTATTGAGGCTGATATACAATCAACATCCAAAAGTCGAAAACTCTTCAGTAAAATACAGTTCACTGTTTTATTGTGGTCACGAAGTACTATGAAAACATTTAAGGAAACCTTTGAACATGGAGTAAATAATGTTTGGGGAGACAAAAATCAGAGGGTTTAACAAGAAAATATAATGGAATTGAGAATAGAGTTGAAAATGGCAAGACAGCTACTTTGTTTTAATAGAAATTGAGTAAATATAGTCTATCAGAAATTTGGACTGGGCTTCAAGTTACTGGTTTCCAGCTGTCACAGTTGAAAGAAAAAAGGAAGGAAGGCAGAGAGGAAGAAGAGAGGGGGAAGAAAAAAAAGTAGAAAGGATTTAAAAAATAAAAACCTGAAGTATTCTTCTAGAGCTCAAGAAACAATCCGACAGGTTCGTAACATTTCACTGAAACCAGAAGCAGAATCATAACGGACTGAAGTCTCAATCAGGCCCCTACTACATATGTAGCTTTGTTTAAAATGACTAAGGTGAAATATATCAGCTTACGGAAAATGGGGAGGGCTTCCAGCATTTGGCTAGTGTACTAGGTGATCGATGTTGATGAGCAATTCCCTTAAACAACTGATTTACTGCCAACAGAGAAAAACATTGGAAGCACATCCAAAAACTCATTTGCAATTGAGATTACAAGGGTAGCCATTCTGTCCACCTTCCCCTCCCTCACCAGAGAGGTGACCCTGTTCCTGGCGACCACCTCCACACAAAGGCCACGGAAGAACCCCTCCTTCTCCTAACTCCCTTTCCTTTGCCTCAAAAGTCACTATAAAGCCTGCCTTACTCTGTCTTCCAATCGCTTCCTCTCTCCCTCCTTTTCTTCCTCTCCTTCCTTCCCTCCCAGCTTTTCTTTCTTTCTTCCTAAAATCATTGCTTTTGTAAAAATACACCCCTACACCACTAGACATACGTCGCATGCAAGACAAAGTCAGGCACAGGCGGCGGGTCCATGCATTCGCCAGCACCATCTGCCACCTGCGATTCATCGCCACTTTCCACCTCCCGGAGGTGAAAGGGGCGGGAGGCAAAGGACACGCAGAGCTGGTGTGACCCAGTTCTTAGGAAACTTTCAGCTGGTCGCAACCCCTCCCCCACCCGAAACGCTTCCATCATCCATCAAGCCCAGAAAACTACAGTGACCTCTGCCTAGCCTTTGGAGCTGGAAAAGAGGCGAAGCAAGAAAAGCAGGAAGAGGTTCGCCCCTTTGCTTCCCACACCGCCCAACGGCGGCGGGCGCACAGCTGCGGCACGGCCGGAAGGGGCCGCTGTTCGCTCAGAGCAGCCGCCCTACCGCCGCCGTCCGTACCTCCCACGGCCCCGCTGGCCCAGCCCCGCCAAGTTCCAAGAGTCCCCAGTCGAGCAAGCGCCGGGAACGAGCGCCGCCCGGGCAGGAGCAGACGGCGCAGACCAGCAAGGCTGCGGCGCTCGTCGGAAAGGCTCCGGGGAAACTCCCAGGGCCCCGGGGACTTTGGAGAGAGCGAGCTGTCCCCGCGCGCGCAAGTCCGCCAAGTGAGCGCTCAGCTCACCTGTTTCTCCCGCGCCACCGCCTTCCCACCCCTCGGACTCGCGCCTCCCGAGGTGCCCGACCGCTCCCGCGATGAATCCGGCGCTGGGCAACCAGACCGATGTGGCCGGCCTGTTCCTAGCCAACAGCAGTGAGGCGCTGGAGCGCGCCGTGCGCTGTTGCACCCAGGCATCCGTGGTGACCGACGACGGCTTCGCGGAGGGCGGCCCGGACGAGCGTAGCCTGTTTATCATGCGAGTGGTGCAGATCGCCGTCATGTGCGTGCTCTCGCTCACCGTGGTCTTCGGTATCTTCTTCCTTGGCTGCAACCTCCTCATCAAGTCCGAGGGCATGATCAACTTCCTAGTGAAGGACCGGAGACCGTCTAAGGAGGTGGAGGCGGTGGTCGTGGGGCCCTACTGACCGGCCCCCGGCCCCCGCGGCAGCCGCCCCATGCCTCCCCACTTCACCAGCCGGGCCGCGCCCCCTCACCATCCGAGACTGGGCGAAGCAAACCTGTCGGAGTCAATTATTTCTCTCGACTTCTGCTTTTCGGGATGAAGCGACCCGCTTTCTCGCAGGCTCTCTGAAAGTCCCCAGGCCTGGCTATTGAAGAGAGCCCTGACTCTGGACTCCAGCAGCAAGTGGCAAGAAGAAGGCGATTGGGGCGCAGAACTTTGGAAGCTGCCGCTGGCGCGGGATGCGGGGACACCGGCCGGGCCAAGGCCCCTTTCCACCCGCAGGTGGGCCAAGCTCTGGGGGCAGGTGGAGAGGGCGGGCAGGGAGAGACCAACGGCACCGCTTGCCTGGTGACTGGAAAAGTGACCCGCGTATACTCCACTTAACCGAACTAACGGGGACACACAAATCCGTGTCCGGCTTCGCGCCCGTTCCCTCCCGCTCCTCCCAGCCCTGGCAGGAAGGGCGATAAATACCTTTGATTGATTGTAACGTGCCGTTTTAAGGGATCTTGTGTTTGTTTGCTTGAATACAAATATTTGATAAGTCTTTTTCCGCCCTAGTGGCCTGTTTGCCTGCCTGGGGGTTAGAGTTTTGTGTTGGGAGAAGGGGTGGGGGGAGGGGAGCCTGTGAATGGGGTGAGTTGTTTCTTTTCATGCATTTCCAACTGGGTCTTTGGGGGGCGGGGGGAGGGGCTGGCCCTCCAGCTGGCCCCGGGACAAAGACTCGGAATAGAACTCCGAGCTCGTGACTGCACGGTTTATGCCACAAAAGTGCTCTTGACATTCGTGACACCGTTTTGACTCCCCCCGCTTATTTAACATTTCCTTAATAAATGCAACATTTAAGTGTTTTGTTCCTGGCCTCCTGGTGGTCATTCTGCGCTCCCGGCAGAAGGGAACGGGCGACGGTGAGGACTCGGGTTACCGGTTCGGGGTGGAATTCTCTTTGGAGAGCTGCGATTCAACTCGTGGATCCTACGCAGGGACGAGGGTGGGAGCGAGACAGAGAGGCCCAGGGACGAGTGAGACATGGCCAAGCCGCAGGCACAGGAGCCGTCTTGGAGGCAGCATCCTTTGTTTTCCTTTACAGTTAATATTTTATATTTCATTTAGGCTCAGCTCTCTGAGCCAGGCGAGACGACGGGAGGCCCCCGCGGGAAGATGACACTTCCGTGCAGGGCTCCGGTGGGAACACAGGGTTACACCGCTAATGAAAGGAAGAGACGGCTTGTCCAGCCTTCAGGGAGGGCATCTTTCCCCTGACCAACGTCAGCAAGACGGCGTCAGGATGCTGATCAAAAAAAAAAAAAAAAAAAAAAAAAAAAAAAACCGAAGAAAAGTAGGTCCTAAAGTACATAGTGACGCTAATTCTCCCTGGGGTAAACCATTGTTACTAAAACAAGACATGCATTGTCTTTGCCATATTACGTTTCTAGCTAAAGGGCGGTATTAATAGAGAAACCCGGCCTGGGTTATCAGCCCCAGGCCGGGCAAAAAGGTTCAGAGGAGTTAGCCGAGGTCCTGAATATAGGAGATGTGTGTTAAAACTGGGAAACTGGGAAAGTTGGGCTGGAGGGAGCTACAGATGCTCTTTGGGCTCAGAAATTGAAGGGAATCTGGAAAGAAGAGCCTGGAAAACCGTGCATGTGAAAATAACCCAAAGGATACAGTAGCTTCAAGCTTAAACTTGACAAGAGGTTTTGAGCAGTTTATTTTTACACCTGGGGTAGGATCCTAAATATTTTCAAGAATATAAAGAATCCTCTACTATGCTATAGCAATTAAAGGCTTCACAATAGCAGATATAAGATGGACTAAAATTTTTTAAAAAAGCAACGAAGTGTCCCATTTAATTGGGAAGAGGCACAACTGGTATAAACAATGTCAGTGACTCAAGGGTTGGGATCGAAAGGTTTGAGTGTCCTTTGACATCCTGTCTGCTATAAAGTGTCTGTTCCACTCCCAAAGTAAATCTTGTCAGGAATTATGACCTAGAATGGTTTTTAATAGATATCAGGCTTGCAAAAGCAAGGATGTTGAAGTTTTGCCTATTGTTCCTGTATTTTCAGCAGGTAAGCATTTGCTTGTTTACTTCTGTCTAGGCAGGGGAGCAGGGTCAACGTGTAGTCAAGAGTGAGTCGTGGAAAGCAGTTTACTTTTTTAATGAGTAAGATAGGGAATGGAGACTTCTTATTTTGTAGACAGTTTCTGTGGCCTCCATATTTCAAAGAAAGAAACAAA
Organism: Pseudorca crassidens; assembly: GCF_039906515.1. Lineage (NCBI taxonomy): Eukaryota > Metazoa > Chordata > Mammalia > Artiodactyla > Delphinidae > Pseudorca > Pseudorca crassidens. Next base: position 76,894,848 of record NC_090301.1, read on the forward strand.
GCAGAACAACCAGTTCACTCAAGGACAAACCAGACTTTTAAAATTAAACTCAGTTTTTTGGTTTTGTTTTAGTTTTTGGTTTTTGTGGCTGTGATGTCTTGCTGAGGGTCTCATCTTCCCGCAGATTTATTAGCCCACAGTGCTGTAGTGGAAACTGATTTGGGATCAAAAACCAATCAGCTAGAGTGTATGTGTAGGAATCTTACATTGTGGTCTGCTGAGTACAAGGTACCTGCTTACAGTGAATGTCAGACACAGAAAGCTCTCAAACCTACAGGTCAATTTGTATTTGTTCGTATAGAACAGAGGTTTCCATTTAAAGCCAAATTCCTGAAAGTTGAGAGAGGGGCTTGCCCAAGGCCCCTACTACTCTTTCCTCTACTAATACTCTTTATCTCCACTATCACTATGATCACTCTCCATCCTTTTTCCTCTTAATACTTCTTCACACTGCTTTCCTCTTCCCTGAACCTCGAAAGCAAAATTTACAGTTTCTCCTTATCTCAACTATCCAGATTTATTCTCTTACCACCAGAAACTGTGATAGTCAAACAAATCATAACCTGCAAAATTTAGTCCTTAGATAGAAAAGACACGTGAACAGGGTTCTGTAATCCATGAACTATGCATTATAGGGAAATGCACATGATCTGAAAATATCATAGCCCTGGGGACCATTTCCTGGCAACTCTTCTCGACAGCCCTTAGATCCATTTGTTACTTAGACAGATGCCAAGTGGTTCTGGTTTTTATAGATGAGGCGATGTGTGCAAGAAGCTTTTTACATTCCCTGTTCCCCAGTGGCCACACGGCAACCACTTTCTCAGGCCCTACACCACTCCCTGTCTCACTCTCCCTTTGACTGTCTTTTTTTCCTGATCATAACAAATGCATTAAATGAAACTTTTAAATCCTGCCTAGAGTTTATGGCACGTTGATCCTTTCCCGCAGATGTGCTACAAGGAAAGTAAGTTTTAAAAGTCACTTTCTGGGTTTCATATAAGAAAACAATGTCAGCCTTAAGAGACTGGGAATTGAGAGGGATAGATGCAAACAGGCAGATTTTATCATCCCACACTTAAGTCCACCATGTGGTCAGTAATTAGTGGGAAGTCCTGAGAGAGAGAGAGAGAGAGAGAGGAGAGAGAGAGAGAGAGAGAGAGAGAGGAGAGAGAGAGAGAGAGAGAGAGAGAGAGAGAGGGGAGGGAGAGAGAGAGAGAGAGAGAGAGAGAGAGAGGAGAGAGAGAGAGAGAGAGAGAGAGAGAGAGAGAGAGAGAGAGATGGCTTCCTGTAAAAGCTTGCTGGATCTGGCATGTGATCCATGGGGAGGCATCTGATACTTCCTGAAACCCTTCTGGAAATACAGCAGAAACAGGGAGAGGTTTTTCTGAGACACAGCAAGTGGATTAGCAGGGTTGTAACCCCTCTCAGGCTGTGCAGATAGCCACTGATGCCTCTGAGCCTAATTGGGTGGCCTCTACATAAGTAGCTTAGCCAGTTGTTACTAAATGTTATTTTTCTTAAGATTGTTGTTATGAATCTTCCCACTTTCTCTGAAAATGTATAAGGACTTGAGCGTTGAACACCTTCAAGTCTGCTTGAGGGAGTCTAAGCATAAAGGTCACACTACTGTATTAAGTCTAAGGCTCCCTGTGCCTGTTTTCTGATTTTCAAGCCATGCTGGCTTCTCATTGGATCCTGGGCCAGTCTGTTACTGTGTCTTCTTACACTAATTCTGAGTGAGGGAGGAAAAAGCATACTGGCCTATGATGTAACAAAGTTTGGTTCCGGTCTCTAAATAACTGAGTGGCATCAGCCCTAAAATGAGGAAGATAGATTCTATGTATAAAGGGATACTCCTATTCAGTGATTCTATTGAATTAATTTGTTTAATATTTCCTTGTCTCTTAAGATGTTTCTTAGCTCATTTCAATAGGTATCTTAGAATATATTTTGTCATTCCAATCTTGGTCCTTCAGGTAGGAAACACCCTCCCGCTGAAGTCAAGTGCTCCTCAACTTGGGATGTTATTTACAATAGCCAAAGCAAAATTTCAGACACCTAGCCAGGCCTAGGTAGACAGCAGTTTCTATGCTGACAGATCACACATCATCTAACCAGTGCCTTAAATATCCCAGATCTCTGTGTTGTCACTGGACGAAGCAATGAAAGGAAAGCCCGGTGAATCGGGGAGCACATAATCAACAAACGATTCCTCTAAGTCCATATACATTTAGACTAATATGCATTGTTGTTTATAGAAACTTTTTGGGTGTTCGAAGATTAATTAACAGCCATATTTTCTCCCTCAAAGCGTTTTTTTTCCCTTTGAGCTTCTGCAAGAGCACACAACAGCTGTTTCGCATGCAGTTTATAGCCTTCCTTAGCCCTGGCTTATTAGACTTGTCACTTTGGGGGCTGCAATGCCAGGAAAGGATTCCAGGGTTCAGTTTGTTCTGCAAGACTCAAATCTAGTTTGAAAGCCTGTTGAAGAAGTAAGTCTATAGCAATACCCCAAACAGGAATCAATACATCTTTTACCCACCTGCCAAATTCCATTTAGGTATGTGCACAATAGCTCAAATGGGATGTTTTAAACTCCGCTCCAACAGTAGTAATAGTTACCTAATGTCTGAATTTAAAGGCTCAATGGTTAACTGCTTTCATAGCCAGTATCACTCTGTCCTTCTTTCCAGATATTTTTGTATTGTTTTAAATGCTTAAAATGTTTAAAAGTCCAGGATTAATTTTATAACATCAGCTTAGATTTTAAAATTCTTGCAAAGTATAGTTCAGGAGAAAATAAAGTATATAATAGTACCAGCAAGTCATGTAACATTTCTGGTGATCATAATAGAATAATCTAAATTTATTACTTATATTTGAGAAATTCAGAATATACCAGAGGGGAGCTCTACAAGGACTATTATTGTAAGGATAACTAAATGTATTTTAAAATATTCCTCAGTAAGCTTGTAAACAGTGGCTTACTTCCAACTCAAATAACAATCCATCCTAAATGAGAATAAACAAGTTATATTTTCATTTATTTGACTGTTTATATAGACTTTGAAGGGATTATGGGCAAATAGTTTCCTAAATACATGTAAGCGCTCGGTTGCTGAATATTTCTGTGTGGGTAAATTCAAGCACAGAGTGATCAATATATAGAAGGTCAAACGATCTGGGATAATGTTGGAACCAAAGTCTGCCCTGCCCCCATTTTAAAAGTGATTTCTATTAGATAGTAGTATGTTTTGAACTTGTAATTCAAACAATTAGATATATTTGTCAAGCACCCATGTGTATGTGGTACAACTTATTACTAAAAATAATGAGATGATTTCTATTCATTTGAGCCATGAAACACAGGCACAGATAAACACACATAAGGGAAGGCATATGATCTACCCACAAAGTCAAATAATAAATAAACTGTTTCTATTTACTATGTCTGGAATTATGTAATTATGCTATAGCCCAGGCACTGACATGGTTAATGACAGTGAGACAATGTTACAGTTTCTCTTATCAATTTTTTTTCATATTTGCCTTCTATCCTCACCAATTCCTCTCTCATTATGTACTCCTTCCCTGACTCACATCTAAAGATCTACTGCCCTGAAAGAGTCATTGATTTTTATCAGACCAAAACTCCTGATGTCTGATTGCTTTGGGAAAAGAATCCCTCTGGGATACAGAGTGTCTCTTTGGCTTTATTTATTTTCCTATAAATTGAGCGGGATCTTGTAGTTCATATTTTAAATAGTATTGATTGAGGCAGGCGCACATGCGCACACTCACACTCTGGGTTTCTCGTATTGTATACCGATGAAACACATCCATTTCGCTGCAGACTAAATGTAAGCATCACATATTCCCCAGTTCTTTGTTTTACACTATTTACTTGCTTACAAAACAATGCATAGAAAAAGTTGCAAGTAAATACTCCCAAAACGTTCAGTAAATAAGATTTATAGAAGGTGCCTGGAGTCTTACAATACATCTATATCTTGAGATATATGTTTCAATCTTCATCTAAGAATTGGAAAGAAAAAGAAGCTAAATCCCCAAGGAACAGAAAAGTCAAAGATAATATATTGTACAAGCTTGAAAATCTTTAAACGCTAAGCTAAGAGAAAGGAGAAGGGACCCTAAATTTGAAGAAGATCGATGAAAACAAAAAGAACCTATCAAGTTTCTAGAAATTGACAGGCAGATTCTAAATTCTCAAAACAGTGACTAAAAACTTTTACATTTAGAGGACTTACTAAAAGGATCAAAGACTACTGAGCTCAGCAATGTGAGCAGAACGTGGAAGACTGCTAATTCCTTCTTCATTTCTCTCTTCTACTCTGCAAAGTCCTGGACTAATTGCAAGCATCCTGTTAGCCAGCTCAGTTTTCTTATACCCAGAGGTCAAAGAGGCCTTGCCAGATCTTCTTATCTTTATCATCAATAAATATGTATTATTTAGTGTCCATTTGGCATGACCCTGCACTGGGTACTAACTTAGATCTTGGAAGTTGAGTGCAAAGTATCATGGAATTTAAAGGGGCCTTCTACGTTTCCATCCGATCTTCTGCTTGATTTGCGCCCATGTGTCCTTGGAGATCCAGCTGTGTGAGCCAGCTGTATGTATGCACACTTGTGACTTTTCCCCTTACACATGAAGTACCCTCCATTCTTGTCTATATTGATTCGGGGGATCTGACCTACTCAACTTAATTTGACTTTTCCCTGTCTTTAGGCAGCATACACAAGGCTCACTGTATATTACATACTCAAGCTCAAGATGAGCATGAAGGTGGAGGCTGGAAGAAAATGCTGCAAAAGAATTTCTGGAGGCTACTTATATTTTTCTACAAATTCAGGTTGGGAATGAGTGTTCTATTAACTGCCCCTACCAGGAATTTTCAATGAATGAATAATTAACGAAAGGATCAAGTGTGAAATTCCCTAACTTCATAGATGAACTTTCTAAGAAAATAATCTCTCCTTGTTTTAAGTAACATAAGTATCTTCTAAATTCATGAAATGTTCAAGCGAGATATGGGCTGGATTAATTAAGATTCTTTGGGTCGCAACCAACATAAACCCAATTCAAGCTAATTAAAAAAAAAACAAAAAAAAAAATGAATTTACTGACTTCTGTGACTCCCATGTCCAAGGATACAGGTGCTTCAGTTGTCTGAAAAGCTGATATATGATGTTACCAGATTCTTCCATTCTCTCCATATTTCAGTAAAGCTCTTTCCACATGGCAGGAAAAAGAAAAGAATAAAAGTGATTCCGATAGACTCACACTCACATCTTACCATATTATACCAGCTTAACAACCATAGCATATGCTAACAACCATAGCATTGTCTTTTCCTGGGCAAACTCTGGCCTGTTTGGGTCATGTACCCATCCCTGAAGAAATCTCTGTGACTGAGGTAGGTGCCAGAAAAAGGGTGTGCTCAGCCAATACTACCCATGTGGTGAGAGGGGAGATAGCAAGGGGAAATGGAGTCAGTTCAACTTCCACAAGGAGTAAAACCACAAGGCCGCGAGTGCTTACATGAGAAAGAGATTCTATTATTAGAAGAAGCAGTAGCCAGTGGTGAAGCCAGTAATGGGACCTGCATCTTTTGACTCTTAATTTAGTATTCCTTTTAAAATTATTTACTCTATTTATTCTGTCAACTGTCTTCCAGCAAGGCTCAGAAGCCTTTTATAATTTCTTCCAAGAGTCTCTGTGTCTGAGCTGATGTTCTAAGAGCCTGGAAAACAACCTGGATTTGGAGGACAGGCATTGCCACCACCTTGTACCTGGTGATATGAATTTCTACGAGTTATCTGACATCTCTGTTCGTTTATGAGAATAAAATCATCTGCCCTCCATAGACCTGACAAGGCATAAAAATGTCTTCAAGATGAGATGGTAAATTTTGTGCTAAAAAGTATCTTTAATATGATAAAGTAGTACTAGACAAAACTAGGCAGATTCATTTGCTGCAGGATCTCTCTTCTAGGCTTCATGACTCTCCATGGGATAGAGAAAATATTTAGCATTTCCCAAGGTGATCTGACAAACTCACTTTGATGAAGCCTCTGCCATGACCCATCTTCCTTGGAAATGCTGCTGCCCTATAGGTACATGTGATATTTTTATTACGTTTCTTTGAATCCTTCCTTATTCTCTTTTCCTTAACTGTCCCTCATCTAAATTCACTCTAACCCAGACGGTTGGCTTAGCTTTCTTATCTGTATAGAAACTGAACTGTCATTGTTCATTTTGGGGGGTTCCCAGCTGCTCTGCCTGCTCCACACTTCTGACTTAGGGAAATTACCTTGCTAACTGTGACTAGCTGCTTTGCAAGTGTCTTCTCCTCCCATGAGACTTGTATGAGTGGACCTTTTCATTCGTATTCACAAGTGGGAAGAGGAGCTGATGGTGGGGCTTAGAGAGGAAATCTATCAACCATAAAGACTGGTGTTTAGGAGTGTGTTTCTCATATGGCTCATCACAACAGGAAAACTCATCTTATCTCTTATTTGTTGTCTTTTTGATGATAGCAATTCTGACAGGTGTGAGGTGGTGTTTCATTTGGGTTTTGTTTGCATTTTTCTGATGATTAGTGATGTTGAGCATCTTTTCATGTGACTGTTGGCCATAAGTTTGTCTTCTTTGGAAAAATGTCTATTCAGGTCCCATTTTTCAATTGATTTGTTTTTTTTTTTTTTTTTTTGATGCTGAGTTGTATGAGCTTTTTGTATATTTTGGAATATTAACCCCTTATAAGATATATCATTTACAAATAACTTCTCCCACTCAGTAGGTTGTCTTTTCATGTTGTTGTTAGTTTCCTTTGGTGTGCAGAAGCTTTTTAGTTTGTTTATTTTTGCTTTTGTTTCCCTTGCCTGAGGAGACAGATCCAAAGAAAAATATTTGACATCTAAGACTGATGTTAAAGAGCTCACTGCCTGTGTTTCCTTCTAGGACAGGGTTCCCCAACCCCAGGGCCACGGACCAGTACTGTTGCACAGCCTGTTAGGAACCTGGCCGCACAGCAGGAGGTGAGCGGCAGTCGAGCGAGTGAAGCTTCATGTGTCGCTCCCCATGGCTCGCATTACCGTCTGAACCATGTCCCCACTGCCCACACCCTGGTCTGTGGAAAACTTGTCTTCCACAAAACCGGTCCCTGGTACCAAAAAGGTTGGGGACCGCTGTTCTAGGAGTTTTATGGCTTCAGGTTCCACATTTAAGTCATTAATCCATTTTGAGTTTACTTTTTATGTGGTGTGAGAGATAGTCCAGTTTCATTCTTTTGCATGTAGCTATCCCGTTTTCCCTACACCATTTATGGAAGAGGGTATCTTTTCCCCATTGTATATTCTTGCATACTTTGTCATAGATTAATTGACCATATGGGTGTGGGTTCATTTCTGGGCTCTTTTTTTCTGTTTCACTGATCAATGTGTCCATTTTCATGCCAGTACCACACTGTTTAGATTACTGTGTCTTTATAGTATATAATTTTAAGTCAATGATCTCAAGTTAAAACACATTCTAACCACCCTACATTTTTACTGCCCACCCCCTCCCCTTTAATGTTTTTGACATCATATTTTACATGTTTATTTTTCTGTATCCCTTAACTACTTATTGTAGATATAGATGATTCTACTACTTTTTACTTTTAACCTTCCAACTAGCTTTATAAGTGGTTGATCCAGTACCTTTACTACATATTTACCTTTAACAGTGAAATTTTCTTTTTATAATTTTCATATTTCTATTTGCGGCCTCTTCTTTTCCACGTAGAGAAATCCCTTTAACGTTTCTTATAAGGCCGGTTTAATGGTGCTGAACTCTTTCAGCTTTTGCTTGTCTTGTAAATCTCTTTATTGCTCCTTAAAATGTGAATGCTAACCTTGCCTGGTGGAGTATTCTTGAACCCGTGTCCCCTGCATCGGCAGGCAGACTCTCAACCACTGCGTCAACAGGGAAGCCCTGTATTCTTCATTTTAAAGGAGATTTGTTAAAGGATTACTTTAGCTTTTGGACAAACATCTATTTAAAAATTACAGTAAATCCATGTTTATCTTTTGGATGAGATTGTACACCTCAAATAGTATAATACAGAGATTAAATTTTATTGAATTCTTTGCAATTGTTAAATGTATTTTAATTTCCCAACATCATACTTCATTCTACAAAGCAAATAAAGACTTCACTGACTATTAAGATAAAGAAAAGCTACTCAAAGGATGAACATTTGCTATTGGTATTGTTTCATTTCATGCTTAAAGTGCTATGTAGTAAAAGAAAGGAAAAGTTAACAGTGTTCCGTGATTCAATGATTTCCGAGTTAAAAATATTTTCAATTTACAATTCTATGGATTCCTAAAGAGTGCTTTAGACCTTGAAGAGTGCTATGAGAAAGGTTTTATGACCACCAAGGACACTGCCTTCTTAGAGTGTGGGTTACCTGGCATGAAGCAGTCACTTAAGAAAGGTTGAGTGAAGTTACAAAATTTTAGTATTCCCATGTTTTAATGAAATTACATGCCAGAATATTAGACCATTCTATAAGCTCATCTGGCTTTCTTCTATCCTGTGTTTTCAATTAAGAAAAGTTATTATTGGGCTTCCCTGGTGGCACAGTGGTTGAGAGTTCGCCTGTCGATGCAGGTGACACGGGTTTGTGCCCTGGTCCGGGAGGATCCCACATGCCGTGGAGCGGCTGGGCCCGTGAGCCATGGCCGCTGAGCCTGCGCGTCTGGAGCCTGTGCTCCGCGACGGGAGAGGCCACAACAGTGAGAGGCCCACGTACCGCAAAAAAAAAAAAAAAAAAAAAAAAAAAAGAAAAGTTATTATCTTAAGAGAATCTTACTTTCACACTGATTCCGAAGCACTTAAACACAATACAATACATTCCCATTTTTAATATTCTCTTGCTATTATATTCTATTGGAATATATTATTGGCATGGCTGATCTTCAAATTCTGCTCATGGAAACTGGGTAGGCATCACATAAATTCTAGTTGACTGTTGTCATTATCATCCATATGAGTGACTGATAAAACTGCTAATATTAATCATAGTTGTTACTTTTTCATATGTTACTTCAAAGTCCTTACAATTCTAGAAGTTACTGCTACCCCATTCCCATAAATGAGAAAATGGAGGGGCTGAGGGTTAGTAAATTTTCCAAGGTCACACAGTTAAAATGATCTGGTGCTATGATGTGAACCCAGATCTGAAAGCATTACAAGCCAAGAGCATTTTCAATATGTCATCCTGCTAATTCTTCTGGTAATGAATTGACAGTAAGGAAAATTTCAACTTTCTCACACACATGGAGATTTGTCATTAACAACTCACCCCTATAGCTTTGAGTAATGATTTCACAGAGAGGAAATGCAAAGCAATTTATCATTTTGGTAGATTTAGGGTTTGCCAGTAGCAGATGGCCCTTAGGAGGTGGAAATGTAGATTTTAGGAGGCAATTCAAAATGAGCCTCAACTCATCCAGTTAGGTAGCCTTCTTACTTGGAAATGCATAGTGATTTAATTTTTTTTCTCTTCTAATTCTATAATTGTAAAGTCCTCTAGAATTCACTTATTTCATGTTGCTCTAAAATTTTTTCATTCAAACTCTGCCTACAATATAGTTTTGACTAAAATATTTTATTCTAAAATGTTGGGGCTTATTTAGATGATGTCAACAATTATACTTTAAGGTTAAAAGACTTTTTTTTTAGACTGGGCTTGCTTACAAAGTGATAATAATATGCTTTAATGAGCACTTACTATATATTTGTCCCCATGCTAATCACTCTCCATGTGTTGGATCACACAGTCTTCACTATCATCTTATGAGGTAGTTTGTATTTTCATTTATGAGGAAACTGAGGAGTAGAATATATTGACTGACTAAATCTGGGTACCAAAAGATTCTGAGAGATTTTAAGTAATAGTCTGATTTTAGCAAGATAAAATTTAATCTGGAAAAACACAAGGTCGTGTACTTGGGTCTAAAACCACTGTGCAAGTATAGAATGGGGGAAAATGTGGCTTATCAACAGATCATAAATATAAGAGATGTAGAGTTTTGTTCAAGAACAATCTCTGGACAGGCCAATGAAATATTGAGATTGCCAAAAAGAAAAAAAAAATAGTGTGAACTTAGTCTGCGTTAATGGAAACAAAAAAATCTTATAAGGGAGAGCAAGAGGCCAACTCTCTTGTTTCTAGATTTTTCCAGTTTTAGAGTGGTTCTGGTCCTAATGCCTTATTTTTAAAAAGTTGTAAACACAGTCAGTGTATTCAAAAGAAAACAACTATGCTGGTAAAGGTTCTAAAACCATGTTAGATGAAAAATGGTCAAAAGAGCTGGCAGTGTTTACCACTGAAGAAAAATAAATAAATAAAGCTTCGGGGATAACAAGATAGCTGTGCTTCAACATTTGAGAAACTGTCACAAACAAGAAGGCTTACTTTTGTTTAGTATGAATTCAAGTAGTAAAACTGGCAACAGTGAGGAGTAGAGGAAGCTACACGCAAAAAGAATTCAACTCTAACAGACGAGATTTTTCTAATAGTTGGAGCTGTACAAATATGAAGTGAATTGCCTTTGGAAAGAATAAATTTCTTGTTTCTGGATGTCCATTCAGCAGGGATATTACAGGAGATTCAAGAATTAGATGGTTAGGCTAGATCTGTGAGGCACCTTCCAATCTTGTGCTTTCATTATTCTCGACTCTTTTTTGGGGGGGGGGACAGGAAAGCAGAGCCACCTAGCAGGTGGCTCTGCTGTCCGGCTCAAACAAGCAGCAGCCTGCTTAGGGACTTAGGAGAAAGCCTGCCTGAGTTACAGGATTTGGGCAGAAGTAACCAGACCTGAGGTACAAATAAGAAGGCTGAATCCTCCTTTCTCACTCACATGCCTGCATTTTCTCATAACTCTCCCATTGTACTAAAACCATCTTTCATTGTATCTTGGCCATAAATATAAGTTTCTGGTGGATCACTCCTAATTGGTTCATCTAGAAGTTACACTCAAAATGACTTTGAGATTATTTTACTGAGGCAGGTGCAGACATAGCCTCTCAGCTTTCTTCAAGTTCAAAGGCTAATTCTTCCATTAAGCTTCCTGCCTCTAAAGAAAAACTAAGCTGGCTTGGGGGCACCCATTTATCCCAAACAAAAGGATCCCTGAGGTACAGACTCTCATAGACTTAGCAGGATTTTGTTTCCTTACTGTATGGGTGAAAGGTGTTAATGGATAAATCATTCTTTCTAATACAGCACAAGATGTGGTCTCTGCCACACCAAATAATCAGATATAAGAAACCTTTCATTGTTTCTAGAGAAGAAAATTTAATACTTTTATGTCTCAAGCCTTGAGAACACACACAGAATCCAAGCCTGTAATTATAGCATTGTATTTCAGAATCTGCACAGCATTGCAAAGACACAGTCACTGCTCTGAAGAATAGATATGAGGATTTTGCCAGTGTGCTGTCAAATTCCAAAATACCTTTCCACAATACTATAGTTTAGTTTGTCATGACTCCTAAAATTTTTTTAAAAAATATTTTTCCAACAAGAGTAATGTTTTAGGATACACTTCTTTCTGGATGGCAGAGATGTTCTTAGTTGCTACAGACACAGTGGAGACATGAAGACTGCCTTTCTGAATACAGATTGATTCTGTTCATCTCACTGGAAAGAGAGGAGGTAATAAGTTTCACTGAGCAGGAGACTACTCATTCATCCTGAATTAAAATCAGTCCTGTTGGAACTGTGTCACTGTGCTGCTTGTCTGATCCCTGGCACAAAAGCCTTAGCTATTCGTTTTCTAGTATGTAAATATCTATTATAGTTTGGGGAAAGTTTATAATATTCTCCACATATCATCTGCTTTTTATCATTTATTTCAATAAAGAAATGTTATACACTTAACATTGGTTAAATGTCTTCTTAATGGCATATGTTTTACATTTTATGATAAAAGGAGAAAAATCATGTAATCCTAAAACCTGAGTTGCCTATGTTTCTAAGTGACACCGCTCTTAAACATACCTTATTATCAAAATTGACCTAATTTTACAGCCTCGCGTGCCCTCTCATTCCTGTCCAAAGTCGCTGTAATTGGCATTGCCATTTTATGATCTTGCTTAGATACTCCTTGCTACAATATAATATCATGCCCTGTCCTCGGAGTGGCCTTTATTTTGAAATTCTGCCAAGAACACCATCATTCTGAGTGCTAGAGTCTGATTAAACATAGCCTTAAAGAATGTCTTTCAAAGGATATATCTCACCGAGTATCCATTTATAAAACACAAAGTAGCATATGCTTTGAAATGACAATAAATCATCTTCAAACTTAGACATAAAAATAACAGATGGGGCTTCCCTGGTGGCGCAGTGGTTGAGAGTCCCCCTGCCGATGCAGGGGACACAGGTTTGTGTCCCAGTCCGGGAAGATCCCACATGCCGTGGAGCAGCTGGGCCCGTGAGCCATGGCCGCTGAGCCTGCGCGTCCGGAGCCTGTGCTCCGCAACGGGAGAGGCCAAAACAGTGAGAGGCCCACGCACCACAAAATAAATAAATAAATTTTAAAAAATAACAGATGATTTGGTGTTAAACTCTGATTGGGAGAGAAATGCTTCATAGAAGGAACCTTGTGGTTCATCCATGTCCTAGACCTCTTGGGCACCTGGAAGCACGATGGTTGGGTGGGCGAGGACTCTAAATATCTGGCTAATAGACATAACTGATGCTCTTGACTTTCTCAACTATGCTGAATCTTCAGCCCTGAGGCCCTCCACCAAAGGCTCATTTCTGCCCAGTTTCTGAGACAATTAGAGAACATTATAGTAGCTCCCAGAGGACTAGCTGGTGGGATCTTACAATATCTGGTGTGTTCAAGGTGATGCCCAGACAATCCTGAGTCCAGAGAACCACAGCTTTTCCCCTGAAGTCCACTTGTTTGTCTAGTCTACATAGCTGGTTTCTGCCCAGTGTCCTGGCTTCTGCTGCAGAACTGCACTGATCCTGATACCCAGCCAAAATTTTTCTCTCAAGAAGCTGGAACTTTGTTTGGATATACTTCTAGCTGTTGCTGTGACAATCTAGTATTGTAATGCTCTTTACATAGAGCATAATGTTCCTTTGAAACTATTTCTATTATGTCTCAACAATTACAGCATGTGCTCTGGGTACTTATGATAGTCAGGATAAATTCAAGTTACCCATATTTCTATGTATACAGGGATTTGGACAGCTGATGGCTCCTCTCATCTGGAGCCAAAATTACAGTTGAATTAGCTTCCCAACTTTGGTCACTTGTTCCCTATTTCTTTTCCATTCCCCTGATCTGCTATGAAGCCCCCAGTGTGCTTTTCATCCCGGGGTCTATACGTATGCCATGCTGACTGATATGAATCAAAAGAAAAAGGACAAATGTAAGCCTGAGAGCTACATCTCCTCATGTCAACTATACATTTGTGCTGCTTTCTCTACCTGCATATTCAGTGAGATCCTAGGCAAACAACGAAGTGTTCAGGGAGAGGCTACGTGTTCAGACACAGAGGCCAAGAAGATGATTTAAGATGCTATTTTGGCCCTGAATTTGAAGAGCGCTGAATATAGCCACTCCCTTAATACACACTTGAATTTTGGGTGGGTCAACTAATAAAGCTCTTAAAAACATTACTAAGATAACATTACATTGTTCTTCACTACATAATGGTCCCACCACACTGCAGGGCAAGGTTAAATTACTTTTTAAGTTATTTATCATTCTGTACTCACTGGTTCACTCATGTTTTCCATTACCTGGGTTAAATCAAGAGTTGATTTTATGTGGAAGGAATTACTAGAAGTAAAGAGGGTGAGGCTATAAATTATATCTTTAGAGAAACTTCTTTCCTCAAGATATTTAAAAGTAAAGAAATAATCTGTGTAGAAGTATTAATTAACTCTTATGTGAGTGGAATGAATGATAAGATTTCTGCAAAATATTTCTAGCAGCCTATGAAAAGATACAGTCTATATGGCAGCGATTAGGAATTATGGATTCATGCAATAATATTCTGACTTAGCCTATTTGTAAGCCAGGACCATAAGGGATGCTCCATCACTTTCGTATTTATAGATAAATGTGTCAACCTCCATTTTTTCATTGCAAGACAAGTCTTCTGAACAGTGACAAATTTTAAATCCTTTTGGGAGTGGAGGCTCAGTAGTGTGGCTCAGTGAGTCTAATTTGGATTCCATTTCCTTTGATTCCAGGGAATTGGGAAGGTGAGTGTAAAATGACTTTTGTTCCAGACACCAGTTGCATAGATTTATTTCAGTGATTGATTAAAAGATCACATGTTTTGCTAAGCACTGCAATGCTGCATCAATCTTCAAGAGAGCTAAAACTGCCATTAATTCTGCCCTGCTGTCTTAGGGAGAAAATTCTGAAAGATGCATCCAGTCATTAACAGGCATAAGCAGAGTTAAAAGTTACTTCAATTGATGTGAAAATTGAAGCTATGAAAAGAAGAAGGTCCAACTAAAGCATTTCATAGTATTCTTTTTTTTTTTAAGGCTTCATCTATAATATTTGGTCAATTAACTTAAATTTAAATGAAGAAATACAAGCAATTACTGCAGCTAATAATTAAAGGAATGCTTACCTTGGAAACATGTAACCTTCAGGTCATTTGAGATTTATTTTACCCTGCTGTTTTATGTGTATGGGGGTGGGAGAATGTCAATTATTATTTTCTTTATGGTTTTTAATTACAGTAGAAATGTGTACTGCTGTAAAAAGTTCAACACAGCATAGACGTTTATAAGGAAAATAGTGAAAATCTCCACCTGCTCCATAAAAACTCTTGGTGGGGGGAACGCTACTACAGTGAGAGTCTGGCATTTAAAGAAAGTGAGAGAACAAAGAGAATGATTCAGGTGATGATGGATACAAATTTCACTCTACAAACTGAAGTATATCAAAATGATAATTTTCTTTTCCTTCAACCACTTAACTTAGAATAGGAGTTTCCCTACTACTGAATAACTTCTTCCCCTCCATCACACCCCACCTCTTTCCTCAGAGTTGGGCCCACAGCTGTGAGTTTACAAAATGCCAAGCTTTGGGAAGAGCAATGGTGGCATCTTGTTCTCATCCTAATTTATCTTTCCACTGTGGCTTCTATTGAGATGATTCTTGTCTAATACAGTGCTGGGTGGTAGATTCATATAGGTCCCTCCCTGCAGAACCTCAGAAGGTCAGATGGCACGCACATTTAAAATCTTCCAACATTTTTACCAATTACTTATCTACCAAAAGAATGGGTATGCCCCACTATCCACACCCTTGATAGCACTGAATATTATAATTTTTTAAATGTTCACCAATTTTTAGGTGAAGAATATTAGCTATTATTTTAATTTTTATTCTAGTATGACAGGGCTTGTGTTTTCTGGACACTTGTACACTTTTTCTCAAACCTACCACTTTATTTATTTATTTATTTTTAAAATTCTATTTGTTTGACTTTTGTTACTGATTTATAGATGCTCTTTGTTAGTGATATAAGTTTCTTGGAATCTTATATGTGTGGGAATATTTTCCCTAAGTCTATCAATTACTTATGTGTTTTGCCTCATATAAAACTTTTCTATTTCTGAAAGGTCATATTTATTTATTTATTTTCTATTTAAGTGCTGTATTTCCTGTGTTAGTTAAAAATCTTTCATTTTAAAATTATTTTATAATACTTGGTTCTTAAATTTAGATCTTTAATTTTTACAGATCTTTTTGGACATGGTGTGAAGTGAATGCTAACATGTTTTTCCCCAAGTTATCCCAATAGTTTTTCAAATCTTATACTATTTTCACAACTGATTTGAAATGATAATTAGCATATTCTTCCAAATGAAGATATTTGTCTATTTAAGAAAAATACCAAGCTGCTTAAATTACTGTAACTATTTCTTATACTCTGATATGGGTTAGAGCAAGTCAGAATTCATTACATTTTCTAAATATGCTTAACAATTCTGGAGTACAGTTGACCCTTGAATAACAAGGATTTGAACTTCACAGTTTCACTTATATGTGAATTTTTTTCTTTTTTTTTTTATAAATTTATTTATTTTTGGCTGTGTTGGGTCTTTTTTGTTGTGCACGGGCTTTCTCTAGTTGCAGTGAGTGGGGGCTACTCCTCACTACATTGTGTGGGCTTCTCATTGCGGTGGCTTCTCTTGTTGCAGAGCATGGGCTCTAGGCACGCAGGCTTCAGTAGTTGTGGCACGTGGGCTCAGTAGGGGTGGCGCATGGGCTTAGTTGCTCCGTGGCATGTGGGATCTTCCCGGACCAAGGATCAAACCCGTGTCCCCTGCATTGGCAGGTGTATTCTTAACCACTGTGCCACCAGGGACGTCTGTGATTTTTTTAAAAATAAATACAGTACATGTATTTTTATTTTACAGATCTTTAAATTACTAAGTGCAGGGAAAAGTTTGTGTTTGATTAGAGATCACAGTATGTAGAATCTAAAGAACTAGCATTTGAATCCTGATTCTATCCAAACTGTTTCAGCTTCCTTCCCCTTAGGTTTTTTAATTCCTTTGTTTCTGAGGCAGAGAGAGCAGTAGGTGGATCTTCGACTATGCAGGGGGTGGGTGTCCCTAATCCCCCACATTGTCCAAGGATCAACTGTATTTCCTCTTAGATTTGAACTTCAGAATTAATTTTTCAGGGTTAAAGTCATAGAGTCAATTTTGAGAATGTCTATATTTTTTCCAGTGATTGAGAGAAGCATAAATAACATAATTAACTGCTCCTTGAAGACTGGGATAAAACAGCATACAACCACTGGTGTCAGGTGCCTTTGGAGATGGAGGATATCTATGTTTTGTCTATTTTCTTCTGTGTCCTCTATGGTTATTGATCTATTTGAGTCTTCTCACTTTTTTGAGTCAAATTTATCCTTTATATTTTTGAAGAATTCTGTCCCTTTAAGTTCATAGTTTTAAAAACATTAGTAAAAGATTACAGATGCTTTTCTTTCATTATCTGTTAATTTTATGTCTATGATAATCTTATTTTTCTTTCTAATATCATTTGTATTTGCCCTCTTCTTTATTACTCAGGCATGCAAGAAGTTTGTCAGTTTTACCGGTGTCTTCAAAGAAGCAGGTCTTGTCCTCTGTATAAATTTTGTAGTTTCTGATTAATTCACTTCTGATTTTGTTTTATTCTTATAGTTTCCTTTTGGCTTAAAAAATAGTTTCTCTAATTGAACACTTAGTAGAGTGTTTTCAGATTTTTTCTTTTTGTAGTAAGCATATTTACTAGACTAAAATGGAGATTAATATTTAATAACACATACAAGGTGAAAGAGAAACCACCACCTAGGAGAAGATGTTTTCAATCTGTACAACAAAAAATGAGAATCCATAGTAACTAACAATCTCATAAGAATAAGAAAAATAACATGATTTAAAATGATGAAAGTATATGAAGAGGAAACACAAAAAACAATATGCACAAGAAAATCGGTTCAACATATAGTAAACAGGGAAAATGCAAATAAGACAACAATGAGATAATTGTGTACCTATAAAATTGGCAAAAATAAAAATGTGTTAAAAACATTGACTTAAGGATTTGAGGAAATGGGAACACTATAGTATAAACTGTTGCAACTATTTTAGAGAGCAATTTCACAATATCTAGCAAAGTGGAAGAACGTGTACTCCACCATCCTGTAATTACACTGCAATTCACTTTTTAAGTATAATATATATGTAAATAATGCCAATTCTTAAGTATAAATCCACTTCTAGGTATAGAGAAATTCTTTCACAAGTAAACAAAGGAATCAGTACAATGATCATTTTCTCCATGTTGTCTCTAATCAAAAACAAGAAAAACTACCTATAAGACTAAGAGTAGAAAAATGGATTACATAAACTAAATGGGATATTGTAGAGCAGTTAAAATGAGTGAATGTGATCTCTATATGCATTTTTCAGTTGGGTTGATCCTGAAAATATAATGTTAAGCATAAAAGCAAGCTGAATTTTGTTACCCACCATATATGTAATTAAAAGCAAAATTATACTATGGCTTCTTATGCTATAAATAATTATTATGAGTATAAAAATAAGTACTTTAAGCACATCCAATTTGTGATAGAGGATGATGGACCTTGGAGAAAACTGGGGGGAAATTCAACCTTATCTGAAGTGGTTTATTTATCACAAAAAGATCTATAGTAAATATCACAAAGCATCAACATTAGTCCAAATATCAGTATATTTTATCTTATATATTTAAATACATTTATTTTAATTTTAAAGTCCTCATGTGATACAATAAATTTTCTTCTAAATACCACCTTTTTGCATCCAGTATAATTTGCTTATATATTCCACACGTTGGGTTTTGTGATTTCGTCTTTAAGATTTAAGAAGTTAATTTGTAGGGCTTCCCTCGTGGCGCAGTGGTTGAGAGTCCGCCTGCTGATGCAGGGGATGCGGGTTCATGCCCAGGTCCGGGAAGATCCCACCAAGCCGCAGAGCGGCTGGGCCCGTGAGCCATGGCCGCTGGGCCTGCGCGTCCGGAGCCTGTGCTCCGCAACGGGAGAGGCCACAACAGTGAGAGGCCCGCGTACCGCAAAAAAAAAAAAAAAAAGCACCAATAAGAAATTAATTTGTGCTTTTTCCAAGTGATTAGATAACTTTTCACTATACTATCTAGCTATTTTGCACTATCTCCCTACAGCACAGCTTTAATAGTATCTAGGTTTAGCAATTTATGGGAATTTAGTTTGACCCTAGCATATGAAAAACTTCTATAAGTACCATGAAAGCATTAGCAAATGATGTGAGGTCCCTACAGGGTTCAATGTTGTATGTGAGAATGTGTGTGTTCCTATGTGTCTGTGTGTGTGCATGACCATTTTTAAGATAGGTTAAAGCTTCCTAGAATTATTGTTAGTTCAGTCTCTCATTGTACTTCTGTCAGTCTGTACTATATTTATGTTGATCTTATATTCAGTGCATATGATTTTACATGCAAGAACTACTTAATGGATTGGCTCTTAATCAATATAAACTATTCCTTTTTATTTAAAACTAAATTTTCCCATAAGTTCCATTCTGTATAACTTTCATATTTCTATCCTTAATTTGTTTGTTGGCATTTGTCTATTATGTAGTTTTCCATTTTTCTCTTTTCAATAAATCTTTGCATTTTGCCATATTATTTTTTTAAACTTCCAAAGTTGGGTACACATAAAATTCCAAAAAGAGAGTGATGTTAATTTGCCAAAGTTGTTTCCCTCATACTCCCTCCATCCATTTCCTAATGAGTTTCATGAAACCTCACACCAATTAGTATTTATTTAATACCAAATCTAAATTAGCAGTATTTGTGCAACAAGAAGTAGCATAATATGGAGAGAGGCAGTAGAGGGGGTGAATCAAAAAAAGTATAAAATATGACCCTTGATTTTAAGGGGCTTATTTCCTAGAGAAACAGAAAAACAAGTAAATGCCAATAGAAATTTATAATATGTGTGACATTCAAAGAAGGAAGATAATGCTTACTGGAATAGTCAGAATGAACTATATGGACCTTTTTAGTTAATGAATGAAAGGAAGACCATTTTGTTTTTTTTTATGGGGAATAACATAAACGAAAACATTCATTCAGCAATTCATTCAACAAACACTGACTGAGCGACTACTTTTTCCAAGAATTGAGATGTGTTGGAAATACAATAGTGTACAACAATGGCTCCATAAAATGAAGCTTAGAGTCTATCAGGAGATTATATCATCCAAGCAGGTATAAAATTAAGTTTTGTACCCAAAAAGTGAAGTGCTGGATCATCAGTAGGAGGGAAAATCTGGTTAGGCAGGCGGGAAAGCCTTTCCCAAAGTACAAATATTAAACTGAGGTCAAAATTAAGAGTGGTGGGAGGGTACTTATGAGGCAGAGGAACATTGTGGGCTCAGGCTCCAAGGCAGGGGGCACCCGGCCTGTCCTACCTCTCTTTGAAGCTTGAATGAAAACAGAAAGGGGTCACATGTCATGGGAAGCAGTAAGAGGTATACTAGAGCAAGATAAGATAGGCATTTTAGGTCAGGTTAAGGATTTTGATCATTGCCTTTAAAAGGATAGGAGGGCTTCCCTGGTGGCACAGTGGTTGAGAGTCTGCCTGCCGATGCAGGGGATGCTGGTTTGTGCCCCAGTCCGGGAAGATCCCACATGCTGCGGAGCGGCTGGGCCCGTGAGCCATGGCCGCTGAGCCTGCGCGTCCAGAGCCTGTGCTCCGCAACGGGAGAGGCCACAACAGTGAGAGGCCCGCATACCGCAAAAAAAAAAAAAAAAAAAAAAAAAAAGGATAGGAAACACTACTGAAATATTTAAATAGAGTGAGGACTTGAGGGTAGAATGATGTTGATTGATTTGCTCAATATTTGCATTTTAGGAGTATCCCTCTAGCTGGAGGGATCTCCCTGGCTCTCCCTCTATGGATAATGGATTCAAGGCATAGAGAGAAGCCATAGGGGAAGGGGCTGCTGCAGAAGTGCAACTGAGAGATCATAGTAGTTTTGTCTAGCATGGTAGCATTGAAATGGAAAGAACAATTTGTGGTGGAACAATATTTAAGAGGCAAAATCAATAGGGCTTTAAGATGGATTGGATATGGGATGAAAAAGAGATGGATGTGTCAAGGAAGTACTCCAGGGTTTCTGGCCTCTTCAACAGGATGGGGAGGGTATGGAGCAGAAGTCAATCATGAGTTTTGTTCATGACATAATTATAGTCATTGAGAATGGACTGTACATGCAGGTGATGACAATGATATCAACGTGGCAGCAGCTGAAAATGCCTAATGGAGACTGGTACCATAAAAAGGAAAATTAAATGGGTTGGGAAGAGGCAGAAAAAAAGTGACCGCAATTAAGGCAGTGATATTTAGAATCATGCACAACCAGGCTGTGTGTGACCACGTACTTGGTGATTTTTTAAGATACACAACTACTTCTCAGAGTCTTGGTTTTCTCATATTAACAGTATAAAGTTCTATCCACTCATAGGATCCTTATGAGGGTTAAATGGGATAATATGGGTGAAGTGTCTAGTTCAATAGTGCTTAACAATCTTTTTTTTTTTTTTTTTAAGAGTAAAGGGAGAGAGAAACAAGGTCCCATTTTCAATCTGAGCTGCAACCTTATATATTGCTTATCACAGTCTCTATTTCAGATGTTTGGGAAAAGAAAGAAGGAGATTAGATGATTTGTCTCCAAAGACATTTATTAGTTAAGTATGTTCTCTGAGTACTAGCCCAGCAGGCAAGCTGGCATTCTCCTAGCACATGCTGCAATAACATAAATTTTGAGACTGAGATTAAAAAATTATTGACCTGTTTTATGAAAGTTGTCCAAACTGTCTCCACACAAAACACAGTTGTCATTTTGACAGTACATCCAAATATATGGCACTCAGTAGGAATGAAAGTTTTCAGGCTGTGGCAAATTGGTTTATGCCAAAGAAACAGCCAGTTGCCTGCCTATCCTGTGTCAAAATACCCAAGAAAGCAAGCATCAACCCAAAATAAGGCAATAAGGCCTGAACATACCAACTCTAAGGGGATCATTCTGGGTTCTGGCTTTTCATAGAAAATAGGAGATCTGACAACACCAGATCTGCTTTCAGCTCTCTAGTTCACATAGTTCCCACCAGTTCCTGCTTGATACCTTACACCTGGTCCTTTGTGTTCACCTGTACTACCTTCCTGGACCCTGCATTTTTCTAAGTGTGTCACCCAAACTTTTCTTTCACTAACACCTGGGTTCAAATCCTGACTCTGATGCTTCGTATCTGACCATAGGCAAGTTATTTAACCTTTCTAAACTATATCTTTTTCATCTGTAACATAGGGACCCTAATTACTTAATTTAAAAGTTGTCATGTGTAGGGTTTCCCTGGTGGCGCAGTGGTTGAGAGTCCGCTTGCCAATGCAGGGGACACGGTCCGTGCCCCGGTCCGGGAAGATCCCACGTGCCGTGGAGTGGCTGGGCCCGTGAGCCATGGCCGCTGAGCCTGCGCGTCCGGAGTCTGTGCTCCGCAACGGGAGAGGCCACAACAGTGAGAGGCCCGCGTACCGCAAAAAAAAAAAAAAAAAAAAAAGTTGTCATGTGGATTAAAAACATAATATATATATATATATATATAAAGCCCATAGGACAGTATGTGACAACAGATTACTGCTCATGGCTGGGTAGTGAGGAAGTGAGTAATATTTTTCTTAGGTGTTCTTCTGAGAGTACATACAAATGGATGTTTTCAGAGGTACAACTGTTCTCAGAAAGCCACTCCCATTAAACACCACTCACTTTCTGGAGCTTCCCTTAACCACGGTTTATCAATACTCAGCTACACCTTATCAGCACATCTAGATTTTGGCACTTGCAACTCATGTTTTCTGTTTTTTCTTCCAGAGGATGACTCAAATCTGGGCTCTGTGAAAGCCTGGATAGAGCCCATTTTAGTGACTCCAGAAAAAGGGGCCAACACTTTGATGCAATTTCAGTATTTCTGAAAAGATATTGATAATTACCAGCCACCCTCCTATCTCATTCACCCCATGTAATGTGTTTTACTCCTATAGTTATGTTCCTTGAGACTAAACTTTGTTTCCTGTTTGTTAATCCTTATAAATTATCATCATATGAATAAGTCCACTGGAATTTTTAAAATTGTTTTTTAAGGAAGAACTGTATTAAGAAAAAAAATTCAAGCATCACCTAAAACAAAGAGAAGAAAAAGGAAAATCTTTCTTCCTCACCCAATCCTTCATTCTGCTCTCCAATATAACCACTTTGTCAGTTTTAGGTTATGTTCTTCCCCCCAAAATATCAAGTTCACTCAACTATACACGTGTGTGCGTTTTTAATTACAAATGGAATTATACCACTTATCTCTTTCTGTAAAATTTTACATGTAAATGTTATATACATATCAACATTTTAATGGCTACACTATATTCTATTGAATGAGATATGCGTACGTGATTTATGTAACAAATTCTCTATTATTGGACATTAAAATAATGTTACAGTGTGTGTGTGTATATATATATATATATATATTCATGCATCTTGGTATATTTTTCATTCAATACATGCAGGAGACCTGAACTAAGTTGTTGACAGTGGAGATGGCAAGATAGATGGAAATATACAGAGGGGCAATTTCCAGATTTCTTTCTTGGATAAATAATTATATGGGATGACACTCACTGAACTAAGGAATACCAGCATAGAAAGAGTTTTCACAGGGGAAAATAATGGCTTCAACTTTTTACAGGTTAAGTTTCAGTTAGTCTGTGGAACTTCCAAGTTGAGCTTTCCAGTAAGTAATTAGATATAATTGCCTGTAATTCAAGAAATAGGCTTGGCTGCCAAGTTTGTTCTGTAGCAGACTGTAGAAATGACCAGTGTCAGAAATTAGTAGCCTGGTCTAGGAATTACTTAAAGTAGGCTTCTAGATGAGTCAGAAAGGAAGAATGTGGTTCTATTATGGTTTGAATAATAATACTTAAAAGGAGATTACTTCCAACTTGAAAAGATTTACTGCTATATAGTAGTCATGTATTTCACTTATTAAGCCTAAATTCGTATTTTTGATACTTATATTCTTTTTTTTTTTTTTTAGGGGGCAGTGTGCGGGCCTCTCACTGTTGTGGTCTCTCCCGTTGCGGAGCACAGGCTCCGGACGCACAGGCTCAGTGGCCATGGCTCACGGGCCCAGCCGCTCCGCGGCATGTGAGATCTTCCCGGATCGGGGCACGAACCCGCGTCCCCTGCATCGGCAGGTGGACTCTCAACCACTGCGCCACCAGGGAAGCCCCACGTATATTCTTTTATGTTTAAATTATGGAAAGATTATACCCTAAATTCTTCAATTTGGTCACAAACCCACATGTTAATTTCAGGAAAATTAGCATACTCTTATGCCATATGTTTTGTCGTTTGGTCCACAGCACCAGTTGGAGGGAAACTTCTAAGCAGGCAAAAAAGAATCAAGTACTGAAACTGCAAACCCAAAGTTTTAAAATTCTCATAGAACCATGTCAGCCAGAGACGGAATCAGTATCTGCTATAGAAGATTTATAAGTGATGCTGGCTTTTTAAGAGGTTGTCACTTAGGTGCTTTCCAACACTAACTCTGATTCTGACTGGTCGGAAGGAGAATCCAAGTTTTTATTTAGTCAGGAAGCCAGGGCTTATTCCAAAACCAGCCCTGAAGGCAAAGGAATCCTCCACTTACTCCCAGGAATCCCCCAAACATCTGGCTTCCAGAGCCTGTCAATCAAGAATGAGTCACCTGTGTCTGCACCTACCTAGTCACCTGGGGCCAGAATGCTCTAATTGCAGTGAGAAGGGAAACAGCAGTCATTCTGACACTGCCTGGGGACATTCCTTTCCATTTCTTGCATAGCAAATTTCAAGTGTAGAAAGTAAAAATTTCTCCCAAGCTCAGTTTTAGCTCAAAATAAAAACATACAGTATACTTGAATTATTGTAAAATACTGGTTGTGGTGGAGCACATCAGAACACATGATCTGCATCTGATATATAACTGTCACTTTCTCTATTTATACTGCATAACAGTTGGGCAAACTTCTCTTACTAAAAAAGGGACAGAGGCAGTTAACATAATCGTTGTCTCCAGCCTAGCATCATGAACTTGGGTGAAAGCAATAAGTATTATATGATAATGATAATGGTATTGATGGTATCAATGGTATTGATAAATTGGTACCCTCCTCCCAAGCTTGAGAAGAAAAGGGTTCTATACATTTAAAATTCTAATAGTTTAGCTAAGTGGGTCTTTGTGACAAAAGATGGTGTCACATATGGATTGGAAGAGGTTATTGAGGCCAAGCTAATGCCAATTCCAGTACTAGTTGAGAAAAGAATCTTATTTGTTTAGATGAAAATTTGGAAGAAAAAAGAGCACAGAATTTGTAAATAAATGCTAATAATTTTAGGTCAAAATATATTTTATGAGGGTATAAATTAGATTATTTTTATAGTTTCAATTAAAGTATTGGTTTATTAACATTTATATAATTAAACAATGCCTTTTTGGTTGAATGAGGCTAAAAATATATAGCAACTGAGAAGAAAGCACACCACATCTCCCAGGGGTATCAATAAATATTGAAATATGATAATGAATTGTGTATAATAAACACTTTGTATTTACAGTCAAAATCTATAGAAAACACTTTCTGTGGGACACTAGACAGGTAGGTCTTATTTAAAATCTTGTATACATTTTCTTGCAGCCCTCACTGTAAATATGCTAAAGAAAACTCAAGGTCCTGAAGAAAGAAATCGAAGTGAAGAACATATTCAGACAAGTTTCCAGTAGAGCTCCATCAAAGTTTCTCCTAGTCAATTGTGACTGGCTACTGTTACATAAGAGAGACATTTCAGTGGCCTGTGTGCTACTATATTACAAGGTTAGCTTCATGCTAATAGAAAAAGCTTTAGAAGACTGACTAGATATGCATTCATCAGAATATAATAGACATCTACAATCAAATTCCATCCAGAGAATTTTCTAGGTACATTTAAAGTGTGGACCAAAAAAAAAAAAAAAATTAAACCATCTATGGGAAGCAGAACTCATCACCTAGTGCAACAGCTAAAAGACCATTGCTTAGAGAAGCAATCACAGTGACAAAATCAGTGTCTGAGTTCATGATTTTTCAGAGTCTCTTAGCAGTAAATTTTATCATGGATCATTTTGGTTCCATCACTTTTTTATTCAAACTGACATATTTATAACAAAAAAGTAAGTGAGCAAGAAGGAGGAAGAACATGAAAGAAAATAAAAGTGAACACCGTAATTTATGCTGTTTTGCTCTTTTAATGCATATGAGGTATGAGAAAAAAGAGAGAGAGACTTTAGCAGAAAATGAGAAACATATTTCACATTACCAACTAATCAAGTCCAAGTGCATTGCAAGACCTTCCAACAATTATTGCCTGAAAGATGTATTACCTAAAAGACTCATTCTAACCCCTGAAAGAATAAGCTTTGTTGTTAAGTAAAAGGCCCTGGTATTAGGGTATTAGTCAAACCCTACCCAAGAAAGTGGAAGCCACTCTAGGTCTTTAATTCAGAAACATTTATATAGAAACTTGTTTCACAGATGATAGAGTTGTTGAGGAGCAAACAGAGGCAAGTAAGGCAATAGCAGGAAGCCATTACTACCTCAAGAGCAGGAGGAACCATGGCAGGTAGTGTTATCCACCTGGTGGGAACCAGAGTCACAGTGGAAATGTCTTGATCAGAACTGTAACTTCAGAGTGAAGGGCTTCCTGGAGGGAACTGGAGTTATGGAGAAGCAGTCACTGATAGACATACCACAGGAAGCAGAAGGAAAGGGGCAGAAACAGACTTCTCTCCTCCTTCTGTCCTCTAATCTTTGGGCAGTGCCTGCCTGTATAAGTCTGCTTGGGATACCTTAACAAAGTACCATAGACTGGGTGGCTTAAAAAACAAATTTATTTTCTCACAGTTCTGAAGGCTAGAAGTACAAGGTCAAGGTTTCTGGTAAGATAGCTCTTCCTGGCTTGTTAGACCACCTTCTTGCTGTGTCCTCACAGGGCATGGACAGGGAGAGAGAAAGAGAACAAGCTCTCTGGTGCCTTCTGACTATAAGGACACATTCTATCAGACCAGGGCCCCACCCTTGTGACCTCACTTAATCGCAATTACTTCCTTAGACACCTCATCTCCAAATACAGCTGCATTAGGGGTTAGGGCTTCAAAATATGAATTTGGGGGAGACATTTAGTCCATAATACTGCCTCTGGCTGAATCTTCTGGATGCCAGTGGGCAAGGGACCTTAGGAAATGTTCTGAGATACAGCAATAGGGGAGGGGAAGAATAAATCTGAGTGTGTTAACCCATAAAATTGCATTTGGAATTATTTTAATCTGATTTTTAATGGAACTTTTTGAAAAACAAATAGTAGCATTGAGTGGACATAATATAATTTGGTGAAATATGTGTTCCTTAATTACTATAAATGGCAGATCAGTATATACTCATAAATTTGACAGTTGTGATCAAAATCTCGGCTACAGAAAGTGGCTAATTTATCACTAAAAATAACTCCCCCTAAACCTGAAATTTTATGATTACTGAAGCATTATAGAAATTTTCTTTCTATACAACAAAGATTTTTCTGCCTGATGAAAAAGATAAACTATTATAGGAATAAAATAAAAATAGAATTCTATTCTAATAAGCTGGAAAACACATAAAAATAGGTTGATTTCAAGATTTCCTTATGAATCCCCCCACCCCACCCGCTCATATGGTTGCAGATGCTATTGACAAATATAGAAAAGTAATATTTCTCACTTAAATAGGATCAAAACACAAGAAAACCTGTTATAATTGTTTGTACAAGGGGTCTTTTATCCCAATCAGTAAATCTGGTAAGTCACACAAAATCCAAATACAAATGCACAAACCTAACTTCCAGTTATGCTGGCTTTGCAAACCCTTAGTAGGAGAAGCTACAATTGCTCTGTAGATCAGTCAAGGCAGTTTTATACTACACTCAGCAGATACTGTTTCAGGTAACAAAGGAGGCAATGCATATGGCTAATCAGAATCAACAACAATCAATCCATAAGAAAAGTACAGTGGCCCTTTAAGTGGGGTTTCCTAGAACATGGTGCCTTCTCATTTAACTTTGATCTCAATGAATGATCAAAGTTCCTACTTAGAAGTTCATATATTTTGATTCATTGATTTCATTTCTGGGAATCTAAGGAAATAAAAAGTCTGAAAAACTTTACACATAAAAGTGCTCATTAAGTCATTATTCATAATATTACAAAATAGAAATAGTCTAACACTTTTGACAGTAAGAGAATGCTTAAAGAAGCCATGATACAGAGATACAACGGACGGTTATATAATCAATAAAAACTGTAATTATAAAGAGAATTTATAACATGGTGCTGCACAAGTACTACCAGAGCAATGTGATATGAAAAAACAGGGTGGAATGCAGCAAGTGTTAATATTTACGTTATAATGTTACAAATGTTAACAGTGGTTGTCTTTGAGTTTGGGGATTATGGATGTCTTTCTCCCCTTTCTCCTTTTATCTGGGGTGAATATTTTTCACATTGACCATCTAATACTTCTGGGGGAAAAAAGGTTATAAAAAATTAATCATTGCTAGTACCCCACGCCACTCATCTTTTTTCTCCAGTCTCCTTGACTTGGCACAGTAGTTTGGAAGCCCAAAGCTATGAGACCTCAGCTACCCATTTGGCCAGCTGCTCACTGCTTCTCAGAGCTATCCCAGCCTCTTCAATTAAATTCACAAATTTATTGAGAATCTGCTGTCTGCTGAGCATCATGTTAACACAATAGGAAATCCAAAGAGTTATGCCATGTCTCTCATTTAAACTTACAATTTGGGGACACAAGTCATATATTTGGAATAAAACTTAGGGAGTACAACAGCATTTAATCAGACACTTTGGGCCATAGACTGGAGATACTATTGATAGCGAAGTTATTTTATGAAAAACAAAGTTATAACTTTTTTCATTAATTCATAGGAATTTTTCAAATTGCTTTAAAAGCATAAATATCAAAATCTGATAAGGACATTATTTCTACTTCTTTCAAATGTATTTTTTGATTTAGCCATATTAAAACTCTTCTCCCTGCAGAGCAAGAAGTTGTTAAAGTACACAGAATTTTTTAATTAACCTTTTTAATTTAAAAAAGAAAAACTTTGTTTTACTAAACTCTGACTTACTTCTGAGGTATTGCTAACTTTTTTTGCAAACTTTTTTTGCAACTTTTATTGCTAACTTTTTTTGCATATTTACAAAATATGTTTCACTCTATATTAAGAAACAAATTTATTATTAAAATATGAAGATTTGCTTAGAAATTGTGTGGAGTAATTAATGTTTATTTCAAAAATAATTAAAAATATATACAGAAAGAGGAAAAAAAGGAAAGTGTATATTATTCTACAAGAAAAATTATACAACAGTAAGAGTTGCCAAACCTAATTTGGTGTGGGAAATTAATTATCAAAGGTATTGTATATAATTGTCTGCTAAATTATACTTGACATTAAATCAAGGGGAAACAGAAACACCTTAAATCATCCCATTGCCACTTCATGTAAACTATGGAAGAATATAGTAGATGAGAACCTTATAAGACCACAATTTAATATTTTTTAAAAGAAGGTAGCAAAGTTGAACTGTGTTTCAAATTCTCTTCTTAACTTAATGAGGCTTTGTTTTGGGGGGGGGGCATTTCCTTTCCTCTTAGAATACACAGTGAGTCTTTTCACTCATTCCTTAAACAAATTTCTCTAATTATTTCAATATTCTCTTACAGTTAATAGCTGACCTGCCAGCTTGCATTACTAGATAATATACAGAGGAGAGTCTCTAAATGCTTCTGTGTGTGAGTGTTGTTTATGTTTAGCCTTAAGGAAAAAAAATAAAAGATACTGCTGAAAAACAGGCAGACCATTAAATCAAGTGGGATTTTATGAAACTGTCTGATAAACACATTCTATTTGATGTCCATTTAATATTTTTCAGAAGGAAAAATGAACCTGAGTAAGACCATTCTCTGTCTTATTTTTAATCATTACCTGTTATGATTCATCCTTGGATAAAATGAAACATTAAAATGAAACACTGCGCTCATTGCAATGCCTTTTTCACATACACACCCCTCCCATAAAACAAAACGGTGCTGAAACTTTCTGCGAGAAAATGTTGGTCCAGAGAAAAAACTGACAGCAAGATCAGGTAGACGGCAAGCAGCATGGGGCGGGGCTGGAGGGCAGGGGAGTGGGGAGGTGAGGGGAGGTGAGGGGGGGTGAGGGGGGTTGAGGAGGGGTGAGGGGGTGGGAAGCTCTGCCAAGCAGTGGTTAAACTGGAAACCCCCTGTGCGTTAATCTAAGCTACCCATCAACTTGTAAGGTCATTGACCTTGAAGAAATGAATTTATTTCCTGGTCAAATTTTCTGAATAGGTGCCCTCAGTTTAATCAGTTTTCGAGCGCTCACTCAGGTCCAGATTAATTCGTGTGGCTCAAAAGTTAATTAAACCCCTTCCTCCAACAAAACAGATTTGTTCCAAACCATTTGATGGTAGCTTACAGCCATTTCTCAAAAATGCTTCTGAAAGAAACACATCGATGGTAATAGAAACTGAGAATCCTGGGGACCCCTTGTGCTGTTGCTCACAGAGGCTTCAGAATGCTGTCCTGTGGCTTTTAGGTAGGAGTGCTAACAAATGTCAGTGACACGTAAGTGTACTATTGACCTCGGTCAGAATCTGCTCCAGCAGTCTCAAAAGCAAGGTTGTTGGTTTTATGGAAATTGAAAAATCACAGATAAATTCCTGTGAGTTTTCCTTTCGTTTCCAGTTACCTTTATATTTCCCAAACCAGAAGACTAAAAAAGAAACAAAAGAAATAATTAATTATTTAAAGATGTTATACAAGAAGAAAAAGTAGTTTGAAGTCTGAGTGTTCTGGAGGTTTAAAATGTTCTTGCATATTTTTAAAGCTTCCTAACAGCTATTCCAGCTGCAGTGCTTGAGGGGGAAATAAATGAAGTATGCAAATGCCATTCAATATAATGTGATTGTCTTCTGGCTGTATTTCCAACTGTCTTCAGCAATTGTTAAGAAAACAATAGTGTTATGCATGTAACTGGTTAGTTTTTCATAGCCATTGCAAGTGGAATATACTAGATGTTTAAAATAAGTGGGTGACCCCTTTAAAATATCTCCTTTAAGAAAGAACTGAAAAAGCAACTCTTCCCCATGACTTTGGCAGAAGCAGAAAACTGGAGAACAACCTACTCTAGTCCCATTGCTACTTGTCTATTCAGCAGAGCTCTCACCTAAAGCAAAAACCAAGGGGCTAGAAGCTCCAAGGCGGAAGGGAGGATGACCTGCACATACTGTGTCTTCTTTAATGGGACAAAACATGGCCTCGACAACCAAGGGACAAAACAACTGCCATTTTCTTTACCTTTCTGTACAATTGTAATTTGAATCAGTGCCGTTATCAGCACAGCCACCACTTACAGGCTCAGTTTGAGGACTGCCATTTATTAGTTGAAAGACTTGGACACACGACTCCCCCATGCTTATCTCTAACATGTTAAATCTCAAAGCCAAAATAATGGGGAGCTCAACAGAGAAAATCTGGAACAATGCCTGAGGCCTAAGAAAAGAAAGGGTAAAAGTAGGTTATTAACTTTAACTAGGCAATCCTAGGGTTGCCTAATTTAAGTTAATAACATCAATAAAAACTGTCCTAATAAAACAGAATGTTCCTAAGTATATCAAGACTTTTAAATATTGCTCCTCTTTATAAATGGTTTAACTGCTATATAAAAATATAAGAGTAACGGGTGAGAATTTGGATTAAAATAAGTATATTTCATTTATAAAATATTAAATGGTTGAGTAGGTCAATCAAAGGGTCTGATATCAAGATAATATAACTATCTTCAGGTGAGTTCTCTATACCCAGGGTCTAAGCAGTTTACTAACATATTCAAATATATGAAGCAAAGGTCATAGGAGGTCAATGGATACTTAAAGACTCAAGTGGTCTGTGACTCCCTAGAAATATAAACTAGATATAGTATCTATCTATGTATCTAGGTATCTACCTACCAACCTACCGATTTATCTTTCATCTATACGTTAGGGGAAAGAGGTTCCTAGTTTTCGTGAGAATCTCAAGAGAATACAATTACCCCAACACTCTGTGAATCACATACATAAAGAGTCAATTATTAATGCTATTTATTTCAATGTCTAATCATGATGTTTACAACAGCAGACAGTATCATAACCACTATCACTAAGAGACTATTTCCTTAAAGTAATAACTATAATTTTTTAGCAAGCTTTCACTATAATATTTAAACATCATTTTCCCCTACAGAAAAACTCAGATTGAAATTGGCTATTCATTTTGAAAATCATGGCTCCAGTTTTTTCTTAGAAGTCATGTGCTCTAGGATTTAAAGTACGTAAATTTGTTTCTCAAACCTCAATAATCCATACTGCTGTCTCTCTATAGAATTACACATTTAATGGTCCAATCCAAAACTTGTCACTCAACATTGAGGCAAGTCTTCTCATACTGTGAAAACCTAATGATTCACACAATTCCAGTGATTGCAGTTCCCACTTGCAGTATAAATGCAAGCAAAAAAATTCCTATGAAATTCCTTGTAAACAGAACATATTCTTGTATCTATTAGTATTTCACTCTCTTCGTGAGGATACAATTTACATTTGTTGTGATGACTTTAAAAGTAATAAGTGTTACCATTTTTATATTTGAAATCTGGATAAAACCTTTTGAAAAAATACATAATTGTGAGGGGAGAGTGAGGTAATACATGTCAAAGCATTTGGATGAGGAAGGCAAATGTGTTTTATAAAATGCAAGATATATTAGCAATAATATGGGGTAGAGAAATTTTAAACTTCAAAGTTTATTAAATATTTTATGATGTTAAAAGATTGCTGAGTTTCAAAAAGAAATAGGCAGTATATGAAATGAAGTCATTCCATGAAATAGAAGGCACACAAAAAAATCTAGTTTTCTTTAGATAAGTACCTGTAGCAGATAAATAAAGAAAACTAATATTTTTTTTTTTCCGTTTTTGAACTCTGAGATGAATTTTGCTCTGGGATTTTAACTAATGCTGCTGTCTCCAATTTTGTAAGGTAGTTGATATTGTAAAATGGAATTGCCAAGATGATATAACTATCATCTACTAAATTAAGATAAAATTCACTATGTTTTCTTTTAAAGTTACTTTTCGATCACTTAACATATTTTATATAAAGAAATCATTTTTTGTCAAATTAACTCCAAACTTATACAAAATAAAAGTTCTATAGATTAATTATATTTGTTTTTGTAGACAAAACTCACATTAAAATCTCTCCAGTTCACTAAGGGTCCACAGTAAGTCACAGGAGTTATGTTTGTTATGCCTGTATGATATACTAACAAATAAAGGAGGGGAATCAGGACATTCAAAAGAAATAGACATCTCTGACTTCTTAAAATGAACTTTAGGCCAACAAAGCTTTGCTTGCATATTTTTGAAATTTTCACAAAAAATATATAATAATGATTTAAACTCTTTTTCAGGCTAAAATCCTTGCAGTATAAAAAGAAAAACAACTTTTCCATTTACTCTTTTTTTTTAAACTTATTTATTTATTTTTGGCTGCGTAGGGTCTTCGTTGCTGCGTGCAGCCTTTCTCTAGTTGCAGAGAGAGGGGAATACTCTTCGTTGTAGTGCGCGGGCTTCTCATTGCCATGGCTTCTCTTGTTGAGGAGCACCGGCTCTAGGTGCGTGGGCTTCAGTAGTTGTGGCTTGTGGGCTTTAGAGCACAGACTCAGTAGTTATGATGCACAGGCTTAGTTGCTCTGTGGCATGTGGGATCTTCCCAGACCAGGTCTTGAACCCGTGTCCCCTGCATTGGCAGGTGGATTCTTAACCACTGCGCCACCAGGGAAGTCCCTCCATTTACTCTTTTAATTGGTGATGAGTGGACTACAGGAGGTATTTGATGACCATGGTGTTTTGTTCTTTTTTTTTAAACATTATCCTATTGATCATATGAGATAACTTATGTGGGCACTGTGTACAGCAGGGTAAGGATTACTAGAATCTAAAAAAAATGTACCTAAACCACAGTAGCTGTGCTCATCAAGAAGAAGAAAATGTTTGATGACTGGAAAAGAATACTGTTTACTTCCATGGAACTTAGCTTCTTACAATACAGGCAATGTTCTCTCACAGTAAAGGAGATGCACATTACCTTTCTTATTTTATTTATTTTATTTTTATTATTATTATTTTTTTGCCGTATGCGGGCCTCTCGCTGTGGCCTCTCCCGTTGCGGAGCACAGGCTCCTGACGCGCAGGCTCAGCGGCCATGGATCACGGGCCCAGCCACTCCGCAGCATGTGGGATCCTCCCGGACCGGGCACAAACCCGTGTCCCCTGTATCGGCAGGGCGGACTCACAACCA
This sequence comes from Pseudorca crassidens, assembly GCF_039906515.1. Classification (NCBI taxonomy): domain Eukaryota; kingdom Metazoa; phylum Chordata; class Mammalia; order Artiodactyla; family Delphinidae; genus Pseudorca; species Pseudorca crassidens. The sequence goes on from NC_090301.1 coordinate 76,929,036, forward strand.
CTGCACCACGAGGGAAGCCCACCTTTCTTGTTTTAGAGTCAACTGACAAACTTCATTTGATCACCATCCATGCCTCATCAAACTTAGTTCTTCCCTTTTCTAAACATAGTTTTCTACTTCCCCAGACCCAATGAAGCTTTTTTTTTTCCACTAGACTCAATTGTCAGCTGATTACCCAGACTACCATCTTCACTAGCCTTCCGGCTATACTGGAAAACTTTGCCTGTTCTTTGTCACTTTCCTACACTACTCAATTCCTTTTCATATTAATCATCTCTAATTCAATTTTTCATTCAACACTGGAATTTTATAAAGGAGTATTTTATAACAGAATTTTTCTTTAGATCATCCTAGAAATATAGAGATCTTGTTTACTTCACATTCACACTGCCTGGTTTCAGTGAGGTCTCTTTGGCAAAAGTAATCCTTTTTTTTATTGGCATATTACCTTTTTTAACATCTTTATTGGATTATAATTGCTTTACAATGTTGTTCAGTTTCTGCTGTGCAACAAACTGAATCAGCTATATGTATACCTATATCGCCTCCCTCTTGAGCCTCCCTCCCCGCTTCCCCATTCCCCCGCTCTAGGTCATCACAAAGCACCGAACTGATCTCCCTGTGCTATTCAGCTGCTTCCCACTAGCTATCTATTTTACACATGGTAGTGTATATATGTCAATGCTACTCTCTTAATTCGTTCTAACCTCACCTTCCCCCACTGTGTCCATGAGTCCATTCTTTGCCTCTGCATCTCTATTCCTGCCCTGCCACTAGGTTCCTTAGTACCATTTTTCTAGATTCCATATATATGCATTAATATATGGTATTTGTTTTTCTCTTTCTGACTTACTTCACTCTGTATGACAGTCTCTAGGCCCATCCACATCACTACAAATGACTCAATTTCGTTCCTTTTTATGCTTGAGTAATATCACATTGTATATATGTGCCACATCTTCTTTATCTATTCATCTGTCGATGGACATTTAGGTTGCTTCCATGTCCTGGCTATTGTAAATAGTGCTGCAATGAACATTGTAGTTCATGTAGTACATGACGCTTTTTGAATTATGGTTTTTCCAGGGTATATGCCCAGTGGTGGGATTGGAGGGTCATATGGTAATTCTATTTTTAGTTTTTTAAGGAACCTCCATACTGTTCTCCATAGTGCCTGTATCAATTTACACTCCCACCAACAGTGCAAGAAGGTTCCCTTTTCTCCACACCCTCTCCAGTATTTATTGTTTCTAGATTTTTTGATGATGGCCATTCTGACCGGTGTGAGGTGATACCTCATTGCACTTTTGATTTGCATTTCTCTAATGATTAGTGATGTTGAGCATCCTTTCATGTGTTTGTTGGCAATCTGTATAGCTTCTTTGGAGAAATGTCTATTTAGGTCTTCTGCCCATTTTAGGATTGGGTTGTTTGTTTTTTTGATATTGAGCTGCATGAGCTGCTTGTACATTTTGGAGAGTAATCTTTTGCCAGTTGCTTCATTTGCAAATATTTTCTCCCATTCTGAGGGTTATCTTTTCGTCTTGTTTATGGTTTCCTTTGCTGTGCAAAAGCTTTTAAGTTTCATTAGCTCCCATTTTTTAATTAATTTATTTATTTTTATTTCTCTAGCAGGTGGGTCAAAATAGATCTTGCTATGATTTATATCATAGAGTGTTCTGCCTATATTTTCCTCTAACAGTTTTATAGTATCTGACCTTACATTTAGATCATTGATCCATTTTGAGTTTATTTTTGTGTATGGTGTTAGGAAGTGTTCTAATTTCATTCTTTTACATGTAGCTGTCCAGTTTTCCCAGCACCACTTACTGAAGAAGCTGTCTTTTCTTCATTGTATATTCTTGCCTCCTTTATCAAAGATAAGGTGACCATATATGTGTGGGTTTATCTCATCTCTGGGCTTTCTATCCTGTTCCATTGACCTATATTTCTGTTTTTGTGGCAGTACCATACTATCTTGATTACTGTAGCTTTGTGGTATAGTCTGAAATCAGGGAACCTGATCCCTCCAGCTCCGTTTTTCTTTCTCAAGATTGCCTTGGCTATCTGGGGTCTTTTGTGTTTCCATACAAATTGTGAAATTTTTTGTTCTAGTTCTGTGAAAATGCCATTGGTAATTTCATAGGGACTGCACTGAATCTGTACATTGCTTTGGATAGCAGAGTCATTTTCACATTGTTGATTCTTCCAATCCAAGAATATGGTGTAGCTCTCCATCTGTTTGTATCATCTTTAATTTCTTTCATCAGTGTCTTATAGTTTTCTGCATACAGGTCTTTTGTCTCCTTAGGTAGGTTTATTCCTAGGTATTTTATTCTTTTTGTTGCAGTGGTAAGTGGGACTATTTACTTAATTTCTCTTTCAGATTTTTCATCATTAGTGTATAGGAATGCAAGAGATATGTGTGCATTAACTTTGTATCCTGCTACTTTACCAAATTCGTTGATTAGCCCTAGTAGTTTTCTGGTAGCATCTTTAGGATTCTCTATTCATAGTATCATGTCATCTGCAAACAGTGACAGTTTACTTCTTCTTTTCTGATTTGGATTCCTTTTATTTCTTTTTCTTCTCTGATTGCTGTGGCTAAAACTTCCAAAATTACGTTGAATAATAGTGGTGAGAGTGGGCAACCTTGTCTTGTTCCTGATCTTAGAGGAAATGGTTTCAGTTTTTCACCATTGAGAATGATGTTGGCTGTGGGTCTGTCATATATGGCCTTTATTATGTAGAGGTAGGTTTCCTCTATGCCTACTTTCTAGAGAGTTTTTATCATAAATTGGCGTTGAATTTTGTGGCAACGTTTTCTGCATCTATTGAGATTATCATATGGTTTCTATCCTTCAGTTTGTTAATATGGTGTATCACATTGATTAATTTGCATATATTGAAGAATTCTTGCATTCCTGGGATAAACCCCACTTGGTCATGGTGTATGATCCTTTTAATGTGCTGTTGGATTCTGTTTACTAGTATTTTGATGAGGATTTTATATCTATGTTCATCAGTGATATTGGCCTGTAGTTTTCTTTTTTTGTGACATCTTTATCTGGTTTTGGTATCAGGGTTATGGTGGCCTCATAGAATGAGTTTGGGAGTGTTCCTTCCTTACTATATTTTGGAAGAATTTGAGAAGGATAGGTGTTAACTCTTCTCTAATTGTTTGATAGAATTTGCCTGGAAAGCCATCTGGTTCTTGGGCTTTTGTCTGTTGGAAGATTTTTAATCACAGTCTCAATTCCAGTGCTTGTGATTGGTCTGTCTATATTTTCTATTTCTTCCTGGCTCAGTCTTGGAAGGTTTTACTTTTCCAAGAAGTTGTTCATTTCTTCCAGGTTGTCCATTTTATTGGCATATAGTTGCTTGTAGTAATCGCTCATGATCCTTTGTATTTCTGCAGTGTCAGTTGTTACTTTCCCTTTTTCATTTCTAATTCTGTTGATTTGAGTCTTCTCCCTTTTTTTCTTGATGAGTCTGGCTAGTTGTTTATCAATTTTGTTTATCTTCCCAAAGAACCGGGTTTTAGTTTTATTGATCTTGGCTATTGTTTCCTTCACTTGTCTTTCATTTATTTCTGATCTGATCTTTATGATTTCTTTCCATTTGCTAACTTTGAGTTTCCTTTGTTCTTCTTTCTCTAATTGCTTTAGGTGTAAGGTTAGGTTGCTTATTTGAGATTTTTCTTGTTTCTTGAGGTAGGATTGTATTGCTATAAACTTCCTTCTTAGAACTGTTTTGCTTCATCCCATAGGTTTTGGGTCATTGTGTTTCATTGTCATTTGTTTCTAGGAGTTTTTTTATTTCCTTTTTGATTTCTTCAGTGGTCTCTTGGTTATTTAGTAGTGTATTGTTTAGCCTCCATGTGTTTGTATTTTTCACAGTTTTTTTCCTGTAGTCGATATCTAGTCTCAGAGCGTTGATGTTGGAAAAGATACTTGATACGATTTCAATTTTCTTAAATTTACCAAGGCTTGATTTGTGACCCATGATATGGTCTATCCTGGAGAATGTTCCATGAGTACTTGAGAAGAAAGTGTATTCTGTTGGTTTTGGATGGAATAGCCTATAAATATCAATTAACTCCATCTTGTTTAATGTGTCATTTAAAGCTTGTGTTTCCTTTTTTTTTTTTTTTTGCGGTACACGGGCCTCTCACTGTTGTGGCCTCTCCCGCTGCAGAGTACAGGCTCTGGACACGCAGGCTCAGCGGCCATGGCTCACGGGCCCAGCCGCTCTGCAGCATGTGGGATCTTCCCGGACCGGGGCACAAACCTGTGTCCCCTGCATCGGTAGGCGGACTCTCAACAACTGCGCCACCAGGGAAGCCCTTGTGTTTCCTTTTTTATTTACATTTTGGATGATCTATCCATTGGTGAAAGTGGGGTATTAAAGACCCCTACTATGACTGTGTTACTGTCAATTTCCCCTTTTATGGGCTGTTAGCACTTGCCTTATGTATTGAGGTGCTCCTATGTTGGGTGCAGAAATATTTACAATTGTTATGTCTTCTTCTTGGATTGATTCCTCGATCATAATGTAGTTTCCTTCTTTGTCTTTTGTAATAGTCTTTATTTTAAAGTCTATTTTGTCTGATATGAGAATTGCTACTCCAGCTTCCTATTGATTTCCATTTGCATGGAATATCTTTTTCCATCCCCTCACTTTCAGTCTGTATGTGTCCCTAGGTCTGAAGTGGGTCTCTTGTAGACACCATATATATGGATTTTGGTTTTGTACCATTAAGCCAGTCTATGTCTTTAGGTTGGAGCATTTAATTTTCATTTACCTTTAAGGTAATTATCGATATGTATGCTTCTATTACCATTTTCTTAGTTGTTTTGGATTTGTTTTTGTAGGTCTTTTCCTTCTCTTGTGTTTCCTGCCTAGAGAAGTTCCTTTAGCATTTGTTGTAAAGCTGGTTTCGGTGGTGCTGAATTCTCTTACCTTTTGCTTGTCTGTAAAGGTTTTAATTTCTCCATCAAATCTGAATGAGATCCTTGCTGGGTAGAGTAATCTTGGTTGTAGGCTTTTCCCTTTCATCACTTTAAATATGTCCTGCCACTCCCTTCTGGCTTGCAGAGTTTCTGCCGAAAGTTCACCTGTTAACCTTGTGGGGATTCCCTTGTATGTTTTTTGTTGCTTTTTCCTTGCTGCTTTTAATATTTTTTCTTTGTATTTAATTTCTGAGAGTTTAACTAATATGTGTCCTGGTGTGTTTCTCTTTGGATTTATCCTATGTCAGACTCTATGCCCTTCCTGGACTTGACTGACTACTTTCCCATGTTCAGTAAGTTTTCAACTATAATCTCTTCAAATATTTTCTCAGACTCTTTCTTTTTGTCTTCTTCTTCTGGGACCCCTATAATTCAAATGTTGGTGCGTTTAATGTTGTCCGAAACATCTCTGAGACTGTCCTCAATTCTTTTCATTCTTTTTCCTTTATTCTGCTCTGCAGCAGTTATTTCCCCTTTTTTATCTTCCAGGTCACTTATTCGTTCTTCTGCCTCAGTTATTCTGCTACTGTTTCCTTCTGGAGAATTTTTAATTTCATTTATTGTGCTATTCATCATTGTTTGTTTGCTCTTTAGTTCTTCTACATCCTTGTTAAGCATTTCTTGTATTTTCTCCGTTCTATTTTCAAGATTTGGGATCACCTTTACTACCATTACTCTGAATTCTTTTTCATGTAGACTGCCTATTTCCTCTTCATTTATTTGGTCTTGTGGGTTTTTACCTTGCTCTTTCATCTGTTGCATATTTCTCTGTCTTCTCATTTTGTTTAACTTACATTGTTTGGGGTCTCCTTTTCACAGGCTGCTGGTTTGCAGTTCCTGTTGTTTTTGGTGTCTGCCCCCAGTGGGTGAGTTTGGATCAGTGTCCTGTGTAGGCTTCCTGGTGGAGGAGACTGATGCCTGTGTTTTGGTGGGTGAGGCTGGTTCTTGTCTTCCTGGTGGGCAGGGCCACATCCAGTGTTGTGTTTTGAGGTGTCTGTGAACTTAGTATGATTTTAGGCAGCCTCTCTGCTAATGGGTGGGGCTGTGTTCCTGTCTTGCTCCTTGTTTGGCATGGGGAGTCTAGTTCTGGAGTCTGCTGGCTGTTGAGTGGAGCTCGGTCTTAGCACTGAGATGGAGATCTCTGGGGGAGCTCTCAGCTATTGATATTATGTGGGGCTGAGAGGTCTCTGGTGATCCAATGTCCTGAACTCGGCTCTCCCACCTCAGAGGCTCAAGCCTGACACCAGGCCAGAGCACCAAGACCCTGTCAGGCACACGGGTGGAAATATATTTGTTCTTGATTCTTGCACGTTCCTGGCCTGTAAACGTAAGAGACTTGTCTCCTGCAGCTGTTAAGACAAGTAGTTCTCTGCACCTGCCTGCCAGAATCTTACAAGTTTATATAGAGGCTTTAACTGTGTTTCAGTTGCATATTCAGTGCCGATGGTCTCAACACTGCCTTACTCTCTCAAAGGCTCAAGACACTTTTTATAATCATAAATTTGATACAATTGTCAGACATTATTAAGAATACTTAATATCCAATGTTTACATTATTCTGTTGCAAATGTCATATTTCATTTATAGTTTGAATCATGATCTGGATAGGGACTACACATTGCAAATGGCTGATATACTTCTTAAGGCTTTTTCAGTCTATAGACTACTCCCACTCTCTTTTTCCCTTTATAACTAATTTGTCAAAGTAATGGAACATTTTTCTCCTGAAAGTTATTTCCCACAACCTGAATTGTGCTGATTGCCTTTCCATGTGTGTTTTACATATTCCTCAGTCCCTTGTAGTGACCAAAGCATCTGATTCATGTTCAGATTGTGTGTATGTGTGTATTTATTTTTAACATACGTTTTCTTTCTTGCTTGAGAACACACATAACAGTGATAGTGATAGTCTTGTTGTCTATCTTTTTTGGTGATGTCACAGCCATTGATGATGAATATCTAGATCCATAACATACTGCTAAATGGTGATACTTTAATTCTATCATTTCTTCTTCATTTATTAGCTGCAATACTTCGATTAAACTTCCTCCCATCTACCTTTAAATTATCCAGTGTTACTGTTCACATAGGAAAAACAGAATAAGTGACTAATTCTTTTATTTATTTACTCATTTCAAAATGATAATTTGGTCTACAGGTATGCTCCCATGGTGACCAGTTATTTGTATAATTATAAACTCTTATTTAAATTTGTTTGAAGTGTGTTTGTTCATTAGCATTATTATTCTTATTGATGCTCAAATAAAAATATGTTTTGAATGTGACTTTTATTATCTTTTGATGTGTCATTCAGGTATTTGGCAGCAACAAATATTAAACAACTATTAAACAAGGATTGTGTACAACTTGTATATCTAAGATGAGAATAGGTGCAACCTTCCTCCCCCCTCAAAATTCATGCTCCTTCTAGAACTGTGGAGAATGTTTTGCTTGTATCAAAGGACTGAAATACCTAAGCAAGCACACACTCTCAGTGAAGGAATACCTATAACCTTTCCTGAATTATAGAGGCTGTAGGCACAAAAAGAAAACTCTTTATAATTACTTTTTTAAAACACTCCCATGTTCATTGCAGCATTATTTACAATAGCCAATTATGGAAACAGCCTAAGTGTCCATTGATGGATGAACAGATAAAGAAATGTTGATATATACTGGGGGTTCCCTGGTGGTCTAGTGGTTAGGATTCCAGACTTTCACTGCCATGGCCCAGGTTCAATCCCTGTTTGGGAAACTGAGATCCTGCAAGCCACATGGCATGGTCAAAAAAAAAAAAAAGAAAAGAAAGAAAATTTTATATATCTACACACACAATGGAATATTATTCAGCCTTAAAAAAAGAATAAAATCTTCCCACTTGTGACAACATGGATGGACCTTCAGGACATTATGCTAAGTGAAACAAATCAGACAGAGAAAGACAAATACCATATGGTCTTTTTTATATGTGGAATCTAAAAAACAAACAAACCAAGTTCATAGATACAGAAAACAGACTGGTGATTGCCAGAGGTGGAAGGTGCGAGGTGGGAGAAATGGGTGAAGGGGGTCAAAAAAAAAGATTTTAAAAATTTCAATTCCTGTCCTCACTGATGTGAGCTAGCCTCAGTGATCCTTGGCTATTTATACAACTGGAAAAGGAACTGATAACTAACAGTGGGCTTGCAAATCACAGACTGTCAGTGGCACTGTGACACTGGCTGGAATGGAGTAAGCCAGTCCTGATTGAGAAGTCAGCAGTGACAAAGCCAAACCAGGAGAGGGTAAAGCTCTGGGGGCTCTGTTAGAAAAGTGGGAGTATAGTACAGTGTGGTGATTATTCTTTAGAGCCTTAAGAAATGTACAGTTCCCAAAGAGATCATTTTGTTCCAGGTTTCTCTGATGAAAAGGCATAGGGAAAGTAACAGTGCAATTGTGTAATTTTGTTAGAGAAAACACTTTCTCACTGTAATGTGAAAATACTTAAGGCTAGGTTAAGCAGAATGAATCCTTTTCTTGTCAAATTCTAGGCCATACCAAATTCTTTGCCATACTACATTTTTGTGACTAAAGTTAATGCACTGTTTGACCATGACTAGGCTCTTGACAATTGAAATGTGGATTTCTGGGAGGACCAGAAGAGGTGGGGAAACCCCTAACATCTGGGCTGCTCAAAAACACTTCTCAGTACAACACTTTTCCCCCACCAAAATAAAAAACAATAAAAATATTAAAAGTTTTATTTAGTACACATTTTAATGTATATATCAATGACTTTAATAACTGTACAGTTGTGTAATAAGCACAACAAAATATAAAATATTGCCATTGCTCCAATAAGTTTTCCCCTACTCATTTACAATCAATCACTTGCCCACATTCCCAGTCTCTGGCAACCACTGATCTAATTTCTGTGCCTACAGTTTTGCCTTTTCCAAAAGGTCATATCAATAAAATACATAAATGGAAACACAGAATATTTTTGTTGCCTTTCATGTCTGGATCCTTTTATCTAGCATAATACTTTTTAGATTCATCCAGGATGCTGCATGTATCAGTAGGCTGTTATTTTCATTGCTGAGTAAGCTTCCATTGCACGGCTGCTGCGTACTTTCTTTATTCAACTGGTGAGCATTTTACCTGATTCCAGTTTTTGGCAATTATGAATAAAGCTGCTGTAAACATTTGAATGTGAGTCTTTATGTGAGAATTCATTTTCATTTCTCTTAAGTACATATCTAGAAGTGAGATTAGTGGGTTATATAAATGTATATTTAATTTTATAGGTAACTATCAAACTATTTTCCAAAGTGGTTATACTATTTTGCATTTCCATCAGAAATATATGAGCGTTCTAGGCTTTGCCTCCTCAGCAGCACTTGGTACAGTCTTTTCAATTTTTGTGATTTTATTAGGTTCGTAGTGGTATCTCTTTGATGTGTTGAGTTATAAGAGATTTTTTTCTATGTTTTTTTTTTCAGAAGTTTTATAGTTAAGGATTTTTGTGTCTATGTTCAGGAACACCGTCTGTAATTTTTTTGTGGTGAAGTCTTTGTCTAGTTTTGGTATTAGGATAATGCTGGCCTAAAACAGTGGGTTCAGAATGTAATAAGTTTTCAAAGGCTATGTCTACACACAATTAAATAGAGTTCTTTAAGTTCAGTAGGCAACTTTATACCTATAGAGAACCAGACTATATCAGATGACCAAAACAAAAACTGGGTCTTCTATTTCTACTATGATGATATTTAGTGATATTATATAATATTTGAGAAAGCACTCATTCTGGCCCTTCATCCTTAGTAGATGCTTGATAAATCTTAGGTATTGATAATGATAATAATAAATAATTACAGTGAGCTAACTACCATATTTTGAACCTTAGGCTATGCAGAAAATGGCTTTATATAGAACGTCTCAGACACCAGACACAACATATTTATACTCAATTATGTGGCAATAATCATTTTGGCTTTAATGGAATTTTAAAGGTAAAAAATAACTTTAGTATAGCCCTTAGAATTCTAACATTAACAATTCTTTTTAAAACTTCCAAAATGCAACATTTTTCTCTATGGCCATCAGAGTGATAAGATAGCATAAAGGCCATAGTTTCCCCTCTCCCCCAACCTTAACATTAATCTTCATGAGGAGAAAAATGTAGAAGCTAAAAGTCTCAAGTCTGGTACATTTCCTACTCTGCATTCTTGATAATGTAGTGTGCCACAGTGGTGCTTGCAGAATCAGCAGCATCGGCATTATTTAGGAGCTGTTCCTGAAGCAAATCCACGTCCCCACCCTGCCTAAATCAAGGGGCAGAGGAGCGAGGCTGTGTTTAACAGACTCTCCAGGTGTTTCTGATGTTCACTAGAGCTTAGGAGCACTGGCTGAGCAGACTGTTGGCAGGGTGTGAGGTGGCTGGAAACAGTAAGAGTTAAACATGGTACATTAAGAAGAGGGCTGGTTCCCCTCTATTGATTTAAAATACACTGTGTTGTCAGCTGCAGTCTGAACCATAGAAAAATATATAGGTTACTTACAACAGGTAACACGCTCAGGAACATCTTCCGGCTTCTTCTTTCCCCACTTATGCCATCTGCAGAAAGCGACCCTGAGGAAAAAAACAGACTTTATGGAGAGAATAGAGAAATTTGCTCCAAAACCAGGTATTCAGGAATCTGGGTGCTGTGCCTCTCCTGTAGTTTCCCGAACAGCCAGCATATTCAACTGTCAAATGCCGAAGAACATTCAAAAACTTGCCAGTATTTAATAGGCCTATTCTTTTCTTCCTTCTCCAATTCTCTTCAAATTACTAGTCTAGTAGAATTTACAAACATGTTAATAGTTCAAAACCTAACCTAGTAAGGAAAACATGAACCATGCAAAAATCTTTTAATACCAGCTTCTTGATTTTATCTCCCCCCTGCTCAAACCCCATCTTAATTTACCTTAACCTTTTCTAATTTTTTTATTACTCTGTATTGTCTTCTAAAGAACAGTGTGCTCATCTCATTGTGCACATTGCATCATTATGCTCATAAATTAAGTTAAGGGAGTTTAAAAATAAGAAGCCTCTAATTTAGGAAGATAACCTGAGAGCAAAAGAAAAAGAGGATGATTAATTCTTGCTGGTATTTGCAGTTTAAATTTCCTAAAAACAACGTCAGGTAACTTGTGACTCAGCTGACATGAGAATCTTCACTAGGCAAAAAATACATCTGAAATGATGTTAGAAAAAACATTTTTTTTTTAGAGCCAAATATTATATACTGTCTTTTCATAAATAAACAAAATAGAATCTGAAACTTAATCTCATTGGCTTTGGACAAATCAAATCAAAGATTCAAAGAATCAAAGAAATCAAAGATTCTTTTTATTTATTATTATAATTATTAATCTGATAACATTAATTAGATTACACTGTAGTCTGCCTGCTCAGAATAGAAAATGGACTTACTTACTTACTTACCTGATTTATTTGTCCTTACAGAAATTACTCTTTAGTATTACAAAAGAGATAAGGCATTTGTGTGACTGCTCAGTTGGTTATATCAAGTTCTGTTACTGTGTATCAGAAAATAGATTACCTGTCTAAGCAAAATATTCTTTAGTGAAATATTACTCAGAGCAGAGTTTTTATACATCCATGATTAGCTAAATTGAAAAATATTTGAACACTGCCTTATGTTCTTGAAAAATTCAGCAGGTATACATAGAGTACCTGCTATTGTCAAGAACTGTGAGGGGCTGTAATTCTGCCCTGCCTGCAAGCTCACAAGTTAGCCTGCCACGCCAGACCACTGGGATTGCATCATTCAGCACAGCAGGAAGCATAAGCTTCTATCATTGGTTTGTTTCCATAGGTTATATTTTCATTGGATCAGTTCTGCCCCACCTCTCAGGTCCCATGTGGGTGTGGAAAGCAGCCCAAATGGATGAAGCACACACAATGGGTTTGTGTCATAGTTGAGGACACTGAGCTTTGAAACCCCTCCCTTCATTCTTCTAAAGAGACTTGTTAGCCAAACCTGCCTTTGCTACACAGGGACACATGATCTTTATTATCCTGGAGAGGAAACAAATCTTCCTCTGCCTCAGAAGGGAGACACTACGTGTATCTTCCAAGGTTGTTTGCTATACAAACGTCATTAGATAGTCCAAGGATGTGCAGAAATGCCATGAAGAATTGTCTCTCAACATTATGTACTTATTACACCAGGTGCTGTAAGGGTATAAGAGAAGGGAGAAGATACCAATTATGTGACTTGGTCTTGAGGGGAGAAAACATGATGTATTGGGAAGAGCTTATTTGGAGAATCACACAGATGGAGGTTCCAATCCAATTTCTGCTATTTACAGCTGTGTGATTTTCGTCAGATTTCTTTATTCTCTGAGCCTCAGTTTTCTCATCTGTAAAGTGGACACAATATCTGTTTTCTGGGACTTCTTTGAGGATGAAATGAAATAAATATACAGTGAACTGTGGAGCATTTATCAGCTGACAATGGAAGTACTGAGATGCTAATGAGAGCTAGTATGCATTAAAAAGAGTAGTGCTCTCACAGAGAAGAAGATAAGACCCTATGCTGGATATAACTCAGTTTATCTTTGAAGGAAGGAAATCTCAGTCATGATGCAACACTGATGTCAGACAAGAATGAATCCATGTGTTCTTTTCTAGTGAGAGATGGTCTCTAGAATTGTGTGCACTAAAAATATTTGTTATTGGTTTAATTTAATTTTTTCTCTTTTGTCCACCAAGTTTTGAATGAATGAAGTGTTTTAAAAGAGTCGTTTGTCCTAAATCGTGGTTAGGAATCCTGTAAAATGTTGAACAGGGCCCTGGATAATGGAATGCCACACAGCATATCATACTCATGAATGGTAGACTCCTGGGCGACAGTAGTCTCCAATGACGAATTCTATATTGACAAAGCTAAACCAGGGAAACATGTGCCTTTTAGGGCAGTTGACAGTAGCTGATGAATGACAGCATCCCATGCAGCCCTTCTGTATGGGAGCACATTTATGATGACTCAATGACAACTTGAAATGGAAAAAGGACCGTTTGCTAGGAGGTTATAAGAAAACAGATATTCAATCACTGTAATTCCTATTGCATAAATTTACCCACTTTTTGTGAAATCAATTGTTATGAAAAGCAGATTGCATACTGTTGACACATGGAAGCTTGTCACGAGGAATTACAGCAGGTGACTTTAGACTGCTTTGTCCTGTGTTATATGACAGGCCACCACGCTGAAATGTTCTCTTTTAATAGTTACTATATAAAGTCAGGTTTTTCCTTTTAAGTAAATGGGACTTCAAACATTTGCTCAAAATTTTAAATAGTAAGGCTAGTATTTTAATATTTAGAATAACATAGTTTGATCATTTTAGAATAAGACTTAGAAGTTGATTTGTGAAAAATTTTTAATTAAGGTAGGTAATGTGCCTGCTAGATTTGTAAAATGAGATATTAGAAAAATGAAAGTGTTTGATTAATAAGGATGTTTTATTAGGGAAGTCTTAATTTGTAAATATCCCTGAAAGTTACCTAAAGATATTGAGTCCCCAAATACCATCCACCAATGAGACTATGCTTATCTCTCGTGAAAGTATTTACATGTTGGAACAAACACCATCCTTTCGAATCCTTTCTAAGCTAGCTTTATTACAGCAATTCCAGAAGCCACCACCGCTATTCTTGGAATATCTTATAGAGGCCTTCTGAGTGCCAAGTCCCTAGATGGGTTCTTTATATCTTGTCTATTTAATTTTTTAAATTTGTATTTTGGATAATGAATTCATTCACATGATTTATTACCAAAGTTTTCTGAAAAGTGTCCCTCTTGTTCTTTGCTCCTTTTCCCCAAATTCCCACAGAAGTAGTCACTGTAATTAGTTTCTTATTATCCATCAGAGATTTTTAAAAAATGCAATCAAATGTAGAAGGTGCATATTTCCACACAGCCGCACCAAATACAGTACCTTATTAAATGTAAAACAATTTACACATTAGTTTTTATTGCCATTTTATAGATAAAACTGTCACTCCATAAAGTTTCATAACTTACTCAATATCATATAAAATTGAAAGTGAGAGGATTTGAAATGAGGTCTGTTTGTCTAAAAGAAAAATCCGTGTCGTTCCCCTACAAAATACTAACATCTTACTTTACCATGGATGAAACTGAGAAGGTCAAGACCTTTCCCAGGACATATAGGAAGATGGCACAGGTTCAGGATTAAGACTGAATCTTCTAAAAAAAAAAAAAAAGACAACCTTCTAATGTTTTCTCTAATGTTATTTCTATTACATCATGCAGGCTGTTTAGATATTTAATTTTCTGTTAGTATGTGTTAATTTCTGTATGTCCTGTTTTTCCATTAGATTGAAAATTCAAAATAAATCTTTTTAGAATTTTTTTCCACCCCATGGGGTTTTAAAAAGTGCTTTATCTAATTTTATTTCAACATAGTTTAAAATTTTTTTTAATTTACAAAACAGTAAAACTCACACTTTGTGATGTTCCATTCCACAGATTTTGACAAATACTTTGAGTACTGTATTTACATCATGATCATGATACAGAAGAGTTCCATCAACCCCTAAAATTTCTTCAGGCTTCCCCCTTGAAGTAAGCACTTCCCTCTACCCCAACCCCTGGCAGCCAGCAGTATTTTCCATCCATTATGTTCTACCTTTTCCAGAGTGTCATATAAATGAGGTATCACACTATGTATTTTGGTTGGGCTTCTTAGAATTAGCAAATGCATTGAAATTCACCTATATTGTTTCATGTATCAATATTTCATTCCTTTTTAATGGATGAGTAATATTCCATTGTATCACTGTTTCCCAGTTTGTTGATCCATTTGCCAGTTGTATCAGTTTTTAGTGATTATGCATAAAGCTGCTATAAACATTTCTGTATAGGTTTTTGTGAGAGCATTGTTTTTATTTCTCATGGGTAAATATCTAGGAGTGAGACTGCTGGGCCATAGACTAGGTATTTGTCTTCCTTGGTAAGAAGCTTCCAAACTGTTTGCCAAAGCAGCTGTACCATTTTATATCTCTGTTAGCAGTATGTAAGACCTACAGTTGCTCTGTATCCTCACTGATGTGTGGTATTGTAAGTCCTTTTTTAATTTAAAATTTTACCCATTCTAACAGGTGTGTAGTAGTATCTCATTGTGTTTTAAATTTACATGTCCCTAATCACTAATGAAGTTGAACATTTTGTTCATGTGTTTATTTACCATCTGTATAACATCTTTTTTTTCAACATCTTTATTGGAGTATAATTGCTTTACAACATATAATGTCTTCATTGAAATGTCCGAATTTTTTGACTTTTTATTTTGGGTTGTTTTCTAATTGTTGTGCTTTAGAGTTCTTTGTGTATTCTAGATACAAATCTCTAGTATCTAGTTTGTGATTTGTAAAGTTTTTTTACTAGTCTATGGCTTATTTTTTTAATTCTCTTAATAGAATTAAAAAATAGAATTATTAAATAGAATTATTAAAAAATAGAATTAAAAATTAAATAGAATTGTCTTTCTTGCTGTTGTTGTAAGGGGAAGGGAGTGACACTCTTTATAGCTCTCTACATTCCAAGAAGAAACTAGAAATATACCTTAATTTCAGTTTATGTGTACATACAACAGAACAGTTGCAGTTTCAATCAGATTTAATCTCAGAGTCTCTTTCTGGGATGGCCACCTAATAGGATAAGTAATAAACTGTGTGTCCCAAAACATCCAATCCAATAAAGAATTTATCCTTTACCCATTCAGCCATTATCTCTGAATTTTCTTCAAGAAACCAGCAGGAAGCTAGGGCTCTGAGTTGATAGCAATTGTTATTACTACACACAAATGGAAACTTATAAAGTAAGTTTTGAAGAAAATGTTTTTGGTAATCTCCCTGAGCATTGAATATGCTCTGGTTCATTGGCAGAAAATGGGAAACTTCCATTTGAAGTTCAGACCATTTTTCTTACTCACTTCATGGCAGATCTATAAGTCATTTCTGTGCTGTATATAGGGTATTATGATCCTCAATACAGAGAAACCAACCGGTGATTTAATCCATTATTTCTCAGCAGAGCAGCTGTCTCAAGGATTTTAGAACTGCCTTTTCTGTACTGTAGGTGATTTAAGCGCTGAGCCTAGTGAGTACCAATTTTCCAATTTTATACCCACTTTAGACTGTTTTGGTATTTTGACTCCTGTGATATCAAGTTACCCATTCATTTTACACTGTACAGTCTAGTATCTACTTTAGGTATGACTCAGTTTAGGATTGGGAAAAATATACTAGAATAACTAGTTTGTGCAATATGATCATTTCTCAACTGAAACATTTTAGCTGATGTAGAAAGCTCTAGATAACAAATCTGTTTCAAAACATATCATTGATATGGAAAAATTTCACCCTTTTCTGTTTGAAAGTGCTCTATGCTGAGTA
This sequence comes from Pseudorca crassidens, assembly GCF_039906515.1. NCBI lineage: Eukaryota > Metazoa > Chordata > Mammalia > Artiodactyla > Delphinidae > Pseudorca > Pseudorca crassidens. The sequence goes on from NC_090301.1 coordinate 76,945,521, forward strand.
ATTGCTGAACCTGAGAGAAAAAAAATACAGAATGCCTCATTTCTTTTATATAGGAGTAAATATATTTAGTCTGGTATAATTGACAGGGGTTGCTCCAAAATTTATGTGTCCTGAATTATGGTCTGTCTTATAACACTAGCTTGTTGTGAAAACTTGGGGAAGTCACTTGTCCTTGATCCCCAGTTTTTGGATGAAAACACTACTTGCTCTTTTTGCTTTTGAAGATGAAAATATCAAGTTAGGACCTTGGCTGAGTATTAACAGAGCCTTAACCCAGTGCTAGCCAAGTAGCAGGTGCTAAATAAATATTGGTTGGCTAATTTATTAATAACTTTATTAGGAAATAGCATATAACATATCCCCAATATAACTTTTCTTGCAGTCAGATGCAGCTAGTACATATTATAGTAATTATTGTAATATACATTAATCATCTGTCTACAACTCTTTTTTTCCTTCTAGATAGTTAGCTCCTTGAGGGCAGTTTAATTATTCTTGTATTCCTCAAATATAATGTAGAACCTAGAGCTGTTATTACTATAACAGTAAAACTGACCATTTATTGAGTACTATGTTTCAGCAGTAAGCTCAGTGGTTTAGGTACATTATCTTATATAATGCTTTCAACTACTTTGGGAGACAGTTTAAACTCCTGGGGCACAAAGTTTTAGGGAGACCCCACACACACACTTCTGCGGGTTCCACTGTCAGGAATTCATGGTGAAGATCTGAGAAATATCCCGTCATGGCTTTGACAAAGGGAGCTAGTGAGTAGTTATGCTACACATCTAGAGCATTCTTCACAATAAAATCTGCTCTTTAAGTTTTATTCCACCTCAGGGAAGAGAGTTTTTTTCAACGCCAGGCCTTTCCAGCTTTCCTCTTTTAGTTAAGGGAAGAAAATAGTCAACATGGGTTAGGGCTGCAAGGAAATGGATTGTGAACACTGCTGCCAGGGAAGGGGTTAGGGGCTGGCATTGGAGAAACCCATGTGAAGTTCAAAGGCCAGAGATACAGGGCTGATTCAATACTGAGATTTAATCTGAAGATTACAGAATGCTCACTTCCCCCACACCTTACCATTATACCAACAAGGCCCTAGTGTAGAAAGAGTGGATTACAGCTGGAAAAGCTGTATGATGCAGACGTCAGTGAGCTTGAAGATAGCAGTAGAAATTTCCCAAACTTAAATGCAAAGAGAAGACAGAACAAAAACAAACAAAACAGAACATCTAAGAATTTAGGGACAGTATAAAAAGGTGTAATGTATGTGTAATTGGAAAACCAGAAATAGAAGAGAGAATGGAACAGAAGAAATATTTGAAGTAATGATAGTTGAGAGATTTCCAAAATTAATGACAGTCAACAAACCACAGATCCAAGAATCTCAGAGAACACCAAACAGGACAAATATCAAACTAAATCAAACATATGCAGCTATCTCATATTCAAATGGCAGAAAACTAAAGACAAAAGAAAAACCTTGAAAGAAGGCAGAAGGGGAAATATATCTTATCTATAGAGGTGCAAGGATAAGAATTAAAGCAGACCTCAAATCAGAAATCATGCCAGTAAGAAGACAGAGGAGTGAAATATTTTAAGTGTTGAAAGAGAAAGATCACCAATCTAGCATTCAACATTCAGTGAAATTATTCTTTAGAAGCAAACAAGAAATAAGGACTTTCTCAGACAAGCAGAAACTGAGGGAACTCATCACCAACAGAACTTTCCTGCAAGAAATGTTAAAAGAAGTTCTTCAGGAATAAGGAAAATAATATAGGTCAGAAACATGAATCTACATTAAAAAAAGTCTGCATCAGAGAAGTAATGAGTGAAGGTTAAATAAAATATATGTATATTTTTCATTCATAGGATAAAAGATAACTATTTAAAGCAATAATGATAATAGTGGATTGGTGATTATAGGATGTGGATAAAAGAAATCAATGTCAGCCATGTGATAAGAGATCAAAGGGAGGAATTGGGAATATCCTGTTATAAGGTACCTGAACTACACGTGAGGCAGTATAATGTTATTTGAAAGTGAACCAGACTAGTTTAAATATATATTGTAAACTCTAGGGCAATGACTATAATTTTGAAAAGAAGTATACTTGATAGACTAAGAAAAGAGATAAAATAGAATTATATATACTATTCGATTTAAAACAGAGAAGGAAAAAATGAGGGGGAAAAGAAAAAAATGACAAATAGAAAACAGTAACAACCATGATAGATATTAATACAACTGTATTAATAATCACTTTATAAGTGAATGGTCTAAATAAGCCAATAAAAAGACATTGTCAGTATGATTAAAAAAACAAGATGCAACCCTATGTTGCCTACAAATAAACCACTATAAATATAAAGACTCAGATAGGTTAGAAGCATAGGAATGAATAAAAATACACCATGACAACATTAATCAAAAGAAAGTTGGAGTAGTTATATTAATTTTATACAAAGCAGACTTCAGAACAGAATTCAAAGATAAAGAAGGTCATGAAATAATGATAAAGGGGTAAATTCTACAAGAAGATAAAACAATCATGAATGTGTATGCCTCTAACATAACAGCATCAAGATACAGGAGGCAAAAACTGATAAAACTGAAAAGAGAAACAGGCAAATCCAATGGTATAGCTGAAGACTTCAATAGCTCTCTGTCAGTAATTGATAGACCAAGCAGATAACAAGTAAGCATATGGAGGACCTGAACTTCACTACTAATCAACTTGATCTAATTGACACTATAGAATATTCCACCTAACAGTAACAATACAAAATTTTCTCAGGCTCATATATAACATTCACTAAGATACAACACAATCTGAACATAAAATACACCATTTACACCATAAAAATGTAGAAGAATAGAAATTATACAAAGATCTTAATAGAATTAAACTAGAAATCAATAATATTAAGAATGCTGGAAAATCCCCACATCTCTGGAAATCACACAAAACACTTAAGAACACATGGGTCAAAGAAGAATTTAAAAATATTGGAATTTAAAAATATTGTCAACTAAATTTAAGTGAATATGAAACTTATTAAAATTTGTGGCATAACATGAAAGCAGAGCTCAGAGTGAAATTTATAGTATTAAATAGATATGTTAGAAAAGAGATGTAAAATCCATAACCTAAGTTTTCACCTTAGGGAAATAGAGAAAGACCCAGGTAGACAGTAAATCTAAGTCAGGAGTAGAAGTCATAATCAGGTAAATTGCACTAAAATCAAGAGAATAGAGAAGATGCCTTTGGAGATACAAAGTATAATGAGGAAATAAGTGCGGAGGTGACAGTCTCCTGGGGTGGAGCAATATATAAAGAAGGGACAGATTAAAAAGAGTCTATTATGAAGCCAAAGAGTAAATGGTCAGAGAGATTGAGGGAAAACCAGGAAGAGACGGAGGTTGTAGAAATCAAGAGAAGAGGGAATTTCAAGAACAAGGTGGTTGTCAATAATAGAAATTAAGGTTGGGGGGAAGGCTAGTAAGATTAGGAATGAAAAATGCCCATTGGATTTGGACATTATGACTTTGGTAATCTCAAAAAGGGCAGTTTCAAGTGAGGGTAATAAGAAAGTGATTTATGACCTTTGCCTTCAAGTACAGAAGGGAGCAGAACCTGAGTCTAGTTAAGGGAATGGGTATGAGATGAAGGAAATGAAGATAATAAGTGAAGACAATTTTAAGAAGTCTGTCCATTATAGGAAGAAGAGAAAAGAGGAGCTTCACAGAGTCAAAGGATGGCTTTGTTTCTTAAAAGTTCAAGAGAATATGGGCAGTTTTACAAACTGAGGGAAAGGATCAGTTGACAGGGAGGGGCTGAAGATATAGAAAGGGAAGGGATAACTCATGTAGGAAGGTCTCAGAAGAGAAAGAGGAAGGGGGGGTAGTAAAGAATCTTGGGATCAGAGGCAGTTTTGAGCAGCAACATGGCTATTTCATCCGCTGAAACTGGAGAATAATACAAGTACAAACAGAGGTCTGCTTTTTTTCTTAAGAAGGTGTATTTGGACAATTCAAACCTGATTATCCTGATTCATCTATGCTATCTTTGTGAAGTAGGAGATCATATCATTTGATGAGAAAGATACTTGAATAAACTGGTAAAGTTTTAGAAAAGACATCAAGGAAATGAGACTGAAATCTGCCAGATGGGGATAAAGAGATTTGAGTGGGCCACTAAAATTATAATTCTCAAATCTGTCATGGCATTGACTCAAGTGATTGTATGGTATTTGCTAAGACACCTAGGTAGATGAGTATGAGCATGCAAATTACAGGACTGACCTCTGGCTGGGGATTTTTAGGGCCAATGAGGTAGAGGAGAGAGGGTAAGGAAGGTGAGATTGCTTTTTAGAGAATTTTTTAGAGAATCAGCCATAGTACTTGGAGTGGAGAGGAAGACCATTAGAGTTGATGAGGTAAAGGAACAATACAAGCTTGAATGAATAGACCACATGGTTGCTGTAACTGCTTAGGGTGATGTCAGGAGTTGGCAAAGAATTATGCTAACGTGGGTGAGAGCTGATATGGTTTAATTCCATTGCTAGTTTTTAAAAATTTGTTTAAATTTTCCCCAACCTCACTTAAATACAGTAACTAAATCTGTATTTAAAAGCCTTCAACTTCTTCTTATACTTTAATATATGCTTGGCTGCATCTTTAGATGATGTACTCATATTCTAGTTTTTCTAGGAATCCAACAGAATTCAAGGACTGTAATAAAAGATAGTCCTGACTTTATGGGGATTTTGGCGAAAACAAGATAATGAAAAATTGCTGGATGATCCATGTTCCTACATATTATGCTTTGACAGAATTATTAGTGAATCCTAGAGTAAATGGTCATATTCTTTTGGCTCATGTAGAATAAATTTAGAATCTGAGAAATTTAAAATTCATCATTTCTATTCATAGCCTAAGCATAATTAAGACCAGTTACAGGAATGACAAAAATTTCAACAAAGACTCAAGTTGCTATATTTCTTACAAATTGGACCTGGATGTGGATTGGTATAATGTCCAACAAAGCTCTCAGATAGTCAGTATTGTAACATAGAACACTGAGCTTTAAGATACAGTACCTAGAGTTGCTGAAGGATGCAAAGCAAAAAGAAAACACAAAAGAAATAAAAGGAATCCAAATCAGACAAGAACAAGTAAAACAGTCACTGTTTGCAGATGACATGATACTATACATAGAGAATCCTAAAGATGCTACCAGAAAACTACTAGAGCTAAACAATGAATTTGGTAAAGTAACAGAATACAAAATTAATGCACAGAAATCTCTTGCATTCCTATACACTAATGATGAAAAATCTGAAAGTGAAATTAAGGAAATAGTCCCATTTACCATTTCAACAAAAAGAATAAAATACCTAGGAATAAACCTACCTAAGGAGACAAAAGACCTGTACGCAGAAAACTATAAGACACTGATGAAAGAAATTAAATATGATACAAACAGATGGAGAGGTATACCGTGTTCTTGGATGGAAGAATCAACATTGTGAAAATGACTCTACTACCCAAAGCAATCTACAGATTCAATGCAATGCCTATCAAACTACCAATGGCATTTTTCACAGAACTAGAACAAAAAATTTCACAATTTGTATGGAAACACAAAAGACCCCGAATAGCCAAAGCAATCTTGAGAAAGAAAAACAGAGCTGGAGGAATCTGGCTCCCTGACGTCAGACTATACTACAAAGCTACAGTAATGGAGATAGTATGGTATTGGCACAAACACAGAAATATACATCAATGGAACCGGACAGAAATCCCAGAGATAAAACCACGTACATATGGTCACCTTATCTTTGATAAAGGAGGCAAGAATATACAGTGGAGAAAAGACAATCTATTCAATAAGTGGTGCTGGGAAAACTGGACAGCTACATGTAAAAGAATGAAATTAGAACACTCCCTAACACCATACAAAAATTAAACTCAAAATGGATTAAAGACCTAAATGTAAGGCCAGACACTATCAAACTCTTAGAGGAAAACATAGGCAGAACACTCTATGACATAAATCACAGCAAGATCCTTTTTGACCCCCCTCCTAGAAAAATGGAAATAAAAACAAAAATAAACAAATGGGACCTAATGAAACTTAAAAGCTTTTGCACAGCAAAGGAAACCATAAACAAGATGAAAAGACAACTCTCAGAATGGAGGAAAATATTTGCAAATGAAGCCATTGACAAAGGATTAATTTCCAAAATATACAAGCAGCTCATGCAGCTCAATATCATAAAAACAAACAACCCAATCCAAATATGGGCAGAAGACCTAAATAGACATTTCTCCAAAGAAGATATACAGATTGCCAACAAACACATGAAAGGATGCTCAACATCACTAATCATTAGAGAAATGCAAATCAAAACTACAGTGAGGTATCACCTCACACCGCTTAGAATGACCATCATCAAAAAATCTACAAACAGTAAATACTGGAGATGGTGTAGAGAAAAAGGAACCCTCTTGCACTGTTGGTGGGAATGTCAATTGATACAGACACTATGCAGAACACTATGGAGGTTCCTTAAAAAACTAAAAACAGAACTACCATATGACCCTCCAATCCCACCACTGGGCATATACTCTGAGAAAACCACAATTCAAAAAGAGTCATGTACCACAATGTTCATTGCAGCACTATTTAAAATAGCCAGGACATGGAAGCAACCTAAGTGTCCATCGACAGATGAATGGATAAAGAAGATGTGGCACATATATACAATGGAATATTACTCAGCCATAAAAAGAAACAAAATTGAGTTATTTGTAGTGAGGTGGATGGACCTAGAGTCTGTCATACAGAGTGAAGTAAGTCAGAAAGAGAAAAACAAATACTGTATGCTAACACATATATATGGAATCTTTAAAGAAAAAAAAAAGGTTCTGACGAACCTAGGGGCAGGAATATGGATGCAGATGTAAAGAATGGACTTAAGGACACGCGGAGGGCGAAGGGTAAGGTGGGATGAAGTGAGAGAGTAGCATTTACATATATACGCTACCAAATGTAAAATAGCTAGCTAGTGGGAAGCAGCTACATAGCCCAGGGAGATCAACTCGATGCTTTGTGATCACCTAGAGAGTGGGATAAGGAGGGTGAGAGGGAGATGAAAGAGGGAGGGAATATGGGGATATATATATGTATACCTGATTCACTTAATTATACAGCAGAAACTAACACAACAATAAAAAGAAGACACAAATTAAGCACATGCGTTGTAGATGGATACCTAGGTAAGGGTCATAAATTCTGAATTCTGTGCTCTGGTTATTAAAATCCTGCCTGGTCTTGAGTAAGTGACACTGTAGGGGTGTAGTTATATGATTCATAATATGAGAGGATCAAAAATACATCTTAGAAGTGGAGGTGCTTCATGATGGCAGAAGAGTAAGATGTGGAGATCACCTTCCTCTCCACAAATACATCAGAAATACATCTACATGTGGAACAGCTCCTACAGAACACCTACTGAATGCTGGCAGAAGACCTCAGACCCCCCAAAAGGCAAGAAACTCCCCACGGGCAAGAAACTTACCCTACCTGGGTAGGGTAAAAGAAAAAAGAAAAGACAGAGACAAAGAATAGGGACGGGACCTGCACCAGTGGGAGGGAGCTGTGAAGGAGGAAAGGTTTCCACACACTAGAAGCCCCTTTGCGGGTGGCGGAGGGGGGAAGCTTCGTAGCCACGGAGGAGAGCACAGCAACAGGGGTGCGGGGGGCAAAGCAGACAGATTCCCACACAGGATCAGGGCCGGCCGGCACTCACCAGCCCGAGAGGCTTGTCTGCTCACCCGCTGGGGCGGGTGGGGGCTGGGAGGTGAGGCTCGGGTTTCTGAGGACGGATCCCAGGGAGAGGACTGGGGTTGGCGGCGTGAACACACCCTGAAGGGGGCTAGTGCGCCATGGCTAGCCGGGAGCGAGTCCGGGAAAACGTCTGGAGCTGCCGAAGAGGCAAGAGACTTTTTCTTCCCTCTTTGTTTCCTAGTGCACGAGGAGAGGGGATTCAGAGCGCTTCTTAAAGGAGTTCCAGAGACGGGCGCAAGCTGCGGCTATCAGTGCGGACCCCAGAGACGGGCATGAGACGCTAAGGCTGCTGCTGCCGCTGCCAAGAAGCCTGTGTGCGAGCACAGGTCACTATCCACACACCCCTTCCGGGGAGCCTGTGCAGCCCGCCACTGCCAGGGTCCCGGGATCCAGTGACAACTTCCACGGGAGAATGCACAGCGCGCCTCAGACTGGTGCAACATCACGCAGGCCTCTGCCGCTGCAGGCTCGCCCCACATCCATACCCCTCCCTCCCCACGGCCTGAGTGAGCCAGAGCCCCCGAATCAGCTGCTCCTTTAACCCCGTCCTGCCTGAGCGAAGAACAGACGCCCTCAGGCGACCTACACGCAGAGGCGGGGCGAAATCCAAAGCTGAACCCCAGGAGGTGTGCGAACAAAGAAGAGAAAGGGAAATCTCTCCCAGCAGCCTCAGGAGCAGCGGATTAAATCTCCACAATCAATTTGCTGTACCCTGCATATGTGGAATACCTGAAGAGACAATGAATCATCCCAAAATGAGGAGGTGGACTTTGGGAGCAATGATATATATTTTTATTTCCCTTTTTCTCTTTTTATGAGTGTGTATGAATATGCTTCTGTGTGTAATTTTGTCTGTATAGCTCTGCTTTTACCATTTGTCCGAGGGTTCAGTCTGTTCTTTTTCTTTATTATTACTTTAAAAATATTTTTTCTTAATAATTATTTTTTATTTTACTAACTTTATTTTATTTTATTTTATCTTCTTCTTTCTTTCTTTCTTTTTTTTCTCCATTTTATTCTGAGCCATGTGGAGGAGAGGCTCTTGGTGCTCCAGCCAGGCATCAGGGCTGTGCCAATGAGGTGGGAGAGCCAAGTTCAGGACACTGGTCCACAAGAGACCTCCCAGCTCCACATAATATCAAACGGTGAAAATCTCCCAGAGATCTCCATCTCAATGCCAAGACACAGCTCCACTCAATGACCAGCAAGCTACAGTGCTGGACACCTTATGCCAAACAACTAGCAAGACAGGAACACAACCCCATTCATTAGCACAGAGGCTTAATATCATAATAAGGCCACAGACACCCCAAAACACACCACCAGACGTGGCCCTGCTTACCAAAAGACAAGATCCAGCCTCATCCACCAGAACACAGGCACTAGTCCCCTCCACCAGGAAGCCTACACAACCCACTGAACCAACCTTAGACACTGGGGACAGACACCAAAAACAACGGGAACTATGAACCTGCAGCCTGTGAAAAGGAGACCCCAAACACAGTAAGTTAAGCAAAATGAGAAGACAGAGACACACACAGCAGATGAAGAAGCAAAGCAAAAACCATCCAGACCTAACAAATGAGGAGGAAATAGGCAGTCTACCTGAAAAATATTTCAGAATAATGATAGTAAAGATGATTGAAAATCTTGAAAATAGAATGGAGAAAATACAAGAAACGTTTAACAAGGACCTAGAAGAACTAAAGAGCAAACAAACAATGATGAACAACACAATAAATGAAATTAAAAATTCTCTAGAAGGGATTAATAGCAGAATAATTGACGCAGAAGAACAGATAAGTGACCTGGAAGATAAAACTGGGGAAGTAACTACTGCAGAGCAGAATAAAGAAAAAAGAATGAAAAGAATTGAGGACAGTCTCAGAGACCTTTGCGACAACATTAAATGCACCAACATTTGAATTATAAGGGTCCCAGAAGAAGAAGAGAAAAAGAAAGGGATTGAGAAAATATTTGAAGAGATTATAGTTGAAAACTTCCCTAACATGGGAAAGGAAATAGTCAATCAAGTCCAGGAAGCAAACACAGTCCCATATAGGATAAATCCAAGGAGAAACACGCCAAGACACATACTAATCAAACTATCAAAAATTAAATACTGGCTTCCCTGGTAGCACACTGGTTGAGAGTCCACCTGCCAATGCAGGGGAAGCGGGTTCGTGCCCCGTTCCGGGAGGATCCCACATGCCGCAGAGTGACTGGGCCCATGAGCCATGGCCCCTGAGCCTGCGCATCTGGAGCCTGTGCTCCGCAATGGGAGAGGCCACATCAGTGAGAGGCCAGCGTACCGCCAAAAAAAAAAAAAAAATTAAATACCAAGAACAAATATTAAAAGCAGCAAGGGAAAAACAACAAGTAATAAATACGGGAAATCCCATAAGGTTAACAGCTGATCTTTCAGCAGAAACTCTGCAAGCCAGAAGGGAGTGGCAGGACATATTTAAAGTGATGAAGGAGGAAAACCTACAACCAAGATTACTCTGCCCAGCAAGGATCTCATTCAGATTTGATGGAGAAATTAAAAGCTTTACAGACAAGCAAAAGCTACAGCTTTTACAGCACCACCAAACCAGCTTTTCAACAAATGCTGAAGGAACTTCTCTAGGCAAGAAACACAAGAGAAGGAAAAGACCTACAATAACAAACCCAAAACAATTCAGACCTAGGGACACATACAGACTGAAAGTGAGGGGATGGAAAAAGATATTTCATGCAAATGGAAACCAAAAGAAACCTGGAGTAGCAATTCTCATATCAGACAAAATAGACTTTAAAACAAAGACTATTATAAGAGGCAAAAAGGACACGACATAATGATTAAGAAGGGATCAATCCAAGAAGAAGACATAACAATTGTAAATATTTATGCACCCAACATAGGAGCACCTCAATACATAAGGCAAATACTAACAGCCATAAAAAGGGAAATCAACAGTAACAAAATAATAGTAGGGGACTTTAACACCCCACTTTCACCAATGGACACATCATCCAAAATGAAAATAAATAAGCAAAAACAAGCTTTAAATGATACATTAAACAATATGGAATTAATTGATATTTATAGGACATCCCATCCAAAAACAACAGAATACACATTCTTCTCAAGTGCTCATGGAACATTCTCCAGGATAGATCATATCTTGAGTCACAAATCAAGCCTTGGTAAATTTAAGAAAATTGAAATCGTATCAAGTATCTTTTCTGACCCCAATGCTATGAGACTAGATATCAATTACAGGAAAAAATCTGTAAGAAATACAAACACATGGAGGCCAAACACAGTACTTAATAACCAAGAGATCACTGAAGAAATCAAAGAGGAAATCAAAAAATACCTAGAAACAAATGACAATGAAAACACAACGACCCAAAACCTATGGGATGTAGCAAAAGCATTTCTAAGAGGGAAGTTTATAGCTATACAAGCCTACCTTAAGAAACAAGAAACATCTCAAATAAACAACCTAACCTTACACCTAAAGCAATTAGAGAAAGAAGAACACAAAAAACCCAAAGTTAGCAGAAAGGAAGAAATCATAATGGTCATATCAGAAATAAATGAAAAAGAAATGAAGGAAACGATAGCCAAGATCAATAAAACTAAAAGCTGGTTCTTTGAGAAGATAAACAAAACTGATAAACCATTAGCCAGGCTTATCAAGAAAATAAGGGAGAAGACTCAAATCAATGGAATTAGAAATGAAAAAGGAGAAGTAAGAACGGACACTGCAGAAATACAAAGGATCATGAGAGTTTACTACAAGCAACTATATGCCAATAAAATGGATAACCTGGAAGAAGTGGACAAATTCTTAGAAATGCACAACCTTCCAAGTCTGAACCTGTAATAAATAGAAAATAATAACAGACCAATCACAAGCACTGAGATTAAAACTGTGATTAAAAATCTTCCAACAAAGAAAAGCCCAGGACCAGATGGCTTCACAGGCGAATTCTATCAAACATTTAGAGAAGAGCTAACACCTGTCCTTCTCAAACTCTTCCAAAATATAGCAGAGGGAGGAACACTCCCAAACTCATTCTACGAGGCCACCATCACCTTGATACCAAAACCAGACAAAGATGTCACAAAGAAAGAAAACTATAGGCCAATATCACTGATGAACATAGATGCAAAAATTCTCAACAAAATACTAGCAAACAGAATCCAATAGCACATTAAAAGGATCACAGACTATGACCAAGTGGGGTTTATCCCAGGAATGCAAGGATTCTTCAATATACACAAATCAATCAACGTGATACACCATATTAACAAATTGGAGGAGAAAAACCATATGATCATCTCAATAGATGCAGAGAAATCTTTTGACAATACCCAATGATGATAAAAACCCTCCAGAGAGTAGGAATAGAGGGGACTTTCCTCAACATAATAAAGGCCATGTATGACAAACCCACAGCCAATATCATCCTCAATGGTGAAAAACTGAAACCATTTCCTCTAAGATCAGGAACAAGACAAGGTTGCCCACACTCACCACTATTATTCAACATAGTTTTGGAAGTTTTAGCCACAGCAATCAGAGAAGAAAAGGAAATAAAAGGAATCCAAATCAGAAAAGAAGAAATAAAGCTGTCACTGTTTGTAGATGACATGATACTACACATAGAGAATCCTAAAGATACTACCAGAAAACTACTAGAGCTAATCAATGAATTAGGTAAAGTAGCAGGATGCAAAATTAATGCACAGATATCTCTTGCATTCCTATACACTAATGATGAAAACTCTGAAAGAGAAATTAAGAAAACACTCCCATTTACCACTGCAACCAAAAGAATAAAATATCTAGGAATAAACCTACAAAAGGAGACAAAAGACCTGTATTCAGAAAATTATAAGACACTGATGAAAGAAATTAAAGATGATACAAATAGATGGAGAGATATACCATGCTCTTGGATTGGAAGAATCAACATTATCAAAATGACTCTACTACCCAAAGCAATCTACAGATTCAATGCAATCTCTATCAAAATACCACTGCTGGGCTTCCCTGGTGGCGCAGTGGTTGGGAGTCCGCCTGCTGATGCAGGGGACGTGGGTTTGTGCCCCGGTCTGGGAAGATCCCGCATGCCGCAGAGCGGCCGGGCCCGTGATCCATGGCCGCTGGGCCTGCACGTCCGGAGCCTGTGCTCCACAATGGGAGAGGCCACAACAGTGAGAGGCCCACGTACTGCAAAAAAATAAATAAATAAATAATAATACCACTTGCATTTTTCACAGAACTAGAACAAAAAATTTCACAATTTGTATGGAAACAAAAAAGACCCCAAATAGCACAAGCAATCTTGAGAACGAAAAATGGAGCTGGTGGAATCAGGCTCCCTGACTTCAGTCTATACTACACAGCTACAGTAATCAAGACAGTATGGTAAACAGAAAGACAGATCAATGGAACAGGATAGAAAGCCCAGAGATAAATCCATGCACTTATGGTCACCTTATCTTTGACAAAGGAGGCAAGAATACATAGTGGAGAAAAGACAGCCTCTTCAATAAGTGGTGCTGGGAAAACTGGACAGCTACATATAAAAGAATGAAATTAGAACATTTCCTAACACCATACACAAAAATAAACTCAAAATGGATTAAAGACCTAAATGTAAGGCCAGACACCATCAAACTCTTAGAGGAAAATATAGGCAGAACACTCTATGACATAAACCACAGCAAGATCCTTTTGACTCATCTCCTAGAGAAATGGAAATAAAAACTAAAATAAACAAATGGGATCCAATGAAACTTAAAAGCTTTTGCACAGCAAAGAAAACCCTAAGCAAGATGAAAAGACAACTCTCAGAATGGGAGAAAATATTTGCAAATGAAGCAACTGACAAAGGATTCATCTCCACAACATACAAGCAACTCATGCAGCTCAATATGAAAAAAACAAACAACCCAATCCAAAGATGGGCAGAAGACCTAAATAGACATTTCTCCAAAGAAGATATACAGATTGCCAACAAACACATGAAAGAATGCTCAACATCACTAATCATTAGAGAAATGCAAATCAAAACTACAATGAGATATCATCTCACACTAGTCAGAATGGCCATCATCAAAAAATCTAGAAACAATAAATGCTGGAGAGGGTGTGGAGAAAAGGGAACCATCTTGTACTGTTGGTGGGAATGTAAATTGACACAGCCACTATGGAGAACAGTATGGAGGTTCCTTGGAAAACTAAAAATAGAACTACCATATGACCCAGCAATCCCACTACTGGGCATATACTCTGGGAAAACCACAATTCAAAAAGAGTCACGGACCAAAATATTCATTGCAGCTCTATTTACAATAGCCAGGACATGGAAGCAACCTAAGTGTCCATCGACAGATGAATGGATAAAGAAGATGTGGCACATTTATACAATGGAATATTAGCCATAGAAAGGAAGGAAACTAAGTTATTTGTAGTGAGGTGGATGGACCTAGAGACTGTCATACAGAGTGAAGTAAGTCAGAAAGGGAAAAACAAATACTGTATGCTAACACACATATATGGAATCTAAAAAAAAAGAAAATGAAAAAAACGAAAATGGTCAGACGAACCTAGGGGCAAGACGGGAATAAAGACACAGACCTACTAGCGAATGGACTTGAGGATACGGGGAGGGGAAGAGTAGGCTGGGACAAAGTGAGAGAGTTGCATGGACATATATATATACACTACCAAACGTAAAATAGATACCTAGTGGGAAGCAGCTGCATAGCACAGGGAGATCAGCTTGGTGCTTTGTGACCATCTAGAGGGGTGGGATAGGGAGGGTGGGAGGGAGGGAGACACAAGAGGGACGAGATATGGGGACATATGTATATGTATAACTGATTCACTTTGTTATAAAGCAGAAACTGACACACCATTGTAAAGTAATTATACTCTAATGAAGGTGTTAAAAATATATATATATATATATCTTAGATCTTTTCTAATTTTGAAATTCTATTACTCTCCTATGTCAAGGGCTTAGATTAGTTTTTTTTTTAAATATTGAAAATGCCTGCATTTAATTATTTTGGGTACCTCTATGAATGGAGATAATACCAGGATATCAACAAAGCACAATTACACTAATCTTTATTAGCTTTCAATTCCAACATATACTTGCACTTATTTTATTCCATCTCTAAAAGTTCTGTGTTTAGGTAGAAAAATTAAATTATTTGACCAGTGCTAGGAATTTCTGAGTAAGAGGTGGTTAAGGATGTAGAAATGACTTGTAATTGATTATCTTGTATTCAAATCCAGATATTTGAGGCAGAAAACTACTTTGACCAACTTTGTTTTCAGTAAAATACAGGGAACCAGGGTCCAAAGGCTCTCTAATATAGTTAGAGTGTGAACTGACTTTTTTTTTTTTCATTCTACCCACTGCTTTCTCTGAGTGAGTCCACTCTACAAGGTTATGGTTCTTTCTGTTCATGCTTTTTGTACCAGATCTAGTTTTCAGGTGTGAGTGGTGCACACACTTTAAAGCATAGTTTTCCTCCTTCTTCATCTTATTCTCCATGAAAGGGAACTTGAATTTGAGAGTTCTCCAGCTTTATATCAGAAATGTCATCACTCTCACACCTTTCTTCTTCAAGACTTTAATCTTTCAAGTAAATAAGCAAACTGGTTCTAATATTGAATCTTGTGACATTTGGCTGGTCACTCATCTCCAGGCTAAACTTCTTCCTTACCCTCCCTGTACCTTAGCCAGGCTGCCTCCTATCATGCCAAAGAATCTTTTTCTTGAGTTCATATTTATTAACCTTCTGGGTAAATTCTTTATGTGGTGTTTAATCAGCAGCCTTTTGTAAAGTGCAAGTAAATTGCCGACCACTTATCTGGAGCAATCATCTACCATTTTTGAGGCAAAAACCAATTCTATTTCCTGAAAATGATCATTGGTTGAATGGGTCTGTACATGATACACTAAATTTTGTCACTCATTTTTAGTTGTTCCTTTTATTATAAGCATGAATAGTATTTCTAGACTGGTATATATATTTTTCTTTCTTCTGATGACTTGATAGTAGTCTGAAAAGTATCCATTTAGTAGTGTTCAGTCAGGAAATAGTACCTCCAAATTTCTGTCTGCCCAGAAAGCACTTAAATTCGCTGGGAAGTCTTTTGATCTCTCCTCCATTTCACAAGTTGCCATGACATTTGACAGATGTCAAAACTATGGCAGTTTTATAGCATAGCAGAGGGAGAAGACAGTCTTAAATGGTAAGAGAGCGGAGAACACTTGCTAAAAACTCTTTTCTTAATGGAGTTTCATTGCTATATATTCATTCACTCAGCACTTTGGTACCGTGATGCCCACTAAAGTATGTTCCAGTTGTCGGATAATATTAGAAAGCTTTGGACTCTCTATTCTAAGAAATTTGATAGAGGCATTAAATATTTGGTCAAATGAATTCATATGTGGTTCCTCTCCAGAAGCCTGTGAGTACATGCTGGGTGGTTATGAGGAAGTGGGTGTCGGGAGGGATTGAATTAAGCAATAAATTATCAGGCCTGCTAATTTACTTCTATGTGCTGAAGATTAACGTAATTTTGGAATAGGGATGAATCAAGGTCTCTAGTGGAATTTGGGGAAGAGCTGCTCTTATTATTACTCTTTTAAAATTTTCCTTGTAAGTAGATAAATAACCTTGGGTATGATTCTCTTTTTGGGTTAATCAATCTGACATAGTCAGAAATATAGAAGCATTATGACTTAGAGAACAATTTTACCTTTCAGGCCAACAGTGGTGAATATTTTCCTGCACTCTACACCATTCTTAAGCAGCTCCTCTTATGACAAAGATGTATCTTGCTGCTTTAAATCAGCTTCTGCCTGATGCTGACTTAATAATGGCACAAAGCCAGAATCTTATTAGCTGTGACACAGAGGAGCCCCAAATAATTCATCGTGATGTTATGACATTTCTTTTATGTTGCTCACAATGGCTGATAGAGGGCAGTCAGATACTCAGGACTGCAGTAAAGCGACCTCCTAGGATGATTACAACTCATGATTTAAATAGATACATACACATCTAGGAATAGTTTCAAAATTAAGAAACTATATCCATCTTCCCCGTAGCAAGTTGACAGGCCACTTCCACATCCCTTTATTTTCCTCTTCAATTTTCCCTTTTGATTCTAGACTTAGAAAGGAAGAAGACAGGCTTTCAGTCTTTAGGATTTGAATTTGGAGGGTTTTCCCATGTATACAGTACCATGAAATCTACAAGATAAGCTATAGACCTTATTAAATTATCTAAGGAGAGCCCCAGCTTTTAAAATTTTCTTTCCTGATTTCCTTTAGGCTCATCCAAATTTCTTTTAGATCTGGTCATGGAAACCTATGATGCTTTTCTTGATTGTCCTAACCTGTGGCTGGCGGGAGAGATTGATTAATGTTCCTCCACGCTTTGCATGTTAGGCATTTTCCTTCTCCAATCTCTTTGGTTTAAACTGCACTTTAGCTTTTTCACCTCTAGCTAATGGAGATACTCCCAGGAATGTAGGCCAATGATACTGAGGCTGGAACAATGCCAGCAGACGCATTAGGTTTCTTCTCCCACCCCAAACCAATTGTCTGACGTTTTTAAATGAGAATTTTGAAATTTGAACTCAGTTAAAAAAAATAGAGGCAAATTAGCTCTAGGGCACAGAGAGTTCACATCTTCCTTGGTTTATCACATCTCTCTTTTTCAGGGAAGAGTTTGCAGATGGTGAAGTGATGTGATAGTGTTGTTAGTATGGAATAGGGCTCTCATTTGGACATGATAAAGTCATGTTCTTTTAAGATTCTGCATTGCATTTGCATCTTATTCATGAGAGGAAAACAGAACAGCTTAACGGTTGAATTCATAGAAAGTTTTTTGTTTTTTTTAAAATAAACATCAGAGTAGACTCTTAGGATTCTAGCCTAAACATATACACTAAGAATAGGGTAGATACTTTTCAGTTGCGCAAATATGGTTCCTTTAAGCTATCTTGTGAAATAAATGACACAAACTCATCAATTATCAGCTATTACGTCTATTATTCTCCCTTTTCAGAATTTTTCTCTTGTTGAAGGGATCACAAAGAAGTAGCTCATAAGAAGGATTATTTAGAAATATAGACATAGCAAATTTTATTTCTGGCTCTTATTGTCCTGAACTTCAAAATAATGCATATTTTTCCTAGATGAGAAAGAAAGGACAATTTACCTCTTCTTTATGCAGAGGTCCCACTAGCAAGGGAATATTTAATTTAGGGTTAAATTAGATTGGTTTCAGCAGCTGTACTTGTGATTCTTAAGGACCTGACTCTCAGAAAAGATCTCCTTCCCTAGTTGCATATGTCCTGTTATCTTCTATGGTGCTGAGTGGTGGTTTTCAGCTGCTGGAAAAGGAAATGCCAAAACATGCACTGCCCCTTGTCAATACTCAGGAAGGATGTCAGAATAACATTAACCTTTAATTCCAACTTCAGCATGTTTTTTTTTGTTTTTTTTTTTAAGAATCAATTTCAAAGCAACACAAACACATGCTTTGATATGTTCAGGAATTAACAGATTGTAGTAAAATAATCTGTGGTAAAGACATAGGATGTGATACTTCATTCATAGCACAGAATGTGTGTTGCAAGGGCACAAACCTAAACCTTAAATTCAGAGCTGAACAAAGCAAGCTATTTTAAAACCACAGATTCTCTGTTTAAAAACATCAGAGGCTGCCTAGAGAGTGTATAATTGTCATTGGTCACATGATACCTCCTAGGTGAGAGTGTTTCATTTCTGTTACTTCCTGGGTAGAAACTCTAATAAAGTGAATTTGCTTGTTTTATATATAGAGCTCTTCTCTTAGGCCACATCCACCACAATGAAAGTCCCTATCATTTAAGGTTTCTTCATAATTCCAGAGAATCTTATTCTACTTGTTGTCTCATAAAAAAATTCATTCATCTCCACAGTGAGCTGTATATTGGAAAAACGGCAAAGCTCACAGCTTTCAGCTATCAATGATAACTCATTCTGAGATGCTGGAGATAGTTCTGGGAGTAGCACATGAAAGGGTTCGTTGTAAGACCCTCAATACTTGGACTGCGTTTCTCTCACCTAACCCTCTTATCTGCCTCTCCCAGAGGAGATCATCTTTCTTGGTAGTACTGGCAGTTACTCTCTGCCCAGGAGGCTCACTCTGAACCAATGGCTTCTAGAGACTCTTCTTAACTCAAGTTCTTACCAGCTTACTGCCATAGGTCACAGTGGTCTCTCCTACTGGCTAGCATTGGTTATGTCTCTCCAAAGTAGCTGCGTCTAAAAACCTTTCCTTTATGACTCCCATGGGGTCACCTTTATCCCTTGACCTGCAGAACAGTTCTGAATAGTGTCCAGTCAGCACTAATCAGAGATTAGAAATTATGGCTCTCAGGGCACATCTGGCCTACAAATATAAATTTGCTTGGCCCATAGAGGGCTTAACATTTTTAAATTACAAAATTTAGAGTTAGAAGGTTTCACATACAAATCTTGATTTCCATTTCTCCTTTTTTTAAAAAAACTGAAATCCATGCAAAATTAAAACATGGCATGGTTCTTACATGGCCACCATATTCTGGTGGTGAGTGGCAATTTCTTCTTCAGGCAGGTCTTTGTCTCTCTAGTTTATGATAGATCACACATCCCTTAGGATTACTTCTGAGCTAATGCTTCTTGTATCAATATTTTTGATTCCTGTAAGTTCTCAAGTCTATGTAGGATTCTTACCAAAATTCTATCTCTACAGGGAGGTTCACAGGATCTCAAATGGGAGTCTGTGGACCCATTCAGTGCCTTTGTACTTATTCTCAGTGGCATATGAATTTATGATGGGAACTGTTTTAGTCTGTTCAGGCTGTGTATATGGTATAACAGAATACTATAAACTGGGTGGCTATAAAACAACAAAAATCTATTTCTCACAGTCCTGGGGTCTGGGATGTCCAAGATCAAGGCACCAACAGATTCAGTGTCTGGCCTGCTTTCTCACTGACAGCCATGTCTCACTGTATCCTCACAAGGGGCAAGGGATCTTTCTTGGAAGCTTTTTATAAGGGCACTAAAACCATTCATGAGGCTTCTGCCCTCATTACCTAATCACCTCCCAAAGGTCCCACCTCCTAATATCATCACATTGGGGGTTAGGTTTCAACATATGAATTTTGGGGGATACAAATATTCAACCTGTGGCAGGAGCTTAATATTTTTTTCTTTTAGTTCAATGATTATTTATCGATTGATCTATTGATCTGTGAAATTACCTGGATGATGCCTTTAATACTTACCTACTATTCCAAAACTACTTTAAATTCTATGAGTTAACATACAAAAATATACGCAGACTCAGAGGTAAATGATATATTTGTATGAAATGAAGGCCAAATGTCATATGGTGCTCTATGTAAAAGATTTTATAATAACTTAATCTGGAAGAGGGGATGATAGAATTGAATCGTCACATGGCATTAGGATTGTGGAAGATCCCAAGAAAATCTGCCTTGAAGCAGTCAGTGTTATATTCATACCAAAAGCAAAACATTTATTTTCAGCCAAACAATATTAAGTCACATTATATTAATTTTGTTAATCTGAATTGTATTTGTTTTGTAGTTTCTACTTAATTTGGCTTTATAGATGTTTAGGAATAGTTACAAAAAGGTATAAAAGAAGCATATACCTAATTTCATGTCTGTACTTTAAAAAAATTTTTATTTATTAATTTAATTTATTTATTTATTATTTTTGGCTGCGTTGGGCCTTCGTTACTGTGCACAGGCTTTCTCTAGTTGTGGCGAGCGGGGGTTACTCTTTGTTGTGGTGCACGGGCTTCTCATTGTGGTGGGTTCTCTTGTTGTGGAGCACAGCTCTAGGCCCGCGGGCTTCAGCAGTTGCAGCTTGTGGGCTCAGTAGTTGTGACGCATGGGCTTAGTTGCTCCACGGCATGTGGGATCTTTCCGGACCAGGGCTCGAGCCCGTGTCCCCTGCATTGGCAGGTGGATTCTTAACCACTGAGCCACAAGGGAAACCCTCATGTCTGTACTTTTTAAAGTCACATTCTATTTAAAAATACTTTAAGTTATGATTCAGGAAAATAAATATTTTCCTTTAATAAACATCCATTTAATGCTCAAATTTGAAAAATTCTGCTTTGAAAATTTTTCTTCTTTTTACGTAGGATCAGGTTTTGGCTTGCTTGCCTTGAGAGGGGGTTTCATTCCATGGATTTGGGTCTCTACCCTGGAACACAGCCCAGGAGAAAGAGAGGAGCTAGTTGCAGAGTAAGCTCCAGGTGCATAAGGAGAGTATTGATGAATGCCAAATTGAGGCGGAAGGAACAGAAGTGATGATAAATCAGAGCTAAGTTCAGGATCTAGGTCAGGTGAAAGTCAGTCAGTGAGGGCAAGGCTGCAGCATCCTGAGCAACTGTTTTGAATACTAGGTGGTATCTGAGGTTCCACTTTTATGACATAAGAAGAGTGCTACGTGGCTGGAGCAGTCTGGTTAAAAAATATCTGAGCTGGGTAAATAGCAACAATGGTGCTAACAGGTCCATTAGGAGTAATTCTTCAAAGGGACTAATTTAAAGCTCCAGGAATTATATTATTAAGCATCCCAATGTATTACCTTAGTGTCATATACACAAGGGATTTTTCATCTGTCCTTAACATGGGTCTACTTGAGCCTCATTGTCATAAAGTGCTCTCATGCTTCCTAAGGAGGCCTACCTGGGTTTTCAGAGAGCACAGCACACTGTCCTGAGGTTGGGCATTCCTCTTCACATCTAATTTTGAAAGGTCACTGGGATCCAGAATAATCCTATCTCATAGTTGCCCAGTCAACGCATATAAAGTTAAAATTTATTATATGAAATAATGAAATCCGTGACTTTGATATTATTGTCTGATATCTATTTGAGAACGAATGATAGTGGTGCTTCAATGAAATGTGAGATTTTCAACTGGAATGTTAATTTGAGATATTTGACCAAGTTAGGAAAAGACACGTCTCTACACCACTAACCAAGTTCTTTCCCTTACTCAGTCTTACAGCCCCCAAATATAACTCTGAATCAGGGAGATAGGGATCTTTAGAAGGAAGCTTAAGCTAATTAAACGAGTATGGGTCTCCAGGGATGGAAAACCTTATTTATTCACATGATTGTTTCAAAAGACCCAGTTTTTGAGATCTAGAATTTGGTTTTGAAAGCTGATTTTCAACTCCTGATGCAAGTAATCTGCAGTCCATATGTAGTAATCTGCACATGTAGCAAACTGGTTTTCCACAGAAACATTCCAACATGTGATATACTTTCTGGGCACCTTCTCTGTGTCAGACATGTTACGTACTGAAAAGATCATGCTGGGTAACACAGCACTTCTATTCCCATGGGCTAACAGTCTAATGCCAGGCATTTAACTGAGTTCTCCCCAAATCAGCTCACTTAATTCCAGCATCAACCCCATGTCCTAGATGGTAGAGTTTTAGTAACTTTTCTTAAGATTCTGAACTAGCAAGCGATACAGCTGAGATCAAAACTAGGCAGTTTGACTTCAGTGCCTAAACTCTCACCTACTATATGTAGTGTCTACCTCTTAGCCAGTTTCCTTTGCTTTGGTTCCAAATGCAATTTAAATTGCAGAGACACACAGTCATGATTGTTAAAAAGTGAACACATGCAAAAAACAAAGAGAAAGAGATTAGATTATATGAGGTAAAAATAACAGATTTAAATGGTACTAGGTAGAAATTTGGTAGGAAGTGCTGCTTCTTTGTCCTTTGCATAGAGTCGTCTTTATGGTTTTAATTAAATTGTCTCCAATATAATGCTTCTTACCCTATACTTCTTACTTACTGGAGTCCAAAGAATGGCCCACCATGATGGCTGGATTTGTCATCTGCTGATGTAATGCTATGAACTGAAGGTGATATTGATCATAGTTATTATAATTAACTATGATAATTAAAAAGTGTCTGCAGAGTCATGGTTGGTGCAGAAATATTTATATATTGCTCATGATCAAATTGGGGAATTAAAATGGCCTTGCTCATGAAGACGCAACATGGAGGATTATATTAAGCTACTGCTGGTTTTCAAGGATGGTCACAGGAGGGTGAGTTTTTCATTTAGTTGTCTCAACTGGAGAACAAACAAATGTCATGGCTGTTGGTCAAATATACTGTGTATGTGTGATTACATAAATTTTTCAGATTCTTAATTTTATATAACATTTGAAACTAAATTTCATCCTTTTTGTATTTCTAATTAGTTCCTGAAATAAATGTCAGAAATAGCATGAAGATTAGACTGTTTTCCTTTTTAGCTCAGTTTATTATTTATTGTTTACCATAGCAAGCATCTAGGAGGACTCCTTGGGGATGTTCAGCAGGAGTAGCTCTGGTAATTCTCATAAATGTTGTTAAGATAATTTATATCTTTCAAGCATAGCCTGCCTGCCATTATCTGATACCTGGCTCACTGGGTCTTTCACTGTAAGAACACCACACTGGGGGCAGAGACTATGAGACTGAAGCAGTGGTCAGCTAGAAATGGGTACCACCTTTCTTCTGTTCTTGCTGTTTTGTACCAGGACATTCTCTAGCCAACTCCATTTTGCTTCTAACAAGCAGAAGTGGGCAGAGTGAGTAACTGTAAAGGAGAAGGAGATGTTTACAGTGGGGGAGTTCTGTAGAGAACTGCTGAAGAGGAGATGCCAGGGGGAGATGTGGTGATAAAATAAATCTGGGAACTCAGTACCTGACGTCAGTTGTAACTGCTCCATATACTGGCTTCTCTATAGCTTGGGGCTGGGAATCCAAATTCCTGTATTTGGTAGACTCCGCATTTGGAACCTTTCCTCTTCCTGTCAAAACCTCCTGGTCTTCTAGGTATGGATGCATTCTCTTTGCTCTCACCTCCTTGGTCTTTCATTTGCTACCAGAGGTTTGAATAATATTAAAGACCTCATGTCCTCTACTTCCAGTTACTCTCAGGATCTTATCCACTTCCACCTCTTGTTGCCTTCACGTCAATGGATTTTTAAGGTGTACACTATGAAGACTGTCTCACAAATGTTGCCTACATTCCTTCTTTCCAAAGACTGTAGGTGTTACCAACACTGTGGTCAACCAGATTTGGCATGTTAGCATTCTTTTCTTTCTATCATTAATCATTTGGTAAATTACAAATTTCTAACTGCAAGTATGTTCTTTTTTTAAATTATAAATGTAATACATGAAATACCTGATATAGATAAACAAGTCAAATAATAAGAAATTTAAAATCAAGTTCTAACTTCTGATACTCCTCCTAGCCCAGTTCCTCAAAAGTAATTACTGGTAATAGTTTGGAGGGCATTTCTTCAGGCCTTTTTAATAGAGACACACACATTTAACTTAGGGATTTTTAAAATGTCATAAATGGCATCACAGTAAACTATTCCTTTACAACTTTCTCTTTGATTATAACAATATGTCTTGGAGATTACTTCACATCTCTCTCTCATGTCTCAACAGATATTGCTACATCCTTTTTATTTTCAAAATCGAAACTTTTAATGAGTAAAAGTTTGATGGGAAACAGAATACATATAGTCTCAAAGTACCTCCCCACAAGATATTTATTAATTGCAAAGGGAACAGTAATTACTTAACAGTGGAGAAATCTGGCAGATAGTATCTTACCCAAAGTAAATAGAACAAAAGGATATCCTTTTGTCTTCTGGCTACATCATTCTTTTTAATGGAGAGAAAGTATTCCATGATAAGGCTATATCCTGATTTATTAATAAGTGTGTGTTTTCTAGTTTTTTGGCATTACAAATAGTATACTTTTATATACATGTGTCAGTGTTTCTGTAAGGTAGATTCCAGGAAGTGAAACTTGAGGCTAAAATACAGACAAATTTTTTTTATTGATCCTTCCCATTGAAATTGAAACACTGAAGTTGCCAAAGTGTCAATCATATTCCTACCGAGTGGCATGGACATATATACACTACCAAATGTAAAATAGATAGCTAGTGGGAAGCAGCCGCATAGCACTGGGAGATCAGCTCGGTGCTTTGCATCCACCTAGAAGGGTGGAATAGGGATGGCAGGAGGGAGACACAAGAGGGAGGAGATACGGGGACATATGTATATGTATAACTGATTCCCTTTGTCATACAGCAGAAACTAACACACCACTGTAAAGCAATTATACTCCAATAAAGATGTTAAAAAAAAAGAGTTTATGAGAGTACTTGTTTCCTTACATCATCACCAATATCTTTTCATATTTTTAGATGTCATTTGAATTTCATTTTCTGTTTATTATTTCTAGTGTTTGCCTGTTTCTGTATCAGTGTTTTTCTTACTGATTATAAATTAATTTTATATATTATTGATAAAATCTCTTTGTCTATTATATATTGTAATGTTTTTCTTTCCAGTCTATCACTTGTCTTTACACTTTGTATTGCATAGGAAAGCTTTATACTTTTAATTAGTTAAATTTATTAAAACTTATTCCTTTATATATATTTTTTGTTTTATATAGGAAAACTTTGCCCAGTAGAAAAATAAAATATATTCTTCTGTATTTTCTTTTAATAATTTTAATGTTACACTTAGGTCTTTAATCAGTCAAGAATTTAAGTTTCTTCGTAAAATAGATAGTGGGAAGCAGCCACATAGCACAGGGAGATCAGCTCGGTGCTTTGTGACCACCTAGAGGGGTGGGATAGGGAGGGTGGGAGGGAGACACAAGAGGGAAGAGATATGGGGACACATGTATATGTATAACTGATTCACTTTGTTATAAAGCAGAAACTAACACACCATTGTAAAGCAATTATACTCCAATAAAGATGTTAAAAAAATTAAAAAAGAATTAAAAAAAAGAATTTAAGTTTCTTTATGATGTGAGGTAGTGATCTAAATATGTTTTCTAAATGGAGAGCCAATTTTCCCCACACCATGTGCTGAATAGTCTCCCCTTTTCAAATTAATTTGAAATGTCACCTTTCATAAATGAAATGTCTACATATATATGACATTTCTTATTCTGTTTCGTGTTTTGTTAATACAGTCTGAAATTTCTAGAAGACATAGTACACATTTAATTTGTAGTTTCTAATGACCAGTTAAACTTGAGCACATAGTCTTATGTTTATTGGATATTTGAATATCCTCTCCTTTATCAGGTCTTTAGCCCCTTTTTAAGTTGGTTCTTTTGGCTTTTTATTGTTGATTTTAGTTATTTATATATTCTAAATTCAGATATTTTGTCATCTGTGTGTATTGAAATATATTCTCCCACTTTGTAGCTTGACTTCTAATGCACTTTTTAAAGTAAAAATTCCTTAATTTAATTCAAATTTTAAAATGATTATGCAATCCTTCATTAGATAGCTGACAAATCACTAAAACAGAACTGACTAGCTTCAAAGCAACACTGTTGTAATAAGTCAAACAGTAGAGAATGTACTTGTCTTTATACTATCAGTGGAATAAAATATAAATTCAAATTGATAGTCATCCAAATTGTCAGTCATAAGTTTTAAGTCAAAAATCAACACTTTAGAGCCTTTATCTCTTTATTTGTATTTAAAAATTAAAAAAAAATTTGACCACATGATGGCCAATTTTATTTGCTAAACTTATATCCCTGTCTTTAGAATATTCTCCACCTGAGTCACTCTATGCCTTTTAGCTGATTAATTGTACAATGTTGGTCATCCCATTTATCTAGACCAATACTTGCAATAACTCCACTGATTAAAGATAAATACCTAGCTTTCTCTCTCTCTTTTCTGACATTGAATACATTTTTAAAAAACTTTTTGAACTTCTTCACCATTTTTTCCACCCCCCAACCCCATCAATCTGCTCTTTGTATCTATGAGCTTTTTTTTTTTTCATAAAAGAAATATCACGTGGTATTTGTTTTTCTCGGTCAAACATTTCACTTAGCATAATGCCCTCAAAGTCCATCCAACTGTTTCAAATGGCAAGACTTCATTCTTTTTATAACTGAATAATATTCCACTGTGTGTGTGCATGCACATGTGTGTGTATCACAATTTATTTATCCATTCATCCATCAATGGATACTTAGGTAGTTTCCATATCACACATTATGAATAGTTCTGCAGTGAACATGGTGGTGCATCCATTTCTTTTTTGTTAGTGTTTTCATTTTATTTGGATAAATGCCTAGAAGTGGAATTGCTGAATCATATGGTAGTTCTATTTTTATTTTTTCAGGAAACTTTGTACTGTTTTCCATAGTGGCTGCACGATTTATAGTCCCACTAAAAGTGCGCAAGTGTTCCCTTTTTTCACATCCTCACCAACACTTGATGTCTCTTGTTGTTTTGATAATAGCCATCCTAACAGGTGTGAGGTGATATCTCACTGTAGTTTTGATTTGCGTTTCCCTGTTGATTAATGATTTTGAATATCATTTCATATACCTGTTGGCCATCTGTATGTCTTGTTTGGAAAACTGTCTATTCAAGTCTTTTGCCCATTTTTAAATCAGATTGTATGTTTTTTGCTATTGAATTGTATGTGTTCTTTGTGTATTTTGGGTATTAGCTCCTTACCAGATATATAATTTACAAATACTTTCTCCCATTCATTAGGTTGCCTTTTTATTTTGTTGATGTTTTCTTTTGCTGTGCAGAAGCTTTAAGTTTTATGTAGTCCCATATTTTCTTTTGTTGCTTTGACTTTTGGAATCAAATGCAAAATATCATTGCCAATACCTGTGTCAGAGAGCTTATTGCCTAGGTTTTCTTCAAGGAGTTTTATTTTTTCAGGTCTTACATTCAAGCCTTTAATACATTTTGAGATAAATTTTGTGTACAGTGTAAGACAGTAGTCTGATTTCATTCTTTTGCATGAAGCTATCTTTCCCAACATCACTGATTGAAGAGACTGTCCTTTCCCAATTGTTTATTTTTGGCTACTTTGTCAAAAATTAATTGACCAAATATACATGAATTTATTTCTGGCTCTCTGTTCTGTTCCATTGATTTATGTGTGCATTTTATGCCTATACCATACTGTTTTAAATACTATGGCTTTGTTATAGAATTTGAAATCAGGGAGCATGATGTTTCCAGCTTTGTTTGTTCTCAGGATTGCTTTGGCTATTAAGGGTCTTTTGAAGTTCCACACAAATTTTAGGATTGTTTGTTCTATTTCTGTGAAAAATGCCATTGGAATTTTGAGAGGGATTGAATTGAATCTGTAAATTGCTTTGGGTAGTATGGACATTTTAACAATATAAATTCTTCCAATCTATGAATATAGAATATTTTTCCATTGAGTTGTGTCTTTTAAATTTATTTTCTTAATGTATTGTAATTTTCAGTATACACATCTTCCACCTTGATGTTTGAATTTATTCCTGGGTATTTTATTCTTTTTTGATGCTACTGTAAATGAGATTGTTTTCGTAATTTCTCTTTCTGATAGTTTATTATCAGTGTATAGAAACACAACAGATTTTTGAATATCAGTTTTATATCCTGCCATATTAATTGATTTATTAGTTCTAACAGTTTTTTGGTGATGCTTTAGGGATTTTCTACATATAATATCATGTCATCTGCAAACAGCGACAGTTTCATTTCTTCCTTTTCATTTTAGATTCCTCTCATTTCTTTTTTGTTTGTTTGATTTTTGTGGCTAGGACTTCTAATACTATGTTGAGTAAAAGTAGTGAGATTGGGCATCTTTGCCTTGTTCCTGACCCTGAAGGAAATGCGTTCAACTTTTCATAGTTGAGTACGACGTTAGCTATGGACTTATCATATATGGCCTTTATTATGTTGAGGTATGTTACCTCTATACCCACTTTCTGGAGAGTTTTTATCATGAATGGACGTTGAACTTTGTCAAAAGCTTTTTCTGCATCAGTTGAGATATCAAATGGTTTTTATTCTTCAATTTGTTAATGTGGTCACATTGATTTGCAGATGTTGAACCATCCTTGCACCCCTAGGATTAATTCCAATTGATCATGGTATACGATTCTTTTAATATACTGTTGGATTCAGTTTGCTAACATTTTGTTGATGATTTTTATCTGTGTTCATCAGTGATATTGGCCTGTAAGTTTCTTTTTTTCGTGATATCTTTGTCTGGTTTTTGTATCAGGGTGATGGTGGCCTCATAGAATGAGTTCAGAAGCATTCCTTCCTCTGTAATTTTTTAGAAATAGTTTGAAAGAATAGATTTTAACTCTTCTCTAAATGTTTGGTAGAATTAACTTATGAAGCCATCTGGTCCTGGATTTTTGTTTGTTGGGAGTTTTTTGGTTTTTTTTAACTGATTCAATTTTATTGGTGGTAACTGGTCTGTTCATACTTTCTATTTCTTTCTGGTTCAGTATTGAGAGACTGTACATTTCTAAGAATCTGTCCATTTCTTTTAGGTTGTCCATTTTATTGGCATATAACTGTCCATAGTAATCTCTTATGATACTTTTATTTCTGTGGTGTCAGTTGTAACTTCCCCTTTTTCATTTCTGATTTTATTGATATGAGCCCTCTTTTTTCTTGATGAGTCTGGATAAAAGTTTATCAAATTTGCTCCTTTTCAAAGCGCAAACTCTGAGTTTTATTGATCTTTTCTATTGTTTTTTTAGTCTTTTAAAAATTTATTTATTTATTGTTGGCTGCTTTGGTTCTTTGTTTGCTGTGTGCGGTTTCTCTAGCTGCAGTGAGTGGGGGCTACTCTTCGTTGTGGTGCACGGCCTTCTCATTGTGGTGGCTTCTCTTGTTGTGGAGCATAGGCCCTAGGCGCATGGGCTTCAGTAGCTGTGGCATGCAGGCTCAGTAGTTGTGGCACATGGGCTTAGTTGCTCTGCAGCATGTGGTATCTTCCCGGACCAGGGCTCGAACCCGTGTCCCCTGCATTGGCAGGTGGATTCTTAACCACTGTACCACCAGGGAAGCCCTGTTTTGTTTAGTCTTTATTTTGTTTATTTTGGGTCTGATCTTTAAGATTTCTTTCCTTCTACTAACTTTGAGTTTTCTTTGGTCTTTTTCTTGTCCTTTTAGTTGTAAAGTTAGGTTGTTTATTTGAGGTATTTCTTGTTTCCTGAGGTAATCTTGTATTGCTATAAACTTCCCTCTTAGAATTGCTCTTGCTGTTCCCATACATTTTGGATCATTGTGATTTCATTTTCATTTGTTTACTGTTTTTTTTTTTAATTTCTTCTTTGATCTCTTCAGTGGTCCATTGGTTGTTTAGTAGTATATTGTTTAGCCACCACCTGTTTGCGTGGTTTTTTTGCAGTTTTTTTTCTCATAGTTGATTTCTAGTGTCATATGTTGTAGTCACAATATATGCTTGATACGATTTCAATTGTCTTAAACTTACTGAGCTTGTCTTGTGGTCAGTCTAGCATGTGATCTATGCTGGAGAATGTTCCACGAGCACTTGAAAAGAATGTGTATTCTGCTGCTTTGGGATGGAATGTTCTCTATATATCTATTAAGTTCATCTGATCTAATGTTTTATTTAAGGCCACTGTTTCTTTGTTGATTCTCCATCTGAATGATCTATCCATTGATGTAAGTGGGATGTTAAAGTCCCCTACTATTATTGTGTTACTGTCAGTTTCTCCCTATATGTCTGTTAATATTCGCTTTCTGTATTTAGGTGGTCCTATGATGGTTGAATATATATTTACAATTATTATTACTTCTTCTAGGCTTGATCCCTTGATCATTATGTAATGTTCTTCTTTGTCTCTTGGAACAGTCTTTGTTTGAAAGTCTATTTTTTCTCATATAAGTATTGCTATCCTGCCTTTCTCTTGATTTCTGCTTGCATGTTTGTGCGTGAATACCTTTTTCCATCCTCACTTTCAGTCTTTGTGTGTCTTTATATCTGATGTGAGTCTCTCATAGGCAGCATATATACAGGCCTTGCTTTTTGTATGCATTCATCCACTGTAAGTCTTTTGATTGGAGCATTTAGTCCATTTACATTTAAATTAATTATTGATAAGTATATACTTATTGCCATTTTGTTAATTTGGGGAGGTTGTTTTTGTTATTCTTTTTTGTTTCTTTCTTCTTTTGTTCTCTTCCCTCATGATCTGATGAATACCTTTAGTGTTATGTTTGGAATCCTTTCCCTTTTTTGCATGTTCATCTATTATAGATTTTTGCTTTGTGGTTACCATGAAATTTATATATAGCAATCTATATATATTCTTGATTATTTTAAGTTGCTGATCTCTTAATTTCAAAGACATTTTAACAACTCTGTGTTTGTACTTTCCTCCCTCATGATTACTATTTTTGACATCACATTATACATTGAATTGTTTTTTGTATCCCCTAACTGCTTGTTGTGGATATAAATAATTTTACTACTTTTGTCTTTTAACCTTCCTACTAGCTTTGTATGTAGAAGATTTACTACCTTTACTGTATATTTTCCTTTATTGATGAGCTTTTTCCTTTTGCAATTTTCATGTTTCTAGTTGTGTCCTTTTATTTTTTGCTTGGAGAAGTCTCTTTAATATTGCTGGTAAAGCTGGTTTGGTGGTGCTGAACTCTTTTAGCTTTTACTTATCTGTAAAACTTGAGCTCTCCATCAAATCTGAATGAAAGCTTTGCCCAATAGAGTACTTGTTGCAGGTTTTCCTCTTTCTACACTTTAAATATATCATACCACTCCATTCTGGCCTGCAGGGTTTCTGATGAAAAGTCAGCTGATAGCCTTATGGAAGTTCCCTTGCATGTAACTTGTTGCTTTGCGCTTGCTGCTTTTAATATTCTCTCTTCATCTTCAATTTTTCCTATTTTAATTACAGTATGTCTTGATGTGTTCTTCTTTGGGTTTACCTCGTTTGAGATTCTCTGTGCTTCCTGGACTTGGATGTTTGCTTTATTTTTCCCAGGTTAGGGAAGTTTTCAGTTATTATGTCTTCAAATATGTTCTCAGGCTCTTTCTCTCTCTCTTCTCCTTTGGATCCATTTGTACGATAGCTTAATGTTGTCATAGTGGTCTCTTCAATTGTCCTTATTTCTTTTAATTCTTTCTTCTTTATGGTATTCATCTTCAGTGATTTCCACTACTCTGTCTTCCAGCTCAATGATCCATTCCTCTGTATCATTTAGTCCACTGTTGATTCCTTCCTTTTTCATTTTAGTTATTGTATTCTTCATCTGTTTGGTTGTTCATTATATTTTCTAACTCTTTATTAAAAAATTCTAACTTCTTGCTCTTCTTCTCCTAAGTTCTTTGATCACCTTTACAATCATTACCTTGAAATCCTTCTTGGGTAGACTGCCTGTCTCCATTTCTCTTAGTTCTTCTTCCAGGTTTTTATCTTGTTCTCTCATTTGAAACATCTTCTGTTGCCTAATTTTGTCCAGCTTTTTGTTTTTATTTCTATGTAGCTGGTACATTGCTTATGTTTCCCAGCCTTGAATGAGTGGCTTTTTGTAGATGTACCATGCATCCTAGCAGTACACTCCCCTCTCATCACCAGTACTATATTTTCTATAGGTGCCCCCTATGTGGGCTGTGTGTGTTCTTTTGTTGTGGTGGGATGAATACTGTACACTGTCTGGGATTCTTGGCTGGTCCCCTGTCTGGTTGGTTGCCAGGCCTTGCCTTGTGCAGAGGCTCTGGCCACTGGTTTGAGGGGCCAGGTTACAAGGTGGCTGACTGCAGAGCCCTGGCGGGCCCTGGGTTTAGTGCTGGATCTGGTGGGTGGAGTAGGGGTCCAGAAAATCCCAAGTCTGGTTCCTGCCCATCTGATCCAGTCTGCTTTCAAATTACTACTTCTGACCTGGGTCCCAGAGCTTGTGAGATTATGTGTGAACACTTTAAGAAAGGAGTCTCTATTTCTGACAGACTACTGGGTCTCCTGAAAGTAAGCCCTGCTGGCCTTTATGTTCTATGGTTTCGTTTTTCTAGCACAGGACCCGCATGCTGGGGATCCAGCTGTGGAGCTCAGACCCCTCACTCATTGGGGAGAATCTCTGCAATTGTACTTATTTTCCCATTTGTGGATCACCCCCGTGGTGGACTGGGTCTTGAATATACTGCAACTCTGCCCCTCCTACCTATCTTGCTGAGGTTCCTTCTTTATATCTTTAGTTGTAGAAGATATTTTCTGTTATATTCCAGTCACTTTCACTGAGAGTTGTTCTGTAAATTGTTGTAATTTTTTTTACCTTTGTCTAATTTTAAATAAAAAATTCTGAGCAAGAAATACATTGAGATTTAATACTTTGTTAAATACCTATACCATAACTATTAGTAAATAAATGTTAAATTATGATGAGCATTCATAGCATAGTATATTTTGGAGTCATCAGAAAGAAACATATTTTTTTAAATCCCAATTTAATTGCATTACCATGCTGCTCAGATTAGTGACTAATATATTTAACAGAATGAGACTCATGTATAAAATATATCCTCCTCCTTATCATACTCTTTCTCTCTCTCCCTCTCATTTTCATTTCCCTTCTTATTTTCTCTCACTAAAGAAAGTAGAATTATGTAGAATGGAATTATAAATATTTAATATTTAAAAATCTGTTATATAGATCTGACAGATCCAAAGAAAAATATTAATATTTACACATTATGCAAGATATATTTAATACATTTTGGAATTTATTTGTAAGAGAAACTCATGTTAGTATGTCATGGATATACACTTATTATTATAAAATAC
This sequence comes from Pseudorca crassidens, assembly GCF_039906515.1. Taxonomy (NCBI): domain Eukaryota; kingdom Metazoa; phylum Chordata; class Mammalia; order Artiodactyla; family Delphinidae; genus Pseudorca; species Pseudorca crassidens. The sequence continues at coordinate 76,979,145 of NC_090301.1, forward strand.
ATACTGCAAATTAAAAATTCCTATTGTGTTTAATGGTGAAATATTAGAAGCAATATCATTAAATTAGACACTATAAACATAGGCAGAACACTCTATGACATAAATCACAGCAAGATCCTTTCTGACCCACCTCCTAGAGTAATGGAAATAAAAACAAAAATAAACAAATGGGACCTAATGAAACTTAAAAGCTTTTGCACAGCAAAGGAAACCATAAACAAGACCAAAAGACAACCCTCAGAATGGGAGAAAATATTTGCAAATGAAGCAACCGACAAAGGATTCATCTCCAAAATTTACAAGCAGCTCATGCAGCTCAATAACAAAAAAACAAACAACCCAATCCAAAAATGGGCAGAAGACCTAAATACACATTTCTCCAAAGAAGATATATAGACTGCCAACAAACACATGAAAGAATGCTCAACATCATTAATCATTAGAGAAATGCAAATCAAAACTACAATGAGATATCATCTCACACCAGTCAGAATGGCCATCATCAAAAAATCTAGAAACAATAAATGCTGGAGAGGGTGTGGAGAAAAGGGAACCCTCTTGCACTGCTGGTGGGAATGTGAATTGGTTCAGCCACTATGGAGAACAGTATGGAGGTTCCTTAAAAAACTACAAATAGAACTACCATATGACCCAGCAATCCCACTACTGGGCATATAGCCTGAGAAAACCAAAATTCAAAAAGAGTCATGTACCACAATGTTCATTGCAGCTCTATTTACAATAGCCCGGAGATGGAAACAACCTAAGTGCCCATTATCGGATGAATGGATAAAGAAGATGTGGCACATATATACAATGGAATATTACTCAGCCATAAAAAGAAACGAAATTGAGCTATTTGTAATGAGGTGGATAGACCTAGAGTCTGTCATACAGAGTGAAGTAAGTCAGAAAGAGAAAGACAAATACCGTATGCTAACACATATATATGGAATTTAAGAAAAAAAAAATGTCATGAAGAACCTAGGGGTAAGGCAGGAATAAAGACGCAGACCTCCTAGAGAACGGACTTGAGGTTATGGGGAGGGGGAAGGGTGAGCTGTGACAAGGCGAGAGAGAGTCATGGACATATACACACTAACAAACGTAGTAAGGTAGATAGCTAGTGGGAAGCAGCCGCATGGCACAGGGATATTGGCTCGGTGCTTTGTGACAGCCTCGAGGGGTGGGATAGGGAGGGTGGGAGGGAGGGAGACGCAAGAGGGAAGACATATGGGAACATATGTTTATCCATGACTGATTCACTTTGTTATAAAGCAGAAACTAACACACCATTGTAAAGCAATTATACCCCAATAAAGATGTTAAAAAAAAAAAAATTAGACACTATAGAAGGATGTCAGTTATCATACTTGCAATATAAAAGTTATGAAAGTATAAAAGTTATGAAATTACAAGTTGTTCATCCTTTTCTAAAAGTACTAGTGAATGTAATTAGACAAGTAATTAAGTACTAAGAAAATAAGTATGGGGCTTCCCTGGTGGCGCAGTGGTTGAGAGTCTGCCTGCCAATGCAGGGGACAGAGGTTTGTGCTCCTGTCAGGGAGGATCCCACATGCCACGGAGCGGCTAGGCCCATGAGCCATGGCCACTGAGCCTGTGCGTCCGGAGCCTGTGCTCCACAACGGGAGAGGCCACAACAGTGTGAGGCCCGCGTACCGCAAAAAAAAAAAGAAAAGAAAAGAAGTATGAATACTAGAAAAGATAAGGTTAGATTATCCTTAGTGTTAAATGACATGTTTAATTTTAAGGCAAGGTAATTAGAAGAAATATATAAATTAAAAAACTAAAAACAGAGGTTGGGATGGGAAAAAAAACACTAAAAAATGGGCTAATCATTATTTTATCAATAATTTATCATTATTTAAAATGAAATGATTATATCTAGAAGACACAAGAGAATAAACCCAGGAATCACTGTAAACTGTAGGATAATTTGAATGTCAACTAATAAAATTAATGTATGAGAAAATATAATGACTAATAGCAGAGGGAGACTCCTTCAAAATGAGCTGAACAAAACCATTCAGCTTCTATATATGTGAAAATTTAAAGTCCTAGAAAATGATGTAAAAGGAACCTTCCTTTGAATTAATGGAAAGAATAACCCATTCACTTGTAGAAAGCGTGATATTGTAAATATGCCAATTTTCTTTGAATTATTCTATAAATTATAAATAATGACAGAATCACTAATATTTATAATGTTGACCATATGCCAGGCATAACGCTAAGTATTTTACTTGCTTTTGTTTCTCCATAATCCTCACAATAATATTATGAAAAAATACAAGCACTATGGTCATTGTATATATGAGAAAACAGAGGCACAGGGCATTTAAATAACTTTCTCATGTGCATACAGCTAATAATAACCCAGGGACCCTAAATGTGCCATATTGTCTCTCAAAATTATCAATCAGACTTTATTTGTATTCAACAAAATTCATTTAGAATATGCGATTAGCCAAGAAAATTTCATGAAAGGAAAGTTATGTGAACAATTAAATGTGTTTGATACATTTAAAGCTAACATGTATAATATAGGTCTAAAAATACAAAGGTGAATTAATGAAACAAAATAAAGAGTTCAAAAACATACACCAATGCATATGAGATTTTAGAATATGAACAATTTCAAATCAATGGAAAAAGCTTCAATAATTTTTTGTGAGGACTGTGTATCAAGTGGGAAAAAAATTAAACCGCATTTCTGTATCACTAGATACATCAAAATGGGATCACAGGTGGAGTTCATATGTAAACACTGAAACAAAGGCATGAAAATAAACTTTTATGTGAATTTATAATCCTGAGTGACAAAAGCCTTTATACAAATGAACCAGAGTCTAAAATTCATTAAAAAAACGACATAAAATTTGTTTAAAAAGTTTTAGATTGTCAAGAAAAAAAAACCCTTATAAACATTATCAAAAGATGAGGAACAATATAAGAAAATATTGCAATGCTTTAAAAGGTTAATTTTAATTTATTAGCAATGCTAAAAAGATTATTTTCTTTATATACAAAATCTGTCACAAATTTAAAAAAATATGAAAATGAGCTAATGGTGGTTCACACAAAAAGATTTACAAAGGCAAAAAGAATATTTTCAACCTTTACAAATGATTAAGGTAATGCAGTGAGATTACATTTTTCTCTTCTCAAATTGTCAAATATTAAACAGTAATAGAGAGATTGTGAGTGAATAGCCACTCACACACTGTTGGAGGGATAAACAACTTTTTGGAGTACAGTTGGTAAAACTTATCACAATTAAGAATGACTTGTCTGAAATCTACTTCTAGGATGTATTCTAGAGATAGACCTTCAAACATGTGCAAAGATTTATGTTTGTTGCAGTATTGTTATAATAGCTCAAATGGTTTAAAGATGGCAGAAAAATTCTGAATTATGGAGTAGTTCAAAGATGTTATAAAGAATGTGCTATATTTAATATAAATATATGCATATATGTGCATGTCTCTATATATGTGTGGGTGTATTCACATAAATATGTATTTATAATCTGTTTTATGTAGATAGCTACATATAAATACTAATGTCCATATGATTATTTGTTATAAAAATGCTTAGAAAAAATATAGAAAGTATAAGGGTATAGATGTAACTGGCAGTATTATTTCTGGAGTGTTGTTGTAGCTTTGAGTCAGATGACTTTTAATTTTATTCCTATTAATCTTTGGATTTCATTTTGCCATAAGCATATATTCATTTTTATAATTAAAAATCTAGTTAGACATTGATTCTCTTTTCATTTAGCCCAAGAATATATTGATCTTACTCTTCAATTTTAATTAAGCTTCTAATCTGTATTCACAATGGTGAGTAGGATCATACCCTGGAGACAGAGCAGAAGGGATCTTTATTATTTTATCTACTGACCTCGTTTCTTCATACATTTTAACTTAGTCCTCAGTCATTGCCAACAGAAAATAAAATTTATTGAGAATCTGTTAGATGATAGTCCGTTGGAGGGTTTATCTGTATATTCTAATTTAAGCCTCACCACACCCCGTGGGAAAGGTAATACAAGCTCCATTTTATAGATGATGAAACTGAGGCTCAGACTATTTTGGAAACTTGCCCAAAGTAGTCAGATGAGGATCTATGTCAGAGCTGGTGCTCTTTCCACTGTTTTACATGTGCTCCTGGATGAGTTATTTAACTTTTCTGTGTATAGGCATAGTACTGCATCTCTGTTAACCTTTCAGTTTATTCTGAGTAGCAAGTGCAATTAGGAGAAAATACATTGAAAATAATTTGAAATACAGACTATGCTATCTTAGAGGTTGTAACTCAGATACATTCAGTCCCAGGGAAGAATGAGGTGGGAAAGAAGTAAACTGTCAACCAAATAGAGTATACTTTGGGCACAACTTGACACAATGAGCTGCCATGTAGGACCTCTTCAATAAACAAATGCAATGAAATGTTGTGGAAGAGTATTATTTTAACTTGTTTTCTTATATTCAAAGGCTGTACAGCAAGGAAGTTAGGAGCATGGAAATGGAGTCAAGATGGACATGGATCAAAATCCTGGCAGCATCATTTCCTAACAGCGTGATTAAAGGCAGTTTGTTTCCTTCTGTGAAGCTCAGTTTTCACATCTGAACAACTGCAAGAAATTGATTTATTTTTAAATAAATGTCTGTTTTTGTATTTTTATTATGCCCTTCTTCAAATCATCTTATTATCTATTAAAAATCCAGACAGGATAATTATTAAATAAATAAATGCAATCAGACATAAACAGAGTCCTTGTCTTTTAAATTTTTAATTGCTTGTTTTGCCCCAAAATTCTTAGCTATATTTTTTAATACTGTGATTACTGTTTTTAGCTAGGAATTTTAGCACAAGGTAGGCTAGCCTTGAACTTAATCTAAGCAGGAATGTTTGAAGTGTCAAAGAGATCTGATAACATGGCTATTTCACACAGAGAGCATTATTTAAAATTAAAGTTTGAAAACCATTCCCTATATGTTTCTTCATGGCCATTACAATTTTATAAAAGTGCTTTATTCTCTAAAAATTTATTAAAGAATTTTGGTGGCAATGGTTACTAAAATGCTGTCACTGTTAAAGAAGTTACCTCTGAGTGGGATTACCTTTATTATACATCATCACCAAACTCTTATTATTTATTTATTTATTTTTGGCTGCGTTGGGTCTTCATTAATGTGCGCAGGCTTTCTCTCTACTTGCAGTGAGTGGGGGCTGCACTTTGTTGCAGTGCATGGGCTTCTCACTGTGGTGGCTTCTGTCTGTTGCGGAGCATGGGCTCTAGGTGCACAGGCTCAGAAGTTGTGGCTCGCGGACTCTAGAGCGCAGGCTCTGTAGTGTGGAGCACGGGTTTAGTTGCTCTGCACCATGTGGAATCTTCCCAGACCAGGGCTCGAACCCGTGTCCCCTGCATTGTCAGGCAGATTCTTAACCACTGCGCCACGAGGGAAGTCCCCCAAACTGTTATTATTAAGCACCTCCTGTGTTAACAGGGCCCAGTGCACCATACTCATCTCCTCATTTTGTTTCTATTGCACTTCTGTAACTTTGTGTGGTGGAACTTTTTTTCATGTTCAGTACTCTTTGTAGAATAACTGAGGGCAAGACCAAGGCATGATTTTTTAAAATTCCTACATATTATGATCCTCTGTCTTTTAAAAGTCTTATCTTGCACCTTGCATGGAGAAGTTTCTTGACAGTTTCTTTAGAAAAACTGAAGATATACTTTAGTGCTACAACTTTATGTATAAGGAAAATAGAGTATTAGATGTATTTAGTATTATCCATTTGTGAAAATATAACCTGATGCTGCAATTATCATATAGTTATTAACATGACAGAATAAACAGCATTTTCTAAATTGTGATCTATGAAATTTAAAAGATCCAAATCTAGACTTTGTTTTAAATTTTCCTTGCCTTTTCCCCCTTGTTTATTTATTCTTTAAATGTCTTAGCCATAAAACCATTCTATCTTCTTAGAAAATAAACAAAATTGATCTCTAGGGATTGATTTGACAGAGGTTCAAGGATCCGTTAATGTTGACTGTGGCCACCAGTCTCAGTCATGACTGTTAATTGGGCAGTATTGATAGAAATATCAGGATTAAGATAGATGATTCACCAGATGGGTTGTAATTACAGAATGATATATTGTCTGAAGCATTTCAGAAAACAGCCCTGTTGTTACTTTTTTATCATTGCAATACTTATGTAATATGCTACAACTTGAGTTTTAGACTGAAAAAGATATCAACATCTGTACTGTGAAGAGAGAGAGTGCTGAAAATAGCATCTGTCTTCCTCACCAACTCACTAAAGTTGGGGGTTGTGATTTATCTGTTTTACTCATAACGTAGGATCACATAGTGGCACAAAGAAAAATAGGAAAATTTTCTAAAGATTTCATATGTGAACATTTCCCCTTAGTGTTACTCTGGTCACTGCCTGAGCTCTGCATCCCTAAACCACCATCCCCACCACTATGCTGGCTTGGGAGTTACACAAAACTGTAAGGGTAACTTTTGTTTCTTGAGCTGAATCATGAGGCATTACCCCTCGTCTTGCTCTAGAGTTTCTGACAGATGGTCTAGTTCATAGAATAAAAAACATGTCCATGTCATAGTTAATGGATTTATTGGATATTTGCTGTTAGGATGCTTATCTTCAAAAGGAAATAATCCATTTTTTGGACTACCAAATGAAGTATCAAATCTGTCAAGTGTGTATAAAATAACTAATTGTCTGGAGACATGTAAGAAGAACTCCTACTATTTGACTGAGTTGAACTGTGTGTGTGTGTGTGTGTGTGTGTGTGTGTGTATGTGTGTATGTGATGCTCTGGTTAGTTCACTGTAAATAATAGCAAGCATTTTCTCTAAGAGGAGATGCATAAACCAAATTAAAAATCATTTTAAAAATAGAAAGCTCAAGGCTTCCCTGGTGGCGCAGTGGTTGCCGATGCAGGGGACACGGGTTCGTGCCCCGGTCCGGGAAGATCCCACATGTCGCAGAGCAGCTGGGCCCGTGAGCCATGGCCGCTGAGCCTGCGCGTCCGGAGCCTGTGCTCCGCGACGGGAGACACCACAACAGTGAGAGGCCTGCGTACCGCAAAAAAAAAAAAAAAAAAAAAAAAAAAAAAAAAAAGAAAGCTCACTACACATAATGCCACTACAGTAACAAAACTATCTTAGATTTGCTACAGATGCTGTAGATTTTCTGGTGCTTGCTTATATCTATGTTTCCTATCACTGTGACCAGAGTTCATATACAATTAGTCATTTCTTTGCTGTCTTAATGATTAGCTTTCTGAAGTGTATCACTTTCGGCCAAAGGATGGAGACCAATGACTATTGGGCTCTCATGGATAAAGTTCTCTCTTAGAAAGAGTAGTTGGCAAGATGTTGGCAACGGCACACTCTATGTTCTTCTCTGAGAAGAGAGGAAGGAGTACCTTATCTGTATTTTTATTTTAAAAGTGGTGCATTAATTATTTATTAAGTACATTTGCTAAGAATTATTATATGCTGGGCATCATGTCAAATCCTGGGTATAACAATCCCTGCTTTTAAGGAGATAGAGTTTAGTGAAAAATCAGGACAGCGTGAAATAGTAGGGGAGGTATTCAGGGTTCTCCGGGAGAACACAGCAGGTGGTCTGGTTTCAAGGACCATCAGGAAGTTCAGTGTGGCTGAAGCAGAGTGTGTGAGAAAAGCCAGCCAAAAGCTGAGGGTGGAGAAGCAGCAGGGACTAAGGTGGCAGATATGCAGTTTAGAATTCTATTTTTGGATGATGCTTGGAGAAGAGATTAAAGGAGCAAACATAAAAATAAAGAGACAATTTTAGAGGCTACTGTAGTAACCCCAGGGAGAAGAGATATAACCTGGACTAGGGCAGTTCACAGCAGGAGCAGAGAATATTAGAAGGTAGATTCAAGAGAAATTACAGAAAAATAGAAGAAAAACTTACCCATATAACACCATGAATAAACAACCAGTATAATTGCCATCAAATATGTTTATATGTATATACATATTTATGTATATACATATATGTATATATAGTCATAAGCATATTTGTGCTTACCACCTACATATTTTTTATTTCGTAGCAGAGACAAAGCAAAACTATAAAGTAGGTGTAATTTTCCTTCATCGCTTTTCATCTTTTTTTTGTTAGGGCTTTTCTCCCTAATTTGAGCTTCTCTTTTCCAGGTGTTCAATATTTTTACTTTGGTGTCGACCCATTCTTACCCAGGTCCTGCCTCCTAAATCCTTTGCTACTTGTGTTCTATTATCAAAGTAAACCTCTTTCTAGAGTAATTTTCTAGATATAGTGGTAGGCAGAATAATGGACTCCCAAAGATATTCACGTCCAGATCCCTGAAACTTGCAAATATGTTACTTTCTATGGCAAAATAGATTTTGCAGATGTGATTACGGACCTTGAGATGAGGAGATTATCCTGGGTTATGTGGATTGGCTCAATGTAATCACAGGGTCCTTAAAAGATGGAAGAGGGAGACAGAAGAGTCAGAGAAGGAGATATGAAGGTGAAAACAGAGGTCAGAGAAAGAAAGAGATGTTTGAAGATACACTATTGGCTAGGAAGATGTAGGAAGGGGCCATGAACCAAGGCATGTGGGTGATCTCTACAAGCTGGACAAGGCAAGGGAATGAATTTTCCCCTAGAGCTTCCAGGAGAAATGCAGCCCTGCTAAAACCTTGATTTTAGACTAGTGAAACCCGGTTTGATCTTCTGTCTTCCAGAACTGTAAGTAGTTTGTGTTGTTTTAAGCTGCTAAATTTGTGGTAATTTGTTACAGCAACAACAGGAAACAAATATAGAAATCTATCTGAAAGAAGGAGATTTACTCACATGGAGTTCTATTCAAATGACAAAGTTTAACATATGGTCTTTTCTTTTTTAACTCCAAAGAAAGTCCAAAGACTGTCTAATGTTAAAATTTCAGGAATCAGTCTTCTAGGGAAGATATGTGGGGTTGGGTGCAGGCAGATGAGTGGTGAGCATTAACAATGGGAAGAACTTTCCAGGAGACCTTCACAGTACACAGGTTCCCAGGAATCATCTTTCTTTCTGCAAGTCTCACAGAGACTCACCAACTCAACTGTGCTCAGTGCAAGTTTTTTTTTTTTGCTTCAGTTTTATCAACATATAATTAACATACAGCACTGTATAAGTTTAAGGTGTACAGCGTAATGACTTGACTTACATACCTCATGAAATGATTATCACACTAAGTCTAGTGAACATCCATCGTCTCAGGTAGATACAAAATTAAAGAAATAGAAGAAAAAAATATTTTTCTTTGTGATGAGAACTCTTAGGAACTCTTACTCTCTTAAAAACTTTCATCTATAACATACAGTATTAATTATATTAATTATATTTACCATGTTGTACATTATATCCCTAATACTTTTTTTTAAGTTTTGATTTTATATTGGAGGAGAGTTGATTAACAATGTCGTGATAGTTTCAGGTGTACAGCAAAGTGATTCAGTTATACTTATACATGTATCTATTCTTTTTCAAATTCTTTTCCCATTTAGGTTGTTGCACAATATTGAGCAGAGTTTCCTATGCTATATAGTAGGTCCTTGTTGGTTCAGTGCAAGTTTTGCATATGAAATTCTTTTGAGTTATAAAGGGTTAAAATTTGTTTGTGCATATATGTGTATATGTGTGTTTATCCACCGTTTAGCATGAATGTGGATTCAGATACTTTTTAGAGCATTTTTACATATTCAATTTCACTTAATTTTATTTTTAAAGTCAGTACTTTGGATTTCGTATTGGCTCAGATACTTATTTCCAAGGGATTGTACATTCATGTGTCTTTGAATTATGATCTCTCCCAAAAGGGAATTTCCTGCATCTTGAGTAAACAACAGATGTTGAATGTGAGGGAGCTGGGAGTGGAAGGGGATGCACTCGGAAAGATGAGAGGATATTTCTGCTGGCTGATGGGACTATGAGATTGAATAGATGTTCAGTGAAATGGAAGAAATAGAAGAGCTAGAGTATCACTTGACACTTGCATTATTTTCAGTTTATCAAAAACACCGTCATCACTTTAGCCTCAGAGACGTGTCTGATGCAAACACCAAAGGTCACTGATCCTCTTTTTTACTCATCAGGGAGAAAAAAAGAAATCGTCACTGCATCATACAGGTCTCTAAACCAAAGGCTTAGGCTACAAGGATAAAAGAATATAAAGGTATTATTGGAGTGTGAAGAGAAACGTGATCTCTTAGGAGATTGGGGCTTTATAGATTCAAATTTGCCTCTGCAATTATTCCTGACCTGAACGATAGCCAACTCTAACAGACGCAGGTGGAGCTGTCTCTCTGGCTGACTTTCCTAAGTAAATGCTCTGCTGCATTTCTCAGCATCTGAGGCTTACTGGTGAGGTTCCAGGACTCCCTCAGAGCATTCTACTGTGATCCTCCCTGAATATTTCAAAGCATGGAAAAGCGGGACTGGCACCACATCAGGGAGAAGGTGGTGACATCTCGGTATCAAATGACTCTGAAAATGATTACAGAGGTTGAGGGTGGTCAGACAACTTACATTCGTACAGCTCATAAACGTATGATCCCACTGGAACTTCACAGTAATGCAAGGATGCCAATGGAGCAGATGATACAAAACCCACTTTAAAGCCTTGGGAACTATGCCTAAAAGATGTTACTTATCTCAGATCACAGACTTAGTAAGTCATAAAGCCAAGAATGGCACCTTGGCCTGATGCCTTGCCCAAAGTTGAATCCCGCTCATCCCGAACTTGTCCTACTTACCAAGTGGTCTGCTGATGCCCTGAAGCCTAAGCATCAGGAGTGCTTTTCAAAAACTTGATGCCTGGGCTCCACCTGAGATCCTTTGAGCATGGAGTTTGGGGCTCTGGATTTTAAATAAGTTCGCCAGGAAGTTCTTTGGCACACCAAAATCTGAGAACTTCTAAGTTTCTGGAGTCTCTTATTTCTCAGAGTGTGGTCTGTGGACCAGCATCAGCATCACCTGGGAGGCTGTTAGAAATACAGAACCCCATGACAATTCCAGACCTACTGGTTGAAAATCTGCATCATAAGGTTTTCAGAGAGTCAGACACACTGAAGTCTGAGAAGCACTGATAAAACTTGGTGTTAAAGGCCAATGTCTTGTCAAATTGAGGAAAACACAGTTGAGATTTAATACATTTGACTTTTGGTTTTCCATGAATGAAGCCCAAGTTAGCTGGTCCTCATTTCTATGTCTGACACAGGAAGGGTCAAAACCTGCATTAAAGGACTTAAGCAGTATTTGACCCTACGTATCAGACAAGCTTATGGAAAATGTTGCTCCACTATCCGGACTGCTGAAACAGTAAGGCCCATCAGATATGAAAACTCTAGCTATCTTGTTATCTCTGCATACAGTCTGTTACACAAAACTGAACCCTGAGATAATCCTGATCAGCATTAACAACTGAAACTTGAGGAAGGAGAATTTGAGCAAGTGGAAAATTCTGGAAAGGGGACTCCAGATCGGAATTGAAGTTAGCACCAATACAAGTACCTGTACCTCCTATTCCTGGAGAACTTCTGTTTTCAAAACTACCATAGTGGATAGAAGGCTATCCACTGAAGTTAAAATCCCTGAGGAAAGACTTCTGATAATTGTCACCCACCTTGCAAAACTGACAACTTCTTATCCCTTTGGGAAATTTAATATTTGTTCCAGAAAATCCAAGTGTTTTCCATTTCAGAAAATCCCAGGTTTTAATATCATTTTGGTAATTAGGGTTCATGATGGAGAGAGAAACACAGCAGATTTCCTGAACTGTACATGACTCATATGATAGGTCATCTGTGAAGAGTTATATAAAATCGCCAGCAGACTAATACGGCAGGATGTATTCTCTGCTGATGCGGAGTGAAAGGGTATGATTTAAAGGCCCAAAGAAACAAATTGTGTTTCTAGTAGTTCCTAGCAGAGTCTAGGTAGTTTTGACTTTAGCCTGAAATATTCCAATAGAAGAGAGAAATAAATGTACGAAGAAAGAAACTGGTAAAAATACATAGCAGAAAGGGATTCTGAAAAAAATGTTTATTAAGGACAAATATTGATTTAAATACCTGTGTTAAGTTTTCACTTAAAAAAAATTTACCTTGACTACTGAGCTCCCTAAATCCCAAGACGACCAAGTGAACATATTTCCCAAAGGAATACATGATTTATGTTTAATTTCAAAGAACTTGGTGATTTGAGGTTGCTTTAAATTTAAAGGACAAATATAAAAAATGGAATGGAAGCAGATGCGTTAAATCTATTTTGAGGAAAAAGAATTCCTAACAAGGCAACCAGACTCCAGGACAGCACTAGCACTCCCTTGAAAAGTGAAAGCAGACAGTATTAAACTTTTAAAAGCTTACTTTGAAAGAATGTGGAATTGTTTAATATCATTTTAGTGTGGAGGAAAGAACTAGACTATGTTACATTATTTATCCCAGGTTCTTTGAAGGCAGATTTTTTTTCTCAGCTGGCTCATTTTAGTGTTAATGAGAATTAAGCTCATGTATCAGAGAGAGAATAATAAACCTTTAAATGTCAACCCAAAGGAGGTCTTTATTTTTCTACTTACAACTGTGAAGCAGGGAAGCTAATTTAAGATATGAAAACCAGAAAAATTACATGAAAATGTATTAATGGGAAACTGGAAGAGGCATGAAATTGCAGAATATGTGAACAAGAAAGGATTTTACCAGCACGTTCAGCCCACAATAGTGAGGGAAATGAATACTCCTTTCAGGAATTGACAACATGGAATTAGAAACTTGCAGTAAAAATATGGAAATGTAGCCCCTTATATTTGTCTTTGTAATGGCAACTGTGAACATTTACACACTAACTTTATCATTATCTGTAATGTTGAGCTGATTGATGATTTAGAAAGCAAGACTTCTGTCTTGTACATGATACTAAATTAGAAAAAATAATAAGCAAATAATGAAGAGCCATTCAGGGTGCTGCTAAAGGACTTAAATCTTTGCAGCACAATTGTTGAGCCAGCAATAATAAATATGCTTAGAGTTTAGGGTAGAGTAAAATGTTCCTTTTGAAGACAGCAAGAGCAGGTCTCTCAGAGAGTGTCACCAGGTGCCAACCAAAAAGATATCTGAGTTAGAAAAATCGTTCAAACTGAGTGATTCAACAAATTCAACAGAGAAAGAAAAATTATTATTCAAGAATAGAACACACATCTGGGCATAAAGGAATTCTCAGAGAGGCCTCTGTACAGCTAAACCAGACTTGCTCTGAGCATACAATTTAGGAGAAATTTGGAACATATTCAAACAAATGAGCAGCTTATCTCAGAGAATTAAAGGATGTGCCTTCTTTCTCCCCAGCACCAAGGTTTTGTTACAGCTGTTTCTGTTGTTATTGCGGTTATTCTTAGCATATATCTACTACGCTTCCTAAATCTGATTACTTTTTTACTTTCTTAATACTTAGGTGGTCTATGACTTTAAGTCATGGAAGGTAGAAAAGTTGAAAGTGTACAACGAGGGTGGAACTTTGAAGAAGAGCCATTCACATAATCACTGATACCCAGATTAAGGCTGATTTACGTATCTGCAGGCTTTCTGATCACTTCTGTGATGGGACTGAGGACCACGTGAGGCTTCCTGAAGCTCAAACCATCTGTCATTGGTACCGATATTCCACTATTAGAGATTCAGTCCTTGAAGAATTTTTTGGGTTTTGCAGTTACCCACATGCAGGTAAAAGCTTGTGAGAATGGTGTTTTATGTCATTGTGAGCTCAGTCTTTAGCAAGAGGTCAAAGAACAATTTGTTATATCACAAGTAGGGAATAGGGACAGTCAGAAAATATTTCATAATTTAGTTTACGGCAATTAACTCATGGGTTACTACGTGGATTTAATGGAAAGTTTCCAAAGTGCTACCTCTTTTTCTTTTCTTTTTCCTCTTTACTCGTCCTTCTCTGTCTCTTTTTAAGGACTTTACTGAGAAACTTGTGCTGCCCACCTACAGAAGTGTGCATTGTAAATTACATCAATTATGAAGCACATAAAGCATCTCTATGCTGCACTTTCCTTCTCTGTTTGCTAGTCCCCCCTCTCATGTTTACAAAAGCCCTGTACTCTTAGGCAGCTTGCAGGCCTTGCTCTTGCTAACAAGAGAAGATCTGATAGAAAATTCACTGTAAGCTATTAATGATTTATTATGTGGCTCCTGCCATATAGATAAATGTTTCTGCAAAGAAGAGGATAGAGAGAAGATAGAAAGAAAAGGGCAATGGTTAACCAATTGCTTAACCTAACCCAAAGAATCACTAATGGAAACCTTTCAAACATTATGACACTTGTAGGAGGGAGAGACTTTTGGGGCTATTGGAGGTTCCCCTAACATTCTTCAAATCATTCTGTTTCTGTGTGAGGCTAACATGGCTTGCATTTAGGAGGAAGTTAACGTGTATGTTACAGGGAGGTCAGGTCAATACTTTATTAAAATTACAGTCATATTTTTCATCTCAGGATAGATTTTTTCTATAAATCAGCAGTCTTCTCACTCTCAACCCTCAAAAGCAAACTGATTTGGGGGCACAAACACAAGAAATCTCTGAAGAGAAATGTATTCCCCATCTCACACCACAAATTATAATGCAATACAAAGACAAATATAATTTTTAATAGAACTTCTTTTGTATTTTATGTGATAGAATATTTTCCTTTAGCTTGGATGTATGAGGATGTGTCACACTGTAAAGAATATTGATGGGAGAAGATTGTGGGAAGTTAATGTAGGATAAGAACAAAAAATAATTTTGTTCGGAAATTATTCACAATGTTGTTTCAGAGCATGGCAACCTTTTTTTCTTTCCCCTTTTAAGAATTCTGAGTTAGGGTGCTGTCAGGAAACAGCACACTTGAACTCAACAACTGAGAGGAATTTGATAAAGGAACCATTTGTAAAAGAGTGGGTGGGGTTTACAAGGTATACTGCAGTACCAAAGGACAAGCAAGGAGGAAATAAGAACGAGAAACTGCGTGGGAAGTTCGGGGGGAGGGACAGATTGGGAGTTTGGGATTGACGTGTACACACTGCGATATTTAAAATAGATAACCAACAAGGACCTACTGTATAGCACAGGGAACTCTGCCCAATACTCTGTAACAACCTAAATGGGAGAAGAATTTTAAAAATAGATGCATGTGTATGTATAACTGAATCACTTTGCTGTATACCTGAAACTGACAGAACATTGTTAATCAACTCTACTCCAATATAAAATAAAAATTTAAAAAAATAAATAAAAAATAAAAAGTATATGTAATACTACCAAAAACAAAGAGAGAAAGAAAAAAGATGGGAAGGGCTATCTGATAGGCCTATGGCCTTCTGTAATGGAAGCAGCCATATGATGGTGATCTAGCAGGAGAGAACAGGAAAAATAAAAACCTTAGCCAGCCTCCCTCTCTTCCCATCAAACTAGTTCCTGTCCCTACTTCTCAGCAAAACCAAAGGGAAGCCAAATTTTTATCCAATTTAATTTAACACTTTTCAATTTTTATACCTGGGTTGTTCATTTTACCATCTTCAAGATCAGCCTCATTGAAGCATTTCAGTTTGGTGCTCTCTCTATGTTTTCAGACTATTTCTTCTATTCTCATTTTGTTCTTAGTAATTTCAGAAGATTTTTATTACCCTCCCTCCCACTAACATCATACCATGATGCTAAGTACAGTCATGGTTTATACTGGTAGGTCTCAAATTGGAGCAATATTCTGACAGCTATTCTTGGATTCCACAACTGTTCCAGAAACTGGGAGGGCTATATTCCATGAAACATGTAATGCTTTCTCAAATTACTATTATTGAGACTTTACACTAAGAAGAGAAAATTGGTTGGAGTCCAAGGAACAGGTAAGTAGAAGAAACATTACTTCAAACTGTAATGTAGTTTGGCCTCCCCTAGTGACACAACAAGAATTAACATTGGAATGTTCACAGCTTTCTTTTCTCCAGAATCCTACGATAGTCATGTTTTGCTTCCTCTCTCTCCTTCTGTAGAGAGAGTGTTCTTAATTGATAAGACAGATATTAGATTCCGTAACATCATACAGTGATAGAGTTGCAGGAGAGAAGAAAGGAAGAGAATACTTGCATGGGAGATGGGTATGAAGGGAAAGCTGGGGTTAATATAATGAAATTGTTTAAAATACCTGAAGTATAAAGAAAGCAGGTAAAGGGGATTCCTAAGGACTAAGCATTTAGAGCCTTATCATAATTTTCCATGCAGGCAAATATTTTTGAGTGTTTGTTAGACTCCTTTTAGTTCCCAATCATGCTTCCTCAAACTATGCCACTACTTTGAATCAGGACTATGTAGATACCAAATTTATAAAAATTATTCTTTTGGAGACTGTCAGGATTCTAGATCTTACATAGGCACATGACCATACTATACTAGAGCTGAGAGATTATTTATCATGATCGCCAAATTGTTGGAACAGTTGTGGAAAGATGAGGGGAGGTTAATTGGCAGAAAGTGGTATCATACCTGAATTGATGGTTATTGGAATAACTAAAGAAAACCATAAAGACGACACTGATATGACTGAAACAATCAAATGAGAATTCACTAAATTAAGAAAGACATGGTTCAGGAATTGGCCATTTTGGAGTCAGAGAATGGCCGTTACTCTTAGAAGAGAATGCCAGGTCTAGCACTAAAACACAGTATGAAATCAAAGTTACAAAGAATGAGGTTCCTGAGGAGACTGACTCACTACCTGGAATGAATGTATGGTAGGCTGGACCATTACCCATAATCAGATGCTACAACTATTAGTAAATATTTGTGAACAAGGGAATATTTTTCTGTCTTTGTGTCCATACTAGAAGAATTACTATGCCATCTGCCAAGAAACAGTATGAAAAGTTTATACTTTCTGAGTTTATACTCAGAAGCACCTAAGTCAACTTCATATGAAAGCAATTTGCAGAAATTAGTAAGAATTAGACTGCTGCTCTGCTGAGCTTGCCTATACCATCTACAGGTGAACTCAACTGAGCTAAGGTGAAAAGGCATCAAATCTATTGACCATCAAGGAACAGGATGAAATTCAATCCTGAGGTGCTAGGGCAAATGTGAGAAGTCAGAAGTCACCCAAGTATTCCCCTATTCCTTGAAAGTTGACACTTGAACTGAAATCCAATTGGGTGAGTGTAAGAAGGTCCACTAGTCTTAATTAAAGGATGCCCCAGAGCCAGGCTCATGGGAAACAGACCCACTAAATGCTACCAGTGAGTCATAAGCAGCATTGCTGTGATTTGTGACAC
Source organism: Pseudorca crassidens (assembly GCF_039906515.1). Lineage (NCBI taxonomy): Eukaryota > Metazoa > Chordata > Mammalia > Artiodactyla > Delphinidae > Pseudorca > Pseudorca crassidens. The sequence goes on from NC_090301.1 coordinate 76,996,558, forward strand.
AGTGGGATATCTAGTAGCTAAATATTCCCATGCAATCTTTCCTCCCTTTAATGAAGGCAAAGCCTTGGAGATGGAGGTGTTAAATGCTAGAGCCTCATGTTTGTTTTTGTTTGTTGGAAGATTTTTAATCAGTTTCAATTTCAGTGCTTGTGATTGGTCTGTTTATATTTTCTATTTCTTCCTGGTTCAGTCTCCTGCTTTTCTAACAATTTGTCCATATCTTCCAGGTTTTCCATTTTATTGGCATATAGCTGCTTGTAGTAATCCCTCATGATTCTTTGTATTTCTGCAGTGTCAGTTGTTACTTCTCCTTTTCATTTCTATTGATTTGAGTCTTCTCCTTTTTTTTCTTGATGACTCTGGCTAGTAGTTTATCAATTTTGTTTATCTTCTCAAAGAACCACCTTTTAGTTTTATTGATCTTTGCTATTGCTTCCTTCATTTCTTTTTCATTTATTTCTGATCTGATCTTTACAATTTGTTTCCTTCTGCTAACTTTGGGGTTTTTTCGTTCTTATTTCTCTAAGTGCTTTAGGTGTAAGGTTAGGTTGTTTATGTGAGGTTTTTCTTTTTCCTTGAGGTACGATTGTATAGCTATAAACTTCACTCTTAGAACTGCTTTTGTGCTTCCCATAGGTTTTGGGTCGTCATGTTTTCATTGTCATTCACTTCTAGCTCTTTTATGATTTCCCCTTTGATTTCTTCAGTGATCTCTTGGTTATTTAGATGTGTATTGTTTAGCCTCCATGTGCTTTTAGTTTTTACAGATTATTTTTCCCTGTAATTGATATCTAGTCTCATAGCGTTGTTGTCAGAAAAGATACTTGATATGATTTCAATTTTCTTAAATTTACAAAGGCTTGATTTGTGACCCAAGATATGATCTATCCTGGAGAATGTTCCATGAGCACTTGAGAAGAAAGTGTATTCTGTTGTTTTTGGATGGAATGTCCTATAAATTTCAGTTAAGTCCATCTTGTTTAATGTATCATTTAAAGCTTGTGTTTCCTTATTTATTTTCATTTTGGAGGGTCTGTCCATCGCTGAAAGTGGAGTGTTAAAGTCCCCTACTATTATTGTGTTACTGTCAACTTCCCCTTTTATAGATGTTAGCATTTGCCTTATATATTGAGGTGCTCCTATGCTGAGTGCATAAATATTTACAATTGTTATATCTTCTTCTGGAAATAATCCCTTGATCATTATGTAGGGTCCTTCTTTGTTTCTTGTAATAGTCTTTATTTTAAAGTCTATTTTATCTGATATGAGTATTGCTACTCCAGCTTTCTTTTGATTTCCATTTGCATGGAATATCTTCTTCCATCCCCTCACTTTCAGTCTGTATGTGTCCCTAGGTCTGAAGTGGGTCTCTTGTAGACAACATATATATGGGTCTTGTTTTTGTATCCATTCAGCCAGTCTATGTCTTTTGGTTGGAGCATTTAATCCATTTACATTTAAGGTAATTATCGATATGTATGTTCCTATTACCATTTTTTAAATTGTTTTGGGTTTGTTATTGTAGGTCTTTTCCTTCTCTTGTGTTTCCCGCCTAGAGAAGTTCCTTTAGTATTTGTTGTAAAGCTGGTGTGGTGGTGTGAATTCTCTTACCTTTTGCTTGTCTGTAAAGCTTTTAATTTCTCCATCAAATCTGAATATGATCCTTTCTGGGTAGAGTAACCTTGGTTGTAGGTTTTTCCCTTTCATCACTTTAAGTATGTCCTGCCACTCCCTTTTGGCTTGCACAGTTTCTGCTGAAAGATCAGCTGTTAATCTTATGGGGATTCCCTTGTATGTTATTTGTTGCTTTTCCCTTGCTGCTTTTAATATTTTTTCTTTGTAGTTAACTTTTGATAATTTGATTAATATGTGTCTTGGTGTGTTTCTCCTTGGATTTATCCTGTATGGGACTCTCTGTGCTTCCTGGACTTGATTGACTCTTTCCTTTCCCATATTAGGTAAGTTTTCAACTGTAATCTCTTCAAATATTTTCTCAGACCCTTTCTTTTTCTCTTCTTCTGGGACCCCTATAATTCGAATGGTGGTGCATTTAATGTTGTCCCAGATGTCTCTGAGACTGTCCTCAATTCTTTTCATTCTTTTTCTTTATTCTGCTCTGCAGCAGTTATTTCCCCTATTTTATTTTCCAGGTCACTTATCCGTTTTTCTGCCTCAGTTATTCTGCTAATGATTCCTTCTAGAGTATTTTTAATTTCATTTATTGTATTGTTCATCATTTTTTGTTTGCTCTCTTGTTCTTCTAGGTCCTTATTAAACGTTTCTTATATTTTCTCCATTCTATTTCCAAGATATGGATCATCTCTACTTTCATTATTCTTTATTCTTTTTCAGGTAGACTGCCTGTTTCCTCTTAATTTGTTTGGTCTGGTGCATTTTTACCTTGCTCCTTCATCTGTTGCATATTTCTCTGTCCTCCCATTTTGCTTAACTTACTGTGTTTCTGGTCTCCTTTTCACAGGCTGCAGGTTCGTAGTTCCCATTTTTTTTAGGTGTCTGCCCCCAGTGGGTAAGGTTGGTTCAGTGGCTTGTGTAAGGTTCCTGGTGGAGGGGACTGGTGCCTGCGTTCTGGTGTGTGGGGCTGGATCTTGTCTTTCTGGTGGCTGGGCCACATCCAGTGGTGTTTTTTGCGTTGTCTGTGTACTTAGTATGATTTTAGGCAGCCTCTCTGCTAATGGGTGTGGTCGTGTTCCTGTCTTGCTAGTTGTTTGACCTGGGGCATACAGCACTGGAGCTTGCTGTCCTTTGGGTGGAGCTGGGTCTTCACGTTGACATGGAGATCTCTTGCTGATTGATATTATGTGGAGCTGGGAAGTCTCTGGTAGTCCAGTGTACTGAACGTGGCTCTCTCACCTCAGAGGCTCAGGCCTGACACCAGGCCAGACCACCAAGACCCCGTCAGCCACATGGCTCAGAAGATAAGGGAGAAAAAAAGGAAAGGAAAAAAATTCCAAAAATATAATTAAAATAAAATCATGAAAATAAAAAAAATTTTAATTATTAAAATTAATTAGTAATTTAAAAAAAGAAGAGAACAAACAAACCAATAAATATATCCACCAGTTTTAGCAAGCACTAAATACTATACTAAGATAAACATAAAAATCAGAACAAGTCAGTCACAGACAGCAAACCTCAAGTCTACAGTTGCTCCCATAGTCCACAACCTCAATTTTGGGTTGATTCGTTATCTATTCAGGTATTCCACAGATGCAGGGTACATCAAGTTGATTGTGGAGATTTAATCCACTGCTCCTGAGGCTGCTGGGAGAGATATCCCTTTCTCTTCTTTGTTCGCACAGGTCCCGGGGTTCAGCTTTGGTTTTGGCCCCACCTCTGCATGTAGGTTGTCCTTAGGCTTCTGTTCCTTTTGGGAGGTCTGAGGTCTTCTGCCAGCATTGAGTAGGTGTTCTGTAGTAGTTGTCCCACATGTAGATGTATTTTTGATGTATTTGTGGGGAGGAAGGTGATGTCCATGTCTTACTCCCCTGCTGTCTTGAAGGTCCCACCTCCCATTCAATATTTTTAAACATTCTTTTACAAGAAAACAAGCATTAACACTCTGAAAATATAACGAAATAGACTGAATTTGTATACAAGAGATCAGGGACCCATTTCCAATTATTATTCGTCATTAGTCCTATCATCTAATCAGATGTGTAAATGAACTCAATAATTTACGTTTATTTTTGCACTGCATGTTTCATGCAAAATGTTACTGCAAATAAACAGATTTTCAAATACAAACAAGAATTTGTGTGGGTGAGAGACAGAGGTAGTTATTCAATGTCTCTTTTGAAAGACAAGACAAAAATAATCAGAAAAAGATGCTGCTGATGAAAGTGATGAAAATGTAGGGGCTATTTTTATTTTCTTTGTTACAGGAATGCCTCATCATTCTAACACTGCTGAGTACTGAGGGGTTCTTATTAAAACTGTCTTTTAAGCACTAAAACTAAAGAACAAGTAAACACGAACAAGTATTTTGATGGGAATCTTTCTGGAATGTATTACACACTTCCCTGCCTTCCTAAATGGTATCCACTGAATGTAATCTGACCTTTTTTGGTTTGACTTACATTAATGGCTCTACACTGCTGAGCTTGTACAATTCTTGTTTTGTAGTTGCTTTATCTCTTCCCTTGCTAACAAATGTTACTTCTTTAACAAATAACATGAAGCTGCCTTAATAGAACCACCTAATACTTCCATTTGTATTTCCTGTGTCCAATTTTCTCTAATCAGGTCAACTCTGTAATAAGCTTTTTTGAGCTTTGCATGTTATGTGGTTAATGATGTAAATCATTTGACATTCTGAGGAATAAAGGTCTGAATTTTTGCAAAGTTCTTTTGACAGGCCAGAGGCTGTGCTCTTAATTCTGAATGTATAACTATATCCTGGAATGGTCAGGCTTCCAGGAATCTGGCCCCCACATAAGTGTAGAGCCACAGAACTACTGTGATGCAGAACCAGTAGAAAACAGGAAAAAAATGCTGATTAGCAAAGTATGTTTTGTGGATGTTGTGTTAATGGGTAAAATGGTAGAAGTAGTCCAAAAAGAAGCCAGGAATTGGAAAACTTCCAAATGGGCAGAAGTTAGCACATGGAATAATGAAATTCAGAAGAGAAAGGAGAGTCTTTTCTATCATGAGAGCTTTCAATATTCAGTATGTACGAGGCTTTTCCCATGGCAGCTGAATGTGAGTTTTTCTGAATGCCCAGCAATTAATACTGAAGGAAAGAGCAAGTAGACTACAAAAGTTCCCCTAAAATGGAAGAGACTAAAAAATTCTAGTAGCTTTACATAAAATAGACATTTCTAACTGTCACATTCTGAAGCCAGTATCAGAGATTTTACAGAAGATCTGTATAAACTCATGAAATGTAATAACCCCACTACTCCAGCCAGAACAAAATTCTTACGTTTTAAGACTGGGTGGGAAGTCAAAGAACTCAGTTCTATTTCCAGAATTACTTTTCTATAGCATGGTACAAGTTCTTTCCTCTTTCTGGACCTTTTTCTTTCTTTCTTCCTTCCTTCCTTCCTTCCTTCCTTCCTTCCTCCCTCCCTCCCTCCCTCCCCCCTTCCTTCCTTTCTCCCTCTCTCCCTCCTCTCTGCCTCCCCCCTTCCCTCCTTTCCTTCCTTCCTTGAAATAGTTGTAAAATGAGGGCATGGAATAGAACACTGCTAAGGCTCCTTTTAGAGCTCAAATACAAAGTCATCATCTTTCACAACTTTTCTATAACATTGTAAGAAGTTAACCAATATCTCCTTGAAACATTTTTTTTTTTTTTTTTACTTCCATGGCACATCATTCTCTTAGATTTCCAATTCCTCCTCTGATTGTTTTTTCTTTGCTTTGTCAGCAATTTCTTTTCTGAAAACTTTCAACTATTAATGAGAGTCTCTTTGGGTTAAATTCTGGTACCTCTTTTCTTTAAACTCTAAATTCTATTCCTGGGAAAATTCATTCATTACCATTTTTTGAATTAAAAAATATCTTTGAAATACAATGTAATAAAATTACATAAAGCATAAATGTATGGTTTTATAGATTAAAGAATAATTATAAAGCATACATTCAGTAAACACCACCTAAATCAAGAAATAAAACATTGGGAATAAAAACATGTAAATGTCTATGGTCATAAGCCACTGAGTTTTCAGGGTTATTTGCTTTTGCCGCAAATCTGACTGATATAATAAACCCTAAATTTTTTATTTTAAAGTCCCATTGATAAGTTTTATGGCTATCTTCACAATCATATTTTTCTTGGCATTAAAGGGAAGTATTTAATCACTTCCCAGGAATTCATTTTCTGTTACCGTGGAATATTTGAGAAAAAGTATTTTTAAAAATCATGCATGGAATTCAATTTTTATTACATAATTTTCATTCATCTATTATGTTATAATCTGTTAATATAGTAAATTACTTTATTCAATTTTTAAATGTTGAACCAACCTTGCATGTAAACTTACTTTGGTCATGTTGAGTTATTCTTTCTAAAAAATATTTCTGAATTAATACTGTCAATATCTTGTTTAAGAATTTTAGATTATAAATCAGTGATGCAAGGATGGCTCCACCTCTGTAGCAGCTCTGATCCACTTGACTTCTTATTCTAGAACCCAGGCAGAATGAGTAGTCCCTACCTGGGATACTACATTGTGTGATAGAAGAGTGCTGGAGGAAACTTGTGATGCCTCCTACAGCTTTACAAACAATGGAGTAGATGTGGTGGTCATTAAAATCACCCTCATGTTCTGGCCTGATGCAATACCTTATATAAAAAGCAAGACCATATTTTTGAGAAATAAAATATACACAATAAAAAATAAAGCAATGTAATTTTTAGGAGCAAACGTATAGACAAGGGTCATAAACAATGCCTATAGCCTTAGAAATTCATATACAGTGAAAGTTTTGATAATACATAGAAACAATTTAAATTTTAATACAAAGGATAAAAACAACCTTAAAATTTTGGTGGTTTGGTCATCATCTAGATTTGGAGGACTGTGACTCATACTTGGAACACGCAAAAGGAAGAATATACTTTAATCAAAACAAATAACCAAATACCAAATAGAGGGGTTGGATAGGGCTTGTGGGAGGGAGATGCAAGAGGGAGGAGATATGGGGATATATGTATATGTATAGCTGATTCACTTTGTTATAAACCAGAAACTAATACACCATTGTAAAGCAATTATACTCCAATAAAGATGTTAAAAAAAAAAGCAACTAGAATAATGAAAAGAATTTCTACTGACTTTTATCAGAAACTATAAGCCAAAAGACAATGGAATGGCATCTTTAAAATGATGTAAGGAAAAAAACTGCTGTTAGTATATAAGTATATATTGCTGTATATAAGTCTATATACAGTGGAAATATCCTTCAAAAATGTAGGCAAAATTTTCAGGTTGACAAAGGTGAGAATGTGTTTTCAGCAGACCTACACTATAAGAAATATTAAAGAAAGTTCTTTAGTCTAAATGAAAATGATACCAGATAGAAAGATGAAGAAATAAAAAACCAGAAATGGTAAATATGTGAGTAAAAATAAATTTTTTTTATTTTAAAAATTTTTAAGAAGACAGTGGACTGTTCAAACAAAAATAATGACAAAATGTTATCTTGGTGCATTTATAGTGTGTGTAGAAGTAAAATTCATGGCAACAATAGTAAAAAGAAAGGAAATAGTATAAATGCAGATATAGTAATAAGAGGTTCTTACATCATACGGAAATTAGGTGACATTAAGTCAAAAGTTAGGGATGTGTATTTTAACCCTGATAAAATTACTACAATGTAAAATTAAACAATAGAGGATATACAATGGAATAGTTAGAAATACTCAATCCATAAGAAGGCAATAATGGAAGATAAAAAGGAAAAAAGCCGATGGGACATATAGAAAACAAGTAGTAAGACAGTAGAACTATACATTAACATATAAATAATTACATTAAAATGGATTAAACACTTTAATGAAAATAAAGAGATCAGATGAGAAATTAAAAGAACGACAACTAGATGGTCTTTACAGGGCATACAATTTAAATGTATATATGCAAGTTAGTTAGAAGTAAAATGCTGTGGAAATACTAATTATAAGCAAGCTGAGCAAAAGAATTAATTTCAGACAAATAGATTTCAAGAAAAGAATTATGGGAGAAAAGAGACATTTTATAATAATAAATGGTCAATTTATTAGGAAGATATGACAAACTTAAGTGAGTATGAACCAAATAAGTATTTAAAATATATTAATCAACAACTTCCAGAACTAAAGAGAGAAATAGACAAGTCTATAAATACAAAGATTTTAAAAGCCTTCTTTCAGTTATTGATAGAATAAGTAAACAAACAAAAAAGAACACTAAACCCAAACACAGCAAAATACACATCCTTTGCAAGTGAACATTAAACATTCACTAGGATTGGCCATAAATTAAGTCTAAATAAATTCAAAGGATTAAAAATTTGATTTTATAAAAATGTAAAACTTATGAGAAAATGAAGAGGCAAGCTGCATCCTAGGAGGAAATACTTGCATAATTTATATCTAAAAACCTGTATCTAGATGATATAAAATACTCCTAAATTCAGTAATAAGAAGAAAACCTCCGAAATGGAGAAAAAAAAAAAAAACCTGAATAGACACTTATAAAGAATGATATACATATGGCCAACAACACATGAAAACATGCTCACCATCATTAATTATCAGGGGTATATGAATGAGATAGCACGTAGAGTGGTATACAATTTAAAAGACTGACAATACCAAGTACTGATGAGCATACAGAGCAACTGGAACTCTCATGCATGCCAGTGGGAATGCAAAATGGTAGAACCACTTTGGAAAACTGTTTGGAAATGTCTTATAGAGTTAAATGTCTACCCTAACTCTAACCCAGCACTCCTACTCCTATCATTTATTCAATAGAAATAAAAATATATGTCTATAAAAGCACTTGTACAAGAATGTTTAAAGAATTTTTATTCATAAAGTCCCCAAACTGGAAATAGTCCAAATATCTCCCAGCAGGATTATGAAGAAACATGAGATATTATTCAGCAACCAAAAGAAACAAACAAGATTCTAACAGGACTGCATAGGTAGGGGTGAGGGGTAGGTGGCATGGTAGGGACTGACTCAGTAGTTTTCCAGAGTAAAAATTCTGGAGTGACATATTCTTTATCTTCATAGGTATGTGAGTTCCACAGGTATATGAATTTGTCAAAATTAATTGAACTGCTCTCTGAAAATCTGTACATATCTTTATGAACAATAAAAAAAGAAATGCTTCTAGGGACAAGATATTTACAAATAAATGCAAACTTCTAATTTTTCTCCCTAAGTATAGTTTTTTTCTCTCTCACTTTTAGGGTTACACCAGAGACAAAATGAAAAATTCAAAACTCCTGGCTAAGAAAATTTAGCAAGTCAGAGACACCTTAAAAATTCAACATTAGTGTTGTGCTCCTTTTGAGTTCCTGTAGTTTTATGCTGCCGAGATGGAGGTTAGGGCTCATTCAATATACTTTAGGCTCCAAAAATGCCTAGTTATTGAAGAGCTTCTTATCTTCATTCCCCCAACACCTGCAGAGGCTTATAAAGCACTCTACTTGTATCTTTAAAGTTCCTGGTGTGTAAGCAGAAATGAGAAATATTTAAAAGCTCTATGACTTCCCACCTGCTGATTTTGAGAGTAAGGAGAATCTTTAATCAAACAAACTGCAATTCTTTAGGGAGAATATTTTATATATATTTTGCTAATGTTGAAGCTGTTTCCATGGAATAATCCTATTTTTTTTTTAATTAATGCTGACATTTTGAATTACTCTTCAATATTCGGTGAAAAATTAATTGTTGATGAAATATCCCTTATTAAAACAAAGCCTAGAATCCCTGAGGTTGTTGTCCTGCCAAATGAATCTCTTGATAGGGACAGCCAACTGCCATTTCCACACTGACCCCACGGATTTTTTTCTCCACCTTTTAAAGCTTTCACTTGAGCATGAATAAAACCATTTCCTCTTGATATTTTCAGTACAACTGAGATAGTCTATAATTTTCAAAAAGATTTTAGTTAAGCTAATAATCAAGAAAAGAGAAAAAAAATCAGAGAATACGGGAAATAAAAACAGCTGATAAAATGCAGGTTTTGAAACCTATTCTTTCTAGTTTGTCCGTATACCTTACCTTTCAAGAAAGAGATTATTTTTCCGCCAATGTCTCGCAATTTTTTTCTAGCATCCTTACTGGAGTATCTACTTCTCAATCCTTGGTTGGCAATTTTGTGATGATCAGTGACATAGTGAAACCAGAAAAGCCTGCTGTAAATAATGGCTCTACCAATTTTTAAACATTTTTTTGTTGAGATATAATTATATAACACTGTGTAAGTTTAAGTTGTGCAACATATTGATTTGATACATTTACATATTGCACTATGACTCCCACCGTAGCATTAGCTAATACCTTTATCACATCACTTAATTATCATTTCTTTTTTTGTGGTGAGAACATTGAAGATCTAGTCTCCTAGCAACTTTGAAGTATGTAATGCATTAATGGCTTTGCCATGTTATCCTAGACCTAAAAATAAAAGCCAAAACTATGAGTGCTAAAGAAAACATGTGATAATAATATCTTTGCAAAATAGCGTACACAAAGATTTATTAGGACACAGTTTCTTACTTTGTAAAATATAGACATGGAAGACATTAGCATCTATCCCTCATTCTGCATGAAAAGACTCATTCTGATGCAAAGAATCGCCGTTTTTATTTGGAAATTCAGCTCCTCTCCATTCTTTACTCATGTCATCTGGATGGAGCCCTGTTCACAAGGACTGGGGGTGATTATGTAAAAGAGATTTAAGCCAATCAGGGTGCCCTACGTCTACATCAATTTGTTCAGGAATGGGCAGGTAACCTAAGCCATGCCAATCAGAGTAAATCTTTATACAGAATTCCCAGAGCAAGAGTTCCTTGAGTATAAAGACTTGAGTATAAAGACTCTACTTTTTTTTTTTTTTTAAGTTGGATTTGACTGGGTTTGCCAGTCCCATAATCTCTAGCAGCCATTTTGCAGCCACGAGGGAAGAGCCCTCTAGAACGAATGAAATTAGATATGGATGACATTGCTTTATCCTTTGTTTCTAGGAGAGCCTGATGCCAGGCATACCCTTGAATGATTGAATTATTAGAACCAATGTATTCTATTTTTTACTTGAGGCTAATTCAAATTGGGTTTTCTATGCAGCTGAAAGAATTTGCAGTGATACAAGAAATATTATCTATGACACAAGATTAGTCAGATGTACTGCTGTAAGAACATCTAGAAAATATTTTGTGATAGGTTATATAATGAAATGGAAGAAAGATAGGGTTTAAATTCTCTACCACTTATTATTTATGCTATCTTTTATTTAAAATGGTATCAAGCATTTTTATGGCTGAGTAGTATTCCATTGTATATATGTACCACATCTTCTTTAACCATTCCTCTGCTGATGGACATTTAGGTTGTTTTCATGTACATAGGGGTACATGTATTTTTTTGAATTATAGTTTTGTCAGGACATACACCCACAAGTGGGATTGCTAAATCATATGGTAATTCTATTTTTAGTTCTATGGGGAACCTCCATACTGTTTTCCATAGTGCCTGCACCAACTTACATTCCCACCAACAGTGTAGGAGGGTTCCCTTTTCTCCACCCTCTCCAGCACTTGCTATTTGTAGATTTTTTAATGATGGCCATTCTGACTGGTGTGAGGTGGTACCTCATTGTAGTTTCGATTTGTATTTCTGTAATAGTTAGTGATGATGAGCATCTTTTCATGGGCCTATTGGCCATCTGTATGTCTTCTTTGGAGAACTGTCTATTTAGGTCTTCTGCCTATTTTTGGATAGGGTTGTTTGCTTTTTTTGTTGTTGAGTTGTATGAGTGTTTATATATTTTGGAAATTAAGCCCCTGCCAGTCACATCATTTGCAAATATTTTCTCTCATTCTGTAGGTTGTCTTTTTGTTTTGTTTATGGTTTCCTTTGCTATGCAAAAGTTTGTAAGTTTGATTAGGTCTCATTTGTTTATTTTTGTTTTCATTTCTATTGCCTTGGGAGACTGTGAAAGTCACTGTTAATATAAATTTTTAATCTTTGATATCTGCTACACCCACCTTTTATTTTTGACCCTCTGACCTGAAGATCCTCACTCTATTCCCCTGAAGTAAATTGCATAGGAGCTTAACTAGTTTAGAAAATACATTAGCTTCCATGGCCCCAATTTCTCAACCAAGTCCTCAGGAATTAGGCAGAGTGAGAAGAGAATGGAAATTAGTACTTGGAGATGAAAATGCAGGGGCTTTTTAGAGAAAGAGATGATATGTAAAAGATGGAGAGCTAAAAAGGAGTTCTGTGATCCAAAGAGTGGGCTAGCTGTTGTTCTCAACCCTGGCTACACAGTGGAATTACTGATGCATAGTTTTAAAAATAGCCATACCTGGGTTTCACTCTGGACGAATGAAATCAGATCTCATGGCTGAGGCAACTGACATTTGATTTTAAAGCTCCACAGATGATTCCAGTGTGCAGGCAGGATTGAAAGCCATTGGGATAAAGGAAGAAAAAGTGGTGCTTTTCTTTTAGTTATGTCATTGTATTTATTTTTAAGCTTCAATTTTAATCCACGTATTCATTAGCTCACTAACTCCTGCATCTGTTCATTCATTAGTCCTCTCATTTATTCAGTTACTCATCTACACACTCATTCGATCAGCCACCCATTTATTTGTTCATCAATCCACTGACTTAGGGTCAGTCAGTCATGTAGTCAGTCATAAATATTATCATGTGCCTAAATTCTGTGCTTCTGGAGATAAAGAAGTGAATACAACAAAATAGGTCATTGCTTTTCAAAACCACCTGTTGGTTGTGTCAGTGTTTCTCACAGTTTGTGCTGAGAAATTACTTTGCTGCTTTATTAAAAGGGATTATGAGAAACACTGGCTGAAGTTATGAAAACTTTTCCTTTAATGTCATTTGCATGGACTGGTAATATCTCTGCATCTTTGACACATTTAAGGATACTGGAAGTTCTAATTTTAAATTTGCTGAAGTGAGATGATGACTGAGGAAAATAAATAAATAATGTGTAATTGCCACTTCCCTCCCACCTCACACCAAATAAAGTTTGGTTTAATATCTTCAGCTGAAAAAAATGCAGATAATCACTGTGATTAACTTCGGTTCAGTTCTTAGTCCTTTTTCTATTTCCAGATATTTCTAATTCCCATAAAAGGCTAATTTATATATCTTTTAATCCATTCAATTAAAACTTCTCTTTATTAAAATGAGCCAAATTTTGGGTTGATATGCTTTGTTTTAGTTGCTGCTTATTTATTTGTACTGATTCATTCAGGCTTAATATAGATCATGTCACAGAGTCTATGGTTGCTGTTTATTTTTGAGCAAGAACAGGATGTTAAGTACTACATGTTCTTGAACATCAATACCAATTTGATCTTTCTCACTTGCTGAATCCCATGATTGTTAAAGAAGTTTTACCCCTAGGGTATAATGTACATTTTAAAGTCATAGCTGTATTTAATGAGAAAGAAGGATTTGTCAGACTTCGTCAAAAATCCATTGGTCCATACTACCAATTTTATATATTCCTGAACTTTTACACCTCCCAGTTTTCATGTGCAATTTCTTTTAACAGGGCTTCCCAAATGAGTTGATAAAAATGTCCATCAGAGGTGCCTTGGGCTTAGCTCTTTGGAATTCTTTTGTTTACCCTGTTTTAATGAAATAATTTTTTAAAATATAAGTGTTAAATTATTTTTAGTGTGAGCGTAATATAAACATGTTAACTTTTTTCAAAAGATGCAAAAGGGTATGAAAAAGTGAAAATACATCACCTTGGTTTTCTCACTACCAATCCTACTCCCTAGACGTTAGCCAGTGTTTATTATTTCTTAAGTACCTCTTCCTGAAATTTTATATGTAGATAACATTGTACCTTTGGTTCCCCCAAAAGGGAGAAAGAAAAAAATTTCCCAACAGCCTCTACCTCCAATTGATGAAAATTTTCCAAACAAACTGTAACTCCCCCAAACTACCACATTAAGCTTGCTGGGTGTGGGACAGTGTCGCCTGGGGAAGCCTCAGGGGAGGATGTGAGAAACGCTTGGTGTGAATATGAGGAAAAACGCTGTCAAATTAAGTCTCCTCCTCCTTCATGAAAACTTGGCCTTTCCATCACTGGAAAAAGAGACAGCTGAAGCTGAGAAAGTCTGAAACTGGTGCATGAGAGTTGCTTAATATGCTTTGTATGTATTAGTATGTGTGTGTGTGTGTGTGTGTGCGCGCGCGCACATGCGCGCACACGCACATGCTCTTAATTTTATGTACTGAAAAATTATCAGTCTTTTAATTCATGGCTTATGGTATTACATTTCAAAACTGTTGGTGGATTAGATATTTTTCACTTCACAAAAATTTCCAGCTATCATTTACAATTGGTTGCCAGAAAAATTATAGTCAAGCTTAAGAAAGTTACTCATGGCCAAATAATTTCAAAAGGAAAATTATAAAAATCTTTCAAACATTTTTTACAGAAAAAAAATCATACTTATTATGGCATGTAGGTATATTTTAATGAGTTTTTTCCACTTTGTGTGGGGCCCCTGCAAGTAAGAAACTTAGTTAGGGTTAGTGAGGATCTTAAAGTGGCCTTGTGCTTAAAGGGCCATTTCTGAACCCTAGGATCGATACAGATTTTCTCTGACTCTTATCTTTGTTTGAAAATTCTCTTTTCAGAGGACTTAGATATACTCTTAGAAGAAGAGACCTATTGGCTAGAAGTTAGGGGTATAGCTAACATGCATGCATGCATGCATACATACAAGCGTAAAATACTTAGAACAAGTCTTAGGAAAAATGACAGAAATTTGGAAGATCTGGTACCCTCAAAACATCAATGAAAGAAGAAGTAAGAAAAACAGATTTTTATTACCCCAAGTAAACGTGTATGACTTGTGGAGATAATAATTTTCATTGGATTGAACTGAAAAAAAAGAGATGCAATGGGAAACATGGAGGTGTCTGCAGCCTCAATTTAGAAAAGCCATGACATTGGCTGGTGTAGGTCACTGTTTCAAAGATAAAGAGAACATTGTTCATCTCATGAGAATTTCTTTATTAGATGGGGAAGAGAAACTGTGTTCCCAGTGAGGGTTTATATATAGTACATCAAGATTCACTGTACTTGAACCAGTAGAGGTAGTTCCACACAAGCTTTCCTAAATTATCTCTGAAATTGATGAAAGCTAATTAAAGTTCAGGACTTTTACTTATTAATTAATTGATTTTACTCCAGCATGCCCCCTTAATAGACAAAATTATGGAATTTTTTTTTTTTGGCAAATCAACAGTGTTCAAACTGAAATGGGAATCTCAGAAACAAGCCAAAACTTTAAGAGTTTTTTCAGAGTTTAATTGCCTTCAAAATGTGAATTCTTTCTTTATGTTCCAGAACTTTAAATTACACATGAAATAACTTGACACGTTATAAAATGTAATAGTCTATCTGAAATATTTTGGTTAGATATTTTTCTGAAGGCATCTTCTGTTTTCTTTAAATACAGTGTTCATTTCTCATTCCCTCACACACTTGAGGACTATTCTCTGAATTATTAAACATGGTCTGTGCATGGCAAGTATATAAGAAATATTTGGATAGGAATACAAATTTGTGATTAACACAAGGTAGGTTTGTGTGAGATATCATAATTTGCAAATAGCCTGAGAAACAGAATTTCTTTGGATTTAAAGATTACTTACAATCCATGGGAATGTTAGGAAGCAGCACCTCCACCACCTCAACCAATGCTCACTGTAGTCAGGCTTTTCAACTTGTCCACTTTCCTAAACTTTAAAAAAAAAATTGCGAGACAGCCTCATCCACAAGAGAGCAGACAGAAGCAGCAAGAAGAACTACAATTCTGCAGCCTGTGGAAGGAAAACCACATTCACAGAAAGATAGACAAAATGAAAAGGCAGAGGACTTTGTACCAGATGAAGGAACAAGATAAAACCCCAGAAAAACAACTAAATGAAGTGGAGATAGGCAACCTTCCAGAAAAAGAATTCAGAATAATGATAGTGAAGATGATCCAGGATCTCGGATAAAGAATGGAGGCAAAGATGGAGAAGATGCAAGAAATGTTTTAAAAAGACCTAGAAGGATTAAAGAACAAACACCTAGAAAAATGAAAGCACAAACAAACAGAGATGAACAATATAATAACTGAAATGAAAACTACACTAGAAGGAATCAATAGCAGAATAACTGAGGCAGAAGAATGGACAAGTGACCTGGAAGGCAGAATGGTGGAATTCACTGCTGTGGAACACAATGAAGAAAAAAGAATGAAAAGTAATGAAGACAGCTTAAGAGAACTCTGGGACAACATTAAATGCAACAACATTCGCATTATAGGGGTCCCAGAAGAAGAAGAGAGAGAGAAAGGATCCGACAAAATATTTGAAGAGATTATAGTCGAAAACTTCCCTAACATGGGAAAGGAAATAGTCACTCAAGCCCAGGAAGCACAAAGAGTCCCAGGCAGGAGAAACACAAGGAGAAACACACCAAGACACATAGTAATCAAATTGACAAAAATCAAAGACAAAGAAAAATTATTGAAAGCAACAAGGGAAAAATGACAAGTAACATACAAGGGAACTCCCATAAGGTTAACAGTGATTTCTCAGCAGAAACTCTACATGCCAGAAGGGAGTAGTACAATATAATTAAAGGGATGAAAGGGAAGAACCTACAACCAAGATTACTCTACCTGGCAAAGATCTCATTCAGATTCAACAGAGAAATTAAAACCTTTACAGACAAGCAAAAACTAAGAGAATTCAGCACCACCAAACCAGCTCTACAACAAATGTTAAAGGAACTTTTCTAGGTGGGAAACACAAGAGGAGAAAAGGACCTACAAAAACAAACGCGTAACAATTAAGAAAATGGTAATAGGAACAAACATATCGATAATTACCTTAAATGTGAAAGTATTAAATGCTCCAACCAAAAGACACAGGCATGCTGAATGGACACAAATACAAGACCCATATATATGCTGTCTACAAGGGACCCACGTCAGACCTAGGGACACATACAGACTGAAAGTGAGGGGATGGAAAAAGATGTTCCATGCAAATGGAAATCAAAAGAAAGCTGGAGTAGCAATACTCATATCAGATAAAATAGACTTTAAAATAAAGAATGTTACAAGAGACAAGGAAGGACACTACATAATGATCAAGGGATCAATCCAATTATAAACATATATGCACCCCACATAGGAGCACCTCAATACATAAGGCAACTGCTAACAACTATAAAAGAGGAAATCGACAGTAACACAATAATAGTGGGGACTTTAATACATCACTTACACCAATGGACAGGTCATTCAGACAGAAGATTAATGAGGAAACACAAGCTTTAAATGACACAATAGACCAGATAGATTTAAGTGATATTTATAGGACATTTCATCCAAAAACAGCAGATTACACTTTCTTATTAAGTGCACACAGAACATTCTCCAGGATAGATCACATCTTGTGTCACAAATCAAACCTTAGTAAATTTAAGAAAACTGAAATCATAGCAAGCATCTTTTCTGACCACAACGCTATGAGATTAGAAATCAATTACAGGGAAATAAACGTAAAAAACACAAACACATGGAGGCAAAACAATATGTTACTAAATAACCAAGATTTCACTGAAGAAATCAAAGAGGAAATAAAAAAATACCTAGAGACAAATGACAACGAAAACATGATGATCCAAAACCTATGGGATGCAGCAAAAGCAGTTCTAAGAAGGAAGTTTATAGCTATACAAGCCTACCTCAAGAAACAAGAAAAATCTCAAACAATCTAATGTTACACCTAAAGGAACTAGAGAAAGAACAAACAAAACCCAAAGTTAGCAGAAGAAATCATAAAGATCAGAGTAGAAATAAATGAAATAGAAACAAAGGAAATAGCAAAGATCAATAAAACTAAAAGCTGGTTCTTTGAGAAGATAAACAAAATTGATAAACCATTAGCCAGACACATCAAGAAAAAGGGGGAGAGGACTCAAATCAATAAAATTAGAAATGAAAAAGGAGGAGTTACAACAGACACCACAGAAATACAAAGCATCCTAAGAGACTACTACAAGCAAATCTATGCCACTAAAATGACAACCTGGAAGAAATGGACAAATTCTTAGAAAGGTAAAACCTTCCAAGACTGAACCAGGAAGAAACAGAAAATATGAACAAACCAATCTCAAGTAAGGAAATTGAAACTGTGATTAAAAATCTTCCAACAAACATAAGTCCAGGACCAGATGGCTTCACAGGTGAATTCTATCAAACATTTAGAGAAGAGCTAACACCCATCCTTCTCAAACTCTTCCAAAAAATTGCAGAGGAAGGAAAACTCCAAAACTCATTCTATGAGGCACCATCACCCCGATACCTAAACCAGATAAAGATACTACAAAAAAAGAAAATTACAGAACAATATCACTGATGAATACAGATGCAAAAATCCTCAATAAAATACTAGCAAGCAGAATCCAACAACAGACTAAAAGGATCATACACTATGATCAAGTGCAATTTATCCCAGAGTTGCAAGGATTCTTCAATATATGCAAATCAATGTGATACACCATATTAACAAATTGAAGAATAGAAACCATATGATCATCTCAATAGATGTAGAAAAGGCTTCTGACAAATTTCAACACCCATTTATGACAAAAACTCTCCAGAAAGTGGGCATAGATGGAACCTACCTCAACATAACAAAGGCCATATAGGACAAACCCAGAGCAAACATCATTCTCAGTGATGAAAAACTGAAAGCATTTCCTCTAAGATCAGGAACAAGACAAGGATGTCCAATCTCACCACTATTATTCAACATAGTTTAGGAAGTCCAACTATGGCAAACAGGGAAGAAAAAGAAATAAAAGGAATACAAATTGGGGAAAAGAAGTAAAACTGTCACTGTTTGCAGACGACATGATACTATACACAGAGAATCCTAAAGATGCCACTAGAAAACTAGAAAATGTTTCTAATCTAAAGAGCTAATCAATGAATTTGGTAAAGTTGCAGGATACAGAATGAATGCACAGAAATCTCTTGCATCCCTATACACTAACAACGAAAGATCAGAAAGAGAAATTAAGGAAACAATCCCATTCACCACTGCAACAAAAAGAATAAAATACCCAGGTATAAACCTACCTAAGGAGGTAAAAGACCTGTACTCAGAAAACTATAAGACACTGATGAAAGAAATCAAGGATGACACAAACAGATGGAAAGATATACCATGTTCTTGGATTGGAAGAATCAATACTGTGAAAATGACTATATTACCCAAAACAATCTACAGATTCAGTGCAATCCCTATCAAATTACCAGTGACATTTTTTACAGAACTAGAACAAAAAAATCTTAAAAGTTGTATGGAGACACAGAAGACTCCAAATAGCCAAAGCAGTCTTGAGGGAAAAAAACGGAGCTGGAGGAATCAGACTTCCTGACTTCAGACTATACTACAAAGCTACAGTAATCAAGACAATTTTGTACTGGCACAAAAACAGAAATAAAGATCAGTGGAACAGGATAGAAAGCCCAGAGATAAACCCACACACCTATGGTCAACTAATCTATGACAAAGGAGGCAAGGATATACAATGGAGAAAAGACAGTCTCTTTAATAAGTGGTGCTGGGAAAACTGGACAGCTACATGTAAAAGAATGAAATTAGAATACTCCCTAACACCATACCTAAAAATAAACTCAAAATGGATTAGAGACCTAAATGTAAGACCGGGCACTATAAAACTCTTAGAGGAAAACATAGGCAGAACACTCTTTGACATAAATCACAGCAAGATATTTTTTGGTCCACCTCCTAGAGTAATGGAAATAAAACCAAAAATAAACAAATGGGACCTAATGAAACTTCAAAGCTTTTGCACAGCAAAGGAAACCATGAACAAGACAAAAAGACAATCCTCAGAATAGGAGAAAATATTTGCAAATGAATCATCGGACAAAGGATTATTCTCCAAAATATATAAACAGCTCATGTAGCTCAAAATTAAGAAAACAAACAACCCAATACAAAAATGGGCAGAAGACCTAAATAGACATTTCTCCCAAGAAGACATACAGATGGCCAAGAAGCACATGAAAAGCTGCTCAACATCACTAATTATTAGAGAAATGCAAATCAAAACTACAATGAGGTATCACCTCGCACCAGTTAGAATGGGCATCCTCAGAAAATCTACAAACAACAAATGGTGGAGAGGGTGTGGAGAAAAGGGAACCCTCTTGCATTGTTGGTGGGAATGTAAATTGATACAGCCACTCTGGAGAACAATATGGAGGTTCCTTAAAGAACTAAAAATAGAATTACCATATGACCCAGTAATCCCACTACTGGGCATATATCCTGAGAAAACCATACTTCAAAAAGACACATGCACCCCAATGTCCGTTGCAGCACTATTTACAATAGCCAGGTCATGGAAGCAACCTAAATGCCCATCAACAGACAAATGGATATAGATGTGGTACATATATACAATGGAATATTACTGAGCTATAAGAAGTATTGAAACTGGGTCATTTGTAGAGACTTGAATGGATCTAGAGACTGTCATACAGAGTGAAGGAAGTCAGAAAGAGAAAAACAAATATCGTATATTAACACATATATGTGGAACCTAGAAAATGGTACAGATGAACTAGTTTGCAGAGGAGAAATTGAGACACAGATGTAGAGAACAAACGTATGGACACCAAGGGGGGAAAACCGTGGTGGGGTGGGGATGGTGGTGTGATGAATTGGGAGATTGGGATTGACATGTATACACTGATATGTATAAAATGGATAACTTATAATAAAATAAAATAAACATACAAAAAAAAATTCTGAAGACTGAGGTCAGATATCCTGTTCCTTTTTGCCTCCAAGGAAAGTTATCAGTCTCATGTGTAACCTACTGGATGCAAAAGGCTTTTGAGGAGAAGAACCCTATAAACTCTGCCCACTAATAGTATGCAAACACCAAATGCAAATGGATGTCTTGTAGGAAATGTGACATCTGCCTCATCCAGAGCAGACAGAGGCTGTGCCCTGGAAGCTTATCTCACAGCTAAAATGAGTATCACACATACATGTGAATATTTTTATAAAACTTTTCATTTCACTGTTTCATGGGAAAATTAAATCTCACCCTTAAATCTGTAGACTAGAAATGTTTATTACTTTGGTATTTAACCAGTTTTGTTTCCTGAATTTATTTTCAAATATGTACACTTCCATGTATGTATTAACCAATAAGTTATTTTTTCATAGTCACTAATACCAAAGACACAAGAGTTGCAGAAATTGATCCTGAAATGGTGTTCATCACATGATTGTAAAAAATTGATCAGTCTTCCCTAGGTGCTAAATTTATTATCAGAGACAAATAATAAGGACTAATAGTTTATTATAATTTTACATGATAATAGCAGCAAAATGAGAAATACTACTCCTAGATTCTCCTTTTTCTAATTGAAAGAACATATATCTGAAACAAAATCACAATTAGGTGTATCAATTAGAAAGCTTTTACCTGCAAGGAACAGAAAATACAACTTGCTTAACAAATAAGGATATTGATTGTCACATAACAAAAAGTCCAGAGGCAGGGCAGCCTTCGGGATTAGTTGATTGATGGCTCATTCTCTTATTAAGATCTCTAATTCATTTTCATTTTCTGCTCTCACAAATACACATTGACTTCATCCCATGGCTAATTACCCTCGCCTTCATGAGATAGCTTTCACCAACAACTGGAGCTATGTGTCTGTTCATTCAGGAAAAAGAGTAGAAAAAAAATCCTCTCTCAAAAACACTGAAATTAACGACCTTCCCATCGGTCAGCTTGGACCAATTTGAGAGTCCAGCCCATTCCTGGACTGGTTACAAGCCACCTGGGTTTTGCACAAATAGCCCTAGATCAGTGTTCACTACAACTTCCCTAATGGCAGGAGAGTTGTAGTGTTCGGTAGAAACACAGATTTCTGAGACTCCCAACTGAAACCTACTGAATAAGAATTTAAATAGAAGAGTCTGATAATGTAACAAGGTTCTCAGGTGAGTCTTATAATCAGGGAGATTTAGGAAGCCTACAGATGGATCAGAATCCATGACTAGGCTTGGGATGAAGTCAGCTCTGAGTCATTCAGGGGAAGGGTGGATTCCTCAATAGACTGGAGTTCTGCCAGGATGGAGGAAGACAGAATAGATGCTGGACACCAAGCAGAAGCAACAACCAGAGCAGCAGATTTCATCTTCTTAGTGCTGTACCCCAGTTCTTTCCCCTTGGCTAGGCCTTTCCCACTCTGCCTCTACAAGCCCTCTCTCCCACTCCACTGCAAGGCATGGCTTTCTCATACCTAATTCAATTCTGGGTGCCAGGCTGGGAGCATCTACTGAAAATATTGGAGCCGTGGGTCATCACTGGGTGAGGTAATTTTTTTTCTGGACTTCTCTACACCCTGAAAATATCAGCACATAAGTTGTGACTATTTGGCTTTCATGGAAGGACAGTTCTCCTGTCCATTCAATCCTGCCATGGAGAGCTTTTACAGATTTTTATTGATTCTTCCCATGCTCTGCATTAACTCATAGAGTCTTGTACCTTGTCATTAATGAAATAATGATAAAATATATAAAGTCTCCTGAGGTTGAACATATATCTCATATAAAATGCATTGATTTGAAGATTCATCCAGGAGACACAGGAAAAATAAATATCCCACAACAAGAAATGAGCAACAGCATCATTTTACTCCCTGACACTAACAATTTTAAGGGCATTTTTCATTAGAGCAGTGCTGATTATAGAGGCACTGGTTGGATGTTTTATATATAACTATAAGCTTACAGAAGAAACAGTTATTAAGCCTGTGGTTACTTTCTAAATGTGGCTCAGAGGATTCAAGCAGATGATAAAACCATCTACAAATTACTCTCCCGTCATCCATGTCATAGCTTCTCATTATTTCACATCATTATTCCTTGTCATACTCACACTCAACACATACCATAGTTGGAAACGAACTTTTCTTGCATTATTAGCTATGAGGAGCCTTTCACCTGGCCTCCTGAATGGGCAGCTGGACAACACAGAGGGCTGGCAAAGGTCAACAAGAAAGAGGGAATCCAATGTTCCTAATAAACCAAGGCCCTCTTCACATCTTCCATAAAAGGGTAAGAAATCATCCAGCCTTTCTGTGAAAATTGCCACTTGACCCCCAGATGGTTGCATGCTTAGTGTCCACTGATAGGAGCATCTGTTTTATTATTCTTTGCTGTACGGTTCTTGTTCAATTCACTGTATGGTCACATTATTCATCCTTGTGCAAAATTAATTCTCTATCTGAGGCTCCATTTCATTCACATGGAAATATTTTCTTATGTATGCTGATTATTTTTTACACATTCCATTGAGCAGAAAACACATGGTAACATATGTTTATAGATTTAAAAAAATGAGTCAATGTGTAATTGAGGAAGCTTTCTCTAATTAATACCATGTTTTTTTTGCACCATCCTGGACCAGCCACAATGGATTTTTGTGAATTGAAATAGGGACTTTCTAACCGCCCCCCCTCCGCCAACTTATTTATCTTCCTTTCTTTACTAATAGGTAATCTGCGTTGTAGAATGTTTGTATTTAAATTTTTCCTAGAATGAAAACTCTATTCAAGAAGGAATTTTTGTCTGGTTTGTTCACTGCATATCTCCTTGTGTCTAGAAGGGCACCCAGCCCAAAATAGGTGTTCCAAACATGTAAAACTAAGCCAATCAATTCCATCTCCTGTCCAACTCCACTGTCATTGCTTTAGTGCAGTAATGGTCTATTACATATGTCCGTAAACCACAACCAGTGGTCCAAATCCAGCCTGCTACCTGATTTTGTAAATACAGTTGTGTTGAAACAAAGCCACACCCATCTGTTTACATACGATTTATGGCTGCTTTCACACTACAACAGCTGAACTGAATCACTATGACAACGATCCTGTCTGGACCACAAAACCTGAAAAATTTACTATCTGGCTTTTTATAGAAAATATTTTACAACCTCTAGTCAGTTGCAATAGTTTATAATAATCTCCCTTTATCGACTCCATCCCTTCCTAAACACACTCTCCCATCCCAGTCCCTTCTTCACTGGTCCCAAAGAAATCATTCTTAAATACAAATATTTTCTTATCAATTTCCTGATTCTTCCCTGAAATATTCATCAGCTGATTCCCCTCTAATATGCATATATAACCTTTTCTCAATCTTCAAGGAAAAAACCTTTCACAATGAAGCTTCAAGCTTACTCTCCCATATACCATAAATGCACATCTCCAACCATCTTGCAATTATACATTCTTTCTAAATAGAAACTCTTGAGCCGGCATTGCTAGGACAAGGAAGGGATTAAAATAAAAAAGAAGGGTTGCAACAGAGTTTCTGAAAATAAGAAATAAGATGCAGAATGGGAACAGTATCCAAAAGGGATATTCCTTGATATCCATGGAGGTCTGTGCATCAAGGTCTTAATGCATTCATGTGGTTAAAGGGATCATAACTGATAAATTAGGAATGTCACCTGATCTGTTGCCCCAACTTCCCCTATCTATTCTGTACAACTTTGACCCCGTGTTTCTAGGATGACCCCCAAAATAATCATTCCCTTGTGTCCACATCTTGTATAATCCCCTGACTTTGAGTATGGATGGAACTTGTGAATATGATGGGACAGTCAGTCTCCTGACTAAATTATGTTATATGGCAAATGATGACAGGATAGTCATTCTGTGATTACTTTTAATTACATAAGACTCCTTCAGAGCAGACTGAAGAGAGATTGGAGTATGAAGGCACCTAAGAAGGGGGCTCTTGGCAAGGATCTGGGAGTGGCTTCTAAGGACCCCAATCATGCAACTGCAAGTAAATTAATTCTGCCAAAAAACTGAAGGAGCTTGGAAATCTGTCTTTCCCTAGAGCCTCCAGATGAGGACGTAAATGGCCAACACGTTCAATTTAGCCTTGTGAGATCCTCAACAGAAGACACAGCTAAAACATGCCAGAATCCTGACCCTGGGAGGGTCGGGACAACAGCAGCCAGAGTTGGGGGGTACCATCATGGCCAGGCCTAAGCCCAGTGTCACTGAGGTGGGAGAAGAGGTTGACCCCTCCACACATGCTCACCAGCCTTTCCAAGGAAGATTAGTGGGCCCACTGTGACATCCACTTCTTCTGTCATGTGCCTGCGACTTTTGGAAGCAGACTTGTGCCACTGACTCACCAGGTGGGACAACCTCCTAGAATGGCCTGGAATGCCACAGCTACCCTGAGATCAGAAATTTGTGTTGTCTGGGGCTTCCCTGGTGGTGCAGTGGTTAAGAATCTGCCTGCCAATGCAGGGAACACGGGTTCAAGCCCTGGTCCAGGAAGATCCCACATGCCACAGAGCAGCTAAGCCCGTGAGTCACAACTACTGAGCCTATGCTCTAGAGCCCATGAGCCACAACTATGAGCCTGCATGCCACAATTACTGAAGCCCATGCACCTAGAGTCCATGCTTTGGAAAAAGACAAGCCACCTCAATGAGAAGCCCATTCACTGCAACAAAGACCCAACACAGCCAAAAATTAATTAATTTATTAATTATTTTTTAAAAATTATTAAAAAAAAGAGAAATTTGTGTTGTCCTAAGCCTCTAAGTTTGTGGTAATTTGTTATGCAGCTACAGAAAACTAACATACCCTATTACTGGAAAAAAACAAAGATGATTATTTAAACTTTTCCTTAGGGTTACAAAGACATATTGATTTGGAATGACAATACTTTTTGATCACTACAATTGTAACATCTTCTGTACAGTCCTCAGGTTGTCAGGTATCAGAATACTTTATGATGAGAATATCCTAAGAGAGAAGTTCATGGTCAGGTTCTGCAAGTGCAGGGTAGTCAAATACTTTTTTGAGCCAGGGAAATGAGGATGAATTAGCACTTGTGTACCCTGGATTTGTTGGCTCTACACTCCTGAGCAGATGAAGTTTTCTTCGAGTCAACTGGACTCGAAGTCAACTGGACTCGAATTAAGCAAGTGGTTCAGGTATTTGCATGAACCCAATTTAAATTCTTGTAGTCCCAAGCTAAAAATAGAATTAGGTGAAATAGTAAAATCTAGGAGGGGAAGAAAATTCTGACCCTGAAGTGTAAATTTAGAGATTGTTGTATCCATCACAAAAATATAGGTGATATCATAATAACGAACAATCTCCAAATTATAGAAACCATATAGAAATGTAAGTTTAATTCTTATACAAGTTCTATGTTCATCATGGTTTGCTCTGAAGGCTCCATTTCTCTGTTTTCACATTTTCCGAGGCAAGAAAAAGCGAAATGGCAAATCATGCACTGGATCTTGAATCTTATGCTTGAAACTGACACACGTTATTTCTGTTCACATTTCATTGGCTAAAAAAAGTCACATTGGCTGGTATTAGTCAGGGTTCTCCACAGAACAGAACCAGTGGAATGTGTGTGTGTGTGTGTGTGTGTGTGTGTATGTGTGTGTGTGTGTGTGTGTTTCCTTTATTTTAAGGAATTGGCTCACATGACTGTGGAGACTGGCAAGTCCACAATCTGCAAGGTAGGCTGGTAGGCTGGAGACCCAGGGAAGAGCTAGTGTTGCAACTCGAGCCCAAAGGCAGTCTGCTGGCAGAATTCCCTCTTCTGAGAAGGTCAGTCTTTTTTCTCTTAAGACCTTCAATCATTTTGATGAGGCCCACCACAACATGGAGGGTAATCTACCTTACTCTAAGCCTACTAATTTAAATGTTAATCTCATCTGAAATATACCTTCACAGAAACATCTAGAAAAATAGTGTTTGACCAAATATCTGGCTACTGTGGCCTAGGCAAGTTAACACATAAAATTATTCATTGTACGGCCATACCTAACTCCTAAAGAAGTAAGGAAGTGCAATGCTACTATAGGTTTGGTAGGCAGAGAGCTGAAAACATTGCTGAACACCACAAAAACAAATTGAAATCAGCCAAAGAAATTAGACAGATCTGTTTTGCCATGTATCTATTTCCCTGAACAGATCAAAAAATTAAAGACTGTTGAGTTGGTTGTTGAGACTATAAAGCAAATTAAGATTAGATGTCTGATGAAAAGCTGGAAAGGTTTCTGGCATACGGTTATATATCAAACTACAAGGACAGTTGTGGCTCTAACTTTATGATTAACCAGCACAAGGTTTGCATAAAGATCTCAAGAAGATAATTGAATTGGGAAGAGAGAGGGCAAACAAATTGGGATTCACATGATTATGGAATACTTATGCTCAGAGATTCAAAGGGTCTGCCTACCTAAACAGCTCTAGTCTAATTGGTAAAACCCTGTCAGCAAACTCAGTGGCAGCCAACATCTTTCCCTAAGAAATTATACAAGATCCTCAACTAAGGAGGTTCGTCTGCTTTGAGATGCAAATAAATGCCCTCTTAAAATAGCAAAGTTTTTTTTTTTAATTGTTTATTTTTCCTAGTAAAAAGTTTGAAGATGATAAATTTAAGCACTTCAAAAATCTTATGTCTTTTAAAAAACTTACAGAAAAATGTGTATAATACTTATAAATTAGGTTATTTGTGAAATTTACAAAAGTACTGTAATGTTTATTTCATGTTAAAATTTAAAATATACTACATAGTTAATAAAATTTATTATACATATACATAAAATATATTGCATATTTAGAGTTATTAATATTATATATATATATACATATATTCCAAAGGGTAAATGTGGGTTCAGAATCATTTAGTTGGAAGACATAGGGCTTAGAAACTAGGACTCCCATTGCAAAGTTGTT
Organism: Pseudorca crassidens; assembly: GCF_039906515.1. Lineage (NCBI taxonomy): Eukaryota > Metazoa > Chordata > Mammalia > Artiodactyla > Delphinidae > Pseudorca > Pseudorca crassidens. The sequence goes on from NC_090301.1 coordinate 77,024,146, forward strand.
TTAAAATAGGTAATTATATTTTTTTACCAATATGAATGTACTAAAACCAATAAGTATACTCCTCAACAAAATTTGCAAATGAAAAGGCACAGGAGCAATCCTTAGCACTGAAAAAAAAAAAACGACCTGTCAAATTTCTTACTGGTGAGAGTCATATTGCATTGAGGAAGTTCATGCTCTACCATAAATTTTAAAAATCCATTCTTTTCGTGGAGGAGATCATGGGGTTTGGTAAAAAGGACTTGATTTCCAAACCTCGACTGCAAAGCTTTTATGTTTCAAATCCAAAATGATAGAGATACATTCTGTCTGTTCTTAAAAAAAAGATGTATCCACAATATTGCCAGTAGGAATGTCCTACAGTCTGCCTTATCTTAGGATATACCCTAAAATGCCTTCCCCAGCTGCTAGTCATAAGTATAAATGAACACTAAATAGAAGACACACTTGTTACTAAAGTAACAGTATGTCAGCTAAGCTGTTGCACAGCTCTACTTTGAGTGTATCCACCTCTACTGTGTGGAATGAACTACCACCATTTTGCTCCTAGACTCCTAAGTTACCTCTTAACTCCTATCCCTGCTGCCACTTCTGTCTCCCCAAGGCCAATTCTCAAGAGAGCAGTCAGAGTGACAATGTTAAAACATAAGGTAGGTCATGTCACTCCAGTGCTCAAACCTTCCCAAAGACCCCATTTCTCTCAGAATAAAAGCTCATGTCCTTAAAACCACATGCAAGACCTTACATGACCCCACACTCTATAACCTCTCTAGTACTTCCTCCTGGAATGCTCTTCCTCAGATACAGGAATGGCAAATTTCCTCATCAACTTGAGTTCTTTGCACCTTCTTAATAAAGCCAATTCTGATCACCCTATTTAAAATTTCCCCCGATAATGACATTCCCAGTTTTCCTTGCCATGTTCCACTTTTTCTTTTCTCTCTACGTTGATATGAAACAAATAGACTGCCAGATATACCTCTAGCAAAGTTGTTTTTTTTTAAGATCAACAGAGAATTGAGATTCTGGGTCTGCAACCATGGAGAGCCATATGCAAATCCCCCCATGGCAAGTGAAGGAGAAGGCTTTTATAGAGGGGAAATGGAAGTTGGGAGGGCTATGGTAAACAAAGAGTCCATGGCTTTTTACTGACTGAGTTGTTACCAGGAAAGCAGAGGAGTCTTTTTTCTTCCTGTTGGGCTATGCTATTTGTACAGGGTATGAGAGTGTCCCCTTCTGGTCTCCCAACTCTATTTAATTGAAGTTTCTGTGGTTTTTGTTGTTGTTTTGTTTTGTTTTACATTTCCCCCTTTTGGTCAAGATCTTTCTCTGAAAGCCTCACTGATCAAGAGTCAGTTTTTCTAGTTTCAGCTACTTTTTGTCCCTTTATGTCAGGAAAGGTATTTTCTGGGTACAATATCTCAACTTTGGAGGAAAAGTGCACAGATTAGAACACTATTAAGGTCACATTCATATAATAAAGAGAGGTACGAGGGAGAACTCTCAGGAACTTTTATCTAAAGTTCATATGTTATCAAGATCATATAGACATTGGAGATCATCTGAAGCATTTATGTCATCATCAAAAGTTTGGCAAAAACTTCCGACAGGCCTGGTCTGGATTATATTCGGAGAGCTGTCTCATCAGATGTCCTCTGCTTCAATTCTGGGATATCTTTACTTTGAGGTCACCAGGTGATGTGTAGTTCTAGTCAGGGTTTGGCATTTTCTTTAGATGTTTCACTTGAATCCAAGAGTCTATTCCTTGGAATTTAGTGGCGCAAGGATTGGTTAGCAGTACCTGATGGGGCTTTTCCAGCAAAGCTGAAAAGAGTTCTTCCAGAGGTGTCTTTTCTAATAGACAAAATCTCCAGGTTGCAAGGTGTGATGCTTAAGGTCTTGATCTCCTGAAGGTGCAGCCAAGATTGCTATACAAAATCATGGTTATTTTTAATAAAAGCAAGTAGGCCTTTTCAACGGTGGAGTATCTTTTTATCAGTTGTGGGAAAAAAAAAAAAAAGAAGGAGCCAAGTGCATTGGATGTCCTGTCACTATATGAAAGTGTTAGAGCTTATGAGTTTCAAAAGGGATAAATCTGAGATTTAGAAAGACCAAAAATGATGCTTTTGGCCAAGGTGGTTGGAGGGCCTCTACAAATTCTGCCAACTGAGTCTTAATAATTCTGCTAGTATGTTCATCTAAAGCAGTAGTAGGAGAGTAGTAAGCACCGTGACAGTGTTGTAAAACGGGTCAAACAGCATAGACTTGTGGAAGCATCTGGCAAGTAAAATGGGATCACTATTAAGTTCAAGAGGAGTTCTTCCAGGTAGGGATAATCTTTTCCAAAAGGACTTTAGCCACAGAAGCAGCAGTAGCCGGTCTACAAGGGAAGGTTTCAGTCCAGTGTGAAAACATACAAAACCATGACTAAAACATATTTATATCCGTTAGACAGAGGAAGTTATATGAAATCCAGTTGCTAGACCTCAAATGGTCCATTTGGCAGTTTAAAATGTCTGGGAGCAGTAGGAACAGACTTCCCTGGGCTGTACTTTGGACAAGTGGAACAAGTGAGGTAGGCACTTTTTGTGGCCCTGGTAATGTTTCCCCACCAATATTGATTCATGATGGTATCAATTTTGTCAGTAGACCAATGGTTTAATGCATGTACAGTAGTGAGGAGTGAGCATTTTAGAGTCTCAGGTAGGCCTGGATTGTTATTTGGTCAAAACCAAATCTTTCTCTTTTTATCAAACCAACAATTGTTGAATTTACAATCTTGTTTTTTCCTTTTCTGAGGCCAATTGCTCTAGCCAGTTTTTCTAGATTATTGTTTGGGAAAATGTCCCTTTGGACCATGACAGAGGTTTGGCTGCTGCTGGTCCCTTGAAGGGCAGCATTCCTTGGAGGAATATCAGCAAGGTGATTTCTCTTAGGTTCCAGAGCACCGAGTTTAGAATGCATCAGAATCTTAATAATAGCTAAAGCAGCAGGTAAAAGTTTTGCATTCAATATTCCTGAATATAGGAGCCACTTTTAATTTTATTTTTGCTGGAAGTAAGGAAGCCATGTTGCTTCTACCACATTCCAAAATTATGAGCTACTCCCAAAGCATATCTACTATTAGTATAAATATTGGCAGTTTTGTCCTTGGCTTAAGTACCAGCCCATGTAAGAGCTTATTGGGTCAAAGTAGCCACAGTTAGTTAAAGATGCTGCCTCAACAACCTCAAAAAGATTTATAAAAACATACCCAGCACATATTTGCTATTGATACCTTTTACATAAGAACCATCAGTGAACCATGAGACGTCAAGGTTACCCAGTGGAATTTCCTTTAGATCATTATGAGCAGTTAGGAGGTGGGCTGTCAGCACTGAGCAGTCATGAGAAACTTTGTTGGTGATGGGAGGGAGAAGAAGAGCCAGGCTAAGGTTATTACATTGTAAAAGAGTTATGTGAGGAGCAGTTAACAAAAGGACTTTGTAGGTGAGGCAGCTGGCTGAGAAATGTTGAGTGTGATGAGAATTCAGGAGAGCTTCTATTGCATGAGGTGCAAAAATGGTTAAAGGGGATCCCACAATGACTTTCCAGGTGGTCTTAACCAAAAAAGCTGTGACTGTAATAGCTGTAAGGCTTCTACAGTTAGAGAAGGAACAAATAAAAGATGTCAGAGGGTCATTTAATTCACCTGGTGGGGTGCTTTGATGCCTACTGTCAATTTCTAGAATTATTTCCCCCTTCTGGGAAAAAGAAATTCCAGCATGATACTAAGGAGTAGCAGCCTAGCGAGTGGATAGGGGGTTGAGGAACTAAGGAAAAAAGAGTGGGCGTCTCTTAAAGGGCCTAAATCAAAGGGAATAGGTTCAGAGACAAACTTCTCGAGATTTGTGTGCAAGCCTGTATTTTGTTCTAATAACAGACCATTGAAAAGCCCTAAGAATTGCTCGATGAAGTCACCTATCAACTGCACAACGCTGACTGTATAATAAGTTAGCAAGCTGGTCTCCCAGTTATAATTCTAAAGACCTTTCAGAATTTTTCCAATTAGTGGTTTGCATCCAGTGCTGGGCCTGGCCTTTGCTGACAAGCACATAGACTAGCTGATATAAGTCAGAGAAACCAGGTGATAAGTCTGACTGACTATATTAAATTTCTCAGCAAATCTGTGAGGATCTTCAGTTACTTTGGGAAAATATTTGACTATGACTCAACATTCAGCTTTAGTCCTGGGAGTACAAGAAATTGTTTAGCCTCTGGATCCTCAGAAGCCTTAATTTTAAAGGGACAGGTTCTGAAAAGTTCAGAGGAAAAGGGAGCGGAAATAGTTCAGAGAAAACGGAAAGTCTGGTAAGGGAATTAGTATGTGGGAATTGAGGGTGTAGAGAAGGCACAGATGGTGAAGAAGGGAGAAGGAAGATGACTCAAGACACAGAGCCTGAGACAAAGAAGCCAAGGAAGAGAAATCTGAGGCTTTGGGAGCCATTTTATCTTTATAAAATTGTTCATTTGTCTCAGTTAATTTTAAAAACTTACTTTCCACAGAGACAATTTTTGACTCCTGATAACATTTGAAAGCTGCAAAACACACTGGATGGTGATAAGTATTATATGTAAAAAATTAATACACAGAAACCTCAGTTAAATAGAGCTGAGAGATCAGAAGGAGGCGCTGTCACGCACTGTGATGATAGCAGAGCCCAAGAGCAAGAAGAGAGACTCTTCTTTCTTGGAAAGAGCTCAGCTAATGAAAAGCCATACGCTCTTTGATTACTCTAGCCCTCTCAACTTCCTTTTCCTTTCTATAAAAGTTTTCTCTTTCCCTTGCTGACGGGGCACTTGCACGTGACTCACCATGGATGCAGACCTTGAACTGCATTCTCAGCTGATATTGAATGTCACTCTGCTTTTCTCAGCAACCCTAGTGTTTGAAGGCGCATCTTTCTCCTGGATCAGAGCTCATGCCATCTTTGCATCTGAGGCTCTCCAGGCTTTTTTGGGGATCTATTTAAATGTTTTGTCTTTCTGGTTAAGGCCTTATTCTACATGCTAGTACTTGTTTGGTACTTCAGTCTGATCTTGAAATCAGACTGTTGCAACCACAGCTGGCTGAAATGCCTTCGGCCCACTTCTACCGGAAAGGGGCTGCTTCTTTGAAACTGTGCTGTTTTTTCAGCTTTTGGCCTATTCCTTTGGAAAGACTGTCCTCTGGAGTATGACTGAAAAAAGCCTTTGGCCTGCCTCCACTGGGACCAATCTGTCTTCTTAGGACTGGCTAGGATTGGCTTACAAGCGTTTGAGTTAAGCCACTTGTGCTGTGAGCTGTTTAAGCTGTTTGAAAGTTGTCCTTTTCTCTAGAGAAGAAAAAAAATCTGAGAAACGGGATCCCAGTTATCTAAGTATTTTGAGGGCACCTCCCCTACAGAGACTCTAGCCAATTTTATGTTAAAAAAAACTGTAGTTCTTCCTCATGTGCATTTCTAACTAAATGGACCAATCTGACCAAAGGTAACTTAGAATACCAGTGGCCATTATAGGGAACTTTTGAAATCCCCAAACATAATTTCATTAAAACCAAACTGGACTACATCATTCAAAAACTTCCAGAACTGCATGGAATGCTTGTTTCAGTGGGTATTATTCATAGGGAGAAATATTAATAATAATATAATAACATTAATATTAATAAATGAAATGTAATACTAATATTAATCACTGCTTTCTGATCTGGACTGTAATCTAACCAGTGCCTATCTATGAAATGTAGAAAGTCTTCTATGAACGATTTTGTTACGATGTAGGGTATATTTTGACATTTGTTTGGAGCTTTATCATCTCCAAAGTGTTTTTATAAGCACTGTTATTCTGACTTGTATAATAAGCTTGTGAAGTGAGTAAAAATTATCATTTCAATTATGGATTCAGAAGTTGAGTCTCAGAAATTGAGTTTAAGACACTTACCTAAGATAAACAAGCCCTGGTATTTTCCTCCTGGTCTGGAGCCCTCTCCAATATACGCTCTCCCAAGTGGTACCATGGAAAGTCCTATTTATATGAATTGGTTCGTAACTCTTTCACCACCATCAAGGCAAGTTTTGTAAAATTCTTTCTCACATCTGTATTTTATAAGCTAAAAATGAACCTTCAGGGCCTTCCTTTACCCTTTAAGTTTTCCTGATGTTAATTTTTTAGTTCATCCTGCTGACATTACAATATAAAATGTGTGTAATAGTGGTCCAATGTATTTGGTGAACGATGTGATTGGCTCTAGATCCTATGCCTCTTTGGAGCTGAACCCCCAGTCTGGAGTCAGTGGATGTGAGTGTAGGCTTAAGATTGCCGAGGTGAGCCTTTCTCTCTTATGAGTTTCTGGTTCAGACAGCTCATTCCCCAGCTCCATCTCCCTGCTTGTCCCTGTGCTACCTGTATGTAAATTTCTACCTGGGTACAGCAAAAGAAACTCGAACAAACCATCACTAATGAGAGTATTCAAATTCAAAACTTATACATCCTAATGTATAATTCAAATATTAGCAAAGGACTGTAGCTCTCAAATTTGCTGTGCTGCAAATAAACAGTGTACAAATTAGTAACAGAAAAGACACAGTTTGAGTCAGTGTTATAAGGAGATTTCTATGCAGGTATTAGCAAATTAACAACTCCATGCATGTAGGCAGTGAGTGGAGCCGGCGTTCCTCAGAGCATACGATGAACTCTGTTGACACAGCCACCTTACCAAGGACCTAATTCTGTTGCAGACCTAAGGCACCTTCTTATGGTCAAGATTTTTCATTGTGGCCCCTGAGGAAATGCCCAGTAGCGCTGTGTGAAGGTCTACCTTTACTCTCTCCAAGTAAACCTCAGGTACTACCTAATTTTTCAAAGCAAAAAACCACAGGGAATAGGGGTGGAGAAGTGTCAGGATATCAAAGCAGAGAAACTTGTATTACAACACTCAGCCCTCCTGCATTTCTAGGCTTGAGTTATTTCAAGAAATATACCCTAAACTGGGAGTTAGGAGGCCAGAATTCTACTACTGGCTTTGCAACTAGACCACTTATGGTCTTAGCAAGTCCCCAAAACTTGCAATTCCTGTTCCTTAATTTGTATAAGGAGTTGGACTGAAAGATGGCAAAGATCCCTTCAAACTCTAAAATCTAATTACTCTATGCTCTGGCTAATGAATTCATGGTTAATCCTTCCTTGATAGATGCCTAGAAGTTCTCATAAAGATTTTCTGTGTACCAAGAATGTGCCATATACCCGAAATCCTGACAATGAGCCAAATGCCTGACACCAAACTAAACACTTTGCTGCCAGTCCGTCCTCACCACAACCCACTGAAGCCAGTACACCTGTGCTTTATAGCTGAGGAAGCTAAGGCTCAGGAGAAACCTGTGTAAGGGATGTCTGAGTCTGAGGCACGTTCTCTGTCCTTATTCCTTCCATACCACATAGCCGCTCATAACCAACTGGCTTTTATTACCACTGGAGCTTTGAAGAGCCAAATATAAAAATACTGCTACCATTTATTTAGATTAATGAATGAGTCAGAGAATGTGGAGCTAAGGTACACTTAGAGGTCATATTTCAGCCCCTAAAAAATTAGGATGTGGAAAATAACAGCAAGGGAAGACATTTAACAAGCTAAGAAGTAACAAAGCAAACTCTACAATCCATATTTCCTTTCCTTTCCTTCCTTTCTCCCTCCCTCCCTCCCTTCATCCTTCCACCTCCCTTTTTTCTGTTCATTCCACAATTCCCAAAGTAACTATATGATATGACATATAGATCAGAAGGAATTTTTATGTGCTATAAATATTCCTTTCCTCCCAAGGGCTCCTTATGACTTATTTTGAATACTACTATAGCGTGACCTCTTTTTCTTTACTGATTTACATACTGTTATCAATCCTCAATATTCAAACCAGAAGAATATGGAGTGTTTTTATGACAGGTGCTTTTAATTACACCATCTCACTTCCAAAAATTCATCTCTTTGTACACGTGGATAATGGGAATAATTAAAATCTATAGCCTTGAAGGTGTAAAAAGTAAAGTTTTAGCTACTATTTAAAAGTCATGCTGAGTGACTTTTTATTTATATAATAAGTAAAAATAAACATTTTTTTCTGCATCTTATACAGCTATGAATGTCTCAGAGACAGCAAATAAATTCAGTAGGTTGCTAATAATGCATAAATTTCCCAATAATATTTGATGTCTACTCTTCTAAAGAGAAGGAAAATACACTGATAGCTTAAGCTTTGAAAATGAAACTCCTTTACAACAAAGTTAGTCAAATGAAATCAAACAAAGCGGCTAATAGAAAAGCAATAACTAGAAACCCATCTTCCAGGACTCCGAGTGGGATATGGGAGCAGATTTTAAATGAAAGTACCTGTTGGTAGCAAATTTTAAAAAGCACACATATACAATCTAGTTACATGTGTGCATGTGTGTGTATTTATGTGTGCATGTTTGTGTATTACACTTACTGCAAATTCCTACTCATATTGTTTAAGCTTATCATCATGGAATAAATATAACACTGTATATTATTTAAATCTGCTCAGAAACCAAAATAAGTAGAAGGAGGTTTTTATAGAGTCACATCATTCTGTCTTCTCACTGCCTCAGAAGTCAAATGGCTCCCTTTTAGGGATTACCTTTCATCTCTTCTCTTTCAAGTACATGTCTTTACTTTTTAGACTCTAGAATAAAGCACCAGAGCCAAAGGCTATGAGGCAATGATCAATACAATCAGCTTTTCTTTTCCTTCTCCAAATCAGGATTTCTGAGACTGGATTGTCAACAATGAAATGTTTTGGGGACAGAAGGACAGAAATTTATTTTTTGAAGTTTGCTCAGCACTATAAACCTGAGAGAGTTGCTGACATTATTATTTTGATTTTTACTTAAAGCATTCCAGGCTTGGGTGGGGATGGAGGGAATAACCTGGAGCGTCCAGGGGATAAGTAAATATGCAACTGTTAGGAGGCCTGAATCTAAATATACATCCCCGGAGACCTGGCCACTAATACTTGTGGAGATAAAGTGCGATGTCCAAGTAGAAGTTCAGTTATACTAAATACATGTGGAGGGACATATTGACCTGGCCCTGGGCCTTGTTGGCATTGATGAATCTAACAGTTTCTAAGCTGGGAGTGGAGACTTGAGCAAATGGGATAAGGCATACTCCTCCCTACTTCCCCTTGGGTTGCATTTACCCCCTGGAATGTTCTCCTCTTTCTCTTTCTCCAAGCATATCAGGTCTCACATACACCACAAGCCACCTTTGCCTATTTCAGCTCCACTCACATTTCATTTCCAAAGCTCACAAGATCCAGAGGAGTGCATTTGCCCTTTACCAACTTATTTTGCCTTTTATTTTTATCTGTTGCTTTGTCTTTTCCTTTTTTTTTTTTTTTTAAAGCTCATTTTTCTTATCTGGATGTGTGGTAACTCTAGTAAAGATCACACTTTAATTAGACCCTATACAACACTCAGCACATACTAGATATTCAACAATTTATTGTTAACTTGCTATCTGATAGATTTTTAAGAAAGATCACAATAATGGAGTAAATCCTAAGTATGTTTCAAACTTTATATTCTGAGGTATGAATAATTAGAGATGCCTTTCTGGGTCTCAGACCATAAAACTTCTTCACCACTTTGGGGACAAAGCTTTTCCTTTGGATACCCCTTAGCACTCCTGAAAAGCCAAACAGCAAGACAGAAATGAAAAAAATAAAGTTAGCAGTAGCGCTGAAAAGGAAGGGAACAGAGTCAAGTCCCACAAGATACTAGGCATTATCATTTAATTTCATTCTAACAAAAAACCTTGCAATGTGTATATTTCTTATCTCTACTTCACAGGTAGAGTCTCAGAGGGTTTTTCATCAAAAGTAAGGCAGAACTGGGGTACACACCCAGAGCTGACTGGCTCCTTAGTTCAGAACTCCAGGACATTAATCCTCCCTGACTGGCGGGCAAGAGAGAAAGAGAGAACAAGAGGGAGCAAAAGACTGAGATGTATTGTGAGGGAGGGTGTTAAAAAACCAGGTTACAAGGCACTTGGAGCTCTGATGATCCTTGTTCACTCTTGGTACAGAAGATGGAAGGATTATCCTTGTTGGAGAAAGAAAAAAGAAATCTACTAGAGAATTTGGGGGAGAAAAATACTGTCTCTTTCAGTAGACTGGAGAAATGTCACTTCAAAACTATACAATAAATTATCAATGCTTTTTAGGTTCCCTGAAAACTTCTCATTCCCTTTAACGCAGTTCCCCACTTAACTACAAAGAGAAAGACTTACAAATGAACTACCTAATTAAAATTGCCCTTAGTTCAAGCCAGCTACTTTAAGACCAATTTTCTTCTGCTTATTTAAGATAAGGGTTCACTGTTTTGCTGACACATCAGTTCAGCACAAAATTTCCCTGCATGCTTAGCAGTTATTCAAATCTCCTAAAAATCTAGCACATGTTGACCACTGAGTACTGAATTTAGAGCTTTGTACAAAATAATAAAATAAAAATTCTCCTTTAAGGTGTGGGATGATATTTTGACTTTGGCATTGATTCCTTAGAAAGTAAAAATTCCCAGAATCAAGAAATTTTATCATGTTATGAAGCAGCTATTTGCTTTTATATGAAAAGATACAAGTTACTACTCTGTCTTTATTTTCCCACATCAAGGGTGGATTTTAAATAGATTAATTTGCCATTGAAATATGCGTGCGTGTGTGTGTGTGTGTGTGTGTGTGTGTGTAGCAAAGTGGGCAACATAAACACTGATGATCCATTTTATGTTTTTATTTTGATGTGTGCTCACTTGTTCTCTCAAGTTCTTCAAAGCCTGTGGCCAATATCTTACACATTTTTTGGGTACCTCACAATACCTGGGACATTGCCGTGCTTAAATTATACATTTAATGACTAGTTTCTGAATTGATTTTAAAATAAAGAGATTTTTAAAAATCTGAAACAAAAATACCTTCAAGACAGAAGTAGTAAGCTAGCAGCCTGTCAGCTAGACAGGGTGCACAGATGTGTCTTATTTGGATGAAATATTATTCTTTAGATTTTTGTAAGAATTTATTTGAAAAACCAAGAGATGTTTACATAAAGGTCCAGATTTTTGTCTTGCCTTTAAAAATTGGAAGATCTGTCAAGATGGGCATTAATTTCAATGTGGCAACAATGAGCTGGAGTGAGTGGTGAATGTCTCCTTTGAACAGGACACCCTCCCCAATTTACTACAGTCCATGGTCCCCTGCTGTCCTCTACCCAGCCTGCTTCACTCATGTATGTTACTTGCCTGATTAAGAATCCCTGCTTTCAAGAACAGCCCTACTGCTTTCAATATTTCTCCAAAAAGGACCGATAAGGGTGAAGTTTTGCAGAGAAATAGAATGTCATAAAATTTCATTTGGTCACAGTAATTAATCACCTACTCGATACAATCAGTTCTACAAGTAATGAAGATCTTGTAAACAGGGAATTACCACAAGAAATCAACACTATTTCCAGGGGGTGGAGAGGAGAAAGAAAGAAAAGAACTCATCAAATTTGAAATATTTTTTCCACAGAAATGTTCCTGGTATTTTACAAATGAAGGAATAGATAAAGGGTGTTTGTTATCTAAGTTCTCCCATAATCAACTTCTTTTCAAATTTCTCCTGGTGAGAATTCAAAACTTCTGCCCCCAGTTCCATCTCTTACCCTATTTTTTTTTAATATTCACCCACTTCCACTCTTTTAATTTATCATACTGCTTCAAATACCAAAGCCCATCAAGAAACATTCTGTATCTTCACAATGAGTCTGAATATTCTTCTGTCTTATGAAGAATTACAGTGATTTATCTGCCACCTATCAGTGGCTCATAATAGCTCTGGAAGTGGGGTTTTGGTAATGCTCTCATCCCATTGATACTGTGGTGCCTCTTAATTGTAAATTGGAGGCTTTAATGAACAATCAATTAGGGAACAAATTTATTCTTAGGTATATGTGTTATCATGACACTCTATATGAATTAATTTAAAACATACCAATTAAGTAACTTCAAGGAGGCAATGCAGAAAGCCAATGATAAACTTGGAAACATACCATACTTTTCCTTCTTCAACTCCACCGTAAACTGCTTTCCTACCAATATACTGTTTAGGTTGTTTTCAGGTACCAGTTTAATTCATGACATACAACAATTCCCAATCTAATTCAAGCTTATGCTTCTAGATAATTAGTTGTGGTTAATTTTTTAAACATTCTCAAAACCAATGAAACTGAATTTTTCATTTAGAAAATGAATTCAACTAAACATTAATTATGGATATTTCAAAATGGAAACATTTGATATAATTCTATATAACATTCTTAGGAGTCTGTGTGTGTGATCATTACATATTTTATAAGCTCAGCAGACAGGCCCTCTGAATTGTGAACTCCATACTATGCAATGGTTACTAAGCACTTGGAAGATAGTGGGATTTCCTTCTATCGTATTGCAATATGTACTATACTTTTTTTCCCCCAGAGACCTCATTATTTGTAAAAGGGAAAATTATTTAATTCAAATTTGCTTCAAAGTAAGGCACAGTGTCTAGTTAATGAATTTGCTACTGAAAGAACCTGGACGTTCATTTGAACCAGTTTCTTAAATAGATTAAAATATAGATAGCTACAGAAGTCAACTTCCAAATTAGTTCTTTAAAGATTCCTATAATTGCCATATTGTATCATAATTGTATATTATGATACTTTTGGTGCTTCCAACAGGAAAAGATTTTTCATAAGTTTAAACAGAAAATTCAGCTTTATTCACCTAGAGATTATAACTATTGCTCTTTATTAATAGTGCGTTATACTGGGTGTTCCCTGGTGGCGCAGTGGTTGAGAATCTGCCTGCCAATGCAAGCGACATGGGTTCGAGCCCTGGTCTGGAAAAATCCCACATGCCACGGAGCAACTAAGCCCATGAGCCACAACTACTGAGCCTGTGCATCTGGAGCCTGTGCTCCACAACAAGAGAGGCCACGATAGTGAGAGGCCAGCGCACCACAATGAAGAGTGGCTCCTGCTTGCTGCAACTAGAGAAAGCCCTCACACAGAAATGAAGACCCAACACAGCCAAAAATAAAAAATAAAATAAATAAATTTTTTAAAAATCCATTATACTTCCAATTTTTAGCTTACTGACCATTGGTTGATTTTTCACTCTGCCACACACATATTATGCACAATTTTGTCATATAGTGAGTAAAATTAAAGTTTCATTTGAACTTACATAAAAGCTTATTATCTATTATTTCAGATTTGTCCTTGATCGTTACATTTATTATTCAGACCTCAATGTTACACTTTAGTCATAAACCCAGTAAAAAATAAGGAAGTTGAAGCAAATAACTGAAGTAGGAACATTTATTCTGTTGCTAAGTAAAAATTATTTGGTCCTGAAGTAGGTGGTTAAGTAGGTAAAGGAGGCCAGGACCAGGGAGAAAATTGATTCTATCAATAGATCGTCCCTAGCAGACAGAGTTCTTTATTAGGTGTGCTGAGAATCACTCCAGTTTGTTTAGAAGAATCTCAATCTTGGCTACTGGCATTGCTTGTTTCTAGATATCTGCTGCATTACATTGAGTTTTTACTTTTTTGCCATTGGGTTTATGGCGTTATTTTCCTGCACACTACAGTCCCACTGGGGTAAAGTGATTAGAAAGTCCTTTGTGTAACTATATGTTTCTGTCAAGAAAGAATTCTCACAGATAACAGTATAAATGCAGGATGATTGGCTGGATCAATATTCAATACCGGTCTCAAGTAGGTGCTTATAAAATTTAGATGACTCTTCAGTAAAATGTTAATTCCTAAAATCAGCATCTGCATAGACATTTTTAAGGCTAACTGAGCTCCTGTATGTCCTAGTTAATCTATTCTTTTTCTGTCATTCTCTAAACACCTCACTACTACTTTCGGATCATAGGTTCCATTTCACCCCATTTGCTTCATAACTCACTGCAAGCTTGCTCCCCAGGACCACTGCTCTGAAACTTGCTTGCTCAAATACTTCATATCATTTTTGTAAAATTTGACACGGTTTCTCTGCAAAATTCTCCCCTGGGTTCTGTGACCCTACTCTGCCCTGGTTTTCCTGCTACTTCTCTGACCAGTCTTCACATTCTCTAGCTCCTTTCCCTCTCTCTGCACACTTAAATGCAGTGATTCTCCAAGATTTTGCTACATACCTTCTCTTCTCTGTAATCTGGCCCCTGACAGTCTCATTGTCCCCACAAAGTCTATAAATATAGAGATGAATTTCAGCCTTACATCTAGTGTCACTCAAATTCCAGATCCATATTTTCAGTTTTATATTGCATACAAGGAAACCTGAATTCCACAGACAAGATATCCATAATTATACCCATTTTCTCTACCATCTTCTTTCTTGCTTTCTCTTTCTGGTTAATGTCAACATTTTTAAAACACTTCTGCAGTAAATATTAATGCCATTCACCAGTATTTCTGGTTCTCTACTCTTCTAGGCACACAAGAGGATGACACTTCTACATTCTCTTAAAGTTAAGCATGATCATGTGACAGAGTAAGAAGAAAACCTTTGTTGTTCTGAGCCATTGAAATTTGGGGATTGTTTGTTATTAAAATGTAACTGAGTCCACTCTGACTGCTACATAACTTCTCACATATGAAATCTGATGTCACTGAATTAATCAGGAATAAGTTTAGGTATATACAACACAAAAAATTTAAATGTGCATGATAGAAAGATACTTCTACCTTTTTCTGTGGCAGATGAAAGGTGTCCAGAAGCAAGCATCCTTGAGCTGCCCAGCAATCATCAGTGACTCAGGCTCCTGACTCTCTGCTCCTTACCAGCAGGGAAGTCGTCTGCAGCATGTGGCTTCCACTTCAGGGCACAGGAGGGTTGGTGGTGCTTTGGCAATTCAGTCCACATCTCAGTGCCTTGAAGAAAGAAATGGGAGAAGGAAACACTTCTCTTTTAATGAGAATTTCTAGAAGTGGCACTTATGCCTCACAGGCTCAAATTTAATCTCACAGCCACATTCAGTACGGAATCCCCCAAATATAATCTTTTACCTGGGTGGCCCTGTGTCCAGCTAAAATTCTGGGCAATGTTATTAAATATGAAAGGGAGAATAAATATTGAAAGGTCACCAGGATTCTCAGCCACAGTTATGTTTGACTTCAACATTTACCTCAACCTTCATATCATCAAATTTATTAATCCCACTTTCTAAATGTCTCTCATTTCTGACTCTTGCTTTTCACCCCAATGATAACTATGCAAATGGTTTTCATAGGACTATTGTGATCATTTGATAACTGTTTTTCCTCCATCTTCTTCCTCCTTTCCTTTGAAAATTGGAATTTCTCAATGAACAATGCTTCAGGCAACCATAAGAATTCTTAGTCTCTATAATCACTATTTTATTAATCCTTTACTCTGTCATTGTACATTCTTCAACAGTTCCCCACTATCCATAAAATGGAGTTTAAAATTTTTAGCATGAGACTAGGTATCTTTCATTGTAAATTTAGTCATAATATACCTTTATACCATCATTTCCCACTATGTGACCTACATTTATGTATATTCCTCATTAATGGCATCACTCTTTCTAATTCCTGGGGGTAGGCAGAGTCCTGTCTCACATTTGCTTATCACTGTTGTTCTCGTCTTTCAAGCACCAGTTGAAATATCACTTCCTTTAGGGAGACTTTTCACATCCCCCAGGGTATTCACATTGCTCTTTCTTCTTTCTTCTACCAGAATTTTATTTATATTTCTTTTCAGTACTTAGACTTATCTTCATGTATGTATATATCTTCCCCATCAAATTGTAAGATCTTTGAATGTAAGGCATGTGTCTTTCTTAATTTTGTATCTTTAGGATATTCAGGAAATGATTGTTGAATGAGTGTATATATGAGATTCTGTGCCACAGAGATAATATTGTATCCATGCAATAAATATTAAGACATGAATATAAGTGATGTCTTATTTAGCTGTCATCTGGAAACATTAGCTCTAAACCAGATCCCAACTTCTTCCTACACCTGTCGTTTATCTTAAATATCCTTCATGCCCTAATTGAGAGTCCTAATCAGAGTAAATGACACAACATTGTCATATTAACTGCTTTATTTGGAATACAAAGAAGCCTGATTGCTGCCTAATCAGCTAGATTAACACCTAATAAAATGTTTTTCCCTAAAGGAACCTTGTAAGTATTGATTTTTAATTCCTCATCTCTACATTAAATCAACCAGTGGGCTCTTCTTAGAAAATCTAGGCTCAATTAGATGGTCTCCTACCCTTTTCAAAATAAGCACAGTAGTACTGCTCTCAAGAAATAAAGATACTATCTATGTCATAAATTTGCTTGGTTATTCTGAGACGGACATACTGTACATGCCTACATGTGTATTATTCTAAAAGCAAAATTATTTGGTCATTATTAGAATCAAATTCATGGACTAGTGATTCATTCAAAATAAATTTTGCTCATTTTTACGTAAAATAAAAAAGACCTTGGTGCATAATCACATCTAAGGATAGAGGGGCTTTTTTAGTATCTCCTTTCTTTCGGCTGCTACTAGGAATTAAACCCACTCCAGTCTCTAGGGTGAGTCCTGTTTAGCCACAATTCACACAGTAAGGTCAAGACCTGCTATAACACTTCTAAGACCTTGAGAGAATATGGCCAAACAAGCCAAGGAGGAATTGCCAAAAGAGGTCCAGAAAGATGGAGTTGAAGCCTGATTAATCTGTGTCTGTAGTCTGCCAATACTCCGGACTTTTCAGCATGGGCACCAGCAAATTCTTTCTATTGTTTAAGCCAGCTCGACTTGGCTTCCAAACTAATGAATTACCCAAATCAGAGGCCCAGGGTCACAGAAGCCTGTCTCATCTCTGCAAATGAGACTTCATTATATTTTTCCAGCACTGAAAGTGGAAATCATATGCTTTTAAAACATAATCTAAGTGATACGTCTTTAAAAAGTAAATCCACCAATGGGAAAAAATATCACTTAAATCTTGGTCTTTAGAAACATTTAAAGGTGAACACTGTTGGAAAACTTGTGTACACTCTAGCAGAGAGGCAGTGATTGGGAATAAAGTACCTTGAATTTAAGTGGCCTTCAGAAACTACCCTCTTTGACTACGTGGCTATCATTGATCCAGCTTTCTCAGTCCAAAGAATTTGAGCAAATTATGTCTGCAAAAGATTTATTTTCTCTTCACAGCTATTGTTTTCATATTGATATCACAAACTATGTGTTCCAAAAACACTGAAGTATGAGTTTATTTCCTACCAACAATTGGTTAAAGGCTGAAGAACTGGAATTTACTCAAAAAAATACAATGTTATTAACTCTGTTATTTACCCTTCTGAAAACACTGCTTCTGTATGATACATTAAGAATAATGCTTCAGGGCTTCCCTGGTGGCGCAGTGGTTGAGAGTCCACCTGCCAATGCAGGGGACACGGGCTCCTGCCCCGGTCCAGGAAGAACCCACATGCTGCGGAGCGGCTAGGCTCGTGAGCCATGGCCGCTGAGCCTGCGCGTCCGGAGCCTGTGCTCCGCAACAGGAGAGGCCACGAAAAAGAATAATGCTTCAAAAATTAGCTTATAAACAAAAGGTCAACATACTGAAGCATAACACCTAATAACTCCATGTCACAGAATAAGAAACATTTTAATTTATATACTTTATCCTTGGATTGAATCATTCTGAGGCTCTAAACAATAATAGAAACTTCACTTGTCACCAAAGAAAATAGCAAAGATAATAAAAGAAGTGATTCAAACATGTACAAGTTCTATTAATAAATTATACCCCTTGCAGAAAGAATACAGTCCAATTTAATATTAATTTAAATATTTAGTTACTCTGAAAAATGTTTAAGAAAAATGTATTATTTCAAGTATTGTATACTTGAAAGTACCTGAGAGTAGATCTTAAGTGTTCTTAACACACACACACACACACACACACACACACACACACACACAAGTTAAGTATGTGAAGCGATGGATGTGTTAATTATCTTGATATTGGAAATCATTCCACAACGTATATGTATGTCAATCAACACACTGCACATTTTAAATATATATATGTCAATTATTCCTTAATAAAATTGGAAAAAAAGAAAATATAATTCATGTTCATCTTCTTTATCTGGTTTTTGATCTCCCTGTCATTAATTTATTTGCTCTGTGTGCATGTGAATATATGTTGTAATTATCAGTTACTGTATTTCTTTTCTAGGGCTGCCATAACAAAATACCACAGGCTGGATGGCATAAATAACAGAAATTTATTTTCTCCCACATCAGGAGGTTGGAGTCCAAGATCAAGGTGCCAGCACTGTTGGATTCCACCGAGGCCACTCTCCATGGCTTCCAGATGTCTGCCCTCTTGTTGCCTCTTCATGTAGCTGTCCCTCTGTTCATGAGCATTTCTGGTGGCTCTTCCTCTTTTTACAAGGACACTAGATATACTGGGTTAGATCTACACTAACGGCCTCATTTTAACTTAATCACATTTTTAAAGGTCTTCAAATATCCTTACATTCTGAGGTACTGAGGATTGGGACTTCAACATATGAATTTGGGAGGTCAGAATTCAGCCATGATAGTCACTTTTCTTGCTTTTTGAACATAGAATGTTTGGATATAAAATTACAAGTATGTTCACACTTCCTATCCTCTATTGGTTGTTACAACAAGGAAGGGGGCATATCCTAATATATGGTCCTGCCAGGAAGAAAGTGTCTGACATGGAGAGAGCATTTAGTCAATATTTGTTGAATAAATAAATGAATAAGTGGATCTAACACACAGATATATTTAGTAAATTAATATGTATATGTTCTGCAGGCTTCTCAAATGCAACTTCACTCATCCTCTCAAACTCATCCTCTTCCTCTCACAAATCCTTTCCTTCTTCTCCAGCCACTATTCCAGAGTCCTTAAGCTCTCCCTTTCCTTTCCTCTCCCTGCCAGTTAGTCATCAACTCTCACAGATTTTATCTCATTAATATGTATTTGACCCATGCATTCCTCTTTATTTATAACACAAAATTTATCTCCCATTTTATTGCAACACACTGTACCAGCCATTTTAACAAACCAAAAACAAACAAACAACCATTCTCCACTTTGGCAGAGTCTTCCTAGTTCCTTTGATGCTAAAATCCTTCAGTTGCTTGTTCTCAGCATAAATCCTGACCTCCGTCCTTGTCCATTGCCCCATGATAATGATGTCCTCATGTCAATGATATGCATTGTCTCTTCTATTATGATACATTCTTTCCTTAATCTAGAACATTTCTCTTATATTCCTCTCACCTTTACTGACAACTATCAAAATCCCACTTGAACTGGGGACTCAGCTAAGGAACACATCCTGTTTGAAGCTTTTATAGAACACACAGTCTGAGTGCTTCTTCTATATTACTATTACCGAAGACTGGTTAAAGAAAAACTCAGAAAATTTATAACTATTACAAACATAAAGAAAACTCAGTAAAGTGGCTGGGTTCAAAACTAAAATAGTCATACCGAGAATCACTAGGCTTTATATGCACAAACAAAAATCTACTACAAGTTATAATGAAAGAAGACAACGTTTACAATAACAACTTTGATAAAACACCTAGAGTAACAAGAATTGTAAACAATCTCTGCAAAGAAAACTCTGAAAAGCTAGTGAGAAATACAAATGAAGGCTTGAACAGATAGAAAGAAGAGTGGTATGCACACTCATGACTAAGTGGACCTATAAAGATGTTACTTATCCCTAAATTAATCTATAAATTTTATTTTTGTTCAGTAAAATTACGAGTAATGTATTTTTAACTTAATAAGCAGACTTTAAAAGTCAAACATAAATAAACAAGTAAGAATAGTCACAAAATTGTAGGAAAAAATGAGACATACCTCATTTTTAATATTACAATAAATACCAGATGGATAATAGATTGGAATATAAAATTTCCAGCCATAGAAGTAAAACATGGGATACTTTATTTATAGAATATTTGTATGAAAAGGGCTTTTTAAAGTATGACAAAAATCCAGTC